>NC_133540.1:27405000-28655000 GCF_048773025.1 Camelus bactrianus
TTGTGCCCTTTCCAACGGAGCCAGAGACACGTTGAAGTCTTGTATCTGTGCTATTAGTACATTTTCCATTTCAAGAGCCTTGCCATCATTAATCTTTTAACCTCCGGAGCTCCCTGGTGAGGCCATTTCTGTCCAAGTAACCACACGATCAGAGAAATGTGATGCTCAACTGTGTGAGTTTTGTGGATAGAAAATAGAATTTCAGTAACTAACAGTAAGCTTGTTTTGTTCTGTCCTAGCCGACTATGAATGTTTACCTACCTTAGAGGAAGAAAAGGAACCAAACCAAAACCACCCAAGGTACTTCTAATTTCTACCACAGATTATATGTGTGTGTTGGGGGAGATCAGAGACCACAGTCAAGGACTTTTGCCCACCTTCTCTGTGCCTGTAAATTTTATGTGACAGTTTACATGGGAGTATATTGGTGTAGTGTGGAGGAAACAGTGTGAGTTATGGAAGATAGAAAAGTACAAAGTAAATATCCAAGTGGCCCTTTATCTTTAGAAATAAATTCGTACTGACATTTTCTTGCCCTTCTAAAGAGACACTGTTGAGTTGGCTTCTGTTTCAGTCCTAATACTTTCTGATTATAACAAACTCTGGGTTTGTATACCTTGGATGAATAGATGTTTGGTAAGGAAAACAGAGGAAGGTGACAGTCTCAAAGGGGAAACTGTAAGTAAGAATGAGTACAATGAACATGTAAAAATCAAGACAAAAGGAAACCCCGCCTGGATTGGAGTGTTCTAGGAGAGAAGTTAAATGAGAATTTAAAAAACCCATATTACATTCCACCACTAGGTGGCTCTGCTTGATAGAAAATTTCAGTGCACCCGGGGTAGGCGTGTCTTTCAGCACTCCATAACCCAGTTTAAATTCCAAAATCTTTTGTGAGGATAGAAATGACCCTGTTTGAGTGGTTTTGATCAGAGAATTCTTTGGTCAGGACGTGGGATGTGCTCGCAGGAAACAGGATAGATGATTCAGCAAGTCGGGGACTTGTTCCCCAGAGCGCCTCTGTGATTTGGCCGAGGGGTTGGGATGGGGGGTGAGCACTGGATTGTTGATGGAGTGACTCAGAGATGACCAGCCAGCAGGGAACTTGACTGAGCCCATGACTGAGATGTTACACTCCTATCAGGATAAACAGAATAAACTTTCAGAGCAGGATTGATACCACTCACCGGCTCTCCCTCCAGGTTAACCAGAGGTCCTGTGCCAGTCACCTTAAATGCATCCAGAGGGCAGTCACTCGTCATAAACAGTTTCTGAAGCCAGAGCATTGCAGGGAAATACTGATTACTAGACGGTGACTGAGGCAGTCAGAGGTTTGTCTTCCGGACCCTCATTCTGCTTCTTTCCCTAAACCTCACCTAAGAAGTCATGCCACCGCAATCTTTCTGAGGCAAACCTCCTCTCTGCTGCAGAAATCTCCATCTTGTTGTCGATATCAGTCATTGTCACCTCTGCAGGTGTTTGCATGTTAAAATTCATCACTGGTTCAGAGAAAAGTCTATGCTATTTAAATGAGATAGCGGATATTAACAAGCAGACGAAGGGAAAAGATGCTAGTGGCTGTATCACAAAGGACATTACAAAGGAATCTTTTCCTTTCATTTTTCACCTAAAAACGAACATTTATGTATGTCTAGAATAGGGCTAAGATCACCACCAAAATCTTATAAATACCTTATTACTGTGTCTGTGATGGGCACCATCAAAAGATGTGTAATGTCAGTGGATTTTATATACCTGCCTCTTATTCTTTGAAATTGTTAGCAACATAGGAGAAGCTTAATGTTAGAGAATTGTATGGTGGTGAAAGCTTCTTAGAAATCGTATTTTTGAAATATTGAGAGGTTGGTCTTTGAAATAAGCTCAAGCACATTTCTGTGCATAAGGCAAAAAGCTTTAACCTATTTGGAAAGCTGCTTTATGCTAAATTATTATTTTTAAAGGGAATGCCTACATTCTTCTGTTGGTCCAGAACTATCTGGTTTTAACTCAAGGACAACTGTCAGGCCTTCCCCTCACTCCCTCTCGGTGAAGCCATGGTTCTAGAACCAAGAATGGCAAGTCCCTAGCCTTTGGTGCCAAACATACTGTCTGATTACTTCAAGGGGTATCACGATATTGCAAAACAAATTTAATTTTTATTCACCAAAAACTCAGAAAAGTACAAAGCACTTGGAACAAAGCCTGGTACAGAATTGACTCTTCAATAAATATTGGTTACTATTTTTATTAAAAAGTTAGAATTGATGTACATAAACACATTGCCGTTTGGGCTCATGAACTTATGTCTTAAAGTCCAGGCACATCTGTTTCGGTAGGTGGGGCATTATTTTTGCCCCTGGTTTCCCTGGGAATTTCTTTCTGGAGCTCGCCTGTCCTGAGAAATCATGAATGTTTCATCTCCTAGGAATGATTGGAGACTTCCGGTTCCCCATCCATTATCAGCATAGACCCATTAATGTTGTTGATTTCAGAATAAGTCCTCTTAGCAGTTTGGAGTTTTTGAAAGAGTATATAGTTTAGATAATCTTTCTTTTCTGTCATGAATTTATTTATATTACTTCCTCCTATTGTGTTAATGACATTGATAGTTGATGAAACATTTACTTTGAATATCTAATCCAGGACAGAAAGAAGACATTTTTTTCTCTCGAAAAGCTTGTGAATCATTAGAGATACAGGTGGAGAGAGCATTGGTGACTGGGCTTAGAATCAGACTAGTTTTAAGACCTGACTTGGACAGTCGTTTGTTCTTTATCCAAAGACAAGTCACTTTAACTCTATGAGCTCCAGTTTCCTGGTCTTGAAAAATGGAAATAATGCCACCTGCTCTGCTAGTTTCACTGGATAAGAGATAAGATAAGAGGAAAAAAACCACTTTGTAAGTTTTGAAGCGCCACGCAATGAAACTGATTCTTTCATAGTTCTCCCCATCCTCTCCAATTGGCTTTAAAAGAAAAAAAAAAGGTATCATATTTTAGAAAAGTTTTAGGTTCTCAGCAAAATTGAGCAGAAAGTACAGAGAAGTCCCATATACCCCTTGTCCTGGCATGCACCGCCTTCCCCACTGTTGACATCTCCAAACAGGAGATGGGGAATTTGTTTCAGTCAGTTAACCTATTTTGACACATCATTCTCCCCAAAGCTCCCAGTACACAGGTGACTCTAATGCTTCCGAAAGTATATAGCCATCGCTGAAGATTGAACTTAGTGGAAAACACTTCCCCATTTTCCTGCTAATCTAAGCAAGAGGATGGGGAACAAAGAATTCTGGAATCCGTTTACAGGGTTCAGCCCTTCTTGATGCTAGAAAGACACCCTGATGTGGAGCCTCTGTGATACATAAAGTCCACGGTGCTTCTGGGAAAAAAGGAGTTGATCTGGTCACCCTCCCACACTTAATGCATCATACTATGTGCCAAGGCTTCCACCCTTCAACCTTCTCTGGTTAGAGTCCATCATCTCAGGTCTTCCAGAACTTTCCCCACAGATCCCATTCGCCAGTGGGTGCTCATTACCTTGCCCTGTCCTCACTGAGTGGACATTTCCCTTGAGCTGTGAAGTCTAAAACTTAACACAGGATTTGAATAAGGGCCAGAGATACACAAAGTACTATGGGAAGTTTAAACTATGGGTTTTCAAGAAATCAGTAAGAAAAGGCAGCAAAGGAACTGCAGGGGAGGGGGAGTTCTATATTCTTATTTGCCACCTTAGCATTTCCCCCTATAATCCATACCTGTCATGTGCCAGGCAATGCGCAGGTGCTGGGAATAGTGTCCGTGGGGCAGCGTCCAAGGGGTGCGGCAGTGTGGAGGCAGAGCCGCCCTGGCATCGAACAGAATTCCATCACTGACGTTGTTCAGCACGGCCACGGCACAGTGATAACAGAAACCAGATCCACTGAGTTGGTTTTATTATTGTTTAAATTCTCTGTGAAGAATTCACTCCCTTCTGGTCTGCCCCCACCCTTATAATACCTTCTCGAATGCCGGTTGATAGTGGCAAAAACAAGATGGAATTGCTTTCATCAGGGTGCTCACAGTCTAGGCAGCCTCTTCCTTCTTCCTGAGGCCTTTGGAACTAGATGATTTCCTGAAAGCTTGGTGTTCCTGCCTCTGCAAGCTTCAGTGAATAACCACAGACAAGGAACTGCAAATATTAGCCAAGCGTCTTTCCCTTTCTGCCTGTTGGCCACAGTGATGATTTTACGTTAAGTAACAGCATTGGGAAAGATTAGGGGAGAATTAGATTTGGTTTCATCCAAGTAGATTTATAATTTTGCAAGTACAGTGACGACAACAACAATAATAAAACGTTTATTGTACATGCCAGAAGTCTAGGTACTGTTACCTAGGAATTAACTAAGTCAGAGAGGGTAAGGAACCATAGATCTGTTCTGGTTTTGTAATAATTCTATTGTTCATTTTATGATTCACTTCTGAGCTCATGATATTCTAAAAAGGGATCACTTCAGTGTTTCTCAGGAAAATCCAGGTTAGTTTAATAAAGAATGTTGTGAATTTCTTCCTGTTTCTTCCTTTCTCTTTGTCTTTTTTGGGGGAAAGTGCAGTTTTAAAAAACTTATTTATTGAGCATTTAATGTGTGCTTGGCATTGTCTACATCGTGCCAGGACAACCAGCTAAAAATGAAATAATCCATCTGTGTAAACCTAGAACTCAGAGAGGTTAAGTGATTTGTCCAGGTTCACACAGCAAGTTTATGATGAGTTGTGATGAAACTCAATCTAGAGGAGAGTTTGTTTTAAAATTGCATTTCATTTTCTTTTATTGATTAGTTAAAAAAAGAGATAGTCCATAAATTAAAAGACACCTTAGAGATCTCAAAAAAGAACACTTAGCAGCAAGACAGCTGGCTACCATGAGGCTAAGCTATTTGGTGGCTGGTGTGTCCACCACCTGTGCAGTCATTGACAAGACGGAACCATTAATTGCAAGAAAACAGCGGTTTTGTGGGAACTATTTTGGCCTCTCCGAGCACGTAAATCTCTGTGGCCACTTCCAATTACTTCATGAGTTTCTCTCCTCTTTTTCTTTCTAGTCCCTCAAGTCATTTAAAAGTCAACAAGTATTAAATATTGAGTATGTTCAGTGCCAACTGATTTCCCTCAAATCTGAGCTAAGTATTATGAGGATGATAAAGTAACAGTTTCTAATCCTGCAGGATGGTAACCTCAAATGAGATTGTTAATAGGCAGGGGTGTGTGTGTGTGTGTGTGTGTGTGTGTATGTGTGTGTTTAGTGGGTGAAAGAAGAAGTACTCAGTTTAATAAACCACAGCATTGCTTGAATAGTGGCCCAGATTATGTCTACACTGTGGGCATGATCTATGTGTCTTGGACCAATTCTAGGCCTGGCTCTCATGTTAGCCAGATGCGCGTCTCTTTAATTCCACTCGGGCCAGGCCTCTTACGGGAAGAAGGGACATTATATTGATGAAGAGGAAAGGAGCATGATCTAGCTGTTACTTGACTTTGTGCTACATTGAACGCTGCCCTCCCCTGAAGCCAAGTGAGAGAGCCTCATAGCGCAAGCCAGGTTTAGCATAGGTTTATTGCATTTTCAGGGACCGGCAACACTCGCTGCGGTCATAACGGGGGATTGTTACAAGATAAACTAGTCAGAAGAACAAAAGTGGCTTCTCTGATCCTGACCGCAACAAGGGGCAGGTATGAAACCAGGCGTTAGAATTACACCTCCTTATTTAACTGGTAGCATTGCAATTAATTGCTTTCGTAAAAATAATCAGATGATACTTTTTCATCAGTTCAATTTGTTTTTACAGTTTGTAGCTCCTGGGACTATACAGCTTAAAGCTGTCCCACATTCTTAAAATACCTATATAACACTCCGAGAAGTACTCTCGAATGCCGCTGTCACAGAGAAGTTACTAAAACCGTCCGAATTAACATCAAGGCAAGCGACAGGGGTTTGAGGTTTGAAGCGGGATCACTTGTTTTATTTGTTGCAAGTCTGTGGCAGTTTGCCAAGATGTTTTTCACGGAGAACTCAAGGATTTGCAAGAGCTGAAGTTGTCTGGGCTGATTTGATCATTTCACAGAGATGATAAATAGCCATGAAGACAGCAGGGAACACATCTAACTAAATAAAGGAACGTGCGTGGGAGAGACTTATGCCTCGGGGCTCGGGGGTGGGTGGTGGGACGGATCCCAGGTTGCTGACTTGCTGACAGGCCTGATGGTCACCACACCACTGGTGGAAATTGCCTATGAGAGTTGCAACACTAGAGATGACCTGATGTCCCACAGCTGAAGCCACTGTACCCACGTTAGGAACATTTCTAATGTGGCGAGGGGCGTGGCACGTCCTCACGGTGCACAGACTTAGAAGCACGTAAGCTACACGGGTGAGCGCCATGTGTGAGGTCCTGGGCTCTTTGATGTTCTCAGCGAACGGGTTCCCTGGACAGGGTGGACAGGGTCACAGGCTGAGCCTTCAAAATGCTTGCAGAGTTCTAAACAAAGCACATTGAAGTACATTGGCCTCAGAAACTGAAGGTTTGTTTTGGAAGATGGTTTCTTAAAGCTTTTGGATGTTTGAAGCAATGTATACGCTTGTGTTTAACCGACAAACATTTGCTAGTGTAGAAACTGCATGATCACAACGCACATTCGTGTTCTGTAGCGCAGTGCTTTCCCTCTGTTTTCTCATTTATTCTGTCCGACAGCCTGCTAAGGTACATGGTAGTATTATGTATGTTTTGCAGATGAGACGAGAACAGAAAATTTGGGGTCAGAAAGGTTAACTTGCTCAAGGGCACACAGCCAGGAAGTGGCTGAGCCCTGATTCAAGCCCCTGCCACCTGATCCTGGGCTAGAAAAGCCACTGTTGGCACAAACCATCATCAGCACGACCATAAAAACAGCCCGAGAAATGATGAAATACCCAGGCCTAAACTTCATCAAAAATGTTCGGGGTAACAGAAAAAGAAGTTGTTCAAGTTTTTATTGAGGGACCTAACAGATTTAACAAATGGGGAGGGACATACTGCATTCCTGGATGAAAGACTCAATCGTGTAAAAAATGATCATTTTAAATTCAACTCAGTCTCTTAAAGATCCCAATGAACATTTCATCTAGAAGAAGAACTGCACAAATAGGGTATTTCTAAAAGAAGGGAAAAGAACAGTTGTGGGGGGGCAGGGGAGAGGGAGTTAGCAGGAAACATGCTCCAATAATTAAAACTGGGTACATCTAGAACCAAATAAGAAATATTAGTGAAACAGAATAGAATATTCAAAACAGACTCAAGTATATTAAACATTCAATATATTATAAAAGTAGCAATTCATAGCAAGTAGATTATTCAATAGTCTTACCAACTAACATTTGGAGGGAAAATTTAAAACTCTACCCGACACTTTAGATTAAAATAGACTCCAGATAAGTTTAAACGTGAAAAAGAAAGGAAAAATATAGATCAATATTATAAATTTAAGGTGAGGACTGGTTTAAAAGCATGACACACAGTCAAAAACCACGTCAGAAAAGGGTAGACAACATTAAAAACTCAAGTTTTCTGTACTTCAAAAAATACAGTAAATAAAATGAGGAGGAAAATGACAAACTGGGAGAAAGTATGTACAATATGAACGATGAACAAAAAAATTATTCTTAATACACAAATCAATAAACAAGATAATTTTCCCCTTTTAAATATGAACAAAGAATATTAATAAGCAAATCAGCAAAAGAAGAAATTTTAATTACCAATAGAGCTTGGAAAAAAACTTCAGTCTTCCTAGTAACAACAGTAAAAAATAACCAAAGAAAAAGTTAAGGTAAATATTATTTTCACCTATTGAATTTACAAAAACTGAAAATAGTAATATCCAGTATTAGACAGGATGTGGGGGAAAGGATATTTCCCTGAAGGAAAGTGTCTGGAGAAGTAAATTTCAGAAAATTTCTAGGGAAGGGGGGTAATTTGACATTTGACTGGCCCAGCTTTAAAACTACATGTATTTTAACCCAGCAATTCCTTTTCTAGATACTTATGTAAAGGTAAGACCTGGAAGCATGCAAAGATGTAGCAATTTTTATAATAAATAGAAATTTTAAATTGGAAATAGCCTAAATGTTTAACAAGGATGTGGCTAAAAAAGAAATTTTTTTTGGTCTAGTGAGACAATGGAATGCTATACTAGAAAGATACGGTATATTTATTAACAAGAAAAGATGTCTCTATATGAATGAGAATAAGAAAAACAGGTTATAGCACTATACACATAAGATGATTCCATCTTTATACAGAAAGAATACGTATCATTATTGCAGGAAAAAAAGTTTGGGGGAATAAATACCAAAATATTAACTTGTAGTGAGACTGTTAATAGTTTTGTTTTGCTTGTTTGTATTTTCTATTTTTTCAACAACGAATATGGATTGGCTTTTATCATAATTAATTTTAAAACTCACTTCTGTTACAACTGCTAGACACAGATCAGGGTTGTGGACAAAAGTCCACTTGCCACTCTGCCTTGTATTTTAGTCGGCTTGGAGTAGCGGAAATGTCAAGATAAGGCCACAAAAGGAAAACATGCAATTCAGAGACTTATGCTCTGTAGAGATGAACTCCTGGATTGTGGAAATATTATTTTGCTACCACCCAATTTCCAAGAGATGAAGCCTCCTAGCCCAGTTTAAGAGTTGAACTGAAGTGAATTGGGTTGTTACGTCTACTTTTCAGATAAAGGATGTCTTAATTTTCAAACAGGTTTCCACTGAGTAAGTGTTGCTGCAGAAGTTGTCCTTTGTCCACATTTGCCTTCTTCCTTCTTCCCCGTTGACTGGCCCTCTGTGTCACAGCTTCCTCCCCATCTTTACAACACAGACACATAAACACACAATGTCTAGCTAACTAGCTAGTAAGTTGCTTCCGAGTCCTTCTGGAAACACCTAGTGTTTCACTGAGCGGGCGAGCACTTACTCAGAGACAGAGATCACTTGAAGGAGAGACATCCTAGAACTTGGGTGAAGGGACATAAAACTAAAAACAGAAGCCCCCGTGGGGTGGCGGGCAGTGGGGGGTGTCGAGTGGTCAGCTTTCCTGGAGACTTAAGAGGAGGCATGGTCTCACTGGGGAAGAAACCGCAGAGCCAGATATGCGGCCCTGATAGCCAAGTTAGAAACGAAAGCAGAAATTAGCCAGCCAGCATGGTTCTGTCCAAATACCATGTCCATAATTTCTGTCTGCTCACACCCCGAGATGCCTGGGGACCGAATTCTAAATGACACTGAGTAGGCACCTCTGATCCTTTTGTGGATATGAACAAAATGTGCTTTTGACAACATGCCAGGACCACAAACTCCTGAGAGAAAATAATCCATGGAAATTTTTTAAAAAGGGGAAAAAAAGGCAGCCTGGCATCTATTTCACAGAGAATGGGATTAGATTTAATGAAAGGAGGAATCTCAGCTCCATCTGGTTCTCTCCATGTCAGCCCTGGGGAGGGAGCTGAGAACAAGAGTGAAGGATTATTTCTTGGCTTTCCTGGATTTCCTCCTCAGGGATCAAATATAAAATCCAAGCCGACCTTTGTTTTGGAAATTGTAACCTGGGCGCTGTTGGCTTCCTGATCGTTCATGCTCTCTTGAGTCACCCCCACAGCGGAGTGACCAGCTCTCAGTTGCTTCTGGAAATATATACTATTGTTCTGTTTTGGTTTTTTGTTTTTTTTTTTACAGTGATGCTGAATCCTAAAACTGAATGGTACTAACGTTTTCCAAGAGAAGCAGCCCCGGAGGAAGTCTGGAAGCCTGCTGGGCTTGTCAACAGAGGATGAAGAGGATACAAATTTAATTAATTTCCAATCAACGTAAACAGAAGAACTTTCTGCTGTTTCTTCCAATGCCCAGTGCATCACCTGTACTTGGAAGCAGGCATGGTTCGGAAATCCTAGGCCAAGGCCAGATGCCATCCATCACTGAGGGCGGAAGAGTCGTAAGATGCAGGCACCTTCCCTCAGGGGCTGTTCCCTCTGCTCAGCCAACCTCAGCTAACTGTCCCTTCATCCTGGCCACGCTAAGTCCTGGTTACCTTTCTGCTTCATTCCTTAGGGTGTGAATCAGGCAGCTGTCTTATCTCTGGTTTCCTTCTGGGTCACCTGATGACCTAAACTAGCTTTGGATTATTTCTTCTGATTAGTCAAGTCCTCGGATGGGTCATTGACGTTCACAGGAACTTTTCTCAAGGGGAGTTATGCCTTGGAAAAGGCAGCCAGCAAAGCAAGTCTTTCAATGTATCCCCCAGCCCAGGGGGTTGGTGAGCTCAGGTCTGCCTGCCAAGGAGACACAGGGAAAGAGCCCACCGTCCTGAGGGGATGTCGTCTGGTGACTTGTGGACCCCTAGAGGCCGGGTGATGGAGGAACAGGAATGTTCAATGAAAGAGCAACTGTCTTCCTTCTCAGCTAAAATCAGCTCCCTGTTCCCAATTCCCCACAGCTGTCATCGCCACACCTCCCTCACATGTGATGCGTTGGTGTAGGGTGTGTGCACGTGGGCCTCCTCAGGTATCTTCTGTGTCTCTGAGGTTTTTAGGGTCATGGGGAACAAATAAAACAGGTACAGGATCTCTCTGTGCCAGTGGCAGTTACCCCTCCTCGGGCCCACGGTCTTTCCCACCGGCTGGGACAGGCCCCCCTTCCCCGTGTTCTCAACACAGCTCCCCAGGGGGCCACCAACGGCCCCGCAGAGATGACATTCTCTGTGATTTTTGTTGACATCCTTGTGCTAAAAGCAATGGAGCAAAATGCAGAAGGGCCCTGTTTATCACTCCAACACACGCAAAATCAATCTCCATTTAATCCTTAATTTTCCAATTCTGACCTTTAAAGCAATCTTGCAAATTGGGAGTCCTCAGCTCTTCCACGGCACCTGGTATTTTATTCCAGAAAAGAAACCGAGAATGGAAACTTTATTTTATGCCTCACATATGAACTGAAGGTGGGGGGGAGGGGAGGGGTTGAGGTTCACCAAACATTTGCTGCTGGATTCGGGGTCTTGTGTTTGAGAGGCTGCCTTAATGCATAATGAAAACCGTCCTCCGGCTTTTCAGAATTCCTTCACCAGCACTGGCCTTCTGAACGATGCCCATAATTTTAAAGGCAGAGTTCCAAGCCAGGGAGGTCTTTCCACCCCAATGAGAGAACCATCGGATTGTGTTTAACCATTGCTATTGTGTCATCCTGGGACTGCGCAGAGCTTTGGCAAAAGACAGGCTTCTTGGTATATAACCTCAACAGAGTTGTCTGCTGTATTCTCAGCAGCACATCCTAATATGGCATTTTTGCTTTCTTTGTTCTTTGGCATATTCACATTCAACTTGTGGTCCACGGTGACTCTCAGCTGCCTATGCCAAAATGGCCATTTTCCACATCATCCTGTCTGCCTGTTTTGTTACTTCAAGTTTGCGTCTCATCAACATTTTGACTCTCAGAAGAGTCTCTTCCTTCTCTTGGTTTCTTAAGATTTTAATCCAGCACTTAGGTCTGTAGACATCACCCAACCCTGTTGAGTAATGGACTTCAGCAGTTCAGAGACGTATGTGTGTTCTTGGAATCTCACTTTGATCAAGTGATATTTCATGATATGATAAAAGCGGTCTCATTTAGTATTTAAGGTAACTTCAATTTCCACAAGAAGTAAGCTTCAGCAAACGTCACTGAGTTTATATCTGAAAAATGTACTAACCTTTATAATGGCACCCTGTGCAAGGCACTTTAAAAAAGGATTTTATTCTGGCAAGATATATAACATTTGTGTGGGTCAGAACAGTCGAGGGGCAATACTAGCACTCTGTCCTTTTATTACTATCTGATCAAGAGGCATCATAGATTTATGGTCATTCTGAGAATTGTTTTTAAACCCAAACTTAACTTTTATGTTTCAGACTATGGTTAGTAAAAATCTTAATCATTTGCCCTGATTGGGTAGCCAATCAGAGCAAAGTCTGACTGTAGAATATTTTAAAGATGTGTAAGGTTTTATTGCATTTTTGTACCTATTAAGCAAACTAGGTTACAACGTTGCCTAGTTGAACTCCTCAGGAAACTTGTTTTAATAAAGGTGTGAAAATATCCGTCTTAACTCAGTGATGTGACTCCTCTCTCTGGGAAGGTCAGTGTTTTCCGCACACCGAGCACGCGACATGGATCAACCTTGATATCCACGGGGTGACTGCTGCTTTTGATCACCCTCGTGGCTCTAGCCATGTAAATGGGCGCTTTAAAAATGCTTTTGTCCATTCTTTTATTTTGGTTATTTAAACTATCAGTTTTCACCGTCTCTGGGAGAAGGCCCTTATGTTGAGTAAACATAAAGTGTAGACATTAATTTCAGCTTCTGTTAGAATTAGTACAAATTCTGAATATAGCGGAGTGATAAGATGTGGCTTCACACTGGGAAGACACGGCTGAAACTCTCATCGCGGGGAAAACATTGACATTTTCCTCCTGAATTAATTTTACACATGCTGCTTTTTCCCACTCAGGATGAATTCTGGGGTTTCCATTTAATATCTGCCATAAGCAGTCCAGAGTAGCTTATTCCTAGATTACATTTCATAAATCTTACAATAACCAGAAGATCACTGCATTTTAGTGTGAAGTGGACACAGTCAAATTGGTTATTAATAATTGCATAACCCGAACAGCCAATTGCCTGAATTATTTTTTTTGAACAGCTCTTAGACGTTGGCCTTGATACTGTCTTGTCTGGCACCCCAATTTTATTTTCCTCTTAGTCCTTTTGGGGATGGTTATTTGTAGATATCTGGTGGGTTTTTTTTTTTTATTTGTTTTGCTTTTTGCCCTGTTACCTTTACTAAATAATATGTCATGTTCATGAGACAGCTAATCCGTACAATTACATAAAATAAAACTTTAAAAATCAACTCTAGAGATTCTCTGCACCCTTTTTGAAATAATATTTTAAGAAGTTAAATTCTTAACCCAACGTGCTTACAATAACATGAAGACTCTAATTTCATTAAAAATTATTGAATTAGATTAATTCTAATTAGGATTAGAAATACATGTTGAACTATTTAAGGACAACCACAGGTGGAGGACATCCTTTTGCAGTTGGACTCCAGGCGTAGAGGGCTCCGTCAATCATCCTCCTTAGCTCCCATCACAGGTCTTTGGTACGTTGTAAATAAATAATTGGGCTTTTTACAAAAAGCTTATTCTTTGCATTTTTCACTTCTTTGGTCTGCATGGAAAGGACCAAATTAATGATCTCTAGATACTATGAACAGTGAGCAATATCTTTTCCAGTATAAAGATCAGTTGAGAGCAATCACTGAATTACTCCACTTTAGGGGAAACCCCTGAAATTATAAACAACATATGGAACATATGAAAACTGCATGTATAATAAATGTCATCTTTCAAAAGAGCAGGAATTGTAGTTATTTAACAAGTTAAAAATAATCTGATAGGTCAGTAATAATTTAGTATGTGTGTATTTTGCTTTTAAAGTTGAAAGTGAGATTAATGTATAAAAAACACTGGGTTAGATGCTCTCATTTTACAAGCAATGTCAAGTATTTCCTCAGGGTGTCGGTGAGATCATCAGATGTCATTTTTATCACTTGGCTTTTGTCCCAGCAACATAAGTAAGCCTCATAAAAAATGGTCTCATTGCTACTGATTAGAACTGATTTGCAAACTGTCGAAGTTTTAAGACTGATTTTAAGACTGATTTCAGATTTTTTCTCCTACCTTCTATGCTGAGAATAATATATATAATACTATTTTTTCTTTATGACTTTGGCTTTATAAATGTCAGGTATATATATATATAAAGCTATAGATTATTCTATTCTCTTCTGCAGAGTTTTTTTTTTTAATAAAAATAAAGAAGTATATAAAAATTTGCGTGCCAGCTTGCCCATTCAGCAGTGATAGATTGAAAAGCACCCTAAATTTAATTGAAAAAGCACTACAAGATAGGAGGAAAGAATATCTTCCACATTAATTTCTGCATAATTAATGTCTGCCAATATTTAGAATAAACATTTATTTGAAAATAAGAGACTTGTTTACTAAAATGTTGATGACTAACAGTAAAGAAGTGAATTATGCATTTTTATAAAGGAAAAATCCTTTTAACTTAACTTCCATGACTCTTTAAAAGAAGGATTATTGCAGGGGAAGGTGTAGCTCCGTGGCAGAGCATGTGCTTAGCATGCACGAGGTTGTGGGTTTAATTCCTAGTACCTCCTCTAAAAATAAAAAGATAAACAAATAAGCCTAATTACTTCCCCCAAAAAAACAAATTTAAAAGGAAGGATTGTTAACCTTCATAACTGCATTCTTGATCCATATACCTCTTTAAAATAAAACAATGTCAATTCAAAAAGTTCTTAATAGAATTGAACCAGCTTTATACAAAATTGTCCAGACTAAAAATTAAGTGGATTATCTGCCTACCTAAAAGACACTATTACACACTCTTGTCTTTTTCCCTTCTGACAAAATATTTTTAAATTGAAGAATGAAATTTTAATTGTCTATGGGAATATAATTTTAAAAAATATTTTTAGTAAAAATGGAAAAATCTTAGAGATTAAACCTTCTCTTTTTCTTGATTACTCGCTTTTCTTTATGCCTTTAATTCTAATCTCATTTTCCACACCTTGACATTATAGCAGTTAGAACAAGGCTGACTGGCAGGTTCATAACATGTAGATAACATGAAGAATTCCTTCAACTAGGATGCATTCTTGCAGGTCACAAAAACTAATCACTACATTGACAAACGATGAGCAGAAGACTCCTCACGGCCCCAACTAAAGTAAAACCTGGTCGGTCGTGGCATCACTAAGCCTCTACGGTCTGTTACATTGGGTATTTCCTTTCTATTCTAACTGGGATGACTGAGCAATTAAAGTGGTGGGACAGCTCAGCCTGGAGCTGACTTGGCCCCAGAGCTCACACAATTTCCCAGAGGTAGGGAGACGATGCTAAGTGAGAATGATAATCCAACTAGCATTTATTATGTGTATCGGTTAAGAATTCAGTTCAGCCTCTAATGCTAGAGACAACATAAAATTGTTTTTTAACAAGATTGGTTTTTTCTCGCATATGAAGGAGGACAGAGGTAAGCTGGTATGGTAACTCCGTGGTCATGTGGGACCCCGGCTCCTGCTGACCCTCCCGCATGTCCAGTGGTGCAGAGCTTCCGTCCGCGGGGCTGCTTGATCCAAGGTGGTTGGTCCAGCTCCAGCATGGTATTCACAAGAAGGGGAGTGTGGGAACCAGTGGAGAGGGGAGCCTCCAAACTAGGTCAGCCACTTCCCCACCAGCCCAGTGAAGCCCCTCATCTTGCTGGCCAACCTTTCTGGAAGGCAGCAGGGAACTGTAGTCTCTATGGTTGGTACCTGTCACACCCACCGGTGAGGGTTCTGTTTCTCCAAGCAACAGAATATTGGCTATTTGATGGAGTAGCAATCCTGGCCATAAGGTGCTACACTTAATACAGCATCTCATGTTAACGCTCCTGATATGCTTTTAAGTTAGGCTTAGAGAACTTATAAACTCTGCCCATGTCTCCCCAACGGCAAAGCACATGCTTCAGACGCTATAGGACACTGCCTCCCATTAACAAGCAATAGGAAAACGGTTTAGAAGATGTCAGTCATTGTCAAGGAGGCCTGAAGGTGGACACCCCCTGAGATAAGAAGTAACAGAAGCTGCAGGATTGCAGTGAGGGCGGGACCCCAGAGCCAGTAGAAATGGTGTATCATGCTGAGAAAAAATGCCAGGGCTTAGAAGAGGGGTGAAAAAGAAAAAAAAAAAAAACAAACCTGGTTTCTGGACCTGAGTACTGGTAAAGGTTTGGTTACCCAGGGGGAAAAATTAAATTCCCACTTGCTGGAGCTGAAGTCAACAGGATGGCAGTGGTGTTCTTGAAGGGCTGCGATGGAGAGATGCCCAGATACCCTCAAGAACAGGCGCCAGTGCTAGAATCTGAAAGAATTTAAATATTTAAATTTAAATAGCCTGAAATATCACCTCTGTCCCAGGCACAGTCATGCCAGCCTGTACAGAAGGCTTGTGTGGAACAGGAAGCAGAGCATTGTTGAGGGTTCAAGGGGCCCATCTGTGGATGCATTTTACTTTCCAAGAGAGAAAACCTGGTTGAATCGGTGCTTTGGCCATCTATTGTACCTAGCAAACCACCTCAAAACATAGTAGCTTAAAACAGCAGCATTCATTAATTTTGTTCCTAAGTTTTCAATTTGGGTAATATTTAGTGAGAATGGCTTATCTCTGTTCCATGTGGCATCAGCTGAGGCTGAGGCTCCACTGTCAGGTGGTTGCTCACACGGCTGGCAAGTTGGTACCGGCTGTTGTATTGGAGCCCAGACAGGTCCAAGGGCCAGGGGCCTTGGTTCCCAATGTGGGGCTCTCCATAGACTTCTTAGGCTCCCACACAGCCTGGAAGCTGGGTTCCAAGAGCAAGTGTCCCAAGAGAACAAAGGGGAAGTACATGGTATTTTTGTAAGCTGGATGCAGACACTATATCCCATCACTTCTGCCTTACTCTGTTTTTTGAGACAGTCACAGAGTTCAAGGTGGAGAGGCTGTACAACGGGAGCAGTGTCAAGGTCACATTGTGAGAAGACAAGTGAGATAAGAGATGTGTTGCAGGCATCTCTGGAAAATATGATCTGCTGAAATTGATGTAGCCCTAAGCAACACAGAGAAAATATGTTAGGGAAACTCACATCAAGTGTCCTAAGGAACATATGACATCCCTGGGTCCAGTGCTTCTATGATTGTCTTTGGCTTAGACGTACATCCCTGGTCTGGTCATTTTGGGCAGGTAGTAGAACTGGTTTCACCCACTTCATGAAGCATGAGGCATGAGCCACAGCCCAGAAGAGGCTGTGGGTGGGTCAGACACAGACATTTATGAATACTCTCAGTACATAAGATTGGTTGTGAGCACCTTGAGGATAGGGATGAAAAAGTCTTAGGCATCTCTGTATCCCAAATAGTAGATAATCAGTCATCTGTAACCGATTATGAACTCGTGGACCCAAATTGGGAATGGCAGGAAGACAGCCAGTACTGGATGTAGCTGGAGCCACAGGGACTCAGACACAAGGCTTCTTCAGTTTTCTGTCTTTCCTTCATTCTGGGACCACCTTTCTCCATGGGGCTGTAACAATGGCAGCTGGTAGCTCCAGGGAGCTCATCTTTCTATCTTAACCATCAGAGCAGAAGGGAATCTCTTCCCTTGCCTCAAATTTACAAAAATCCCCCAGAACAAATCCGACTCCCCGGGTTTTATGTCTAACCTTGTGACAAATGGGGATTGGGACTGACTGGGATGGACATCTCTTTCTACGGCCGCAGGTGAAAGTGTGCGCATGTGTGCACACACGTGCTATAGGTACTGGTTGATTGGTTGTGTTGATGGGTAATTGATTAGTTGGTTGGTTGGTTGTGGAGAAGAGGATGCAGTGGGAAGCAGTTTCCAAGGGGAATCAGAGTGCTATGACCGGAAGCAGGGCATTTGGGACCAGCCAAGGACACAGTTACTCTCCATTAGATGTGTTTCTCATTCCTCTTCCACTCACTTACCCGCATTCAAGGAGTCAGAGCTCCAGAACTGGCCTGGTCCTCTGGATGGTGGATTTACGGATGGTTTGCCAGCCTTCTGTGCATTTTAAATATTTCCCAAATATTCTGCCGTAAATATCCATAACTTTTGTAACAGAAGTTTAAAAAAATAATAGAATGGGTAAGCTTTCCAAAGCAGAAATATTAAGACCCCAAACCTAGAAGAGTCTGAATTTTAGGTCTAATATTCTTACAGCATATATATCTTTTGAATCTTAGTTGCAAAACTGACTGAATATATTTAGGTGTTTGTGACCAGGACCATTTTTGTGGGTAAGAGAAAGGATACTGAAAAAAAAGGTAAGAGGCCCTCAAAGACTTGCTGTATAGTGTGGAGTACCTAGATTTTTCTACACGCACTCCTGTAACCCAGACAGTTTGCCCCTGTCTCTTCAGAGACTATGGGAGAAGCAGGGTAGTTTTTGGAACTCTGCGTATAGCTTGTGGAGGAAGCCACCGTTCAGGACAGGAGCAGAGGGGTTATTAAGGTGGTTGTCAAGTCTCTGAGATGCTAAACAAGAATAAGGCAGAATGGGCAAGATCTTCTTGCCCCGTGATGCATCGTATCTAATCACTTGGGTTCTTTTCATTTTCTTGCTCGAGGGATCATTTAACATTAAAGAAGATTTTGAATAAAGAGCAAAAATATTCTCCATTTAAAATTCTCTTTGTTGTGTGCTTTGGTAGCTGCCTAAGTTTCTACAATGAATACACACAACTTTGATAAGAGTAAAAAGTTATTGAAAATACAGTCTGGTTGAAATCCTCCTCCCTGCCCACCCCCCTACCCCACCCCGCCCAAATCATTCTTAATTTCACGAGCCTAGTAAAGCAATTCATATTCTTAGGAGTCTCCTCTTATCTCTTTCTAAGAAAGAGGAAGTGAGAAGAGGGCTGGGGGTGGACCTTGGATCAGGGCTTTTACCAGGTGACTTCCTAAAGCAGCGCCCCCCACCCGGGGAGAGGCGGGGAGACAAGTGTTTCCTGAACAGAGCAGGGGCCCTTAGCAGTGGCTACTGGAGAGCTTAGAAGGGTCAGTGGGAGAGGAAGCCAGTCAGAAATCCTGGATAGAGAAAGTACTAGAAGGCTCCCCCGAAGATGCCACTGAGATCCATCCATTCAGCAAACATGTACTGAGTGCCTATTATGTGTCAGGCATTAGAGATGCGGAGGGGAGATGAGGGAGCGTGGTGAAGCCCGGAGCCCCGGGCACTGGACTGCCTGGGTTGAAATGCTGGCTGTGTGCCTCTGGGCAGGTCACTTAACCTCTCTGTGCTTCCTGAGATTTGGGGGAAAACCACACGAGTTGATCCACATGAATGCTCCCAACCGTAAGAGCCTGGAGTGTGTTAAGGATTGTACAGTGCTGGCTGAAGCTAGTGTGGTCTCTGCCCTTAAGGTGCTCACAGTCCAGAGGCTGAAACAGCACAAACTGGAAGTCTATGGAACAAGCTGAAAGACCTGCCAGGTTCACTTTGTTAAGCTGCAGAGCTGCTGAGAGGCTCCCTGGATGAACAGCTTTGGAGGCAATCGTGCTGCCCAGGGCCCTGGCCCCAGGCGCCGTTTTGTAGTTCACTGGGTCACAGAAGGCATGCTCACATGTTGAGAGTCATTCTAAGTCAGAGTGACAGGGCGATGACGAAGACTTTTATTGAGTACTTCCTCTGTAATAGGCACTTTCCTAAGTGTCCCTGTGAGTTAACTCACTTAACTCCCCAAGTAGGTATGTTATCACCCCCATTTTACAGATGAGGAAACTGAGGCACACAGAGATGAGGTCACACAGGTAGCATGTGGTGGAGCTGGGACCTGAATCTAGGTTTCCAAAATCAGCTTGCATCCACCAGGGACACTGTGTAGACTTGCCATTTTTATGACTAGGGAGAAATTTTGCAAAAGGTGACCCTTGATGCTGTTTGCCCACTTATTTGACTTCCATTCATCTGTTCCTTCTGTTGACATTTACTGAGCCCCTTGCTCTAAGTGGGGCACCATGGGGCCTGTCGGGGGCAGCGAGCAAGCCAGTATCCTCCCATCAAGCTGTTTTGGCAGAAAAGTCTCGTGCCCAAATGCAGAGAGGGACAAGTGACTGGCAGGGAACAGATACAGGGCTCAGAGACACAAGAGCAAGGATGGCTTGGCGTTGAGGAGAGCAGGCAGCACCTCAGGGAGAGAATCGACTTGGAGCAGAGTCTTGAAGGACGAAAGGTTTTAACAGATGGTCATTCAAGAAAATGGCCTTGAACTCTGGCCTGGGAAGTTAGATTTCATTTAGCAGGAAAACGAGGAGCTCATGCAGAGACTTGGGAGAACAGGGGCAAAAGGATCAGCCCTGGGACTTGGACAAATGATGCTCAGTTCGTGGAGAGTGAGTTTCAGGAAATGGGAACGAATGTAGGAGCAGAGGGGATTAAGAAAAGAGAAGAGAATGAGGAAGGACACCACAAATAGGCTCAGGTCACTGCCCACCTTCTCTTGGCTGCTTAAAACCCTTCAGACGTCTTCCCGTTGATCTTGGAACGAAGCTCAAAGTCCTCCACACACCTGCAGCCTGCCTTTGCCTCTTGGATCCCTCCAGGCTCAGTGCTTCCGTCAACAGCCTTCCTTCAACTCAGGGACTCTCCTTTGCCCTTCCTTCCCCCGGCTTTCTCATCTGCTGTTTCCTCTGCCTGAACTCTGCCCTGGCCACCCGACACCTGCTCTTTGCCCCATCAGGTCCCATTCATCCTCCAAATTTCAGCTCCATCCAAGCCTACCCAGGCCCCCACTGTGTGTTCTCAGTATCTTTTTTTTTTTTTTTGGCAGCACTTGCTTGTTCATGTGATTATTCAACTAATGCCTGTCTTGATTATAAGCTTCGTGAGAAAAGATAAATGCCTGCCCTTGATTGTAAGCATCACGAGAACAGATAAACAACTGTTTGGCTTACCTTCATACCCCAACACCAATCATCTCTTGAGATAATATACCCTTCAAACATTAGCTCAACACATGGAAAAACTATAGGATTTGATAACTGATTAAGAGGAATGAAGGATAATGCCAGGCCTTTGACACTGGTGATAGAAATACTGGCACTGCTGTTTATCACAAAGGGGAACACAGGAGAAATGGTTTTTCAGAGATGATGAGGAATCCAGCGTTGTGCATATTGATTCACAGGTACCAGCAGGTCATCAGTTTGTCCAGCAGGACATAGCAAACTTAACACTACAACTTAAGGGAAATATAACTGGAGAAAGAAAGAAGGAATGAAGAGTTTGTAGGTGTATCAATGAAAATTAGTTTGCCTGCATATAGTAAAAAAGCCAAAAGAACAGAGACTTAAATTTGTAAGGGTTTATTTTTCTCTCACCTACAAGAAATCTGGGGGGAGGAAGTTTGGGGCTGGTATCATGAGTCCATGGTCACCTGAGCCCATGCTCTCTCCATCTTTCGGAGCCTCCATCCTTGGGGCGTGGATTCTATCCTCAAAGTCGCCTCTGGCCCCAGATGGCTGCTGGAGCGCCAGTCATCAAAGCTGTCTTTCTGGCAGCAGGAAGGAAGAAGGGGAAAGGCGAAATGGACTCCCCTGAAAGCCTGATCCACTTCCATCACACTGGCCAAAACTTAGACAAGAGGTTCATCTTGCCTTAAGTAAAGCCAGAAACGTAGCCTTGTAGACGGGTGCATTGCTACCTTGAAGAAAGTCAAGGATTCTTCTACTAAGAATATGTATCAGGTGGGCAATGGCTGATTCTGTCACAGGAAGCAACAGCCTCAATGAGCCAGTCGAGGTCATGAGAGATCTGTGAAGTTTCATCAATGATCCCCCAGCTGAGAGGAGCGAGTATCCAGTAACAGATGTGTAGAATTTCAGGGCAACAAGGAAGTTCAGTCATCACCTGGTCAGTGCCCATGTTTGTCTTATGAAGACATTTGACTCCTGGAAATGAAGAGATGTGGCCAACATCACACAGCGAGTGGGTGGCAGAGATGGGACAGAACCACATTTCGGGGAGGAAGTGATGGAACAGGCTAGGAGGCACCTGCCTGAATAAGGGCTCACTTTCACGCAGCATTCTGGTGACTCAAAGGACAGCTGGCACGGAGCAGGCTTGGATTCCAATCCCAGCTGTGTGACCTAGGGCTAATCACCCAGCTTCTCTGGGCTCCAGCTCCTGGGCTGTGTCGGCGGGAATGGCACACTGTAGGCACTCCATAATTGGCAGTCATTATTCCCATTACCATTAGAAAGCAACAAATCTTTTTGGAATCACGGAATGAATCAGTGAACAGATAAACATGAATGAATGAAATGAGAACAGAGAGCCATCGGTCCATCTGAGATGGTTTCAATGTAGAGCTGGATGGGTAGCCTCTCACATGCCCCAGATTTAAATTCTATCACCCACACTTTCTGCATTTGTCCTACTACATCCGTGCTTCCTTGGACTCATTGCAGCCATCTGCCAAACCATGTCTCTCTTCTCTGTGACACTGATCCCCTCCGAAACACGTGTTTTGAGGGTTTACCTGAGGCTGAGCTTAGTATTGTGGGACAGTATAAAGAAGACAAGAGTCCCAGCCTCTGGCCTTGAATTACTTGCAGTTTGGTGACAGACTCTGTAACAGCAGTCTCTGAGACATCACGACTTCGAGGTAAGATACAATATCTGGGCTGCAGCTAAGTTCTCCACACCTTCTCTCTTGACCACTGGCTTTTCCCAACTCTGTCATTATCTACGCTTTGCCACTTTACCTAGTTTCGTGTTATTGTTAGTAATTCTTGCCGAATTTAAAAGGCTTGAAAGTTGTTCTATGTATGGTCTTTTTTTTTTCCTATCTTTAAAAAAACCACTTCATCAATTCACTAGCAACACTCAAGGTAAAATAGCATTAAATTACTGAATGAAACATGCAGAATCCATAAACACTCTAAGTGAGATCGTCATTAAAATGAATTTCCTTTCATTGAGCATATACTGGGTTCGAGTTTTCTTTGGGAACACAGAATTTGTGCCTGTTGTCAAATAAGGCGATAAGTCCCACACCACTGTGCCCAGGACTATATGCCATTTGAAGAGGAAATGGAAGTCAGTATTTGCTTGTCTGGGAAGGTTTCAGATCCAGAGAGCCCAGAGCCCTCTCTGCAGTGAGGACACTCCTGCATTTCCTCTGCATCTACCACTAACTAGCGGGGTGACTTTGGGAAAGTCACTTCCCTGGACCTCAGTTTCCCCATCTGCAAAATAAAGATGCTGGGTTAAAACCCCAAGTCAATAGTTCTCACCCTAAACTGTGCACCCTAAACAGTTCTCACCCTAAATGTGCTCATAGTATCTGAGCAGCTTCATAAAAATTCAAAATTCTGGGTCATCACCCCAGAGAGGGTTTGGCCCAGGAATCAGCAGTTTGAATGATCACGCCTGCTCTTTTTCAAGCAGGGAATATCAGGACTGCACTGCGAAATCCACTGTAAGCTCTTACCCACCTCACTATGCTGAGTCTTCCTCTGAAACAGATTGCAAATCAATTCTAAATAAGAAGGAGGAGGAGGAAGAGGAAGGAATAGAAAAGGAATAAGAGAGAACCCTGTTACCCTGAGCAAAGAGGTCTGAAAACAGACAACAGGGTTCCAGGGCTGAGCCGTTTGCACTGACCCTCCTCTGCTCTGAATACCCGCGCTCCATCTCCGCTTAGCCCTGAGGAGGCCAGGGCAGAGGCTGCCTGTCCCATCATCCAGTTCTTCACACCCTGCTTCAGAGTGTGAGTGCTCCGACCAAAGGGTCTGCTTTGACATACCGGGCATTTTTAGCAGCCACCCCTGCAGTGCCAAGTGAGCCCCCAAGCTGCGATGAGATAGGGACACAAGAGAGGCATGACCAGTTTTGAGTCTTGGAGGAGGAGGTCTTTTCAGTTTTCCACCTGGAGGAAAACTCAAGCATGTCTCCCTCAGCGCCCAGGAGCAATTACCTTCAGGACCAGCTCCCTTCATTAAGAATCTGAGAGGCAGAGGGGGATAGGTTTAATTTCCCCTGATGAGGTCTTCTTATTGCTGACCCAGGGTGATGGGTACCATCGGGCATTTGAGGGCATTTGAATCAGGGACTACTTCGTCCAGGAGCTGAAATACCAACAGTGGCTGGAACTCACTTTATGCCAGGTAACATACATTCTAAGTAATGTACCTGCACGGACTCATTTAGGCCTTTCTGCAACCTCCTGAAAGAGGTACTAGAATCGTGTTCATTTCCCGGAGACTGAGGGTCACATGGCTGCTAAGCAGGAGACCCCGGATCCCAGGCAGGGCAGTCTGACTCTGCAGTGAAGTTCTACACTGGGCTCTACCGCCTCTTGTATGTTTTGAGGAGTCTTGGCTCTCCCCTGGCTGTGGCTTGTGACCCCAAAGAGCTCCTTAGTGATCCCTTTCTCTGTTTTCCCATCTGCATCTTTGTTCTGCAGGGGGGCTGTGCAGAGGGAGGACCAAAGAGGAATCCATGCTCCAGAGGGTAACGGAGGGCAGCCTCGTCTCCTCCTTCCCAGTAAACATTCAGAAATTGGGGGAAAGCAGATAGTCTGGTGGGCTGAGAACATACCAGTACAGCTCCACAGAAATGATCAGATCCTTGGGGGCCCTGCTGTAAACACACATGCAATTGCAAGAAAAGCTGGAGCCACTGCAAGCCCCTCCCAACCAGGCTCCAATCACCTTCAGGATGAAAGTAAAGTGCATTTTCCTTTGAGGGTTGTACTTTTTTTTTTTTTTTTTTTTTTTGCCCAAGTAAGGGTGCTCCTCTTAGTCTTCAGGTGACTAGATGAAAAAGAGAAAACGTCTTGTGCGTATAAAGTTTCCTCCTGCAGGAGGTGAGTGGCTGGGAGAGGTTCTCTGTAATGATGAGTCACTGCCTGGATTTGAAACAAACACACCTACAAAGATACACAGGGTGTAGACTCAGGAAATAACCAGCTGACTAGCACTTCTGAAAGCAATTTCTACCACTGATTCGTTTTCGTAATTTTTTTTTTCCTCGCAGTCATTTTTCACTGCTGCGGGGAGCTGTCGTCAGCAGCTGCCTGCTCACTGTCTCCATTAAAATGCAGATCTAGCCTTCCTCAGTTACCTTTGCATCCTGGGAGCCAGACTCCGTACCAAGGGGAGAAACGAGGGCAGGGCTAAAGAGGAACATATAGCAAATAAACGAGCCATTCATAAAAATGAATATTATTATCAAAAGGAGACGTCTGCCAACATCTCCGTGTGCATATTAACTCAGATGCTGAGCTCGGGAACAACATGGAATTAAGCCAATGCATCATCTTTTTAGCAGTTGCTCAGTTGCTCTGCTATTAACTTAAAACAACCAGTTGTGAAAGGAGCGCTTCACTCAGCCATCATGATGATGCGGCTTCGCCCGGTATTATGTTGTACAATGTAAGCCGGAAAAATTGTTAAAATAAATTCAGCTGTGCTTAGGCCGGCCTGATGGCTCTCCAAAGAAACCAGATATTCAGGTAGGGGGTGGGGTGACCTGCTTAACTCAAACAGCTTCTTGAAGTCATTTGCACAAACTCTAAAAATGGACTTTATTTTTTCTTTAACTTAGCCTGTCTTTCCCTGAAAATTCAAACTGCCAAGATGTTGGGCTTTTTGCTGTCTCCATGAGCAACTGCAGATGGCTTTTTTTTTTTTTTTTTTTTTTTTGTCGGCACATGGAAATATGCATGGATTGGATGCCTTTCTTTTCCTCTGAGGCCTGCAAGTCTACGGAGGTGACAGTAGGAAGAAGTCCACACAGAGCCTTCCTGTCGACAGCACATCCCTGAGACCATCTGAGCACCTGTTTCTTGTTTCTTGCATTTTGCAGGGTCGCATGAGCCTTTTTTTTTGTTCTTCCGCTTCTCGCAGTCAGTGGTGCTCTCTGGCCTCTGTGGTCTGTTGTGAATCTGAAGGAAAGCAAACGACCGACTTCCACACGTGGCTGGTGCAATCAGGGTCGTTCCCTCGCAGCTCCACCTTGTACATCTCTCCAGGCTACAAGCTGGTGTCTGTCCCCTGTGGTTCCGAGAACAAACACTGACAGGGAGGGCCATTTCGGTCGCTGATGTTCTCACCATCTGGAATGGTGACAGTCGTGGGGCTCCGCGGTGACTCACGGTGCGGAGGAATCATTTCGCTAATGGCAGCGCTAATCAGGAGGGACGAGGCCGTTGCTAAGAGCCACCGCATGAAGCAAACACCCCGCCAGATGAAAAGCAAGGGCCGTTGGTTTGCTTTGGCCCCTTTGAAAATAAAGTGGCTTGGAGTGTCCTTCTCGGTGCATCTAGTAATGGGCCATCATCCTTCATGGTCGGAGCCGGGGCCAGCCTTCCAGGAGCACCGGCTGTGATTACGCACAGGAGACCTGTTCTCTCTCTCTGTCCTTCCTCTCCGGGGCCAGCTGTGCCCGGAGGAGATGGGGCAATTCTCTGATGGAGGCTGAGCAGTTTGGTGTGGAAAGGGCAGTGCAAATAGATGTGGATACGGTTTTTTAGGCAAGGCCCTCTTTCCAGGGTTTGCCCGGGTGCTGCTCTGCGCCGACCCCAACCTCGCCAGAGGCGCCCCAGCTGTCACCGTCCAGCCCTGCAGAAACTCCCACTGGCACTTGGAGGCTCAGAGGGGATCACCTAAGCTCCTCCCGAATCTTAACTGTTGCCTCCAGAAAGAACCAACTCCTTCACCCTCCAAAACTGGGAGAGAATACATTCCTGTTGTTTTATGCCCCTCAATTTGTGATCATTTGTTCCAGCAGCCAAAAAACTAAGCCAGTGGGGGACGAGCAGACCTTACAAGAGCCAAACAGACTCTCCTTATGACTAACAGTTTTCATCAGCTCCTCTGGGAGCGGCTGCACCAAATATCCTCGGAGTCTGTGCTTACAACTGTGCTGTAAAATCTAGGAAGTTTTCATCTCATGGAAGAGGGAGGTGGCAGTGATATATTTGAATCAGCTCCTTCCGTTGCCATCAAGGATCCTAAGTCCCAGCTGAAGTCTCACTCCTGCCCTTTTCCCGCTGGGAGGAAACGGGGGCACTGAGACGATTTCTCCTGGAGGTGGCCATGCAGGGTGTCCTTTTTAACCATTTCCCATTCATTGTCATGTGGCGACCACATAGTCCTCGTCTCCCATTGTCTTTCTATCCTTTTCTGCTTGGCCTTTCCTTCAGCAGCTGCTGACCCATTTCACCAGTGATACCCAGGTTCCTGTGACCAGGAAATCCACCAGTATCCTTAATCTTAAAGTGAAGATAACGCTGATGTAGCACTTACATGCTACCCAATAAACTCACGTAATCCTTACAACCAACCTGTCACATCCCCTTTCGCAGACAATGAAATGCAGGCCCACAGAGGCTAACGTCCCCAAGGTAAACAACCAGTAAGTGACAGATGGAGACATAAACCCTCAAAGACTGGCTCAACAGTCCGATGTAAACTGCCTCCAAGGTTGACAGCAGAGGAAAAAGTACCACCGGGGCTGGTGGCCAGATGCCATCTGTGCTTCCACGCTCAGCATCCCTTTGGGACCATCCCACTTGAGTCTGGAGTGCCCCCTCATAACACACAAGCTCCCCCTTGATTCAGGAGAAGACCCACAATGCTACCTTTAAATCTTCACGGCCACAGCCATGACTGAGCTAAAATCATTAAAGCAAGTCCATACAAAAGCTGCAGAGAGTAACAGCGTGTTCCAACGTCCACTAGCTCTCCAGGGGGAGCCTCGCCACCTTGCTTCCAGGCTGTCTCCACAGTGGAGACCGTCTCACTCCCCGCTCCAGAGGGATGGGGTTGCAGAATTATGACCCTGGCCTAAGAACAGGGGGAGGCCATGAGGAGAAGGGGTTGCCCGTCCTGTCTGCCTGCCCTGCCCTCCCACTTCTAGCTCCTTCCCGAGGACCAGCCTCCTTTCCTGGGAATGACCCGTCACCCACCCACCTACCGACCCCTCTCCGACACACTCCCTGCCAGGAAAATTCCGCTCTCCACCCACCAGGATGCGATCTTACCCTGTGCTCCCAATAAGACCCCCGTCCTGATACAACACAGTAAACCAGGCATCACACCCTGAGACCTGCAGGTCCAGGACAAAAGGAGGCGGGTCCCTTACATCCTCCTGACCACGGAGCGGGCAGGTTCTGGCCACGAGAACAGTCACTTCCTCCCCCTGTAACCTGTCAGCCAGACTCATTCATCTCTCCTCGCCACTTACTCACTGCTATAGTCTAAAAGACAAAGAAAGACAAAAGGAGCTGAATTTACTGAGAAGGGTAAGGAGCATTTGTTTCTCGTTTTGGGTAGTCATTGCAATGTGGAGGTGTGGTTGCCACATGGGACTCATGGCACTGTCCAATTAGCCCCAAACACTGAGGAAGTGAACCTGACAATGACACTGCAGGGAAAGTTAATACCTGGCTTCCAGGAAGCTGTCCTGAGCCTGTGTGCTTTATTTTGTCTGTTCCCTACTGCCAAAAACTGGCTTCTGAGTTCCGACGGTGCCCGTGACTCCGACAGTTAACTCAATGCCCAGGTGTGGCATGTTTGAAAATTATTTCAAATGTAATGACGTCTCAGTGCTGGTCAAAGGCTGCACATGGCAGAAGTGAAAGTATGGTTTTTGTTTTGGGAAAATCTATAGTATACTTTCTTAAACCACCGCCTGATGAGAAAGAGAGGGTTTTTTTTCCCCCAGGGGAAACCTATTTTTGATTTTGATGTAAACAGAAGTTGTATGTTACACACTGAAAATGGTTATCTGGTTTTTAACCACTTCTGGTTCAAAGAGCAACTTGCTATAGTGATTATGATAGTGTTTTAGGATTAAGTTCTTCAAAAGACAAATAAGATATTCCTAAATGTTATCACATTGAAATAAACGTTAAAAATCTCAATTTGCCAACAGTTCACAGTTGCAGCATTAGGAAAGCGACTGAGTCATCTACAGGGCAGCCTCCAACAGAATCTAGAAAGATGCTTAGAAAATGAAGGTTATTGGGTTTTCTATTTTGTTTTGTTTCATTTTTTGAGTTATGGAGCAGGAAGGAAACTTAGTGATTCAACTTCTTATCTTAAAGATGAAGGGGGAAAAGGGTTTGCAAATAAGCTTGGAAAAACTCATCAGCCCTCAGCAGGGACCCTTTTCAGCCCCGCGGAACTTTGACATCTGGCCTCAGAGCTGCCTGTGCTGTACGGAATGGCGAGTCCTTGCTGGTGGCCGACCTGAACTGAACGCCACCATCAACCAGACAGGGACCCCCTTGTAGTTTTTACCACTTCCCTTGTACTTAGCTCCCATCCGGCTCATTTGGTTGGAGATATTGCACCTTTGAAAGCCTCAGGGCCGACTGCTCACCACGGCCACCACGCTCCGGCTCAGGCTCCCCGGGGAGCGAGAGCACTCAAGGCAAGGACTCGACTCAGCACCCATTCTTACTTGCTGGCTTTCTCTTTCTTTTTGTTTTTGTTTTGTTTTATGGCTAATCAAATTCCTCTTAACCTCTGACTGGCTTCACTTGATCCCATCTACTAAGCTAAGAACTGGGAGGGCTTAACATCTAGTTCCTGAATTTAAAAAGGCACTTAATTTTGCCAAAAGCTACCCAGAAGACAGCTTTCACCACATCACATCATGCTTACACATTTCCTCTGTCCCGTCTCTGGATTATACTCTTTAAAAGAGATTAATTTGCATCTGCACCCCAATGTTCATAGTAGCATTATTTACAATAGCCAAGACATGGAAACAGCCTAAATGTCCATCAGCAGATGACTGGATAAAGAAGATGTGGTATATTTATACAATGGAATACTACTCAGCCATAAAACACGACAACATAGCGCCATTTGCAGCAACATGGATGCCCCTGGAGAACGTCATTCTAAGTGAAGTAAGCCAGAAAGAGAAAGAAAAATACCACATGAGATTGCTCATATGTGGAATCTGAAAAAAAAACCCCACAAATGAAGCATAAATACAAAACAGAAATAGACTCAACAGACATAGAATATAAACTTGTGGTTGACAAGGGGGCAGGGGGTAGGAAGAGATAGACTGGGATTTCAAAATTGTAGACTAGATAAACAAGATTATACTGTATAGCACAGGGAAATATATACAAGATCTTATGGTAGATCACAGAGAAAAAAATGTGACAACGAATATATATATGTTCATGTGTAACTGAAAAACTGTGCTGTACACTGGAATTTGACAAAACATTGTAAGATGATTACAAATCAATAAAAAAATGTTAAAAAAAAAGAGATTAATTTGGGCAAAAAAAAGATTTAAGGGGGTAGGGTATAGCTCAGGGGTAGAGTGCATGCCTAGCATGCCCAAAGTCCTGGGTTTAATCCCCAGTTCCTCCATTAAATAGATAAATAAACACAATTACCTTCTTCCACCAAAAAAAAAAAAAAAAAAAAAAAAAAAAAAAAAAAAAGAGAGAGAGAGAGAGAGAAAGACGCTATCCTGTATTAACTTTGGCAAAAGAAATCAGGGCATTTGGCTTTGAGACACACACAGAAAAAAATGGTAGAGCAGAAATCTACTTTCATATGTTAATAAGCAATACAAAGCAAGCAAAAAGTGGTTATATTGGTAGGACCAAGTGGAAGGCTCAGGCAGTGATCAAAATGGGAAGGCCCTCATGTAGAGATCCTTGTACACTATTTCAATCCACGTAAAGTTCAAATACCACTCTATTTCCAAAGCCATTTTTCAAAATAGAAAGTGTTTATTGTAAATGTAATATCTACTCATTATAAAAAATAAAATGATATAAACAGCTCATACAACTTAGTAACAAAAAAAAAAAAAAAACCCAACCCAATCCAAAAATGGGCAGAAGATCTAAACAAGCAATTCTCCAAGGAAGACATACAAATGGCCAATAGGCACATGAAAAAATGCTCAGTATCACTAATTATCAAAGAAATGCAAATCAAAACCAATGAGGTATCACCTCATACCAGTCAGAATGCCCATCGTTCAAAAGTCCACAAATGATAAATGCTGAGAGGGTGTGGAGAAAAGGGAACCCTCCTACACTGTTGATGGGAATGTAATTTGGTGCAGCTTTTATGGAAAACAGTATGGAGATTCCTCAAAAAACTAAAAATAGACTTACTATATGATCCAGCAATCCCACTCCTAGGTATATATCCAGAGACAACCTTAATTCAAAAAGATAAATGCACCCCCAGTATTCATAGCAGCACTATTTACAATAGCCAAGACATGGAAACAACCTAAATGTCCATCGACAGATGACTGATTAAGAAGCTGTGGTATATTTATACAATGGAGTACTACTCAGCCATAGAAAGAATAAAATAATGCCATTTGCAGCAACATGAATGGACCTGGAGAATGTCATTCTAAGTGAAGTAAGCCAAAAAGAGAAAGAAAAATAGCATATGATATCATTCATATGTGGAATCTTAAAAAAAAAAAAGAAAAAAAGAAAAAAGAGGACACTGTGAACTCATGTACAAAACAGAAACAGACTCGCAGACATAGTAAACAATCTTATCTTTACGGGGGGAAAGAGAGTGGGAAGGGATAAATTTGAGTATTTGATATTTGCAAATGTGAACCACTGTATATAAAAATAGATTAAAAAACAAATTTATTCTGTATAGCACAGGGAACTATGTTCAATATCTTGTAATGACCTTTAATGGAAAAGAATATGAAAATGAATATATGTATATATACATGCATGACTGAGACATTGTGCTGTATGCCAGAAATTGACACATTATAACTGACTATACTTCAATTTAATAAAAGGACATAATAATAGTATATTCACAAATAACCAGCAAAAATAAAATAAAATAAAATGAAATATGGACATTAAAAAAAAAAAAGAATGAGAAGGCCTGGATTTGAAGCTTAATCCCACTGTTAGAGAGGTTTGAATGTAGAGTCGTCATTTAAACTCCTCTGCACCGCATTTCCTCATTTGTAATATGAAACTCATGGACTAAAAAGAATTTTTAATTTGCTGAGATCTTAGATGCTTTTTATTTTTATTAATTTATTCATTTATTTAATTGATATATAGTCAGTTTATAACATTGCATCAATTTCTGGTTTACAACATAATGTATCAGTCGTACATATACATACATATATTTGTTTTCATAGTCTTTTTCATTATAGGTTACTACAAGATATTGAATATAGTTCCCTGTGCTATACAGCATAAACTTGTTATTTATCTAGTTTATATACATTAATTAATATCTGCAAATCTCAAACTCCAATTTATCCCTTCCCATCATCTCCCTTCAATCCTGTAACGTAAGTTCGTTTTCTATGTGAGTCTGTTTCTGTTTTGTAAATAAGCTCATTTGTGTCTTTCTTTCCGATTCCATATATAAGTGATATCATATGGTAGTTTTCTTTTTAGATGCTTTTTAGTAAGCAAAATATATTTTCTCTTTTGTAGATGAAGAAATTGAAAATAAGGGAAGTCAAATGAATTGCCAGAAACTACCACATCAAAGGGTTGAGAATAAAAACAAGGTAATAATCAAAAAATACTATGATAACTTATGTATTATGAATTCACAGTTGACTTTGGGAAAATATTGAGGTAGATAAGGGCTGTTTTCTTATCTTGCCTTTCAGCCCCTACTTCTCTCTGAGCACCATTTATCTTTGCCGCCATTGTTTGCCAGGAGGGACGAGGGACTATAACACAGTCGTAGCTGGCTGGTGTGGCTTTTAACAGGATTGCATGTAAGGAGAGCTGGATTTGTATACCTCAGAAAATATGCTACAAGAAGTCCTGTGAATTAAGCGACTTTTCGAAGTCTGAAGATTGCATGCTAGTAGCTTCTCAATCTTAGCCTTTTACTGCTGCTACAGAATCTTGAGCATAAAAAGATTAGGGCACAAATGAGACAGTGCCTAGAGAAAAATGGGCAAGATGTTGGCAGCTTAGAAGACAATTTCTGGGTATGAAAATCCTTCTCTGCTCTTCCTTTCTAAAAGCTGATCCTTTGGAAGATACCCAATATTAAACAAAGTTAATTTAGAAAGTACATGTGAATGAAAAGTGATTAATTTTCAAATATCTTCATTTCAATATACTTTGGCTATTTTAGTTCAAAAACGTTGGCCTAAGTTCTTAAAGCAGACCTAGAACTACATTGGTTCAGAGATGCAAACAAGAGTCTCAGTTGCCAGGGGTTCGTGTTAGACTTTGGACCAATAGCGTTAGAATCGCTGGGAGCTGCTTTAAAAGGAAAATTTTCCAGGTCATCGCACTAAATTTTTTGAATCAGTTGAAGTGGAATGGAGCCTGGGCATCTGTATTATTTTAAATGTCCAGGTGCTTGTCAGTATCTAGGGGTAGCGTAGCGGCCAACTGGCCTAATTCTTTGAGAGGTATCCAGTTGTTTCAGGATTAAAGTAGAGACAGTTTATAGCAAAAGTTTAGTGCAAGTTAGAAACCTGACAGGGAATAGATGACATCCCCAAACTGGAAAATTTGAAGAAAGATTAATAAAGAGAAGAATTATAAAAGCATGTGTAGGGTGTAGGAAGCCCACAGGGTGCAGAACCCCTAGAATGAGCCACCACCACCCTAAGCCTAAGGGCCAAGGAAAGGAAAGGAGTGCTATTGGAACCAACAGAGGGTAGTTGTATAAACAGGACAAGATTTACAGTCTTGAGAGAGGATGCAGACTTTGTACACAATGTTCATAGCAGCTTTATTCACAATAGCCAAAAGGTGGAAACAACCCACATGCCCATCAATAGATGAGTGGATCAACAAAATGCCATATATCCAGACAAAGAAATATTATTCAGCCTTAAAAAGGGTTGAAATTCTGATACATGCTATGGCATGCCTGAATTTTGAAAACATTTTGCTATGTGAAATAAGCCAGACACAAAAGGACGAATATCATATGATTCCACTTACAAGAGGTACCTAGACTAAGCAAATTCATAGAAACAAAAAGTAGAATAGAAATGACTGGGGAGGGGTGATGAAGAGTTATTGTTAATGGAGATGGAATTTCTGCTTGGGATGATGAAAAAGTTCTTGAAATGGATACTAGTGATGGTTGCACAATACTGAGAATGTACTTAACACCACTGAATTGTACAACTAAAAATGGTTAAAATTGTAAATGTTATTTTTTTCTTTTACCACAATAAAAAAAAAAATACAGGTTTTAAAAAAGAAAAAAAAGATGCAGCGAACCCACAGTGATTCTTCAGGGGGGAAGATCCAAATTCTTTTTTTTTTTTTTTTTTTTTTTTGGCAGGAAGAGGTAATTAAGTTTACTTATTTATTTTTGGAGGAGATGCCAGGGATTGAACCCAGAACCTCGTGCATGCTAAGCACGTGCTCTACCGCTTGAGCTACACCGTCCCCCACAAGATCCAAATTCTTTATTCTATCAGGCAGAGGGTAATAGCTCAGTGGTAGAACATATGCTTAGCATGCACAAGGTCCTGGGTTCAATCTTTAGTACTGCCATTAAATAAATGAATAAATAAGATATTTAAAAAATTTGTCTATACAAATTCTTTGTCCTATCACCTTCCAGCTGTGGCCAGAGTCTCTCATTTGTTGACTCCTCCTGGAACACACAGAGCAGGAGAGCCCATTGATGTAGTTACGAGAAGAAGGTGTGGCGAGACCCAAGGAAGCTGGAAAGCTGGGTCCTGTCATTCAATCAACTGTTCTCCAGAGGAAGCAGCAGACCACCTACCAGAACAACATCAAAAAGTGCTGGAATGACAAAAGTTGATGGCAGGTGTTTTTTCCTGATCCAGAAACAGCCAGACACGACCAGTAAGCACAACAGTGTGTTTTCCAATTAACCTAGAAAATCTCTGTTTAAATGCCATGATGTTCATTTCTATCTTTTGATCTGAATCTACCTTAAGGAAATCATCAGAAATGCAAACTAAAAATTACATACAAGGTGATTCACTAAAAAAATTTTTATAATCACCGAAAAGAAGCAACTAAATGTCCAGACTGCACAATATATTAAATGAGAAAGCAGGCTGCTCACTGAATATAGGGTATCATGCCAATTGCCTAAGAGGCTGCAAAGGACACTAAAATATTAGAATGATTATCTTTTTTATTATTATTATTATTATTATTATTTTTACTGGAGGTACTGGGGATTGAACCCAGGACCTTGTTTATGCTAAGCATGCACTCTGCCACTGAGCTATACCCACATCACACACCCAGAATGGTTATCTTTGAATGATTGAATTAAGTATGTTTTTTTCTCTTTTTCAAGCTTTCTTTCAACATTTCTGTATTGAACACGATTTACTCTTATAATCAAGAAAAAGCAACGCATGTTATTTTCTTTAAACCTCGTATTTGCCTCACATGATAAATATTCCCAACATAGAGACCTCCAGAATCTCCTCTGCCCTCCCGTATAAAAGGCATTGATTACCTGCTGGCTGCCTATTAATTTGAAAGGAAGCAGCCCAGGAGGGCAGCCACCTCCTCTGAAATAGGCAAGCGTGTGTGGCTGAGGGTGCAGCTTCCTTTGATGGAATCTTGCTAAACAACGAAATTCTATCTCCTGCAAGAAATGATTTCTGCTGGCTGTGCAAACCTCAGGCTGGAGCCTGCCCTTGGAGAGGCGGCTGCATTACCATGTATTTGTAAAATCAGCAGAGCCTGTGCGGGAACGGCCACAGTGGTTGATTTCACAAGCGACTCACGGTGGGCATCTGCACACAGAAAACCGCCGCTCAGCATAGACTTAGCCGATTGTGATTCCTTCTTGTTCAGGTTTTGCCATTTTGAAAGGGAGTCGTTTTACCCAGGAGAAAATGCTCTTTGTGTAAAATGAGTTTATAGGCATGAAACTACAATCTATTAACCTAAACTTGGTGCAGTCTAGCCTACTTTTTATACTTGGTTTAACCATTTCACCCTTGCCGCACTCACACTGGGGACAGCAGCTTCGGGACTCCATGGATGTTCAGTGGTCCCCAAGTCTTCAGGGATCCTCCCCAGGAAAGAGGACACCTACGCAGGTTAGAGGCCCTGCTGGGTCTGCTCAGTGCTCAGCCTCTACACTTAAGTTTGCCTGTTAGTGACAGTGGCCAAGCTGTATTTGGGACCCAGAGGCACCTGTCTGCTGCTGGCTTGGCACCAAGTCATTGCATACAGTTAGCAGATGGTAAGAGTTTTTAATCCCCACAAATGATGCTTTCTTCAGTGTGAAACTTGGTGAAGTCCTCAAACTTTTCATCCCATCTGCCCTCCCTCAAGTAGCATTTGTTTTCAACTTTACCCTTTAAATCATCTTCTGGAGTCATGAAATTTTAACCAGTGAAATTAATTTTTGCCATTAATGAAATCAAGAAAACGTTGCAAAAAGTCACAAGAGGGCTTTACATTTTTTTCCAGTTTTCTTGAGACATAATTGACATGCATCCCTGGATAAGTTTAAGGCATGGCATATGATGGTTTGATTTACATCTGCTGTGAAAATATTATCACAACAGGTTCAGGTAACATCCATCTTCATAGAGAGATACCATAAAAAAAAAAAAAGGGACAGAAAAAAGGAAAAAAATGTCTACTTGTGTTGAGAACTCATGGGGTTTACCCTCTTAACAGCTTTCTTGTATATCATACAGCTGTGTAAGTTAAAGTCATCATGTTGTACATTATAAATTTTTAAAAATTACAATACAAAAGTAAACCATTGAGAGAAGTCATTCTTAGCCAATTAGGGTAAGCACAGCAAAAAAAAAATGCGTGAACCTTTTTGGACACACTCCCTGGGTCACATCCCCAAAGAGTCTGACCTAGCAGCTCTTGGGTGGAGACTGCACATCTGTATATTGAAAATGCTCCACTTAAAAGCAATTGCATTAGGAAAAAAAATTACTGGAAGAAATGAGGCAATTCTAATAGTGTTTATTGTTAGTAGAGTATCTTCCGAAGGATGGTATTTTTTTTTCTTTTATTCTTGGTTGCATCCAGACAAAAGAAAAGTTTACCCACTGCTTATTCTCACCCCACACCACTGACTTAAGACTTGAGGGAGATCCAAGAAGACAGCCACCTCAACATAAGGCAGACGGGTTATCTTCCTACATTAATGATGTCTTTCATAACTGAGCGGCTTACTTTCTCCACAATTTTCCAAGTTATGGCTGAAAGCTCCCTGATCTCAAGCCAGAGCGAGAGGGAAGTCGTATTTCTTAATGATTCATAAGGCATTATTTCCAGAGAGAAATTAAGTGTGAGTATAAATAACTTGGCCAAGCATACCAAAGATGGAGACAGACCTTTCTGAAGATGCAGAACATAAAACTGTGGTTGCCTTTGACTAAACATAATGTATCTATTCACATAGAGGAAAATGGAACTTTTGAAACCTGTATTGAGCAAAAAGCTTAATTCCTTTTTTTCCCCTTCTATTCTACATCAACGTATCACACTATTGAAGTTATCGAAACAGTATCAGAGAAGCCCGGGAAGGGAGGCAAGACTGCCCAGGTTTTTTCGCCATGTGACCAGGGTTCTGAGAAAACGGTTATACTGTCAGGTCAGGTGGCAAACGTTCAGTTAACACAAAGGGAAGTACTGCAATCAAAGAATCATTTCTCTATTAACTTAAAAATACAGAGTGGTGATTGTATGTTACTGTTACTTCCCGGCCAACGAGTCCATCTGTCTGGGTGAGCCCTCAGGAAAGGTCTTGATAGTGCCTGCCGCGAAGGAAAGACCCAGATTCATTTTCAAGGAAAGGACGCAGATTCATTTTCAAGTGGCAATGCTTGCAAAAACAATGATGCTTTGTGAGCTCTCTGCAAATACAAAGTGATCCATACAGAAGAAGCTGGGGATTTATACTCCCAGAAACAGAGATATTAGCAACTGGAACGAGCCCTTCACAATTTCTCAGGTGGTATAGGATTTCTGTCCACTATCTTATTAGGGATAGAGAGGACAGACTTCCACACCCTATCTGGGACAAAGTAATAGCAATAGCTGGACAAGGAGGTCCCTTGAAGATGAGGCTAAATGAGTTGAACGCAAGAGCAGAATCAGCCTGCAGTCTTAAGTTTGAGGACTGCCCTGTGAGCATGCTGCTGTTATCTGGGAGTTTGTTTTAAAAACGCTGCAGCATCTGGCCTAGATCTTTCCAGAGAAAGGATTGCTAAGTAGGAGCAGAATGATCGCATCATTCACACTTGAACTCCACGCGATGAGCACATTTGTTTGTCCTCATTAAGTGCAGCGTAGCCAGAGCTAACCGACATGCAGAGGCAGTGGGCTGGGGCAGGGCCAGCGAGCCAGGAGTTGGTCAGAAGAGCCGGGCTCTGCCCTCCGGACGCCTGAGACAGGCTTGGCAGCCTGGGGAAATTAGCTGCTTCTTTGAGATCTTGGGTAACTTGACAGTAAGTAGAGGCATTTAGGTTGAGGTTTTCCAGAAGCCCCTGAGGTCCCAGGAAATGCCCAAGGCCACCTCTGGGGTCCGGAGGAAACCCAGACAGGGACGATGTCTACAGGAGTTTGCCCCCATTTTAAGCAGAGCATCTTGGATTGGATCCTTTATATACACTGAGTTCGAAGTAAGACTGATTTTTAAAGGTGTGAGAACCGTAGGACGAGCTAAACATCACATACTTTACTTAGGAAAAGGCAAGGTGTGGAATCTGATCATCTTTCTTCATGGCCAAGCACTATTGTGGTTAGAAGCATGATCTCTGGAGCCAGCTTGCCTGGGTTCAACCCCCACCTCTTCTACCTGGAGCTGGGTGACCTTGAGTGAGTTTCTTAACTTCCCTATGCCTCAGTTTCCTCATCTGTTAAGTGTGTAATAACAGCAGTTGCCTCATAGGATTCTCATGAGAATTAGATGATGTAATATATACGAAGCCCTGAGAACAGTGCCCAGCACATAAACAAGTGTCTTTTATTATTATTGGCCCCAGTGAGCGGCGAGCTTCTGCCGCCAGCATCGTTAATAAAGCCACAAAAGGAAGCGCAGAAGTACTTACTCATTCTGTGTAAAGGTGCTTGGGAGCATAATTGGATTTGCTGATAGTGCCTTTTTAAATGGTACTATTGGTTTCTGATTCACATTTAGGAAGAAAAGCAAAACAGAAGGTGGTAAATTCCTTTATGGGAGAGTTTGGCAGGAGAGACAGATGCGACTGTAAAGTTAATTGGTGACTGGGACGTGGAACTCCTGGGCAGAGGCAGAGTGATGGCATGAGCCAGTGCCTCTCCCGCTCTTAGTTTATGGTGATTAATTCATTAGGGATTCTGAAAGGCCATTCTTGGGTGGCTGCTGGTCCTGTCTTTGCCCAGACAGGGATGATGTCAGCATATAGTTTATGGAGTTCTGCAATCCTTCGGAGGGTTCCAGGAGCACATAGAGCGTCTGGCCAGCCCTCTGAAAACGAAATCCTACTTGAATCCTGTGCATCACAGCTTGCTTGTCTCTAGCAGGACTGTTGCTGTTGTTCTCCGTACAAGCACCAGGTCATGAGAAGCAACCTCAGGAGTTCTTTATGTAAGACTCATTTTTCTCTAGCCCCGCTGGCTCGAGACGCTGAGAGTTCAGCTTCATTTCTCAGCCTCTTCTCTAAATTCACAGAAGGCATGGAATGAGATAACACATGAGCGAATTTCAGAGGCAGAATTTACGATTGTTAAATATATCATTATTTTAGGTACCACTAAGAAAGGAACAAATACCTGCTAATTAAACTTTGACACAAGCTTTAAAAAAATCATTTTGGAAACACTTTCAGACTGACTTAGACGCAGAGTGTTTAAAAATCACCTATCATTCTGGTACATACATAAAAAGAGAAATAACAGCTTAGGGTATTCCTAAAACTTTTTTAGTGGACAGAGTTTGAATCTTCCAAGTCACTTTTTAATCTACAATCAACAATATCTGTGTTTCTTCACGTAATGTCATCCTCTGTGCTGTCAAGAGCAACGGGTATACAGAATGTCCCTATCAAACCATAGTGTACGTTTCTGAAGACAGCGTATGTGGCCTGGGGACTCAGCACAGGTGGTGTCAACCATGCACACATCTCAGCTGAAATGCCCTATGAACAGCTGCGACAGGTGTGTGCTTGTGCCTGCAATGACGACACCTTCAGGACTGCCACCAGGCCAGCAGCAATCGGAAGGTGCATCCCAATTGAAAGAACGTTTAAATGTGCAAAAAGGTGCAGCTCAGACGTTATGAGATTGGTAAGGAAGGTTTACGCTTGTTTCTTTAAGATGATGGGTTTAATCCTCAGGAGACTTTTCATGGGGTGTTGAAACACTGCACTTCATCTTATTAGTGAGAAGGTATATGGAGAATTTTTTGCCTTTTCCAAGCACTTGACACTTTCTCCAATCAGGGTCTGCTAGAGGATCAGAAGATTCCAGAGGTGAGAGCCAGGGAGAAAACAACTGCTCGCATGACATGTTTTACATTCGCCCAAAGTGTCTTCCCCTTAAGTAAGGTCATTTGTTTGTGTGATGGCATTGCTATTTGCTGTGAAAATACAAGTACCCTTAAAAAGGTCACTCAGTGTTTTTCCTGCCTGATGAATGATTTCTCCCTTCTCAGGTGGACTTTGCCAGAGGTTTCTTTAAAGGAGCCAAACTTTTAAGAAGAAAAATCTCTGTATGTTTCAATAGCATAGAGCTTAGATCACAAAACACCATATGTTGTACGAGTCCATTTACATAAAATGTCCAGCATAGGAAAATCTATAGAGACAGAAAGTAAATGAGTACCAAGCTGAGGGCTGAGGGGAGGTGGCATGAGAGAGACAGTTTATGGGGACAGAGTTTCTTTCGGAAGGGACAAAACTGTTCTAAAATTAGATTGTGGTGACGATTTCACAACCCTGTCAATATACCAAAAACATTGAATCGTACACTTTCAGTGGGTGGATTGTATAGTATGTGAGTTATATCTCAACAAAGGAATTTTGAAAAACACTTAACCGGCAGCATTGTGCATATACTAAGTAACCTAAACAGAAGTTCTTTTACACTTATCATAGTGATATTTATTCAATGAAAACATAGAATAATTTTGTTCAAAGCAACTCAACAGACTCAACAGAGACAAATGTCATGGGCTGTGGCAAAGAAGAGTGATCTTTCCTGGGGGGAACCCACAGTTAAGGGGGAGCAGGAGAGAGACATAGGCATAAATAAGTCTGAGCACAGAGGAAATGTTCTGAGAGGCCCCAAGGATATTTCTTGGTGAGCTCAGGATTTGACTTGGCCTTGGACTTTGATAGGTAGGCATGGGGGGAGGGCAGCGAGAAGGGGACCATCCCTGGGACAGAGAAATGTCTCAGATCCTTTGCAGGTGAGAGGGATTTTCTTGGAAAGAGGCCCCACCAGTCCAGGTGTGTGTATGGGTCCAAACCACTGAGGACTTCTCCAGGTTGAGTTTAGGAATCAGTGAGCCACAGAAAGTGAGGGCAGGTAGAGTCAAGCCAGAGAAGGTTCTGGGTCTGAGGAGGAGAATGTTGTCAGCAGAACTGGACCATGAAGAGAAGGATCAGGAGACTTGAGCAGGGTCACTCAGCTGGTGGCTAGGACGGATCACGAACTCAAATTCAGTTTCCCTGACTCTCAGCTCAGTCATTACCACTCCAGAATGAATGTCATAATACATTCGGTGCCACCAGTGGTCCCAGGAAATTGCAACCTAGTGGACAAACACAGTCTTTGGAAGGATGAGAGCCTACTACTGGTCCTTTTCTTTATTTCTTCAACCTCTCCCTTTGGGATCAGAAGCACTCATGTACCACTGACATCCACTCCTGCAAGTGTGCAGTAAAACCCACCTCGACGTGAGCAAGTCCCTTCCCTCCCCTGTTCTCTAAGGGATGACACTGACCGGGTCTGCCCACTCTAGAACCTTGACTGCAATTAAAACTGGCTCCGTGGAGGACAGCTTTCTGTCTTTAACAAAGCCTCTAGATTTTTTTTTTTTAATTCAGGTCTTTATAAATATCCTCCAAATAAATTAAGATTCACTGAATCCATCTATCCACTAACAATACAGAGGTAACCAAAATAGTTAACCCAACAGGTTGACCCCATCGAAATGGGTATGTGCTAAACACATGGAAATATACAGAACTGTTCTGGTGTTGACTTTTAAGCCCTCCTCAGTGAGGATTCCACTGTGTCTGTGTTGGTCTGTCAGGATCCTCCCTGGATGTTTTCATTATGTAATCCCCCACTAGGCTTCCTGCTACTCCTCATCCATGCTTGTCATCATCAAAATGGTCATTTCCTTGCACGAAGGCATTCATTAATTTTCTTTCTCCCTCTGTAGTTGCCTGAGGTGCTCCTTTTAAGAAGAGCATCTTCATCCATTGTGTTTCTGTCGTGGGCCAGTAAGTACCCGTGGGGAGCAGAAGGCCAGCATTTCCTCCCGCAGTGCACCACCTCCAGGGCCAGCAGCGGCCACCTGTTATCCAGGAAATTCTCCCTCCGCCCTCTTGCTCTCAGTTGTTCTTTGGTCTATGCAGAGATGTCCCTGTAAGCTGTCAGAGAAGTAGAGAGGATGTTTATAACTTCTCGTGGTATCACCTTTTTTTTTTTTAAAGCTAAATCATGTACATATTTAATCAAGAAACTAATAATGGAAGATTACCCAAACAAAAAGTAAGCACATGCTCAATTATGTTGCATATTTCAGAGAAGAGGCATTAAGGATTTATGCCTTAAGTTTATTTACAAACATATTTAGTACATTGAGTTTGAGAGTTTCATCCTTTTTCTCAAAGGGATTGCACCTCTTAAAATGTTCCTCTTCAAATGTTTCCTGGATTATTTTTTAAGCAGCTGATGTCTTACTATGAAGAAAGGTGCATCAGATCTAGATCCAAAGTACAAAGTCATCTTAGCTAGTAACTGCCACTTGTTTTCCACTGAAAATGGTAAATTCTTCCCTGGCCCCTCCTCATAGTGGTTCCTTCAGACCACAGAGCTTGTGAACCTCTGGATGATCTGTCCCAGCACAGCACTGTTGGAAATTCTGCAAAAGGCACAGGGATTGAAGGCGGCGGCAGCACCTAGTATCACCTTAAAACAAATCTCCCCTCCCGCTCAGAAGTCGTTGGCTGATGAGAACACCTTGGCTTTGCTGTTGACCTTCTGTGTGTAGCTCTGCTCCCCTTCTGTTCTTGGAATGGGCATCTTTGCTCCCCGGGGTGGTAGCTTTGCACACACACACAAGTGCAGGCACATGTGAGGATTATTCCATTTAAAGGAAAAGCTGAGAGGCTCCAGGAAGGCTTCCTCGCCTCTCAGCCCAGCTCTCCTTAGCCCTGATTTTGTATCTGAAAGATTTCCTTCCTTCATCTCTAGACACGCCAATATACTGCTATAAACACAGATGCATAATTAATTTAGGCAGTAACTATTACTGTCCATTTCTACGATCATGGTGGACAATCAAAAATTTGCACACTCATCTTTATTAAATAAGAGTTTACAGTTAATTTGCTTTCTAGTCCCCTCATGTCGCTCACCAGAGATGCCTTTCCCACTGGATAGCTGAATAGACTGGCTGACTCACGCTACGTGATACTCTGAACTGTTTACCAAATTATCAAAATGGAAGGAATTCAAACCAGATGTTTTGAGAAAATGCATTTTTCATAAACCAGGGAAAGAGCTGTACCTCGGAGAGAATCCCAGATGTTTGGCTGTTTTATCTGAACCTGGCCATGCTGATAAAAGCCCCTTGCCATCCGTTTTGTCAGATCAAATGACTTTTTTTTCTGGTGACTGATAACTGAGCAAGAGCAGCCTTGGCTGACACCTTTACTGATGGGATCCCTCTCCGTAAACACCTACAGAGGAGACTTCTGATTTCATAAGGATGTTCATGCTCTTTGACTGACTCTTCTGTGACTATTTCCACCAATGTCCCCCATCTTCAAGTGAACATTCCCAACCAACACACAAATATATACAAATCAATACCTCTCTTGCCTTCAGGCCAGGTTGTGGGGAGAACTGTTGCCTAACTATTGGCTTATAGTCTCAAATGATTATAAGCTTAAAGACTCCAAACCAATGGAAACTTTTAACATTTTTTGAAAGTTTAAGTAGGCCTCCACTCCTTTTTAAAGCCAATTATCTTATAATTCACATTTTATAAAGCATTCATTGTACAAATACTAATATGCTATTAACTAGTGAAAAGATAAGTGGCAGAGGCAATTGGTGGTCAATAAACAGATGCAAAATGCACAATTAAATACGCGATAAATGCTGTAAGTGAAAAGACGCAGTGCGATATTAGTGGGGGGTGTGTGTGTCTCTTAGGCAGAGGGAGGCCTTTCGGAGGAGGTCACACTGAAGCTGAGGCTTGAGGAATAACAGAAGATAGACAAGCAAAGAGTAGGGGTCCCAAGCAGAAGGAACAGTAACGAGGCCTCGAAGCAGAAAAGGAGTTGGTATATTCAGTTAGAGAAAGGATTTCAGTGAGGGACCACTGAAAGGCTGAGGTGTACAGAGCAAGGGACCAAGGGGGACAAGATAGGAAAGGGGGCCAGATCATGTAGGTCATGAACAAAGTCTAGATTTCATTGGAAACACAATTCGTTTAAGGTGGTGAAACACTGAGGTATCATGATTCAATTCATGTTTGAAAGAAATGACTCTGGCTAGCTTTTGGCAGAAGCAAGAGTAAGAGAACACAGAAGTCAGTGAGGCCACTACTCCAGTGATCCAGGAAAGAGTGGAGAAGGGCTCACAGAAACTCTGGAAGATGAGAAATAGTCAAGGAAGTAGAAATGGCAGGACTCATTGAAAGTGAGAGAAAGAGGGAGGGAGGGATTGAGTATGAAGGGGCCTTTTGGATTTAGCAACTGGATGTGGGATGGTCCCACTCAATGAGCTGGAGGAAAACCAGGAGAGGGCACGTTCTAGGGTGGGCACTGGGTTGAATCAAAAGTTTTGTTTTGGAGATGTTGAGTTTGAGGTGCCCGTGAGGAAAGTTCTGAATTCTTAAAGATGGTCCTGCTGGAAGATTCTTCTGTGATTATTTCCACCAGCATCTTCAGTCTTCAAATAAGGGAAATGGCAAGGAGGCAGTGTGATAAGTACAGTGAACATATGGGATATCTGAGCTTCAAGGAGAGGCTTGGGGAAGTGTTTAAACCATGGGAAGAGATGACCCACCCTAGGGAGAGGGTAATCTGAGAGATGAGATTAGGGCTCCAGGTTCAAGCCTGGAAAACTCCAACATTTAAAGACTGTATTTAGGAGAAGTCAGCAAAGAAGCCTGCTAGAAAGAGTGTCTGGAGAAATATGAGGGGCCCCAAGAGGATGTGGAGTCACGTAAGAATGCCCCAGAAGAGCGTTTTGAGAAGGTGGAGTGATCACTCATTTCAAGAGAAGAATTTTTAACAAAGATGTAGAAGCTGAAACCAAGTAGAAAGTTGGGACAACCCAAAGGTCACAGTTTAGACCACTGTATATGAGGTTTCATTTACAGACTAAAATTCCATTGACAGCACATGTCCAAAAGTCAAGCGCAGCGTCTAATGTCCTGCAGGATCCTTTACTCCTGGAAGGAGAGAGAAATAGAGCTTAAGCAGAATGTGTAAAAGATTTGGCAATGTATTTAGTAAATTTCAGTGACGAGATCAAAGAACAGGTTTTTGCTCAAGTGGGTGGATTTATTTACTGTTAAATATTTCTGCATAATATTTCTGTATAAATACACTCTGAGTGTAGCTATATTTGAACCAGTCATGTGGGAAGTAACACGCAAAAATAAAGTTTTGTTTGAGTTACAATATTTACATGGCTTTCTAAAAAATTATAATGTTTCTATGGCTACTATAGTATCTTTTTCTAAAAGAAAGGAAAAAATGTAGTTCACCTGACATGGGAAGGAAGGAACCAGGTTTCTGGAGATTCTGTTCAACAGGTATACATTTTTAGGCATATGAACACTCCCAGGACAGACAGGTGAGACATCCCTGGCCACATGGTGAGGCAGTGAGGGAGGATGAGTAACAAGTACTCCTCATTAGTGGGTGAAATTCTTTTCCCACTGTTCCTTCAGTCTTACCAAATAACCAATCAACCCCGTCACACTGAAATCTATTTCTCTCCTTATCCCTAACTTCTTAGTGACAAGATCAGAGTTGGCTATCAAGGCAACATTATTTACCTGCATCAGTTCTCACTTTGATTTTTGCACCTAAACATGATTCCATGTGTTTGTTCTTTGGGTGGTTGGACCACCATGGCTTCCCTGGCAGCTGTCCAAGCCCAGCTGTACTGGCTGCAGGCAGAAATCCAAGGGGGCGGTTGCCTTAACGTTACCAGCTAATACTTTGTTACTTAATTATTGGCACCTTCCGGCTATGAGCCAGCAGAAAGAATCTCAATTTAGTTCCTGAGGTCAGAGGTGGGATGAAGAAAGAGAAGAGAAGAGGGCAGAAAGGACACGGATCAATCTTCACCAACCTCTCAGTGCAGTGCTTGGTGAGGTCAATTCCAACATCAGTTTTCACGTACTCAGCATTTGTTGCATGCTCAGGGTGGTCACTGTGTTTGTTACTGGCCAGATTCTTAAAGCAAGCCACTATGATGATCAATTATGAGAGACAAAACAGTATCAGGATATGTGTCCTTTTGAAATGCAAATAACCCTGAGAAAAGTAATAAAAATTGCCACTGCTTTTGTAAAATTCAGAAAGCATGTACCACAATGCTCCTGTGAGCCCCGTTTGGCACCTTTTACACATTCTACCCACTCAATTAGAGGAAACTGACAAGAGGAGAGGCAGAGAGCTTTCAGATTAAAATACATCTCAAGAACCCTTTCCAAGCTTCAAGGTAGAAATTATTCATAGACTTATAGATAAATAAAATCGTCCTCTTATAACTTTACAAAACTGTTTGGAATGCCTTTTTCCCTCGACTATCGTCAAATAATAATTATTATTATCGTCAAATTTTTATTCCTCATTTTAAAATCTGTTTATTTTAGAACTGACTACTTCTCTCAGTTACTTTGACATCCCTTTCTACTGGAGAGAATATAATCTAAGATCAGTCAGTGATGATGTTATTCAAAAGGTTGGTCACTCACTTACATTGAGAAAAGACAAATTTTTTGAAAGGCATGTTCAAAGTGTGTGTAAACATCTTTAAGAAGCCACTCCATTATGACATTACACACTCTCTTTTGGAACAACCTGATTTTAAAGCTCATTCCTTTTCCATGACATTTTTTTACTGCTCCTTTGGTACAAAAGATTCTCAGAAGGATGGAGAGAAAAAACACTTTTAAAAAGATAACAAGGTGTTACATAACAGGATGACATAAAAGCAAAATGTATAGAATCTAGTGACCTAGACTAAGCCCTTATGAGCCTCGACTTCCTCTTCTGTAAAATGGGGACAATAATAGTACCCACCTCCTAGAGTTAGGTGTGCAATAGACGGCAGCTATTATTACTGGAAAGCTACATTTGGGGTTGGATGCCGATGAGTTTGTTTTAGGAGGACTATGCCTCAATTAGGAGCCTAAGATAACTCAACACTGTAGGGTTAGACATGAATTTTTTGATTCTGGGACAAATTCACATTCAGTATTCTAGTTTATAAGACATGAAAGAAAGTTCAAAGCCTTTGTGGAAAAAGAAATCTTACTGAAGTCTTCTTGAAGGAAACATTCATTTATTCATTCAGCAAATATTTCTTGAAACTCACTCTACACCAAGTATTGCGCTAGGTGCTGGGGAGTTAGCTAAACAGTTTCTGATCTCATTGAATTTGGACTAACGGAGGAGATTGCAATTAATCAAATAACCACTGATAAATAACACAATCTATAATAAAAGCACTGAAGAAAAATTCTGACTTTTTTGATCTTGGAGAATAGAATAGACATTGAAAAATATACTTGGGCAGTATAATTGTGCCATTTCTCCATCTCAATCATTTTAATAACTGATGGTGATGATGCTAGTACTTGGGTGCCCTTGTTTGTGTGTGGTGTCATCTGTTAAGATCAGCTGTACTGGGGGAGGTGCCAAGCTGGCAGAGCAGAGATTCACAGCTCGCCCTTTCCCACAAATACACCAAGAATTATATCTACAAACCCACTGAATCACACAGAAAACTACTGAACTCTGGCAGAGTGTCTTTTGCTTTGAAATACAGAAGGGTACTCACAAAATCTGATAAACAACAAGTTCATACTGCATAGTGCAGGGAACTATATTCAATATCTTGTAGTAACTTATGATGAAAAAAAATATGAAAATATATGTATGTCCCTATATGACTGAAGTATTGTGCTATACACCAGAAATTGATGTAACACTGTAAGCTGACTATACTTCAATAAAAATATATATAGGAAAAAAGACAAAGTGTACCAAATACATTTTGAGTTTTCAAAATTGAACTAAAATGTAGAATCGTTAAAATGGCAAATGGATGAATCTCCAAAGCTACAATTTCATATCACGGCTGTGCACACATTTTCAAGGGGCAAGAAATTCTAGACAGGATGCCTGGCGTGGAGCTGGGGAGTGGAGGCAGAAGCAAGGAAGATCAAGGTTCCCCAAGCAGCTGTCGAGCCCCCTCAATCAGGAAGCCCTGAGTCAGAACAAGAGAAGGACCAGAAGATTCCTTCTCAGACTCAGAGCTCAGGCTTCAGAGTGGGGCAGGACAAGAAGGGCCAGGTCAGGGCACCCAGGAAAGCAAGCCTCCGGGGGAACACATTTTTATAACTTTCCACTTGTATTCAAAGAATTTATCCAGAAGGCCTTCTCTGCAAGGTATTTTTCTAACAGTAGATCACAACCCATTCATGTGTCATGAAATAAATGTAGTGGGTACCTACCGGCACTTTAAAAATGTTAAATTAATTAAAATATAAACGTAGAAAAATTTGGTGCACTTTCTCTGTAGTAAGGGTGAAGCAGCTTATGTTTTGGGGTGTATGTATATACTATGTGGGCTCTGGGGTTTGCTCAGTGGTGGGAATTCCCTGAAGAACATCCTGTCCCCTACTTTTCTCAGGATATGGTCCTTGTACATTTCAAACCCTCTCGCAAGCAAGCTGGGCGGGGACAAGGGGCCACAGAGCAGAGCTCCTGCCCAGCTAAATGCAGGGGATCAGTCTGTGCTAACGATGGTATCTGGATGTGGGACTGGCCCGCCAAGGAACAATCCAGAAGGGATGTCCCTTGAAAGTGAAGGAGGTAGAGATCAAGTACAAGGCGAAGGTGTCACCTCCCGGGATGGGAAGGAAATACGTAGGTTGGAATTGCTGAGATTGGGCCATTTTTTTGACCTGCAAAGCTGAGACAGAGACTACGAGGTGGGTTGGCCAGGCCTTGGAGAGTTCTCCTGAGGACATGGGCCTCCGTTAGGGTTTCACCGGTGAGTGGGAAAGGCGCTGATAACAGACAATTGGGGGTGGGATTAAACTGAGGGCTGACATCCACATTTTCTGTGCTGGGCTCTGTGCCCTTGAGCAACTGCGCTGGGCACCTGTCAGCTGTCCGTAACTGAAGCCTTTGTGTTTCAAACAAAGTAGGCTTAGACGAGCTTCCTTCTCTCCTTAGCACCTTCATGACTAAGACTGCTTTCCAAATCCTGTAAATGCTTTCTGTTTTATTTCCCGATTTGATAAGATACTTCTTTGACTGTAGTTAAAAAAATGAAGTTAATTTGTTTGAGAACTTTTCCCAGAGGGATAAAGGGGACACAGTCTCTAACTTCAGATCCTCCCACGTTGCTTCTGGACAGCAGAGAGAATTCTCAAAGAAAAAGGAATGTGTAGTGGGTCTTCCTTAGACTTCTCAGAGCATTCTGAAGAGGACTCCTTGAGGACAAAAGGGAAGGAAAGGTCAAGGGGTGACTTTGTACGACTTTGGCCAACAGTGCGGTCACCTTCTGCTGAGAGTTAACAGTTGGTGGAGAGGCAGGGAGAACAGGCTGGTCCGCTGGGATATGGACAGATAAGCTGCGGGGGAAGGAAAACCAGGGCAGTGAAGAAAGATGCCAGCTTTCATGTCAGGCGTCAGGGGTAAGGGGCAGGGGTGGTTCCCTGCAGAGGCTCAGAGAAGGAGAGTCTCCATCAGGGACCCAGAATGTGGCATGAACCATCTGGACAGAGGTGGCAAAGGTCAAGGATCACATTTCTTTGAAATGACCTACCCTGTACTTGCGACTTCAGCCTGAGTCTCTGACCTCCTCTTCAAGAATGTGAGTTCTTCCTAAAGCTTTTCTGGGTCAAGTCCAAAGGCCTCTTTATTTCCCACGAAGAGAGGGAGAGGTGTTTCTTTAATCCTCTAGCATGAAGCTTTTATGCTGTAGAACAAGTGTCAGCCTAGAAATGAGACAGACCTGAGTGGCATTTTTTAAAAAGTTCTCACCACAGACTAGCTATAAGCCCTTAGGTAAGATAGTTAACAAGTTAGGAAACTCAAAGAGCTGCAGTTTCTTAACTTGAAAATAGGGGAAATAATACCTCTTTTGTAGGGTTGTTGTGAGGATTACACAAGATCAAGTTTGTAAAGTTCAAGGCCATTGCTGGGCACCCAATAAATGAAGGCAGTATGTATGTTACTATCTTTCCATTCCAACGAGCAGTTAAAGGACAACCACAATAGAATTGGCAACTCTTTTAGAACACCAGTGTTGATCAGACTATAAACATTTGGGGGCACATTTACAGAATTTTTCATTCAAGATGGGGTCTTTTGAAAGGCTTTTATGAAAGTGTAGCATGAAGCTGCTTGGACAGTTATGCTAAAATTCCATGTCAAAATCAAAGGATATGTGTCCAATTTTAATTCTTGAGTGATTCTCAAGCCTAAGTATTATCTAAGCACTTTGCTTTTCTTCCTTTCCACGTCTGCTCTTTAACCTTCGTCTGTTTTATTTAATTTTGGCTTCTCTAATATGGTGAATGTGAATAAGGTTTGGAACAAGGGCTTAACAATTGTAGACATTTTAGACTTAGAGCTAAAACATACTTTGGGGATAATCCAGTCTAGTATTTTCCAGATGTTACTCATTCAAAAATAACATGTCACTATTTTATGACATATCCTCATATCATTTACTTAATATTTTTCTTGATGTTGACTGGCTTTTAAAAAACCTTAATACCTGCTTTACTTCTAAGCTGTAATATTCATAAACATCACAGTTTTATAAGCTAGTAAAGAAATACATAACTTAGAGCAGTTATCCACATACCCCTAAAATCATCGCACCTACAACCAGTGCTAGGGGTAGCATACTTAGGTAAACACTGATCCCATGCGTTCATTTTATAGATGGAAACACTGAGTCCCAAGAGGTGTGAAGGGGTGTGTCTTGAGTCTCTCTTTGATTGCAACTCCAATAATAGGCCTAATAACATTGAAGAATTTGGTAATTAAAAACCACCTGGGAATGCAGTTTGGTACAGCCACTAAGGAAAACAGAATGAAGATTCTTCAAAAGACTAAAAATAGACTTACTACATGACCCAGCAATCCCACTTCTGGGTGTATATCCAAAGGGAACTCTAATTCAAAAAAATACATGCACCCCAATGTTCATAGCAGCACTATATACAATAGCCAAGACATGGAAGTAACCTAAATGTCCACTGACAGATGACTGGATAAAAAAGCTGTGGTATATTTATACAATGGAATACTACTCAGCCATAAAAAAGAATGAAATATTGCCATTTGAAGCAACATGGATGGACCTAGAGATCATCATTCTAAGTGAAGTAAGCCAGAAAGAGAAAGAAAAATACCCTATGATATCACTCATATGTGGAATCTAAAAAAAAAAGGATACTGTGAACTCACCCACAAAACAGAAACAGACTCCCAGACATAGTAAACAATCTTATGGTTACCGGGGAAAGGGGGTGGGAAGGGATAAATTTGGGAGTTTGAGATTTAGAAATGCTAGCCACTATATATAAAAATAGATTTTTTTAAAAGTTTCTTCTGTATAGCATAGGGAACTATGTTCAATATCTTATAATAATCTTTAATAAAAAATATTAAAATAAATATATATATGTATATATATGCATGACTGGGACACTGTGCTGGACACCAAAAATTGACATATTATAACTGATTGTACTTCAATAAAAAATAAATTTTAAAAAGCCACCTGGATATTTCAATTGGATGAACTCCCCCTTTCCACGTTTCCCATATACTCCCCAAGATCCAACAGAATAGGCAAAATAAGGATTGGCCTTGGTGAAAGAGAAAACACTACGTATTATCTATAGATCCTTTAAAAAAAAAAACCAACACTGAGATGGGTCAAAAGACAGAAAACTAGACTTTGTAACTTGTTTCTCTCTTAAAACAACTTAAAAAATCATCTGAACACAGCCCAAAGCTGAAGCACGTTTCTCTCTTTGCTTATACCTGCTGACGGAGTTCATTCTCACTGACCAGGTTAAGGTCAGCAGTATTGGCCTCCTTATGACCCTGAATGCCTTGTTCATTGAAACCCAAGTGTTAGTTCCTGTTTGCACCATTGTACCTTGTTAGGGAAGGTATTTCTATTCTCCAGAGAGTGAACAATAAGCTACTGTATGTTTGGTCTCTAGAGTTCATTTCTTCATGTTTTCATTAGTTTTATTCATAAGATCCTATTAGAGTCAATTGTTAAATTGCTGGAAACGTCCCCAACAAAGGACAAAAAGGTTCTTCTATAAAACAAGAACAGCCCAGCCCCTGCCCAGACTTGAAGGACCATAAATTAATGTAATAAATTGCAGAATATAAACAAGTAACTTTTCCTCCTACCCTCCTAGGAGCCTGGGATTCGTGAGTCCACGTCCGAAAGTAGGTCAATAGCATAGAGAAAAAAAAATTCTACTAAATACTAGTTGGAGTTCACTGCTTTGAAAAATTGTTCTCCCACCTAGTTAAATCAGAGTCCATTATGTTCATTTTGCTGGATTCAGGTTATCACACATAACCTGAAATAATTGAAATGATTGTTACATGCGTTAATAACATCTCCTTTGAGATATTCCTGTTTTTTTTTTAAAGTTCTCCTTCCACTTCCGGGGTTTATGGTAAGAAGGACATTCCTCAGTTTACTCTCCAGGTTTCATTTGACACAATTCCATTGCAGAGTTACATTTCCCTAGTGTTTTCCTAGAATCCCCTTGTCTCTGTTTTGAATTCAAGGAAGCATTTGAATATTTAATCTATTTTGATTCGTCATTACAAAAAATACATTATCCAAAAAGTTGCAAAATTGGAAAGTATGCCTGATTATGTCATTTCTAACCAAGAACATAAAAGGAAATACACCACTTAATTATTTATTAAAAATTAAGTATTCAAGAGGGTTAGTCACTAACAAAAGACAGAAACACAAGCAATTCTATGTCAAGTGAGAAATTTGAGCATGTTCATTGGAGTCTTAATCTTTTATGAATCGTACAATTTAAAATAAAGCGACATGGGGGGAAATTACAATAGAGTGAAGAAAGGAGGCAATTTTAGGGAATTACAATGTATTGAAAACACATGGCAAATACTTCCCTCAATACTGATGGCTGGGATCAAGCCATATTCTATGTGAGCTTCACATTGTTTTTCCATCCTACATTCCAGCAAAGTCTGAAAAAAAGCAGAGTAAGGAGGCAGGGATGGAAATGTTGCAAAAATATTTGTTTTACAGGACAATGGATGTTTATCTTTTTTTTAAATTGAATCTTCCCTAACAGACAGCTGCTTAATGGCCCTCACTCACTCCCCCTTCCCCTCGTCTTTTGTGATTTTTGCCCACAGCAATCCCCTAAAACTGCTAGAGTGGCTTTTGCTATTGCTGTTCTTTGAATTTTTAAAAGCAAATGGCCAACCATCTCTCTAACTTACTGGTAGAGTGTTCCCAGAACAGTTATTAGCCCCTCTATTACACATCGATGCTTAGTTCATTCCATGAACTTCAAGACAACTTCCAACTGCTTATTTGCTTTTAGCACTTTTCCCTGCAAACTCAGAAGCCAGCTGCCATTCCCTTTATACCCTTAAAATTAGCTGGGAGAGTATAAAATGATGAAGGATCTAAGGAAAGGGCCCCACCCCTCCAGGATCCATCCCTTCCCATTGCACCCATGGAAGCATTTCCTTAAGAACTAAAGGATCCTCCAGGGCCCCCTCCCCTGCCTGGGCTGCAGCCCCGGCCTAGGGCACCTGCAGTCCTAAGAACACACCTGCCAGGCTATGTCAGCCTCAGTAACTTGCATTTATAAACAAGACAGAGGATGAGACCTCTGACTTGGAACCAAGAGTAATGCTCTGACCAAGAGTCATTGCCTTTGTGAATTGTGTAATTTTAAATAAGCAACATGGGGGCATTACAAAGAGTGAAGGAAGAAGGCAATTTGGGGCATGATGGTGTATTGAAAACACATGGCAAAAATTTCCTTCGATGCTGAGGTATGGAATCAAACCTCTATGGTTATCCTTCTGGCCCCTTGAGCTGGACATGTTTTTCATCCACTCCTGCAACACGCATCTGGACACTTGGGCTACAAGCTTTACCTTCTTGCCCACTCAAGACCCTAAGTTTCAGTAGCTAGTTTGCCTGCCCAGAGGCCACGCTTTGCCATTCCCTCCCTGTCAGTCAGATGCCTCCCTCTCCTTCCTCCTGAGTGTGGCCCCTTTCATGGTTTCCCAAGCTAGACCAGCGTGGATGGTGTCACCATGGGACACCCTCAGTCCTGGTTCTCTCCAGCCTGTGCTTCCCCCAACTTCCTAAAACCCTGTACTGACTCCTCTCCAGTTCCCAAATTTAGGAGTTAAGGAATCCAAAGGGAGATTAAAATTCTGACCCCAACTTTAAAAAAACTAATTTTGTTAAAAATGTGAAAAATGTAAAGTACTTAGGTAATCAATATCCTCAAAAGTTGTCGTTTACTTAGAGGAACTAATAGTTTAAGCCAATGAGAATTTCTTAGTACTGCATTTTAGAGGGAAAGTGATCAGATCTTCGGTCTGAGATGAGAAAGTAGAGAGAAGGTGAGAAAGGCCAGAAAATACAAAAACGGTTGGAAAGATGAAAAGATGGGAGGTATTTATTTGTGAGAAGAAACTCATTTGCAGCTTCTTGACACCCTTTAGGAAAGTGATGCTATAACAGATGCATTGGATTGGATTGTCCTCTTATTTCTTCTGTTCAGTAAATACTAGTGGACCAGTCCCACCCGCCCCCCAAAAAAAGGGCTGTGAAGAGTGTATTCATTCTAGTGCTCACTGAGGATGGGTCAGGCAGTGCCTTAGAAGGCATATCATGGAGATAAGGGAGAGTTTCTTGAGAGTCGCCAGACCAGTATTTCCCAACACCCGTATTTCCTCTCCTGGCCTCAGAATGGCCCAGCTCACGTTGTCAAAGGATAAGTCATGGACTGTCCCCACTCTGAGACCCAGTAATTCCACTCTGAAGAACATACTCCAAGGTCAAAGAAAAAAGTTATCTTCCACACACTTGTTCATAGCAGCATTACTCACATGGTAGTGACATCTTTTAGGGGTCAGCCCAGCCCATGAACTTGTCTAATCTAGGAATTCCTGCCCCTCCTCCCCCACATGGGCCCTGGCATCCTTGTATGTACTGGATAATTCCACCTCCTGATCTACAACTCAGCCGGGGATGGATTTAATGCAAGCTGGGATGTGGAACTAGAATGCAGAATCCCAGGTGAGTCTCAATAGCAGATGGTCAGGGAGTAAAATAAGCTCGAGCTATGGGATAACTCTGTTCCCCTACAAGGAATGACAATCAGGGCAAGGGAAAGAACAATGAAGCAGATTCACCGAGAAATACAGAAATAAACAGAGGATGGACTGACAACTTTCTGGCTTCTTCCAGACACTCAAACTGCATTTTTACCCTTTGACTCCATGACACACCCTTCTACCTTTTTAATAAACTTTTCAACTTTTTTTTTTAACATTTTTTATTGATTTATAATCATTTTACAATGTTGTGTCGAATTCCAGTGTTTAGCACAATTTTTCAGTCACACATGGACATATACACACTCATTGTCACATTTTTTTCTCTGTCAGCTACTATAACATTTTGTGTATATCTCCCTGTGCTATACAGTATAATCTTGTTTATCTATTCTACAATTTTGAAATCCCAGTCTATCCCTTCCCACCCTCCGGCCCCCTGGATAACCCTTTCAACTTAAAGTAACTTGAATCACTTTTTGTTGGTCATAACCAGAGTCTTAACTGAGACAGCATAATAAAAAAAAAAAAAAATCAGAAACAACTCAACCCCAAATAAGAAAATGATTAAATGAATTACTACATTAGCAAAATTGAACATCTTTGAAAGTGAGGAGGTTTCAGATTATCTACATGGAAAAATTCAGGCCATAAAGCAGAATGAATATACTGCTTACCACTTTTAAACTGTAGATTTAGTAGTCAACAGAGACTGGGAAAGTACACAAAGTAACATAAACACTTACTAAGTGTATGGAATTTCTGGAAACATTGTCTATACAATATCTTTAAAGTAAAATTTAGATCCCTGACATTTTGAAATAGTGACTTCATATCTCACTTCAAATCTTTCCCAGAATATTCATGATTCTGTTAGAGATATTTCCCATCAGCCTTGACCTAAAGTATGAAAGTTGTTCTTGAGAGGCCTGGGAGGGCAGAAATGCCAAGGTCCATGCACATGAAAGAAACAGGGGAGGTCTGGAGATAAAGAGAAATATGATTTTTCCGTGTCTAAGAAATAGATGGGATCACCTTAGGCTTTTTGGTATGTTCAACCTTTAAAAATTTTAAATACAATTTAAAAATAAAAATTGTAGAATTCCTGGGCCTTAGCCTTTTTATTCTCAATTAACTACTCCCATGTTACACATAATAAATAATGGACATTTTTCATTATGCACTTGGCTGTGGCATGGGGGCAAATAATTCTAAGAACTTTTATTATTGCATCTGATCTTTGATACATCTTTAAAATTTTTTTATTGAAATAGTCAGTTACAATGTGTCAATTTCTGGCATACAGCATAATGTCCCAGTCATGCGTATATATACATATATTCATTTTTCATATTCCTTTTCATTAAAGATTATTACAAGATATTGAATATAGCTCCTATATTTGTTTTTTAATCTATTTTTATATATAGTGGTTAACATTTGCAAATCTCAAACTCACAAATTTATCCCTTTCCAACCGCTTTTTAAAATTATTTTATTTCTTTCTTGGAGGGGAGGTAAATAAGTGTATTTACTTTTTAGTGGAGGTACTGGGGATTGAACCCAAGACCTCATGCATGCTAAGCGTGTGCTCTACCACTGAGCTTTACCCTTGCCCCTTTTGATACGTCTTGATGTAAGCTTACGCATATGTACAGAAAACCCATTACAGTTATGTTTTTGCTTTGGCAGCTTTAACAATGACCCAGTGCAAGTTTATCCTTTATGATTATGAGCGCTATCATAACAAACACTCCTTGTAACTTTTTTCTTTCTTCTTTTTTCACCCAAGAGATTTTCTAAGGTTAGGTGTTGGCAAAACCTGTCATTATAATTTCTGAAAATCAAGGCTAGGGTGACTGAAATTATTCACAAAAATGACAAGAAGTTAGTGGGTTCTAAAGATCATATGACTTTTTTCTATCTGTGTCTTAATCAATCAAACAATATAAATACATTACAGAAAGTTTGGAAAATACAAAAAAAGGTGAAAGAAATCAGAGATAATCAATTCCCATCACTTCAGTGTTATAAATGTGATAGATTTTCTCATGTGTTTATTGTTTTCTAGTTGTAATTGGTGTGCATGCAAGTTTTTATTCTGATTTTTCTTCATTCTAAAACAGAAGGCAAATAAATAAGACAATTTAAGATAGACATTGATAATGTCAAGTCAGCAAAAGAGAGTAATGTAGAGTCAGGAAAAGTATCACAGAAGTGTCATTTGAGATGGGACCTGACTGACAAGAAGGAATCAGCCTTGTGAAAGTCTGGGCCAAGCAATCCTCACGCACGAGACAGCAAGTGAGAGGACCTGGGACAGAAATAGACTTTAAGGACTAGAAAGGTGGCCAGCGTGGATACAGTAGATGAGCCAGAGAAGCATGGAGGGAGATGAGTTGAGGGAAGGATGCTCTGTGTGTGTGTGTGTGTGTGTGTGTGTGTGTGTGTGCGTGTGTGGGTGTGAGAGAGAAAGAGAGAGAGAGAACAAGAGTGAGGAGGAGATCCTGTGGGACCTCATGGGATATGGTAAGAAGATTATTTCTTGATCTAGGAGCTATGTGAAGCTATGATGAGATTTTCAACAGGGAAGTGACATGTCTGATCTAGATTTTAAAGAGTACTCTGGTCACCAAAGATACTGTACAGAAATTATTTCTGCATGAATGAGGACACAAATGCTTAGAACTGAATCCCACCTCAAATCAGCAACACCATTCCAAACCATGTGTCAAGAATGCTCATATGAGTGGGAGTTATAGGGGCTTTAGGTAGGGCTGTATCCAGGGGGCTGGAGGATGTCCTCAGATCTTTCTTTTCTCTTCAATTAATTCTGCTTTTCTTTCTATGTTGTCTTCACACTCTCTTCTGCCCTTCAGTGGGGTTACAGCTGCCAATAACCCAAGGTCATCCAAAAGGAAGATCTACCTTCATTTTGGAAAAATCTGGAAAAGGACTCAAATTGGTCAGACAAGAAAAATGTTTCCTTTCTTTGGCCAATTACCATGCACAGGGGGATGTTAGGTTGGGCCATCCTGACACGCATCCCACCAGAATCATACAAGATTGAGACGATTCTCCAAAGGAAAGGGATGCTGTTATGAGAAGGAGATTGGTAAGCAGAGGAGGGGAACAAAACCCCAAATAGCAGCTGCCCAGCATGGTCCTTCATAGTGAATCTTTTTTTTGGTTGAATAATATTCCACCATATGTATATTTCATCCATTCAGTTTTTTTCCTTCAAAGTATCATTTGCCAAGTTCTATACTTTGCTGAACCAGTTCCTACTTATTATATAATTTGGTTGTTTCCAATCTTTTATAATTGTAAACAAATATTCTATGTTTGTCCTTGTGCATATGGCTTTTTCCATAGTTTCTGTTTTCTTCATCTCCAGAAAAGGGACTATGTTAGGGCATGAGATCATTTTTTCCCTCTTGATACATTTTGTCAAATTTATTACTTTCTAAAAGGTTGTGTCCATGTGAAATTTCACTAGTAATGCAAAAGCATATCCATTTTTCTGTCCCCTCTACATTAATGAGTATCATCACTTTTTAATATTGCCAATAGGTGGAAATGATATAAATTCATTTCATTTGCTGCTTTTAAAATCACAACCACTAGTGAAAATTTTTTGTTTCAAACTAGCTGTAGCATCTCTTCTGTAAATGTTTTGCGCATGCCCTTTTTCTAATTTATCTGTTAGAGTCTTAGCAATTTTTACATTTATTTATCTGAACTCTTAAAAGTTTTTAGTCCCTTCCCATAAGTGATTGTGTTTCCTAGTTTGCTGTTTGCCTTCTTATTTTAACTTTCGAAATTATGTTTGTTTCTGTGTTGTTAAATTTTTCATTTCTTCTATTGTTTTCAAACTTAGAAATTCATCCTTTTTCCAGAGACTTGAAAATTATTTAATTCTATTTTCTTTTAGTGTATCTAAAGCTTGATTTTTCTTTTTTATCTCTTTATATATTCTAAAAGTTACTTTTTTAATTTGAATCATGTACATTTTTAATTGACTTTGAATCTATCTATAAACTATTTAGCAACCTAATTGGGATGATAAAATATTTACATACAGAAAGGTAATTAAATATACAGTACATGATAGATGTCTTACAAGAGTGGTCAATCCATTGACTTCATTTACTCTCCACTATATTAAAAAATCAATAAAAATAACTATAATTTATAAGTACCCTACATGTGCCAACCAGTCCTTTTTTTTTAATGTACTCTTTTTTTTTTAATTGAAGTACAGTCAATTACAATGTGTCAATCTCTGGTGTGTGGCACAATGTCCCAGTCATGCATATACATACCTATATTTGTTTTCATATTTTTTCCATTAAAGGTTATTACAAGATATTGAAAAATTTAATTTTTATTTGTGATGAGAGATGAAGATATGAGTTGATTTTTCTCCCAGTTGCTAGCTGTTCAGTCCATTACAATTTATGGAATGATCTTTCCTTCCCAACTGATTTGTGATACAACATTTAATATGTATTTTATACATATTAGAATCCATTTACAGTCTATTGTCTTTGAGAGATTTGTCAAATCAATCCTTATACCAGCACCACAAAGTTTTAATTCTTATTGCTTTATGTTTAGAATCTGATGAGGCTAGCTCTCCACCTCATTTTTCTTTAGAATAGCCATGTTGTTTTCGTTTGCTTGCTCTTCCAGATGAAGGCTAGGATAACATCCAAGTGAAAAAAAAAAAAAAAAAGATCCTATTGAGCTGTTGATTGAAACTGCATGAACTTTGAGAGAGGAAACTTATGGAAAAGATCCAATTGCTAGAGTCAGAGTTCCCTGCCATCAAGTAGATCAGGGCTCTGGTATCTTGTTCTCCTCTGTCCAGTTAGCGTCCTCTATTTAAGAACAAAATTCATTTACATGAAGAAGAAACTTCCTGTTCTTGTGGAGTTATTATTTAAACTCTGCTTTTTAGGAAACACTTCTGTTGTGGCTGATCTCAGAATTCAAGGTAGGACATAAATAATCAGTGGGTTTTTAAGCTAAAATTCCTATACTTATTGTGGTCTTTTTTAAGTTATAGTGTTTATATATTTTTTTCAGCACTTAAAAAAAGAGACTTAGAGGTTCAGGATGGAAATCTGTTTCATTCATTAAATTTATTGTACTTCTCAAATTTATTTGGAAGTATGAGGGTCATGTGTCACTTGTTTGTATAGCTAGCCATTTGGTTTGCTTAATCATTTATGAGTTTATTATAGAGAGTAAGATCTGAAATCTTTACTCACTAATCCTTAGTTTTCAGCTGCAGATCTCAAATTATATGAATGGTGCCCCCTAGAGTTGTGCAGTGTGTAACTCACATGGCCGTATGTTAAAGCCTTGGTGATAACCATCTGCTGAACTTGAAAGCAAGTGTATATATTTCCAGACTTCCAAGGTCACACCAAGTGTTGAACTATAACCTAAAATTATTTAGGCACTTTCCTAGGTGCCTCTTAGACAACCTGTATTTTTTCTAGGGAGGAAAGAAATGATGGTGATAATGTACCAGTAACTTCTGTTTTCATAACCTCATTTTATCTTTATTGTAACTGTGTGTTGTGAAAGACAGGTATTATTAAGCCCCTACATTAGATACGTGGAAAATGAGGTTCAGGTGGACTGTGTGACCTTCCAGGCTATTAAGTAATAGAACTGAGCCTTCTGACTGTAACGCCCCATCTCCACATTATTTCCTTGTATAGAGATATTCAAAGAATGCCCCCCATCTGTTGTAGTCTAAAACTTTAAGACATTTTTTCCACATTTGGAATCTTGGGAAATTGTGTGTGGGTTTCTTTTAAAATCCATCTTGAGTAGGTTATAGCTCCCAAATGCTATATTCAAGTTTGGGCTCTCCTTGTGTAGGGTAGGATTTAGGGAAAATTGTATTGCTTTCCTTGGCGTCAACTTTCTTTATCACTTGATGAATTGCAATTGGTGGACAAATAAAACCGGCTTAAAATATACACTCAGGCCAGATTTGAAGAATAAAGGAAGTAACAAAAGGTCAGCCAGAGGAGTGGGTGTGGAAGTAGGAAGGGGCAGTACTATGTCTCTGCTTTTTTGGTGATGAGGAAGATGTCCTAATTGTATAAGTCTGTGTTTTGCTTTGTTTTGTTTTAAGCATCAAATAAGACACCTTTTTCTCCCCTCCCTCCCATGGCTGTATTCAATTGACTATAACTTGCAGATCTTTAGAAAAAATATAGCGTGCATGTGTGTGTGTGTGTGTCTGGGTGACTACATCTTGTCTCCTCCGATGATTCACAAAATTATACACAAGCTGTCTGGCTGCTACAGGAGATCTTAATTTTGCATCCACCGTCCACTTATATGCAATATGGACTGTTTCACCTTCACTTTTATTGAGGTGCTTTCTCTGTCTTTATACCTAGTCTTTGAACTTCTGTTTGTGTCCCAATCAACTTTATTTGGATTCCTACTTAATTGTCATACTCCCAAAGTTTTTCTTTTTCTTTTTCTTTCTTTGTCAGGTAAACATTTTCTCTCCTGAAGAATGTTGTGGTCAAGAGAATAAAAAAGTCTTCTTTGTAGTTCTCAGAATAAGGAGCAGTTTCTTTTCTTGCTGCACTGCACACTGCCCAGCAGGGCTTTAGTTGGCACTCAGTGGATATTTATTTACTCAACCTAAAATAGATTCTAAAGAATGTTACCTCAAATATCACATTCATTCATTCATCTACTTGCTGGAGCTCCTTTAATACTATGCTGGAGTGCAAGTCAGGGACACAATAAAGCTTCACGGACTTTTTTTTTAATTAATAGATTTCATTCTTTTAAAGCAGCTTTAGATTTACAGTAAAATGAGCCTAAAGTACAGAGAGTTCTCGTATATCCTCTTCCCTCTCCCCAGTTTCCCCTATTATTAACATCTTTCATTAGTGTGATGCATTTGTTATAATGCATGAGCCAATAGTACTACATTCTTATTAACTGAAGTCCATAGTTTACATTAGGCTTCAATCTTTGTACTGCATGTTCTGTGGGTTTTGGCAAATACATGACTTATATCCACTGTTAGAATATCATAAGGAATAGTTTCTCTGCCCTAAAAATCCTCGGTGTTCCACCCATTTATCCCTCCCTCCTGCCTTCCCTCAGGCCCTTGACAAACCAGTGATCTTTTACTGTCTCTCTCTAGTTTTCCCTTTTCCGGAAGATCGTAGTGTTGGAATCACAATATGTACGCTTTTCAAGCTGGCTTCTTTCACTTAGCAATATGAATTTAAGGTTCCTCTATGTATCTTCAAGATTTTAAAATTCAACCAATAATCCATATTAAACACCTACTACGTGCCAGGCAGAGTGCTAAGTGCTAAGTACACTACAGCACACAAGACAAGCAAGACTGCTGTCCTTGACGTAAGCTGTGGAACTGTCAGATATCCAGTACCCAGCGACAGCAGAGTTTCCAAGGCGACAAGTACTGTCCCTGTTATGCTGAAGGCCTTCTCTTTCTTCCCTGAGAAAATCATTTGTTTACATCATCAACTATGAGGAGAGCAATGGTACCCACAAATGATTTACCATGCTCCCGACTGACCAGTTCCCTCTGGTTAGTGTAACAGGCATGAGTCCTGGTTCACAATGTAGATCCGTTCTAATTCTTGACTACAGAATTTGATGAAGCATTGACAGGAAACTGCCCCCAAAGGTGATCTCCACCTATTTACTTAGCACATTTGGATCTTTCTTCCTACCAAATGGCTAATCTATATAAATTTATTTTGCCTATAGTCAGTAATAAAACCTACAATTGTAGTTAAACTTCCAAAAAATAATATATGGATCACCAATAATATTGATGCGAATGAAAATTCAAGGATCCTCTGAGTCATCAGCTGGTTTCTTCCCCTGAGATAGGCAAGATGCATCTCGCATGTGCTAGATTTCATTGGATTCACAAAATAAGGAATCTAATTCCAGGCTCAAGTCAGTTCTATTTCATTTAAAAATATTTCATGTTTTAACAGGGGAGGGTATAGCTCAGTGGTACAGTGCGTGCTTAGCATGCACAAGGTCCGGGGTTCAATCCCCAGGACCTCCATTAAAAATAAACCAATAAATAAAGATTGAATTACCATCCCTCCCAAAAATTTTTTAAAATTTCATGCTGTAAGTTATTTATTTATTTATTATTTTTCACTTTAGATGGAACTAAAGAGAGGGATCTCCATTATAATTCATAATAGTTTTAAGTTTTCAGTGAATGCAGGGCATAATTTACCCTAATTGAAGGTATTTATCTTCTGAAAGACCAGATAATGCTAAAAATAGAATATGCTACCAAACAAAGCAGCATTACGTATACCATTAGAAACAATACTGCTAAGAACATGAAAATGTGTAACAAGCAGATCAATGGGTTATGTTAGGTTTCTTTTTTTCTCTTTAAGCCTTGAGGTTTTCTGTCCTATAAGGTATATTTACCGAGTCATGAGAACCAAACCGGTTTTAACCAGATTAGATAATAGACTACATATGATGATATCATGATGCCTGAAGAAATGAACTGGATAATTAAATCTCTGATTAACGCACGAACACAATGGTAATACTGAGATACCCTACTCCTCACTAAATACTTTCATGGATTTTATTTTAAATTCTGAGGCCCACAAAAGAGGACTGTCAAAGTGGTTATTAAATCACAAAGAACATGAACGCCCACAAACAGACAGTTCTTTTCATCCCTACTGCAAGAAAGAAATCTTTAACTGAAAGATAGGAAACCCTGGAAAGGGGCTTTATATGATATATTAATTTTATATCAAGAATGTGCATCTGTTTATGACCAAAAAAAATCTATACCGAGGATAAGAAGGGGACACGATTTCAATTATTCAGGTTGATTATTATTAGTATAAAAAAGAACATTTTAAAATGATACATATTTTAGATAATAGCTTGTTTTTTCCCTTGTGGTCTATTGTCACATGCAGGATGCAGCTGAAGTTCTTTGTCTTGGAGACAATCTGTATTCTTTTTGCTTACAGACCTGTTATATATATATTTTTCCCTCATTAGTCTTCTATCCTTAGATGTCTTAATCATGGCTGCTGTTTTCTTTCCCTCCTTTAATGAGGGAAATAATACACGGAAGGAGAGAAATCTGTGGTCAGATGAGAGGGTGCCTAGGACCTGCCCAGCGCTGGGAGAGGTGCTGCAGGGATGTGGGGTGCTGAGTCTTTTCCTTTAGGCAGAGGGGAAATGAGCCAGTGCCACCTGGGGTCATCATTGGAGCCCAAGGCTCAGGGAAAATCAGTCATACAGATCCTGTCTGTATTTAAAATTCTGATATCATCAAATATCATTATCCATGTTTTGCATTCATTTTGATTTTTAATACGTTTACCTAAACTATTATATAATATAAATATTATACAGTGAAAAACTATTCAAGCTGTACTAGACATGTACATGCTGTAAGACATGTATTTTAAAAGGTGGTTGGAATATTCTAGGTTAAAAAAGACTAAAGAGATAACCAAATGCAAAAGTGAAAATTGTTTGGGTACTGATCTGAAAATACTTGATTACTGAGTTTTTTGGTGCTCTCTTAAAATTTGTATCTCAGGTGAGGGCCTCCTTTGCCTCCTCCTCTTCCCAGCCTGGAAACTGACAACAGGGGCAGTGCAAACCACAGGCTGGACGGTCTCAAGGGGAGGAAGACACACCTTTGCTGAGAGTCATCAGCAAAGTTTTCAGAAGAAGCCTTAAGAGGTGAGTGGAATTTCTGCCCCACCAGGGACAGGTGAAGGGAGAGGGGAGCACATGTGAACAGCAGGCATCTTAAGCAGAAAGAACGTGAAGGACGTGGGCACCAGCAGTGCAGGCATGAGGTCTGCAAATCACAGGCTGACCAGTCAATCTGGGAGTGGGCTGTGTATCAGGTAGTAACGAGAGAAAAAGCTGAAAAGAGAAATTTAGATCCTTCCGTGAACTGCTTCTACGTTTAATTCAGGAGGCAATGGGGAGCTACTGAGAATTTTTTCTTTTGGTTTTTAAATTAAAATGCATTTTCAATGTTTCCTTAAATTATTTTCAGGCACTTTCATAGAAGTAGTTTAAAACTTAAAATGCATTTTTGCTATTGTTCAAGATATATGCCTCTCCTAAATGCTGTGTGAAATGATAGGAGTGAAAACAGGATATCAGAGAAATTTAGAAGCAAGTAGGACAAAGCCTTGGTGACTGATAGTGAGCACAATTCCTGTGCAGCCTGATTTTTCCATGATAGTTGCAATCCAAAATTTTCTGTCCTATTATTTTCATTAGTACATTCTGTCTCCCCCACCAGCTTTTTAACAGCTTTGTTAGGTTGTAATTGATATACAATAAATGGCTCATATTTAAAATGTACAGTTTATCAGTCTGACATATGCACACAACTGTAAAACCATCACTGCAATCAAATAATGCACATATCTTCACCCCAAAGTTTCCTCAGAATCCTTTGCAATCCAGCCCTCCTTCCTCTCACCTCTGCCCTCTTTCCCAGGGAACCACTGATCGCCTTTTCATCACCATAAATTAGTTTGCATTTTTCAGAATTTTACGTATATGAAATTATGCAATATGTATTGAATATAATACATTCTGCAAGATGCATTTTTAAAAGGTGGAGGAATGTTCTAGACTAAAAGAGACTAAAGAGCCATAACAATGAAACGCAATGGGTGAAATTTGATTGGATGCTGGTATGAAAATACTAAAGACAACTAGGGAAAATCTGAATTGGACTGGATACTACATGACACTAGGGAATAACTATCAGTTCTCTTGGGTGTGAAACTTGTATCTTTTTGTAGAGGAATATCCTAACATTGCATTTAAGTGTAAACTGTCATGGTTTCTGCAATTTACATGCTAATAATTCAGGAAGATAATTAAATAAAGCCATATGGCAATATCTTAACAACTGTTGAATAAATCTACATTGTGGGTACAGAGGTGTTTATAAAAGTTCTTTTCAACTTCTTAGCATGTTTGAACTTTTTTAATAATAAAAGTTGAGGAGGAGGGGAAGGACAGAAAATTAAATACTGAGATTCTCCTGGAAAATCTAGGCTATAATCAATCACCACGTTTTTTCTTCCTACTTCCAAATCTCTCACTGATATCCTCTGTATACTCAATCTCATCACCCCACCCCTGATCTGAAATTAACATATATCTCAACCAAGAGCAACAGTGAATCTTGACCTTCACTTCACATCATATATAAAAATTAATTTAATGACCATAGACCTAAATGTATAAGCTAAAACTATAAAATTTCTAAAAGAAAACAGAGAAGTGTAACATAGTGACCTTGAGTTTCACAAAGATTTCTTAAATATAACATAAAAAGCTTAAACTATAAAAGAAAAAAATCAATAAGTTGGATTTCATAAAAATTAAAATATAAATTAAAATCACAACGAGATACCACTCACTACACACCTGATAGAATGGATAAAATTAGAGAGACTGATGACAACAAGTGTTGGGAAGGATGTGGAGCAACTGGATCTCTCAATGTACTGCTGTGGAATGCTAAATGGTAAAACCACTTTGGAAAACAATTAAACAACCTCTTAAAAAGTTAGACATGTACCAACCAAATGACTCAGCCATTCAATACTTAGATGTTGACCCAAGAGAAATGAAAGCACTTGCCCAAATAAAAACTTGTTCACAAATGTTCATATTAGCTTTATTTGTAATAGCCAAAACAGAGAGTAACTCCAATATCCATCAACTGGTGAACAGATAAACAAATTGTAGTATACTACACAATGGAATTCAGCAACAAAAAAGAATGAATTGTTGATACAGGAGAAGGAAAAAATATCCTCAAAATAATTATGCAGGAGAAAACCTACATAACCTTGCGTATGGCAATGACTTTTTAGCTATAACACCAAAAGCATGATCAATGAAATAAATAATAAACTTTAGTTCATCAAAATAAAAAATGTCTGTCAAAGACAACGTCAAGAGAATGAGAAGACAAGGCACAGACTGTAACAAAATATTTGCAAAAGACACATCTCATAAAGGACTCTTATCCAAAACATACAAAGGACTAATAAATTTCAACAATAAGAAAAACAACCAGGTTAAAAAAATGATCTGAAGACCTTAATAGACACCTCACCTAAAGAGATACACAGATAGCAAATATGCATATGAAAAGATGTTCAACATCATATGTCATCAGGGAATTGCTAGTTGAAACAACGAGATACCACTACACATGTATTTAGAATGGCCAAAATCTGGAACACTGACAACACCATGTGCTGGCAAGGATGTGGAGCAACAGGAACTCTCATTCATTGCTTGTGGGAACGCAAAATGGCATAGCTACTTTGGAGGACAGTTTGATGGTTTCTTTACCATATGCTCTAGCCATTGTATTCCATGGTATTTACCCACAGGAGTTGTAAATTTATCTTCACACAAAAACCTGCACAAAGATATTTATAATAGCTTCATCCATAATTGTCAAAATCTGAAAGCAACCAAGATGTCCTTCAGTAAGTGAGTGGTTAAGTAAACTGCTGAACATCCAGAGAATGGAGTATTACTCAGGGCTAAAAAGAAATGACCTATCTCACCATGAAAAGACATGGAGGAATCTTAAATGAGTATTACTAAGTGAAAGGAGCCACTTTGAAAAGGCTATATGCTGTCTGATTCCAACTATATGACATTCTGGAAAAGGTAAAACTGTGGAGACAGTAAAAAGATTGGTGGTTGTCAGGATGTAGCAGAGAGAGCAGAATGAATAGGTGAAGAACAGAAGATTTTAGGGCAGTGAAATAATTCTGTATGATATTATAATAGTGCATATGTGTCGTTATACATTTGTCCAAACCTACAGAATGTATGACACTAAGAGTGGACCTAACGTCATCTCTGGACCCTGGTGGGGGATGTTGATAATGGGGGAGGCTATGCATGTGTGAGGGCAGGGGATGTATGAAGGAATCTCTGTATCTTTCTCTTGATTGTGCTGTGAACCTAGAACTGCTCTAAAAATAAAGTTGAATTAAAAAAAAACATGCCAAGTGAAAGCAGCCAGACAAAAAAAACTTCTTTGATTATTTCCTTATGGTGGTGTTTAACTTAGATCTCAATGCTTTGGAAGTTAAGTCTAAAAGCTTGATTTATTTTTGGCAAGAATACTTCATAGATCATGCTGTGTAATTCATATTGCATCACATGAGGAGGTAAATAGATTGTTCCACTGCGTAATACTACATGTGATCATTTGGTTAAGGTGGTGATTGCCAGATCTCTCCTCCAGGAAGGTATATTTTTTCCTTTGCAATTAGCAAGTGATCTATGGGCTGTACATTAGCAACAAGTGGGTATCTCGTCTGCACTAATCGTCTCCTAACATTTGTGTCCACTGATAATCCTTGCCTGAACTGATTATTTTATTTTAAAAAACTTATTTTAAAGCATTAATTTTAAAATTCTATTATTATTTCTCAGTGAATTAGCTGGCTTCCTTCCTAATCAACTGAGACTGAAAAGTTTTTGAATGGAACAACTTTCCCATGTTTATTTCCCTTGACAAATCATGCTCATCCTTCATGGTTCTGCTCAGTGAGCCCCTCTTTGAAATCCTAACCTCCTTCTCCTTCCTAACTTCCTAACTACAGATGCTAAGTGTTTTCAAGCCATGTTGCAAATATTACATTTTTTTTCATTCACTCACTCATTCAAAAATACTTACTGTTTCCATGCCATGTTCTAGGCACTGTTCTAGGAATGGGGCACATAGTAGTGAATAAATCAGATGAAGTCTCTGGCTTATATTGTAGTGTATATGTTGGGGGGAGGCTATAAATAAATAAATATAAGCATAAGAGAATGCCAGGTAGAAATACTAGTGTAAAGGGGGGAAAAAGCAATGGAAGAAGGAAGGGTAATGATGGGGCATGTGTTATTTTAGGTAGGAAGTCCAGGAAGGTATAGCTGACAGCCATTAACACCCTGCCCACATTCCCTAAGCACTCTGGAACAATCCAGTCCAAGCTAACCTTACTGGATGCACCTGTAACTCACTGCCTGTGGCCTGAGGGCTTCTCTCTATCTGTTTTTGTGACAGGCCCATGCTTGAGGAAAAGCCCTCAGCCAATGGCCAACAGGAGTTGAAGGACAAACATCCCGCTTCCCTGGCCCCTTGGGTGGGACAGCTCTGATGCGAGATCCCTGCTTCCCAGAGGGTCCCTGCAGGTTGAGCCCCTGCTGTCCTCAGCAGTACGCTGCTCACTAAAGTGCTCTGTATTGTTTCCTTCCCTCTGCGCTCTGACTTCTCCACTCCTCTACCACTGCTTCCTGGCACCGCATTTTACTCTTCCAGCATACCAACTGCACTCAGGTCCTTAGGTTTTGGAGGGACACAGCCTAAGCCAGTAGGTCCTAGAAGTGATGCCAGGAAGGAGACTCTCAGAACAGGATTCTAGAATTGGATCACTTGCTGGTCAGATGGCAACTGAGACCCTGTTACTGTTGGTAAGGGAGGTCACAGTCATGTCCGGCATGGTGTAGCATCACTGTTACTGAGTCTTACCTGGGCTGAACTGGGCCGGTGTGCAGGTGTAAGGAAAGTTTGGCCAATAGAATAGCTCTTGACCCGAATTGGGGCAAAGGCAATGATTAGGATTCCGGAGTTGGTTTGTTGTTGTCAACCACTGGAGGAGCCATGAGAAAAGGGAAAAACAGGCTCAGATCAGGTAATGATTAATTTAGAACCTGGGTTGAAAGGAAGCCAGAAATCTCCCATGGCCTCTTTTAAAGGGGATCTCATCTCCTGCAGACAGAGGGTGGGCTGAACTGAAAAATAAGACCTCAGATTTGATCTTAAGTACAGCAGAACTAAAGAGGAGGTTGAGTTCACAGCCCAGAGGTTTCTTATGCTGAAGTCAGGGATGTGAAAGGAAAGGAGAGGGGCACTGGCACTTCAGGTGGGGATATTTGGGTAGATGGGACTCAGGACTTAATTCCCTAGCTTTCTCTGAAGAATCTGAGCCAGAATTCTCAGCAGCTCTACCTCTTACTGGAGGAAACCGGTCTCCAATTGCCTGGAGATTGTGCAAAGGGCTCACCTAGGGCAGATTCCTTGCAAGATGATGCTTGTCTGTAAGATCTTTCCTTGCCTCTTTTTATTGCTCCTAGACCAATAATTAGAAGACTTATTATGAGCCAAGTAGAGAAATAGTCCTGTGTGATGAAAGAGATTATTCACCCAAAGCACTGCAGGACCTGGCAGTGTTAATGCACCAGCAGGAACTGGGAGAATTTGCTTGGAAATGGAATGAAAGGTGCTGGATCAGGGAGGGCAGACTGTAAGTCAGTGACTGAAGACTTAATATCTTGGTAGAACGCCTAGAACTATACCTAGTGCATTGCAGGAATAGCTCCTTGAAACTTGAAAACAATGATGAGATGGAGATGCTGGAATTTCTTAGAAGAAAGATGAGAAAGGGGTAAAAATATTCAAACAGGGGAGATTTAAGAATGCATTTATTTTGTAATACCAGAGAATCCACCAAACACTACCATGTCACCATGTTCCCTGGGAGGGTTCGGAGGGCACTGTCTTCACTAAAATAAGGAATGTGCTAGTACATTCTGAGAACTCAGAATTGCTTGTCCTCTAGATTAAGATTGTTGCCCCATAGTCAATGGGAATAGCAGGATTCAAGGGGCCAGGTTGGCAGTACTAGACCCTCAGAGGCAACAGGGATGCACAGGGACCTAAGATGGGGGTGGGAAGTGGGTCCTAGAAGAACTCATGTTATTCAGATTTTTAAAACATGTGAAGTGAAAATGTAGGAGAGAGGGGGGGGGGGAAAGTGTGTGTGTGTGTGTGTGTGTGCGTGTGAGAGAGAGAGAGAAATTCACCTGCCTTTCCCTCATCTAATGTGGCTTCCTGAGAGGCAACCATTTTCAAGTCTTTAGGTGTTTTTCCCCTTCATATCTGCATCTAAATAACATGCTGATATAGATGTCATGATTTTTCAAACCAAGACATCATCTATGAAGTTTCTGTTATTAAAGATGAGGTTTAATTATCTATGTGCACACACACACACACACACACACACACACACACACACACACACACACACAGCACTATCCCACGCCTTTCCTCTTACAATTTTATCACAATCTGTGATAATTTTCTTTTTTCCGTATTGTCTCAGTTTTCTCCAGGTTCATTTCTTTTTTGCTTTCATATTAGACTTTCCTCAAATGTCTGGTGATCCTTGGCTGTCCATTCATAAGAAAAAGCCTTTTTCCACTTTACCCTGCGCCCATGCCTTCAGGGGTGACTAGTGACTTCCATTTTTGACATTTTCTAGGGTTTCACATGAGGGATTAGCTGGTTATCGCTGGACACTCTGCTGCAGGAACTTAGGTTTCGCTCCATTTTTCCTTAGTTACTCTTTGTCTATCTACTTTCTATCTTCTAGAATTTCCTGACATCTCCTCTCTGCTGTCATTTTGTCTCCTGTTCTCTTCGTACTTTTTATGCTTTTTTTTATTCCTTTACTATTATTTTCAGGGCTTTTGAGAGGAAGTGGAGACAAACACAGGTTTTTAAACCATAGTCTACACTTTTTTTTAAAGGAACATTTATTTTCATTTATTTTTAATTTATGTAAGTGGTTGTTAACATTCTCATTTTTGGGTGGGGACATTGAGTCTTTTTTATTTTTACATTTCTAATTTTGATTTCTCTTGGGTTTTTATTATTAGTCAATAAGTAATGGTTAGTATCAGCTCAATGCAAATGAATAAAAATATCCCTATTTTTCTAGTTGCCTCTGTCAAAGCCTCTTTTACATTGAAAACCTTATGAGTAAAATGTTATGAATGTTATGAATAAGAAGAGTAATAAAACATTTCTTACTTAAGTATCACATCTGAAGACATTTGTGCTTAGAGCAAGGTGAGGAGGGTGTACACACGGGTGAAGGACATATGTGGAGTCACACGGAGGATGGCCCCGCATGTGGTACAAAGCCTGTGCAGGGAGAGGCAAGGATCTGTGCAGGGCGGGGTGGGGAACAACACAGATCCCAAACAAGGTGAAGGGTGTGGGGTGGCCTGTGTTGAGGCGGGTGAGAGAGTGTTGACCTGTGTGGATGTCAGGGCACCGGGGTCTGAGTACAGGCAGGGCATCCTCATGGGAAGGGGGCAGGGACAGTGGTGCAGGTTTGATTATATGCTAAGGGACTGATCAGATAAGTAAATATAATAAGGGGGGGAGGGTGTAGATCAGTGGTAGAGTTTGTGTTTAGCATGAACGAGATCCTGGGTTCAATCCCCAGTACCTCTGCTAAAAAAAACAGTTTAAAAATAAACAAACAAATAAATAAACCTAATTACCCACCCCTACCCAAAATAAGTAAATATATTAAGGGTAATGAGAGCCAGGATTCTCACTGTTGGAGAATGAAGCCATAAACATGGAAAGGGAAAACTGGAGTATACCTTCAGGATTAGAATTAGAAGTTACCAGTGTGAACTCATAGATTGCAATGTATCTATATCTATATGGCATCAATATTGACATACAGACGTAAATGTGTATGTGTGTGTGTGTTATGTGTTCCCTAGCTCCATCCGTCAAGGGAAGCCCGAGAGCTGTGAATTCAAACTCCAACCAGCAGACCTCCTCAAGTTGTGGATTCTATATACCATGTGCCATGTAAAGGAACCAGGGCTTTTGGTAGGGTGCAAAATTAAGCATATAAAAATACAGCAAATATTTAGTAGACAAGAAATTATTGCATGGGACATGACTCCACTAAATATTTATTCATTATTTACCTGAAATTCATATTTAACTGATTAACCTCTACTTTATTTGGTAACCCTATTCCTGGGAGAAATGACCACTTGCAACACTGGGGCAGGGAAGGACAACATGAGCCTGGAACATTCTGTTGTGCTAGAAAAAAAGAAAATACTCATCGACTGATGGGACAGAACGACACAAGAGCCAATTTGAAGGGGTTCCCAATGGCCAAAAAAGGGACAATGTAAGCATCAAAATAAATAATAACATAACAGATTATAACCTCCTGAGCAAAATAGGAAACCATGAGCCCATATTGATATAAATAAGAGTAAAACGAAAGCTTGAAAAGGAATAAGATATTTATTTAGATCTAAAGTGTTTCATTACAAAAGTAATACCTGTTAATTCCAAATGGAAAAAATAGTAACTTTATTTTGGAGTTCTTTCACTGTGGAGAAGCCTGGCAGGCACCATTTTAATCAAGAGATTAAAGTGTACAACATCAGTAATGGGACAATTTGAAACAGCGTTTTTTGGAAGGATATTCCATAAAACAACTAGCTGCAATCTTCAAAAGTATCAAGGTCATGAAAATCAAAGAAAGACTAAAGAAGCATTTCTGACTAAAGGACACTAAAGAGATGTGACAATTAAATGCAATACACATTCTGAAGGGTATCTTTTTTTTTTTTTTTTTTTTTTGCTATAAAGGATATTACTGGGACAACTGATGAAATTTAATAAAGGTCTCAGGATTGGGTAATATGAATGATCCATGTTTACTTCCTGATTTTGATGGCTGTGTTGTGATTATGTATGCGGGAGAGTGACCGAAGCACCCTGTTAAGTATTTGGGGGTGTCGGGGCATCAGGTTAGTAACACATTCCCAAATAAGGGTTCAAGATAAAAAAGTTCTTTATACTGTACTAATCTTCTGTAAGTTTCAGATTGTTTTAAACTAAATAAAAATAATACTTATTTGTGGTTTTAAAAGGGAAATGAATAATCATTCTTACACATGGGTCTAAAAAAAGAGCTTAAAATGTCACTAATAAGATGTGTTTTGCGAAGAAGATGTAAGAGATTAAAAGCCATCCATATGGAGATCACAAATTAATTTATTAAAAATGATCCTGAAATTACATTGCTAGAATTTCTAAACTGCAAGAAGCCAAAAAGAAAGTTCTAGGTATTACTGATATTTGCATGCCAAGCATTGGGGAAATTGCTATTTAAAACAAAAACTGTGGTAGCAATTTCTGTGGTTTATAACACTGGCATTTCATCTCGGGTAGATGTGCTTCTTAAGAAAAACATTTTTTTCAGGGTGTTATGGACTGAATGTTCACATGTTGAAATCCTATTCTGTCCCTCCTCTGCCTTTTCCCTCTTGTAAGGTGCTAAATGGTATTAAGAGGTGAGGCCTTTGGGAGGTGATCAAAATTGGATGAGGTCATGAAGATGGAGCTCTCCTGAATGGGATTAGTGACCTTATAAGAGTTAGGAGAGAGATTGCTGCCCTCTGCTCTCCATCACATGAGGACACAGTGAGAAGTCAGCAGTCTGCAACCTGGACAAAGGCTCTACCTGGCCATGCTGCCACCCTGATCTCAGACTTCCAGCCTCCAGAACTGTGGGGAATAAATTTCTGTTGTTTGTAAGCCACCTAGTCTATGGTAAATTGTTACAGCAGTCAGAACAGACTAACACAAAGCATGTCAGACCCTGTTAATTTTCTACTCCTTGTCTATTCTTCCTGCCTTCCTTAGTTACAGAACGCCAACCTCACTTTGGGCAACAATGCCCAGCTAGAACAGTCCTCAGCCTTCTTTAGATCTAGCTGTGGCCCTCAGACACCTCTATCAACGAGACCTAAAGAGAAGTGTGCTGGAAACATGGGGAGAAGGATCAGCTTTTCCTCCCATGGGCATCACCCTTTCCCCTTCTTCCCGGTCTGCAGTCTGGATGTGATTCTGGAGGAAATGCTGCCTCATTAGGCAACAGGCTTGATGATAAAAATCAACACGACATGGATGGCAATGGTGGCAAGGGAAGAAAAACAGCCCGGGTACTTGATGGCCTTACTGAGCTGCTGCGCCAACTTTGGACTCCCTGCTAGTGGAGTTTTTAATTAAGAGAAACAGTAAACCCTCTACATGTTTATGCCAGTTGGGTTTTCTGTTATTTGCATCTGTATACAGTATTAATGGCGAGTTTGATGGGCTTTTGTCAGAGGTGGCCTGGAGACCCAAGACAGTTGAATTGTTTGTTTAGTTAAGTAAAAATAATCTTGTATTTAAGGAGACTTCTCTGGAGAGATGTGAACAGGCTGTGGGGGCTAGAGTAGCAAATACAGTGTGATTGGAAGAGACCTAAGGAAAGATGTAATACGGGAGAAATGCTCTAAGGTCCCAACTGGCCAATAGCTCTAGGAAAAGTTGTAACTGATGTTGATTTTGAAGTTGTTTCCTGCGTTATAAGTTGGTTCTTAAACTAGAATAATCATTTGTTACCCTTCAACCTAAAAGTCCGCTATGTAGAACAGCCTTATGTTGATGAAATGAAATAGTAGTGTCCAGTGTGGGGCAGGCTTTAAAATAATTTGAAGATGCCACCCACAGTGGAGGGAGCTGGCTCTGAACTTCTCATAGCATGTAAGATGGTAGGTCATAAGATTTTATTCGGTTATTAAAAGAAACATCCATGCTGGAATGAAAGGCTGGAGAACATGAGGATATCTTCATCCCTGAAATGGAAGCCGATTTGTTGAAATGGAAACCTTGGACAAATATCTGGAGGGTGCCAATGTTCTAATATGTGGTACTTTCACAGAAGGGTCGAGCCCTAGGGGTTTTCTTTTCCCTAAAAGTTCTTTTATAGTTTGGATTAGAATTCAGAACTCTCATTTCTATAAAGACAATATAACAAAAAGGGGTTGCATTCTCATGGACAGGTCACAAAAGCTTATGTAACTCAACCTCATTCGACTAGAATACTAACATAATGACTTGCTATACTTTATGTTTCTAAATGAAAAATTGGTATTAAACTTAGCAACTTAACTTTGTATGTTTTGCTCTGTTCACCGATTTAGGTCAGATAGCATTTCTCCAAGTAGCAACTAAGGAATCTGGACTCCTAGCATGTGATCCAATATCTGAACATCCTTTGCTTCTAAGCCTTGTAGATAGGGGAGCTGATTATCTCATGGGAAACTTTAGGGATCAAGCCTGGCCATGACGTACTTCTGCCCACATTCTGCTGGCCAGACTAATCACATGGCTCTAGCCTAAGTACGAGGGAGGCTGGGAAATAAAGTCTTCCTTTGTGGCCAGGAAGAGGAAAAAAGAACGTGGGCATCTTGCACCTACTTTGCAAGGTTTTGTGAAGATTAAATGAAATAACTTTATATTCTAGATTCTTGAAGTATGTCCTTTCCTTCCTTTGGAATCAGCTAAGTACACATTAGTGGTGGCAGGTTGCAGTGGTGGTGGGTTCTGGTGCGAAGGACTCCTAGCGACAGAGTTTCAGTAAAGGAAATCAGGTGCAGATTCCGGTAGAGTTAAGCAGAGGTGGTAGCCTGAAAGATGGGTGGAGAATAAAAGAAAATAAGAATTGTGAGTTAGATGCTCTTGAAAGGGTTCCTAGAAAGGACAAAGAGGTAATAAGAGTTTGGCTGGGAGAAAGATCAGAGCCTTCTAGGGGAAGCATGGTGGGGCAAAGGTGAAGAAAATTTATAGGTTCCTTTTGGAAAATAAGGGAGTGCTCAGTACCTCAGTGAGTGATTCCCCCAACTATTAAAGCTGCATTGAGTCAAAGGCTGAGAAAAAGCTACTGGAGAAAAGATCATCCCTTACTAAAAATACATAATGCTCTTAGACTTATAAGAAAAAAAAAGAAATGATATAATGTAAAGGAATTATTTCCAAACAGTATTGAAGAGTCCAGTTTTTAGTTTCCCTAAAAATATTTATATTAAAATTTTTTTAGGGGAGAGGTAATTAGGTTTATTTACTAATTTTTTTTAAAATGGAGGTACTGAGGATTGAATCTAGGACCTTGTGCATGCTGAGCATATGCTCTACCACTAAGCTATACCCTCCCCTCTCCTAATATGATTGAAGAATGCAATCTGTGAACCTTGATTGGATCCAGGTTGGGGGAGGACACAAGCTATCAAAAATATTGTTGGGATTTTACGCATGAAAATTGCTAAGAGAGTAGATCTTAAATGATGTTTCGCCTGCCCTCTTACCACGCCGAAAACACACACACAAAGGTAACTATGTGAGGTGATGGGTTTGCCAACTAACCTTATTGTGGTAATCATTTCACAATACATAGGCATATCAAATCATCATGTGGTACACCTTAAACTTACACAATGTTATTTGTCAATTATATCCCTCTAAAGCTGTAAAAAGAATGTTGAGACAATTAGGGAAATTTATTTTTATTTTTTAAATTGACGTACAGTTGATTTACAATGTTGTTTTAGTTTCTAGGGTATAGCACAGTGACTCAACTATACATATATATTCTTTTTCATTACAGGTTATTATAAGCTACTGAATATAGTACCCTGTGTATACAGTAGGACCCTGCTGTTTATTTTGTATAGGGGAATTTAAATGTGAATTAAATTCAGATATAGATTTTTGTTAATTTTTTCAGGTCTACTAAAGGTTGGAGTTAGGTATATCCTTCTTCTTAAGTGATCCCTGCTAAAGTATCACCTAAGAAAAAAGATGAAGCATCATGATGCCTGCAACTTAGTTTCAAATGGTTCAGAAAAATACATAAAGCAAACAGCAAAATGTTAACAATGACCAAATCTAGATGAAAAGTGTATGAACACAAATTATTCTTTCAATTTTTCTGTATTTTTAAAAATTGTCATAATGAAAATCTGAAAAATGACAATCGGATCGATGGTTTCCAGCATGTGATCATTTATTTGCTTATCAACAGAACAAAGCAGCCACCCATTTATTCACCAGATGATTATGCAGAATATAGATCGAATAGTAGATGGTAGTAGCTGGGGTCAAGTATTAAGCCTGGGACATACTGGACTAGACTGTAAACTCCATGAAGCCAGGGACATCATTCTTTTCACCATTATATGTCCAGCACTTAGTTCAGTGCTAAGAAATAGTGGGTGATAAGTAAATTTCTTTTCACTGAATGGTGAAGTAACTGTGAAAATCCTTATGTTTTCTACGTATCACTGCTTTTTGGAAGACAAAAAAATACAAATAGTGTTTATGTATCTAGTACCTCTGGCAACTACTGACTGTTAATTCAATAACTCAACTTTGAATTTCAAGCCAAAACATTTAGAAAACTTTGCTTTTCAGAGCTAAGTTATATCTAAGCCTACCTTAATGTTTTTATGAAGTTCTTTTCTTTAAGGTGGTTTTCACTCAGTATTTTATTTTAAAAATAACTGCTAGATTTTATTAGATAAAAATATTTAGTGACTATTAATGATAAAACCAAATCAAGGCTTCTTCTGAAACTTTATACAGTTAAATTATCAAATATTACAAGAAATTCAAAGTTACCTTACTAATTTATTTTCTATTAAAAGTAGTAGTCATCTGTCATTCAGTTTTAGAATCACTCCTTTTGCAAACCTAGATGATGATAAAGGCCACAAAGGGACAATCTCATGACACGGTTGCTAAGTTTCTAGACTGATTTGTTCCTGTATATGAAAATGTCATTAAGTTCTGATATTCTCTAGCATTTTTAACAGCATTATGGAATTATTAGGGAGCTGATCAAATCCAAAGGCCTTTTCTGCATCATTTGACACTACCAATCACTGCTTTCTTTTGTGTAACTCTTTTTTTCAGATATTGAAGAAGTATGATAATTGTCTGAAGAGGCCATGGGGCCTAGTGACAGACTAGCTATAAGGGATGAAAGGGGGCGGGGGGAACCTTCTTTTTTAAAAGCCAGGTTCCATGTAACCTCTTTTAAGCACTATTATTTATATTAGTCTTCAAAAATTTTATTCTTTTATTTTTATTTATATCAGTCCTAATCTGCTCCTAAAGCTGTTAGGCTTAAAATAAAGTAACCATATCCAGTGGTGGAATAAGAGGTTTGCCATGTTGAAGTGAACAATATTCAATAGCCCAGGGGAATGAATTTACCTTACTGCTCCAGAGACTGAGGTCAGTGTGATATAATGCTAAGTGTACTCTATTTGAAGACTTGGGGCCCACTCCAAGTTTCCTTTTTACTTGCTCTTCTGACTCTGGGTAAGTCATTTAATTTCTCTGGGTCTCATCTTCCTCCAGTCTTAAAATATCACTGACTTTAAACAAAGAACTGAGAGATAAGAATGATAAAATGATAAAAACAATCAAATAGAATATGTTGAGAAAATGTGCCAGGTAGTGACAGGAATGGTATATATTTAATATTAATGAGTGAAATTAAAAAACCAACCAACCATGTATTTTAGCAGGAACTTTAGGGGGAAAGAAAAAGCCACCATGATTTTTACAAAATGAATGAAACTCGGAAATGAAAAAAAATTTGTGCTGGTGAAATAGTTTGTTACATAGTTGCCTATAAAATACAAAGCAATAACAGAGTTCAGTTACACAGATTCCAAGAGAAGAAATATCGACTTTACATTTTTGAGGGAAACCAAGTCACAAACCCCAAACCACCATGAGGGAGTCCAGCAACAATTTAATAATTGAAAGCATAGCATTATTTTGGAATGTAAAAAATATAGTCTCATAGTTCTACTTTTAAGAAGCTTATTATCAAATTGATAAAGAGATAATTAGGCAGGATAATTGTTCTTATTTTGGAAAGACCGTGTCTTAAATATAACTCATCTGGTAGCATTACCTTACCTGAAATATATTATTCAAATGTGGACTATAAAAGGATATTGGAGAATCGGGCATCTTAGAGGTTAGGCATGAAAACGATAACCCACTTCACAAAAGAAGCAGCCCAAATGGCTAGCTGACATATGAGAAGGTCCTCAACAGCATCAGTAATCAAGGAAATGCAAGTTAAAACCACAGTGATTTACTACTACACACCCACCAGATTGGCAAAGCTGAAAGGACTGACTATACCAATGTGGCTGAGGGTGTGAAGCAATGAGGCTCATACACAGCTGGTGTGAGTATAACACTTCAGAAAGCAGCTTGGCATGATTCATTCAAATTTATAGTACACATAACCACTCCCAGGTATATACCATACAGAAACTCATATAGATGTGATGGAATACATATATAAAGAATATTTAAAACAGCGTTCGTAAGAGTCCCAGACTGGAAACAACCCAGATATCCATCAACAATAGAATGGCTAAATAAATTATGGCATATTGCTACAATGAAACACTGTAATATGCAGCAATTAATATGAACAAATTACAGTTATATGAACAACCCAAACAACATATGGATTAAAAATGATGTTGAGCAAAAGTAGTAAGCACAACAGGTTACATATTATGTTGTTCCAAAAGAAAGGGCAAAACCAAACAATATATGATTTAGGGATGCATGCTTGTGATAAAACAATAGAGAAAAAAACAAGGAAATGGTTATCACAAAAGTTAGAATAATGGTTACCTCTAAAAGGGAGGGAAAGAGTTGTGTTCAGGAAGGTCACCGGGGGACTTCTGGGGTGCTGGCAGTGTTCCATTTCTTGATCTGGTTGGTCACACGGAGGTTTCTTTTATAATTATTCATTATATGGAATAACTGCCTTATGCATTTTGAGGTTTATTTCACAATAAAAATGCACAATTAAAAATAAAAAGTAGTTGAATATTGTAGATGGAATATCTGGAAAGAAATTTTGCTAGAAAATTCAGCTTATGAAATCTTTGACAGTAAAAACTGATGTGGGATAAAAAAACGGATTAAATAGTTTCTCGTAAGAGCTCACTTTTTGGTGTAGGAGAAAATCCTACACAAACATCCTTTTGTTATGTTCTAATGTAGTATGTGGATCTTTATCATAAAATGATGATCCAGGGAGAGAACTGTTACCTAAAACCTCAGATTTTTTTGAATTTTGAATGAACTAGCTGTTTTCTTCTCTGGATTAATAAGTAAAAGAACTAAAGAGATGCTGACCAAGTTGGAAATGTATGAACTTCCTTCTCTGCAGTCATCAGTTCCAGCTGTTTCCTCCAGTTATCATACTGGGTGGTGAAGTGGGTGGATCTTGCCTAGTAAACTAGCGCAGCTGTAGCTTTGTTAAGTAGGTGGCTGAGGGGCTCTCAGCACCCAGGTTCTAGGGTGGAGCCACTGACAATGAAACAGACCAGTATGCAGAAGAGCCCCAAGTGGTCACACTTTTCTGGAGGCATCCTCTGCTGGGCTGCAGAGCTCTGATGTTTGCAATCTTTTCCACCAAAGCCCACAGAACTTAAAAGCTGAGGTGCTCAGCTTTACAGAATCCTCTAAATCTGTGTATTTTACTCCTTCAATTTCCATAAAAAAATTAGGAAGAGGGGCAAAATCAAAAACGATTTATTTTGTAGCCATGTGAGGCCATTGCTTGCTGGTCTGATTCCCTGTGAGTCTTATTTGGAAGGACATGGCAGGGATTGGTCGTGAAAAGTCAAATCAAATTAAGGGTAGCTTAAGTAGGACAGCTAACTTGGCTCTTAGAACTCTGGATGAAGGGCAGCTGGGCAGGTTATACTTTCTGAGTCTCTTCTTGCTTCTGCAACATCCGTCTCCCCCCTCCCATCACTTTTTCTGCAGCATTTCAGTAAAAATGAGCCCTTGGAATTATCCAGTTAGAGGTTTCCTTGGTCTACTATTTGCATATGTGGTGGCAGTAGTGGCAGAAACCTTGAACTCCCCAGATCTGTCTGCAAAAACTTGCTGCTTATTCCGAGTTGGAAAGACTTGCAATATCCGCTACTGCCGCTTCCAGAGGACGTATGGCGTGCCGGGGTCCAGAGACAGAATTGTGGAATCTGCTTCCTTTCATCACTGCTGCTTTGATCTCAGTCTCACATTATTTACCAGGACAGGTTCGAGACAGATTTCTGAGGAATCTGGTCCTTTTATCTTAAAATTTCTTTTCCTAGAAAACCACGCTTTCAACTTCATGAGTTTTTACTTGAATTTACTTTCCAGGATAACATCTGTAGGAAAAGCTGCGTAAAGAGTAATAACATTTATCTGAAACATAGGCCAAAATTTTTTTCTTGACGGTAATGGACACTGATTAACAATCTATCAGTTCTCCAAAGCGCCAAACCACAAGCAAGAATGCCTTCTCAAAGGGAGGCACTACTAAATTCTCTTCCTGCAAAAGTCAAAAATCCTTCCACTCTCCGGGAGGATGACTCCCTTCCCTCGTCCCAGCAATCTGCCTCTTTCACTAAAGACTCAGGTTGTGACTTCTCACGGAAGCTTCATCCCCTGTTTTCTTTGGAGTGGAGAACAGGGGGAAGAGGGATGTATTACAACTCTCATCTGTACAATGCTACGCAGTTTACAAAGCGCTTGCACTTCCATCAAACTCCTCTGAGCTCCGGGAGTGAAGGAGGCATTCATTCATTCATCAAACATTTGCTCCGTCTGACCACAAGTTATTGGCCGCTGGGTCTCGCCTCACACCAGGGAAAGGGTGGGGCTCTCGCTCCCCGGAGCAGGTGCCTGGGATCAAGCTGAAAGATAACTTCTCGCTCAGTCGGGCTTTTGAAAGGCCTGTTTGGGGCCAAATGCCTCACCTTCGGGTGGTGCGCGCCCGAGCGGGCTGCCCGGCCTGGGCCTCCTCCTTGCTCGCCAAGGAGCAGTCACCACCTGCTCTGAAGGAAACCGCTACGGAGCAAGCTCTCTCCGCCGCCCTCGGGTCAGGGGTAAGATGAGGCGGCAGCTTAGGCTCCACTCGGCTCCTCCCCTTCCTCTCTTCAGTTCTGACGCGGCCGTAGAGGCGTCGGCAGCAGCCGCGGCGAGTCCCGCGGCCCGAGGCGCACCCACCCGCTCGCCGAGCCCAACTTCCTCTTCCCTCCGAGCGTCATCAGTGCGCGCCAGAGGCGCCCAGGGCGGGGTGGTTGGAAAGAGGAAAAAAGGCCAGCGGAGGAAGCCTCCGAGCGGAAAGAAAAGGGAGGGGGGAAGAGAGCGGTTGCTAGGTGACTTACGTCATCGGTCCGCGCCGCTTTCCTCCCGCCCCTCTCTCTGGAGTGAGGCGAGAGCCCCGCACTGAGCGAGCGAGTCAGCGAGCTGAGCTCCGGGCGCTGCTATCGCCGCCGCCGAGAGCGTGAGAGCGAGGGAGCATCCGAGAGACCCAGCCCCCGTGCACTGGACGCCGCCGAGACCTCCGCCCTAACCCAGGCCACCGGGAGCCGCGGCCACCCCTTTTCTCCCCCCCTCACCTTCCCGGCCGGCAGCGGCGGCTGCACACGCCGGAGCCCGAGCCCGAGCCGGAGCCGGCGGCTTGGGGGCAGGGAGGCGGCTACCTCGGGCCGGGACTAGTCAGCGGCTCCGCGGTGAGAGGACGCTGAGGAGGGGCCGGAGCTTCTGTCTCGTCCCGGGGCGAGGGGCGAGGGACCCCCAAGGTGGAGGGAGGGGGTCCCAGCCGCAGCGACACATGCGGGAGCCGGGAGCGGGGGCGGCGCCGAGCGGAGCCGGCCGGGTCCCCCACCTCGCCGCCGCCTCGGCCACCCGCCCGGGGCCGTAGCATCTCGCCCCGGAGTGTATGAGCCGAGACCCCAGGCTCGGCCACCACCCCCCAGTCGGGGGGGCGGGGACCCCGATGTGAAGCGGCGGCCGGGGCGGCGGGGACAGCAGGACCGGCGCCGCCGTCTTTTCCTTCCCTCCCCCCTCCCCTCTACCCCCTCGGGGGGGTCTTCTCCCTTGGGCGGTCGCCGGCCCCCCGGCTCCTCGGCAGGACTCCGGGAGGAGTTCTTAGAGCCCCCTCCCCCGCCCCAGCCCCGAGGGCGGCGGGGCCGGGGGGGACCCGGGGGGCCGGCCGCAGCCTCCGCCCAGAGGAAACTTTATAAAAACAAAATCCGGAGCCTCCCAAACGTGACTGTCCGGGGACAAGTGGCCCGGGACGGGCCGAACACTCAGCCTGAAGAGACCCAGGAAGAGGAAAAGAGGAGGTAAGCGGGACCGCCGCCTCCTGTGCTCCGGCGGCGCGGAAGAGACCCGGGTGGCCGCCCGGCTTAGCGATACCAGCCCCGCTTCTTCCTCAGTAACGCTCCGGAGTCTGCCGCAGCTACCGCCTCCGTCCCGAGGAGGAAGGGAACCAACCCACTTTCAGCGCTCCAGCTCTTCTCTGAAGTGTGAGTGGCCCCGGGAAAGGGAATTGAGGGGTAGAGAGGGGGAGGATGCCGGTGCGTTCTCCACAGTTTTGCCGATGTTTCTCCGGAGTGCTGGGAGTGTATAGATGTGCGGGGTACCTGAGTCCTCACTGCGGGGAGAAGGCATCAGGCAGTCCTGTGTTTTGTAACCTTTTACCTCTCTGCGTGTGATATGCAAGCCTGCAGGTTTCTTTTCGAGGAGTTCTGTCTTTCCCCAGAGTTGTACATTTCTGGCCAGTAATTGGCAAAAGGAAATTGAGGAAACCAGAGCATATGTGCGCACAGAGGACATCTCAGTGTATGTAGCTTTTCCTGGTACACCGGGTGGGAAACAGCGCTGTAGTTTTTGTTTCTGGGCAACTCCTATTTGGGTTCCCAAATGGGAGCCTCTGAAATTAAAATTCCTTTGTTTTCCTGCAGTCTTCCTTGAGAGTTTTCATTTTAGTACAGGAGTGTTTTTTTTTTTTTTTTTTTTTTTACCTTCTCATTTCCTGGGTGCAGTTCCTGTGTATCAGAAGGACACGGTAACAAGTATCAATTACTCAGGAAATTCGGAATTCTTAGGAATCACACCTGATTTGGGGGAGAGCATTCAGTACTTTAACCAGTTTATTAAAATGGTATTACATTTTTCCTTACCCAAATGCTTTTTTTTTTTTTTAATAGCATATGTCCTAATCGATAGCACTTTTTTATTGGTGGAATAACTTGTGACTTTGCTTATTTGGATTGTCTTTTCTATCAAATAAGGATGACTTTTTCCCCTTCTGTTATTTTTAAGGAGAAGTCTATAGAATCTTTGATTTGTGTTTTAGGTATCCTCTCAGAGTGCTAAATTAAGGTGCAGGAAAATAATTAACATTTCATATATTTATACAGACCTTAAGGGTTAAGCATAGGGTGGAATTTTATATAACAACACAGACAGCACTATACTGAGAATTGCGGTCCCTGGAGACAACTGTGTGGGCTTACATTCTGAACCCAATGCTGAGGGAGGCTCTGTGGAATGAATGTAAGCCTGGGGTTATCTGTGCTAACTTTTCCATTCAGGATCTTGATTAAACTCATTTAAAACTTTCTCGAACACTTTTTATCCTGTACTGTTTTCTTTTGAAGTAATGAATTCTACAAGTTTATTAGCCCATTTGTTTATTAACAATTCATTTATTTGTCCCAAACCTGTCTCTTTAAAGTTCCAGGAAACATCCTGAGCTTGTGTTTTGAGAAATGCTAGAACAGGCTGGAGTTCGTCTTTTCTTGGTTTTGTAGATTTTCATTGTTCCTCTTTACCATCATCTTTCCTGACTTTTTTGTCTGTTTGAGAATAATTTCTTCCATCCCTTTGATCACTTTGCCCTCCTGTGGAACTTCTCCAGCTGTTTTGTTTTTTCTTTATATGCTTTGTTCTTGTTATGCTTTTGTTAGGAATCTTAAATTCTGTCTATTTTACGTAGGTACTGACATTAAACTTTTGAGTAGTGGATGTAATGTTGGATGTGGAATCAAAGACAAATGCTGCTGGATGGATCTGATATTTTGTAATCTTGAGGAAGTCACGTATCCCATGCTTCACAAAGATAGAAAGACAAATCTAGTCTTGCATAGGCTGTTTTTTGGGGGAGGAAGGGTGGACAGACTACCAGCGAGTTTAAGTGTAAATTATATTCCATCGGAGTTGCTTAGTAACTTTAAGACTTTTATTGCTTTGGCTATAGATTGGTCAAAAATCATGACAATGTTTTATTGTATATTTGGGTAGCAAAGAAATAACAAAGTATTTGGGGGTCCCTACCTTTGAGGTACTTTTCCTTATGAGTGGCAGAGGCAATGATACCCAAACTGCACAAAACTGTGGGAAAAGGGGAATGGACCTGTTTTCTATGACCACTATATTGGAGATATTGTTTGGTACCTTATAGATGTGAATGTGTTTGTACATTTTTCATTGGGGAAATGTTGATATTCGACTATATAGAACATATTGGAGTGTTTGAGCCAGCGGAAGGTGTCTTTTAGGAAGAAAATAGCAGGTAGAGATAAAGTGTTTAAGACTTTTGGAACTGGAGGATGTGAGGAGCAGATGTAATTAGGAAGTTAGCTTGGTGGGAATTCAAAAGGAAGTTGAGTAGGCTTAGGGTCAGTTTGTGTTTGTGTGGGTACATGTTTCAGCTCAAAGAATCAGTTGAGAACAATGTTCCTGAGAGGGTAGTTTTAGACCACTGAGGAGAAATTGTATTTTAAGCCAAGAGACATAATACCTGGATTAGGATTTTGTTTTTCTAGTGAACTTACATTTTTATACCATGGTCATTGAAGAGTGATACAGATGGAAGGGTGAAAAAGAAGGTGCTTCCAATATATTAGTATGGTGCTAGTGGCTTCTTATAAAAACTAATTCAGAAATGAGGCAGTGGACTTTGTTTTGGACATTAAATTTTAGGATTAACGTTGGATACCAGTGTAATCTCAAGATGGTAAAATAATGAATAATACCCTGAAAGTGTAGAGTTGGGAGTCATTATCAAAGTATTAAGGTTTCTTTTTTTTTTAAATTTTATTTTATTGAGTTATAGTCAGTTTACAATGTTGTGTCAATTTCCAGTGTAGGGCGCAATTTTTCAGCCATACATGAACATAAATATATTCATTGTTGCATTCTTTTTCACCGTGAGCTACAAAGTATTAAGGTTTCTTGAGAGTACTGATGGAGAGTAAACAGCTGAAAAATGGGTATTTTTACTTGGGGGGAGGGGAATCTATTAAAGTTAGCAAAAATCTTGTAAGAACAGAGAATGGATGGACTCTCCCTAAAATAGATGTTTTAAAAGTGAGTAAGAGTTGAAGTTGAAAAGGGAGGAACAGCCAGTCTTAGGGCATATGATTATTTTTGAAACTACCAACAAGCTTTTTGTAGGGTATATAGGTCCCTTGAGGTTAAGTTCAGAAGAATATATAGGATTTCACTGTTAAGGAGCTTATAGATAAAAGGACAGATCTGTTTCACCAAATTCATGTTTTTAAACTTTGCCCTTCATTATCATACTAAGTTTGGTCTTTAACATGACGAAGTAGGGCTAAAAATAGCTGGCAAAGAAGGCTGCTTCCCCTGCTCCGCAGTTGGTGTGTGTCTTTGTGTCCCATACAATGGAGGGGATATCCCTGTGTTGGCACAGCAGTGCTGAAAATGCCTTTTAAAAAATCTTTTTATTAAAAAACAAACAAACAAAAACCAACTTGGCATGAGAAAAAATCCTGACATCTTGGAAGCATGAGACACTGGAAGACTGATTTTAAAAAATTTAAAACAATTTTTAAATTTCTGTGGTGAAGCCTAGAATTTAGTGTTGATTCAAACAAGAATTAAGGATTGTGAGGTAAGGAATCTATATATCCACACTGTTTTGTGTTCGAATTCATTATCTCCCTAGTAGCTTCTTTGACCTCTTCTTAGGAGTGATAATTCAAATGGCAGGACCTTCTGGGGGAAGAGCTATTTAGACAGGGAGCTAGATCTAAGGTGGTTCTGGAACAGATGCCATATGGGTGCCTTCTCTCCTCACCCTCTATTTTCCACAACATTTTTCATGCAGGTGAAGTCATGTTCCAGTGAACCTTGAAGGGCAGCCTTTTTGGATTAATGTAATTTACTAGTAAAGACAGTGGGGAAGGTGGGACTCTGGTAGTTGGGAGTGGTAACCTCATGCACTTTTCCTTGACAACTTTGGGATTGATGTGGGATGATTAAAGAGCTTTAAGGGTGTGCATTTGTGTTTGTGTGTGTTGACACCAGATGACCCCATAGCCCACACCTAGGCTAGCAGCGGCCCAATTCACTTACGTTAGAGATGGTTCTTGGAGAAGTCTTGTGTTGCCTCTGACATCTCATTGTGTAGAGGAGGGGTTGGCAAACTTCTTTTTGGTGAAGGGCCAGTTAGTAAATATTTTAGATTTTGTAGACCATATGGTCTCTGTCACAGTGATTCAGTTCTGCTCTAGTAGTGCGAATGCAGCCACAGACAATATGTAAATGAATGAATGACTGTGTTCTAATAAAACCTTATACATAAAAACTGGAGGCAGGTTGGGTTTGGCTTGTAGTTTATGGACCCCTGTGTAGACAACTGCCAAGTCCAGCTACATGCAGTCTGAGCTTCATTACTACAAAGCTGAGACTGCCTATTTTAGGTGGTCTCTGTTTTCTAAACGAGATGTGTTCCTTGGGATGTGTTCCTGAGATGTCTTAAAATGATTTTGCGTAAAGCATAGAGTCTACTGTTAAACAAGTTACTTTTGCCTCCATAGTGATGAAAACTATGGACTGAAGAGCAGGGGCAATGCCATCTATGAAGGGATGTGGCCAAAAAGCAGGGACTGCTTGCATTTCTTATTCAAAGATACCATACCATGTAAGATACTGTATAGTGGTATAATAGCTGTGCATCACGGCCAAAAGTATCTTTGAGTATCTTTGAAGAAACTTCTGGGTATAATTTTGAAAAGTTCTGCAAATAAGTTGTAAAGCATTTGCTTTAGATGTAAATTAGAAGTATTTATGGTTTGTTTCAATCAGGTAAAAATATTTGTCAAACTGTAAGAACACTAAGGTTTTATACTTCGGTTTCTTCAAGTCTTGATCTTTTGTAGTGACTAACTCAGTGTGTGGAATTATTGCTCCACCATTTTGGTTTTGTTAATTTCAAGTATTATTTCTGAACAGATCACTTAAGTTATTTAAATGTGTACATTAAAAAGCTTTGCTGTGTTCTTAGAGGTAAATGTAACATGGGTTAATGTATTTCTTAAGTGAATCTGCCTCAAATGTGTGGTTTAGAAAGGATAATTCAGTTTTATGTGCAATTTTACATCATAGCTAATACCAAAACATTTGTTTCATGTGTCAACAAATAGCTACGTTGGATGATGGTGCATTTTAACCTGGTTTCATAAATCTTATTTACCTCAGGGTTCCCCTATTTCTGTCAGGGGAAAGGGTTACTTTTCCAATAGTGACACTTTTTAGTTTCAAACCTGCTTTTACTTTACATAGTATTTCTATACATATAATTGATACTTCAATTCCTCTTCCTTTAAAAAAGGTATCTGACAATTTTAGTATACCTTTGAGAAAGAAGGTCACTGTAAAGTTACTTTTTTATTCATTAGGAGAGGATTCTTTTCCATGCTCTTTTAAAAAATCTTTTATTTTTTGCCTTTTCAGGTAATTTGTCATTCTCAGGCTTAAGGATGGGTGGCAATTTAAAAGACGCAAGGTATTCCTCTCATATCTGCAAATATTCCAAATAAAATTATTCTATATTGGTGACACTTTCAGTGGATCAGGGAAAAGAGTGGTGTATTACTTTTTTTTCTTTTTAGTGTAACTGAATTGTCATTACAAACAAATGAGTAAAGTTGTTTCCAAATAATGAACTCTTGCTGTTAAACCTTTCTACTTTGAGACTTTTTCCCACTAAGTATAAAACCAGTCTGTCTTATGCCTTAATGTAGTTGTAGATTTTCGCTTTCTCATGATACCTCATTGGTACTTTCTCATGATCCCTTTCACAGTGTGTTTAAAGTGTATTTTCTAAATCAATGTGACCTTTCCTGAACACTATGGGATATATATTTTCTAATAATTATACTTTTACACACAAGTATATTTAAAATTTCCTCCTATTCTACCTTCAGAATTGTGAAATATTTGAGGGAACATCTGTACTTGATCTGGATGTTGAGTGACAAACCAATGTATGACGGTTTTTCTAAAATGTTCCCTTAAAAAGTTTTGAGTAACAATTGATTTCTCTAAAACTGTAAGCTAATACAAGAAAATACAAGAGCCTATGTTTGTGTCGTATTACTCTGCAGTGCAGGTATTTGAAAAATAATAAAAATGCGCAAGAGACCTTATTGCTTGAGTGTCTTATCTTTTGCTTTTTCCCCATCACCTGAGGGATAGCTGGTAGATCAGTCAGATACTGTGAAGTTTCTGTTGCTTTGTGGTGTTGCCTCTGCCCTTTTTTTCTTTTTTTTTTTTTGTTCCCAGCTGAAGGTTTGCTACTGGAGATCTGGGTGACTTTAGGCAGGAGGCAGCATGTGCTGTGCTTGTGTCTGTGGGTACATGTATCTTGCTGGATGTTCCTTTCTGCATGACTGCTGTGAAATTTAGGAAATATTAAAAGATATGGTGTAAAATATTTTCGTGTCACTTAGCCTTTCCTCTGAGCGAATCACCTTAGGATAAGACACCGAACCCATCAGTATGTTGGGCCGAATGTGAAATGTCAAGACAAATTGCTGGTTTGTTTTTGGAAGAATGTATATATCTTATGAGACTTTTAGGATGGCATGCTTTTCAGATCAGTTAAAGGGTCTAATAATAGACCTTTGCATGACATCCTCTAGGTCTGAGAAGGACTTGCCTCACTAATAATAGTGGGTAATTTGTAACTATCTCATTGTTGAAAGTGTTATGCATACCTGGAGCCAGCAACATGTTGCTAGTTCATTTCTCATTTCCCTTATAAAATACATTCAATTCTATGGAGGCAAAAGATCCATTAGTTAGGCAGAGTACCTTTTTAGCTGTGTGGCCTGGGACAAGCTACTTTTCCTTTTACTATCAGCCTCATCAGCTGTCTGTGGAAAACTATGTCCTTAACAGGGCTGTTGTTAGGATTAAATGAGATAATATAAAGTCTATGCAAAGCTTGTCCAGTGCCTGGCATATGGTAATGTGACCCATCACTGTTAACTTGAGTTAAATATCTTCTAAAGTGTGACATAGACAGAAGGCTAAAGTCAGGCTTCATATTGCCCAACACTTAAATTCAGCCCTTGAGTTTGACAAATAAAATTGAAATAATTCTGCAATGTTTTCAAAAGCATCTGAACCAGTGTATGATTCATTAACATTTTATTTAAAAAAATCTTAAAAAGTAGAGAAATGGCAGAACTGCCATTATTTACAGCTCTGTTCGTTTAAACAGAGCTGAAATTTGAATTCATCTCCAAAGACCTCATCTGAAAGGACTCTTTTTGACTAATTCATTGATTATCTCTGAAAGTGACTGTTGTTTAAATTGTCCATATAGAAATATCAGGATGTAGTTGGGTTATCAAGTCTTTTAATGTCAATTGCTTTAATGCTTGGGAATAAAAAGCTTTAAAAAAATCATGAAGAAGTTTAGTAAGTTTAATTCATGTCATTACATCTCAAATTAAGATTGAAGGAATTTTATTGAGGTGATATTGTTTTAACTGAATTTTGGTTTTCTCGTTTTCCTAAAATGATGGGAGGGAGAAGGGGAGGGTGGTGGATGTTCCCTTTTCATGCTTAATATTTATTAAATACAGGATCAATTTTCAGAAATAACCTTTCCTTCAGGCTTGGCATCATCAGTGTTCTGTTGGCCAATTCAAGAAATAAATGCTTCTTGATTGTTTTTTGTATTTGGAAAATATTTCTATTTTGAGAACAATTTGGCTTTGCCTTCATAGTCTGTTTATTTAACAGAATTGTATATTTAAGATAAGTGTATGAAAGAAATCCAAAGGCAGAAAGAAAAGATTGAGATTGTTTCTTAGTACTGTTTATCTTGCCAACTCTTGTCCTCATTCTCTAATTTCTTTTAAGACACGTTTGCTTTAGATTTTGATGTAAATGTGGAAATTAGATTAGCTTATTAGTGGATCTCTAAGTAGTTAATTTAATGAATATCCTAGTTTTTAAGCAAATTCAGTATTTTAAATATTTTTCTTTGTTGGTAGCGATTGGAGTCATGCTTCAGGGGTTATGCTTCTTTTCATTTTAGAAATTTTCAAAAAGAACTTTACAGTCATGAATGGGTTACTAGCCTGATGGGAGAAGAGCATAGGTTCTCTAGTCAGTTTAAATTTCTTCCAGCTTTTTTTATTATGTATGTAATACCGGAAGGCTATATAGATAAATATGTGGGACATCGTTTTCTTTTGCATGATTGGTGGTCTCTTTATTGACTGCTGTGTGAATTTGATAATGTCACCTTTGGGATGCTGCTGTAATGAATGGGGAACTTTTTTGTACCTATTACAGAGGTAGACTTTTTTTGTTAGAGAAATATTAAAATTCTAACTTACTAGATGAAGAATTTAGAGCAGGAAACAAAATGTCAGAATTTTTGAAAGAGCATTTAGTAGGAGAGGAGAGAAGGGTTGTACAGAGGTGGGGAGAGACACACAGGGCACTGGAGAGAGGGAAGAGGCAGATACGGGGAGAAGGGCTCAGGAAGTTTTGAGGTCAGCCTTAGTCAGAGGTCACACCCTGTTATTTCTTTGGGTTGTGCACCTGGGGTGTTACCAGTTGTTGTCTACCACCCTTTGAAATGTTGATTAGATGATTGACTCTAGTTCCTAGTTTTCAACATCTGGATTCTTTAAACTATTGAAGTTGTACTCGCTATGGGATAGTCAGTGTATCCCGGGCTGGGAAGATTTCCACAGTACCTGCTAGGAGAGGGGTCAGATCAATGGTTTTTGACTACATTGGAGTTTCCTTTTGATTTCGTTTTGTTGTCTTCTTTCCTCGTTGGCCACTTTTCCCTAACTTTGCCTAAGAAGGATACTTGTAGTTCTGTGTATATGACATAGTAGTTGAGAGGCAAGGCTTGGAGTTGATAGACCCAGTTTCCAGCTGTGCTGCTTTGTGACCTTGGGCAAGTTATTTATTCTGTGTGTGAACCTGTAAAACTGGGATGATAATAATAGTACCTACCTCTCTTATAGGGTAGTTAAGAGGATTGAGATAATGGATCACAGTGTCTGGCTCAGAGTTAGTGCTCAATAAATGTTAGTTGTTGCAATAATAATAAATAGTACAATACTATTGTTATTTCTGTGTGGTTGCTGGTTTTTTTATTTTTTAAATGCTGAACACATTTGTACCTTTGTTTCTGAATATGTTAACTGTTTTGAAAACTACCTTTACTCAGCAACAACTGAACACCTACTGTGCCAGGCATTGATCTAAGTGAACAGAACATAAAAATCCCTGCCCTCTTAAAACTTACATTCATTCTGGCTGGGGGAGACAAAATACCTAAAGCCAAGTAGATGACCCACTGCTCATCTTATGAAATTTGGTATTTGACTCCATATGTCTAAGCCTCCATTAACCAGCCTAGTAAGCTTTCACCTTTAGATCTTTTGTGTTCGTTCCTGTAGTTATGCTTGACAGTGTTTGTGGCAGGAGTGCCTTAAAAACACAGAGCTAGTCTCATGGTCTCCAGCCACTGCTCCATCTTAATTTTAAGGCACGTATTACTCCTCATTATTTCCTGGACTTACTGCTTACGTTGGCTGTCACAAAACTTTCCTTTCAGTCCCCATGCTTCTGTTTCATGTTGTTTTCAGATGTGTTGCTCCTCCCCAGCTTATCACTTTTGCTCATTTGTTTCCTTTCCTAAGAGGCAATAGTAGCAACTTCTTTTAAGAAGTATTCCGTCTCTAATCTAACTGTATTCTTTCTTTCTGCTGTGTTGTATTTCTCACCCTCTGTGTGTTGTTAACTGAGATATTTAACTTACTTATTCTCTGTCTTTAAAAAATATATATTTTTCTTGTCTCTTCAATTAAATTGTAAGCCTTCTTAGGTCAGGGATTACCTTCTATTCTGAGCCTTAGCTTCCTCACTTGAAAAAAAAGGTAATACCTACCTCACAAGGATGTTCTGAGATTTCAGAAAGATAATGTGTGGAAAAAGTCCTGAGCCAAATCCTTAATAAATGTAGTTTTCTTTTCTTTGAACCACTCTAGTTCCTAAAGTTGGTACTGGGCATACATACAGTCAGTGTTTAAAAATACTTGTTAATTTATCCTGAATTGAGGTTGGGAGTCTTTTAATTTAACTTCCTCTTATGTGGATAATTTTAGTTTTTACTTCCAGATAAGGTTCAAAATATTACTTTTCAAGTATCAGATGAAAAAGGCTGAGGCATTAATAAGAGACAACAGAACAGTGATTAGAGCAGGGACTGAAGCCCCATTGTGTGGGTTCAGTACAGGCTGCCACACTTGTTGGTTATGTGACTTTTGGCAAGTTGTTTAACTCGTTTGGCCTCAGTTTCTTTATTTGTTAAGGTGGGGAAAATAATAACTATCTCATGGATACTGTATTGTTAGATTAAATGAGATAATAAATGAGAAGCACAGAACATTGCCTGGCACACAGCAGTGGCTCCAGGGAACATTTGGAAACATCCGGAGATGTTTTTGATGGTCACAGCCAGGGGAGAGGTATGTGTGAGGGTGCTGCTGGTATCTAGTGGATAGAGGCCGGGTGTAAACCTTGCACAGGACAGCGCCCCACTATGAAGTGTCATCTGGTTGAGAAACCTTGCTCCACCATTAGGCTCTCTGTTTCTCATTTGATTACTTCCTTTGTAGTATAAGGTACTTTGCCAGTTAGATTCTGTATAAATACTGATTATTGATAAAGTAAGTCATAGACATGGATAAGCCTTCTTTAACATTCAATTTAAAAGACAGACACAAAGGAAAATTAACAGATTTCATGATTTGTTTTAGATGATAGGGCAAGTACTGAAAAAGTAAAAGTATTTATACTTATTCAGTAGCTAGGAAGGATTTCTAGATAGATTTTACTGATCTTTAATTTTTAATTTTTTCAAATTTTTTTATTTTTTATTTTTTATTTACCCCACCCACCTGACTTAATTTTTTAAAATGGCAAACTGTTTATGTGAAAGTATATCAAGAGTTAGGGGGCTTATGAAATGTGAGTGCCATAATATGTAAATATTCATAAAGTCAAATATACACTAAGGGAAAAAGCAAGTATTAATGTTAATGGAATGATAATTGGGAGAAACCTTGCATCATGTCTGATTTCCCTCTCTTCCTTCACGTTTTATTACCCACTAAGTAATAACTTTTTTTTTTCCCTACTGTTTAAAATTGAACCCTGTCCATTTCAGGAGTTTCTAAATTGATTTCTTTGCTACTGTCCTTTATATTCTTACCTGAATTGATACTTTGCTTAAGGGAGAGCCTTTCCTAGTCCAGGTTCAATCTAGCATTCAAACCTCCTTGCACTATCCCTTAATTTTGGGGAAAGGTGTAAGTGCCAAGGCTCTAAGGCTGGAATTGGAATGAACCAGCTTTTCTCTTATGTATAGTGTTAGTTTCCAATTCTTTGGGAGAATTGAAAAAGTAGTCAGTTACGTCATTTTCTGTGTTGTAGTTCAGATGACTATCTTTGCTTGTATCTAAAGACTGACTATATATCCATTTGATGTAACATGTATATATTTGATGCATTTTGTGTGTGTGTGTGTGTGTGTGTGTGTGTGTGTGTGTGTATACTTTCAGGTACGTGTATGTGTCTGTACCTTGCTGTTTCCTCTGCCTGGAGTACTCTTTTTCCTTTCATCTGTGAAACATTTATCTCTTAAGACTGTAGTTAAATGTCATCTCCTTTAGGAAGCCTGTCCTGGTTAATGTGAGTTGTTTTTTCTTCTGGCTACCCACGGTATCTATGTGGGTTTTATAGCACTTAACATAGGTATTTGTATTTTTCTCTGCTACTGGTCTGTCAGTTCTTTGAGGACAAAGTTTCTACCTTATTTATCTTTTCAGTAAATATCTCCTCCCCCAAATGCCTAACATTTGCTGCCACATAGTGGCTTATAGTAAGTTAACAAATGAACGGAAGAGAAAGAAAAGAAAAAATTGGGAAGATTTTCTAATAGGTTCTATAAGAGGAGAATTATGATCTTGTCACTTTTGTGTCCAAGTGCTTAGTGTAGTGCCTGTCCATGGGTGTTCAAGAAATATTTATTGAATGAATTAGAAGCCAGTCGCCAAAGTTGATAGAGATTTCATGTGAACTTTTTTCTTCATTTCTGGAAAGCATAAAACAGCCTATTCATTTGGCACATGCGATGCATTAAATTGACCTTCTTTTTCTTGACTCAGGAATGAGACTTGATCCAACAGGTACTTCCTGAAAGATGCTTTTGGTTGATTTCTTTTTCACCTAAGTGTCCATTCTCATGTTGAGCTTGTTGGAAAGATGAATGTGTGGTATCAGTCTACGTCATGGATGAACTATCATTAAGTACAAGTGTTGATAAGGCCTCTGATCTCCTCTGCATTTGGGCCCAAGCAGAGTGAGTATATATTTACTCTCAAATATGGATAATGACTGAGGCTGTTGAAGCAGGAGAGGAGGGTGGCAAAGTTGCCTATTAGGTCTCTTTTTCTTTTGTTGATGATTGATTTTTTTTTAACCTCAGAGCTGCCCCCAATTATTTATAAAGAATTAGCTAGGAGAGGGCTGTGAATCTAGAGGATAAAAATACAGATTTGATAGTTTGATAAATTAGTAAGTTGACAATCATTTGTTTTGATTATCATTGCTACCACTTACTGAATGTTTGCTATACATCAGGTACTGTGCTAAGGATATTTACATACATTATTCCTCACAGCAGTTCCTATGAAAGAGGTACTAATAAGCCTGTTTTATGGCAGAAGAAACAGATTCAGAGAATTTTCTAAGATTGCATAGCTAGGAATTTGAACTCACAGAACTGGGATTCAAATCCAGATTCATCTGACTTTGGTTATGCTTTTAATCACCATGCTGCTGCCTCTTAAGTTTCAGTGAAGGAGTTTTTGGGTTTTTTTGAAATTTGTGTTTTTATTTATTTATTTTTGGGAGAGGGTAATTAAGTTTGTTTGTTTGTTTGTTTGTTTGTTTGTTTGTTACTTAATGGAGGTACTGGGGATTGAATCCAAGACCTTGTGCATGTTAAGCACACACTATCACTGTGCTATACCCTCCCCCTTCCGTGGAGGAGTTTTGTATTGAAAATTCTGGTGCTGAAATAGTAGGGGAAAATAATAGGATTTCATTCTATACAGATGTTAGAAGGAAGAAGATTAACAGGTTCATGGAGAAGCAGTTCCCAGGTTTATGTCCTTATACAAAATAATTATGAAATTTAAACCTGTAATTGAACTAACTTGCACTAACCTGCATTTTTATTAAATTTAGTCTTGCCCTTGGTACTACCATCAGGACAGGTGTCCCAGATACATCTTTAGCAGTAAAAGAAATCTATCTAGGTAAAATCTAAAACATCATGGAGCAAGGTGATTTTTTATAAATAATTTTTTTCTATGTGTAAAATGTGTTTTGTAGTTAGAGTTAAATCTTTTGAAAGAGATTCTTGTTTAGGGTATGAGCCTCAGAATTACATTGTTTAGATTTGAAAAGGTATGATTTGACATGCTGGGAAGGTATAGCAGAAAGTTTTGGAAGCAACACTTTTTAGTCTCTAAGATATAAGTTAAGTCAGTGGGTATCTGCAGAGTGTTTTTCTTATATGATTTTTTAAACTATTTTTGTTTGCTGAGATGGTGTTTGTCATTTGAAAAAAAAATTCCTTTCTCCTTCCTTCCCATACTTTTTACAGGACTGTTTCTTACTCAATTAGTTTATTTATAGGTGTTTTACATTTAATAAATATAGTGAGAACATAGTTTGGACATCTGTGCACTGTTATTTTTATTTGTTCCTTAAGAGATTTAAATAGTTTTAAATTTTATTTTGTTACTTTCAAAAGAGCTAAACCTGGATATTGGTCTTTGAAAATGTTCCTAGAAGATTTTCTTTTTCCTCTTGGTTGTGTTTTAAATACTGTATTTGTAACCCTAGTTTTATACATTTGAACTTTGCTCCTTCCAGAATTATAATTCAGTGCTAAAGCTACATGCAAACACTAAGAGCACTGTGCTGAATGATGTTCTAGTAAATTTTAAAAATGCCTAAATGAAATGAATTCTGGTAAATAAGAATTCAGGGTTGGGGTACAGGGAGTCGAATAATTATGTCAAGACTTTAGGAGTCTAAGTCTTAGGCTCCTTACTGTTCTTTCACATTATCTACCACAGGTTGCCTTTCTTTTCTTTTTTTCTCTCTCCAGGCAAACAGGTTTTATTTCTACCTTGTAAGCTTGCATACTTATAAAAAACATAGTTTTGTAAGAAGTCTAAGGTTATACAAGGTTTATAAATAATCCTGCAAACATACATAGTAGATAATCAATTAAGTGTGCAGTACCTTGAATTACATCAGCTGTAAATCATGTAATTATTTATAATTGGTCATAGGTGCACTTATTTCTAGGCATGAAGGTTAGGTTTCATTATTTTAGTGTCCTATTTCCAATATTCATATATTTTCATTCTTGACCAGGCAGAATTACATTCAAACTAGTGATGAAGAACTCAGTATAAATGTACTATGCCAGAACCATTATTCTGGTAGTTCCCACACTTTAGCAAGCATCAGGATCACCTGGAGGGCTTGTTGAACCATAGATGCTGGTCCCCAAACCTAGTATTTGATTCAGTAGATCTGGGGTGAGACCCAGGAGCGTATTTCTTACACATTCACAAGTGATACTGTTGACTGAGGGACCAAACTTTGAGAACCAATGTGCTGTACTAATGAGGTGATACCAAACCGTTTATTTCAGAAGTTCAAGTACTTGCATTAAGGCCTTAACTTGTAACCTTAATTAGCAATACCCAGTCTTAGACATCAGTTTTTCATGTTGCATTTGTTAACTTCTTGACTTGTACCATTTTGGGGTTATAAAGCAACATTAGCTTTAAAGCAACATTTATTTGGATTTGAATATTGCCTCCTAATATCTGATTTGCATAAAAATATATTTCTGAAAGACTTCTATGGTCTAAATAATGCTATTTTCTCCTTAAAAGATCTTGAAAAATAGTGTTGCACCTGCTGTAAAAAGACTGAATAGCATCCAGGAGCCTTATAGGCACAGAAAAGGAAGAAAAAGGAAGAAAAAAAGCTTGAAATATTATCCATCCCATGGAAAAGAAACCTCAACTATATTGGCCAAATGCACTGTGTCTTCTGGGATTGTGCATTTTTAACAAGCATCTGGGGGATGTGGAATTGGTGATCCTTAAAACTGTATTTTGCATAGCAAAGCCCTAGAATGTCAGTTTTTAATGTTTCCATATAAGTTTCAATTTTTTTTTCTAACAGAGAAGCAGATACAGTACTTGAATCCATAAATATTTCATAAGGTAAAAAATACAGTAACAAATTTTAACCACACCCTGGCAAATTCATACAATTAAATAAAAGTAAAAGCCACCCCAGGGGGACAGTCCAGCAGTATCCTCTGCAAATACACAGGTTGCCTTTCTTAGAAGTGAATGTTAATATGATACTATTATAGAAACAATATTGATATCAACATGTGAGTACTTAATATATGCCAGACACTCTTCTGTGTCTTTTGAATGTCTTAACTCATTCAGTCCTCACTGTAGCCCTCTGAGGTAAGCATTGTTAATGCCCCTGTTTTATAGTTGAAAATTTGGCATAGAGGAGTTAAACATGCTCGAGATCTCACCTTTTCTTAGTAATGGACCTGGGATTGTATCCAGGCAGTCTGGTTCTGTAGCCTGAGATCCTAGTCACTATTCTATACTACAGTTGTTTTCTATATATTTATTTCATATATTATTTGCAGAACAGTGCCTGGCACACAAGATCTATAGAAGTGCAGGCTATTTTCAGTGGCATTTAATTGTATACTCCACAAGGTTGGCAGAGCATATGTTATTATCCATTTATGTGTGTATGTCTGTATGTATGTATATTTTTCTTCTATTACTTAGGCTCCAGACTTGATTCAGATTTCTATTAGTCCTTTTTTTTTTTTTAATAGCTGAGTTCCCTGAGGTTCTTAGAAACTAGATGATTGCCCCAAATTATATGGCCTTGCTAGATCTCAAAATTAGCTTTTCTCACCACAGATTCAACTTTACTTTCATTCCTTTTGAAATGGATAAGGACTGAGATTTTTACTTATTTATTTTTGGTATGTTATTGGTTTAGAAAGACAAAGGCAAATATACTAACTTGTGTGTCCAGTTGATGGAGGAAGTAAATTCTTAGATGTTATAAAGTTTTTTTCACCTGTAATGTTTTGAAAGTTGTATTACCTTATCCTGCTGACTTGTGAAATTGAATCATATCACTCATAATAATGTGAAGTATGAGCAATTGTTTTGATGATAGAGCAGATTAGCAGCCTTTTAGAGAAATAATATAAACCATGTTTTCTCAAATCTGAGAAGTTGTCTGTATTAGTGTTCCATTGCTGCTTTAGCAGCTTATCTCACAGTTTCTGTTGGTCAGGAGTCTGGGCATGGTTTAGCTGGGTCCTGTCCTCCAAGTCTTACCAGACTGAAATCAGGGTGTCAACCAGAGCTGTGATCTCAGCTGAGGCTCACTGTCCTCTCCCAGGCTCAGTTTGTGGTTCACTGGCTGGGAGTCACGGACCACTCCACTAGAGGCTCCTGGAGGCCACTCTTAGGTTCTTGTCCATTGTCTTCTTTATGCGCAGTTCACAGCATGGTTGTTTGCTACTTTAAGGACAGCCTTCTCATAGGAACTGATCTCTTTTGGTCAGACCTACCTATAATAATCTCACTAATTTAAAGTCAGCTTTCTAGGGATTTTAATTACATTGGTAAAATCCCTTCACAACAGCATTTAGATTAATATTTTGTTGAATAACTCTGAGAAGATGTGTACACCAAGGTGTTATAAAATCTTGGGGGTTGTCTTAGAATTTTGTCCACCACATGATCAATTATAAGACAAATTCTTATTTTTTTTATATCACTAAGGAAGAAAAATGCTGGCATAAACTATGATGTAGTGCATTATTGGTACTTGGATATTGCCTCGTCAAAAAAAATTGAAATTGTGGTCATTCTTCTAACCACAAATATTTGTTTCACGTATATCAAACTTAGTCCCCACTGCTGCCTTTCTGTGCTTTTTTGAAAGCATCATTTTTTGTTTTAACGCTGAACCATAGTGTAGTCTTTTAGAGGATATTTAAAATTGGGATGTAAACATGACATGTGTACCAAAAGTACACAGAGTTCAGTAAAAGTTATGGTTATATAAACTGCCAATAACCAAATTCACACATGCCCAGGGAATGACAGCGACGTTGTGACTGCCACAGGGCAAATGGTGATTGCTTTTTTCCATTTCCTACTTCTTTTCAATCGGCTTTATTGAGATATAATATATACAGTAAACTGCATTCATGTAGTGTTTTCATTTGATGAGTTTTGACAAGTGTATACATGAAACCACTACCACAATGAAGACATTTCCATCAGCCTCAAAAGAGTCAGTCCCTTATCCCTGGGCAATCACTGATTTGGTTTTTTTGTTATTGTAGATTAGTTAGTATTTTCTGGTATTTAAGTGAGAAAAAAAGGATATGGAGACAGTATTCTTAATTTTTGTGTTTTCTTTAGACCCCCTTATTCTTAAGAGAAATTGTTTCCTTATTAGGTCTGAGGCTTTTTCTTTCAGTGTGGGAGTAAAATGATTGTCCTTGAAGCTTTCTGAATACTGTTCTGGGATGTTCTTGACTTCTGCTTTGCCTAGGTATTTTTTTGCCACTTACTCAGAGTTGGCTCTCCTACCCCATATGTGTGCGTGTACAGCTTCCAAGTCCACTGTCTTTGTAAGGCCCATCAACAGAAGCAGTTTTCAGCTAGAAGTTCCAGGCTTCTAAACAATTTCACATTGTTACGGTCTGAAGCTTTTCACCTGTTAACTTAAGATAGTCTTAACCCCCAAGAGAATCCCAGAATGTACTCATCTCAGTTTTTTCTTAAGATTCATAGTACAATTTGAATTTTAGGATGCATGAGAGACTTCCCTGCTAGTCACTTCTTAGGATTATTGCTTGTTTCATGTTGCTTGATGTGTGCAGTGTTTTCTAGTGCAGGAAACACTCTGGGAGAAGTCTTACTTCCTGGAGCATAGGAAAAAGGGAACCAAGGGAGGACTTATGAAGCTCTAGAAAGCTCATTTAGCTGCCATTTAATACAACGTTGTCCAATAGAAATATAATGCAAGCCGTATATCTAGTAGCTATATTAAAAAACTAAAGAGAAACAGGTGACATTAATTTTAATAATACATTTTATTTAATATATCAAGAATATTGTCATTTCAACATATAATCAATATGAAACTATGAAAACTTATTAATGAGATATTTTAGATTGTTTTTTTAGTGCTAACTCTTTGAGATCTGGAGTTTATTTTATACTTAGACCACGTCTCAATGTAGACTTAGCCACATTTCAAGTGCTCACTAGCTTTTGGCTGGCATGTTGGACAGTGAAGATGTAGATTATGAACTTCTTTTTCCCGTTAAGACAATAGTGTGTGGACTCCACAAGACACTGGCTTTAACAATGCTTGACTCTAATAGGTTGACCTAACCTATTGAGTGTTTCAGAATGGTTTCTATGATTGAGATATAAAGTATTTCGTTCAAAAAAGCAAATACATTTTTATACATTTTCCTCATACAGGTAATCTTATTGTTGAAAATTTGGAGAAGTCTGGATAAGAGACTACAAATTGCCTTTATTCCTCAATCCAAAGATGATAAATTGTTGAATTTCCTCTTCATGAATTTCATTTTAAATCAAAGAGAAAGTAGATTCCTTTTTGTCTTAATTCCTTCCTCCTCATATTCATATATTTGTTAAGAGTTATTGACAGTCTTTTTGCCTCTTTGCTTAAATTTATTCATTCAGAGTCCGAGGCTGTATTTTACCATAGGCTCTCTGTGAGGGCTTCTCTGTGGAGTCCAGGTATCTGAATGGTGCTCCCTAGACAGGGTTAACAGTAGAAGCCTTGATGGCTTTTACGTACTCATTGCTAAACCATTATACTTACTTTCTATTTTTGCTGGCAGTGTTTTACACAATGCACACCCAGCTTTTTTGTGTTATTGGGATATAATTCACATACCAGAAAATGTACCCTTTTGGAGTATACAGTTTAGTGGGTTTTAGTGTATCCATGAAGTTTTGCACCCATCACTACTATTGAATGCTATAGCATTCTCATCACCTCGAAAAGAAGCCCCATGCCCGTTAACAATCCCTTCCCATTTCCCCTCTCCCCAGTTCCCTGGCAACCACAAATCTACTTTCTATTTCTGTGGATTTGCCTATTTTGGACATTTCATGTAAGTGGAATTATATAGTATATCGCCCTTTGTGTTTGGCCTTTTTCACTTAGCATAGTGTTCAAGGTTCTTCTGTGTTGAACCATGCATCAACACTTCACTCTTTTTATGACTGAATAATATTCCACTGTATGGTGATACCATGTTTGTTTATTCATTCTTCAGTTGGCGGACATTTAGGTTGTCTCCAATTTTTGGCTATTATGAATAATCCCCCAGTTATTGTGATTACATTCATTCTCCAAAAACATTACTTTCTTCATGTCATTCCTTATTCTTGTCCAAACTTTCAATGGCTCCCTGTTGCTTATACAGCATATTAGAAGATACTTAGTTTTCATTAAAAGTCTTAGCTACTTTCCTATCCACCCTTCTTTTCCATTGTTATGTTTTACTATGTCTAAAGTATGTGCTACATATAAATGATAGATTATGCAGACAATATATTCATCAGTTGAATTCATTTTACAATGATTTAAATTTTTAATGAAAACTTCATTTACGAACCAAAGAGATAGATAAGTAGATAGATAGTCTGGAGAATTTTAGAAAGGCAACTATTAGAGTAAAGAGAAGCATTATTGTAAAATAAAGAATTTTTTTTCTGGATTTGTCCATAATGTCAAACAGAGACATTCATTTTCATATAATGTGGAAAAAAAACCTCATTTGAATCAGTATTTGATACATGGAACTCATTCAAATCATTCATTTTCTGTTCAATGCTGTTTTTTTTCCTGAGGCCTCAGGTTTTTTTTTTTTTTTTAATCCAGATGAAGTTAATCTTCTTCTCCTTTTGATATGTCTGAAATAGTTAAAAAGGAAATATTTTTACATCTACTTAAAAATAATTTCAAGAATGTCTTTATGCATATACACAAGCAGACAAATACAAACACACAATGGTATTCTCTCCCATTACATAGAAAAGAGAGCATAGTATATAGATTTTTTTAAGAAAATTTCAGTTTGCCCTAGAAATCTTTTCATAATAGTATATTGAGAATGTTCTCATTTTTTTTTTCCTGCAGGGTAATTTCTCTTCAAGTATATCCACTTGAAATTTGATTAGCTATACTTAGAAAAAGAGATAAGGGAATATAAATGGGAAAAAGGAAACAATGTGTAGATGTTTGGACTTTGTTTATAAATGAAGAAATGGAAGATCAGAAGTTTTAAGTAATTGCTCATGGTCATGCAACCAGTGCAGGGTCAGGATGCTAATCTAGGTGTTTCTAAGCTCTTGGACTCTGTTATATTCATATTGCATTTGGTGAACAGAAGGGGAGAGAAATCATGCCAGCTTCTTTTTTGAGAGAAATAATAGAATTCCAGACTTTATTTTCTGGATCAGTCCTTTGAGAAGCTTTGCATTCTGAAGCCTGTAGTGTGCTTATTGAGAAGTATCATGAAATGATAGTAGATAAAACACTCTAGGGTGAAATAAAAAGTATTGAAAAAGAGACCCTGATATACATAGGTGTTTATCGCAGGCAGCATTTCATATTGGTGAGGGGAAAGATGGATAATTATGTTGCAACAACTTTCTAATTAACCAAAAAAACCCCAAAAAACCAAAGAACAAATGTTCATTGCGTCACTCTTTATATAAAAATAATTTAAAAATTAAACAAAAGATAATATAAAAGGATTTTGTGAGGTTAGCCTTTTTACTAAATAGACTGAACTGAGTGAGTATAGTCATGAAAGTGTCATTTTTTTTCCCCACTGTTTTTTTGAATTTTCTTTAATTGCTCCTTAACATCATCTTGGGTCAAGCTCATAGCTTTCGTAAAGTATTTTTAGTTACAAAAGGTCTAGTTCTGCTTTTGCACCTTATTGGGCTTGACCTGTGATTGGAGAGATCTGTATTACTCTTTCATGCTCCTTCCCCCGTTGTTGGGAGTGTAAATGTATGCAGCCTTTTTGGAGAGCAATTTGACATTATCTGTAGAAACAAGGTGCATATGCCTTTGACTCAGGAGTTGTATGTACTTCCAGGAATTTAGTACTACGGGTATACTCATACAACTTTATTTGAAAGGTGAATTCTTTAGAGATGAAAATTCTTTGTTCTGATAATTCTGCAAAACTGTAGTGTGTAACTTAGTGTTTATTAACAAGAGAGCTGTTAAACTTATCTCTAACTCTTCCAGCAAGATGGTGAAGTATGTTATAATTTAACTACTGGATGTTTAACTTGTTCCCAGTGTTTATTAGTATAAAAAAATGCTGCAGTGAATATCTTGGTGTATATACTTCCCATTCATGAGTATTGAGAAAATTTCTTACCTGCTATATCTAGGAAAGTCTTCTGCTTTGCATTTTTCCTTCCTCATACTTCAGGGAGCACAGGAGACCTCAGTTTAAAATCGCAGCTGACTGCCTGCATGGGTGTTTGACTTATAATAAGCACTTGCACCTTCCTGAGCAGGAGGTTCTGCAGATCTGGGCCTCTCAGACTGACATTTAACAGTGGTAACAAATGCACTCTTCATTGTTGCCCACAATCACCTTTTCCACCATCCTCTAGGGAGTATGTGACAGTAAGGGTGCCATTAGTATTTTTTTTTTGGATAAGACTTGAGACAGTCCCATGCTTTTCTGGTCCCCTCCCCCATTATGATGCCATTGTGCTACAATTGTGTATAATTACTGATTCAGAAAGCATCGTCAACAGTTATTAAGGGGATAGTATTGCACCCAGTTGAAAACTACTATTATGAAAATTTTGCCAGGAATTATATAAGATTATTTCTGATTTTGTTGGCTTCTCTTTATCTTCTCATTCCTTTAGCAAGAAACAGTGGTAGTTTAAATTATTTAACCTCAATATCTACCCTAAAACATGTCTTACTATCCCCATGAAAGTCTGGGTCAAAAGTAATAGTTTCTTCACAGATACAGAATTAATTTGATATGGTATAAAAACAAGACTATATTCTGACTTATTAGCTTTGTTTTATTGGTGGTTTTACTGTTTTTGGTCAAACTCAGAAAAAAACTGCAAAAATATTACAAAGAATTCCCATGTAGTCTTCATCTAGGTTCCCCAAATGTTAACATCTTACACAGTGACAGTGTAGTTATCAAAATCAGGAAACTAAACATGGATATAATACTGTTATCTAATCTTAAAGCTGTATTCAGGTTTCACCAGTTGTCTCACTAATGTGCTTTCTCTTTCCAGGGTCTGATGTAGTTGCATTTTAGTTGTCATGTCTCCCCTTAGTTTTCTTTAATCTGAAACAATTCCAAGATCTTTCTTTGTCTTTCATGACTATTATACTTTAAAGAGTACTGGTCAATAATTTTGTAGAATATCGCACAATTTGAATTTGTGTGGTTTCCCCATAATTCAATGAATGTTAAACATTTTTGGTTAAGAATACTATAAAAGTGATGTTATTAAGCTTAATAGGAGGTACATGATACTGATTTGTACAATGACCAGTGATGTTAATTTTGTTCAGCTGATTAAGGTGATACAGTTGGGTTTGTCTGCTGTAGTTCGCTTTTCCTTTGTAATTAATAAGTGTTCTGTAGGAAAATACTTTGTGACCAGGTAATTATCTTATTTTTCATTATGCTCTCTAGTTTTTACTTTCATTGATGATTCTTAACCTGAAATGGTATTATTACTGTGGTGTTTGCCAAATGGTGCTTTTCTGTTTCCATCATTCCGTCAACATTTATTGGTTGGATCTCTTTTAAAGAAAAGCTTTCCCTTCTTAACGTACGTGTTCAGTTTTTTGTTTATATTGGGATAGGCTAAAGGATTTTTTATTCTACTTATATCAAATGGATTTACAGATTCTTATTCTATGGATTTAATCTATTGCCATCATTACGTATTTTGGTGCTCGAATTATTCTAGGTTTGGCCCTAGGGAACCCCTTCATGGAGGCTCCTGGACCATCATTTTTTGAGAATTGACTGACTTTCTAGTATCACAGAATGTTCCAGGCTCATCTTGTGCATTCCCTGCACTAGCCCTGGAATCAGCCATTTCACCAAGGAACATTGGTTCCTTTTTCGACGATTGGAATTATTCCATGCCCTTTCCCTGATGCTGTATCTCGCTGTCTTTTAAAAAACTTCCTGACTTTAAACCACTTTGTGATGTGGACAGGTAACCCTGCTGTACAGAAGTTAGTTTATATTCAGTAATTCTCTTTGTAGCAGACTTTGTTTAGTTTACAGCAGATTGATCTTGCACTAAATAAAATTGGAGGATTTCTGCACAGGTTGCATTGTGTCAAATATGTTACTTCATGGAAACATGGTTGAAAATTTTCTTTGGTTTCATTGGGTATTTGATAAAAACAGTTAAAAGAACTTTTCCAAGAGTTTCCTTCCAATGCTTATGGTATAGAAATGTTTATATCCTTCATCTTTCTAGTATAGTGATTTCAATTTTTTTTTTTTTTTGCTTAAGAAAAATCTTGACTTTGCCTTAAGTTTTCTCTTGGTTCACTTCCAAGTAGGTGGGTTGGCCGTCTGTCCAGAGTACATTTTTGATTAGGCTTTACAATGTCTACAAAAGATTTCAGTCTCTTCTGCTCATTTAACTTCTAAAACACGTGTTTGTTCTTAGTACACAATATACATTAGATACCTGTCACAGACCGTAACTTCCAATTTGCAGTCTCTAGAATACTGGAAAAGAAAAATTGTGAAGCATTATTTACAAGCCATTAGTTCCTAGAACTTTTAACTAAGGGAGGCATTAGAGCCCCATGTTCTTAGACTGAGTTGTTTTGGCACCACAGACTTCAGTCATACTCTTCATTAATTTATCTTGAATTTATCTGTAACCTGTCTTTACCAGTGGGTCTCAAACTGGATCCCCTACCATTAGTAGTGTCACCGTCATGTTGGAACTAGTTAGAAATTTAACCTTCTCAGGAGCCACTCAGAGGAAGTAGTTTGTGTTAACAGGCCCTCCAGGTGATCCTGATGCAGGAGAAACATTGCTCCATATATTTCCTATAAATTGTTTCAAATTACTGGTGAAGGTATAGAGTGCCAGTTTATCCATCTGCTGTGTTACCTGTTTTACCTACCTTGTAGGGGTATTGAGATATTTTGAAGATTAACTCTACATTCTCTCCTCTCCTTGAACCTGGTAGGCCTCAAATTTACTTTCTGTCTCTATGAATTTGTTCATTCTAGATATTTCATAGAAGTGGAGACTCATACAATATGTGTCCCCTTTGTCTGGCTTATTTCACTTAACGTAGTGTTTTCCTGTTTCATCCATGTTGTAGCATGTATGTCAGAACTTCATTCCTTTTTATAGTTGAATAATAGTCAGTTGTATGTATATATCATATTTTGTTCATCCGTTCATTTCTTGATGTATATTTGGGTTATTTTCACCTTTTGACTGTTGTCAGGAAGACTTGCAATGAATGTTGGTGTGTAAGTATTTGTTAGAGCCCTTTCTTTTCAACCCTTGGATGTATACCTAGGAATGGAATTTCAGGGTCTCATTGTAATTCTATATTTGTCTTTCTTAGAAACTGCCAGACTATTTTCCACAGTGTATGTACTGTTGTATATTGCACCAACAAGCTACAGTTTATCTATGTTCTTGCCAGTGCTTATTATTTTTTTAAAAATGTATTAAAATTTAAAATAATTATAGCTATTCTAGTAGGTGTGGTGTCTCATTGTGATTTTCATTTGCATCTGTTTAATAACTAATGATGTTAAGCATTTTTTTCATGTGCTTTTTGTCCATATGTGTATCTCCTTTGAAGAAATGTCTATTCAAGTCCTTTGCCCATTTTAAAATTGAATTGTTTGTCTTTTTGTTATTGTGTTATAAGAATTCTTTATATATTCTGGATATTAAACCCTTATCAGATATATGGCTTACAAATATTTTCACCCATTTGGTAGGTTATATTTTTACTTTATTGATAATATCTTGATGTACGAAAATTTTAAGTTTGATGATGTCCAATTTATCTATTTTTCTTTTGTTGCTCGTACTTTGATGTCATATCTAAGAGTTTATTGCCAGGATCATGGCAGTCCAAGATCACGAAGACTTAACCCTATGTTTTCATGTAACAGTTTTGTGATTTTAGCTTTTATATTTAGATTGTTGATCCATGTGGAGTTAACTTTTGTATATGGTGTGAGGCAGGGGTCAACTTCATTCTTTCACATGTGGAAATCTAGTTGTTCCAGCACAATTTGTTGAAGAGACCATTCTTTCTCCATTGAATGAACTTGGAACCCTTATTGAAAATCACTTGGCTGTAGATTTATGGTTTAATGTCTGGATTTTCAGTTTTGTTCCATTGGTATATACATCCATTCTTACGTATTGTGTTGTTTTGAATGTAAATTTCTCATGCTGTTTAATTTACTTAAAAAGACCTCTTTAGGCACTTTTAAGTGCTATTTTAACTTTTTATTCTGGATAGAACTAAAATTATGAGTAACCTTAAACATTTAAAATACTACACTTAGTAAATTATAAAGAAGTAAATTTAGTATCATGTGAGGATGCACAAGGTTTGTTTCTCTTCTCTAATAACTTGCAATTCAATTCACTAACTTAGAAAGTACTATACTTTTTCTTTGTCTTTCTATTTTTTCATGTGGGTCTACCCTTAAGATGTCCTTAATACAGGATATGAGATGCTTATCCCTGTTGCAGCAAAATTGAAACGTTTAGCTATTATAGTATTACTTTTTTTTTTTTTGCTGTTGTATAGTTTGTGTTTACCTTAAGCACCTAATTTTATTACTCTCCTTATCTTTTTATATTTCACTTGTTATATTCTGCAGCTAGTTTCCTAGAGAATGATTCTCTCCTTTTTCAGTTTTTATAAAAGACTATATAGCTGTTATAATACTGAAGTTTGCCTCCTTTTGTATTTTTTTTTCCCATCCATCTGCAAATACTGAATCTTTCTTGGGCAAATTTATATCCTGCTGCTGAGACTTGTTCACTATGTGTTGTGCATATGGTGTGATGGGTTATTGTAATGTGAACTTCCAGGGTAAGTTTTTAGTAGTTGATAGTGTTGTTCTAAAGAATGAGCTCCTCTTGCAAGAACTTAATTATGTTCATCTTTAGTTAATCTTGCCTAGAATGGCACTGTGTGATAGAAATATAATTTGAGCCATATATGTAATTTAAACATTTCTAGTAGCCTCATTTATAAAAGAGTAAAAATAAGGCTAGATGTAATTTTAATATATTTTACTTAATCTGACATATCCAGAATATATCATTCTAACATTTATACAATATAAAAGTATTGAGATATTTTACATTTCTTTTTTAGACTAATTTTTTTAAACCTAGTAGATATTTTTAACCGCTTGATTTGAGCACCAAATTTTCATCAGAAATACTTGATCTTCATTTAGACCTCATAAAGTTTATGGTTGAAAAAGTAGATTCACATGCCTAAGTTTTTGCAAACAAATTTATGCTTTTTAATGTCTGAATTAAGTGCCCAAAATAAATTTCTTTCAGTATTTTAATCTAATGTGATAAAACTTGTTCATGTTTTTTAGTAGAATTTGAAGCAAAATCTTAACAGTTTCAAATCTGTGCTACTTAAATTAAGCAAATTTACTAACTCTTGTGTCAGCTTAGTATTATTAACATCATTTTCCTACGGATATTGTATAAGTTGAAAAACAACTCTAAATTCAATCAAAGCAACAAAGTGTTCAGCTATTTCTGGTCATTTTTGCAGCCAGTTTTCATAACACTGTCCATCATAATTAAAATAGCCTGTATATTGATTCACATTAGGGAAAAGTATAAAATCTTTATTATTGATTGGTATTATGGAAACTTTCAATTTCAACATAAATTTCTATACCTGTGTAACTAGGTCATAAATAAACTTTTTCTTTCTTTGATACTTCAGGTTATGCTTGTTTAAATGTAGTGAGGTACCAGTGAAAAAACAGAGTACTGCCATTTTTGTCTTTGATTATTGAATGTTGAAAACAACACTTTTTCTTGAATCAGAGTTAGTAATACAGCAAATCTTTGTGGAATTCTTCCTCTATTCAACCACTGAGTAAAGAACACAAGATTCTTAAATGTATTATCTTCTATTTGTTTAACAGTTGTGTAAACTAGCTAGGTTTCATATTATTTGCATATACATGCTTATCAATTTTAACAACTTAATCCATGCCACTTTTCATAGCTTTAAAAAGCTGAGCACAGATATTTTCAGTGTATATCATACAGTGGAACAGAACAATAAGAGAAATACCAGTTTCTTATTTAAAAATTTTAGTAAGTGGATTTTTGACCTATCATGGCTGGAGCTGTCTGTTGAGAAAGAAACTGATTTTTTAATATATAGCTGAAATTCTTTGACAGGTGTAAAAGATAGAAAAAATACCTGTGCCACAATTTTGATTTTTAAAGGTACATATTGACATTTCTCCTTAAATTTGCAAGTTTTTTCAAACAAAACGTGTCTCAAGTTGTAATTTGGTACTATCTCTTGTATCACATGGCTTATCTAAAGCTAAAAGAAAACTTAATGTCTCAAATTTTGAATCTATTGATTTTTATATTGTTGGAAAGGTCTTCCATATGATGGACAGTTGTTTGGTGGCTTAATTGAAGGCCTTTTACTTTTTGTAAAATATCCTTTTTAGTATTCCCCATAATTTTCTAACAGAATATCTATAATTGAAATAATTTCTTTATCATTTCTCCATTTAAATATGGTTCGTTCCTCCCTCCCTCCCTCCCTCCCTCCCTCCTTTCCTCCTGCTCTCTCCCTCCCTCCCTCCCTTTCTTTTTGCAGGAATCCTGGCCATTTTATAGCTGACCAGAGTAATATGCTCAGATCCTTTAAAAATCTTTTAAAAATGTTTGTTGGACATTTAATTCTGATATCAGGTGGATAACTTTGTTGCTTCCCTTTTGACTTAGGAAACTTACGAAAACTTACTATGTGTTGAAAATGTCTCTTAATATTGTCTACTTTTATTTAAAATATTTTTAATGTAAGAAACAGCTTTTTTATTTTGCTGTACCACAGCTAATTGTGATGATTGTTCATGTTAAAATTTGTGCATTACCTTCTTCCAGTCTTACTTTACTGTCCTGGTGGTAGTACTAATTTCACTGTAACTCCACTTGATTCTGCATGCATAGAATGCCTTTGTTTTAATTTAGAAATTTTGTTGAAACACCCTCCCCTTTTGTCCTGCCCAAAAAGTTAAAACAACTTAATTCAAAATGTATTACAATTTAAAAATTAAAGTAAAAATTAAAATGAAAGAGTATCTCCATTTGGTTATCAATTATGATTTACATAGATATCACTGCAATTTGTGTTCTTTGCAAAAAAAGGTTCAGTAAATGCTTTACACTATTATTATATTGGTGTATAGAAAAAAGTCATTCTAGTTGAATAGTTGATGCTGACTAGACCAAAACAATACATTTTTCTTTTGTATAAAGCTATTTTACATTGCTTCAGCTTTTAAATTTAGATAAAATTAATTGTAATTAAATAAAAATTCAATTCCTCAGTAATGGTAGTCACATTTCAAGTGTTCACTAGTCACATGCAGCCAATAGCTAATGTATTGGAAATTAAACTTTGATAGTTGGTTATATACTATGTACTTCCAGGTCTGGAAATTAAAACTTTGAGAGTTGGTTATATACTTGCTTAAAATATTTTGGTGACTTGAGACCAAAGATTATAGCCTTTTTTTTTTTGATAATGCTAATGTCACAGGAGCTGCTCTAAGAGGACTTATGTATGAATCATGAACCCTGGACAGAGCTGCTTAGAACTGTAGAAATACTGTATTTTTGTTTTGCATTTTTCTTTATTGTGCTTTACAGATACTGTGGTTTTTGTTTTTGTTATTTTATTTTTTAACAAATAGAAGGTTTGTGGCAACCCTGCATTAAGTCTGTTGGTGCCTTTTTCCAACAGCATTTGCTCACTTCATGTCTTTGTGTCACATTTTAGTAATTCTTGGAATATTTCAAACTTTTTCATTATTATTATACTTGTTATGATAATCTGTGATTAGTAATCGTTGATGTTACTTTTGCAATTGTTTTGGGACACTGCAAACCATACCCATATAAGATGGCAAACTTAATTGGTAAATGCTCTGTGCTCTGACTGCTCCACCAACTGGTTATTCCCCTATCTCTCTCCCTCTCCTCAGACTTCCCTATTCCTTGAGACACAACAACATTATAATCAGGGCAATTAATAACCCTGCAGTGGTCCCAGTGTTGAAGTGAGAGGAAGAGTTACATGTCTCTTACTTTAAATCAAAAGCTAGAAACAGTAAAGGGTAGTGAGGAAGACAAGCTAAAGCTGAGATAGGCTGAGAACTAGGCCTTTTGTGCAAGTTAGCCAAATTGTGAGCAAAGGAAAAGTTCTTGAAGGAAATTAAAAATGCTACTCTAGTGAATACACAAAAAGTAAGAAAATGAAACAGGCTTATTGCTGATATGGAGGAAGTTTTAGTGGTCTAGATAGAAGATCTAATAAGCCACAGTTTTCATTTAAGCCAAAGCCTAATCTAGAGAAAGGCCCTAGTTCTCTTTAAGTCCCTGAAGGCTGAGAGAGGTGGAGAAGCTGCAGAAGAAAAATTTGAAGCCAGCAGAGATTGGCTGATGAGGTTTAAGGAAAGACACCGTCTCCATAACACAAAAGTACAAGGAGAATCAATAAGTGCTGGTGTAGAAAGTGCAGCAAGTTAGCCTCAGTATCCAGCTAAGAGAATGAATGAAGGCGTCTACACTAAGTAACAAATTTTCAATGTTGATGAAACAGCCTTATATTGGAAGATGCCATCTAGGACTTTCATCAGGATCTAATAAAGCTTGTGACGCTTAAGTTGAAGCCAGTACTTACCATTCTGAAAATCATCAGGCCCTTAAGAATTATGTTCAATCTGCTCTCCTGTGCTCCATTAATGGAACAACAAAGCCTAGATGAGAGTACAACTATTTACAGCATGGTTCGTTGACTATTTTAAGCTCACTGTTGAGACCTACTGCTCAGAAAAAAAAGATTCCTTTCAAAATATTTTTGCTTGTTGACAATGCATCTGGATGCCCAGGAGCTCTGATGGAGATGAATGTTATGTGTCTGCTAACACAACATCCGTTCTGCAGCCCATGGACAGAGTGATTACAGCTTCCAAGTCTTATTATTTCAGATACATTTTGCAAGGCTACAACTGCCATAAATAGTGATTACTCTGATGGATCTGGGCCAAGTAAAGTGAAAACCTCCTGGAAAGGATTCCCTATTCTAGATGCCATTAAGAACATTTGTGATTCATGGGAAGAGGTCAAAGTATCAACATTAACAGGAGTTTGAAGGAAGTTGATTTCAACCCTCATGGATGACTTTGAGGAGTTCAAACCTTCAGTGGAGGAAGGAACCGCAGATGTGGTGGAAATAGTAAGAGAACTAGAGTTAGAAGTGGAGCCTGAAGATGTGACTGAATTAGCTGCAATCTCATGATAAAACCTGAATGGATGAAGAGTTGCTCCTGATGGATGAACAAAGGGATTTCTTGAGATGGAATCTACTCCTGGTGAAGATGCTATGAAGATTGTTGAAATGACAACAAAGGATTTAGAATATTACATAAACTTAGTTGATAAAGTAGCAGTAGGGTTTGAGAGGACTGACTTCAGTTTTGAGAGAAATTTTACTTTGGATAAAGTGCTGTCAAACAGCATTACATGTTACAGAGAAATCATTTGTAAAAGGAAGAGTCAGTTGATACAGCAAACTTCACTGTTTTATTTTAAGAAATTGCCACAGCCATCCCAGCCTTCAGCAAATACCACCCTGGTCCGTCAGCAGCCATCAACATGGAGGCAAGACCCTCCACCAGCGAAAAGATTACAGCTCACTGTCAGCTCAGTGGATGATTAGCATTTTTTAGTGATAAAGTATTTTTTGATTAAGGTATGTATTTTTTTTTAGACATAATGCTATTGCACACTTAATAGAGTATAGTATAGTGTAACTATAACTTTATATGTACTAGGAAACCAAATTCATGTGACTTGCTTTATTGTGATATTTGCTTTATTGCAGTAGCTAGAATTGAGCCTGCATTATTTCCGAGGTATGCCTGCACTTGCATTTTCTTTGTGGCATTCCTCATAGTCATGCAGAATTAAAAAGAAAAACATTTCAAACATTGTTTATGGATAAAAGGATTTGTAGTAATCAAACATTTGGACACATGTATTATATTTGAAGTCATGGCTTGCCCCCCATTATTCTTCCAAGTATTCTGCAGGAGTACTTGGGGAGTGGGGACATGTCTGTATTCTAAAACTGATTTCATAATTTCAGTGAAAGACCAAATGACAACAAAAAAGGGGGAATTTGTTTAAGTGCTGTCTCACAAAAATTTAAGGACTTTTTTTTTTTTGAGGTCTATAGAGGTCTCATCAGATTTACAACAGTTCTTTAAATTAGGCAGTTTAATTTCTGTTGACATGGACTGTGGAAAGATGATAATAGAGCTCAAGTATTTAATATTCTGAGTTTGGGTAAATATGAAAATGTTTTATTATGTACACCTCAACTCCTTTGTAGTTTTTAAAGCTAGGAGGGGCCATATCTCAACTAGTTATAACACCAAGTTTCTTTTCTTTTTTCTCTTCTTTTCTTTCTCCTTCCTTCCTTTTTTTTCTTTTCTTTTCTTTCTTTTCTTTCTTTCACTGTTGTCCTTTGAGCAAGCCAAGCGGTAAGTTCTCCATGTTTCTCATTTCCCCAAAATAAATAAATGTCAGTGTTTATTCATTCTTGGTCATGATCTGTGAATACAGGGGGATGTCTAAGGACCTGTTTTAAAAATAAGAGGAGGAAGCCTATGAATCAAAAAGGAAGTGAAACTTGTCTTAAGAGAATTCATCCACTAGATTGTTTTCCAAAATGCATTCTGTAGAAGTAGTCACTGGAGACGGTCCTTGAAGAAAGGTTTCTGTGATTAAGTTTGAAGAAACACGTATACCATAATAGTGGCCTGTTGACAATTCATAATGCACAATGGTGTATTAAAGACTCTGAGGCATCTTAAAAGAAAGAAACTAGCGAAAGCTTGTTTATCTTGTGTTTCTTAAACTTCTTGGACAATAGGATTCCTTTTTTATTTGTCATACCTGTCTTATGAGAAATGCTGCCCTCTAGAGGCATAAACTTTATTGCTCTTGAATTTGAATACCATAATGCTGCTCATTTTAGTGTGTAAAAGCTGTAACGATAAATACTAATAAATACATAAAATAAAGATAGAAAGATCTTATATTGTCTAATTTTAAGAAAATTTGGGGGAATGTAATAGCAGTGTAATAAGTGGCCTCCCCTTTTTTTGGACATATGCTGTATTTATGGCCGCTAATAATCTTTGAATACATTTTCTTTATATATGGAATTAAAGGTGCAAGTCAGGTCTCCAGACACCACGAAGTCTCTCTTGATGGCAGAAGTTGTCTTTCCCTGTCTTCTTTGAAGACCTATAACAATCTTGCTTATGACAGTTACCATCCAGGGGGAAGCCAGTTTCCTCATACCCCTGTAATCCTCATTGTTTCCAGATCTGAAACTAGAGTCAGATTGTAGCCTGCTGTGCTTTTGGGTAGTTAAAATGGGAAGAAAAGGATTATGTATCAACTTAAAAATTTTTTTGCTAACATGTCAGCCAAAAAACTTCAGGAGTCCTTGTACTTGTGGATTCTGATGATGAGAGGGTAACATGCTCTTACATTTGGTCAGTGTATTGGCCTGGTGCAATTACCAGAGATTCTGAATTCGGTATTCTAGCTCAAGGAAACTAAGAGAGGTAATTGCTGCTGTGATTTGTCTCAGCATTGGCCTACGCTCAATCAAGTTGAATACCTACAAACTCATGTATAATATAGAGGAAGAAGTCAAAAGATTAAGGGACATAGGACTGATGGAGTGGATTTTTCATTGTGACCATTCACTCACCTCCTTTATTCTCTCTCCACTGTTATCCACTAAGAGGTCCAGAAGACACTTTACTCAGCAAGGTAATGAGAAATACTTTGAGAACAGTGCCCGCATCTATGTAAAGTAGTATAATTGTTGTTGTCTGTGGGTAGGAGACCTACTTACGTTTAATTCTATTGAAATTATCTTTCTGATTTCAGATGGAGTCTGAGATGCCTCTAACTTTCATAGGCAAGGTGGGCATTATTTCCATAAGGTCGCATGACCTGCATGATGATCAGAGATGCAGTGAATGACCTGAATGCTTCTTTTTGGCCGTGGCTGAATGATCATGAGATCATGGGCAGACCATTAAGATCCGACTTGATCTGTATAACAAAAATTTTCGGTTTCACAAGTGAAGGTCTCAGGGTGAGTTGTAGTTCTTCACACAGTTCCTAGACCCAGGTCAGGTCTGTAGAACCTGTTGAATTTTCCTTCTTTGTGTGTTTATGCATTTAAAAAATATTTTCACTTGTTTTTCCATTTCCACCCCCTTTGCAGTTCAGTCCATAGGTTATGGAGGAAACCAGAAGGGAGGGGGACACCACCCAGAAATTCTGATATTGGAGCTGTATGCAGTAACTGATGACACTGATTCTTTTTTCCCTTTGAGGAAAAGAGAGAGTTTTATTCGTTGCAAGGCTTAGTTATAATCTTTCAGGCTTGAAAATCTTCTTTGGAGCTCGAAGTTTGGAGTAAACGTACATGTTGTTCGATAGCCAGGAGTTGGTCTTAATTTCAAATTTTTGGAGAAATTGATGTTAGGAGTTCTGTGGGAGGCAGAGCTCAATTTCCTAATGTCCCTTGCATCTAGGACAGGGACATGTGACCTAGATTCTGTTGATCAGATGCCTCTGTAAGGAATTCAGAAGAGAGAATTGCAAGGTAACGGCTCTTGCTTGCATTGCTTCTTAATGCAGCTGTTGGGTGTTGAGACGTTGTGCGATCACAGGTAGCATGGCAGATGTTCCAGTGAGCCCTGCGGTCTAGGCCCCCCTGTCATGCACCAGTGGCTCAAAGAGTGGGAGTCATTTGGTGGAGAGACTTAGGTATTTCTCCTGGCTGTGTACCTCCAAGCTGATTCTTTGGCTCTTTGCAGGGAATACTTTGAATTACGTAGTAATGTTGTAATAAATTCCTTTTCTGATGAAACCACTGGAAATAAGTTCTGTTGTTTGCAGGTAAAAACCCTGATCTACTGATTGTAAACACTTTATTATCAAAGTATTTTATTTTTTTAATTAAGATCCAAAAATTACCATGCACTTACACTCTTATTTTTCCCTCCCTAGAGATTTACCATCTTTTTCTATCTAGAATGCCAATTTTTGTACCTTTTGAATTGCTTTCTGTCTTTCACTACTCAGCTTGAGCTCCAGTGCTGTGGTAAAACCTTCCTTGTACATCCTAGCAGCCTGATGGATCCTTTTCTTCCTCTGAATTCCAGTAACGCTTGTTTAGGTGTTAAGTGCTAGTTTTTTTTTCTTCTTTTTCTTTCTATGTGCATCTTAGCTCTTACACTAAATGAAAAGCTTCCTCAGAACTGGTAAAACACCTCTTTCTGTCTCTTGCATTATCTAGCAGAATGCCTTGTACCTATTAGATTCAGGGTTTAACACCGTCACTTTCATAATGTGTAGTGATTAGAGTGGCTGAGAATCACAATGATGCCAGGCTGAGTGAGCTGAGATAATAAACTAGTTAGACTTATTTTATCTTGGTCCTACTGAGGCAAAGTAGTTTGGCCATGAGGCCCAATTTCTGTCTTACTCAAGAGGTCTGAGACTTACCTATCATCCCTGTTTTCATCAGTAGGTGGCCATATCTTCTTAATTACCATCTTCAAAATGTTTTATAATTTTTTTGCCTTGACAAAAGCCTTTTGTGTATTTCTCTCCTGTTTCCTAGTTACTTCCATTGTACTTTCTGGGATTGCTGTTCATAATCAACACGCTTATTATTTTCAGTCTCTTAACATTTTGTTTAAATTATGAAATAATTCAAACATAGAAAAACTTACAGAAAGTAATACAGCAAACACCTGTGCACTCAGCCTCAAGGTCAAGCATGTTAACTTTTTCCATTGTTTGCGTTTTCTCTTTTAAAATTCTCCCCTCCTCATCCTTTCCTTCCTCCTGCAGAGGGGCCCATTATTCTGAAGTCTGCTGCACCATTCCTCTGTTCTATAGTACATATAAAACATTTATATAAAAGATGATCTAAACAATTTTTATATAACATTGATTTCTAGGTGCATTCGTATTGACACGTGTAGGTCTAATTCATTCTTTTTAACTGTTGTTGAATAAAACTCAGTTTCATACTGAAAGATAACCAAGTCCTACTTTTTGGCAAATGATATTGTAATGAATAGACTTGTACATGGATACCTGGTCACTGTGTAACTTTATCTAGGATAGATACCCAGGAGTAGAACTGCTGGATCACAAGATGTAGGTACTACTTTATCTTACCAAGTATTGCCAAATCCAGTCCAAAGATGAGGTACTGCTTTGTACCTGCCAGCATGTTTTCCCACATCTTATCGACATTTTATTTAATTTAGCTTCTTATTTTTGCCTTTCTGAAAGATAAGAAGTGGAATTTCATAGTTTTCATTTCTGTTACTTTGATTTCTGGTAAAGTTGAACATCTTTGCATGATTGTCTCCTATTCTGTGAATCTTTTCTCAGTGTCCTTTGCAGTTTTTTAAATTTCTTTTAGGAATTGGCTTTTATTGATTAGTGGAAATTCTTTTTAAAATCTGGATATTAATGTTTTTGGTAACATGCATTGCAAATATCTTCCTAGTTATAGGTTTAACTTTGTTTAAAAGTTGTACATTTACTACATGGGTTTATTTTCTAGAGTCTATTCTGTATTGTAGTTTTATTTGTTTTGTCTACTTTCATGTCATCATCACACTGTATTAATTACAACAGTTTTGATATGTCTTGATGTCTGGTAAGGTAAATCTCTCTCAATGAATTTTATAGGCCAGTTTGTCAGATTTCACCTCACCTCAAAGAAAATCCAACAGAAAACAAATCCCAAACCCTGTTTGGTACTGTGATTGGAATTTCATTGAATTTACAGGTGTACAATAAGGATAACTGTCGTCTTATTGGATGACTGTGGTATGTATCTCTATTTAGATGTTCTTCAATATTTTTCAGTACAGTTGTGTTTTCACAGAAATTTTCTATTAGATTTATTCTTAGGTTCTTATGGTTTTTGTTACTATTGTGAACTATAAATTTTTACAAAAATACATTTTGTAAATGGTGGTTACAAACTAGCAACCACCAATAACCAGTTAGTATGGGAAACAAATTGCTATTGGTACACTGACTTTGTGTTCAGCAACCTTGCTGAGCTCTAATTCTCATGATAGATTCTCTTGGGTGCCCTATGTAGTTAACCAGATAATCAAGGAATAATGATGTTTTTCTTGCTCTCCAAGCTTAAGCCTCTTTGTTTTTCTTGTCTTATTGAGCTGTCCAGGACCCATTTACTAAAATTATAGTCCTCTCTGAGTCTTGGCTCTATATATGTGTTAGTGTATGGAAGAGGAAGAGGGATCTGAATTCCAAAGTCTCTCACCAAGGGCCAAAATTCTCACCTACAATCCCTACATAAGAGTTAAAGGCCAAATATATAGATTAAGACAAGCAACCCATCCTAGGGCAGATACATTGTCAACTTATTATTAGTTTTTCTTGTGTTACTGGCACTTAAAAGATTTTTCTTTCGTGGTAGCTAAAAGATTTATTTAAATGAATGATTTTGATTTATCCTTTCTGGATAAAGTTTCTGTGGGAAGGCTTTTCAGGTTATTTAATCTGATACATTTTGGGGACTTAAAAGTATAGCCTATGTTTTATAAATTTCCTTAATTGAAATTTCACTCTATCTGGAGATTCTTTGTGCCCTGTACGCCTCTCACTTTGGTTTTTAATGTCTTGCAGTATCCTGTAGCATTGTGGTTTAGGAGAGCAACCTTTGTTAAATCTCTTGAAACTGCTTTGAGTTTGTTTCTTTATCTGTAGTAGTAGTAGTAGTAGTAGTAGTAGTAGTAGTAGTAGTAGTAGTAGTAGTAGTAGTAGTAGTAGTAATAGAAGTAGTAATAGTAGTAGTAATAGTAGTAGTAATAGAAGTAGCATCTTTTCTTACCTTATAGATTATTTTAAGAATTAAAATAAGTTAATACATAAAAAGCATTTAGAACAGTGTCAGTTATTGTTCTTAGCTGCCTTTTAGCTATCATCTACTGCCTTCCTGGTAGGTTCTTATTCCTATAAGACAGTGGCACATTGCTCCTTATCTCCTTGTACCTTCCAGGTCATACGGTGATTCTGGGTAATTTCAGCATCCACATGGATGATGTACCAACATCCTGAGTCTCATTTCCCTGACCTCACCAAACCCCAGTGACTTTCTTCTCCAGTCTACCCTATTCCTCACTCTCATGGGAGTCCCATTTAGTAAATCACTAATAAGCACTTTATATCTCTTAGGGTTGCTTGATTAGCTGTGTAACTGTTGATTAGCCATTGTACCTATTCTGCCAACTCTTTTCTACTTCTAGTCTTTTGGCTTCTCATTTTTCCAGTCATTGTATGTCTCCATTTTTCACATTTCTTATTAACTGAGAGTCTTGTCTACTTCTTGTCCATAACCTAAATTTGTTTTACTTGCATATATTTGTCCCAACTGTCTGGCAAAATCTCAATTCAGAATTATCTGCTTCCTCCATTTGTAAACCATATGAATGTTGTAGTCAAAAATCACCTGAAAGGACATATTTCTTTCATTATCAATTCATGACCATCATTAAAACCACAGTGAGATGTCACCTCACACGTGTCAGAATGGCTGTCATCAAAAAGACCACAACTAACAATTGTTGGTGAGGATGTGGAGAAAGAAAACCTTCATAGACTGTTGGTGGGAATGTAAACTGGTACAGCCACTGTGGAAAACAGTACGGAGGTTTCTCAAAAAACTAAAAATAGAGTTACCATATGACTCAGCAGTTCCACTCCTGGAATCTGAAAAAAAAGAAAACGAATTTGAAAAGATATGTGTACCCCAATGTTCATAGCAGCAGTATTTACAATTGCCAAAATATGGAAGCAACCTAAATGTCCATCAACAACAGATGACTGGATGAAGAAGATGTAGTGTGTGTGTGTGTGTGTGTGTGTGTGTGTGTACAATGTTACATTACTTAGCCATAAAAAGGAATGAAGTCTTGCCATCTGCAGCAACATGGATGGACTAGTGGTTACCAGTGGGGAGAGGGAATGAGGAAGGGGCAACATAGGGGTAAGGGATTAAGAAGTATAAACTATTATGTATAAAATAAATTGGCTATGAGGATATGTTGTACAACACGGAATATGGCCAATATTTTATAATAACTATAAATGGAGTATAACCTTTAAGACTTGTGAATCACTGTTGTGTACCTGTAACTTATATAATACTGTAAGTCAACTATACTTCAGTTAAAAAAACAAAAAACATTCTATGATCATCAACCACAGGTGTACCCTACTGCTGTTGAGTTACTGGTTTGCTTGTTTTTGTTTTGCAGAGGGAGGTAATTAGGTTTCCTTTTTTATTTTTTATTTTTGATGGAGATACTGGGGATTGAACCCAGGACCTCATGTGCATGCACTCTACCACTGAGCTAGACCCTCTTGTTAATGTTACTCTTGTCAACTGGTTTCGTAATCATAACTGTTTGTCTTCCAGTCTCCTCACACCTCCTCCAACATGGCCCTTCTCTTTCTACAGAAGGCATTTCCTGTTACTTTACAGCGAAATAGGAGTACCACATGGCAGCCCTTAGTTGCCCACTATCTTTACTACTTTTTCTTCCTCCTTAATGTAATATAGAGGCAGTACTGCTTTTTGTCTAAGGCTTTCTCTGTTTCCTACCCTCCCTATGGAGTACTTAGCACTATTATCTCCTCCTTTTGTATATTCAGCTTCATTTTTTTTACACTGGATTCTTCTCATCAGTGTTTAAACACAACCAATTCTTACTATTTAAAAAACAAAACAGTGGAATAGCTCAGTGGTAGAGTGCATGCTTAGCATGCATGAGATCCTAGGTTCAATCCCCAGTACCTCCCTTTAAAAACAAAGCAAAACTAAACAAAACTATGTATCTTCCTGAGTACCAGATTACTGATTTTTTTTCTCTTTCCTAGCCAGATGCTTGAAATCATTACGTACGTTTGTTTCCATTTCTCGCCTTTGACTCACCTCTTCAGTTTATTCACGCCACCAAATAGTATTTGCTAATGATACTAGTAACCTCTGTGTTAAATAAATTAAGTGGATATTTTTAGACTTACTCTCTTTTGACCTCTGTGTTAGTTTGCTAGGGCTGCCATGATGAAATACCACAGACTAGGTGGCAACAAAAAATGTCTCTTCTCCCAGTTCTGGAGGCCAGAAGTCCAAAGTCGAAGTGTCTACAGGTTTGGTTTCTTCTGAGGCGTTTCTCCTTGGCTTGCAAATGGCCACCTTCTTGCTATGTCTTTTTCACATGGTCTTTCCTCTGTGGATGCACATCCTTGGTGTCTCTGCATTTCCTCTCATAAGGACACAAGTCAGTTTGGATTAGGGTGTAGGTGATTTAAAAAAAAAATCACCTCTTTAAAGGCCCCGTTCCCAAATACAGTCATGTTCTGAGGTGCTGCAGGTTAGAGCTTCAACATACGGATTTTAGGGGAACACAATTCAGTGTAAAACAACCTCCTAGCAGCTTTTGGCATTATTGACAACTCCTTCAAATCTTTTGGGTCTGTTACTCTTTAGCTTTTTTTTTTTTTTTAATAAGCTTCTCTTCTGCTTGGTTCACAAAAATTGTAATTTCTTGTGTATTGGTCCTAGGCTTCTTTCTCTTGCTTCCTTGTTCCTTCTCCCTAGGTAGTCTCACCACTTTGCTTTTCACTAATGAAGAGAATTACATGTCTGTTGCTCTAGGCCTTCCTTATCTAGGTTCCAGACTTACTTTATAACTCTACTTAGCTATCCCAGAGGCACCTCAGACAAGAGTCTAAATCTGAACTCATGATAATCTCCATCCATGTGTTTTAACCTAGTCTACTACTCCTTGCTTGCTGTAGCCATGTCAGCCTCTTGATCCAAATGTGATATCTTTTCTTTGCTCTTGTTATTTTCTGTGTTAATATACTCCTCACTTTTCATGGAAGAAATTACCCATTTTTAATGTATGTCAAAGTTATGAACATTAGTCATTAAGGAAATGCAAATAGAAACCACGAGATGGCCACTAAAACCAACTAGAAGGGCTAAAATTAAAACGACTGCAACAACAAATTTTCTAGTAACACTCCCAGAACTCCCAAAAGTTGCTAGTGTGAATATAAAATGGGAGAACAACTTTGGAAAACCATTTGGCATTTCTTATCAATTTAAGCATGCAGCGACTTTTGAATCTAGCAGTTATGCTCCTGGGTGCTTTCCCAAGAGAAACGAAAACATATGTCCACAAAAAGCCTTTTCAAGAATGTTTATAGTAGATTTATTCATTATAGCTAACAATTGGAAACAACCCAAATGTCAATCAATGGGATAAAAAGTTTTGGTATATTCATGCATTGGAATACTACCAGTAATAAAAAGAAAGGACCATGCATGCAAATGACATGGATGAACTTCACAAACACACTCAGAGAAAGATGCTGGCCACAGTAGGGCATTCTGTTTCTATTAGGTTCTAGAACAGGCAAAGCTAATCTTTGGTAAAAAATAAAATAATATTGAACAGTGGTTCAGTTCTTTTGATTGTGTGGAATGCTGGTGCTTAACTGGGAAGGGATATGCGGGTGTTTTTCTGAAGTGATGAAAATGTTGTGTCTAATAGAGTTGTGAGTTACACAAGTTTATCTGCTTGTCAAGAGTTGCATAGTTAAGAAGTGTATATGTCAATGTATGTAAATTTTACCTAAAAATATAAAAACAGCAATCGAGCTGGTGGCAGGGTATGAAGGGTATAGATGAAACAAGAATGGCAGAATGTTGATGGCTGCTGGAGTTGGATAATGAGGACATAGGAATTTATTATGCTATTCTGTTTATTTTTTATATGTTTGAAATTTTCCATATAAAAGTTTTTTTTTTTTAATCTGGAAGTTATGAGGACACAAATAACACATGTTCTCACCACCAGCTTAATATATAAAAACCTTACCACTGTAATTCTCTTCCCTGTGAGTCACCCCGATTCCATGCCCCATCCCCCACCAATGACTATCTTGAATCCCTCTTCACTTTTAAACATTCTCCAAATTTATCAGTCTAAACGTTGCTTCCTTGGGGAAAGGTCTTTCCTGATTCAGAGCACTCACTAGGTTAAGTGCCCCTGTTGTATGCTTTCATGGCTTTTATCACAATTGTCTTTTGTTTGAGTACTTCATATTAATCTCTCCAGTAGATGAAGTTTTCAGAGGGCAGTGTGTATCTGTGTTTGGTGTGTTAGTGCCTAACATAGTAAATTAAATAATTGTGTTGGCATACTTTTTCTTTTTGTAATGAAGATCTCTTAAAAATTGGGGGGCTGTTTGCTATTACATACTTTGATTGTCAGGTCAGTATGTTTTAAAAAGTTATGAATGTGAGAGAATGATTGATAGGTAGTAATTCTTTCTGATTTTATTGGCATCTGATAAAAAAGAAGTAATAATAATGTGTCCTTAAATGTGACACCATGTCCGAGAGGTCTGCCATTCGGTTCCCAAACGTTCCTGAGCTTTATTACGTTACTTTTTTCTTACTTGAAAGCCATGTGAGTGGAAGACCCCTTTGCGGTTTACAAAGATTATTTCTAAATATCTTTCCTTTTTCTCTTATCTAATGTGTGTCCTCTTTTGCTTATTAGTTTTGGAATTTATCAGGGATAATGATCTTTAAGGGCTTGTTGTTTTCTTGTTTTTTATACTGATACTGTATATTTCATTTGGCATAATGGTTTCAAGGTTCATCCATATCCTAGCATATATTGTAGCTGTTAATTTTTATTTTTATTCTCTTGTAATTGGAGAAGATACTTTGTATGATTTCATTCTCTTTGAATTTTTTGGGACTTGTTTTTTGGCCTAACATACGGTCTTCCTGTAGAATGTACCCTTGAGAAGAATGTATATTCTGCTGCTGTTGGGTGGAGTGTTCTGTAGATAACTGTTAGATAACTTAAGGTCGACAAGAAAAGACACTTAGACAGCAACTTGAATTCACATGAAGAAATGAGGAGAACCATTACTTTTTATTTCAACCTGAAGGACTCCCTTTGGTATTTCTTACAGAGCAAGTCTGCTAGAGATGAATTCCCGCAGTTTTTGTTTATCTAGGAATTTCTTAGTATCTTTTTTTGTTTTGCTGGATATTCTTGGTTGACAGTGTTTTTTTTTTTTCTGGCATGCTGGCCTCCTTGGTTTCTGATGAGAAATTTTCTGTTGACTCTATTCAAAATCTCTTACACATGATGTGTTACTTCTTGCTGCTTTCAAGATTCTCTCTCTGGCTTTTGACAGTTTGATTATCATGTAGTGAGGTGTAGTTCTCTGAGTTTATTCTAGTTGAAATTCATTGAGCTTTTGTGTAGATTAGTGTTTTTAATCAAAATTTGGAAGTTTTTGATTATAATGTCTTGTAATCTTCTGGAGTTTTCGTTTTGTGTATGTAGATAAGCTTGATGGTGTCCCAGAGACTCTCTGAGACTCTGTTTATGTTTCTTCATTCTTCTTTCTATCCTTAGATGGGTTAATCTCAATTGCCTTGTCTTCAGATTTGCTGATTATTTCTTCTGCCTGCTTAGTTCTGCTGTTGAATTCTTCTAGTGAGTTTTTCATTTCAGCTGTTGTACTTTTTAATTCCAGAATTTCTGTTTGGTTCTTTTTAAAAATTTATTTCTCTTTATTGATGTTCTCTATTTGCTCAGATACTGTTATTTTGGCATGTTTTCCTTTAGTTCTTTGGACATATTTAAAATAGCTGGTTGAAAGTCGTTGTTTAGTAAGTCCAGTGTCTGGACTTCCATAGGGAGTTTCTATTGACTGCTTTTTTCTCTGTGTCAAAGAGCCATACTTTCAAATTTCTTTGCATGTCTTGTAATTTTTTGTTGGAAACTGGCCATTTTAAATTGTGGCAACTCTGGAAATCAGTTTCTTCCCCCTCTCAAGATTTGTTTTTGCTATTGTTTGTTTTAAAGTGATCTTTCTCAACTAATTTTGTAAAGCCTGAGTTCTTTGTTGTCAAGCCACTGAAGTCTCTGCTGAGTTAGTTTAGTAGTCAGCTAAGAATTGAATAGAATTTCTTGAATTCATGGAAGCAGTAGGTCTACTAGAGTAGTTGTTACGAAGTACTCAAATAAATCACAACTGTGATAAAAGCCATGAAATCACATAACATGGGTGCTTAACCTAATGAGTGTTTTGAGCTGGGAAAGACCTTTCCCCAAGGAAGCGGCATTTAGATTGATATTTGGAGAATGTTTAACAGTGAAGAGGGATTCAAGATAGTGTTTTTTGGGGGATAGGATGTAGAATCAGGGTGTGGTTCACAGGGAAGAGAATTATGTTGGTAGAGTTTTATTTATTAAGCTGATGGTGAGAACATATGTACTGTTACGTGTCTTCGTAGCTTTCAGACTAAAACCTTTGTATGTGGAAAATTTCAGATACACATGATATAAATAGAATTGTATAATAAACTTTTTTCCTTCATGTTTTTCAGTGTAGACTGGCTTTTCCACGTGATGGGAATCCTTATCTTAGAATTTTTTCTTAGACTGTTGGCCTCTGGAGAGGTTGTGACTAATTTCTGAGCCCCAGATTAAAGCATTAATAGACTCACTGGTATGACTTGGTCAAGTTGGACTAATTCACTGTAGTCCAGGGTCATGTAAGAATGTTGAGCTCCCAAGGTAGCTGTTGGGATGTCTGTGAAAGGAGGGTAGTTAGAATAAGAGAGAGTGTTTGGAAGAAGGCAAGGGTGCCAGGCAGACAGTACCATGGATGTTGACACTAAGGATTACAGTGGGCTGAATTTTAGGACTTATTTTACAAATTCTAAACACAGTCTGTTGATGTTAAGTGAAACTGTTAAAATTTACCAGCAATATGACTTTACAGTACGTGAAAACTGATGTCTTTCTAATACTTTGAAGGAGTTGAAAATGCCTGACTATTATTGGAACCAATATTTTATTTATTGATACTTCTCTTTGATTGGCAATTAGTTTTAGAGAGTGCTCAAGTTAAATTAGCAGAACATAGTAGTTATATAATTATGCTGAACATGAATCACACTTGAAAATCTGGCATTCATGTACTCCTGGGATATATAACCCAAATACCCAAAAGCATTATGTGGTCTGAAGTTATTGAAAGTAGAAGCTTTGGGCATTCAGGCATCTCAGGAGTAACCTTTCTAAAAAATCAGACCTGAGCACCATATACCTTTCCTTACAATCTTTTAATGACTACTCATCATATAAAGTCCAAAGTCTAGAACAACACAAACATGGCCCTTCAAGAACTGACAGGCATTTCTTATTAATTCCCTACATACATGATCCATTCTAGCCTTAGGAAATTAGTTAAAAATTTCTGAATTTACTGTAGTGTTTTCTGTGTCTGTTTTTGTATATGAGTTATTCACTAAGCCTAAGATCACTTTCCTTTATTTAGAGTCTCCTCATTGAAGGCTTTTTATTTTGTTTAAGCTCAATTAATTACATCCTTCATACTAACTATTATATTTAGTAGTTGACACTGTTATAAGCTGCCTTATAGTAATTTTTTTAGATACCTGTTACATTCCTTAAATTGAGTTACTCAAGGGCAGAGGTTGTGTTTTAATCTTTGCAGTATCTTCCATGCCTTACTTTATTGTAGTTGATCAATTAATGCTGATTGAGTAAATGAACATTTTTGTTCTTCATTTTGAGAATATTAGAGGGGTTGTTCCTTTAGTTGTTTATTATAAGATGTCACAGATTTCAACACAAATTGGCTCTATGAGAAAACAGAAGAGAGTAATTAAATAAAATATAAGTAGTTTCATGCAGGAACAGTTTTCTGAAGTTGAAACTAGTATGTTACTAAATTACCTCGAGTGAAAGGTCAAATTTCTAGAATGATTTTGTTTTAGTTGTTAAAGTAAATGGCATGTAAGAGAACTTTAAGTTCATATGGCAAAAACAGAGAAAAATTGCAAAGTTAGAGTCTCTGAGGTTTCTGATGTTTCATAGACTAACAAAAGGTTGCTTTATTAGCAGCATTAATGAACGAATTGCTTTATTGGCTTAGGCATACTGGTAGCTTTGTCGGTCCAAAGAGCTAAGAGTTCTTATTTCAATTCATGATTATGTTAGAGTAGTGAAGTGAAAGCCGTTGACCTTCTCTTAAGCAGAAAATAGAAAGTTTTTACAAATAGATTAAAGCCTTATAAGAAATGTAATGAAGCAGTAACTTATCAAATCACTTAAAATTTGAGTTTTCAAAATCTTTTTATGTACCAATTTTACAACAGTAGTAGATTTTTATAGACTTATTAATTAGTACTTAAAATAATAACTTTAACAATAGGATGGTTATGTAGAATTAGGTCAAAATGATTGAAAAAAATCTATGAATTATTAGAATGGATAAACTTTCAATTCTCCAAATGGTGATGCATATTAAGAGCAATATGAGATATACGTAGTATTAGACTTTAGAGACGGTGGCAAACCTTCCAAGTTATTTTTTGTTTAGGTAAATGAATTGCATTTTGCTTTTTAGAATCATTTTGAAAGTGTCCATTTGCTTCTGTTAATTTACATCAGAGATTAAAGTAGGAGAAGTCACCTGGAATTATGGAACTTAAGTATTGCATAGGTGTATAAGCAGGAATTATGGAACTAAGTATTGAATAGGTATATAACAGAATTCAGATTTTGTATAGCAGCAATTTAAAATTATAAATTTCTGAATGATGGACTATTTAAAAATATAAAGAATACAAGGATGAATATAAAATACTCATGCATTCATACTAACCAGATTGACAAATACTAACATTTTGCTGTAACTGTTTCAGAACTTTTAAAATAAATTAAAAATATAACTGAAAATTACTGATCTCATTCTTTTGCTGCCAAGAGGTAATTACTAATCTGAAGGTATCTTTTAAGTTTTTTATACTTTTATGCACACATTTATATAGAAGGATAAATAGGATTGATTTGGTTTGGAAACTGTAAATAAATAGTATCATATTGTTTGCAAATGTTTATAGCTTGCTTTTTTTTCACTTAGTGTTCATTTCATGATTTTTCCATGTTGATATATGTATGTATTTAAAGTTTGCTTATTTTAGTTTTTTCCATTATTTGTGATGTTAAGCCAGATTATTTGGTTTAGCTGGTGCTGCCAGATTTCTTTATCATAAAGATACCCTTTTCCCTTTGATAATTAATCCATCCTTTGAGGCTGAGTTAATATTATTTCTCAATAACCTTTCACCCAATGATTTTAACATCTTTTGTTGATTTTTGCCTGAATCATTGATTACATTGATGCTTGAAAAATGGTAATTTTCTAGTTTATGCTTCTTCCCACATTTATTAGCTGGCAGAGCTTCTGCCTTTTTTTCGCTGTCACATGTGGGCTCATGGATTCTTCTTTTTATTCATTGGGCTACGATCCATTATTGTTATATTTCTTTTGAAGGCTCAAATTGTTAAAAATTTAGCCAATAGGAACTCATTCAATCTGGTTTTTGTGTCTTTTTGGAATGTCCTATCATTTTAGAGCTCTTATTTACTTCCTGGCACAATAAAATGTTCTGTTCTTACCTTATGCTTTCCATACTCCAGACCTGGAAACACCTGTTCAGGGATCCCTGTTTCTCTTGTTGGGTATTTACAAGCAACCTTGTGATTACTGGCTGTGTTCTTTATTACTGGACGTCGGTTACTTCTAGAGGCTCTTTCACTGGACACGGAGCAAGGAATTATACTTAAAAAGACTGCTAATATTTGTGATTCCAATCCAATACCCCAGGGTTCTTCTCCTCCTGGTCATATTTGGATCTCTACTCCCACAGTGAGGATCTTCGTTAACAATAATACCAATATACATTTATTCATTTGCTCTGTCCTATAATATACATGATATAATGTTGAAATTGCCATACCAATACCACTGTCAGCAATAAACCCAGTTTGTAAAGAAAGTAAGATTTCAGTGCACTTTTTTGTTCATATGATATATCCCAGTGAAGGTTTGTATCAGAGTACTATGCTCGTAAGTTATTTTAGTTAATTATGTTTTTTATGTCACCAATTTAAATACTCAAGTTCATTTGTTTTTGTTTATATTCAGTTTTAGCCCCTTCCCATTATTGATTCAATTTTATTTATTTTTTTTAGACTAGTAAAATAGTAAAATGGCTAAAAGGCAAAGCTATATAAAAAGGCATTCTTTAAAAATCTTATTCTCTTCTCTATCCCTTTTTTCTCTTTTCATTCACTGTGTAGGTAACCGGTTTCATTAGTTTCTGGTTTATCCTTGTATTTCCTTTTATAAAAATAAGCGTGTTATGTGTTCATGCATTTCTGTTGTATATATGATTAATATTCTTATTTTATACAAACAGTATAGTATATGTACATATTCTCTGAGTGAAGTTGAACATCAGCTTATTGAGCTGTAGGAAAACATTTGTTGATATTTTTATGTTGGTATTTAGTGTTGTTATTCATTAACTTGGGGAAAGCAAATATCTTCATGATGGTAAGCCATCCTTTCCAAAAGAATAGGGGATGTTTTTTCATTTGTTTACTTTTGTATCTTTCAGAAGTGTTTTAAAGTTTTCCTTATAGAAGTTTTACACTTTTATGTTTATTCCTAAATATTTTTATCTTTTTTGTTGTTTTTGTAAATACTGTTTTCTCTTCAGTTAAATAAGCAATTTGAAACATTTTCCTTTTAGTAGGAAAGTTAAGCCTGTTTATAATATCTTGATATGACAGTATTTCTTCTAATTGATACATCGTATTTACTGTTGTTTTATGCTATGTGTACGTTTTCCTTTCTGGGCTATTTATTTCCTTACTCTTTTTGAAAATTACTTTCTTATTTAGGAAGGTTGACATTTTTGTTTTAATGACTAACTTTATACTAATACTTTTTATAATAGACTGCCAATAATTGCTTTGTCTGCATTAAATAAATATCTTTTGACACTCGCTTATTACATATTCAACACCAATGAGCTGATTCTTCTGTTTTTTAATCTCTGTTTTCTTCACATTAAAAATAAATTCCGTTACAATTTGTTAGAGAATATAATATTTAAATACTATTCTTCTGTCCTTGTTCATACCTTTGTTTTAGTAATATATCTAAAATTAAATATATTAAATATATCCCACTGTTCAGTAAAGATTTTGCCAAAGTTTTCTGTCTTTTTTGGATGGACTGAAGCTCATTCTTTTGTAGGTTGCTCAGAATTGGGCTATGAATAATATATTCCCTGAGTTCTTGCATGTCTAAATCTGTATTTCTGTAAGTCTTGGTAGTTAATAAGATACCTGACTGGATATAAAATCCTTGGTTTATGCTTTCATTCCTTGGGTTTCTTGAAAAAGATGCTGCACTGTTGCCTCAGTTTGAATGTTGCTGTTTAGAAATCTGTTGCCAGGCTTTCTTTCTGTCCTTTGTAAGAGGCTTGGTATTTTTGTCTGGAGGCCCTATAAGTTTTTTTTCTACTTCCTTTTGAAGTTTTACTAGGCTTATGTTTTGGAGTTTTTTATTCTGGGTTTTTCCAAGTATACAGTAGGTTGTTGCTAAAAATTCACGTATCTTGTGCTTCTTCCTGGCCACCACATACAAATAAACATTTGTTTTTGTTTGGGAAATACTTTAAGTTATAGTTTTAAATATTAGTTCCTTTATTTTGTTTTTTGTTCTTCAGAGCTTTCAGTTATACATATGTTACAGCTTCTATACAGATCTATGTTAATAATTTTTTTCTGTGATCATTTTTTCTTGTATATTTTTATTCTCTTGGCTGTCCTTCTCTTGTTCCTTACTTTCCCTTGTATTTTCATGTGAATCCAGCCTTCCTTTTTATTACTTATTTTAAAAGTGGTTTATCTTTTTCTCCATTTTTCCCCCTGCCTGAGTGCAGTCAATTCTTGTTTCATATCTTGTTGTGTTTTGTCCATTTCTACTTTGGATTTTTGGTTCTAGATTTGGTTCTAGATATATATATATATATATATATGTATATCTATCTATCTATCTATCTATCTATCTATCTATCTATCTATCTATCTATCTCCTGTTACGGATATTTAGTTTATTTTAGAGTATGATTTTACAGTTTTTTTCTGTTTTGTGGAATTTTTTCCTTCGATGAGAATTTTTGTTAACTGAAGTATTTGGACGTGGAGTGTCTATGTTCTTATAGTAGCTTTAAAAAAAAATTAGTGTTATCTGCTATCTCTGTTCATTTCCTGGCTCAGCATTATAAGTTGTGTGTAGGAAGGGGTGAGAGATTTGCTTGGTTTATAATGTTTCCTGTTCAAGAACTTTCTTTTTTGTTGGCATGGTGAAGTACACTTTCTTTAACCTACAAGTTGTTTTGTTTTCTTGTTTTTGGTGTTTTGGTCTGAGAGGGGTTAGAGGGAAGGGGATGTATATTGTACAAATTTTGAAATTCTTTTTTGTTTTTGCAGAACACTTAGTGTCCACCCTTTGCTTCCTTTTTTCCCTTCACCAGCAAGCTTCTAAGGGATACCCCATCCAGATTATCTCACTGTCTCCCAGAAGTGTTGCCTTCCTGGGATTGCCATCTCTGATCCTGTTAGATATTCAGAACTTTTGTAAAGTGGCCATTAAAGACAGCTTAAATGATGGGTTAAAAAGATCATTGCTACAGTTCTATCAGTTATGAATGAAAACTACATAATTGTTTAGTAATTATCATAAATGTCCATTGTGGTCATATTTAAAGGAAGACCAGACACTACTTTTAATTATTTCCTAATTGAAAAGCTATTATTTTGACAACTTTTGTTAAAAGTATTAGAAATACACACACACACAAACACACACACACACCCCTCTATATATGTTTATATTCAGTCATTATGAACTTATATTTTCTGTCATTATGAACTTAACATTGAAGGAAAAATATACCTTATGAACTAGTATTAATTGATTTAACTTCCCACTTTAACTGTTAGTTTCTTGAATTTTTAAAGAAATTTGTGAGGTCCTGATTTAATTTAAATAGGAACTTTAAATATTTGGCTGTTTAAAGTATTTGTCCATTAGGGGACATAGTAAAGTCTATTTTGTTTATATTGTCTTGATTTTCTAAGGTCTTGCTTTTTGTTGCATTTAGTGGTGTGGTCTAGTATGGTCTAGTCTGTTAAAGGGAGAGTCACGTACTAATAGGATAAACACTGTTTATCAGAGCATCAGTTTTACTTAAAGAGTTGGACAAAAGAAATGAAAGAAAATATTTTAACTTTTTATAAGATTGGCCCTTAAATCCTAAATACTTTGTAGCCAGTGGGGTAATAGGAAAGGATACTGGGATTCAGAATACTTGGTTCTAGATCCCTGCCTTTTACTAACTACGTATATTATTTCAAATAAATCCTTTGGGGCTTTTGTTTTCCCCATTTGTTAAATAGGGTTGATAGATTTGATTTTGTAGAACCTTTCTTTTTTTCCCCTCAGTTATTGTAACATTCTTTTACTTATTTTTTTTTTAAACTCAGTTTGAACAGTATAGTCTTAGGGATTATGTGAGATGTTAGGACTCCATAAGGTTTTAATTTATTGCAGAATTTGCCAGTTGCAGATACCAAGGTGGGCAGTAGTTTATGTTTTTCTAGGTAAAGTGTTTTGTTTTAAGGGATTTAGAATTCTCACAGTGGTTGTATGTCACTGCAGTAAGATGATCAGCTGGGGCTTGTGTTGATTTAAGGAGTATGAAGGCGGTAGTGAAATATATGACACAGGCTTACTGAGAAGTATGTTGTAAAAATTGGTAATTAACAAGAATTTTGAGGAATTTAGAAATATTTTTAAGGTTTGTGGAAATATTGAAGAAAAATGATGAGAGCATACTTTATAAAGGTGTAATTGTGTAGTGAAAAGGATTATAAGAATGCAGATAAGTTGTACTGAAACTTATGTTCTGTAGTGTTTTGGTAACTAGGGCAAATAAGATATTTTAAAAGTACCATGAGTTTCTTTTTTAATTTGTTGGTAGTGTTTATGAGACTGTCATCAGAACATTGAGGGATTCCTTTCAAAATGTTTGAGGTATTGTGTAAGCATTCATTTGCAGTTTTGTAGGAATGAGGCAAGAAGCTTGAGAGGGTGAATACTGAGTGCTGTGCCTTCTTTGTTAAAGAAATAGAAATGCAGCATGAGATTTTTAAAGTAAAAATTTACATCTTTTATAAGATATTCTGTTAGTGTGAAGTTTTTCGAAGACATGTGAAGTATAAAATAGGATTCAGTTCCCTATAAGGTAGGGTAAACTGTTCATTTGGAGTGGGTTGATTTGTGGAATATTGTAATTAGGCTAAATTGAATGGGTGATGGGCAGTTTGAGAAGTGATTTCCAATGCTTTGTTCCAGATAATTCAAGATCTGATATTGGTGTAACAGCTGACAACTCTTTTTTTTTTTTTAATTGGAGTATACTTGATTTATAATATTGTGTTAATTTCTGGTATATAGCTTAGTGATTCATTTATACATACTATGTCTTCCTTTTTCTATTCTTTTTCATTATAGGTCATTACAAGGTGTTGAATATAGTTCCCTGTGCTATATGTAGGACCTTGTTGTTTATCACAACTCACATCTCTTGACTAGCTGAGACCCTGCTTTTTAAATATTCTTTGCCAGTCTGGCTGTAACTTTTCCACCTTCAAAATTAAAATAGAAAACAATAAAAAGAAAACAATATTGAGGAAATAAATCACTAGCTCTATTTAAAGATGCTAGTTTTTCCAATATCAGTATTCACGTGGTTACCATTCATGAACAATCATTATCAGATTTATTGCTGAGTAAACAGTGTGTAGTCCCTGAATTCATGTGCATCTTTTGTTTTCGGTTACTTCCTTACCTGCTTGCATCCTAATCGTTCTTTTTAAATCTTTAGTGTATTACTAGAAACCATAGTTAGATAAGTTGCCTAGCAAACCTGTGTCTAGTTCTTTAGATTTGGGATGGGATCTGTTGACTGTTGACTCTTCAAAATAGAATCTAAATTGTGATCCTGGTCCTTCTCTTAAGTATATGCCTTGTTTTGGTGAGATGTGTGACTTTTGGGGTGGTCTCCCTCACATTCAGTCAGTTGATCTTTTTCTTTTAGGTAAGGTAAGACAAACTTCTCTGAAGGGAGAGTCCCCTCCCCGCCATATGTTCTAAAGTGCCCTTCAAGTTAACAATTTTGTTCATTTCAAAAGTTGTCCAAAGTGGAAACTGAAAGTCTTAAGTTGTTCTTAGTGAAAATATGCAATTTAGAAAGATAATTACCTGAATTAGAATAAGCAGCTGCTTGAGAGTGGGTTGACTGATGAAAAAAATCAGTTTTATGAAAATGTGTCTTTAGTACCTTATGTCTCAGAACTGCAACCAAATGATTGGCTACTTTCAAGTAGAAGCTTGACAAATGTCTGGCTGGTTGGAAGTTTGGAGAGATCTCTACCAGGTCAGACTCATAAGTAAAACAACCCAAGACTGAGGAAAGTTATGGTGAGATTTTCATGAGTTGTGTAAAGTTTGTCCAAAGGATGCTCAGCCTCTGGGAATTGTTCAGGGAATTGACCTGTTGGGGCCTGTGCCATTCTGTTCCTCTGAACATGGTCTCAGAGGCTTAAATGACAGAAACATCCCACAGCTCAGGACAAATAGGCTGTCGTGAGTAATAAGACTGGTTTCCATCAAGGATAAAAGTTTTCAAATCTGATCAAATAATGATGTTATTTAATTTAGAGAGAGGAAGTTAGATTTAAAGTAGTTATTAGATAAATATAATGGAAAAAACAGATAAAAGGATATGCAGATAGAACTGTTTCTATTTTGAATAAAGAAGGCAGTATTAACCTAAAATTTTTTAGATATGTAAGAATGTTTATTTGGGAGCCTTTTCTTCAAAGGGTTATTGATATTTTAAAGTCTTAAGATTTTCTAAGCAGCAGGGTGAAGTATTGTGCCTTAAAGTTTTTATGAATGCCTGGCTTGTCTATCTGATTGCTTTTAAAATCAATTTCTGTGTTAGCTATTAACACTTTTAGTATCTGCGAGATAACACATTTGTAAACCTAACTTGAGCCTGTGTAGAACAGGCATTCGCAAGACTTTCTGCAAAACCTTTTCTGCTATTAAGAGAAAATCATATATGCAGATACTAACTACTATATATATAAATAGATAAGCAACAAGTCCTATTGTATATATAGCATAGGGAACTATATTCAATACCTTGTAATAGCTTATAATGAAAAAGAATATGAAAAGGAATATACATACATGTATATAACCACTATGCTATACCCAAGAAACTAATACAACATTGTAAACTGACTATACTTAAATTAAGAAACAGAGGTGAATTGTATCATATATGAATTGTATCTCAATAAAACTGCTTTTTAAATAAGAGAAAAGAGAAAATCATAAGGAATCCCTTCTTGGTAAAATTTATATTTACATTGAAACTGTTCTTAAACTTACTAATGCAAAATAGCCAGACATATTTAATTAATCTTTATGCAGTCTATAGAAATAAATTGAAATACATTGTTAGGAGATTCAGATTTTCAGATTACTGTGTTACAGATTACTGTGTTACAGTACAGTGTCCTGGAGTTATTTAAGAATAACTGAAGAGAAGTGATTTTTCATCTATTTTATTTTTTTTAAATTAACTTCTGAAATAATTGAGGTATAATTTATATACAGGAAAGTGTAGATAAACTTTTCTATATTGATGAACTTTTACAAAGTGAACACAACTTTGCGACCGTAACCTAGATCAAGATATCAACTCCTCTGAAGCCTCCCTGTGTCCTGTCCCAGTCAAATAACCCACTCACCTCAGGGTTAACTACTGTTCTGACTTTGTGGTCAGAGATTAGTTTGGCTTGTTTTTGAATTTAATAGAAACAGAATTATATACATGCTCCCCCCCGTACCCCTGGTGCTTTCATACAGCATTCTGTTTGTGAGATGTATCCTATTTTGTGTGTGGCATTAGTTTTCTCATTTTCACTGAGGTTTAGGATACTATCATAAGAATATACTGCAGTTTCTCTGTTCTACTGCTCATGGACATTTGGGTTATGTGCACTTTGGGGCTCTTTAAATAACGCTGCTATGGTAAATCTTATACATAACGTTCCCTCCACATACGTACACATTTCTTTCTATCGATTGTGTACCCAGGAGTGGTACTGTTTAGTCGTTGGATAAGTGTATTTTCACCTTATACTAAATAGATACTTTCAGTTTTCCATACTGGTTATATCAATTTACATTTCTACCTGCAGTTACGAGAGTGCCATTTGCTGCATATGTTCTATTACACTTGGTATTCTCTTTTTTTGATGAAAAACTAATCATTTTGATGGGTAATAGAATCTTACTGTGTTGTTTATCTGTATTTTCCTGAGGATTAGTGATGTTGAAAACCTTTCCAATATGTCTATTCGTTTTTGAAATTATCTTTTGTGAAGTTTTATTTGGTCTTTAGCGTATCTTAAAAATTGAGTTGTCTTTTTTCTTGGTGATTTAAAGTTGTTTTTTTAAAAAATATTTTATATATGAGTCTTTTGGACATGTGCATTGTGAATATCTTCTCCTACTTTGTAGCTGGCATTTTCATTTCAAGAACACAATTTTTAATGAAGTCCAGTTTGCTATGTTTATCTTTGTCTTGTTTGAGAAACTGTTACCTACCTCAAAGTCATGATGGTATTTTCCTGTCATCTCACAGCTTTATTGTTTTAAACTTTATTGTTTGGGTCTCTTAACATACTTTTTTTCTTCCCTCCTTTTCCATGGCCTGTGGATGGCTGTGATTCATTTGATTTTGATTTTAATAGTAGTAGAGATAGAAAATCTATCGGTATGACATAACCAAAAAAATGTTTTTATTTTATTTTTATATATGGTATTGTAACTTCTGCATGGCAACGTCTTCTGCTAGTTAAAATAGATGATTTTTTTATTCTGTTGATTCTTTTAAAGAAATTTAAAAACTTTTTTTTCTGACTCTATAAAAAGTGGCAATCAGTTTTACTATATATACTATGTCATACTCTGTCTTGTTTTTGGGGAGTCATAGTATGATGCCTTAAAGACATTGGGTTGTGCAGTCAGTGGCAGCTATATATAAGCAGATGAATGAAACTCTATAAGGCTTCGTTTTGTAATTTACAGAATGGAGAGTAAATAAGGTGATTTTTAAAAGTGTATATAAGTTTTTTCAAATCTGGAGCAATGTGCCTGGCAAACCATAAGAGCTCTATATATGCTTTATTCTTGAATTTTTGAACTTTGTTTTGAGGGTTATTTTGACTTGAAACTTGACTAAAAGGATGTGTACTCCATTTATTACAAAATTATTTACAGTTAATTTTCTAAGTAGTAAAATTAATTTGTTTATGCATTTCTTTTTATTATAGGTAAAATATTTTAATTTTAATTAATTTTTAATTCTAGTATCAACAGGGTGGATTTTAAAGTATTTCCTTATGTTAATTTTTAATAAAATAGAATAACTATTTTGTAAAATATCTTTCTATTTCATTGGCTCTACTTTAACTCTGTAGATGCTACAGTTACGTTGTCTAACTGCTACTTAAAAGATGGTAACCAGATACCAGAATGTAGAGTATGACAATGTATGTTGATGGTTAGGAATAATTTAACATACGAATGCTTTTCTAAGACCCTGTAAGCATGCTATTGTCTTGGTCTGTAATTTTGAGATCTGATTTGTTACAGAGTTCACTCTTTTTGTAGTCTAGTAAACTGCCAATATCTTGATAATTTATTAGCTTTTCCATATGTGGCATATAAAACTTCAGTAATTTGTAGGATTAGGAAAGATTTTGTTAATCATTTGCCAAAGTTCAGCACATACTTTGGATTTTAAAGTAGTGTGAAAAAAACAAATTGTCATGTTATTAAGATTCTTGGATAGATTTTACATATCAGGGGTAACTTCTGAAGTTGAAAAATTATTCCTTATGTATTTATTTTTTTATTATTTAAGGAGTCTCAACCATCAGTGGGATTTTTAGAAGGATATCTAAGTATTTGGTAAGTACATATTCTCCATGCTAAACCCCTTGCATGTTACTTAAGTTTACATGTATGTTATATTAATGATATTTACAATAATAGCCAGTGTAAATTACAATTATTTATATTTCTTTTAAGTTTTACCTAGTCTGGAATTTTCTTCTCTTCATACTCATTCTGATCTTCTTCTGGTTCTTTCTACATATTATGTCAAGAAAATTCTTCTAGTGTGCAGCCTAAGTATTAAAAGTGTTCAGAGAAAGAAATAGTCTTGGGGGACAGAAATGCTAATACTTTGTGGATGAAACAGGATTTTCCCTACAGGAGAGTTTTGTTTTTTAACAGTTTTGATTAGCTGTCGATACTAATACACATACTTTTTTTACTTTAATCCTTATGTGAGGTCCAGTTTGTCACAGTAAGCCCCTGTAAAGACTGATCAGACTCTGTGCTGTTTCCTTTCTGAGCTACTCCGCTTTCTTTGTAATAACATTATAATATGAAAATTTGATACATGCCTGTACTTAAGAGTTTCATAAACTTTTGATTTCACTTAGGTAATGCTTTTACTGTTTTATTTTTGAGTGAAAGTAGGAGAATTAATCTCAGAATGTGTTTTTCTTCACTATATAATATTTTAGAACTTGTGTACTGGGGTGATTACATAGGTATAACAAGGTTTCAGTTAATAATAATAGATTTAAAAATTATTAAATATACCTCAACAATGAGGGGAAAGTACTGATGCATTGACTGTTAACCAAGTTGCATTAATGTAGTTTTTTGATTAATATAGTCAATAAAATATTTTTAAGGATGAATACATTTATTTGATTACCTAAAGGAAATCTCCTAGATACATGAAGAAATATTAATAAGTCTTGATGTCTTTTATTATGCTTTTTAATGTGTTTGAAGCAATAAATATTCAACCAAATGATAATTCTAAAATTCTATAATAATCATAGATGATGTAAGTATTCAACAATTATATTACACTGTTTACTATATACTTATAATAAATGTAACGTTTTTAGGAGCAAATGATGTTACAGAAATCTCTTAAACAAATTTTTACTACTTTAAAATGCAGTGACTGATTTCTGGAGATACATTAAGTAGAAACAGTAACTTACTGCCATATTTTTCCCTCATTGATACAGATACTTGAGTTAGTTTGAGGGAAGCAAACATCTTTGCATTACATATGTTTGTGACATATATTTTATTTTTGCAAATATACTCATTTTTAATGACTCCTTTGAGATATATAGCTCACATACCAGAAGATTCATCCCTAAGTGTACATTTAAGTGGTTTTTATTATATTCAGAGTTGTACAATCATCACTACTATCTGGTTTCAGGCACCCCTTCCCCCAACACCTCTCCCCACCCTCAACCCCACCAGCACCCTAGGCAACCACTAATACACTTTTCCTAAGAATTGCCTCTTCTGGACATTTCTTACAAATGCAATCATACAATATTTGTTTTTTTTTTTTTGCATCCGGCTTCTTTCACTTAGCATAATATTTTCAAGATTTACTCACATAGTAGCATGATGTATCATTCAATTTTATGGCCAAAAAATCTTCCATTGTATACCACATTTTGTTTATTCATTCATCAGTTGATGGATTGTATCTATGTTTTGGCTATTAGGAATGTTTCTGCAATGAACATTCTTGCAGACGTTTTTATGTGTACTTATATGTTCATTTCCTTTGAGTGTATATTTATAGGGGGTAAATTTATAAGGGGCGGTTAGTATAGTAACTGTGTTTAGCTCAAGGAACTATCAAAATGTATGCACTATGTTATAATCTCACCACAGTATATGAGGGTTCCAATTCTCCCCTCTCTCACAGACATTGATTGTTATTATTGGTGGTTTTTTTTTTGTATTTTAGCCATCCTGATAGATGTGAAGTGGTATTTCATTGTAGCTTTGGTTTTCATTTCCACAGTGACTAATGATGAGCATTATTTCATATGCTTATTGACCATTTACATATGTTTTTTGGAGAAATGTCTGTTCGGATCTTTTGCCCATTTTTAAATTAGGTTGTCTTTTTATTGTTAAATTGTAAGCATTCTTTATGTGTTCTGGAAACTAGCCCTTTATGAGATAATACAATTTGCAAATACTTTCTCCCATTCTGTGCATTGTCTTTTCATTTTCTGGTGTCCTTTGAGGCACAAAAGTTTTAAATTTTGATGAAGTCTGATTTATCTCTTTTTTGTTGCTTGTACTTTTGGTGTCATTGCAGATTTATTTTAAAATACACATTCACTGATAGTCTAGGTTTGTGACAAGGTTTTAATGACCACAGGACTGTAAAGCATTGACATTTCCTGTGTTTGACAGCCAAACCCCAAAGGAAGCAATTATCCTTGTATTTGTGCTTCAATTCCTCAGCTAATTGTTTTAAGCAAAACATTATGTTTTGATCCCATGTGTTGCCATGAAAACATCAGATGTGTGTGATATGTTTATTGACATTAGTCTTACAAATTCATGCTTAATTTTTTGGACTGGAGAAGAACTTAATACTTTAGTTATCATGGCATTCATTGCATATTTGACTTCATACCTTAATAAGCCATTGCATTTTAGGCTAAGAATATTATCAGAGTTCTTTTTTATTTTTCTTATGAAGAGAAAATAGATTTGATTAACCTTATTGATTTTAATCTTGTACAGGTTATTTGTAGGCAGTGACCTGTTGATGTTTTTGTAAACCTGCATATGGAATATGTCTATTTTTCTTTTACTTTATTAGGTATGTGTCTTTTTAGTTTTTATGGGACCATTTTAGATTCTTATTTTTTACATTATGTGGCTTTTTATCAATTGAAGGCATGTTTCAGAATGTATTGGCCTATAATGCCTAATTTAGTTTTTTAGAGAAATGGCATGTAACAGTGGGATGTTACTACTTTTAGTAGCATCGGCTTTCTGTGTAAGGGTAAGGGGTTGTAATACAGTGTAATAAATACATTTTTATTGGAGAAGTTTATTTTTTTATCTTTCATGTTATCTAACAGTATTCTGTATAAATTTCAAGTAACCAAAAATCTATTTTAATGAAATTTTATAGAGTTAAGATCATTGATATTTTTCTCACTGATTTTAAATCCAGTGTCCATTGGTTAACAGTCACTTAAGTGCCCATTGGATGAGTGAAATTGTTCTTCACATTGATGTTTTTATAGTTTGTCTTATATTATCCATGGACATTTTGCAATGGAAAAGAAGATAAAAACTGACATCTCATTCATGGTGGTGTTCAATTTTCAATTGTGATAAAAAAAATTAAGGAAAAGATTTAGCTGAGTTACCTCCTCCTATGGTTGTATGTCAAATGTGGTAATTAAGAGGATTTTGATGACCTGTTTATGGCTGAATTAAGGCAAAATGGCTTTTGTGCACTCTTCTGTCTCCTTTCCCTTCTCTTGTTCTGTGTGCCTCCTAACACAATCATTGAATATATATTAGTTCTCTTTGAGTATTTATATTTGAAATGGGAGTTTAAGATTAGGAGAGACCTCTTTTTCTTACAAGGGTAAAGAAGGATTACCCTTTAGTTAAAGTAGTTTGTCCTTAAAGACAGTAGCGGCCGGCTTATTCTCTAGGTGGCAGCTTCTCAGCACATGGACTAGAGTTTGCCACTCCGCTGATCCGTCTTGCACCTTGGAGATATTGGTCGGGGTGGTAGGGATAGAACAGTGAAACTGTTCTTCATTGAAGAGTCTTTCACATTACTTTCTAATCTTACTTGGGAAAGCTCAGCTGGACTTGAATTATTCTGAATATCACGCTATTTTTTGTACAAGTGTCTGAAAGCTACTGCACAGTAGTATTGATTCTTGTTTCTCCCAGTACAGTTACTGCAGTAACCACCTCATGCAGAGAAGTTTTCCTAAAGGCTTTTTCCTTCAGAACTCCCTTTTTAAGTGAAAAACTTAATTCAGATTAACTCACATTCATTCTGGTAGCCATCTCAGTTTTATTCTTATTATCCAAGATTTCCATTCTCCTGATCTTTCTTCAAAGATTTCCCAGTCTATTCATCTAAAGAACTACAACTGTGTATTTCTTCTGTTTTATTCCCTGCTTGTGGACTGCCTAGCGTTGCTAGAGTTATATCAATTTTCTGTCTCAAGAGGTTCCTAGTATGAATTCACATTTCCCCTCCTAGTTTAGCTTCAGTGTTTCTTGGTCATCTTTATCTCGTTTTGATCTTCTATTTCATTCCACATTACTAATTATTTGGAACCTTTCCACTCTCCTCCATGACCAGTCCTGTCCCTATTTCTCTTATTCTTTTTTCATTTCATATTTAAACTCTTTCTTTCTTCAGTCTAACTTTACTCAAAGAATATAGTATTTTTATTTCTTTTGAAAGCTAACATCTGTATCCTTAATCTCAATCCCCCTTTCCTTCTCTGGAACCTTGTTGTTTTCATTTATTCTCCCTTTTATGCTCCATGCTGGGTTCTCTGTCTTATCACACTTCATCTGGAAAGATACCTTCTGCTCTTTCCCTGTCCTCCTATTAACCAGCGAGCTTGTTTGCTTTATAGTTGACTCTAGGTGTCCAGTTTCTCAACTCTTATTCAGCTACCTTCTGCAGTTAATACTGGTGTTCTGCTTCCTCAAATGAAAGTAAACCACTTTTTCTCACCTACCCAGGTAGATAAGACATTGGTTAGGCTGATGATAGAATGAATGCTCTGTATCATCTCTAAGATAAGACTGAGTTCCAGTTGCTAATCTGTGTCTTTTCTTTTCTCCTCCTATCCTACCTTTTTCAGCATTTGGTGTTTTGCTTCTCTTTAACATTCACTTCTCCCATGTTTTCTGTGGTAGTCTACTTCAGTGGTTTTTCTACTACTTCTCCAACTAAATGTTCTCTTTGTTCTTGCTTTTTTTCCTTTATATACCCCTTATGTATTAACGGGGTTGAAGCTTTGCTCCTCCTCATTATGTATCATTTCTAGGAGGTGGTCTCTGCTTCATTATGTAAATTACCACAAATTTGTGATGATTCACAAATGCCACATTTTCCTTCATTACCTATTTTACCTCAGTCATTATGTCTTAAGCACACCAAAATTATCTCTCAAGCTGAAAAATTTGTCTTGCACAATGCTTGATAGATGCATGGAACTCAGTAAATACTTGCTGAATCAGTGAATGAACTCACCTGCATCTCCCAGTCTGTTTCTTTTGTTCTTTTTTCAGGTAATGATTTTAACCCTTCATCTATTCTCATATCACAGCCCTATAGCATCTTTGACCAACTCTTGTCTACACTTGTTAATATCAGTTACCATATTTTGATCCTACACTTAAGTAGTGAGGCAGGTGATACTCCCATTTGCAGATGGTAAAAATAAGGATCACAGAGATTATGATTTGCTTATGGCTTCACAGGTAGTGGTGGAGTTGAAAATTAAAATTAGGTTTCTTACCACATGTTTTCTGGTTTTCACAGAAAACATTCTTTCTAATGATAAAAGCACTATGATGGACAAGAAGTTATTCTCAGTGTACTATGTGAGTTAAGGTAGAGAAAACTGAAAGGTGGGAGTACTTTAAAATCTTGCATAATGAGATGAAGTCCTTAATTTGGTGGAAGGAATGAAAATCAAGGATGTGAGAAGTTTGTTACTGACCATTCATAGAATTTTGACATCCAGTAATGATGCAGTGATGCCACTAAAGCAGTTGCGTAAACCATCCCTCAGCTAACAGTAATAAAACCTGGATAAAATATTGAAAGGAAAACTCTATTTAAAAGCAGCAGAAAATGACCAAAAGGAGGCAGAAGCCAGATGAGAAGTTATCCTTTAAAGCTTGCAACTACAATGTGTAAGAATTGTATGTTTGTGGCTCTCTTGCCTTTGGGTGCATTCCTGCCTCCTGTAGTTCCAGTGGCACCAGACAAAAGTTAGGCGAGCCACGCAGCTGTACATTTATTGAGGGAAAACCTAGAAGCAAGTGGACCATTGAAGAGGCTCAGGTTCCTCATGTGAGGATTCAACCAACCGTGGATTGTGTAGTACATATTTAGAGAGAAAAATCCGTAAGTGGATCCATGCGGTTCAAATCCATGTTGTTCAAGTGTCCACTGTATATTTTTATTAATTAAAGAATTACTGATGATTAAAGCAAAAATTATAATACTGTATTGTTAGGTTTATAATGTATATATGAAAACAACAGCACAAAGTTGGTGATATCCCAGGCATAATTTGTGTTTCTCTGATGTCAATGTTGAGCATCTTTTCATGAGTTTTTGACCACTTGGATATCTTCTTCAGTGAAGTATTTCATCAAGATTTTAAGAATTAACATATTACACTGTATTTTATATAGCATGTCATAATAAGATAAATTGACATACTAAACAATATTTAGTCTTCTAATTTATGAACATGGTATATCTTTAGGTTGTTTTTTAAATTTCTCTGAGTAATGTGTGAGAGTTTTTTTTTTAAGGTAATAAAAAAACAACTCTGTACTGATTAAGCAATAATTTCTCATTTCCCTCTCTCCCTGGCTCTTGTAATATCTGATCTACTTTCTGTCTGTATGAATTTGCCTTTTCTAGATATTTTATATAAGTGCAATCATGTAGTACTTGCCCTTTTGTGTCTGGCTTATTTCACTGGGTATGTTTTCAAAGTACATCTAAGTTGGAGCATGCATCAGGATTTCATTCCTTTTTATGGCTGAATAATATTCCGTGGCAATATTCCACAGTTTGTTTATCTGTTTGTCTGTTGGTGGACACTTGGGTTGTTTCCACCTTTTGGTTATTGTGAATAATGCTGCAGTGAATATGGGCGTACAAATGTCTGAGTCTTCTTTTCAGTTCTCAGGTGTATACCTAGGAGTGGAATTGCTTGGTGACATGGTAATTCTGTTTAGCTTTTTGAGAAGCTGCCAAACTGTTTTTCATAGTGGCTTCACCGTTTTACATTACAGCAATTTACAAGGGCCAAGGTTATAGTTTCTCCCCATCTTCATCAATACTTGTTTGTTTCCCCTACAACCACCCACCCTTTTTTAACCCCTTAATAGAGGCACTGGAGATTGAACATCAGTATTTGTTATTTCCTGTCTGTAGTAACTTTTGGGGGCAGATTTCTTAGGATTTTCTTATAAACAGTCATGTGAACAGAGACAGTTATACTTCCGTTTTGATCTCTTCGCTTTCTTTTACCTTTTTATGTTGGATTTCTATAGTATAATATTGAATATAAGTAATGAGAGCAGACATTCTTGCCATATTCCCAAACCTAGGGAGAACATATTTGGTATTTCATTATTAAATATGTTTTTAGCCATAGGACATTCACAGATACTCTTTATCTGGTTGAAAAAAGTTCTTCGCTGAATGATTTTGTTTGTCTATTTTTAATCATTAATGGTATTTGATTTTGTCACTGACTTTTGCATCTGTTGCCACGATCGCGTAGGTTTTCTGTTAAACTATTAATGTGGTTGAATTACATTAATTATTTTTCATGTTAACTCAACCCTGCATTCCTAGATAAACTTTGTTAGGATGTATTATTATTTTTATATATCACTGGATTTGATTCGCTAAAAAGTTTTGTCAAAACTAGAAACGGTCTTCTTTTCCTCTATTTTGTGTAATACCGACATATGTTTGTATACCAGACACATAGTTTGTATAGGTCTGACATATGTTTTCCTTAACTATGTGATAGAATTCACCAGTGAAATCATCTGGGTCAAGAGGTTTTTTTGAAGGAAGGTTTTGGACTTAGGATTTTTTTATTCTTCCTGGGTTTATTTTTTATGGGTAGGTCAGTTATTTTAGTAACTGATGCTTACATGGTTAATCCATTTTTCTCTTATGTAATCTGATTATTAGACTGGGTTTCTTCTCTGTTTTCAAATAGTAGTTTTATTCATTTGGTTTCTTTGGGTTAGTTATGCTAATGAAGAGAGTTCCATTTGTGTATATAGTGATTAAAAATGTATATATATATATATAAAAATTGTCTTCTGTTCATCCATATGTCATTTAGGTTTTGAACTTTTTTCTTCTTTGTTTTAATATTTTTTGGGTACTAAAGATGATTGTAATTCACTGTAGTTTTGTACTTTGGAGTTCTTATAATAGCTGTTTGTGTGTGTGTAGTCCTGTTTTATATTCTTGCCAGGGAAAACTTGATTTTGTTTGATTTAAGATCTGGTGGATGTCATTCCCCCCTATACATTTACTGCTACCCCAGCACAACCTTGTATATAACAAGAACAAATTTCTTTCCTAAGTCACCAATCAGGTTTTGAGCCTACTAGTGTGACTGGAACTTTAATTTTAAAGTCAGGCAGGTTCTAATCCTGCTTCTCTCACTTATCTTTCTCACCGTGGATTTAGTAACACTTTGATTATATTCTCTGTACTTTCTTACAAATCCATTCCTTATGTTCTGTTAAGCTTCTTGAAATTTGTAATTTTTCTTTCTTCCCCTAATGCTACATAAGATTTGAATTCCTAGGACAAAACTCTGTTAATAGTGGGTAATTCTTTTAATTTACCACTTCTTTCTTGTACTCAGTTATGTAATTATTGCCCTGCAGATATCTGAAAAGATGTTTTAACATAAATTTGAAGGTTTTTGTAGGTATAATTAGCAGGTAATTTGTTTGGTTTTGGCTAAAATAATCTGAGTTGGGGATATATTTCATTTAATTTGGGTGTAGTGGTATATACTTACATGGAGATCATTCATGACCACGTATAGTTAAATTATTGCTAGCTGTCCCATTGTAGGAATGTGTTCCAGTAATGTCCAGTGGCTCTAGACATCATGACAGGAATGTATAAGGCTAGAGGCCATGTACAGTATGAATGTATCCTCTGATGGCCATTTCTAGAAGTGTGAGTGCACTGCTATTGGTAGCAAAGGATAAACTACTTTGAAATGTACAGAATCAGAATCAAGTCTGTGGAAACATTTTCAGATACGTATCTAATACTGTAAGATTGGGTTTTCATCCTACTCATTCAAAATATTGGTACTCCTATATAAAAAAAATTGATAATGTAATGTATATAATTGTACATGCACCAAATGTTTTTTTCTATTTTAGTGGAAATAGTATATTTTATAAAAAATTAAAATATGTGATTTCATCTGCTTATCGGTACACTTTAGTGAAAGAAATATGAAATGATAGACTTAGAATTTGGAAGTATGTTAAAGGTGTTTTCTTTTGTCATAGTTACATTTAAAAATTAAGAAAAAATCAGATTAAAATTAATGGAGTATGAAACAGAAATGATTACAGATGTGCTATGAGTAATTAGAAATTATTCTGACATTGCAAAGTGAATTGTGACATAAAAATGTTCTGATCATGCAAAAGCAGTAATTCATTAAGGAAGAAAAAATAAATTATAAACAGAAGTAATGAATAAGCTCTTGGTTTTTTGATAATCCCATTTATGAAAAATATTGAATCATGAAAATAGTGGAAAAATATTTAAATGACTTACTTATTTGAAACCAAATTCTCTTATCAGTGAACACAGCATAAAACTTACAACACACAAAGAATGACATTGATGATTGGTTAACGAATGTCATAAATTTAGGGTGTATAAGATTAGTTATTGTGCAAGAAAAACTTGAATTGAAATCTCAAGTTTATACATGAAAGAGGCTTGACAGAGAATCCTCATATTTGTCAACACTCTCAAAAATTTACATGACATTACCATAACAGATTGTGAAATGAAAAGTTTCTAAACTTTGAATAATAAGAAATAAATTTTGATCAGCTATGCTAGAGGAAGGACTAAATTATCCACCTAATTTCTGTATAAGAAACATTATAAAAGCTTGTCACTTGAAAGTTGAACAAAGAACGCACCCAACAAAAATATATAGGAGCTATGGAATAACAGAATTGTGTCAGATATTTAATTAACACAAATTTTATTTGATAAATGTTATCCATAAAATGGATTTATATATGGCATTTGTCAATCTTTTAAAATTAGTATTTTATCTTTTCCTTAATTCAAATATGTATCAACTTTCATTTGTAATTTTGTATTCTTTCTTTTAAATCCTTCAGTTTTTAGAAACTTCAGGCCCCTCAAAACTTAAGTGTGCCCCTGTTAAGGGGACAGAGCACAGATGCAAGTGGTGTCTGACTTGATTGGTGGAGGATGGTTTAGAGAGACTGTCTTTCTGAAGAGGTGGCACTTGAACAAAGATGTGATTAAAGTCATGGAGAGAACTTCTGAGGGTTTGTCGGAAAGAGCAATTCAAGTAGGAGCACTGTGGGTTTAAATGCCTTGTTGGAAATAAGTCTGCTATGCTTATTAAAAGGAGGCAATGAGGTTGGAGCCCAGGGGTTGGAGATGAGGTTGAAAAGGAGAGCAATTATATACTTAAAGCAATTATATATGGCCTGGATAAAAATTTAAGCAATTTAGATTTTGATTCTAGTTATAATAGGGTTACCATTGGCGAATTTTTCACATTTTCAGACTGGCAGTGAAACTTTTTCAAGTGCTCATTTGAGGACGCAGTCTCCTTTCATCTGTTAGGTCCATTATTCTGTTGAGCTTAGTTCTCATGTTCCAACTATATTGGGAAGGAGAAATAACCTGCATACTTGCTCTCTTAAAATACCCAATGCAGAAGGGTAGTCATTGTTTCTAAAAATCATTTTCCTTTGATGAGAACTGAGGTGTAATTGTAAGGGAGCCATGTGCCCTGTTACACTGCTGTTATTGTGAAAGGTAAGAATGAATTTTGGTTAGAAAATTTGGTGCCATTGCTACATTAATACTTAGGTATTAGGACCCTGATCTGACCTAATCTAACTTTTACTTAGTATTCCATGTTAAGGTTATACTATAGTTTAATGTTTAACCATTCTCTAGATTAACATAATTTTGAGATTCTTGATATCATAGGCAAGCCTGTAACAAGCAACCTTCTTATGTCTCCTTGAACATTAGGGTAGCTAACAAAAAGAGTATAATTGCTGTATAATAAGCAGTAAACAAATATAATAGATACTGTGAAATTATCCTTCAAGTGTTATCTCATCAGTGGACGAGTGTATCTACCTCTCCAGTAATACTTGATGTTGTTTTTGATAATCTTAACTCAAAAATATTTTCTCATTGTTTTGATTTGCATTTTCTTAATTATCACTGAGGCTAAACATCTTTGTGTAAGCTTTTGATAATTGTTTCTACTGTGAATTATCTATATATTCCCATTTTTTCTATTAAAATTATTTTTTCAAAAATATAATCTGGTTATTATTTTAATCCTTTGGATGTTACATCTGTTTGAAAAACATTTTCCAAATTTATTGCCAGTTAAACATTTTTTTAAATGGTGTTTTATTTTGTATACAGTGTTTTCTATATTGTTTCAATATAGGAATGGAAAATTTCGATAAATTGTAATACTGGTTCCAAACTACTCTGTGGAAGCAAATAATATATAGATTCTATAGATTAAAAGCTTTTTGATTTAAAAAAAGTTTATTTTCTCCTTTTTGTTTAAAACTTTTCAGGTCTATAGTTGAGAAAATAGTACAATGAATACCTGTATACTCTTTACTTAGACTCAATCAGTTGTTAATATTTTGTTACTATTTTGCCACAGTGTTTTCACTCTGTGTATCTCTGTTTCTATTCATATCCATATCTTCATTTCCATATACACACATAATCTGCTTTTGATATACATTTAGAAAGTAAGTTTTGAACAAACAGGTTACCAGAGGGGAGGAGGTGGGTGAAGGAAAGAACTAGGTGAGGGAGATTAAGAGGTACAAACTCCCAATTGCCAAGTAAATGAGTCATAGGTATGAAGGGTACAGTGTGGGGAATGTAGTCAGTAACTGTGTAATATCTTTGTATGGTGACAGTTGACAACTAGACTTATCATGGTGGTCATTTTGAAATGTATGAAAATATTGATTTACTATGTTAATAGGAAGTTAATAGGAACAGTGTTGTAGGTCGGTTATATTTCAAAAGCAAACAAACAAACAAACCAACATGGAAAAAGAGATCAGATTTGTGGTTACCAGAGGTAGGGTGTGTGGGGAGGGTAACTGGATGAAGGTAGTCAAAAGGTACAAACTTTCAGTTATAAGTAAGTACTAGGGATATAATATACAACATGATAAATATACTTGATACTGCTGTATATTATATCTGAAAATTGTTAAGAAAGTAAATCCTAAGAGTTCTCATCAGAAGGAAGAAAATTTTTTTTCTATTTCTTTAATTTATAATTAAGGAGATGATGGAAGTTCACTAAACTTATTGTGGTAAACGTTTCATTGTGTACATAAGTTAAATCATCATGCTGTACACCTTAAATTTATACAGTGCTGGATGTAAATTATATCCCAATAAAAGTGGAAGAAAGAAGTTTTTTACATTTTAGCACTTAACTGCCAAATACTAAACATGTGTGATGTAAAAATATGATTTTTAAAAATGTATAACCACTATACCATTATTACACCCATGAAAACTAGCCTTGATTTGATAAAATATAATAATACTGCCCATTTTTGAATTTTCCTGATTACTGCCTTAAATTTTTTATAATCGCCACCCCAGACTGCTGCCTGCCCTATCCAGGATCTAATCCAAGATGACTCATTGTATTTGGTTATCGTGGTTTTTTTTCTCTTAATCTGAAACACTCTCTTGCCTTCATTTTGTATTTTATGACACTGACTTTTTAGAGAGTCCAACTAGTTGCCTTGTAGAAAATTGCACATTCTCAAAATTTTCTGACTCTTTCCTTATGATTGGATTCGGGTTAAAACATTTTTGGCACTACTACAGCATAGGTGATAGTATATGCTTTTCAGTGTACCACACATACTAGTTTGGTTCATTATTGTTCATGATGAGTTTGGTCATTATCTCAAGGAGGTGTTGGCCAGATTTTTTTATTGTAAAGCTACTTCTCCCTTGTTTATAAGTAATCTGAGGCTGGTACTTTGAGGCCATGTGAATATATTTCCTGCCAAGTTTTCATCCAATGGTTTTATCAACTATTGATGATTCTTGCTTGAATCAGCTTATTGCTCTGAATTTTAATGCTTATGGTATTTAAAAACACAAATTTAAAAAACAGTTGTGGAATATCAAATTTAAAATGTTAGACACTACTAGTATGTTAACTTGTGCTGTGAAAGTAGCTTTTAAATAAGCATTTCCTGCTGTTCCTTATAAATAAATGTGTTGTCAATGCCCTCCAGCAAAGAGCACCAGGAACACACCTGGTGGTTGGACAAGCTGGATTTATTACTTATTGCAGCAAGGGAGAACACGCTGTGGGAAACCATGTGATGTCCCAGTAAGAGGGTGTTGGAAAGGACTTAAAGGGTTTGGGCTTTGGTTGGGTGATTGAGGGACTGGTCCAAGGTAGCAGAGGTCCACTCTGGATTGGGTGCTATCAAAAAGCAGGAACAATTTTATGCTTTGGTATCTCAATAAGTCTTATCTGTAGGGAGGGTAGAATATAGTGAGATTAAAGTTATAATTGTTAAAGCAGCAGCGTTCACTCATACTTTCTGCGAGAGGAGGACGTTTGGTATTTTTGTGGCTTGGACAGTGTTTAGATGTGATTACCAAGCGGTCTTGTTTTGCTGGTCAGAATGGCCGTGTCTAATGCTGATGTTCTGTGAAATAGTTTATGTTCAACAGAAGAATACCAAGACTTGGCTGCTAGTACCAGGCAAGTTCCTGTATATCAGAAGCTGCTTTTCCCTTTCTCAGTGTCATTTGAAAGAAAGTTTTAACTCACAAAGTTTTTTTTAAAAGATGTTTTCCCACTGGCTGTATTCTGTAGGTAGAGTCGTAAGAATGATGACTCTACTGCATAGGCAAGGGGAGGAATGGGCTCAGCTAAATGTGGGTAAGACTCAGATACATATACAGCTCTTGTGTTCTTTTTGTGCTTTGTCAGTAGTGTAAATAGTCACTGTGTAAGTTAACAGATCAGTAAATATCTCAAGCATATTGTTCTACAGGTAATATTAGCCTCATTTAAAATTTAGGGGTATTTTTAGTTTTACACATTTATAAGGAGCTGACAGTTGTTGGAAACTTATTGATTTAGCTTTGAATTGAAATGTTTCAAAATATCTTACAGAAATTTCTTATTCAGGTACCTGTCTTTATGTATCAGGATCTTCTTGATATAGTCTAATTGAAACAATACCGAAATAAATTGCTGAAACTAATAAAAACTCATGACTACATATTTTTATATTTGTTGGACAGCCACATTGTTTTATTCATTCTCTTTATGGAAGTAAATATAACTCACAAAATAATTTCACATTAATATTGTTCATATCTTTTAAATATTGGATTTTATGTAAGATTTCATTTGCAGAAGGTTCTGTTAGGGGAAAATGGTTGAATATCACTCATACTATGAATAGCGTAAAGAAACCATTTTCTGTTTGTTTAGTATTGTTACTTCTTTAACTCAGAATGGGTGTAGTACATATTTATTTATATAATAATGTATATTTATATATATTATATCCCCAGATCTTGCGTTTGAGGATTTCTGACCTCTCCAAATCCGTTCTACAAATCAGCAATTTTAGCTCTAGTATGATTAAAAACCTTATGATAAAATAAAATTCCACAGAATATGTTCCAGATAGTAAAAAAAATAAATAAATAAAATATTTTTGATGTGACTATTTTGATAATATATCAATATACTTTGCTCTTTGAAAAGTAGCATGCCATAACCATAGTTTACTTTTAGATAACAGGGTTCTCCATTTGAATCTCAGTTAGTAAACAGGGATGCCATTGATGAGAATTTACAGTTTAACTCATCCCTGTCTTTTAGAAATAGACATGTCAGTGCCCTAGGCCATTTCTCTTTCCATATTCTTTCCTTTCCCCCTCCCTTAATGCCTGTTAAAACCATTAGTCTGCTCCATTTTACAGATATGGAAGGAGGCTCTGCCCTCCCCATACCTGCACCTGTTATCCACAGGCAGTTAGAAGGTCTTATTAGGGATTTATAAAGCATTACTTTCTGTACTTTGTAGCACAAAGAAATTTGGTGTTTTATTATAGTTTTGGCTGTACTTTTTCAGACTGTGCTTCCTGCCCTGCCCCTCCCCTTGGTTTAGAATCACTGCTGTAGGAATATAAGGGCAGTCTGTCTGTGGTGTGACTCCTCATTGATCACCAGGGTTAACTGAATTAACTTCCGTCTAGAAAGAGAATTTTAGGAATGACTTTTGAGTTTGCTCTTAGCATGTTTTGGCTGCTCTTGAAGTTAATTTGGCTGTGGTACTGCAGTAGCTTATTTGCCTCAAAGAGATTTGCCCCAAAGCTTGATTGGAAAAAGTCGATGTGCTGATGGTTTTGAAACTATGACAATATGGAAGTTATCTTTCTGGCTTGACTATTTTTCTTACAGCATTAGTGATAGGTTGAATGCTATTTTAGGTAGTAAAGTTATGTTGTAGTCTGAACTAGGTGTACTATTTTGGCTATTAACTTAGTGGAGAATTCCGCTTCCCTGGAAAGGGCTTCTCACCTCTCATCTGGGGCTATTTCACTGCACCTTGGTGTGGATATGCAGAAAAGTACCTACGTCCTAGTTTCCGTAAGTTGATCACACCACTTGGGGAACATTTTAATTGTAATTGTTTAGCTATGTTAGGGCTGTATTGGTTTTGCTTTCAGCTATGCTAAGTGGAAAAGATTGAATTGCTCTTATGTCTCTCATCACATGCTGAAACTTTACTGTGACCCATGAAAGAGACATAGCAAACTGAACATAGCTTTCCCAATTACTAGCTCCCACCTGCTGACCCCCCCCCCGCCCCGTCTCTTTCTGTGTCTCTCTCTGTCTCCCGTTCTCCTTCTTTTTCCTCCTGCCCTCCCTCCCTCCCTTCTTCTTTGTCCGTTTGATTTTCAGCCTGGTTTCCTTTCATATCCACACAGTAAGCAGTTCGTTCCCTTTAGAAGTCAGTTGACTCTCTTTGTGTGTTTTTTAACACCTCTATTATGATATGATTCCTGTACAGTGAACTACACATATTTCAGATGTACAAAACCGCCACCACAATCAAGATAGCTTACATTTCCAATGGAGCTGGTTTACACAGAGATGGGACTATGGTAACAATCTGTTGTGAGATTATTATTGTCTATCATTTTTAAATGAGCAAATGGATGTTTATGAGATGGTGATCTGCCTAAACGAATATTGCCTACTGAGATTTGTCTGACTTGGAGCCCAGACGTGTTGATTCCCTGCTAGTGTCTCTGTTTTGCTGGATCATGCATATCTGGATCATTCTTTTTAGTTGACTTGGTGGGTACATATCTTTTGCCTTTTGAGAGCTAAACATGTTAAAAGACAAGTCAAATATTTATTAGACACTCTCTTGGAAGGTGAAAATAAATGTGCCTCATCACTAGTAAAGCATATTTATTTATTTATATTTTTAGGGGGGAGGTAAATTAGGTTTACTTATTTATGTGCATGCTAAGCATGTGCTCTACCACTTGAGCTGTACCCTCCCTTCTTAGTAAAGCTTGTTTTTGACCCCTCCATCAGTCTGCTTAGAAAGTTTATTTTAAACATCAAGTTACAAAAGTTTCCTGAACTTTCTCCTTTTTATGTTGTTGGAGCGATTAGGAGTGGTGGAGAAGTCCAGGAGACAGTACCACTACCCTTTTCTTTTACTTTCTAGCTGGAAATCTTTCCTAAATTCCACAGTTAATATCTGTGTTCCAATACTAATTCTCTGATATCAGCTGGTGTCCTATAATTCAGTTTAATTCAGTTTGAACACTGACTCCCCATAGTTAGTGTACATATTATATGTATTTTAAATTATACTATAGTATCGGTGTAACATCTTTTATCGTGTCAGTGTAACATCCCAGAATTGTCTTTGGGATTCTTTATTTTGTCTCCAGACTGTTTATTAAGATTCTGCCGGAAAAATAGGTTTCAGATTTTAATTTCTCTGCTTCTTTTCCGTGTTCTAACTTTTAAACTTTAAAAACTTTAATTTTGTTTTGATATAGTTAATGTGTAATTTGATGAATTTTGACACATGTGTATACTCATGAAACCATCACCACATTCAAGATAATGAGTATATACAAAAACCTATTTATAACTCTCCAATTCCTCTCTCTCCTCCCCAACCTTCCAGGCAATCATTTTAAAAAAGATTTTACTTTCTATCAATACAGGCTAGTTTGTGTTTTCTGGAACATTATGTATAAGTAAAATGATATGTGTCTCCTCTTTTGTTTGGCTTCTTTCCCCCATCTTAATAAATTTAAGATTTATCCATATTGTTGTATGAACTATCAATACTTTGCCCCTTTTTACTAGGGAATGCTGTTCCATTTTTTGGATATATCACAATTTGTTTTCCATTTACCTGTTGCCGCATTGGATTGTTAGCAGTTTTTGGCTATTACAGATTGGCTACAGACATTTGTGTGAAGTTTTTTATGTAAACATGGGCCTTCATTTTCCCTCTGAGTGAAGTAGCGGAGTCATATAGTGGGTATATGATTATCTTTATAAGAAACGAGATACGAGTCCTTTGGATAACTGTTTGGAGATTTTTCCCAGTTTGTGGCTTTGCCTTTTCATATTTTAACTGTATCTATTGAAGTTCAAAAGTTTTTTATTTTGATGAAGATGAGTTTATATTTTTTCTTTTGTATTTCATGCTTTTTGTGATATATTGTGGGGGGTTGAATAGTATTCCCATTCCTCAAAGATGTCATGTCCTAATTTCTAAAACCTGCGAATGTATTCGTTTATGTGGCTGAAGAAACTTTTCATATGTTATTAAGTTAAGGGTCTTGAGATGGGGTGTTTATCTGGAATTATCCAGGTGGGCCTAGTTTAATCAGACTCCTTAAAGAGGGAGATGAGAAGGTCAGGGCAGAAGAAAGAGATGGGAGACTGAAGTAGAGATTAGAATGGTGGACTTTGAAGACTGAGGAAAGGACCAGGAGCTAAGGAATTCACACAGCTTTCTGAAGTTAGAAAAGGCCAGGAAACAGGTTTTCTGCTAGAGCTTTTAGAAAGAACACTGGCCTGCTAACGCCTTGATTTTTAGCCCAGTGAAACCAATTATGGACTTCTGACCTCAAGAACTGTGTATAATAAATTCATGTTGTTACGCGCTGCCAAGTTTGCAGTCACGTGTTATAGCAGCCATAGGAAGCTAATACAGGGGTGGGGGTGCATCTGGAACAAGTACCTAAAAGTATGGAAGTGGCTTTGAAACTTGGGTAATTGGTAGAATTTTGAGGAGCATGATAGAAAAAGCCTAGATTGTCTTGAAGGTACTGTTGGTATAAATATGGACATTAAAGATGTTGAAGATGAGGACTCAGAAGAAAGTAAGGAACATGGTAAAGAAAGCCTATAGCTTCTTAAAGAAATGCCTAAATCATTATAAACAGAATTTCGGTGGAAATACGAACTTTGATGGTGCAAAAGGAAAGGAACACGTTATTGGAAACTGGAGTAAAGGGGCTCTTTGTCAGCTGGTAACAGAAAGCTGACCGGAATTCTGCCCTGTAATTACATAGCTGCCTCTATTCTCTCTTGCCTTGGTATGGTAGCAGTCATTTATGTGTACACTTTACTCTTCTTTTGTGTGCTTGCATAAAGTACTTTGGTTTTAATTAAAGTGACAGATTTGTATTTTTATATAAATAAAATTTGCGTTTTAATAAAGTATCAGTATTCTTCAGAGCAAACATCTTAGGAAAATATATATATATGCACTTGTTCTCAAGATGTCATTATTACTGAAGTCTTTTTGCAGTTCCCCTTTGAATACATAGACACATAAAAATAACTTGCTTTAAAACCTTTAATTTCTGGATTTTCCTAATGGCTTCAAGGAAACTATTTTTAAAAACTGATTTTGAACTTATATTTTGGACTAAAATGGTTATTGTAAAGCACATATATTGGTTATATATATATATGCTTATTTATTATTAAAGAAAATTATTTAGAAAGTGGAAGTGCATTGTTTCATAGAATACTTTTAAATGGTAACTTTTGTTAATGGTTATCATTTATTAGTGTGATACAACTTATAAATAAATGAAGATTGTGCATTCACCCTGTTCTTCCAGATCTTTTCCTTCTGGATTCTAGGGTTTTTTGTTTATTTTGTTTTGTTTTTGGGAGGAGGATACATAAGGCAGTAATCATTTCTATATTTTTAACCATTGCCAAGCTGAAAATCAGTCTTTAAATTTAAAACAAAAGTTAGAGCTGTTTAAACGTGGAATTTCTAAATATTATAGTTCCCTCTTCTGTCTTCTCAGAGCTATTGCACCATGTTAAATGTTTCAAATTAATTTCAACAAGTGGTCAAAAATTACCAGTAGACTTAAATTGCTGTTTGATTCTCTGGAGTTAGAAGGACTCCTGTGTTTGCCACCTAAATCTCTAGTATTTCTGTTGAGTTTGGATTTGAAATAGTCATTAGCCAAAATTATTTGTGGAAAATAGGAAAGATGGGAGTACAAAGTAAGTGACATAATGAAGAAGCATATAATCTCAGGATACGAGACAGCTGACATGGTTTCTGCGAGTCAGTGGCATGAAAAAGGGGCCTGGGGAGTTGCTCTTAAATGAAAGAGATGTCAGAAACATAAGCAGGACATACAAAGAGTAGTTCTTTTTAGGTTCTGTTTTGATCACATTACCTAGAATAGACATTTTTGAGGTAGTCTTGGAAATTTTGAATATTGACTGGTATTAGTTAATACCATGGAAACTTAATTTGACAAGTGTGATATAGTAATTTTGTGATTATATAGGGCAATGGCAGAATTAAAGATACGCGTGATGTGTGTGGGTGGAAGGGAGTGACATCATGTCTGGGATTTACTTTAAAATAGCTTATAAAAACAAAAGAATACAAGGCAAACAGAGCAATGTTGACAATATCTTGAATAATTGTTGACTAGGGGTGACAGATAGGTCATAGAGATTCATTATAGTCTTCTCTGTACTTTTATATATAATGGAAAATTTTATTTTAAAAATTCAATTTTTTGTCTACTGAATACATGTTTTTGCTGCTACTGCTTCTCCCAACATTAAAAAAAAAACTTAAATCTTTAAAAGTATTATTTATGTTTCTAATAAGAAAAATGAGGCTTTTTGTGGCCACTTCATTCTTCCTTCTTTTTTTTTTTTTTTTTTTTGGTCTCCTTCTGAGTTATCACCATCTGCTATAGTAAATATTTGTTTTGTTTGTTATGTGTCTTCTCCTCCTGGAATATAAGTTGAATGAAGGTAGGAGGGGTTTCTTTCTGTTTTGTGCATTGCTACTTCATTACCTCTACCTGCTTAGCACATGGTAGTTGCCTGGTAAATAGTTTAATGACTGAATGGCTGAATGGGAACTAAAGCTCTTGAACATTGAGGGCATGGGGTTTGGCCAAAGACAGAACCAAGGAGAACCACTTTGAAAATTAACCCTGTGGAACTTAACGGGAAAATGCGGGCTAGTAGATTAAAATTCAGAGGACTAAGAAGCCGTCTTTCCCGCCTTTGACTGTAAAGCCTTAATATAGCAAATAGTCAACATATTTTCAGCAGTAGGAATTGCTATAAAATAATTGTTATTTTACTGTAATTTCTCTTGACTGTCTTTCATGTAGTCATGAAGGTTTTCCCTCCCTCCAGTTATCTATTTATTACTAAAAAGCAGTCCCTTCTTGAGATGTACAGCTGTCCCTTGGTGTCTGGGGGGATGGGCATGGGGGGTTGTTTACAAGACCCCACAGATACCAGAATTTGTGGATGCTCAAGTCCCTCACATAAATGATGTAGCACAGTTGACCCTCTGTCTCTGTGGATTCCACATCTGTCTGTATGGAGGGTACACTCTATTTTACTTAAAGGTTATGTATTTCTTCTCAGGAAAAAAATTATTTAAAACTAGTAATTTTATACAGGCAAGGTGAATTTTAGAAACTGTTCTTAATGATTTGTTTTTATGTTAAAAAATACATAATCTCACATTTTTCCTAATAGCTGATTTTCTCTTTTTCAACATGTATGTGTTCACAAGATAGATTTTAATATCTTGCTGCATGAACATCATAATTATCAGTTATCTACTACTTTTAGACAATAGATGTTAGTTTTAAACAGTACTGTGAGACATAGCTGATAATCGTATTCAATAATTAACGTGGCTGCAAGTTGAGTATTAAAAATGACATCAGTGAAAATTCAGAAACATTTTATATTTGATATTCTAAAATGAAAGGTTTTAGAATCACTGCTTTTAAAATTACTGAAGTCATTTTTATAACCAAAACTGTAAGCTTTGACTGAAGGAGAAAGGTAAACAAAAATTTCTAGTGAGTCTCAACATTTTTGGGTTTCAGGACCCCCATTACACTCTTAGAAATTATTTAGTACCCCAAAGATCTTTGATTTATTTGGGCTGTATTTCTCAGTGTTTACCCTTAGAAAGTAAAACTGAGAAATTTAAAAAGTATTCATTTATTAAATTTACTTAAAAATAACAGGTAATTACATATTCACGCAATGGAGAAATAGCCATATTTTCCCAAAACAAATGAGAAAGATGACATTACTTTACATTTCTGCAAATCTATTTAAAGTCTGGCTTAATGGAAGACAATTGGATTCTCATATCTGCTTCTGCATTCAATCTGTTAGGATGTTATAAGCCATGTAGTATTAGAAGCCAAGAAAACTTTATTGTATACTTATGAGAGATTGAGTGAAAACACAAATAACATCTTAGTATTATGAAAATAATTTTGATCTCATAGATGGCTTATAGAGGTCTCAGGGACCCCCAAGGTCCAAATTTTGAGAACTGCTGGAATAATTTCTCACAGGATACTGTAAGTGGCAATGTAGTGTTTTAAATAAAAGAAAAGTTTAAAAAAATATAATAGTGTCAATTAGATAAGCTTCTATTTGATAGATTTTACTTTAAGGGAACTATTGAAGTTAGCGTGTGTTTACTTATTTGTATAAATTTGGGCATTGAAGAAGGATGCCCTGACCTGCAGGGTTGTGTTTGTAGATTTCACATCTTTTAGAATACTGTGTAACAGAATGGTCACCTTATTTCTTAGAGAAGTAGAAATTAATTCAGTAGTAATAGATTGTTAAATTTTTTAAAACAAGTTTTTGATAGAGTTGCATGCAATTAAGAGGGAAAGCACAACTCTGAAAAGGAGTTAATTTATTAAAAAAATCATGATGCTTAATGTCATTTGTGAGCAATATTGTATTTACCTCTTTATAAACATTTCTTTAGCTAGACGAATGTAACTATTAACTTTTTCCCCCCTTAAATAGTAGTATGTTTCTTTGTCAGTTAGTTCTTAAAGCTTTATCTTTGTTAATTTGCCTTCTGCCTCCATCTGTATACAACCTAAGAATCAATAGTACATTGAATTAGCTGACATGGAAGGAAAAATAATAAATAGCGAAAATAGCATTTATTACTTAGATTCTATTTCAGTTATAACTAATAGAAGATCCAGAGGGTATTGGTAAGGGATTAGGGAAATGAAGTTATTTCACGAGTAGTAATCTACACTTTTGGATTCTTTATTTCATGGTTTTATTTAGAATTGACATTGATGCTGAGTAGCTAGTAAAATAACTGATTTTCATTAACAGCAGTATGCATTTGGTGGGGATTTTTATTGATGGATTTCTGTAATATTAGACACAATGATTTATTTAAAGGCTTTGTTAATTATGAAGCTAATAAGAACTTCAGATTATTATGGGCACACTATACATTTGTTGACAATATAAACTGCATGAGGTTTTTAATGCTCAGTACATTGTTCTTACATTAGGATAATGTATTAATTTTCCATTACCTTGCTAAGCTTCCCAGTCTTGCATATTTGCTAGGAGGAGTGCATCAGTAGCAATAAGACCTTTTCCCCCAACGTATCTGACATGCCTCTGAAAATCTGACACAACAGAGCTACAGCTAGATTTTAGAAGTTCTTTTGTTAAATCATATAAGAAACTTAAATCGAGAGTACTTCACATTTTCCACATAAGGTGCTCTTTCGATGAATAGCTGTGTAGCAGCAGCACAGGAAAAGCAGAGTTCTTGGCAATACCAGCTCAATTGCATCTGCAGATGAGGATTTAAAATTCTGTGCAGCAGACAGTACCTCCAGCAGGCGAGTAAAAGGTTACTGCATTATTTTGCTTGTTTGTTTCCATAGGCTTTATCTACAAAAGGTTTTTAAAAAATTCAATGTGAAGTGCATGCCTGTTTATAGATATTCTGGAAATTGATTTAAGTATAACATGACTATCAAAAGGGCAGTGCAAGGTGAACGAAGAGGCAATACTGGCTCTTTTTAAATTTAAACCAAAGAAAAAATTGAGCATGAGGCATACACAAATAACCTTTCAATGCCACAGAAAACAGGAAGTTTTAAAATACACATTTTAATTCAAGGCATTTCTTTTTAGTTTTTAGACTATCTTCCTCAAAAAAGGTGCTGTTAAGAAAAACTGCTAATTGTTGGTCTATGAATGTTCATTAAGTTACAATTATTTGAAGTCTGATTATTTAGGAAGACTATAAAGTATTTGCATTAATGTGATCCTCTCTTGTCCTGGAAATTATAATGTGGATTGTAATTATATGGTGTACATAAATATCTTTATACATTATTGGCAAAAGTGGATGCTTAAGTAAAAAAAGATACTAGAATATGGCTAACAGACTTAATACTGTTTATATTTTCAAGGTGGCTTGTGTTTTTTGAATCTTTTTAATGAGATGCAGATAATCAGGTAGGAGAAGATTTAGTATCAAAAAGGCAGGTTTTTGGTGGCTTTTCACCTATTGTCAATACTTATTTATATGGTCACATAGCCCTTCTCATTTTAGCTCTTCTAACGTTTGTAATAGCAGGTGCCTCCTTGGATTATCTTTTTTACTTACTCCATCATTATCTGCACCACTGTTTTTGCCATAGAATTTTATTGCTCCAAATTTCTGAAGTTTAAGTACAATATTCAGAGGGAATTTGTTACTTTGTATATCAACCACTGCCCTGCCCTCTCCCAGCAATACTCAGATTTTTATTAGCTACTGTAAATTTTGATTAAAAAATAATTATGCCTATGTTTTTGTATTTTAGATTGAATAATAAGATTGAAAACGATCCTATAAATTAATCTATAATATAAAAGTAAAATCAGTTGATTATTCTTACTGTGAGCGTTTGGCAGGGCTTCTTGAATCGTAGAGTCATAAAAGGTCAGCAGTTCTGATTGGTAAGTTAAAGAATCCGTCCAGTAATTTGCTCCCTGTTGTTTCTCAAAGCAATGCAGCAGCAGTTCTTTTCCAGATATTGAGCGGTTCTTGAACAGTGTGTATGGGGACAGGGAGGGGTGGGGCTCATTCCTGTTGGTTGTTGGAATTGTGTGCATTTACAGAGGGAACAGGTTGGATAGGCTGAGCTGAAGGAGTAGGCAAACAGATCTAAACTGATGGAGGACAGAAAGAGTGGTTAGTATAATTTGGGGGTATATTATCTTGAGTCTGCTCCTTTATTAAGTACTTGGGCTTTAATATAAAACAGTTCGAAATATTAAAGCACCTTACCTTCTTTCTAAAGAGTAGCCGGGAGACTTCTGCTTTCAATATCGAGTTTTTCCTTAGCAATGAGTTTGTGGCTGGTATCTTCTGTAGGGAAGCTGTTGTTTTATTCTTTTTTAACAGTGTTTCTTTCAGCCAGAGAGCTGCAGAATGAAGCAGTTAGCCAGTTTTGAGTATATAAGGGATGTTACCATTTCTGATTTTTTAAGTTAAATTCTTATCTAATGAGCAAATCAATGTGTGGCTGTAGCTGCAGCGTTATTTCTTCTTTAATGAAGAGGTTGAGCCGTTCGACCTGCTGCTCCGATCTGTTCTCTTGTAGCAATACATCAGACCAGTTACAGAGATTGTCCATCGAATGTCCCAGGCAACTAAAGGTAACTACATAGATTTATTTCAGATAAAAATATACAATTAAAATGGGTGCATTATAACTAGGACCAAATGATTAAAAATAAAAGACCAATTAAAGATGTTCTTAGCAGTTTTCTTGACCTTGCAGTAGCTATCCAATATCATTTTGTCATCATCAGATTGTGTAGCAATGGAAATGCACTGCAGTAATTGATTTTGTAATAGGATCAGGTGATTTACTAGCTGCACTGACAACCACTTGCTTGCTTGCTCTGAGCTGTGGAGCTCTCTAATGGATGTTATGATTGCCGCCTGGAGTTGCTGTGAGACTGCTGGCCACTTAAAGCAGCAGCGTGTATTTTTAAAATTAGAATAGTACGTTTTTCTTTTTTGTTTTCTTTGCTTTAAGTTTTGGGTAACCTCAGTAATTTTATAGTTAATTTGTGTGCCCCATGAAAATTTTAGAGATTATGTATTATTTCATTAAAAATTCATTGGTACCAGTAGCCTTCAATGTAATGAAGTATAATCTCTGTTCCCTCCTCCTAGCTTAGCATCAACATATGTATCAACATACTTTTGTACTGATCACGAGAGCATCTCTCTAGAACATAACAGCTTATGTTAATTATCCTGTGTCATCTCAGTGACACAGAATATTCTTAACATTTGTAAACTTTATCAGTTTTTAAACCCTAACTGTAATTATGATCATGGAATTATGGTAAATCTTGTCCTAATGAGTTGCATTAGAGTTGTTTTGTAGCCTTTTTGATTTTTTGCTTTATTACTGGTTTCATAGGTAATAATAACATTTAGGAAGTCTTGAGTTGGACCAATTCTAAGAAATACTATTGAAAACATACTAGCTATTTTAAAGCAATATTTAAGGACATTGCAATTTAAAAACTTAATGGCCAAGATTATGAATTTTCAGTGATTATATTTCAATATTTATTTTTGCCTTTCTTTTTTAAACAAATAATTGATTGTAAGTATAAAAATTTAAGACTAAAGCTTAAAATAAAATAGAACTAGTATTGTATAGCGAACCATCAGACTTGGGTGCCCAAGATTTTGCCTGCTGTAAAGTTCTGCTTAGGGCTGTGCATTAGGAAAGAAAATTATCTCCCCTTTCTATGTTCCTCATCAACTCCTCTGCCTCTCTATCTAGTACGTAAAATGTTTTGTGCAGAACCTGATTTATAAAAATACTGAGTTCTCTGTCCTTTCCTAATTTATGTTTTTTAACCATGTTTATGTTCTTAATAGGATAGAGATGCTAGTTCTTTCAACCACATCTAAAAACATGTACATTAATTATGTTAGTAATTTGCTATAGAAGAAATTGAACGTAAAATTGCCATTGTGTATGATGGTCAAACCTGTGAAGACAGCTTTTCTATGTGATGAATTGAAATGCTTGCCCTTAGTGTTTGAATCCTTTGTTGTTTCTTGAAAGATGCGAATGTCACCAGTATCATTCCGTGCTACATTCATATCTACCCTAAATTCTGATACTTAAAACACTAAGTATGGAAGACTGTAATATAATTTAAACTCTAGTGTTTGTAATCCTTTATTATTCAATAGGTAAGGTTTATTAACCCCCACCCCCTCAAAAAAAAACCTCTATGAACACTGATAACATGAACATAAGGATTTTAGTATCATATGAGATTTGGTCAAGGGTGTGTTTAAATTTCATATATATTGAAATATTAAATAGTGGATTGCCAACAAATTAATCACTGATATAAGTTTCTCTGGATGGTGTACATTAAAGCTTTTTTGAAGGGGGGGGTGAGCAAATAGGAGGGAGGGAAGTGAATACCAGAAGTGTTACTACTTTATAAAAAAGATTAGTTATAAAAGGTAGAAGATACTATGATCTGTAATTTGACAGTATTTCATGTAAAATAGTCAGTATACTTTGTGAAGTTCTAGTGGAACTGCCTTTTCTTAAGAGCCCTAGATCAAGCATTAAGCAACCTGGATTTAATCAGACTCTACCTCTACTCTGCTTGATGACCTTGATCAGTTTATGTCTGAACATTTTTAAGTTTCCTTAAACTTGCATCTAAAGTGTCCGTTAAAAAGAAGTCAACTTACTCATACCAGTGTGAGGTGTTACAATACTTAACTTGGAAGCAAGTTGAAAGTAGGAGGAAGGATGAAATTTCCTCAAGAATCAGGTTCTAGGTAATATTGAAATGTCTTCTTTCATTTTTCATGTCTTTTTTTTTTTTTTGAGGCTTGGGAAGAGGTGCGTGTTTTTGCTAAGAATGCTTATCTATTTTTGTATCCAGTATTGTCTAAATAGGATGGTTACTCTAGATAATTATTCTAGTTTTTAAAAGAACAAATTTGAATGTCCATGTATGACTGAAAAATTGTGCTGAACACTGGAATTTGACACAACATTGTAAAATGATTATAAATCAATAAAAATGTTAAAAAAAATTTGGGATTGAATTCTAGAACTCCCACTTTTACCTATGCTCTCCAACCAAAAAAAAATTTGTTAAAGAGTTTGTTTCAGTACCTAGCCTATTTTTTAGTAATCTTTTTTTTCTTTTTTAAGGCATCCTTTATCTTGCTATTGCTCTTTCCATGTGTGGCTTATCAGCTAAGTTGAACATGGTCCTGTTTGTGGCTGGACAAAGTGGTTTGTGGGTCGATTTAATTAGATGTGCTCAAAGTAATGATCATGTCATAATAATTATAACAAACATTTGTTGAACCCTTAATTTGGACCAGGTGCTGTACTAAGCACTTCTGTCTTAATTATATCATTTGTGAGATAGGTATTTTTATTGTCATTTTTAAAGATGAGGAAATTGAGTGTCCGAGAGGTTATATAGCCTAAATCACACAGCTAGGAAACAGCAGAACCAATGTTAAAACTTCTCCTTAAATACATATGTATATACACGTATACATACATGCATATATATTTGTTTTTAAATTGTGATAAAGTACTGTACTTTAGTATACTTTAAAAGTATTTGCACTTTGAACTAAATAGTGACTACAGAAACAAAGGCATTATGTGACTATCTAATTTTTGTATCTTGAATAAAAAGGTGATGTACTCACTTGTTCCTCAGCTATTTGGAATATACTTTTCATTGCTGCAGTAATTATTCATTTAAAGCATTTGTATTCTGTTCACAGTGATGTTTCTCAAAGTGTGGTTCAGAGATCACGTGCTTCTCTGTCTTTCAGGACGGTAGTTAAAAGCACAGATAGACATCACAACCCTCAGACAGAATCACTAAAATGGGATCTCGGGATTTTCACTTTTGAACACTCCACTTAGGTGATTCACACGCACACCAAATTTTAAGAACTGCTGGCGTTGAGAATGTGCTCCTGTTTTACCTTTTCTGTCAGCTTTCCTTTCTCAGAGAATTGGTTTACAAAACCATAGGTGATTTGTAAAATCATCTCTCAGACTCTTAAAAACAGTTTTGATATGGAATGAGCAATCTCATACACTAATGGTGAAATATAAATTGGGAATGTAAAATTTTTAATGGTAGGCATTTTAAGAATATCTTTAAGTAATATTTAAATTGTTCATGAACTTGACTCAGTAAGCCTACTTCTAGGAATTTGTCCTACCAGAAATAAGTCAGATACTTATAGAAAGATTCAGGCACAAGGATGTTCATACCAGCGTCATTTGTAATTGTGAAAAATCCGAAATAATTCAGTTTCAAACATCAGAGAAATGGTCAAATGAGTTTATTATATTCATTTATTCAGGCTGCTGTGCAGCCCCAAAATGTCATATTTGGGAAGAATCTTGAAGATGTAGAAAAATGCTCATGATTTAGTATAAATTCTCAGAAGAAGAATATAAAATTATACTTACACGTCCATACACATGTGGTGCATATGGTATTAGATTGAACCATATGAAATTGCCATTTTTGTAGTTCGAGTGGTTGAATACCAGCATTTTCATGGAGTTTAACCTACTATGACATCAGTTTTGAAAATATGTGTTTGTTACACATTGTAGAGGGGAGACTGGAAGCAAATATAACAAATGTATAAAGTGATTATCTTTGGATGATGGGATTTATAGATAATTTAAAGTATTTCTTTTTACACATCTAGATTTTTCAAATTTTCTACTAGGTCTTAGATTTGACCTTTATAGTAAGGTCAAAAGTTGCTAACAAACCCAGTTATTGGAAATAACTGTTAAGCTTCTGTGGCAAGCAGCAAGTATTATTTTTGTAAATCTTAAAAGGACCTGTCTATACCAGTTCTTACCTCTTTTATTTGCTATTGAGTATATTTATGCAAATGTACATTTATACCTGTACCCACCTACCAAATTTTGATTGGATTGAAATCTGCAATGGAAAATACGCTTTAAGAAAAGAAAGAAAAACATCAATTTTATAAGTTTTTCTTTATCACTGGGCTCCTAAAGACCAGCGACTACTGTATGTAAGAGTTGGTTGGGTAGATACTTTAAGCTAAAAAGCTCTGGTTTAGGTTGTTGCTTAAAATTTTAAGTTGATTAAAAATCATTAAATTTTTATAGTTAAATTAATTATAAATAATGCAATTTAATTAATTTATAATGCTAAGTAGATTTTTAAAAAATAGAATCTGTGTATTATCTTAGTTAAAAAAGTTACCAAAATATATCTGAAAGGAAGTTTTATCTTCCCACCTTCATATGCCTTGTTTCCTTTAAAAATTATGGCTTAATAAGAATAACATCTACCATGTTCTAATTATCACCAAACGCCAGATGTTGGGTACTTTATATATGTTATCTCTTTTAATCCTCACCTAAAACCTGTTTATTAACTATAAAATTCGTTTTAGAGTTGCAGCCATTACAAGCTTCCCTGAGATCATGGTAAGTGGTGGATCTAGGTTTTTACTTCACGAGTGTCTAACTTCAAAGCCCATGTTCTTATCCTTGGTCTTATCTGGGACCATCTGAAATTTGGATATGCGTTCATAATTTGGGAAACAAGAAAGACTAGTATAAGCCTTCCTAATTCAGACTATCAAAGAGTGGAGCAAAGTAGATAATAAGTAATTATTTATGGTTTTTGTTTAGTCATTTGTTATCTTCTAATCTGGACAGTACATGTGTGATTCTGGTATTTATTGAGAGTCTGCTAATAGCTAACTTCTTATGCAAACCACTGGAAATCATAAAATGGAGAAGTAAAAAATGGCCTTCTGGGAGTTTACCGTCCTAATTGGGAAAGACAGACAACAAGAAAGTTAAGGTATTTCAGAACATAGGTATGGAATAGAAGCTGTTGGAACCTTAAGTTGTTAGTTAATTCTTTTGGGGAGTATTGGCGAGAAGTCCTTGGGAAGCTGTTTTAAAAGACGTGAATTTAGAAGGAGTTGTAGATTTTATTCTTGTCATAGGTCCTAGGAATCTGCATTTTAACAAGCATTCCTGCCCCTTCCAGTGATCTTTAACTCCAATGACACTGAGAACTCTCACCGTAGGTGGTAGCTGAAGCTATGAGGGTGGATATAATAGTCTGAGGAGGTGTGTAGAATGAGAAAGGAAAAGTCAGAAACCTAAAAGCAACTGTATTTTAGGGAAGAGAAGGAAAGGCCTGCAAGAAGGAGGAGCGTTTCATAGTTACTGAATTGCTTACATGAATTAGGTAACGGGAGATCCTATAGGAGCTGGAAAGAGAATGCATCTAAGGAGAAGCAGGTTGTCATAGTGAGTTGGGTCTAAAGGCCATAGATTTTAGTCTTGGATTTACTAGATGTTATCCCTGTGTTCTTTGCCAAGCAAAATCATTACTCTAGGCTTTACAGTACATTGTATCCTGTCCCTTTAAATCAGAACTGTGTGTATCAGGCACAAAATGACATGAGTAATTGTGGTTTAGTTCTATAGAGGTTTATAGAAAGTAGTTTACTATGTTACAGCTTTGTCTTGTTGTTGGATCAGGATGCTGTTAGATTAGATTTGTGTGACAGTTATAATTAATATATAATAAGTGATCTCCTTTAGTGTCTAGGAATAGGATTGGATATGATTTAGATTTTGTATAAGTTGGGAATAATCAAGAAAGTAACTGAGGAAGAAGTTATTTGAGGCTGGAAAAGGGCGTGATAGTGATAGAGAAATTTCGAGTGTATCCTTTTTGTTTCTCTTTTGCTTCCACACTTAAAAGTTTTCCTAATTTTCTAATTTTTTCCCCCAATCCATGTAAGTTGTAAACGTGTAAAATTACAAACTTTGAAGGAAAAGTCTCAGAATTCTGATTGAGGTTACATTACAGTACTTGGGGGTGGGGGGTGGGGGTAGGGTTGTAATCTTACTCTTTACACCGAAAGTTGTGATTAATAGTAAATAAAAATCACAGTGTTACCCTTTTAAAGATAATGTTTCAGAAATAGATTGGTTTAATTTTTTAAAAGAAAAAATAAGTAAGCATAAGGGCAAAGGTTTATAACATATTGTCTCTACTGTTATAGGCAGTTAATTCCTAAATTTCAGAGTGTTGACTGGTTGTTGAAAGTCATAGGCAGTCCATTCTCTAAAGTATCTTTTAAAATTCATTTCTTAAAATCATATCTGGGATAATTTTTAAATATATCTTGGAGTAGCCAAGAAGTCCTTGGTTACTGAAAAATAAAGATAGAAATCATTGCTATATGGCCTTTGCTTATTACACATTTTGATACTGACTTTTGCTTTCTCCTTTATCTTTATTCTGTGACTAGAGCTTTATTAAAGAGTGAATTGAAAAGAAAACTGAATTCTATTATTTCTTGAATCCATAGAGTTGGATTAGGGCAGCTTCCTATTTGTAAGGCTTCATTCATTTACATTGTTTTCCATTCAAGAATCAATGTCACGTACTTGAGAATGTTCACGAAAGAGAGACCAGTGAGATTAAAGCAGTTGAACCTTTAAGCAGGAGGGAGATGATTAATAGAGCACTTTTCTGGAGGAAGTATGGTGTAGACAAAATCAAAAGGGCTGATATTAGTCTTGGAAATGATAGGGATCACTTTTTTCTTCACAGAGAGGAGAGAAGGAAGGAGGAGTCAAGAAACAAAACTTTTTGAGATTGAGAGGTAGAAGATTGACAGGAGCCTAGGTCTGAAATCTTCAGTCATCTCAATGAGGAGAGTAAAATACTTAGCAGTGTAAGTTCGAGTTGTTAAATACTTTATTTTATGTAGGACTCTTTAGTTTTGGTTCCTGTTTTCTGTTTTATCACAGTGGAAATTTAATAACTTTCCGTTTTTGATAACTTTTAGTAACTTATGTTACCAGAGTTAAAATTTGATTAGGATTTGACATTCTTAAAGTATTAATGTTATCTTAGACACATGTTGCAGAGAGAGATTTAAATGAGGAAGTCAGCTTAGTAAAGTGTATTCTCTGTGACCAATATTGGTAAATACTGTTTTCTCCTTAATAATTTGACATTTTCATAAGGGAAATAATCTCAAGTGTGCTGTCTGTGGACTAATAAAAAGATCACTCCTAAGGGGAAAACCTGGATGATTATTGTAAGGAATGTCATCCTCCTTGTGGCATTTTAAAAAAAAATTTAAAAACTGACTCAAAATATTTGTTTTTTTAGTACATAGTATATAGTAGAATTAATAATTTAGCATAATTTTGAGATCATATATTTTAATTCTGTTAATATAATCTGCATTTTTAAATGTTAATTTCTGGTTTTTGTTTATTCCAAGTATTTCACTCTTAACTATTATTTCTCAAAGCAAAGATAAAAATGGGCAATGATTTGGTTTGACGAAGTAATTCTTAAGTGTTTAACAGCAATAAAGTTTACTTAACCTCTCAGTATACGTTGGTTTTCCCCCTGTAACAGCAAATACTGAAGAACTTAGACTGGGTCTGAATAAAGCAGGTGGTGACACCGGATTTTGTTAAATACCATAATACTGGCAGTCCTCTTGTAAAGCAATATATGTGTCTCTGGAAAAAACCTAAAGTTCTGCAAAATCATACCCTAAAAATAGGGACAAGCCACTCAGGCCTATGCAGCTTTGTAATCTCTGTACTAACAAAACTGGTAACAGTTCTCATAAAATTTTGATATAACTAACCATTTGCACCCAACGTCAGTTAGTCTTCTCCTTTGAAATGTAGGTCCACAAGGGCATTCAATTCTGTTTAAGATAAATCGTGAAAATTAAAAATTCTTATCCAGGATGTAGCCTTCTTTATCTGTCCTCTTCACCACCCCGCCCCCCCCCCTTTTTTACGGTAAACATGCGGAAATATTTTCATGGCTTATTTATACTCACAGCTTGGCCAGATAGTCTGACATTGTAGAAATCCTAGCAGTTCTTGAAGCCGTTAACCAGCCTCTGCTTGCTCTCTTCCGCAGGATTTTCAGGGGTTTTTTTCCTTAAGGTCATCATATATTGCTAAGGCTCTTTCTGTGAGAAAGCTCATCCCTGATGGCTTTAAAACATTACTATGCTGGAGAAAATTCTTTCTGGACCAATGTGACTTTCACATTTTACTGATCTCATCCCTTAATGATGAAAGAATGGACTAATTCTCAGTACAGAAACATGTTATGTAGAAAAATAGACAGTTGTCTCTAGCTATCCCATTGCTGTGTCATCAGTCATGTATTGGACTGTATTTGTGCACGTTCGTGCTTATATTTATATAGTACTGTGTAGTAAAGGAAAAGGGCTTTGGAGTTTGGCCTGGCCAAGTGAATCAAATTTAGGTGACTGAGCTTTGGTTATGTGAGGATAATACTAACTATCTGGTAGGATTCTTTTGGAGATTGAGATAATTTACGTAAAACATCTAGCACAGTGGTTGGTATATAGCAGATATTCAACAAACGTTACTTCCTTTTCTAGTGATGAATCTTGAGACTGCAAAGATTAAATGACTATCCCTGTATGTAGCAAAAGTCAGATTCACTGACTGTGTAATTCTTATCTTAATTCCTGTCCTGACTATCATAATTCCTACACACGCACATACATACCTGTAGGTGCATAAATACATGCAGGTTCTCCTACTGATTTAAGGTTTATTCTTTCCTTAATTGATTTATGTTTCACTAGTTCATATTCTGTTCTATTCAGATATTGAGGCTGATAATGACCAAAGATTGGCAGGGAAGCTCTTTCCTTGATGTAAGTTCCTATTCTAATTAGACTAGCGCTGCTTTCAAGGGAAGGATGCTGTGTCAGCAGTTTAATTCATGCCTGTTTGCACTTTTCCAAGACTATAAAATGTTTCCCTAGCTACCTGATAATAGTCAGGCATCGGCAAATTCATTGTTTATTTTTTGAAAAAACATGGCATCTCCTTCGGTCAAAATAAAATATTGCCAGGTTGCTTGTTTTATGTTACTGCATTATGTTTATTATAAGAGTTTTCCTTTAGAGTAATTATAAATGAATATGAAATTAATTTGGTTAATATGAAGTTAACACTTTTCTATTTGTTTTTTCAGTAAAATTTCTACCTGTTAAGATGGTCATCATTTTATTTTTCTATTTATAGATAAAAATACAGCAACAAAGATTATTTTCTTTTCCCCAGACTGCTACCTTTTAGTGTAAAAAAGAAAGACTATCTTCAGTATTTCTGTAACTGAGATTTTTTTACATTATGTGCAGTTATTTACCCCACAGTACCATTTGCAGTAACGTTGGAGAATATGCATGCTCTACATTTTATGGAAGATGTGCTATATGAGTTTGTAGTGGTTGTAATTATGTTCTTTTATGTTTTGACTGTAAGATTCAGAACTCATAGGATTTGACATTGCAGTGTTTCATTGGCTTTCATTAAGTTTTTGAGCTGTTATAATAAAAGCTATAATTACGGATCCAAATTTGCATGTAGAAGTGATTGATTTTGAAATCGTATTACATATGCTAACATTTGTTTAGAATCGATTGATGTGTTTGATCAAATATAAGAAGCTTGAGGTACACATTTATTTTAACTATTAGAAAAGAAAAAATGCTGCTGTTTAAATTACGGCATGCCATCAATTTCTGAGAAGTGAGATATGACAACAAATATGTGTCTTTTAGAATCGATGAAATACTGCAGGTGTGTATATATATTTTAGGGCTCTTCTTTGGCGAGGAGCAAATTTTGTGTTGCTGGTTGTTGAGGACCCTACTCAGTTCTATGTGTATGCACAACTGCACCAGTTTTTTCATTAATTTGTTCCTTCTTTTAGTATTTATTGAGTGTCTTTCATGTGTAGAGCTGGGTCATGTTTCTGGTCACACAGGATTTCTTCCTTCTTAGAACTTCTTTTATATATCCAGAGCATAACACAAAACCAAGTAATTGTTTGATAGCACAAGTAGTACTTACTTATATCTCCAACTAGATTTCGAGCTATCTTAAGGGCAAGATTGTTGTTTTTTATATGTTATAGATCTGCTTCATTTCCTGGCACATACTTGGTAATTTGTTATAATTTCTTGATTAATTAAACTTTGTTTAGAATGGTAAGGAAAAGGAGTAGAGCATACACCTGAAAAGAGTGTCTATGATTATGCTTTAATATAATCAGGAGTTTTGAATTTTAGAAAAATAGAATCAAACTTTGTGACTCTAAAATGAGATACTAAAGATTTCTTCAAAATTAAGTGACTTTTCTGGATTTCTTTGACATTAGAAGAAATCCAGAAAAGCCCAGTGCTCTGGCAGCTGTGGCTTATTACCCAGCTGCAAAAGTGAATTACTGTTCTGAACATTGCTTGTGGAATCATGGAATGAAGAGGTGTCTAGAAGTAAATTAACTGGCTTCAAGCTGTATGTTGCATTCCCAAGTTTGTTAAATTTTTGGCAAATTTGGCAGCTGTTATACTGCTGTAGGAGCAGTGAGTGAATATTGTCCTAAATAGTTTCTATTAGAATCATTAAGATTCTAATCATACTGTAGTGGATTTACAATAGTTCCTGGTCTACAACATAGTGATTCAGTATTTTTATAGATTGTTTCATTTAAAGTTACTGTAAAATAACAGCTATATTTCCCTGTGCTATATAATACATCACTGTTAACTTACCTTATACATACTAGTTTGTATCTCTTAATCCCCTACCCCATCTTGCCTCTACTCCCTTCTTTCTCCCCCTTGATAGCTACTACTTTGTTTTCTGTATCTGTGAGTCTGTTTCTGTTTTGTTATATTCATTCATTTTATTTTTTAGATTCCACATATAAATAACAGACAGTATTTGTCTTTCTCTGTCTTATTTCACTAAGCATAATACCCTCTAGGTCGATCCATGTTGTTGGAAATGGCAGAATTTCATTCTTCCTTTTTCCTTTTTTTTTTCAATTGAAGTGAGTCAATTACAGTGTGTCAATTTCTGATGTACAGCAGCACGGTGTCCCAGTCATGCATATACATATATCTGTTTTCATATTCTTTTCAGAAATTCATTTCTTTTTTATGGCTGAATAATATTCCTCTCCCTGTGTGTGTGTGCGCGTGCATGTGCACGCGCACACACACACACACACACCCCCCACATCTTTTTTTATGCGTTCATCTATTGATGGACACTTAGGTTGCTTCTGTATCTTGGCAATTGTAAATAATACTGCTGTGAACGTTGGGGTGCATATATCTTTTCGAATAGTGGGGTTTTTTTTGATTTTTGGTTTTTTTTCAGATATATATGTAGGAGTGGAATTGCTGAGTCATACGGTAGTTCTATTTTTAGTTTTTTTGAAGAACTTCCATACTGTTTTCCATAGTAGCTGCACCAGTTTACATTCCCATCAACAGTGTACTAGGGTTCCCTTTTCTCTGCATCCTTGCCAGTTTACATTATTTGTAGACTTTTTGATGATGGCCATTTTGACAGGTGTGAGGTGATATCTCATTGTGGTTTGAGTTGTATTTTCTGATGATTAGCAATGTTGAGCATCTTTTTTAGAAGCCTGTTAGCCATCTGTATGTCTTCTTTGGAAAAATGTTTACTCAGATATTCTGCCCGTTTATTAGCTTCTTTTTTTTTTTAATATATTGCTAGATAATACATTCTTATAGCTACCACAAAGCTCAATACATAGAAGTTTGCCAACTATCCCAGAAGATCCTCCATGTGCCCTGACTCAATCATAGCCCCTTCCCTTCCTTTAATTAAGTCCTTTCCTCGAAGTTACTCTTACAGAAATCACTTCCTTTTGTTTATGATTCTCTTACTGAAGTATGTCTCCCTAGGTATTAGTGTTTAATCTTGACCATTTAAAAAAGACTAGCTGTTTCTTTTAAGTCTGTTTTAGTCTACAGATTCATTTTTCATACCTTTCTTGAAATTTACCTGTTTGATCTGTTTTTCAGTCTGGATTTGACTGATTGCATACACATAGTACAGTTTAGCACATTCATCCATCCTTTTTGCTTCCTCAAACTGGCAGTTGGATCCAGAGGCTTGATTGGGCTTGGTTTGATCCCTCTGTCAGGGCGTGGTGTTACTTCATTAAAAGTCAGTCACCTAGTGTCTGGTGTCCTTCCTTCTATGATGTTAGTAGCTGTTAATATTCGATGCCTTCATCCATTAATTTATTGGAGATTGCAGAGTGTTAGTCTTTGAATTCTCTCATTTCTTTTTCATTTACTAACATAAATAATTTTATAAAGAGATGCTTTCCCTTATTTGCTATTTGATTCCTTAGTGCTATATCATAGTTCACTTAGGAAAGGTAGTAATGGTGTATTATACCAGAGTATGCTAGTTTATCTGTTCGGATCATATTTGAAAGCCAAAATTATATAAATTGTCGATGATGATTAACCAACTGTAATTAAAAAAATTTAATTGGAGAAATAAAAATTTGTCAAACATATGAAGAGTACAGATTTTTCCAAATAACAGCAATTATCAAACTTGATTATCTTATACAAATGCCCATCAGAGGTAGAACTTTTAAATGGTATTTTTACCATTGGTAATTTTACACTATAGAAACTATATACAGCAATGAGAGTGCATAATGCTGAGCAAAAAACAAACAAATAAACCTTAAAAAAGACACAAGTTATACAAGAGTATAAATGTATTATTTTATTTATATAGATTTCAGAAACAGGAAAAATTAATCTTGGTGTTAAAAGTCATGACAGTGGCTATCCTTGTGGGTGAAACAGGCTAGTTTCTGTTAAGTCACTAGGGGGGTTCTGGGTTATCAGAATGTTCTTTTTTAAAATTAATTTTAGCTTTATTGAGGTATAATTGACCTAAAATTTTAAGATATGTAAAGTGTACATTGTGGTGATTTTATATACGTATACATTGTGAAAGAATTTTCCCATCTAGTTAATTAACACATTCATTACCTCACTTCACATATTTCTCTCTCTTTCTTTTGGTGTGAACATTTAAATTCTACTCCCTTACCAATTTCAATTTTATAATACAGTGTTATCAACTATAGTCACCCTGCTTTACACTAAATCCTCAGACATTGTTAATCTTATAGCCGAAAGCTTGTACCCTCTTACCAACCTTGCCATATTTTCCCCAGCCCCCAGCAGTCACTTTTCTTCTCTGTTTCTATGTATATGTATGTATGTGTATATGCACCACATCTTTTTTATCCATTCATCCATTAGCGGACTCTTAGGTTGATTCTGTATCATAGCCGCAGTGAATCATGCTACAGTGAACCTGGGAGTGCAGATATCTCTTCTCTTGGAGGGAAGCAGTCAGTTGGAGCTCTTTGAGAAAGACAAATAGGGTGGTGGGGGAGTTAAAATCTTGCCACGTCAAGAATGATGTAGTGAAATTAGAGTGGTTATGTTTGAAGAATAAGCTAGATAGCATATAGGATTAAATTTGATTTTTGTGGCAACCAGGGAGGCCATGCCAAGTAGAAATTCAAGGACAGAGATTTCAGCTTTGGTAAAGGAAGAAGTAAGTGTAAAGTTGATCAAAAAGTACAATGTGTGGCTCAGGTCGTGGAGGCTGCCGATCACGGAAAGGATTTAAGCAGAGATTTGGTCCTCTTTCATCAGAACACTGGCATTTGTTGAACACCTGCTGATATAAGCGCTTGATCTGTGTTAGTTCTTACATACCATACCCTTTGAGGTCCATTTTTCACATACCATGCTTATGACCTACTAGCAAGCAGACCTGAGGCCTTCTAATTCAGCTCTTCCCTTCCTCAGCTGTTGCGATCTTGGGCAGGGCCTTTAAATCTCTAGATTCAATTTCTACAGCTGTAAAATCAGGGGGTTAAATAAGAATAGTCTTAAGCTTTCCAGCTCAAGAATTTATTCATCTTTGTATGGCTTATAACGTACCTGCCCACCCAGACCAGCAGTGTTCAGATTTTTGGTCTGAGAACCTCTTTCACTCTTAAGAAGTATTAAGGACCTGATTGGAAGAAAGGTGATGTTTAGGGCTCTGAGAAAGGAGAATGGTCCCTATCTTAGGAGGAGCTTTTATATGAAAGAGTTGCAGCGATGTCATGTTACTGTCACCTGTGCCCTTTCTCGTGGTGCTTCGAGATTTTTATTATGCCACGTTGGAAGACAGGTCGGTCTAGTGGAATGAACATAAACCTTGGCTCAGACATGTCTGAATTTCAAACATGTTACTAAATCTTACTAACTGTAAATCTTTGTAATCTAAGTGACCTTAATCCAAGGCTATTTCCTGTTTTGTAAAATGGAAGTGACGATGTCAGGGTTGTAGATTAAATGAATGTGCTGTACCTAGCACAGAGTTGGTCCCTAGTGGGCACTCTGTAATGTTTGCTGATTACATAAATGTGGTGGGAATATCTTTACTAGTTTGAATATAAAACAGGCTTCTTCACCTGTGAGATTCCGTGTTAATATTTTAGTTTCTGTGTCTGCAGTAATCAAACTGCTGTAGTAGAAAAATTAAGGCATGTTTTTTATGACTTTCAATTAATTATTATTATTCTTTTGAGTTAACCTACTTTTGCTTAGGTGAGAGGAATAACTTCAGAATGAAGGAATCCTTTCCAGAAACTTGGAAGTTCTAAGAGATATTCCTTCAAACAGATCTGAAAATCAGCAGTTTTGGAGAGCAGTGACCACCATTATTGTCTTCCCGGTTATTTGAATGGCTGAGTTTAGTGGTAAAATCCTTAGGCCGTCGTCATTGTGATAAGGAATTCGAGTTGTGACCGACCCACAATGCTTCTTCTTAGTTTTAGATTGAGTGTACAACACAGCATTGTTTGTACTGAAATTGAGGGTGTTTGGAAGTTTGAGAGTGTTTTACAACCACTGCCTTGTTAGGTTTGTCCAGAAATACTGTTCTATAACCTGAAAAATTTTAAAAATTTCTTGTCTGAAAAATTACAGATCATTACATAAGGGATCTAGTTTACTGATTGAATCATCATGACAGTGTTGCTTTATTTCATTATAACTAGAAAAGATCTTTGTAAGGAAATCATGGTAGTTATTACTATTTAAAAAATAATAGCTCTTAGTCTTCACTAAAAAAGAAAGAATAGTTTTAAGTGTATTGTAATTGTTTCTTGGTATTAAAATGAGTATTTTACATGTTTGATTATTTTGTTAGTGATGGTGATGGATTTGCTTTTATTTATTTATTTATTTTTCGGATGCTTTTTCAGTCACTGTAGACATTGGTATGTAGTGATGGAAATGGACTACAGTGAAGTTTGTTTTACCCGGTTCCTACTATGATTATATAACTTCTAGAAGTTTTTCTCATCTATATATCTTACAAAGGTCTGATTAGGGTAGATGGTTGTCTCATATTTAAAAAAAATATAGTATCTTTATAGCCACTGTACTCTGCTTTTTGGGTTACAGGGCTTATATCTTTGGTCAGCATTGTATCCCCAGTGCCTGGCACATGTTAGAATTTAAATATTGTTTCTTTTTCAATTCAGATACACATTTTCGGAAGGTGCACTGGGTGCAGTGCAGTCAGGCAGTATCTTCCCCCAATATGTCCACTCAGCCTTCCTGCCAAGAATTTGAAGAGGAAGATGGAATGCTTGTTTCTGAGAGTCAACCTGTGAATAGTGATTCTCTGGCATATTCATCTAAATGAGGTACTCGTTTGGCCTCAGAGACCAAGAAAGGAAAACCAGGCAAGAGTTACCTGAGTCCTAATTGCACACATATTGACTAAAACGTCCCAGGGACCCAGGCATGGGGGGATCAAGCAATAGCAAATGAGACTGGGATTCCTAAATTTATTTTAACACCTATATTGTGATATGATTCCTGTACAGCAAACCACACATATTTCAGATGTACAATTTGATGAATTTTGATAGATATATACACCAATGAAATCACCACCACAATCAAGATAGCTAACATTTCCATCACTCCCCAAGGGGTGCAATTTTCGAATTCTCAGTTTATCCCTTCCCACCCTCTTTACTTACTGGTAACCATAAGTTTGTTCTCTATGTCTGTGAGTTTGTTTCTGTTTTGTAGATAAGTTCTTTCTGGCTTTTTTTTTTTTTTTCAAGATTCCACATATGATTGATATCATATGGTGTTTTTCTTTCTCTTTCTCACTTACTTTACTTAGAATGACGATCTCCAGGTTCATCCATGTTGCTGCAGATGGCATTGTTTTCTTTTTTATGGCTAAGTAGTATTCCACTGTGTGTGTGTGTGTGTGTGTGTGTGTGTGTGTGTGTGTGTGTGTACACACCACATCTTCTTTATCCAGTCATCTGTTGATGGACATTTGGGTTGTTTCCATGTCTTAGCTATTATAAATAGTGCTGATATGAACATTGGGGTGCGTATGTCTTTTCGAATTATGTTTTTCTCTGGGTATATGCCCAGGAGTGGGATTGCTGGGTCATATGATAAGTCTGTTTTTAGTTTTTTGAGGAATCTCCATACTGTCCTCCACAGTGGCTGCACCACTTTACATTCCCACCAGCAGTGTAGGAGGGTTCCCTTTTCTCCACACCCTGTCCAGCATTTATCATTTGTGACTTTTTAATAATGGCCATTCTGCCTGGTGTAAGGTGATAGATACCTCATTGTAGTTTTAGTTTGCATTTCTCTAACAATCAGTGATGTTGAGCATCTTTTCATTAGGATTCCTAAATTTAAGAAGTAAATAACAAGAGAACATTTTCTCCCCTTGTGCTCTACAATAGTTGCCAACCTAAAGTTATGCTCACTAGTTTGTGAACACTATTTAAAAAACAGTCACTAGATTTGTAAAATAATAGTGAGGCAGCAGAGAGGCCAGAGCTAAAAAATTTGAGTCACTACTTGCTCATTGTGACGGTGTTGAGGCTTTCCTTAAAGATCCTGAGTTATTTCTGAAATTTAGCAGATTCTGGTTTTCTTTGGTCCTGTGATCACCAGCTCTTTGTGTAGTGGCTTCAGATGTTGTTCCTTCAAGTCCAGTTGCTCATGTGACCCTATTCTATTCTTCATTCCAAAGTCTCCCTACAGCACAGTTCACAGTGAACGGTGTGCTGCTTACTCGTCAGTGCCAGGAGTTGTGGGCCCTGGGGAAGCTGCCTCCGTGCCTGTTGGAGTGGGAAAATCAGTGTTCTGGCCTTCGTCTTGGCACCCTGATGTGATAGTATCTGGTATGGGTGTAGGGAAGTCCCAGTTCCAGGCCCAGAGCAAAGAAGACCTAAACCTTCTTCAGCATGTAGCAGTGGGAGAGTCAAGGAAGGAAGAGAAGTGTTTGCATTGTCTTCAATTAATTACACATTTTTAATTGAGGTGCTTTTATATAAAGTGAAATGCACAGATGAATTATGACAAACGTATGTTTATATAACCATAACCAACACACCTCAATCAAGATACAGAATTTCTATCACTCCCCACATTTCTCTCACACTCCATCCCATTCAGTCCACACTTAGGCAACTACTACTTTTCTGATTACTATCACTGTAGATTAGTTTTGTGTATTTGTAAACATCATATAAGTAGAATCATATGGTGTTGCTTTTTTGTATCTGGCCTCCTTTATTTAACGTTCTGTTTTTGACGTCTTTGTTGTTGCATGCATCAGAAGTGCATTCTTTTTTATTTCTGTGTACTATTCCATTGTATGAATACATCTCAATTTATCCATTCTTCTCTTGATGAGTATTTGGGTTGTTTTCAGTTTTGGCTATTCTGAATAAAGCTGCTTTTATAAGCATTCTTGTACAAACCTATTTGTAGACATTTCTCTTGGTTAAGTACCTGAGAGTGTATGTGCTAGCTCATAGAGTGTGTGTTTTTATGAGAAATTGCCAAATGGTTTACTGCAGTGGCCAGTAGCCGTGTATGAGAGAGTTTTCAGTTGTTTCCAGTTTTCACCATTTGGTGGTGTTTGTAATTCTTGTGATGGGAAATTGTGGTTTTAATTTACATTTCCTTGATGGCTAATGTTATTGAGCACCTTTTCATATGTTTATCAACCCTTTTATATCTTCTTTACTCAACTATTTGTCATTCACCTGTTTTTTCCACTCAGTATTTGAATGGTAAATGACCGAATTACTCCATGACTGAATTCTGTTATCATTTACCTTTCTCATCCAGATTTCAGCTTTCATATCCAGAGCCGACAACCCCCCTGCTCTGAGCCATGATGACAGCACCGCTCCACCTAAAAGACTTGTAGGAGGGATCTGTTAGCTCAATAGAATTTTTTTCAGTGGAACTTCATTCTTGGACTACTACAAAGAAATAGAAATACCTGGTGACAGCTTAAGATGGACACTTCCATTTTTATATTTTAAAAATCTGTAATCACCAAGGTTTTTAGTTTACAGTCTATGAGAAAAGAGTATAAAGACAAACCAAGACGTATTGAAGATGGATAGAGGTGAGATCAATTTAGGAACATCTTGTGCACTGTGCTTAGGGGTTTAGATTTATCCTCCAGAATAGTATTTGTAAGTTTTGCAGAATCACTCTCGTGTTGCTAATTCTGTCTTTGCACACTATCCCCCCGCCCCTTCTCTCACAAGTTCTCTCTTCACCTGTTTAATATTTTGCCCTCTTTTGAGCAAAGGGTTTAGCATGTAAAAAGTTCAGAAATTGCCACTGAGCTGTTGACATTTCACTTTCTGGCAGCAGCACAGAGGGTAGATGGGGTGGGGTGGGAGACAAAAGATAGGGAAATTACTAGCGGTGTTATTCAGATAGCTTGGGCAAGAGACAGATGATACATGCTTATTAAACAAAACTAGAAAAGTGGGGTTGATTGTAGAGCTACTTAGGAGGTAGACGTAGGAGGACTTAGTGATGATAAGATTGGGTGAGAAGAATGTGGGAACAGGCAAAGGTGGTGGTTGGGATGATGGGAACCAGAATGATATCTAGATTTCTCCTTCCCCGCTTTGTTAACTTTCAGAAAAGTTCCAGGTACAGTACTAAGAACTTACTTTACCCCAGAACCATTTGATAAGTTGCCAAAATGATGCACCGTCACCCCCAAACACTTGAATATCCGTTTTTTTTATAAACAAGGACATTCTTCTGCATAATCACAATATAACCATTACAATCAAGACATTAGCATTGGTATATTAGATTGTCTATTCCTCAGACCCCATTTGAGTTTCACCAGTTGTTCAAATAGTATCTCATATACGGATAAGATTCCATTCAGAATAATGGGTTGCATTTATTTATCATGTATCTGGAACAGTCCCTTGATATTTTGTTTATTTTCATTCCTTTAATACTTTTGCATATTGCAGGTCAGTTGTTTTGAACAGGGACCCTTCATTTGGGTTTGTTTCGTGTTTCCTCGTTAGTGGATGCAGGTTATGCATTGTTGACAGGAACACCCCAGAAGTTATGCTGTGTCACTCTCATTGCTTCTTATTAGGAAAACATGATTTCAGTTTGTCCCATTACTGATGCTCACTTTCAGGCTTTCTCAGTCTTCTTACACTGGGAAGACACTTCAAATAGTTTTCTGATCTTGGGAACCTCCACGTAAAAATTGTTGTATCTGCAGCTCATAGTACATTCGCTTGACCGGTAAATTGTAGATATGATTCGTTGATGATTATCAGTGCTCTTTTGAGTACAGAATGCCCTTTTTCTGTGGATATGTTTATATTGGCAAATTTATTAGCCTCTTCTTTTTCTATGGTCCCCCCTTCCCACAGAGGGTATCCGCTGCAATACAAGTTAATAGAGCAGATTGAGGAAACTCCAGTTTTTTCTTTTTTTTTAAACTTTACTACTTTACCTTTTTTACCTTGTCTAAATAGGCCTTACCACAAATTTTTACTGTTTGAGTTCCAAATGAGATACAGTGTGTGCAAGAGTAGTTCCCCTCCCCCAATATTTAAAACTAAAAATACCTTTTTAGCCAGCTTTTCTTGGGGGAAAATGTAACCCCTTGGTAATTAAGCTTAGCTTACTTTCCTTGAAATTAATCTCTTTTATCATTTCATAAATTTTGCCAACTCTTAAGAAACGTAATAAATCTCATATAACTAGCTTAAACCAAAATGGGACTTAATTTTTCTTAATGTAGGCTCAGCAGATTTAATTTAAATGAAGGTTGTAAATTGATTTTAATTAATGTTATTTACAACATGAAAATTTCTTGACGTTGTTGAATAGTAAAGCAACTAAAACCATAAGCCAAAGCAATATGAATATAAAAATATTGCCTAAGACACAAATTTATTTAAGACTTTGAAAAAACAGTTCCTTATTCAGTGACATGATCAGGCTCAAATGTAGTCCTAGCAGTTAGAAAATTACTGCTTTTATAGGCTCAAATGGGCATAAAAGCGTTCATTTTGAATCGTAGAAATAGGAATTATATTTTCCTCTTTACTGTGAGTTTACCTCTTTAATTTACCTTTTTAATGTAAAAATTACATTCGTCTTGTTTTTTGCATCAGAAATATTAATTCAAGATCAAACACGAGATAAGCAAGTACATACAAATTTCCTTTTCAACTGAAATGAGACCTTTCTTAGTCTACTCTTGATGTTCATAGAAGAAGATTGTTCAGATGTGTGAGAAGTTGAAAACTGCAGCATAATGTTCATTGCTTTTTGTAAATAGTAGAATATTCTTTTCTTCACAGAAGTCCAGAGCTTGCCTGGGCAGATCAATGAAACTCATCTTGAATGTATAAGACTACAGGTTCTTCCTTTTTTTCTTAAGTCACCTTCCCACAGTCAGAAGATTCAGAGAAGGAGTTCCTGCCCAGTGATACACGTGTGTTGAAAGAGAAGGAAAATCAGTTTGGTTTTGTTCTGCAGCTTCTCCAGGTGGTTTCCAATAAGACTTGAAACTTGCTGCTGTCTTCTGCACTCACGCCCGAGCAGCAGTGGAAACATTTCAACATTTCTTTTTTGTAACATGATGTTTTCCAAAAGTGTATTTTCCTTTTAAATCCAAGAATCTTCTTCCTTGAAGTCAAAAGTATTTTCTTCGTACCTTATGGAGACTGGAGAGTGTTAAATTGGCTAGTTTCTAGCCATTCTTCATCTTCAAAGTATTCAACAAAATCTTTCTTCTGTTGTCTTAAAAGGACCCCTTTCAGCTCAAATACCCTGTTGAGAACTTTTCCTCTGCTGAGCCACTGGATTTCTTTATGTAGTGGGAGATATTCTTTAAGTATTCCAGAATGAAATGACCTTTGTTCAATGAAGTTAACCATTTTGCAGTGTTTTTCAAAACATTTTTATTTCATCCCAAGTGTGTTTGACACCAGTCCATGGATGCCTTGAGTGTTAGTTCAGGTCCCCAGAGAAACAGATGTCAAGACAAGTTTTGAGGTGCAGGGAGCCCCCCATCCAGAGCTGGCTGTCAGAGCATTCCCACCAAGCTCAGTCGTTTGCTGGGTGGAGCCTGAGGAGGCACGGCTGGTGTGACTGCCATGGTAGATTTCCGGGTGAGGCTGCTGGAGGTGGTCTGGCAGCTCTGCTCGTCATAGCAGGTTCAGATATCAGAGCAAGTCCTCACTATGACCACCACACCCTCCACATCCCACTGGGCTCCAACACCATCCTGCGGTGCAGACACCTTTCTTACCCTGCTCCCATTTGACACCCCCACCGAAACAGAAGTTCTCATTCTGCCCTGCCTTTACCTGCTGGGCTTCACAGTGCGGATCCCTCGTCACTGTTCTCATAGTCAGGCTCCTTCCTGACTATGGAGAGTTTGGCTGGAGATGCTAGAATTGGTTGTCATTAGTGTCTGTGTGATAATTAAAACCTGAGGTTTCAAAGAAACTGCAGAGAAGGAAGGAGCTGGCAGTGGAGAACAACAGTGCTGCCTGAGGGACAATACCAAGAAAAGGGGTGATACCAGGGGAAACCAAGGGACGTGAGAGTTGTAAAGAAGCGATGAATGCTTGTTCAATAATGTTAAAAGCTACAAAAATAGTAAAAGATCCAGTGGGATTTAGCAACCAGTTTAAAATTTAGTTACAATGGAAGTAAACTGAGATGGCAAAGGCAGTGGAGTTGAATGGCAACAAGGAATTAAATTTGGTCATAACAAAAATATATATTTAATAACATAAAAAATACATATTGTCAGGTGGACTGAGAAACAGTGTTTTGCATCCTTTCTGGTAAAAATATACAGGATTGATGAGGCATGCGGATTTAAAATATTCAGTTCAGAACCAAAACTTAATGAATACTTGCTGCTTGTGTGAACACTTGTGTGATGCTCCCCATGTTGTTCATTTTGTGTGGATTTTTGTTTATCTGCATTACTAGGGATCTGTTCAGCCAATTTTGCAGCCCCTGGAAGATTTTCACCCTAAGCTCTGCATAGGATTTCCCAGTTTGCTGCAGTATAGGGGATGTGGCACTAGAATTACTCAACAGATAATGTGCTTTTGAAGTATTAATCTTCTTAGTCACATCTTTCATAGCATGTGCTAAAAATAACAAGAAACTTGATAAAAGGAAAAATTATTTTTATGACTTAGAATATAATTTATAAATAAATGTTAAGATACTAGATTTATACCCTATCAATTTCAGGAGTCTTATAAGGGACTTTGTTCAGTACAGACTACAACTTAAAAAAATGGGTTTAAAATAATTGATACTGTTTTTGTGATCTGGTTTATAGCTCTTCTTTGGTGAGGAAAGTATGCTCAGCACAAGACCAGCTTTAAAAGACTGGATAATTATTTACTCACTAAATAAGTGTTTTGAGGACCTCTTGAACCGAGCATTTTTGTAGGTGCCGAAGATAGTGGTGAAAAAGGAAAATCTCTTTCCTTATGAACTTAAACTCTAGTGGAAAGAGGCAGATAATACATGAAGAAATGGGTGGATGGGCAGATAGGCACTCATTATGTAACAGACACTCTCAGTGCTGTAGAGGAGTCCAATGGAGGAAGGGAGTAATGAGATGCAAGGGAGTGATTATTTTCAATAGGATTATTAGGGAAAGTGTCATTTGGAGGATGTTTGAATATTCCTGAAGGAAATGTGGGAAGAACCATGCAGGTACATGAGGGAGAGCATCCGGCACAGGGTGTGCCCAGCACAGAGTCTCTGAGGTAGCAGTGTATTTCCCTCTTCAAGAAAGAACAAGGACAGAAAGGGTGGAGCAATGTGAAAAAGGGAGAACAGTATAATAGGAGCTCAGAGTGGTGGGATTTGCATAGATTATGCAGGGCCTAACAGACAGCCATTGAAAAAATTGACTTTTATTTGGAGTGAAGATGGGAAGCTCCTGGTGGATTTTGAATAGCAGAGTGATATGATATGACTAAAGTGTGTATTCCAGATACTTACTTTTAATCACTTTGAACATAGTGATTAATAAATTATTAATTTGACATCTGGAGAGTTCATACTGTGAAGCTGGAGAATTATTACGTGGTGTGGCAAAAGGGAACTCCAGGTGATGAGGGAAGCTCTTCTAGAACACTCTTAGACTGAGAACAATGAGAGGGATGGTGTTTAATTAAGAGGAGTGATTTAGGGAGACTTTAGGCGTCTGAAACATTTCATTATTCCCTCTCTCTGAAACCATTGTTTTAGATTTGTATATATATATGTATACACACACAGAGTTGTAATGTAAAATCTGATTTTACTGTGGGTTCTGGTCAGGTTAAGAGTCATTAACTTGTAAAGAAACATTTCTAAACATTATCCTCTAGAAAATTAGTATGTGCCTGAAGCATATTGAGTGCCCAGTGAGTATTTGTTTTAGAGTAATAATCTTTGAGGGCTGTAGTGATTCTGGTTTTGGAAAAGAAGGCAATAGCAATGTTAGAGAATAGTATTCTTTTAGGACTTTATCATATGCAGTTATGTAGATTGAGGCACATGAAAGAAATCTCAGTTGAGTGTCAATTTCTGGTCCCTGCTTTGCTCTAAGCTATCTTGAAGCTAGCAAGCTTGAGGAATACTTAATCTCTTTGAACCAAGATTGCTTTATCTGTGAAGTGAGGAACATTTTCAATTTAAAATTTCTTTGGTTTATCAGTATTATTCCTGAACTTTAAATCATTTTCATTCTCATCATGCCCAGTTGTCAGGAAATCATAGAATTTAATGTCAAAATATATTAGCCATCAGATTTTATTTTACTGATTTCAAGTTCCATTTCACTGGTTATTGATAAAAACGTAAGTCGTGTATCTGATATAGTTTGACATTATATACTGGTAAGAAGAAATAAAAGAGAATCCTCAAATTTTACATAGTTTTTTAAAGGATATAGGCTTCTGCTTGTTTATGTTTGATTTTCGTATGACAGTGTCCTAAATCATACAAAAAGTTTTCTCTTAAAAAGTTTAAAATTAGGATTATAAAAAGTAAAATTGTGCTTTTATTAATACCTCATTTATTAACTTCTCCTGTATGGCATTTTCAAGTTTTAGATTATGGGTGCTTGATTTTTTTAATCTGGGACTTTATAAGCTATTTTTTAAAGTGTCTTTCCTCCCTTAAAAGATTTAGTAGTTGATTCTGATTTCCTATTAATTACTAGATAAATATTTATTAATTTAATTAGGTCATTAGCTTATTTAGAATATTATTAGAAAACTTATTTTCTAAAAATACTATTTTTTGTTTAAATTTAATACCAACAGAAAATGAATTTTTTTTCTCTTAGTTTCTATATATTATCATATTCCATTCCTGAAATCGGTCAGAGAAATCCAACCCAATAAAATATGCTACTTGGAAAAATTTTTATGTAAGTCTGTCAGTAGGTATTTTAAGCCTCTTCAAATCTGGATTTCCTATAATCTGACTTTTAGCTGTGTCATTGTATGTTTTATATTGGCTGTGCTTTAAATCTGATTCTTCTACTTGTATTTAATCACTTTTGACCAGGTCTGTCTAATCTGTATTACTCTGAAAGCTATTTACATGCCACACTGTAAATATGAGTCAGTTATCTTTATTGACTTAAGACATTTCTTCTCTGTTCCCCTCAATATAACACTAACATTACACAATGATAATGATTTGAATTTATTATTCATAATTGGTTAACAGAAGTGTTCACTGATAACCAGTATCAGTACTATTTAGAAATGCTGGATATAAACTTTCTGTTTGTAGGCTGGCCGCTTACCAACAGTCTCCTTATTTCTTTACACCCATTCTCTGTGATTTATGACCTTTGTTCTCTCATCTTTTCATTTTGTAAGCTGCTCTTAATATGTCATTGAACCCGTTTCATTCTTACAAAAATATGCCTGTTAGGTTGGGCACACAAAGGGCAATTTGCATGTTATTTTTAAATTGATTTCCTGTGATATTTTCATAGTTTGTCTTTGACATGTACTAGCTAGCAAGTTTTGATGATCTTTATTTCCTGTAGTTTATCTTCTGAAAACAATGGATATATATATATTCCATTTTCTAAGAAACTCTACCTTTTGCCTTGAAGATAAATTTTATATTGTGCTTGCCATAGTTGTACATAAGAACCACTAGACTTTTAAAGCCACATGAAGCATATATTATAGCAGTTTATTGATTACATTTGATCATCAGAATCTCTTGCACCAAGGAAAGTTTCCCTCCTCTTCCCCTAGAAGACTTATTTCATTCCTTTCTCTTCAAATTTCAAACATCATTCACAGCTGATAACCTTGCTTCTTCCTATTTTACAAAACAAAAACAAAAACCAAAGGAAGAAATAATTGAAGGAATGAGTCGGGGACTTCCAAAGACTCCTACCACTATAAAAACCCACCTACTTAGAATTGTTCCCACATTGAGAAATATGGTGAAAAGAAGTAAATTTAAAGTATTTATATAATATCACTTTGCTTTTCCACCTATTACCATAAATGAAGTATCCATTTTTCTAACTAAAACTAGTTCTTCTACTTTAGAATGCTTTTTCGTCATCCCTTTTTAATTACTTAAGGATATCACTTCACCATCTCGTCTCTTTCTTGATTACATTATAAACTTTTTTTGTTTTGTGCTGGATTATTCTTGTCAGTTATAGATCTGCTGCTAGTTCTCCAGTCTTAAAGAATCAAAAATCTTCTCTTGACCCCGTTTTCCCTACCAGTTACCACTCCCTTTCTTTTGTTCCTTTTTGCATCAAACTCCAGACTTGTCCATACTCATCATCCCTATTCCCTTTATCCCAGTCTCTTAAATCTACTTTTATCAGACTTTACTAACAAGAATTGCTCCCATTACTGGTGATGTCCAGGTTACTGAATCTAATGGTCAGTTTTTTTGCCTTCATCCTACCTGAGTTACAGCAATAGCTGTCATTATTTACTTTCTCCTCCTGGGTATGCTTTCTTAGCTTGGCTGCATGAATACCACTCATTCTTGATTTTCCTTCTGAGTCATCTTTGCTGGCTACTCCTCTTCTTTTAGAATGTTGGAGTGCCTCAGGGGTGGGTCCATCTTTAGAACTCTTCTCTTTCTACATTTACACTTCTAGTGTAATTAGAATTTAAGAATTTTCCCCCACACTACAGCTTATTTCTTAGAAATTATAGATTATAGAAAAGAAAATGAAATATTGCTATTTTAAAACTATCTTTGGGACTTACTGACCTCACCTTAGAGCTTGCAGTGAGAATTATAGACGTCTAGGGGGTGATCATCTAGTAGCAAGGTGTGGAGAAGTGGATAAGATCATTATGATAATGATGTAGTTACTCTTAGGGCATGATTAAAAAAAGGGTATTATATTTCTTATATTTCTTATATCTTATAAACCTTAAAGACATTTTTAAAAGGAATTTTATATGAACTTGTGTAGTGTGTTGGCATTTTTTTTAATGTACCTCAAACCTGTACATATAGATACCTGCAAAGGATGAAATTTAAGAATGTTATGAAAAGATTCTATATCAAGTCAAATTTTAGAGCCAATGTTAAAAAACACTAAAGTAAACATGCTTGATATATAAAATTTGAGAAATATGGTAAAAAATAAATTAAAGCACCTATCTTACAACTGCCCAAATGCAGTGTATATTTTGAATTGTTGTCTTCTATCTAGTCCTTATACAGCTTGAAAGTCATGCTATGATTATATAATTTCCTGCATTTTGCCCTTAGGGTAGTGTAATATAATCATCCATGTTTTGATTCACAGATTTTTTAAATGAACATCATGTTTAGGGATTGCACCATAAATGTATTTAATTTCATGGGTTTCTTTGTCTTGAACATTTGGGTTTTGATTATTTGAATTTATGTTTATTTTTATTTTTTGCGTTTGTGAATAAAGCAGCAGTGAGCATTCTCTGCATAATTTTTTTTCTGTTTTAGGATTACTTCCTTAGGATAGATTGCCAGAAGTGGAGTTACTGGGTCAGAGGGTATGAACTTACGAACTTTTTTCTTTTCTTTTTTTTTTTTGAAATAAAATTTTTATTTATTTGATGTTCAGTTGATTTATATTCATTGTGAAAAGTGAAAATTATAATGATTATATTTGATACCTGTCAAAAAACTGTCTAAAGACAAGCTTCTGTGATAAGTTTGGGAAATTCCTAAAATTTTAAAAAAAAAAAGCCTTTTTATCTTGGTTTATCTCAGCATTTCCTGAACTTAACTGAGCAGTGAATAGTTTTTTGTGATACACTTTTTAGCATTTTGTGGAAGTACCCTTTTTAACATTTTGTGGAAGTTTTACAAAGGTTATAGTTTATGAACTACTGATCTAAAATTTAAAATTGTTTTACAGGGTAGATTATGTTTTATTGGTCAAAGCAACTAAATTAAACTGTAACCTTTGTTCTAAAATTATTTTAAAAAGGAGATTAAAATAAAGCTGTTTACTATATGATTTTGTGTATATCTTTATAAAGTCTCATAACTTTTATAATGTAAATGTTCTGTATTGATTTCCTAAAGAACATCTTAATGCCTCAGGGGCATCAGATACTTTTTATAATCTTTAATGAAATTTGGAATATAGACATATAACATAAAAGTAAAAGATAATGTAGATTGTATAAACCTTTTTCTCGCCCCCCTTTCCCCCCTGCAGAATGTGAAAACCTTTGCATCTTCTGATAGTCTAGCCAAGGTTCAAGAAGTAGCAAGCTGGCTTTTGGAAATGAATCAGGAACTGCTCTCTGTGGGCAGCAAAAGACGACGAACTGGAGGCTCTCTGAGAGGGAACCCTTCCTCAAGCCAGGCAGATGAGGAACAGATGAATCGTGTGGTAGAGGAGGAACAGCAGCAGCAGCTAAGACAACAGGACGAGGAGCACACTGCGAGGAATGGTGAAGTCGTTGGAGCAGAACCTAGACCTGGTGACCAAAATGATTCCCAGCAAGGACAATTGGAAGAAAACAACAATCGGTTTATTTCCATAGACGAGGACTCCTCGGGAAACCAAGAAGAACAAGAGGAGGATGAGGAGCATGCTGGCGAACAAGATGAGGAGGATGAAGAGGAGGAGGAAATGGACCAGGAGAGTGATGACTTTGATCAGTCTGATGACAGTAGCAGGGAAGATGAACATACACATAGTAACAGTGTCACAAACTCTAGTAGTATCGTGGACCTGCCTATTCACCAACTCTCCTCCCCGTTCTATACAAAGACAACAAAAGTGAGTACATTTAGTCTGCTGTTCACCTGAGAAATTTGACGTATCTATATTAATTGTAGTGAAACTTTCCTCACAATCTTTGTATTACTGCAGAATTAATCTTCAGATGTGTAGTAATAAAATGAACTGATTTTTGTTTTATAGGGAGTATTAGAAAAAATTAGAAATAGAAATACCAATAATGGGATGTTATTACAAATGGAGAGAAGGTATTTGATTCTATTGCTATGAAAAATCATTAATGTCAAATTTCATTGTAAATTTTGTCCCTGCAGCGGGGTTAGTAGGTTGTGTGCAGTGGAAGGGGTTGGAGTGAAACATGATTTGTGTGAATCAAGTAGTGAAGAATCTTTTCTTATTTACAAAGTGCAGCTGGTCTGGTGGGCTTTGTATTCACAGGTGTTACTCCAAGGTACAGGTTACTGGGAGTTACCTCGAATTAGTTTTCTTATGATGATTAACGTGTATCCTTTGTGAGCAGTTTTCTCTTTGTTATGTAAACAAGAAGAAATTACAGCCTGAATATTAGTATTTGGTTGTTGGAGAAATCTAAGTAGGTATTTTTAAAAGTTAAAGCACTAGATGGTGACATATTTAAGATTGTGAAACACTTTTCCTACATTATAAAACAGCAGAAATGTATGGTGCTATCTTCACTGCTTGTTTTCTTCTAGTTATGTTATTAAAATTAAAACATTTAGGAGCATTGGAGGAATTGGGGTTCTTTTCTGACTCCATTTTACTGGAACGCTCCATTTACTTCTCCAGGCGATCAGAGTATTTACTGTAGGGTAACCACACCATTTTGGTTGGTATTTGACTGTGAGAAGTAGGAGATAATGTAAAGATGCACTTTACATTATCAAAGAGTCCCAGCTTTCTGTCGGGTTTCTGCCACTGCTTCCCTCGCCTGCAGTGTTCCTTTCCCTTTCCCATCCTGGGAAACAGCTCTGTTGTGTCTGCCTCCTTGTCTCATTTAGCTAGTGGTAGCCCATGAGTTAGCCATAGATATGATTTAAAAGGTAGACAGTTAGACTCCTGTCTGAACTGGAGGAGGCCTATCAATTCAGAGACGTGGTGACTAGCCTGTTGCTGAGAAAAGCAATTCCATTTTGTGCAGTCCTTGGAGGCCATGCCGGAGTTAAGGACTGGGTACACTGTCACTATCACATACTATCACTGCTTCCCTGAATTATCTTTGCTGGTTAGGGAGGGAGGTGCTGTCTGAGCTGGAAGGCGGAGTGACTGGGAAGCTGCAGTAAATTTGGAATTGCAGTGCTAATTCTTTGGGGAGGCGTATGGGCTTCTTTCCTTGGAGCGTTCCTGGATATGTTACTTAAAATTGTGGTCATGATAAGGGGCAGGGATTGTGGAGAGAAGGAAGTAGCATTTCTCTCACTACCCAGTCTTTTATTGTATTCCCTTTCCCTCATCAAAGTATAGTCCAAATGAAGTAATACAGTGTCTGGGCTTTGCTTCAAAATAATACTGAACGGGGAAAAAGGAAGTAGGGTATAGATTGGCCATGAGTTGCTAATTGTTGAAGCTGGGTTGTAGGATCATGGGGGTTCATGGGTATAATCTGTGTAGTTTTTAATGTTTAAAGTTTTCCACAATAAAAAAAATTAAGTTGTAAAGAATATGAACACACACACACACATAAATACACAAAGAGTTTTTTCTTTACATACCTTGGTCTTGTTGACTAGCTCTTAAGTAAGTGCTGACTTCTCTGCATTGAATTTTATTTTCTCTGTTTTTGGTGCTATTGAAGTTACAGGAAATTCAATAAGACCATCATGTGCATTTTGCTGGAGTTAGAATTTATCTTAATCAATATTTTGGGCAGCATTGCTGTCTAATGTTCTGTCTAAAGAGGAGAGAAAGTAAAAAGAATTATACTCAGAATGAATGAGGTATGTAGCACAATTTCTGTCCCTTTTTCCCCCTCAGGCTTCTACGCTCATAGATCTTTATGTTTGTGTGCTTTCTGGTTCTTTATCATTTAAAAATTAGATAAAAATCATGAATATCCGTGTAGAGTAGACTATGAGTTAAACAATTCTTTGGAAAGGAGCATTTTAACTCAAATAATATCTTACTTATTTTACAGACATTCAAATAAATAATAATCTGTGGTGGTTTATACTCTTACTCTTATTTGCTTATTTTTAAATTTTACAGTGAATCATTTGTTTAGCCCATAGAAAGCATAAAAACAGATTTAACATCATCCTCTGTAACCTAACTTGACCTAGAATGAAGTATCTTAGACGCTTGGCTTAATACTTGCAGTGCTATGTCACTTTTGCTTCAGCTTGTGAAACTTAAACTTTTTCTAAAACATACTTATCCCTAATTTCCCTAGCCTGTCTGCAAGTTCAGATTTTATTTAGTTGGTTGGTCTAAGAAGGAATTGGCCTCAAGCAGTGGTTTTCATCCCTTTTACCACCCTTGTCTCAAGGTGTGGAAGTGGTGCTTTGACCCTCAGCCAGAGTCGGAATGACTAACACTGGCAGCTGCAGCCCTGCTTTGGGGATGAGGCTCAGAGCAATTACAGTGCAGTGTGCCCAGCTCCTGCCTTCTGATCTCTTGATCCCTCTCCCTCAAGGTTGTATCGGAAGAGTGAGTTTATGTCTGTCCTCTTTTTTCTGAGGGTTCAGTTGGAGGAATAGGGGTTTAGGATTTAATTGCATTATCTTATTTAAGAAAGAAGATTAATCAGAACTCAGCTTTTCTGAAGAATGCAAATCTATCAGTGAGTTCTGCTGCATTTTAAATTAAAAACAAGAAAGCCAGCTAGACGAATCATATCATTTTCCCAAAGGAGAAGCCATCATAATGTTCAGGAGGAAAACTTCCAGTATACAGATTTGATGGGTGCTTTATCTTTCCCTTCCCTTCAAGATGAAATCATAAATAGTACTTTTAGGTATGTCTGTGTGGATAGCTACCTCCTTAAAAACAAAGTGTATTGAATTTAAATCTGTTTTCCCTAGTCACTCTTAAGTTGTGGATATAAATTATAGCTCTCTGTATACAAGGCCACAGGAGTGGACTGAGTACTAACAACAGCAGGGATAGATACATTTGTGTGTGTGTGTGTGTGTGTGTGGTGTGTATGTGTGTGTGTACACGTGTACGTGCTGTTGCTATGCTCTTTAGTTGGAGGTCATTTGCTTTTATAAATATGGCAAGACGAATATAAAACTATTTGATTGCCAAGGCAGAGATGCCCTTCTGCAAAGTAGAATGTCAATATGAAGTTGGCCCATTTTCCTTTTTGTCCATTCTTGAAACACTTCTTCTAGATTATTCTAATACTTTATTTTTCAACAACATTTTGAAAGCATCACATATTACTGTGTTACTTTAAAAGAAAATGTTAGTCACCCATGTTTATGAATCTTTTAAATACAGTAAATAGGGGGAAAGCTTTCACTATTTCAAAGTTTATTTTGGAGCAGCTTTAAATTATTGATTATCATAAACATAAGACACTTTAAATTCTTAATACATAAGACACTTCTACAGACATTACCCTAAGCCACAATTTCTTTCAAGTCCTCTTAAACTGTGACTTTTGAGAAGAGTAGAGGTATAATAATTTATTTTCAAAATCCCATTTTTTTATATTAATGTAGGGTTAACCTTCTACATCTTACCCAGCACACCTTTCAAAAAAATTTTTTTTGGTAGTTTCTTAAACATACCCTTTGGACAGCTAGACTTACTTATTTGTCATTACTGAACATGCTGTTTATGAAACTATGGTATTAAGGAGAAAAACCATTTTTGGTCCTTCATTGCATTGGTCTTTTTTTTTTTGAAAGCATATTGGAGACTATCAAAACTCTTAGGACAATCTTTTTTCCCTGTAGTCACCAAAGATTTATTCTAATGGGAGCCTATGGCAATAATATACAGTAGAAATTCCAGACTTTCTTAATGTTAAAAGTCAAGGGTCATGCCGGTCAAGAATTGGTGTTTATTAAGTCCATACTCTTTGCAAGTTCCCATGACGGTTAAGTAAGCAGAGGTTGCAGACAGGCCAAATGATTCACCCCAATATCACACTGTAAGTGGGAAGAGATTTTAAGCCAGATCTGCCTAATTTCAAAACAGCCCTCTTCTTTCCATGTGCTATGCTGCCCCCTATAGTAGAAACATCACCAAACAAGATTTTCAATAGAAATGCAAGTCTATTTACGTTCTAGACTCTGGAGTGTGGTGACTTTCTAATACCATACCACGTTTGAAATCAACAGAGCTATCCTTTAGAAAGTGCAGAGAGCTCAGTTAAGTGCTTTCCTTTGTAGTATTTAATGAATACTGAAGTTACAAGGACTCAAGGCTAAAGTTGTAACAGGAAGAAATGACAATGAAATTTGAGACAGGATAACAGATACCGCTCTCTCTGGAGTCCATCAAATGTGTTTCTTAATTAGGAATTGTGTGCTAGCTATTTCTGTAAATTTGGCTCAATCTTTGCAAATTCTAAAGTCAACTTGCTTCCCCAGATAGGAATGCCCATCTCTTCAGTTTTTACACCCTATGTCAACAGTCTTATCATAATTAAGGACAAAAATATCTTGTTTTCTGAAGAGATGCCCAGCCCATGCTAAAGGCTCCTTTTCCATGTTTAATGTAGAATATCAGCTCATTTTCTACTAAAATGAAAAGCAGATGAGATTACCATTAGGCCAGGTCTTGTATCCTCCTGATCTTCTCCTGAAGAGAACCACATTTGAGCACTGATCTCTGTTTCTTCCATATCAGTCATTAGTGTCTTCTATTTGTTCTCACATAACTTCATTCCTTACTTCAAATTAGTGTATTTTTTCCCATCCTGATTGTTAGATATCTCTTGGTAACTAAGCAGTTTTTAAAAAATCTTTTTTGCCTCAAATAAGAAATATATTTAGAAAAAAAATATACATATACAAATACATAGTCAAAGAAGCAGTATGTCTAGTGTCTAGTGTCTAGAGGCCTGAAACTTCTTCTTGTCTCTCGCTTCCAAACAATAGAGGAAGTAGGTACAAGAATCACTTGCCAATCAGGGAATCAAAATTACAGTTTTGTTTCTAGTCCACCATCCACCAACTACTCTCTTGAGCCAGAGCTACTGGGAAACTCTTCAGGACCATGCGGGTAACATCTGCAATCTAATCAGGCTCTAAATTCTGTTGTATTTAGTTTAAGTTCTAGAGAGTGATGGCCATGTCAGGAAGCCCCTGGCCTTGTCTTGTTCCTGTAAGAGAAAGAATTTAGATTTGAACTCTGTTCAGTGTAGAGATGTCCAGAGAGCATAAAGTGCTGTATAAGGCATCAGTCATCTTGAATTAAATCCACTAGGACACATAACCCAACAGGTAGCCGTGTCCCCTACATTTGTGAAGGAGGACAAACTAGAAAATTCACTCAGCCCAGTTTAACTCAATTTTAAGCATGTGGAGAGAGGAGAGTGAAAGTGGAGGGAAGAGGACACACTGGAGGAGATGAATTCTCCGCTAACAGAGTGAAGAGCTTTTCAAACTTGAGCTTGAGTTCTGATTTTGCCACTCATTTTATGACCATACATATGTAATCTAATTGATCTGTTCTATCTGTAAAATAAGACTGTAATACCTACTTCACTGGGTTTTTGTAAGGACTAAGTAAAATAATGTATGTAAAGCAAGTAGTGTTGTGCCTGGGACACGTGGGTAGTTTACAGGTGTAAGCCTGTGACCTCATTTTGTCTGTCTGTCTCCTGTCCCTCATCCCTCATCTCACGCAATACACTTCATTTCCCACAGAAGATATCAGTGTATATACTTTTTATGACTGTTAATGTTCAGTCATATCTCCCTCTAGTGGAAAAAGATATTAATGGAGAAATAGATAAATACTTTTAAAAGAGTGTGCAGGAGGATCGGGACATATGGTAATAAGCTGGGCCCATTTCTAATAAAAATTAAAATATAACACATCTCCAAGGGGATGCTATGTACAGATCTTCCTACTTGATATGTATGTACCATTTCCTTCCATTAGATTTTGTCAGTTTCTTTAAATTTTCTTCTTCAGAAACATCTGTATACTTAAATGCTTTGTGAATTTTATAATTAGATGTCAAAATGAACTTTAGTATATGGTCAATTTCTAATTAATTCCTATTAGTGCAGTTTAAAAAATACTTACTAACATTATTTTAAACCATAATAGCTCTAAATGTTGGTCATGTTTAAATCTATATCCTATTCACTGCAAATAATTAAAAATAATTTTTAATTATGGATTTTAATTATAGACCAAAAAAAATCTTCCCATAGAATGTTGGATTTCAAAATGTTTTATAGTGTTCCATTGATTTGTACTTTACACAGATGATAAACTTCTCTGAAATACCCACAAATACCACAAATAGTTATACTCAAAATGTTCCTGAGGCAGTCGCTTCATATGTAGATAATTAAAATGAACTGCTCTTTATTAATGTTGTTTTTGCTGGTGATAGAGAAGATGCTATGGAGAAGATAAAGGAGATATCATGGTGGGTTCTCTTTTCACTTTGGTAGGTGACTCCAAAATTAGGTATCCAGCTCCTGTCATTCACCCAAACCTCAGTCCTGCATTTCTGTCTATCTATTGGACATTGTCACCTGAGCAGTCAACTGAAAACTAAAACTACCTTTCCTTTCTTCCTACCAATTTTTTATTTTCCTTTTAGATTTTCTAGTCTCTTAGTATTCTGGTCTTCTCGTCATTTGGTGGGAAAATGGTTTGACCTTTTCTTTATCCAAGCCTATGGGTCTGCTGAAAGAGTTTAACAGATGAGAACTCTTGATCTTCGGTTTTCTTACCCTCAGGCACTTGTGAGATAAAAATTGGAGAGTCAGTGTTTAAAAATTAAAGGGCATCTTTGCTTAGGTTTCTGTTTCAATAGGCTGTAATGCCATGTCCTGGACAGTGTGTTGGCAGTATGAATGATTGGATGAATTTTTTAAACTGAATTTTTAGTTCAGTAACCTCAATATAAATATCGAGTGCCCCATTTCCCACTGAAGAAGCCAAATTCCATAGGTGGACATTTGAAGTCTGTTATTGTCTTACCAGTTTCGTTTTAGCTGATTCTATCTCCATTCCTCCACTTCCTTTTAATAAATCCTCCTTAATAAAATGAAATAAGGTACATTTCACCTTATAAGATGTACCCAAGCTGGACTATAAATTATAAATAGGCATGCCATTTAAGTTCAGTTTAAAACTCAGATTTTCAATATAAAGATGATTACATTGAGGAATATTATAATAACATAGCAGTTTGAGAGTAAAATTCCCCTGAGGAGAAGTTAAAAACCACAATTTAAGAACCATGTTGCTAAGATACAGAAATCAATTGAAGGCAACTCATACAGTCATTAAAAATCATATTTTAAAGGAAATTTAATAATAGGTAAAGCTTACAAATACAATATTTACTAAAAATATAAATGTGATCCTGACTATGAAATAAACTTACAATAATTCCCTCCCCCATATATATGCATGAGAAAAGATCAGAAAGAAACCAAATGTTAGGAGTTACCTCTGAATGTGGTTGAATTATTTTTTTTCTTACATGCTTTTCACAATTTCCCAAGCTTGTTACAACAGGTATATATTACTGTTACTTATTAGAAAAAAAAAAACTGTATCTACTAGAAACTAATTCTGACGTACTTAGTCTTTTGATAACTTTCACAATGTATAATACTCAGTGGAAGACTGGATAAAAAGACACCTTTCACAAGGAAGGGCATTATATAATGATCTCTTCGTGAACATGCAGCTGAGCATAGTGGAAGAAAGCAATGCAGCCTTTAACAGTTCACTGTGTAGCCAATTCCTCACATCTCCATGACTCAGGTGCCATCCTAGCAATTCTCTAAGGTCAACTTAACCACATTATTAGAAGAGCAGTAGTTAGCATGGTGGTGTCTTTGTTTTTAAGACATTTATTTAATATGTGGTTTCTTTAGAGAGTTACTTAAGAGTAGCCTTGACAGCACTTTTGGCTCTCCCTAAAACACGAGTGTCTTTCATTTAAAAATCCTTCTGTGAGCAATTTCAGAGTCTATCTTTTAAAGTATAATTCTAAAGTGCTTTACCAGGAAGTCACCAGTGCTCTCCCTCCCCTTCCCTATTCCCAACCTCTCATTTCTTCAAACTAATTAATATATTTAAACTGCTTAGGTTTTCCATCCTAATTTTAAGTCTCCTGAGATAGACTCCGAAGGGGACCTTTGAGATCACCAAGTCCAAACCTGCTTTATCAAGAGACTCAAGCTTGAAAATGAAGTCATCACTAGGGCATACTACAGTGTGAAGCAGCATTATATTTTTAGACAGTTCTTCATGTTGACATCTATTATTCTTCTTTGGTCCTTGCTCTTCCATGTAGAGCAGTGATAGCCTTTCCTTACAGGAGAAGACTGCTGTCATGTTCATCCGTAATCTTTTCTCCAGACTTCATGCCTTCAGTGTGTTTTCCAGGATCACCATCCTGGTTGCCCTTCTCTGGACAAATTGATCTTGAAGTGTTGTGTCCTGTAGTCAACGGTGGTGCTGCTTGGTGCAGTAGAGCCAGACTATTACCTGTTCTTACTCTGAATCTCATCAGTGCAGTGGAGAACAGCATTAATAATAATGCTACTACTACTACTAAACCATTTATTGAGCACTATTTACTATGTGCTAGAACACTGTGCTAAATAATTTACATATATAACCTCATTTAATCTTAACAGTCCTGTTATGTAGGTTCTAATTTTTATCTCCATGTCAGAGATGAGAAACAAGTGGAGAGAAGTTAAGTAATTCATGAGTGGTCAGTCATCCGGTAAGTAGTGGGGCTAGGAATGTGAACCTAGAACTTGTCCTGGGTCCAAGTTAAAATTTGTTAAAATTTGAAAATTCAGTGAAACAGTAATTTGGGGAGGAAGTGGGCAATAGAATTATCCGTAAAGCCACCTAACACCTGTTTTTGTGCCCCCTCTCCAAAAGTTGCCCCATCTTAATCTCTACTCCCATAGTATCTTTATTATGACTCATATTGTATTAAAATTGTTTTTCTGTCTCCCTCCTATTCACACCCTTTGATTTCTTATTTATCTTGCCTGATAGTGCTTATCATGTATAAGACATCCCAATACCTAATAATTTGTCAGTAAATAATTACTGAATAAATTTTTACATACGACTTGCCAGACCTTGACCACATGGAGACATAGTTTGCATAGCTAGGGTCAGTGTGTAGACTGTTTTGCATTCCTGCTTCTTGTAACATCCATGTGCAGGTTTTGTTGTAGGCATTTTCAACTCCTTTGGTTAAATACCAATGAGCATGATTGCTGGGTCGTATGGTAAGAATATTTTAATTTTGTAAGAAATTGCCAAACTGTCTTCCAGAGTGACTGTACCATTTGCATTCCCACCAGCAATGAATGAGAGAGTTCTGTTGCCAGCATTTGATATTGTTAATGTTTTGGATTTTGGCAATTCTAATAAACGTGTAGTGGCATTTCATTGTTGTTTTAATTTGAAATTCCCTAATGACATATGATATTCAGCATCTTTTCGTATGTTTACTTGCCATCTGTACATCTTCTTTGATGAGGTATCTGTTCAGACCTTTTACCTGTTTTTTAATAGGATTGTTTGTTTTCTTATTATTCAGTTTTAAGAGTTCTTCAAATATTTTGGATAACAAGCAACTGTCGTATTGTCTCTTCCAAGCATTTTCTCTTAGTCATTGGCTTATCTTCTCATTCTCATGACACTGTTTTTCACAGAACAGTTTTTAATTTTAAAGAAGTCCAGGTTATCAGTTATTTCTTCCATAGATTGTATCTTAAGTGTTGTATTTAGAAAGTCTTCAGCATGTCCAAGGTCATCTACGTTTTCTTCTATATTATCTTCTAGGAGTTTTATAGTTTTGTGTTTTACATTTAGGTCTATGATACATTTTGAGTTAATTTTGGCATGTGCATGTCTGGTTGTTCAGCTCCATTTGTTGAATAGACAGACTGTTTCATTGTATTGCCTTTGCTCCTTTGTCAAAGATATTTATGTAGGTCTGTTTCTGGGCCCTTTATTTTGTAAATTTTTTTTTTTTTTTTGTATCCACAACATCTTTCTCTACTTTTATAGGGTAACCTATGAAATTCATTGTTGGATAGCTTTTCTCTGTTGATTACAACCCTGGTGTATAGGTTGGGTATGTAACATTAGGCAGAGTTGTGTGCTGAAAAGAATAGGAGGTAAGAAGTCCTATCTGCTCTCTCTCACCATCTCCTTGAGCTCATTTCTTCATCATTAAACTAGGAATATGGTACCTGTTCTTATTGCAAATGGTTGTGTAGAGTTTAAATGAGGTAATGAATGTGAAATGCTTTGCAAGTTTTAAAAGGCTGTGCAAACATATGATGTGATCATTTTTATTGACCTCGTTATGTCCATGTAAGATGACATGGTCATCAGCAAGGCAGGGATTTATCCAGTGTTGCTCTTGCATATTTTTTCTTATTCATTTACTTTACTGGGTTTCTTTTTCCCGTGTCAAGATTTGCATCTTTGTTCTTGTGATCAGTGAGAGATTCCTTCCAACGTGATGAGGTAAACCTAAATGGTGATAAGCTCATTATTACAAGCTACAAGACCTACTTATTGCTGAGAAATGCTTGCACATTATCAATAAAACAAGTTTGGAAAGGAAAATGAGGACATTTTGTTCTTTTGATCCATTTGTCTATTTGTTTACCAGTACCACACTGTCTTGATTATGGTAGCTTTATATTAATCCTTGAAGTTGAATGGTGTTAGTCCTCTGACTTTGGTCTTTTCTTTCAATATTGAATTGAGTATTCTGGGTCTTTTGTCTCTCCATATAAACTTTAGAATCAGCTTATCAGTATCCACAAAATTACTTTCTTGGATTTTAGTTGGGATTGCATTGAATCACATCAGATGGTGAAAAACTGACATCTTGACAATAATAAGTCTTCATATCTAAGAACATGGACTCTATCTCTCCATTTAGTTAGTTCTTTATCTTTCATCAGAGTCTTGCAGTTTTCCTCATACAGATCTTGTGCTTATTTTGTTAGATTTATGCCTAGGTGTTTCATTTGAGGGGGTGCTATTGTAAAGGATAACATGTTTTTAATTTCAAATTCACTCGTTCATTGCTGATATATAGGAAGGTGGTTGACCTTTGTGTATTAACCTTGTATCCTGTATCCTTGCTATAGTCGCTTATTAGTTCCAGAATTTTTTTTTGTTGTTTTTGTTGTTGATTCTTTCTGATTTTCTTCATAGATGATCGTGTCATATGTGACTAAATTATTTCTTCCTAATCTACATGTTCTTTATTTTCTTTTCTTGCCTTACTGCGTTAGCTAGGATTCCCAGTACAATATTGAAATTAGACAAGACATCCTTGCCTTGTTCCTGATCTTATTTCCTTCAGCTTGTTTCTGTCCTACTCTGTACCTCAGCAGCAGCAATTTGTTTGACATTTCTGAGCATAGAGGAATTCAGGCTACTTTGATACCTTTGTACCTTATCTTTGATACCTTTTTCCTTATCTTTTAAATGTCTTCCTCATCCTATAGCCTCCTTCAGATTTCTATGTTTCTTTCTAAGATCTTTTTCAAATCTCACCTGCTTTAAGGATATTTCATAGAACTCTGAGCAAAATTCTGTATCTCCACTAGGTCTTAGTTTTTGATGTATTTTGTGATAGTTATAGACAGCTTTGGTTTTTTTTTTTTTAATTCATGTATATTTAGATTGCTGATTCTCTAGATTATTGATTCATTAGATTGTAGATTCTCTAAGATTGTGCTGTGTCTTACAGGACCTTGTACTTTGCGTGCAGAAAATGCTTAAAAAATTGAATTCGATTTCCAGAAAACAAAATCTTATGTATTTTTTACAAACACAGCCTGGCTTAATTCCTGTTCCACTTAATGTAAATGCTTATAGATTTTTGAACCTAAGTACAAGATTTTTAATTGGTCCCTATTAGATTTTCTATTGTTACTTGCCATTGTGCCTCCATCCTCGCTAAGTTTACCTTTTGGCTCCTTCTTTACCAAGTTCTTCTTTACTAAGATTGTTTTGTATCAAAATTCTATCTTCCAGCAGATTCACAGTCATTCCCAGTTTGTAGTTCTCAAGGCATTTATATCCACATTCAAATAATTAAATCAGTGGTATCTTCAGTGAGGAAGTGAAAACTAGGCTGGGACCTAAAGGATAGATAAGATTTTGGGAGGCTGTAAAGAAATGAAAATGAGGAGTCATAACTTTTTTGAATAGTGGCAGAATTTTTAGAAGTAAGTATAGAGCCTTTCTAGGTGACTGACTGAATTTATTCCAGATATCTATATGGGTTTATATTGGGCAAATTTGTTTAAATTTTCTTTTTATCCTACCTGTTTCTAATAATTTACTGACGGCTAAATGGTACTTTGAGGGTTCATTTGCAGAGTTTCCATGCTGGAGTCAACTTACTACCTTGACATTTGGGGGACTGATCTTGATGCCAAGTACAAAAGCTTCAGATCTTCCCTGTGGTTTCTGAAGTTTTAACTCAGAAATATTATATGCTTAAGGTTATAGGAAGTGAATGACAGGGCCGGGGGATATACTTTAGATCTTGCTTATACCAGTCCTTGCCTTCCCTCTCCAAAGCTCCAATATATAAACAATAAATATAAATACATGTTTTAAAAACCTGTAATAAACTTAGGTCCATTTTGAAATTAGTGTTTCATCAAGTTTATTTAGACAGTGATAATCAACTTTTATGGAATAAAAAGTAATGATCAATTTTTAAACCTTTTCACCAGTGATTACAATCTTAATTTGCTTGTGAGTCTACTTTTTTACTTTGACTCTTGTCCCAAAAATCTCAGTCTCATCTTTGACCTTTCTTCTGGGGGATACAATTTTCATGTATTTCATTGCTTTGGTTGCTGTAATGAATGTCTATTATCTATAAATTATGATAAAGGGAAAAACCAAGTTGGATGAATTATAGAAATAGAACACAGATAAAAGAAAATATGATTTGCGAATTTAGATTAGTTGCATTTTAAATGCCTACCTAATTTGTATCATGGCACTATTATTTTTGTTTATTATTTGAAAATTCAATACTGTTTAGTTTTAATTGAGAAATGCTATTTCTTTTCCATTTAGGATTGAGATTTTCTTTTTAATGGTAAGTCTTTAAGGACATTTCATAATTCTTTCAGTGGATACTCTAAACATGGATAGCAGTTCAAAAGAAAACACAGAAGTAAATCCAGAGATGATACAACACATTTGGGTCTGTGTGGAAGTCATACATGAATATGTTTAGCGTACTTAGTAAATCAGAGGAAGTTTTTTTTTTTTTTTAATATGAAACACCATTAAGAATTCATCTGTTTCTTTATTGAACACTAGAGGGCCATACAGCACCTTATTGCTGTTGATGAAAGAGCTGCTTTTAATGTATTTAAATATGTTTAGTAAGTACTGTTCTCTCTTCTACTTTGTGTTCTAGTACACTATTTCTTGTTTAGAATTAGAAATTAATATTTGGAGTAGTTATGTACAGTGTCATGTAATACGTGAGATACCTAGGATTGCCTTTTTTTTAACCCTCAGCTAGCATATATTTGTTTTGCTATTTTTAAACGGCAGTAACAACAAAAGGTGAAGAGTGAGCCCTGTGGTAAAAGTACATATGCGCCCAAACTTACTGTATTTTGGGAATATGTGTAAGCTTTTTGAAAATTTCTCAAGTATCTGCACATCAGTGCATTAAAAACAAAACTCTTGTCATTGTTCGTTGCTCTGAGCATCCTCAGCGTAGATGTGAGAAAAGAATGATCCCTCCAAGAGGCTCTCTCCCTTGTTCACATTTTCTCTTTTGTTAACATTGAAGGTAATATTTCAGGGCATAGCCTGAACATTCTGAACTAAAGAATATTTGAGCAAACACCTCTTCTTCCTCAATTTCTTTTGCTTGCTTGGGATGACAAAATGAGAAATACAATCTACAGGTCCCAAACAGGTGCTGTGAATGAGTGAACAAAGTCATGATTGAGCCAGTAAGATTGCTCAGGCTCTTATGAACTACAAGGCACATGCCTTCCCTAAAAGGTGCTAACATTCAGTAAAAAGGAAATAGAAAAACATTGTGCAGCCTCCAAAAAAACTGACTTTGAGCGACACTTGACCTATGGGCTACTATTTATCTTTGATGGCTTCTAAAAAGAAGTTCAGCAGCTTAAGTATAGCCTTTGGATCACTACCATTTTCTGAAAACCATACTTATTGCTGTATTTTAAAAGATTAACATTAGCTTAAGTCATTAAATACAGAGCTTAAATTCTGTTCTTTTTGCTCAGGTAGTAAAATTAGCTATTAATAGCATAATTTATTTGGTGAATGTTAATTAGTCAGTAACGTAAACAAGGGGAAAAAAACAGATTGGTATCTGGATATGGTGAGAAACACCTAACCTCTTCCTACTTGAGAAGAAGAAATATTAGATGCAGTCGATGGATTGAAGACATTAAAGTTTTGCATTTTTAACATGTATCTGGAGAAAACATTAGCTTTACTAGTTAAAATTTGGTTCAATTTAGCAATATTATTAAGCTCTGAAAGAATTGCCATTTTTCTTCTAAGATGTGCCAGTTTCATACTAGCTTTTATGGGAGTGAGGAGAGTGAGGTGTTAAGGCACATTGCTGTGTTGAATGCATGCGTACATCCACTATAAGGGCATTGCATTTTAGAGAGGTTAATGGGGGAAGGGCAAGTGAGAACTGATGGTATGTGGTAATTTACAAAGGTAAAAGATCACTTTGATTGCCTAAAAGGTCAGAAGGTTTGGGAAAAACAGGTTAGTATGAATACTAGAAGTGTTTCTACAATACCATTTACCTGTACTTGTATTATAACTAATTTCCATCAGAGATTCCTTGACTATGCTGAACTGATTTTCAACCAGAAAATCTTCTTAACCTCACTTATTCCCCCATCATAGTTCATAGGAGACACAAATTCAAGAGGCATAGGGGCCAGAAAGGTAATTTAAATGAATGAAACAGACTAAATATAAGACCCAGGGAGCCAAAGCATCTCTAAAGGGGATGACTGTGAAAACTGTGATTCTGACATTGCCGTATTTTCCAATTTTTCAAAATTCACTGGAGTTCCATATTTTTCTGTGATAATTTCTCAATTTTTTACATGTTGGCATATACATTTTTCAAAAGCATTTCTGTGGGTTGGTTTGACCTATGGACCACCTATTTTCAGTGGACACTATATATGGAAGAAGAGTGAGCTGTTCATCACTCATTGCAGAATTAAAACAGTTTGCACCCGGTGCACATCCATTAAGGGCATTGAGGCGGTTGGAGTGGAAGTGCAACATACATAGTGTATCAAGTGTCTTAGCAGGGACCTAAGGACTTTTTCTTTATGAATTTATATACTGGTTTTAGGCATTGAGCTGCCAGATGAATTAGCCGCATTTAAAAGAAATTTGTATCCTAATTTTCACAAGGAATTTGAGATGGGCTGTATATGGGAGAAATACATATAATAAAGCGATCAAGTGTACATGGAAATCAGAACCAGGAAAAATACTGGAGTAGACTATGAAGACAAGACCATGAGAAGAGTTAAGGAATGAATTATGAGTTGGAGTAAGCTGTTAATAGGTTACCGGTTAGCGACTCATAAGGGCCTGCACCAGTATTCTTCAAAGTGTGACCCATCAGAACCATCTGGAATGCATACTAAAAATGCAAGCTGCTGGGTTACACTCCAGAAGTACTTAGCCAAATCTCTAAGGGCAGGATATTTTTAACACGCTCCCACATGATTCTAATGGAGGCTAAAGTTTGCACAACAGTAGCTTATTAGTTTGTCTCTGTGCTTCCTTGTGATAAAATTAAGAGGAGAGAGTGCTGAGTCCTCTCAAGAGAAAACGTGTCAGTCACACACGCACACGCACGCACACACACACACACACACACACACACACACACACACACACCTTTTCCTAATACAATATAAAAGGAATTTCTCACATGGGGCTTCATGATGAAGTAGACTGTGCCCTCAATAAGGTAACATCTAACAAACGCACCAGTGCTTATCAGTTGTGGTAAGTAGAGATTGTGATCTCTGAAGTCAGACTGGAGTTTTCAAATACTAGCTCTGTTACTTCATGGCACTTTAATCTTGGGTAAACTGTTAACCCCTCTTGTAGAGTTATTTTAAAGATGGTAGTAGTATCATAATAATATAGTGTTATTGAGAGGATTCAATAAGATAATGTTTGTAAAGTACTTAGAAAGTAACTGGCAGATAGTAAGTCCTTAATAAGTATTAGCTATTGTATTTCTTAAGCTTTATTGTAATGCCACAAGACTGTGCTAAAGCTAGCTTAACAAACTAGTCCAGGCTAAATAATGCTATGCAAAATACTTTTAGTTTCAGAGATATGATCTCTCTTAGGTGAGTTGAAACCGATCCACTGATTTTTGTTTAAATTACTGTGACTTTTAACGTGCAGTCCAACTCTTTGATATTATAAATTTTGTTAGTACTAACAGTGAAGCGCTTTTGCTGTCTGACAAGTGTTTTTATTTTGTTTTCTTCCTTTGGTTGTTAATATTGAGCGTAGAAGGAATTTGAAAGAAAACGTAAAAGTGTATTTGGTAGTCTTGGGGCTTTGAGTCCTCACAGAAGGACTAATTCTGTTCTATTATGCTAGTTTATTCTATAATGATACTTGGGTGTTCTTGAATAGCTGGAACCAGATTCTCTTTGGTACTTTTGTAGACATTCTAGAATTACTACTTGATACTATAGAAAATGCCTACGTTTTTCACAGTTTAGAGATTATTATAAATAAACAAAAGCAGTCATTACAAATAGAAGAATAGTTTCAGTCAGGTTAAAATAATCTCTATTTGGGATGTATTTTAGTGAATAAATTTTGTAAAATGTTAGTATAAGCTACTAGATATATCTAATGTAGAATTGTCAGGGTGGCACCTTGCATGTAAACTTCAACCTCTAATTACCTGAAATGTAAATAGAAGAATGCTGACAATTTTCATAGATCACCAGGGCTAAAAATAATGTATAAGATTAGTTGGGGGAGGTCCCCAAAAGATTTATTTCATTGAAATGTACCATGTCCTTCTGTTCATTTGGTCTTTTCTGATGCTATTAAAGGTAGCTTCTGTACTTTAGAATAACAATTGCCTTTAGCAGATGCTTTACTTTCAAAGTGGAAAATGCTTTTTTTCCCCTGTGTTTCTGGTCTGAAATGGCAATTTCCAGTTATTGAAATCAGGTGCAAATGAAAAATGGAAGTACGAAGAAAATACTGGTGAATTTGGGAACTAAGTGCCAAGAGTTACTCATTTGCTTTATAGATGTTGGTTTTATATGTCTGCATTATGAATTTAATTGTCAAGAGTGAATTGTTTGTACTTCACCAGTGTGCTGCCATCTGTCTTAGGGTCTAATAAGTGACAAAATTAGATATGCTGAGGTACGTCTGTAATGTTTACCACTTACAGTTTCGGTTTTCTGGTTTATTTCTTATTTATTATTTCACTCTGTTAACTGGTATAGAAAAAGAAGTTTAACACTTTAAGATAAAATTATTATTCTATATCATTCAGATATCAGTAATCTTATATTTAATCTTTATTACATTTTTATGCCTCTTTACTCCAGAAAATAACAGAGCAGAGATTGCAAACTAGTGTCTTACATAGTATTTTTTAAAACACATTTAAATTTGTTGCCAAGGTTTAAAAATCTGGAGAGTTCATATAAAATACTGATTTTTCACTTTCTTTTGCAATTGTGGATGGACTGTGTGGCCTTACTTGCGTCCATGTGCTTATATGACAACAATCAATCGCACCTTTTAAATGGGCTTTCCAGGCCTTAAACAACTGATCTCTCTCTCTCTCTCTGTTTTTTGTTTAACCTGCCTGCTCCTCTAGTTATTTTGAGTTTGCTTAGAATAAAGACAAAAGCATAATTGTAGGAAATGCAAAAGTAAGTTGATTTTTCTTTTATTTGTCACATATCAAACTAGTTTGGATGTAAATCCAAGTCAAAGAAATACATAGCAGTTTGTCAAGTTTACTATTAATATAGCTAGAGATTTGCTAAACACCTCATTTCTAATGGGTATTATCAAGGTGAGAATTTGACACCAAAGCTTTTGCCCCTCCAGATACCTATTCATTTAAATTTTCATTCTAGAAATTATCTTTTCCATTGTTTTCCTGTTATCTTTGCCGTTCTTATTAAATTTTGAAGTTAAAATTCTAGTAGGATGTAGTATCATATTGCAACAGTAAACCCATGTTTTTGGTGCTCCTTGTTTTGTAAGATGTTTCAGTTATCTGCTGTCACCTAACCATCACCCCAAAGCTTTATGATTGTAACAAACAATTATTTATTATTTCTCATTGTTCTTGTAGGTTATGAGTTTAGGAAGGGATCACTTTGGGCATTTTTGATTCAGGGTTGCAGTCAGATGGTGATTGGAGGTGGAACAGCAGGGGTCTAGAACAGCTGAGGGCTAGCCAAGAATCTCACTCTTAATAGAGTCTCAGGACTCATCCAGATAAGGTCTTTTTTTAACCTGGGCTTGTTTGGGCTTCTTCACAGCATAATGGCCTCAGGGCAATCACACTACTTACAACAGAGCTACCTTGTAAGTATTCCAGCAGGCAAGGTGGAAACGGAATCTCCTTTTTATGACTTAGCCTAGGAAATCACCTTCTGTCTTGGTTGAAAGGAGTGTCGTAGTACATTGTAAGAAGAGCATGCGAAGATGGGGGATATTGCTGTGACCATCTTTGAGAAATACAGCTCACTATAGGAGGTCATGACATCTTTGCTCTTAGAACTGTTTTTGTTTTCATTTGTAGAGGAAAATCAAGCTCATTAAAACAGATCCCATTTACACACACACACACACACACACCCCTTATGTAGTACTTTATTTCTGTTATCCTAGCAAACTTACATATCTGAAACATACGTAATAAAAAGTGAATCTCCAAACAACTAGATTTAGAAAGTAATACAACTAGGTTAGGCCTAACATTCTATAGAATAGAATATATGTTCTATTACAAATCAGGAATTAGATATACTAGGGTAAAAAAATCTCAGCTCCACTGCCTGGCAGCTGTGTTACCTTGGGCAAATTTTTAAACCTTTCTGAACCTCAGTTTCCTTGTCTATAAAATGTCGGATAGTGATACTTCACAGCCTTGTCATGACATTTAAGTGAAATAAAAAGCATGATCTACTAGGAACTCTGTCCGTGTTTAATCCTTCCCTCACGTCATTGTACCAATCTGAAATAATGTGTATTTTTTCTGAGCTCTGTAGCTGCAGACGTCCTTTATATCTCTTTACATCTCCTGTTGATCTCTGGTAGTCAGTCTCCTAGCATCCCTGGCTTTCTCCTTCCATCCCTAGATCTTTCTGTTTCAGGCATAATCAAGGGTTATAGGGATTGAGTTTTGTTTGTCTTTGTTTTTAATCTTTCTTGATAAATAGTGTTTTATTTATTGGAAGAATAAAAACTTAGACTGTCAGTTTAATTTAAACTTCAGCTATGAAATTAATAATGATACATATCAGATGATGTATTTTGTTGAATTATGTACTTTTCACAGTGTAAAAAGGCCAGGGCTATCAATTGTCAGCTCATCCAAGAGTGAGACCCTAAATATGTATTTTCTATAGCTAAATTCCATATTAAAGTATTTTCTATGCATAAAGTTAATTCTGTTCTTAAATTTGATGCTGAGGTGAGTACTGACAAGTGAATATTTATAATGAATAATTTATTCAGTGAATACTGTTAAGTCTCACATGTTTTAATAGCATGTTACTGAAAATTATATAATTGAAGTTGTGGAATTCATCTCACTCAAAATAATTAATTTTTACTTAAAATTGCATCAGAAACTCTCAACAGTGGGGAAACATGATTATCTCCCCCCCCTTACTATTTTGCTTCTTTAATTGTTAACACTGTCAAATATCTTATATTTCCATTTTATTTTTCATAGGATAAATTCCTACAAAGTATTAAGCCATCAATTTGGTGACCTTCCTGCATTATAGCTTAGTTTTTTTAAGCTTAGAAAAAACCACCTACATTACTTACTGTGCTTTAAAATAATTATTAGTATTATGTCCTTATTTATTACTCCCTGGCCTACAACACTCTTCAGAATTTTTATAGGAAAAATAAATGATAAATTATATTTAGTTTAACTGAAAGGTTAATGACACTTTTATGCTTAAGTTTCTTCATAAAAGTAATTTAAATCATGGACCTTAAACAACTGATATTAAAAAAATTTTTGTCTTCTTTCTTACACTTAAATTTTATTTGGAGAATTGTGGGAAATTAAGTTGCTTTTAAATCACTCTGTCATCACATGAGGCTTTTGCATGACTGAAATACCTGTAATTACTATGTCATTTTTGTCATAGTTGACTTAAAGGTGTAACTATAATAATCATCTGCTAAATTCTTGAGGAGCAGCTGTGAAAGACCAATTTAACAGCTGGGGTAACCCAGCACAGACTGTAAGAGTTAAACTTAATCTTGAGACAAGTTATGTTATAGTTATTGAGGACTTCATACTGGGCATTTTTGAAATACTTAAAAAACTCAATGCAATAGTTGGATTTTTGTTTTATCACAAATATTTCTTTAAATGCTTAATGAAAGAATGAGGAAAAGTATCATTTTTAATATTAACAATTAAAATCCTGAGACGCAAATATGGAAATAAAACCCAAAGTTTACTCATTAAAAACAAAATCAAATATACTCTCTATGTCACTGTTTATGCCACTTATAGTAAGTAGGAAAGGAGAAATACATTAAAAATATTATAGAATAATATGTAATCAGAAAAATTCTGATATTTTTTCTTGAATTTCATATTTAATATCATATTTTAAAAAATTATGCCTGTAACTTGTGTCATTGAAAATCTTTTCTTATTATATAACACAAATACGTATTCACAATACAAGGTTAGATGCCTGTTTTTAGAAGATAAACACATAAGAGAATGGAATCAGTGAATTTTATTTATAGATATATTTTGTAAAACTGTAGCTACTTACTAAACTATAATAAAGAAAGGCTCACCAAATTGACAACCCACCACATTACAAGAATTCTGGCAGTGTACTTGGTGCTATTAGAACTGTGCTGTATTCTTAAAGCTGCAAGGAACTTCATTCTTTTTCATTTGATCCAACATCCTCATTCCTCATTCTAGAAATCCAAAATCTGAGACAACTTAAGAGACTTACCTAAGGTCACTGGTTAGTGGTAGAGCTGAAACTAGAACTTAAAATTCACCTAGTATTTTTTGTATACCAGTAAGCTTACGTGGAGTATTAACTCCAGGTAATCTGGCTGAAAGTTGATTGAGCTAACAGTTTAGTCAAGAATAATTTAATTGTAAATAAATTTAGTTGTAAATAAGTTAATAAATAGTTGGGGGTTTTGAGTCATAGTGTTTCTAGTGTACTGTTTCATTATCATTTTTAAAGGCTTTTTTGGTTGGCTTTTATATAGTTTACTTTTTAACTTATGACTTTATTTTCAGCTAGTTATTTTAAAATAACTGGAATTTTCCAGCAGAATTTGGAAATAACCTAAATGTCTAGCAATCAGACTTTGATTATATAAATCAAAGCAGGTACAATACTTTATGTAACCTGATATTGGCAGCATTTTACTTTCGAAAATGTTGCATATATATAGATATATGTAATGCTTTTATTTTGCAAATGTCTAGTTACCAGGTCACATTTTTATAGCGCTTGTGTAAACTGTATGTTCTGTTTCAGAACCCAAACTAATTTCTTTTAAGTAGTTAGGGGCTACCCTAGGTCCCTAATAAAGAAAATTAGCAAGCAGTACAGTAATAAGTTGTGACCCACTAAATGTTTATGTGGATATAATATCTTAAGTACACTGTAATTGGAATTTGTAATCTTTTCTTAGTGAACACTTCGAGCATTTAAGTGTCTCCTAAAAATAACATTCTGGTATCTAAGGTGTAAGGAAAGACTGAAAACAGTGATTTAGATACAGAGAATAATCTGTCTCACTCAATGTCCCTGAATAAATGAGTATGCTTTGTAATACCATATTCTCATCTCAAAAAGATATTGATTCTGATTTATGTCACTTACGTAGTGGTATAATTTTTAGCATCTATAATTTTTCTGTTTCTATAGAAGAGTAAGTCATTTATTGCTTAAATTAAGAAGTAGTGCATGATACTGAATTTAAATGGCATATGCTAGTACTCTCACTTTCAAAAGTTTTTATGTTAGACTTTGAAAACTTCTGATACAGAAAGTGATAAGTAGGCAAAATATCTTATATTGAGATCTTCTCTTTACCACAAATTCCCTAATGCTGAGTTCTTGGGTGGATAATCAGTGATGTCTGGAATCTTAAAATGCCAAGACACAACAACTGAGTTGCTACTGCTTAATTTTTAGATAGAATTTTGACAGAATTGTGGAAGTCTAAACTTCTAAAACTTGTGATTATGTTTTATAATGTTCTACTCCAAAGTTATGACAGGTGGATTTTAGAAGCTTTGCTTGCTTTCTTAGGGACTTTTTTTTTAATTGAAATGTAATCTACAAAGCTCTACGTGACTTTTTTTTTTTTTTTACAGTGTTAGTAATGGCAGCTAGCAATATTGAGCACTTACTAGATGTGAAATATTGTTCTGTGTGTTTCACTTACATTAACCAATTTGATCTTCATAACAGTCTTGTGAGGTAAGTTCTATATAGAGGAAATTGAGGCACAGAGGCATTAATTTAACATCATACAACTAATAAGTGCTAGAACCAGCTTTGGACTATGGCAGTTTGACTCCAGCGTCAATATTCCAACCTACTGTATCATACTTCCTTAATACTTACTGATACCATCTTAAAAGAGCTTGTCTGTTTTGAAAAGTCTCAGTTTGGGAAGGGAGTTAATAATTGAGACTATCTTACGTATTTTTAAAAGGATAAATAAGACTAAGACTTTGTTTTTTTTCCTAAACACAAGGAGCTAGCTGCATTTTAAAATATTAACAGTGGGGATTCTCCTACACATTGACTATAATTTCCCTCATTTACTAGGGTTTTCTTCTGTATTTGAAGATTTTGTATTTTGAATGTTTCCATGTTGATTAAGAACATTGCTTTAGAATTATTGTTAACTTGAATCCTCAGAAAAAAAAGATGAAACTTAATAGTTTGGAAATTAGTACTCTGCTCAATGACTTAACAATGTCTTATTTTTACCAAAGTGTATTTTTGTAGACGCGTAATTTCAATATTGTGTTTGCTTGAGGTGCAGTGCTCTGTACTATCCAGTTGAGGGCAGCTATTTACCGATTTAAAAAGAGTTGGATTAGACTATCACCGCTTGTGTTTATTAAACCTTGGTATCTAAGTGTAAAGCGCAACGTTTGATAGATAAAATAGCCTTAATCTTTACTCCTGTTATTATTGTAAGTAATTTCTTGAAAATGAAAAACTAGTTTTACTTCATAATAATTTCTGCCCTCTTAGAAACAGTAAAATGAACACTGTTTATTTTAGTTCTGGTTTTCCCAGTCCAAATTTTTTATTAATTCCAGCTCCCCTCCACGAGTCCCTTTTAGGATCAGACTCCAAGAAGATTAGAGAGATTCATATCTTCCCTATCTTTAAACTATCTGCATGTAAATACATGTGATAATAAAGTTCTCTGAGGGCTTTTAAATATAAAAGTGAAAAATTATAATTTTCAGTATGATTATCTTTATTAATCAATGAATTAAGTGAAAGTTAAATTTGGAGTTGATCTGTTTGATTCATTTTTCTATGCAGAATGAGTATGTTAAACTTGCGGAATGTAGTACACTCTTCTAATTTTTCCGTGTTGGAATAACACTTAGTTTAAATTAGATCTTCTGTGTTGTTCCAAGAAATGAATTTTGGGGGGTTAATGAATATCACTGAGACAAATTTTTTGAGAACAAAGAATGTCAGGCTATATAACACTATATGAAATATTAACAAGGTAGGTAGGCACTGATAGTAATTTGGGGAGGGGGCATTCCACAGGAGCTACTTCAACAAAGGGATTTTTCTAATAAGGAGAAAAAGACACAGTATGACTGAAGGTTATGTTATACACACAAAAAAAGATTAGACTTGTGTTAAGAAATAAAGTGAGGTGGGGAGGTATTGCTCAAGTGGTAAAGTACATGCTTAGCATGCACCAGGTCCTGGGTTCAATCCCCAGTACCTCCATTAAATAAATAAGTAAGCCTAAATATCCCACCCCACCCCCCCCAAAAAAAAAAAAAGAAAGGAGAGGAGGGGAGGGGAGGAAAGGAAAGGAAGAAGGAAGGAAGGAAGGAAGGGAGGGAGGGAAGGAAGGAAGGAAGAAAAAAGAAAAGAAAGAAAATGAGCATCAGAGGAGATGCTGAGACTAGAATGAGGCTAGAGACATTAATTCTGCCAGGTAGTAAGTAGTCTAGTGGGGCCATAGATGTGCTTATCTTAGACCAGTCTCACCTTTTGCTTACAAGATTTCTGGTACCCTCTCTTCTATGCCTAGATCTCTGTTATTTATTTTTTTTCAGTGGTTATGGTTGTATTCTTAGTTGTTTATTTTTTTTATTGAAACAATTTTTATTATAATTAAATACCTATAACATAAAATTTTCTATTTTAATCATGTTTAAGTGTATAATTCAGTGATGTTAAGTATATTCACAATGTTGTGCAACCATTACCACTGTCTCCAGAAATTTTTTCTTTTCCAGCAGAAATTCTGTACCCATTAAGCACTAACTCCTCATTCCTTTCTCCCTCTAGCTCCTGGCAACCATCATTCTACTTTCTGTCTATAAATTTAACTACTCTAGGTACCTCATATAGGTGAAATCATACAAAATTTATCCTTTTTTGACTAACTTATTACACTTAGCATTATGTCTTTAAGGTTCATCGACGTTGTGTCAGAATTTCCTTCCTTTTTAGGCTGAATAATATCCCACTGTATGTATGTACCACATTTTTTTCCATCACTGGTTACTTAGGTTGTTTCCATTTCTTGACTATTGTGAATAATGCTGCTTTGAACATGGTTATACAAATATCTGTGTGTGTGAGCCCTTCTTTCAGTTCTTTTGGTTGTATACCCAAAAGTGGAATTGCTGGATCATGTAGTAATTTTTTTGAGGGAACTATATTTTCCATAGTAGCTACATCCATTTTGCATTCCCACCAACAGTGCACAAGGGTTCTAGTTTCTCTCCATCTCTGCCAATGCTTATTTTTCTGTGTGTGTGTGTTTAAATAATAGCCATATTAATAGGTATGCATTGTGGTTCTGGTTTTGATTTGCATTTCCCTAATGAGTAGTGATACTGAGCATCTTTATGTGTGCATATTGATCATTTATATATCTTCTTTGGAGAAATTCAGTTGTTTACTTTTGTGTAACTAAAAATGTCACCTCTGCTAATAACTGCATTTTTGACTACATTTTAAATTGTGGTATCAGAGAGAGGTGAACTTTTAAAAAGTAGCATTATGGTAGGACTTGGGGTATTTCTTCTGTGTGGATTGATTTCCTAGTAACCCACTTTAGTAAGACATATCTCTCCAAAGTCAAAAAAGTACGCCCATTTCTGACATTCTTCTTTGTAATTCTCTTCATATCACATTCTAAATTCCCACTATAACAGTCCATAAAAGCTATTGGAAGAAGAGATAAGTGAAGTGACTACCTATTGGAAGAAGAAAATAGAATGGAAGGAGAATCAACTACCTGAACATTGTGAATGGATAGTTCACATCTATTATCTATCATCTGTTAAAACTTCTGTCAATTCTCACACTAGGCTTTTTTTCTTACCTTTATAACAGTCCACTTCTTGGATTTGAATATGAAATGTAGCATAAAGATGAGTTAACACTGGCATAAGTAGTTAATTTAAGGAAATATTTGAGATAATACTGACAAGTTGAGGTTAGGGCCACTTTGAGGAGTGTCTTCATCTCCAAACTTTGTCTTAGGCATCGGGGAACCATTGAAAGTTCTTGAGGAGTGGATTGTACACCACATTCCCTCTGCATGTTTTAGGAAGAGTTACCTGACTGTTAAGAGAAATCAGGCCCTACAGATTTGTGAGGAACTGGTTACTTATTACTCATTTTATTATAATTACTTTCCATCACAGGTTGTCTTTATAAATACTTGGGTTTTTAAATATATTTAGTCGGTCACATGACAGTTAATACTTTTAAGTGGAATTACTAAGTGTTTCAGAATTATAGAGATTGAACTGGAATTTGCAGACAACTAAAATGTCTCCTGGTAAGATTAATCTGAAGTGTGTATTAACAGCTATAAAGAGCTAGAGTAGATTATGTCTTAGTATAAGATAAAGAATGATATGTATCGAAGAGGGAAAGAGCATGCTTAAGACAAACACTGGAAGATACAGTGCTCATTCTGAATATATCTGAGATAGAATAAATACATATGTATATTTGGGGGACATGCATAAACACTGTCCTTAAATTTAAAGTACAATTCAAAACTTACCTAAAATGTTAATGCTGATATTTGGGTAAGCAAAACTTAATAAGATATTCAAGAGAAAATACAATATTTATCTTTTGTAATTTGCTAAAGAAAACTTTACTTTCACTTTCTAGGGAGTACCTAGGTTAGTCACTGGAGAAGTTTTCAGAGGGACCCTACAGCCCAGCCCTGCTGTGGTTGTATTCGCATTACTGACTGTGCATGGGAGGCTCACCAGCTGTCTGACTGGCAGGAGCAGGAGCTTCACTTCAGTAGTTTATAATTCCTGGCTATTCTAGGATAGTTTGCACTTCACCAAGCCTCAGACAGGTCAGGACACTTGGTAGGAGAAGGTTGAAAGACAAAAGCAGCAGGCCTTGGGTTCTCAGCCTTTTTTTTTTTTTTAATTCGAAAGTTATATTTTATTTTGGTGGTTAGAGTTTTTAGTAATGTGCCTGTATTACATGTAGAGAGTAATCATCAGCCAAGAGGAATTTTAAAATGTCAAAACCGGGAAAAGCTACTCTAAACCATGGCTTGGTTCCTGTTGATCTTAAAAGTGCAAAAGAGCCTCTACCACATCAAACTGTGATGAAGATATTTAGCATTAGCATCATTGCCCAAGGCCTCCCTTTTTGTCGAAGACGGGTAAGTCTCACATGTTTGAAAAATGGAAATCTTTATTTAAATGAACTGCTTCTGCCTCCTTTGGTGGAGAAATGCTTCAACTTTCAATTGCTGCTTACAACAGAAACTATCAGTGCATTATATAGCCAGTGAAAACTTATCTAAATGATAGTTTTAATAATATGACAGAGAACCTTGAGGGCAAGGTTACCCAATTCACCTTTTTGTCTCTTTCATTTATTTTTATGATATTAGAATTCTTTAAACTTACTTAAAGTTGGCAAATGTAAAAAGTAGGTTTTGAAATATGTTGGCAAATACTAAACACCCAAATTCGTGGTTTTTATTTTGTGGTAAAAGCAAAAAAGCTGATGGTACTGTCCTTATGCGTGGGAATTGCAACATTTAGCTCTTTTTTCAAGAGTTTATCTGGTACTTTAAACTGTAATATTTTCAAATCACTATTTCTTAAATTCAGACTTAATAGAGATATTACTTTTGCTGTTATACAAAATAAAAATAGCATGCTATTGTGTGGCAGTTACGAATCAGTTTATATATAGACAATCCTGAACTAACAAACATTTTGGAGAACTCGTGCTTATCTGTAATCAGGTTATGATCTATTGAATGTTTTTCAGGATGACATTCTCCTACTCCCCACCAAGTTTTGACCTTGTTAATATTAACAGTTTTGTTATATTTTCTGAGTTACTTGGTATTGCCATTTTGAATTACTAGCTAAAGCGATATATTTTTAGATCTTAAATGTGTTTAGTATCCTGAACACACTAAACCAAAAAAATATAAAATAAAAAACCTGTTGGAGACTGAGTATTTGCATATATCAGTGCTATTAGTGTTTTAGTTCCCTTTTTAATTCCCCACCCCCTTGCTTTTTTTTTTTTTTTTTAACTAAAAGGGAAACATTCTATTAATCAAGTAGGTTAACTCCTAACTCTCTAACTCCTAAGAAATCTTCCTCCTCCTTAGTAAAGAGAATCTTCTATTTGCTGGGACTTAAATAGCTTTTGTGAAAATATGTTTTCTAGTTACCTTAGTTCTTTTTGAATTGTTTCTGCTTCTACTCTAAATGAGTGGTGGCCATGTTGAATACATTTTGAGTTTTAAATGTAATACAATTTCAACATTGAAAATAGAATATAAGTATCTCTGTCACACTCCTGTTTTCTTCTTTACTATGTTTTCAATAAGTGTTTCTTTTATTTTGTCTTCTTTCACTTTGTCACTTTTCTAACTTCTGAATGAGGTCTCTGCTCTGATTTAAGCATTTACACAGAGGCCTCTAGTAGCTTTAAAGTCATTACTAAACTAATTTATTGTTTTAATACTTCTATGAAAGAAAATACCAATAGAAGTAAATTTTTGAATTAAGGAAAAGAAATGTAGATTTTTTTTAATTAAAGAGTTAAGATACTAACACTCAAGATAATTTTGTTCTTTCTTATTGAATATCTCTGATGGCCTTAAGTACAGTACATGGTAGATTATGTATGTTTTCTGTCTTCATCTTTTTAACAACTACATGAAACTTAAAAGGCTCAGGAGCAGATTCTATGAGAAAAATTAATAGAGAACTTCAAGGCTTTCCCTCAGGGCTTCCTAGGGTCACTGTTCAGTTTGACTTTTCTAAGTTACTGTTATATTAAATTATAGCCTTGCATTGATAATAATGTAATATAATAATATATTAATGCAATGTAATAATATTTGAAAAAATAAAATTCAAACTAGAACGTTTGTGGGAAGATAGTTAAAAAATAAAATTAACACATTGAGTTTTAGACTGCCTGCCAATACTTTACTATTGCATAACTCATTGACTCTGACTACTAGAAATGTTAGAGGGATAGTGTAATTATATCCTCTCCCCTCCTTTTTGCAGCTGGTTAATTTAGGTAGCTTTAAATTGATTCACATGCTCTTTGTTATTTAATTTACTAACCTTCCTTTGGTAATGTTAGTTAGACATTTTTAGTGCATTTTTATCAAAGATTTAAAGAAGACTTTTTGTGTGATATGTAGTTAATCATATTTTGTATCTAATATCTAATATGCCTTTCACATTAGGCATGTTTAGCTTGTTTGAGTCAGACTGTTACACACTGACAACGAAGTATACAGACTTCTCTATTTTTTAGGCCATTTTTTCCCTACCAAGTAGTGAGCTAATATATAGTGATCTCTCACAAGACTGTATGTAGTCTTGACCTATTAAAATTTGAAAAACGTGTTATTGCCTCTCCATCCATCATAGGGGTTGATCCATTTAATGTTACACAATGAAATAATTTTGAAAATTTTGAAAAATTCTGTAAAATGGTTGTTATAACTACAACTTCAGTTTGTAGCTCTTCAAATGTTTTCAGGAAATTTATTTACTTCACTGTTAAGTATAATATTAGTCCTGGTAGTCTATGTTATTAGCATGTGGATTATTTTGGTTTCTCATCAGAGATATATAAGTCCTATAGGTAATTCTTAGTTTCAGGAATATTTGAGAATACTTGTTGAGTATATAACTTTATTCTAAAAGAACTGATTGTCCTTTAGAGGAAGAGAAGATTTATAGGAACTCGCTTACATAAAATCACTGGAAAATTGTTTTATTTTTCTTTGAAGTTGAAATAGCTAATTAGGATAATACTGTATTTCCTAAATCCTAAGGTACGTCATTATTCTACATTTTAAACACATAAGTAAGGGTACATCTTGATGGAATTTCATAGCTTATCCTACAGCATTTTTTCTTTCTAGTAATAAGAGAAGGAATGTACTTTATGATTAATAGTAGTGTGTTAAAGAATTTACTTCAATACTTAAACCTCATTTATTAAGTCATTTTGGTTTTGTTTGGAGACTTTTAAACATTTAAAATATTCTCACAAAGTTATCCTTCAATGTTCATATTTTGGTAGAAATTTCCAAATGACATGCAACTAGTGGTTTATATAGGGCTTTTAAAGATGTCTGCTTGATTGTGCTGGTTTATAGGCAGATAATGTTTTTTAGGGCACCTTATATATTTCTTGGGTTTGAACCATGTACTGATTGTGTAGCATAAGCATCAGCAACACAGCTGACTAGGAGAACAGGGTAGAACTGCTGGTGGGAGTAGCAGGGAGGTGAGGTGGGGCCATCGTGGTACAAGGACTTACCTGAAACCTAAGAGCTCAGGCAGTAATGAAGTATATGACTGGGATAGTTGAAGTAACTTTGTAGCGATTGTATTTCATATCAAGTTTTGTTTAAAATACCATACTTAAAATAATTTTTCTTTAAAGTGAAAATTAAATTAAAATAGAGTATTTGTGTCATTTGAGAAAATATTTGAGTTAATATTACTCCTGTGTATTGTTATCATTGAGGGTTGGCTTAAATCAGGGGTCCACAAATGTTTTCTGCAAAGGGCCAGCAACTATTTTAGGCCTTGCAGACCAGCTAGTCCTAGTCACTGTTAGAACCACTCAGTTCTGCCATTGTAGCATGAAACAGCTGTAGGCAGTACTTGAATAAGTGGGTGGATGTGGTTGTGTTTCAATAAAACTTTATTTATGAAACAGTGATATATAGGCTTTTATGATTACAATGATACTATAGTAAATCTTGTGCCTGTATCATTTTGCTTGAATATAAGTTTCAGCTAATAGTAAAGTTTTAGAGATTGTGAGAGCCATATATGCCTTTCATTTCCTTTAAAAACCCTCATTCTCTCTCCTAATTATTTTGTAGTGATGTAGAGAAAAAAATTTGTGTCTAATCCCTAGCATTTTAACATACTGTTTATTAATTTCCCTCCTTGATGTACAGTAGTAGTATAATAATGCTGTTAATAATTGCTGTCATTTTAAAAGAACCTGCTGTCTCTTCTAGGCATTGTTCAGCTATTTTGTCTATTTTAATTCATTCTTAAATGATTTAAATGTTTGTTAAGTACTATAAGTTAGGTATTATCTCCACTCACTAGACTAGAAAACTAACATTCAAACAAGTTACCTCTCCCCAGTTTTCTTGGTAAATAGTAAGGCTGGTATTTAACCTCAGGACTCTAATGTTGCAGATAGTAGCCATTCTCTTTCTACTATGTTTTGTGACCACTGTATTTTTTTTTATGAGCTTTTTTTCAACTACTATTACATTAGTATTGTGGAGGTTAAGCCTGGGTGCCTATCACTTTTGACATTGTTTCTTTGAGAAAATACATTTGAAGATTCTACAAATAACTTTTGGTAGCATGGTACATTTATAAATTTAGGACTTTTTGTGTAATCTCTTTAAGACGTTTCATTTGTTAAGTTACCCCATAGATTATGCAATGATTACAGTCATAAAAAACTGGAAATATTCAGACAGTATGCATGTTTGTTGTCTTTTTGTAAGCTGAGGGATGATACCTGCTAAAGAAAAAATATGACCCTTGTTAAAATCGTAAGACAGACTTTATTGAGGGGGACTGTCATGATAGGTACAGGGACCTCTACATGGGGGGTTCACAGTAGGAGAGACAGATTGGGCTTAACTCTTAATATAACAAAGAAAAGTGAAACTTTATAGCCAAAGAACAGTGGGGGGTCAATGGGTAGAAAATTACTAAGAGGTAACTTCTGGGGTAGAGAGGAGATTCTGGTTAAATGAACTTAACCAAGGTGGTCAGACGTCACCTGGGGGATGATAAAGGATAGTGAACCCAACAGATATGGAGAGGGAGATACCAAGCATGACTGATTCAGCAGGATTCTTGCTAAAATTTGGTTCATGAGAGCATGCCCAAGGACAGGGTCTAGTTGAAAAAGAGCTCAGAGGATCCTGACTAAAGTTTGGTCAAGGAGAGAATCTTTGTCACACATCAGGGTCTGTGTTTGCAGACAGCAACTCAGAACAAGGTGTCTGGCAGATTAACCATCCTCAAACTGCATCAGTTTGTTCAATTAGTACTTTTGAACTTGGTGACAAAAATTAAAAATAGCATTATACCTCTCTTACCTCAATACTCTTCTTGGATTCAAGTCCTTCCTTCATTGTTGAATTATTAATGATACTAATTTCTAAAAACCTATATTCAGAATGTTGATCTCATCAAGAATAATGTAATTTGTTTTTGTATGTATAATCTTCAGTTAGTTTAAGATATATATCATTTTAATCTTATTATGCTCCTTTAGTAGATTGTTGATGAGTCCATTGGGATCTTTTCAGAAAGGTCTGCCAGTTTTACCAAACAGTTGTATTGACTTTGAATCAGAAAACAACAGCCATAAAATTTTCACTTGTATAAAGATTTTGTATATACTCAGAAAGTAAACCATCATAAACTTTTCTTGGTAAAGCAAATTTGTGGGTTATTACCCTCCTGAATTTAATAATTTGGTAATCCCCTAAATTCTCTGAGTTCAATGATGATACAGAGAATTTTAATTTTTTTCAATAATTAATATCTTTTGCTTCTCTTTATAAAAATTAGACATCTCAGTATGTAAGATTTAGAAACAAATGTTTCTTTACATTTTCCTAAATTATCAGTAATTCCACTGCTCAGAAATAACCACAATAAAATTTTTAAGTGAATGATTTTTTTAACAAAATTGTTACTTTAATTCATTTTTAATACATTGTGGTGTGCCATGGCTGTAGTTACTCAAAAGTGTATAATCTGCCAAATGAACGTATCATCATTTTCCTCTCGTTGATTTGGCCAGTGACCTGCTTTGAACTTTTTTATACATGAATCTTTAACATCTCTGTACATATCTTTCTAGAAATAGAATTTTATTGGGTCAGGAAGTATGCATTTTTTTTAGATTCTTGAGAAATGCTGCTAAATTATTTTCCAGGAAGATTGTACCAAATGAAAACCAGCATGAGGGACTTCTAATGTTTTAAGAGAAAGAAATCTTATTCTAAGCAGATTTATTCCTACCATGGCAAAGTTCTATGGATTTTACTTGGTTGATACTATGTTATTATATTTCTATGTTTATTATTCTAGATTTTTTCTTGAAGGAATTTTTTTCACTTTGAGAAAATAATGGTATATGTTTAGACTTAAAACATTAGAAAAATATATAAATAGGTCCAGAAATTATTTGTTGCTCATGGTGATCCTTTTTTATTCTTTCTGGAAAATAATATTTGCCATAGATCTGTCACCTGTACTACTTTCAACTACAATTTTCTTGTCTTCCCATAGTTTTAAAAGTATTGTCTATGTTTTTATCTAAATAAATGATCCATGAGTATAGTTTTATAATTTATCATTGAGTGAACAATTTTTATTGCATATTATGGTTATCTCAGTTTTTGTCATTTTAGTATATACTTTTACATTTCTGAGTTTTAGTATGATATTTGTACAGTTTAAATGATAGCCTCTCCCAAAGTATATTGCTATTAATAATCTCTACTACAGGAGTACTTTTCACGTTAGCAAAATTAGCTGCCAGAAGCACTTGCACATTTCTTAAAGCACTACGACTTAGTCTTAAATTTCTGACATAACTTTGCCTTTAGCCCCAGTCCAGGTTTACCTTTTATTTTTATTTTTACACTTTAGTCTAGACATGATTAAGTCTCATTTAAGGTAATTGTAGCAAGACTGCTTTTCTAAAATGTCTTGATGCCTGAAAGAGCATTTCATGAAGCCCAGCATTTGTTTTATGGAACACTTAGCCAGGAGGAAATAAGGATATTTCCTTAACATACAGAAATATGAAGCCTTTAAAAAGCCAGCTTTGTGTCCCCCTCCCCCTTACCAGCGTGTTCGTTATCTGCCAGTTATATTTGTGCCTCTTTCTCCAAATCCTTTCCATGACCTCACAGTCTAGCTTATCTCTCTGGTTGGAACCTTCCTCCTGGCACCGACTGTATCTACTATTGTCCTCATCCAGTAGTGGAACATATTGTAATTTTTGCCGTTACTTTTGGCCCTTAGACATATACGTAGCGCTCAGTGGTGTTATTTGACAGCTTCATGTAGTTGTCTTGTCTCCTCAATTAAGCTATAAACTCTTAGACTTCAGAAATTGTCTTTAATATCTTTTTATATTCCCAGTGACAGGCAAGAGAAAGTATAAATATTTGTATGACCAATCCGTTGAAGTTTTTGTTAAGCGTGGAAAATTCTTTCAGGAGTTTTTGTACTGTTAGAATATGGCATGTTTTTGTTTACTAAATGTTTTTAAATGAATGTGCAGCTGTGATTTTGAATATTTCATTTTCTAAATATAACTAAACTTAGATATAGTTTGACACTTAATTTTAAAAGTAATTACTACTTAGCAGTTTTGAAAATGAAGGAGAAACAAACATAGGGTACAGTCATTTAGATAGCACTTTTTAGAGTCTACTGTAGCCAAAAAAGTCAGAAGATGCTGAAATGAAAATTATTATAGTACTTTGGAGAGAAGGAAGAACAGGGTGATGCTATGAGCATCAAGTTTGGAGAGTGATTTTAATAGGGTACCTGAATTTTTCTAAGTGAGTACTCTAAAATGTGGCTTTCTAAACCGTCTTTCCACACGTACATTCCATTGGAACTTGAGAAAAAAAATGACATTTTCAGATCAATAGATGTATTGCCACTACTTATTTTATCAGTATTAATTAGTTACCACAAATTAGGTCATTCTATTTTAGATCCTATCAGTTTCTTCTTAAGAATGCTTCATGCATCATGCATAAACATGAGTAAACAGAATATGAATCATAAATTTTCTTGTGGCATTTCTGTACTGTGCGAGGCAGTGGCTGTAAACAAAAAGGTGATGATTCTTCCCCTCCGCCTGTGGATATGCAGAAGTGAAAAATGAAAGTCCTTTAAGAATCTTATAGTTAGTGGTAAAACCATAAATAAACCTTTATAGTAAAAAAGATAATTGCTTAAATGGACCCATATACAGAGTACTGTGGGAGCATAAGAGGATCACCCAAGTCTCAATGCAAGTAGCTCATGAAGGCTTCACAGTAACTTTAAATTAAAACATGAAGGATGCTTGCGGAGAAGATAATCAAAGAAGTTATGGATAGAAGGAACATGTATTATTGCTTGGATCCACATCTTGTTTTTTTCACATTAATTATACTGCTGCAAATTATTCATTTTATAGCTGTATATGAAATTTATTAATAGTAATATCAGCCAAAAATATATATATTAAGAACTTAGAACAGAGTTGGGACAACTTTTCTAGAACCTGTAGATATAACAGTGAAGTAGGTGGATAAAGATCATGCCCTCATGGAGCTTGGATTCTAATTTAGGGAAACAGAAAAGTAACTGTTAATGCGAATGTTTTGATGATGATAAAATAGGATAATAGTATAATGGAATCTAAGTTGGGGTACACGGGAGACACTGTTCTAAGTACTTCCCATATATGAATTCATTTAATCCTTAAAATAGCCTCATGAAGTAGACTGTATTGTATTATCCCAATTTTACAGATGAGGAATCAGAGATATAGGAAGGCTAACTAACTCGCCCTAGAGGTGGTAAGTGCCGGAGCTAAGATTCTAACCTGGGCTTCTGGCACCAGCATCAGCACTGTGGTGCGCTGACCTGGGGAAGGATTTGTTGAGTGAGTGGATCCTTAGCTTCCAAATGTTTCAAGGGTTAACTTTGGCCATGTAATCCTGGAGTTTTAGATACGTAGTTCATACTTTGTTTTCACAATTTATGATGACCTCAATATCTAATTGCTGATAACGTTGCTTTCTAGGTGTTTTTGTCATGAAGTGTGCCTCAGTTGTCAGATATTAATGCAAAGCAAATTATAACATGGTTTATAAATCTACGACATCATAGAAATAACTGCCACGAATTGTTATCCGTTTTGTTGATAGATAACAATCTGAACAAAATAGTTTAGTAATTTGAACATCACAGAGCAAGGCTATTTAAATTTGTAAGTTGTGTTTTATAGAAACTAACTCAACATTAATTAAGACTTGCAATATGGGAGACAGATGAAAAAATATGCTAAAAATAAACTTGTTACGAAGCTCCTGGCAGAGTAAACAAGTAGGCAATAAATCCATGGTTTCTTGTCTGCAGACCAGAAATCCAGTAAGCCCTGAAGACTAAAAAAATATTTCAACAAATTAGCCAAACCTAACCCTAACTAACATGACAGTCGCTTTTATTGTTTATCTGAACATTCATATATTTTGTTGCAGAAATGTTTGTTGTAATGTACTGAAAGTGTTCTGTCGTGTACTGTTACATATACCACATTGCCCTTCTAAACTCCAAAAAGTTTTAAAGTTGGGATTTCTCCAAAATTGTGGAACTGACTGCACAGACCTTGAGTTTTACAGCTGTCATCCATACATGAAAAATAGAATACACTTTGAAATGTCGAAGTAATCTTAAGTCTCTGAGTACATTCATATTTAAATGCTTTAAAACATACATTATATAAATGAATACCTAAATTTTATTAACCTGGTTACAGGCAGCTCCATATAATACAATGAAATATATTGTATATATATATAGTTTGGAGCTTATATATTATTTTTCTTCAGTGACTAAATGCAACTCATGCTAGCAGGCTGTATACTTTAAAATGAAGGATGAGAGCCCTAACCGCTTTTTTATTTTCCTCAGTATTTCCATGGAATATTAACACTACTAAATTAATTTTAGTTCTGCTAATATGTTTAGGCATATACATAACTCCCTGTGTGTGATGCTAGTATAACAAAGATGAATAAGGCAGAGCCCTTCCCTTAAGGAGGCCACCGATGCTTTTTGGTCTTTGCGAGTTTTGTTTCATTGTCTGTGTCCCACCATCACATATCACAATCAGAGGAACATGGATTAATTAGTCCATTCAACAAATGAGCAGCTACTAGTTGCCAGACACAGTTCCAGGCACTTGAGATACATCATTGAACAAAGCAGAAAAAAAATCTTACCTTTTTTATAATTTAACATTTTAGTGACCCTGAGAATTCCATTTCAACGTGGATCTCATGTTTGGTCTGCTGCAGTTATACCGTGTGTCACCGGACTCCTTTATTCAGTTGTACACTTTTCATTTCTAAATTAACTGGTGATAATTTGTGTTATAGTTTCTTCATGTGTATCTAAGGTTACCTCCATACACATGCATGCATACGCAGACACACTCTACCTGACTTGGTAGGATTATGTTGATTACTTAATTGAAATGTATAATCTATGAGTTTTCAAATTCTATTAGGTAGTATCCAGTGTAGAATATTTTGAGGCTCTGAAAGATTAGATATGATTCCATATTATTTCATTTTTCATGTTCTTGCCAGAAAATAGTAGTCTTTAATATCCTATCAGGTGATAGTGATCTGGATATAGTGATTTTTTTCTGGGTTGTACCGGGGTCAAAATTAGAGTTCTTGTTGACCCCTAACTTGCTGTGGAAAGTTGCATAAATTAATGTGTGTCTCACATATAAATCAGTTAAATAATGGTAGATATAATAATGGTAGATACAAATAATGATAGATAAAATTTAGGATTTTTTAATTGTGATGTAAATTTTACTATAGAAATAATACCAGCAAGGACTACCATTTGTGGTAAAGCCGACACTCTTATTTCCTATTGATTTTATGAGTACCCATGTGCAACTCATTTCTTTACTTATACATAATATATTGCTTTATTCCTACAATGTGTAGAAGGTAAAATAATTACAGTAGTTTTTTTTTAAGTAAATCTGATATGAGATTAATAAAAGTTTCTCTTATGATTTTGGTAGTGTCTATGTGTTTGTGTGTATATATATGAGCTGTATTAAAATTTTTTCTAGGTCTGGGGTAACAGTCAGCAGTTAGTTTTTCTCAAACATTAATGTATTAATATTGACCCTGAAGCACATAGCTGGTTAGCCATTTGTTTATGATTATTTTATGATATCTTCATGTAATGTTGGGAAAATCTGTTTTGAGAGAAAAAAAATATGATGATGTTGGATGAATTTCTGTTAAATTTCTTCTCCTTGCTAATATTGAAAATGAAAATGGAAACTTGTCAGTTATTCCTATATTTAATTACACTTTTCTGTGTGGGTGATTTCATATAGTTCACTTGGGAATAATTTAAGCTTAAACAGCTTTTCACTAATCCACAAAAATCTCTACCATATCACTTTAGATTTTAAAATGTCATTGTTACTACTAGTTTGAACATGTAGGGGCAGTATAGTACTGTTTTTGTAAATCTTGTCTGAATTTGTGGGTGTTATAAATCTGTAAGTGTTCTTAAAAGTTTGTACTTTGAGGAAATGCAACTTTATGTCTTACTTTTTAAAGGATGATTGGTAGTGTTTTGTTAAGTTGGAACTATTCTTTCAGTTCAGGTTCTTATATATATTATACAAAAGCTATTATATTAAAGAAGCACATAGCTTTGATTTATATTTGAAGTCAAGGAATATGTTAAGCTAGTTAACAGGGAAAATGCATTTTTATAGTTAGACAATAAAAACGAGGACAAGTGGATTCACGGAAATGCTAACATCAGTGCAATTTTCCTCTTATTCATTCTGTACCAGCCTTTCAAAATGAATGTTTAATCATGAGAATTTTTTAAATTAAGTCTTAATTTTTCAACCTGACAAGTAAATAAAACTTAGATTCCTAAACAAGCTTAAGATTCTTTAACTAGTAAATAAGTTTTCAGTGTCAAAATGATTAGGGTTATCACAAAATTTATAGTAGCTTTTTTTTTTTTTTTCACTTAACAGAAAACAACTGAGTAGTTATCTCTTCTGTGCATTCTATCTATTCATTCAGTCTGTTCAACAACTCTTAGGAGCCAAGGATGACTTCAGGCGTTTGGAGTATGACAGAGGATGAAACAGGCCCAAATCCTTGCCCTTGTGGAGTTTCTAGCAGGACAGCAGACGGCTTAGGAGCAGAAATGATACAGTCATTTAGACCTGGGGTTAAGTTTTCAGCCCCACCGCTTACCAAGCCGCCTCTGTAAGATGGAGATAATATAGTACCTACTTCATAGGGTTGTTTTAAGGGTAAAATGAGACAAGGTGTAGAAAGCATGGTTATGTAATAAGAACTTAATAACTGTCATGAAGTCCACATAAGACTTACTTAGATGTATTGGTAAAAATTAAAAGTAATTCTCCTCATATAATAGTACTTGTTTCTTTCACTTTCAGTTAGTATTTTGAGTATTTTTTCATTTTTAGTTTCTTCAGATTGTGAGAGAAGTGCATAAGACCGATTTTGAGTAGTCATTTTTCTTAAACAATTTCCTGAGTGAGTGTTAATCTCTAAATGGAAAGATACTGCACATAAAAAATTAATGTGATTTGGATCTACTTGCATTATATAGATTCATTTAGTATGACTATCACATATATATAAATTAACCCCAATATATCTTCCTAAATTAAGGAGATAACATTGCCATCTTAGTATTTTGTTTGGAGATTCTCTGTTCAGAATAAATGTGTTGGCCTCAAATACCAATAAATTTAAAAAATTAAATTGCTGTGTAAGAATTAAAAACATAGTTTATTGATTCACATATTATGTTAGCAGCTAAAATATCTAGCAAATAGTTTTCCATTATGCTTTTTAAGTTCTGACTTCATTTTTTGCCCCTGAAGTTCCCAAAATAAGTTAATTATGAAATAGAACAAACTTGTTAGTATCTTTGAAAACCAGCTCATCAAAATGGCACCTGATATATTATTACTATATAAGAACCGAGGCTTAGAACATTTAAAGAATCTGATTCTCAAGTCTTAACAACAGTGCTTAGAAATTTAGATCTTTGGTACCCTGTGCTGCTCTTGTTTTTTATTTTTTGCTTACGTGGAAACCCCTTGTTTAACACACACGTGCGAACACAGGCACAAGCCCGCACACCCCCAAATATACACAAATAAAATTCTCATCACCACCACACCCGTGTTTAATAGCTTATCTTCTGTGTTCATGCGGCAACTGCTTCACTGAGGGGAAGTGTTGTTCTGCCGTTTTCATATTAGCTTTGTTATCATGCAGGATTTTCAGCTGCTCATACTCATTACCATACAGCTGGTATGTAGAGAAGGGAAGGAAGCAAGCAGAAGTTGTACTGTCTACAAGAATAAGAAGCTCTCTTGCAGATGGGGTGCTGGCAGATGGGGCATGTGTTTGAACAGGTTTTACTAATAACAGAGTGCATTAAAAATCATTCCGAGAAAGTCTAAGGTCAGTGCCATGAATTCAGAGCTTGAGAGGTTGTTCAGCTTTTTGTAGACCTTTTTAGAATATTAATTAACTCTAATGCAAAAAAGTAATAAATGGTCAACCACAGCCTCTTCCAAAAATTTTTTATCAGCTTTTTTTTTTTATTTTAGTATACTTTGTTTCTTTTTCATTTAAAAAGCATGAATAACTTTTGGCTAGTGTTTCTCATCATCTTGCACTGTATTTTGTAGTCTTCAAATATATTTACTTAACATTCTCAGAGTATGTTTATATACAAAAGTGTTTTGTATACATGCTTTGAACATGTATACATGCTTTGAGCAATGTAATAACATTCTTCAGTTTTGATATATATATATATAAGAATATTTATTAGGAGATGAAAACCAAAGAGGATTTGGAAATCCATAGTATAGTGTTGACTACATTGAAGATTAAGATGAGATGTGTTCCAACTGCATTCAGAGTTAGAATTGAATGATATGCCCCTACATGTATCTATTGTTAAATTTATTACTCAAAAAACCAAAATGAATAAAGTAGTAATTTAAATATCAATATTTTTTTTAAAGATATTTCAGTTGGACCTAGTCCTTTTGACCCTTTTCATTAAGTGTAGTGTTTCTTAATCTATCTCAGTGGGAGCTGGTGATAAAAAGCAGATAAAGCAAAATAAAGCTAGGCAATTATATGTAAAATACCCAGTTTTCAGTTTAATTTTAATGGAAATGGAACTCACCCTGTTATTCTGTTCACAGAGATTAAAAGATATATTGCCAAATTTTTAAAGCTAATATTAGTTATAATGCTTTTGATAACTCTCAAAAACTTTCATGCTGTATATTTCCTGTCAGTAAAACAGAGACAAAAAATGCTATCTATTAGGTTAAGACCTATGAACCAATAAAACAGTTGATAAGTGAGATCTGTAGGAAATGGTGTACATTAAGTTGTTAAAATTGTGAATTCTCTTTAATAGTAAAAGTTTATATTCTGTTGGGCTTTTTTTAAGGTACAAGAAGTCCTAAACCAGATTGGCTTTTAATAACAAAGATAATTGTATTTTCATTGCATATCAAAGTGTATATTTTCTTCCAATGTAATTTATACTTGAATTGTGTAACCATTAAATATCTAGAACATTTTATTACTTTTCCCTAAGGGGGAAAACATATAAAATATTATAGATAGTAATATGTATAATATAATACTAAATAAGTTACAAATATATAAAATGTATTGTTCACAGAATAAGGAAAGGTGATATTAATCATCTTTCCTTGTGAAAATTGTGAGTTTTTAAATTATGCTGAAAATGAGTACTTTTCACTTATTATTTCTGTAGTTCTGTCATTGTAGATTAGAGTATATCTCACATCGTTAATTAGCTCATGTAAGTATTTTTTATTGATACCCTGATATGTGCAGGAACTGGTGAGGAGCTGAGGTACAACAAGAATCAAAATAGACGTGGTCACTGCTCTTATGGAACTTACAGTCTAACGGGGAGGATAGACAAGGACTTAATGTGCCCACACTGTGACAAGGTGTTGGGTTTGTCAAGCACTGTGGTTAACAGCTTTAGAGTGGGAGGAGGTGGCTCTGTGAAGGAAATTGTAGATGACCTATACACAGATAATTCCCATGTTTTTATCTTTGATCTAGACCTTTTTTCTGAGCTCCAGAGCCAGGTGGAGCATGATATCCTCACCTGGATGTCTCAGAGACACCTCAAACCAATAAGACTAAACTTGTGGTCCTTCCTACCCTAGAAAACAAAACAAACACTGACCCTTGTTCAGTCTGCTCTGTTATTTTCCATCCAGTTGCATAAGTAAGAAACCTTGGTATTATCGTTAATAACTCCCTCTGCCTTACTTCCCGTGACCAGTCTGTCACCAAATCCTATGAGTTTTATGTCCTAAATACCACTTCTGTCCGTCTCTAATGCACTTAGCTAGTCCACACCGACATTACCTCTTGCATGGTCTAATGGAAAATCTTCCTCCACGGTCTGTCCACATCCACTCTCACTTTCTTCCCCATTTTGGGGGGGGGCAATTAAGTTTATTCTTATTTGTTTATTTATTTGATGGAGGTACTGGGGATAAAACCCAGGACCTCATGTATGCTAGGCACACACTCCACCACTGAGCTATATCCTCCCTCCCCACCCCCGTTTTGTTTTTAACTTTACTTTCTGAATGGTATTTCAAAAGGTATGTCTGGATTATGTCCCTCCCTTGACTAACTTTACTTTTCATTACTCTTATGGTAAAGACAAAATCCTTTGTTGAGGTCTTGTATAATCTGACCCATGTCTACTTCTCTAGCCTCATCTTGCACCTGTCATAATACCTTTATTCTATGCACTGCAGCCCTCGGGGTGCCCCTCCCCCACCGCAACACAGCTTAGTCCTTCAGAGAAGAGAAGCCTTCTCTGAACCCCAAAACTGTATCAAAACCTTAACATTATGCATTTTTCTGACACTGTAGCATTTACCATGGTTTTAGTTTTGCTGTTTTAATGTTTCATTATGTTTCTCCCCTACTACACTATAAACTCCAATCGTGAAGCTGAGACCATACTTAATTTAGCTTATGTATAATAGGCAATCAAGTAAATGTTGAATGAATGAGTGTCTGTGGGAGATTAAAATAACCATATAAATCTAAATTTGTTATAATTATGTATCCTAGGTAAAATAAAGTTAATTAGAGGTACCTGAAACAATAAAGTGTAGGATAGAAGCCTAGAGATATGCAAGTATCAGCAATGATGTTTACTGCTAGGAGGTGATAACCACACATGGATCAAGTTGACATATACTCAAGATGGGCTGGCTCTTAGAAAAAGATCATACGTGATGAAATTAAGAAACAGGGCCAACATGGTCACCACATATCAAAGAGCATGTTCTTTATGTACTCAGATAGAAAAGCCCTCAGTGTGTGTATACACATACACACATACGTATTATTTGGTTAGTACGTAGTTTTAGGCTGTCTACGAAACTAAAAAATTCAAAATCAAGTAGAAGTCATAGTTCCCTGTTAAGTGCATTTGGGTTAGAGTAACCAATAAAGATAACACGAAGTAGTGTCTTCAGTAAGTGTTTGTAACTTTTGCCAGTTTTCTGCAACATTCAGATCATTTTAGTAATGTTGAAAGACCTAGTAGCCTCTTTGAAAGGACCTTCCAATGGAGATACTTTGGTGTATTCTGCTCTCAGGTCTTTTTCATTATTTCACTTTTTAGAGAAATAAAACGGAACATGAAGAATGAAGGGTAGAAGATAGACGTTCTTAGGGGATTTGGGAAAAGGAACCTAAATCCAAGTGTTGCTGTGGACCCGCTTTCATCAGTCTTCCTTCCACTGTGCCTACTGATGGCTGCCTAGCATCTGTACAGTGTCAGAGAGGGTGGGAGCTGTTCATCGAGGACCCGTTGGCAGTAGCGTGTTAACTTGCTTTCGAGCTGCTCTTAGTAAATTCCCGGAAGTAAAGTGGATCAGAGTATACTGTTAGCTGCCTAGTTTGTCTTTTCCTTCCCTGTGTCTATTGTGAGTCTAACATGAATTTCATCTACACATCACACATTTACATGCTGAATTAGCTCACGAAGCATCTTGGAGATTTCTTAACTACCAATACTTCTTGCTATGTATGTGAAAATCCTATTTCATTTTCTATAAACTGGACACCAAGATCTGCTTGTGTTCAAATCCCACCTACCTACTGAATAGTTTTGTGACCTTGGGAAAGTTACTTAAACTCATTGCCTGTTTCTTGCCTGTAAAATGGGATAATAATAGTACCTACTGCATAGGGTTATTATACAGTTTCAATGAGTTAGTATATGTAAAGCATCTAGAAGGGTGCCTGGCATATAGTGAGTTCTCTTCCCTGTATACTTCATTTTCTTAAGAGAACATCTTAAAAAAAAAAGAGTTGCTAATTCAAACTTGAATAGTTTACAGTATCTTTGGCAGTAGGCACTGAAGGAGCACTCAAAGCAGATTAAAATCTAGTGTTTATTTTTCCTTTATTCTTTTGGTTTAAAATATTGTCATGTGTGAAAACAATTCTCTCTTTCTCTTTTGAGGTCCATGCATTGTCATATAACTTGGGCAATTTTATTTATCAGTTTTATTGATTTGTCAGTTTTTTTATTGACTTGTCTATCCTTCCATCTGAATTGGGGGTGTTCTTCCAGGAGAGAGACTATGTCTTGCTCAATTTTGCACCCTTTTTGCTTAGAGTCTGGCTTTCAGGTTAACCTGGCTAAGTATTTCTAGGATGTGATAGGTCTAGATCTATACAAATAAAATGTTTGAATTAAATGTTTAGTTTTTTCCCCTTCTTGTTTCATTGTTTAGAAAATAGAGAACCATTATATGACTCAGGATTCTGTTGGGTGAGACTGATGATATTATAATGAAATTAGGGGTTAGAGGCTCACCATAAATTTTTCTCACAGTAATTTCCTTTTCCTATGCTTACCTGTATGTAAGCAAATACAGTGAATTTCACAAAGTTAAAGTCTTTGAAAATAAATGAATTGGTAGGGAGTAAATTACTTTGTCCTAACAAAATCTGTTTATTATAATTGTTTAATAAAAGCTAGTTGAGTAAAGATATCTTAGAAACTCGTATTTAGTTTTACTCTTTGCTATTTACATTGTGATCGTGATTAATATGTCTTCATTTAACATCTCTTGAAAAATATTCTAAGTTCTTAATATGCTATTTTGTCTCTTGATAAAATAACTTTAAAGGAAAGGCTTAAAATGAAGAAGGGTGTGTGTGTGTGTGTGTGTGTGTGTGTGTGTGTGTGTGTTTATCCCAAGAGCTAACAAAATACTACAATTTTAAAAATATTCTCGAGTTCAACATCTTTTTGGCAGCCTTAATTTTATATTTTTTGGTAGATTCAAGCTATTCCTCCCAGAATTTTTTTTCATGTTGTAGAAGTTTGAACATGCATTGACTCAAAAAAGCAATTTAAGATCTAGTGTTTTGAACTGTTTTCAGATCACTATGCAGTGGTTTTCATCAGACCAGCTGTGTGTATAGAACAGTTCTTAATTAAGTTGTATGCAAATTTGTTTAATAGTCATCAGGCCATCATTATATACTATACTTTCATGCAACTGGTAGGAAACTCATGATGTCCATCCCATAGAAGGAACTTTTTAGAATTATGTATCAAGTGTGACAAACTTTCAAAGTTAATTTGTGTACATTTAGAGGCCTTAAGTATTTATAGGTAAATATTTTTTAAGTTATGAGCTGAATATTAAAGAATTTTTTAATAAAGAAAATAAACTTATAAAATATTTCTGTTATGATAGTTTTGCCAAGATATCAAAGTCCTCCTAACCATCAATTTTGCAGTTCATTGCAAATAAAAAACTACTATAGATCAAATACCTTTTCAAATTAATAATTATTTTGAAAATGTTTCTACGACAGGCAAAATTATGTCAAACCCTATTCATGACTATTTCCAGCAATATTTCTTTGTACTCAGATTTTATTCACTGAATCTTCAGTCTTTTGGAATCTCCTGAAAAGGTAGGGGATCGTGTAAGCATTATGCTAGTCATATGATTCTTGATACTTTCAAAGCAAAGAATGCATTTTGTTAAATTATATATACAGTAATTGCTTTAAAATGTAAATTGATGTTTCTAGGATGAACATTTAGAATCCTCCTTTTTAAATGTGGTGGGGGCATGATTACTGGGTTTTTCCCTACTCATTTGACAACTACTCAAACACTTGAATACTTAAAAAGCAGGTAGGCTACTCTAATAAGTAAAGAATTGATTAAAAATCACTATGATGTGCACTTTCTAGAGGAAGAGCCAGGTATGATTTATGTTTCTTACTAGCTAACAGCAGTATGGAATAGGTACTTAATAAATGTTTTTAAATAAGTGAAATAAGTTCTTAAGTTCCCAGATTTTGATTCAGAACTAGCATTTTTAAAGATTGATTTAAGTTATCCCTTCTCATTTTGAATTCTTCTGGAAAATTTTTAAGATACTTAAGAAGAAATGTTATGTTTTAAAAAGTGTAGTAAGTTTGGATCTGAACTGCATGACATGCTAGTCAATTATTTATAATTGAACATAATTATCAAAATCAGTAAGAAAGCCACAGAGTTGAGAATAACATTTGTATTTTAGATTAAACAGATCCCAGATGGCTACATGCCAGTGAGTGTACCTGAGGGTTGTAGCTGAGGCTGTACTAAACTTTCAAGGCTTTTTCCAACCTTGAGTTTCCATAATTATCTTCTGAATTCCTTTATGATCACGGAGAAGCAGTTTTTAAAAGTTTATCATGGATAAAATCATTTCACCTCCAGTAACTAAGGGTGACCATATCTTTCACCATTGTAGACATTTGCTAAAGTAGGGCTGGCAGATATGTTAACAGTATCTACAGAGATCTGAGCCCAATCTCTTTCTTGAAAAGAGTAAATTATCAAATGGAAAGATAAAATCGGAACATAGAAAATGGAAGAACAAAGAAATAGAGAGATGGTATGGTAGATACCCCTTCATTCTTACAGATTTGAGTCACTAGATGGAAGGACTTTAGACTATTGCTTGGCACATGGTACAGAATAATTAAATATTACCTACTATGCTCTCCCTTTTCCAAGTTTAGGAATCTTCTGGGACAGGTGCTAAGTTTGAGAATTAGTATGAGGTGACAAGTGATGAGGGAAATGGAAGAGTAATTGCTACATGAAAGAGTTGAAGATTTCAAATACAGCTATGCATTTTCTCTGTTATCTCTAATTTCAACAAGTGAGAATTACTTTATGAGTAGTCTTCAATTTTATATACATTTTTGAAAACATGAAAAGTAATATAAAGACATATCTACAGAAGTTGTTTATTCTAGAAATCCTCTACTGACTTCACACTGCACTTGGAATTAATTACATCCAAACTCTTGACCGTAGTCTACAAGATCCTACGTGATCTGGCCCTTGGTTACCTCTCTGACTTCATCCTGTACCAGTCCCTTCCTCTTGGCCAGACTGGCCTGGTTCTTGTTGATCTAGGCTCGACCCTATCATTTTGACTTAAAAATTGTTTCCTGAGTGATACAGTTCAAAATTAGCCACAATTCTCTACTACTCTCTGTTAACTACCTACTTCTTTCACAGTACCCATTTTATTTCTCTCTTACAGCTTAGCATTGTATGAAGTTAGCTTGTTCATTTATTAGTTTACTTATTATGTGTTTTCCCCCACTGCAGAATGTAAGCCATATGCGACTAGAGCGCTCATCTGCACTGTTTGCTTAGAATAGTTGTTAGCATATAGTAAGGAATACTTGTTTATTGACAGCTTAAAAAAAATAAGGAACATCTCTTCTTAAGCCACTTAGCTGACCGCTGTGTACATTTTTATATATTTATGTAGGCTTTTCTCCATGCGTACACATGCACATACACATATGCATATATATTTTGAAAAGGACCCTACTTTGTATCATGTTTGAGCCTCACATGCCTCCTACTTACCAGTAATTCTTCCTGTCGTTCTGCACGTGATGAACAGTTTCTAGGCTTTCAAAATGCTCTATAGTGAAGTCTGTTCCTTAGAAGGAGGCTTTGAGTCTGGAGGCTGGAGGGGCAGGGCATGGGGAGAAGGGGCTGGGAGTAGAACAGGACAAAGTAGTTCATTTTCCAGGCAAGCTGCATTTTGGAATAGCAGAGGTGCTTTTGGCCACGTGTTGGTGAGAGTCAATGAGTCAGTTATCCACCTTTGCTCTGAGTTACATTTTTTATTGTCTTTTCATCAAGTTTTATGGTTAAGTATATGATTTGAATGAATGTTTATTTAAGAAATCTCTTATTTCTGCACCATTCCCCCCTGTATTCAAGAGCACAGTCTGCTTGTATGTATGATTTCTGGTATAAGTGCCCATGGAAACAGAAAGACCCCTTCTTAGTCAGCGTTTGTAACTGAAATAAAAAGTCTACAGTCTTCACACCCACACAGCCAAGTTCTCCTTGTACAGAAAGACACATATTAGCCCTAAAATGGAAGAATGAGTCATGGCAGGAAGTACTTTTGAAGAAACCATTACTAGTAAGTTAAAGACTATTTTAACTGTAGTATTAAATGTTTGAATTAGGAAATAATAATACTAAGTAGGTTATTCCCTAATGAACCTTACTATGACTAGTGGCTGGTAGATGTTTTATAGATGTTGTTAATCCTTCAAGTTAACAATGTGGCCTTTCCACGTATATCTTAGGTCCACAGATGATAATTTCCTTCTATTTCCTCAACATCTACCAAATTTCTGTCTTTTAAACTTAGAAACAAGACTGTATGTTTTGTGAAATCTCAGACTATTTAAATGACTATTCCATTTTTTGACCTCCTAAACTACCCAGGTTGGCACTTAATATCTAGTCAAATATTGTCCTCTATTAGTTTCTTGTCTTGCCAGTTGAATTTTAAGTCTCTTGGGGGTGGAGGTTATTATGATGTTTTTAATTGACTTCAGTAGCATTTTGCAGATATTGGGATATAGTGGGTGATTATTTCTTAATTGATTGATTTCATTTAACCTAAATCTTTCATTTTCTGTGACTTTCTCCCCGGTTACTGTATCTTTGCCTCACATTTCCCACATGTAGCAGAACTGTGGACCCAGATAATCACTCCATGAACTCAATAATTAAGATTTAGTAGTAGTTTGCATATTTAATTGCTATTTGCAAAATGTAACACTTTTTTCCTTCTTCAGTAATGTCTGATTTTTTTTTCTTTTTAAGTTCAACTTGAGCCATCACATATCTAATGGAAATTGGTTAAAAGTAACAAACCTGGGACCGGAGTCTAATGTTCTCAAATAACTATATAACCCTGAGCAAGACACTTAATTCTCTTCTTTGCCTTTCTTACCTGTTAATAACAGTTACTGTTTTATAGGGTGTTTATAGGATATCTGTTATATGCTGGGCATCTCTGTGTCCTCACAATGACTCTGTGGCTTAGGTTCTTTCGTAAGGTAAATGGTATTACCATTACATTTTCACAAAAAAAGAGAAACTGGAACTCATGAAGGGCAAATAACCCCTATGAAGGTTACACGCTAATAATGGCATAGCCGGTGTTTAAACTCAGATTTCTCCAATTCCAAAACTTATGTTCATTCCACAAACAATGGGGAATTAGATTAGATGATTTCCAGGATCCCTTCTATTTCTAAACTCTATGACTTAACTGCTATTAGTGTTTTTTTATTGATTCAGTGGGTGTAACCTTTTTACTTCCTAGCCTGTAGCTCTTTTCTCTAAGCTTTTTGGTCATGACTAATAGCTAAAATAAGAAATTAATTTCAGAATTTTAAACAGTTCTTAAAATGAAAGGTTATTGTAATATTAAGATACAAGATTGGTATGCCATGTCTGTAGAAAATTTTTCTCAAGTCATGTGAATATATTTGAACATCACAAACAACAGCAGTAAATATCAAATTCGATAGAGAAAGAAGAGTGAATATGGTTCTAAACCATACACGGAGAGAAACTGATTTCATTCTTTCTCCATGTCAATTTAAGTCCTTCCTGGCTCATATTTGCTGTTTTATTTTTCTTGAAATTAACTTTTTAAAAATAGTTTTCCATGATATTTTTCTTACTTTACTGAAGGGATTACTACCCAAAAATTTGTAATAAAAATTTGAGAGTAAACTCTTAGATGTGAATTCAAAATGCTTACTGGTAGTTTATTTTGGATTTGAAGCATGAGATATAAAGATTAACTGCTTTCTAGATAAATCAGGATAAACTCCAGAGTAACTTACCAACTTTGTCAAATTACTGCAGATGTTGCCTGTCTGTAAAGAAGTATCGTAAGTAATGTTTTGGTATGTGTGTTAAGTCTCTGACAGCTCCGTGTAACTACAAATTTCAGAATTGCAAACAACCCGTCTTCATTGTTTTCTCTGTGGCTGTGGTAAATAGAACTCTTAATTTGCATCATTGTGTGAAACTCTGTAGGTGCGTATGTTTGTATATTGGTAGACACATACATTTGTGTGTATGATTAGCAGGTGACTAATTTGGCCCCATCTAAGAGATGAAAAAAACTTTTACTCTTGAATCAACATTGCAGGTTATTTGTGTCAAATCCTCAGGGGTTCCATTTTGTAAAGAAAGTTATAAATATTTTGAACTTAAGGATAAAGAAAAATGTATAAAAGTACCACTCTACAATCATAGTTATTTTTTAAAATGTTGAAACCAGTCTAAGCTATGATATTTTAATTTGCATTTTGCTTTATTGAGGTTAGGGTTCTGTATATTATTATAAGCATCCCTTTCATTTCCCAACAAGTGTGTTTTAAAAAAAGTTGTTATATAGGACAATATTTAATGTTTAGGTATTTTTTAAATGCTGTAGTATTTTAATATTTGCTTACTTGGATGGTAATTTCAATCTAAATCTGACAACTTGTTTCATTATACATAGTCTCAAAAAAATTTTGAACTAATTTCAGTGTAAGTTCTAAGAATCAGATACATTATTTTCTGTCTTAAATTGACCATAAATTCAGTGGAAAAAAAAGGTTTTTTGATTATATACTATCCTGACACATAGTAGGTATAAATAAATGCATTATGAGTGCATAAATATGAAAATAGCTTATTGATCAATAATGCCACCTACTTGTTTTAAGGAAAATGTAGGTGCTGGGCATACATACTATTTTAACAGATAATACCTATGATAGAACGGTTTATTAACTTGCCAGTTTTAGTTGTGAATCTTTTAAGAAGAACTTAATGACGGTGGGTTAGTGAGATTTCAGAAAATTTATTTCAACCTTAACATGCTCGGCATTCCTTTCTTTGATGTTGAAATCCCAAACTGTCTCTAATCTAAATTCTGTACTCAGGGCAAGATAGCTAACTGTGTAGGTGGTTTTCCTAGTATAATATCAGTGTAAAGAATGTTGTCATATAGTAATAAAGAAAGTCACTGACATACAGATATAAACACATTCTCCTACTATTATAAAATGGAAGTAGATTTTTAAATGTTGGCAAAGTAATGAAAAGAAACAATAGAATTTATAGTATCAACTAATTATAATACAATAGTTGAGCTTTTTAGTACTAAGTATAATTTAGTACTAGGCATACATTTATGCTTTAGAAAAATGATGTTATGTTTGCTACTATTTGCTTATGTGGCCAGTTATTCAAAACTATTAATTATTTGTTATGTATCATTTTTCTACTATGTGAGATGTGAACCTTCAAATGGTAGGGGAGAAAGATGTACAAAAATAAGTACAAGGAGGTGTGATAAGTGCAGTAATAGAAGAATATGTTTGAAATCGAAATACTGAACTCTGAGTCAAGGTGAGGAAAAGTACTCTGTTAACGGTTCCTTCCTCTGTTGACACCATATATAAAGATAGGTACTTCCCTGAAGATAACATGATCAGGTGGAGACTGTTTTACTGTTTGTATTTTCCTCACTATTTATATGTAGGTTAGTTTTTGTTTCTGCCCGTAACCACAGCTTGCCCTTCTGAAAACTTAGTCATCCCAACCAGTTGCTCAGAAAGAGCCATTTCTCTGTACTAGCTCACAGGCTAATCATTCCTCTGTCAGTATTTCCCAGACTCTTACACTCTGGGGCAGCACATCTTCATATCTTTGTGTGGTTTTTTTTATTTTTCGAGCTACTGCTCTCATGCATTCCTCATACACCCAGCTCAGTGGAGTTGTGATGGGATGAGCATTGGGTCTGAATTAGCAGACAGTCTATGGTCCAGGACTTCAATGATAGTCCCTGCCCTTGCTCGTAGATTTTCAGTAAGGCTTATAGCTTGTCAGCAGAAGAAACAATCTTTTATAGAATGGGAAATTTATTGTTTAGCTGATATTACATGAAGATTTACTTTATTGTAGTGAAAATATATTAAATACATTGAGATATTAATTCTAAAAATTGATGACAAACACAAGTATTTTTTTTTTTAGCTATGATGGTTAACTCTCTAGCCTTTTCAGTGAACTTACTAGTTAACATTGCAGCCTAAAGCATAAAATACTTTTGTTTTTGTTACATTTATTTAACAGATTTTGGACTGATTTCAATTTTACAGTATTTCTGTCTACCACAGGGATAAGACAGACATAGATTCACATATAAAGTCTTTATCAGTAATATTACTAAAAACCTTAAATCTCTGTATAAAGTTTTAAACATCTGTATTTTAGCCAAGACTCCCAGAAATAGGAATGTGAGAAATCATTTGCTTTGTTCATATATAGATTATGATGAAAGTAGTCTAATAGATCACAGTTTTCATTACTGGTACTTCAAAGAATATTACAAATCATTCATTTTTATTCTATTAATTTGAAGTCTAGTTAGAGATTTGGTTGACTAGCTTTGCTTGACAAATTCTTCACAGTTCAAATTAACATTGTAAACAAGATATTAAGGAGAATTGTTTAAATACTTGGGAAAATAAAGTCTTCATGAGTACTTATAAACATATACATTCTCACTTAAAGGATAAACAAACTAATAAAAATCATTACCAAGTGGGAACCATGGTAGATAGGTGGTTGGGGGCGTTGGAAAGTCTTCTCAGTGTTTAGTTTTTGTGTATCATTTTGATTTTTGAGCCATGTAGATATTTTGCCTACTCAAAGATAAAATATGAATATACATACCTACATATAAACATACATTTGTGACAATCATGTTTTCCTGTGGCTTCCTAGCCTTGCATAGGAGCCGTGTCACCAGAAGAGCATTCTTTGAATACACAAAGTTAAGATAGTTTCTTCTTTAAACATCCTAGATTTTGAGACAGTGCTCGTGGTTTATTAAAATTGGCCTGTGTCCTCAACTGAGTAGAATTAATTTGGAAAGGTTAGTTCAGCCAGAGATAGGACATGGTTTCAGCTGAAGTCAAGGTGTTTACTGTTCTATGACTGCTAGGTGGGCAGTCTCTTTGTCCTCCAACAGGCCTTACAGGAAATTTCAGGTGTTCATTTTACAATTAATTTCTTCAGATAGCCCACAACTGAGTTGGATTTTTTTTGCTAAGAGTAAGAGATCTTTTTAAAAGGAACTTTCCTTTGAAGTAAGCTAATTGTTTATGTAGAAAACTAATTTTTTTTAATCAACCAAAGTCCATAGTTTACATTAAGGTTCACTCTTGATGTTGTACATTCTATGGATTTTGACAAATGCATAATGATATGTAGCCACCACTATAGTATCATACAGAATAATTTCATTGCCCTAAAAATCCCTTGTGCTCCATCTTTTCATTCCTCCCTCCTTCCCTCTCCCCAAACCCCTAGAAACCATGATCTTTTTATTGTTCCTGTAGCTGTGCCTTTTCCAGAATGTCATTTGGTTGAAATCATACAGTTTGTAGCCTTTTCAGACTAGCTTCTTTCATTTAGTAATATGTCTTTTAAGTTAGAAAACTAAGTAACTTTTGCTGGTACCTGTACATACTGTTTCTGAGGGTAAGGACTAATTTAAGAGCCAGGTAGGAGAATTTTTAAAAAGATAATAGACTGTAGAATATAATTTCCAGAAGACCCAAGATGTACCTTTTCATAAAATTTTAGATTATCTTATTTTGCTTATGTTTTAAGTTAAAAGACATTGTGCTGACTTAATGTCTTAATTAAAAAGGTAAACATTTATTTTTAAAATTATGATACTGCTTTATACAGTGTTTAGGATCATTTCCCTAACAAAAGTCAGAGAATATTAAAATGTAATAAGTCTAAATAGTATTGCTTTTTTTCCTGAAGAAACTTTCTTAGTACTTAAATAACTATAGGCACACAGTTTACTTGTGATAAAGAATGTTAATGGGGATGGTGGGAGTTAATTAACTAGACCCTTAATAATGGGCCTTTCTAGTCCAAAGAATCTTATAATTGCCTCTGAAGCTAGTTCTGTAGCAAGCAAGTTGCAAGGTGAAGTACCTAGATTTGTGTAGTAGTCATTCTAAGAAAAAGGTTGCCTTCAGGCCAACTTTGGAGCCTTTATTATTATATAAAATACCTTTTTAATGATAAGCAGTACACATTGTGAAAATAATTTTGAAAGTAGAAGTCCAGTGCCTCTTGTTTACCTAAGATTAAATTAACAAATAATTGTAAGACTCTCCAATGAGCAGTTTTTGGAGAAATAGAACCTTTCAGCCAAACTTTCTATACTCAGTGTTGGTTTGTTAATCATAAAAAGATATTCTCTTGATTAGTAAGGATTGATGAAGTGTGTGGTAATTTTCTTGAAAATTACGTTTTAAACTAATGGAATGGAAAAGCATAGGGAATATTTACATTAAATCTTAATATAAGAAATGTACAGGTTGAATTATAACTTATTACATAATTTCTGCAAATGCTGTATGCTCCAAACTGGTTTACTTTCTTGTAAATCGCCCCAAAGAATATTGAATTTCTCCCTTTGAAATTGCCCGTTTTGTACCATCCAAGCTACTTGAAAAATCTGATCAGTCTGTGCCAGGACTGCAGTAGGGTAACAGAGGAAATAGACTGCTTTGCTTCTGTTGGGAGGACCATATGAAAATATATTCCATTTTCAAAATGCTTCTGAAAGGACTTACTTGTGGAAATGACGCTGGCCATGAAAGTCTTCAAAAATGCAGGTTTTACAAAATGCAAAAATAACCTCCTGAAAGTTTGAAAGGGGAGAGAGGGGGCTGTCGTGTGGGGGCGGTCTCATTTGCTGCCCACATCCTCCCTCTGTTCAGCGCCTTGTGTGCTTAAGGGCTCCCTGGAGCGGATCACCATATAATTGATGTGCAGTCTGCATTGCTGAATCCTGGACTGCACCATTCTGTGTTCAAGGGAAGATGTAATCTGATCCCTCTGCTGCTGAGGGAGGAATCTGTTCAGTCAAGGCTTTGACAGGGCACAGTCTCCTCCAATAATCTTCTCCGCTCTCTCTCATTATTCCCTCGAGTTCTCCTCAGTCAGGCTGCATGCATGTATGTGCGTCCCGAGAAGCGGCTTGATACTGAGCTGCATTTGCCTTTGCTGTGGAGTTTTGTTGCCGGTTCTGCTCCCTAATCTTCCTTTTCTGACGTGCCTGAGCATGTCCACATTAGAATCTGTGACATACCTACCTGAAAAAGGTTTATATTGTCAGAGACTGCCAAGCAGCCGGACACACGGGGGCACAGAATCACTGAAGGGGAAAAATCCAGAAAATATGGGTTTCTACGGCACACTAAAAATGATTTTTTACAAAGTAAGTAATCTGTTTTCTTCCTGTATTGTATGATTGTGTGTGTGTGTGTGTGTGTGTGTGTGTGTGTGTGTGTGTGTATGCCTGCCTGAGAAGGAAAATCTGTATCATCAGAGATGGCTGCAGTATCCTCTAATTTTGGTGGGTGGCTGGATGTCTGGTATTCTGTTTTAGATCGTGAATGTGAGGAAATAATGGAAAAGACAACGTGAGCTGTAAGAAGCTTTACATTGAAAATAAAATGTACATTTTAATCTGAGAATTTTTCTCTAAAAATATATTCAGACTTCAGAAACGTGGCTCCGTTAAATGCTGACCTGGAAATACTCTACCCTTAGTTAGCTTTTAGTGAACCTTTGCCTTTTATTTTTCTGTACCTTATATATATGTTTTTCTTTTTTTCTTTCGTAGACTCTTTTAAAGCGTACAGTCACTAGAATATTGGGGATTTATATTTAAAGAGATTATATTTACTTTCTGCACCCCTTAAAAATTGCAGAATTAATTTTTGTTTCTAAAGTCAGTATTTGCAGTAAACAATGTAATATTTAAAAGATTTACATAGTCATACAGAAAGTGCTTTATTTTATAAAATATTCTAAAGATAAAAATCCTTTCTCGGTGGTTCCCTTGATATGTATTTTGGGCATTTTTATATGCTGAAGGATTTCTAAGATGGAAATAAAGTTTGCTTTTAGTGGCAAATGGCATTTGCACCAATGTATTTACAAGCTATCCAGAGAAGTTCTGAAAGCCGGTATTACAAACTTAATTGCAATGAATATCAAAGTTTCTTATAATAGTTTTGAAAATGAGAATCTGTGGAAGTTATAAAAAATAGATTTTTAGGGTAATGTATACTGACCGACCTTCCTGATGGATACCTTTCTGTGGATGTACATGTGTGCCTATAATTTATACACATTCAAGCACGTGGTTACCTATGTATTAAAGTATTTATTTTTGCTTTTTAATAAAATTATTTGGAGAAAGAAAATAAGGGATTTTGAGAGGAATCACTTTAAAATAATGTAATGAGTACAGAAACTTCTGAAGGGTTGAAATAAGACTAGTTCCATCTCTTTCAGTAGGTACTTCATGAGCCAAGGTATTAATTGTGGAGGAGCTTGTCCTACCCTCACCTCTTGCCTCTAACGTTGGAAGATAATCCCTGTGTTTTAGAAGACTTTCTTCATGATGATAAAAGCACAGTCTTTATTATCCAGAATGTGGTTCAAAAAGATTTTTAGAGTCGGGTTGGTTCTCTTTAGTATTTACAGTGTAGCATGCTAGTTATGATGTTCCATGTGAGGCAGTAGGTAAGAAAATAAGGCTGCTGCAAAGCTAGGGTTTTCACCTTTTTATAAAAATGAGGAGAACTGTCTATCACCCTGGGATTCCCTCCCCTCCGCCCCACCACTGCTGTCATTTTCAGTGATACAGTAATTAACTAGCAGATACAAACCTGAGAGGGGATGCTGAGATAGAAAAAGTTGAATCTTACCAGATCTGATTTTATAGTTTTGTAACATACATGTAGTTGGATGACCTCTATTAACCAATAGTGAAATATAAAGAATAAATATTTTAATATTGAAGATGACAAAATACAATTCTGAATATATTTACATATTACATATCTATGCAGCATAATGAAATACTTTAAAACTACAGATATTAGGTATACCTTACAAAGATGCATAACTCATTCTTTTTCTATCTTTTTTTGTTGTTGCTTTTCAAGTTAGAATATTTTGTCTTAAGTTAGTATCTGTCAGTAGAACTATATTCTGTCTAAAATCAGTTGATGACTTTTTTTCTACCTTTATTGTATCATCTCCACATTTCCCTCTTATTATGGATTTACTTTTTTTTAACTTTCCTCATTGCCCATATTCATTGCTTTATGCCTTATCATAATTACTTCTCAAGAGCATTTTGTTTACATTGTTCTTTTTACCCTTATATAATAATGTGTTTTAAGTTGCTTCCATTCTGATTTTGAAATTTTTAATTTGTTGTTTCTTTTATCCTTCTTAAAATATGTTTTTAAAGGAAAATGAAAATCACTAAGGCACGTTAAATATGGTTCTCTTCTGTGTAGGTTAACATGACATGTTTCCCTATGTTGGTTCGTAAACTAGAAAGAAAATGGGGAAGGTACATTACTCTCAAAGAATGTATATGATGTCTGTCAACTTTTAAATCACTATACGCTGTTCTTCTGGACCAAATGTTGGGACTGGGGGTGGATTCACCTTTATAGTCTTATAAAGAGTAAAACAAAGTAAAACTAATAGAAGAAACTATGAAACATTTATTTTCTATATGAATTAACTATGCCTAATTAACATTAGAGGCATATAAAAATTTAAGAATTTTTTCAGTATTACTGATGCTAATGCTAAAATTTGATAGTTGGACAGGTGATTCTTTTTAAATATATCTCATTTGTTTTACCTTATAGATGAAAAGAAAGTTGGACCATGGTTCTGAGGTCCGCTCTTTTTCTTTGGGAAAGAAACCATGCAAAGTCTCAGAATATACAAGGTAATACTAAGTATAATGATTGATTCTCTCATGATTCTCATGTCTCTTAAAAGAGTTGATGATTCTAAAAGCCTTTCTTTCAGTTTATTCTCATAGAGTTATAATGTCACTAGTACTGTTGACTGCTTAACACATTTTGCGATCACTGAAAATTGGGAAACATTATCAACCTAAATAGAGAAGAATGACTACCACCATGGCTTTATATTTTGTTGCTGATACATCGAAGTAAGACATAGGCAGAAGTCCTCCTATCAGCAAAATTTTTAAATCCCAATTTTTAAGGAATTCTAAAAAGTAAATCCTAAAATATGCATATGAGCAAATGTATCTTGTTACTATAGCAACAGCTATTCTAGGATGGAGAGTTATATTTGCAAAACTGAAGACACATTTATTAACAGTGAAATAGACCCCACGATTACTAACTAAATCTTATTTCATGAAATTGCTGTGTTAGAAACCCCCTTTTATTTGCTTGGTAAGTCTTATGTTTTTAGCACATACATTTCTACACCAGTAGAATAGTTTCCATAACAACTAACTACAATTGTAGTCTTGTTTCCTGCACCATTCCATCATTTTTGGATTTTGCATCAGTATAAAACTTTTCCCACTCTCACGCTAATTAGGCTAACTTAAGCACAATATCTGTTACCCAGCCAATTAAAAATGGCTTTGTATGTCATTTGGAATGTGGTATTTTAAAATTTAAATGACAAAAGCATCTTAAGGGCTTTTGGGGGGGGTCTTTTTACATAATTGTCACTTCTTCAGATGACCGATTGAAAGTTAGATATAGAAGCCATAAGAACTTCATCATGGTGATATTTCTCTTTTTCCCCTGAATATTTTGCTGTAGAGTTATTTTTATTCTGTAAGATGCAGTAAAATTAACGTTGCTCAGACATACGTTTTTGCGATTGAACATTGCTACGGATTGCATCTCTTTTTTCCAGGGAAACAGTGTATGTATTTTTAGTTCATTCAGTTGTGGAAAATATTTCTTTCAGATGCTCTTTTGTGACCTTCAGAAATCATAATAATTAGAATAGTTTTATATACAAAAAGTTCAGAAATGATACAGAAGAGAAAAATAAAGCTATGTCGGTTATGCAGGAAATGTTTTTTGTGTGATTTACCCATGTTAACTGCCCCCCTCCCTCTTACTTACCCTTTGCTTTTTAACAATGTCACTGTGTTTTGGCACTGCCACCAGAGGGTGTAGAATGAGAGAAAGACAAGTGAAACTACTCACTTCATTTTTGCTTTTTTCTTCTAGTCTTGATAAACTATTTCTTGGATGAGAAAGTTGAGTTTAATGTTTAAAATGAAATTTTTTTTACTGTATAGATTTCAGTCAGTCATATAAATTTGGTCTTCTATTGATGCAGCTAGTACCCGGGCAAAAGTCTTAAATGGTTCAGTTGTTCTTAAGGTAGTTTATTAATGAAAAATGAATTTTTAAAGCAGAACACATTTTAGTAAAATTTGTCTTTAGTTGCTCACTTTTTATATTGAGAAAGCACCTGCAAAAGTGAAACTTTTATTTTTAGCTTTTTAAAATACAATTTTCTTAAAGCAAACCAAACAGCATATTGATTTCCATGTCTTTTTAGACACTTTGTCAGTATATATTTGATATTTTTCAGTTTTGTTGAAAGATTTTCTAATAATAAGATGAAACCATGACTTTTTCATCATTTTTATTAGAAAATGTAAGTTATAATCACATTTCATTTTAAAGAAGAAAATAGAGCTTACTTTTGAAATTTGATAGAAGAAAAAATAGATTTAATTGTTGAATGTTACAGACCATCTTAGATGTATAATGTTGAAAGATTTAAAGGTGGTAGATAGGAAGATTTTTCTGTAAAATTTGGTGACTGAGATGCATTTTCTAGCAAAATAATGAGAAACGCTGGATAGAAAAGAATTGGAGTTGTTTCATTAGTAATTTTTCAGAGCTTGATAGTCAACTGTTAGGATACAGTTTATATGTTCTCTGGATTTAAAGCACTTTATTATCATAGCTCAATAAACTGAAAATTATTTTACAAATGTGATTTTGTTAACTGAATCTTCCTGCTCCTTTTCCCCCACGTAACTAAAATAGAGATGTTCATTATTTACCTTGAGTTTAAATAATTAAATTAGGCATTGAGATTAGAAAGTAGAACGTTTAATATATTAATAACATAGTTCTAACTACTTTTTCTGCTATTAGTCATTTTTAGGAGAGTTGGACAATTTTAAAGATAGATCATCTCTTACTAGTGGCAAAATTAATTGAATTTCAGGTTTATGGTTTTTTTTTTTTTAACTGTCTCAAAGTTTAAATTATTGGATAAAAGTATTTGATGATCTCATTTAATTTTGCATATAATATAATAAGTTCTCACTACTTACCTGTTTGAGTAAATACATTTCTAATCAAAGCTTTTTCCTGTCAAATATTATCAAGTATTATCTATACTAGCTTTAAAATAACAATAGAAAATTGGAAAGAAATACACAAATACTACAAATTATTTAGAAGGCATCTGAGGCAACTTAATGACTGATAAGACTGGTGAAATGTCTAAAACATTTGACCATACTACTTCTACATATTAATTTTTTTAAAACATTAATAATCTCACACTCCTTTTCGTAGAAAAAATTAAAACTTTTGTTTAATTGTGTCACTGGAGACCAGTCATAAGAGAAGTAAAATCTAAATCTTCTAAGGAAATGTTTTAACATCATTTGTATGTTATCAACAACTTTCAGTTTGCCATAGAGATTTTGTCATTTGGTTGCAGTTAGCTTTGCTCGGATAAAAACAGGTGGTTATGTAGGAGGGAGGAAAGTTGCTCTAAGAATAGCAGATTAGGTTTTGTGTGTCCTTGCTCTCTGGGAATAAGCAAATGAAAATAATAATTTGATTGATGTTTGAGATATGCTATATCATCCCATTCTTATTGTATTAGAGCCCATTATTCTTAATAAATATCTATGTTTGCTTCTACTCTTGTATTTTCTGTAGTACCACTGGGCTTGTACCATGTTCAGCAACACCAACAACTTTTGGAGACCTGAGAGCAGCCAATGGCCAAGGACAACAACGACGCCGAATTACGTCTGTCCAACCACCCACAGGCCTCCAGGAATGGCTGAAAATGTTTCAGGTGACATGTCTAAACACAGTACTTGAAATGTTCACTTAATTGCTGCAAAAAATAAAGGATTATTCAGCCATGAAAAGGAGCTATTATGTGCTACACATGGATGAACCTCGAAAACATTATGCTAAGTGAAAGAAGCCAGACACAAAAAGCCACATAATGTATGATTATGTGAAATACCCGGAACAGGCAAATCCATAGAGACAGGAAGCAGATAAGTGATTGCTAGATGATGCTGGGAGGGCTGTTTGGGACTAACTGCCTGTAGGTGCGGGGTTTCTTTTAGGAGTGATGTTAGTGTTTTGGAGTTGGATAGTGGCGATGGTTGCACAGCAAGATGGGTGTGCTGGGAACTGTTGAACATTTAAACGGTGGATTTTATGTTATGTGAAGTATGTCTCAATAAAAAATGCTGTTAAAAATAAGGGAACACACTTTAATTTTTAGGTGTATTAATCAAGAGGGTCCAGTGCTTGTTTTGTGTAAGTGTGCATTTGCATTTTTTATTGCTTTTTAGATAATAAGACCTTTCTTCTTTTCCTCCTATGTGTTTGGGTTTCTGGGATTCCTGAATGTACTTGTTTCCTAAACTGCATTGTTTGGAAGTTAAGCATTTAGTAGTAGCTAAATTCTTTAGTAGTAAGAATTACACTAGTCACTCGTGGTAACTTATCCATCACTATTACCCTCGTAGCCTCTAAGAGTTGATTGCAGCTTCTTTTCATCTGTGCTGTGCTTGGGTGTGGCTTATTGTGCTCAAATTCTGATGACTGTATTTTACTAGCATTTAAATTTTTGAAAGTTTACCGGGAAGATTGGCTACAACCAAACCTTGACTCTTACAAATTTCTTAACTCATGATAGTGACATTTAATTGATTTATCACTTCTTCTAGTGAGATAATGCATAGAAATCAAGTATTTAGCAAATAGTTGTCATGGGTTAAACATTTGGTTACTTATTCCTTGTAAAAAGTAAATAATATAAATTACGTTAAGTGAAGGTATCTCTGATACTAGCCACCGTACTAATGTAAAATGAATATATTTCTTTACCTCTGGCTGCTCCATTGGTAGTATTTTATGAATACATAGGGAATAATGGTTGAAGAAGATACTTTATTGATTTTATTTGATATTTCAGATTTTTAAGGTGTCCATTCGTCTAAATCTCAATATTTTAAATACCTGGGCAAAAACTGAATGTCCCAATTTTTTTCTTCTGTGGCTGGAAAACTCACTTGGAGCAATCTTTCTTTAAAATGGATTTTTAAAATTGTTTTCTACCCTTCAGGTGACTTCAGAGAAACTAGGATAACCTTTTTTGAGAGGAGTTGGTAATTGAGAGATCAGAGCAGTGGTTCCTGGTAGGGGGTAAATTTTCCCTTGGCTGAAACATTTTTATTTGTTACAGCTGAGGGGGTGGGGGCCAGACACTGCTGGCATCTGATGAGAAGAGCCGATGTGAAGAACAGCCTCCCACAACACAGAGCTATCCAGCCCAAAATATCAGTTGTGCTCAGACTGAGAATCTATACCGTACAAGCCTGGAAGCTGTACTTTACTGTTAATTATAATGTCATGAACCACTACAGTTAAAAAGAGTTTTTTGTTTTGTTTTCATAGTCATTTGTTAATTATACTTACCTTTCCTTAAGGATTATTCCCCTTCCTCACCCTAGTTCTTTTATCGCAGGTTCATGATTTTTTTTTCATTTTAATTTTTTCCTGTGTATGCCCTCAGAATTCTAAGTTTTGTGTCACATCTAAGAGATGTATCCCATCAATAAGAGGTGAAAAAAGAACTCAGACATTTACAGTCTTAAAAAATGCTTTAAAGAGTTTTTACCATCTCTGATTCAGCCAAGAAGATGGGAGTATGGGTGTGTGTTGTCATGTTTACACACGCATACAGTGTGAGCAACACAGCACTTGGGAGTGTGCAGAGGCCACTTTCATATCATTTTTATAGGCAAGTACCTGCATGATGGAAAATTACACTATCAGTAGTAGTCTTACCATCATTGTAGACAGCCTCCAAAATGTTTATGTTATATGAAATGTTTTGCTTCTTATTGGAAGGTAGTCTAGAGTGAGATTTATTTAGTATGTGATATGGGTCTATTTTTTCCAATGTTTTAGAGTTCCAGAATATTCTTTGCTAGTCATTTAAGTTCTTTACCCATTTTAGGAGAACTCTTACAAATACTGATCTATAGTGGGGGGCATTTGTGCTTTATTTTGCCATGAGGGTGTTTTAGCGGGTCCTGTGTACAGTGTTTGCTTGTTTAGCTCATTCACACTTCCCTTAATGAAATGTCCTCATGATATACATACTGTGTATCATCAGTCTCATGTACCGTAGATTACTAGATGCATCCTAACTTCAGAATGTAAATTGTAAAAAAAAAAAAAAGTGTGTCTTAGAATTAATGAGATTCAGTAAACTAAAGAATATTAGGCTAGCTTTTGTCCTGCAGAAAGGCCCATTTGATCACTTTTCATTTGAGAAGTAGATGCAGTGAAGAAAACGTGTTCTTAGCTAATAGGAATACCATGTACAGTTATCCCTACAGGTATAGTACTATATATATATATTTTTTTTTTCACATAAATATTCTGTAGCAAAGAAATTTACTTGCAACAGAAGTCCAACTATACGGGTAGGTCGAGACCTTAATCCTTTTGAGTACCATGTCTGCCTCGACACACCCAGGGCCTCATTGTGGTGCACCGCCCTTTATTTTCAGAGCTGGTGCCAAAGTAACTAGAAATGAATCACTTGCCTAAAGGCTTACAATGCTTTAACGCTTAACTTGTAGAGAGAGATAATTTCATAATAAAGTGAGGGAATTGTGAGTTGACCTATGTGGTATAGTTGAGGGATAATTAAACTGGCATGATTTCTGCAGATATGCTGTGGGGGCATTTAATGATGACTTTTCTGTTGCATAACAAGCGAAATGGGAGAGCTTGTCCCCTTACTGTTTTGCTATTGCTCCTAAGACGGTGATACGGCATTGTTTTGGTCCAGCTCCATCTATTCTGACAAAGTACTCTGTACTCAATTTATAAATTGAATGAGAACAAATGATACACCATTTTAGATAAAGGGAAATTGAAACAGAATGCCACTCCAAAATAGAAGTGCAAATTAAAAACAAAACTGAAAAAAAAAACCCAACGGAAATTTTGTACTGTTTGAATTTTCAGTTGCCATTGGTTCTTTTTTTGGCAACCAGATTTGATGCTTCAGCTTGTTAATTTTGGGGGAGATGATTGGTCATTTTTTTTTTGTCTCGTTGGGTATTAATACATAGTTTTTCACTTGCAAATAGTTTTTCACTTGCAAATACTAGTAAACTTTCACTTCATTAGGTAAAGACACCAATAACATTAACAGTCTCTGATGTTGAAATTAATATTCAGAGGCATCCTGTTATAATGAGAAGCACTTTGACTTAGAAGAAAAAGCTTTTAGTACAAATCCTGGCCTTACCTCTTAACACTTGGGTGATTTTGTTGATATTATGTAACTACTCTTGCCTTTATTCTTCGCCTCTATAAAATAGATATAACACTAAAAAGTTGTCAAAAGGGAGAAGACATGTAAATGTGCTTAAAGCTATTCTTGGAAATACAGTGGAAACTCAGTAAATGTTAGTTTCCTCTCCTAGTCAAGAAATAGCCTTTATGAGCCTCAGTTTTCTCAGGTGTAAAAAAAAAAAAGGCTATTAACATGAGCTTCATATAAATGTCATCAGATTAATATTATTAGCATTATTTTAATCAAAACATATTTGTATTGTATTAAATGAATGTATTTTGAAAATACCTGTTATACTCATAATATTCTTTTATTATTTTTTCCCATAATATTTTTTAAATGATAAAGTAGAAAATACTGTGTTTTGAAATTAAAAGTGGAGTAAAAGCTACTCTTGTGAAAGACTTAAGTTTTCTGGTAACACTTAGAAATTGTACATGTTTTCTAAGATATTTGGATCTCTTTTATTTGCTAGTCAACAAAATACTAAAATAGGATAGTGCCAAAAGAAAATGAATTCAGTATTACTTTGCCATTGTATTTGAAACGCTATGATTAAGAGGCTCTGTTGTATGAGGAAGAGTTGAAGAAAGTCATATATTTAGCCAAAGAAAAGTAAGGGAAAATGTTTCTGCCTGACATTTTGAAGACTTCTCTGTAAGAGTCAGACTGATTCTTGGTTTCTTCAGAAAACAAAACTTGGATCATATTCTTTGAGTTGGACTTTGTTGTTAAGTTGAACTTAACAATGAGAACTGACCCAGAGTAGAATGGGAGATAGTAAGTACTCCAAACCTGGAGCTGTTCAAACAGACTGGCTCCCCATGTCCTGGAGGTACTAGAGAAGTGAGTTCTTGACCACATGAAATTCAGGTGCTATATTGCCCGAAGTCATAAAATATTTATCTGAACAGAATACTAAGAATCATTCAGACTAGGACGCCGTTGATGGTTTGTGAGTCACCTGCGTCAGTACTGGCTGAGTTGGTTATTTAAAACATACAGTGTCTTCAGCCCCACCTTGACCACTGAGTCAGACTCTCTGATGGTGGGTTATAGGACTCCAGGATGCTTGCACCATTCAACCAGCATTTGAGAACCGCTGGTCTGGCCAAGCCCCTCATTATACAGGTCGGGTCTCTGGGATGCAGACTAATAAGGGGCTTCCATGCAGTTGCGCACTGAGTTCACGGGTGGAACCTAGGCCCCTGATTACAGCTCAAGGCTCCTTCTGCTCTTCTCTGCTGCCTGTATTCTCTAATTACCTGAAAGAAAACAGCACTTTCATGGGGAATTTTCAAGTTTGCATTTGCAATTTTGTCCACAAATTAAATTTTGTTTATCTGGTTCCTTTCTGAATTTGGAATGTTTTTCCTACCCACTTCCATGTATCCCCACATAACTTTACCATGAAAGACCAAAGGGAAATGCTCTTTTCGTTTCCAGAACAGCTATTTTCAGAGCAGAAATAAAATAATTAGGATCAGAATTTCCAACACTTTTTCAGATAAAGAAACTAAGGCCTGCAGAGATTAAACTGTAACCTAATTAATGGCAGTATCTCCTCCAAAAGTTAGCTTTCCTGATCCCCAGTTCAGTATTCTTTCCACTAGTCCTCATTAAAGACTGGTGTGGGTTGTTGTCATTTTATTTTAATATAGTCATTAGCTACAAGGTTTTCAAGTTAATACGTCCTTCCCTTGCTGCTAAACCATGTATATATGCAAAACTGGGAATCAGTCTTGGAACCAGACTAAGCAAGCAGATCCTAGTTGATACCATCAAATAGAAAGAATAGAAACTCTCTCTAGAAGGAGTTTTGAGATAGTGTCAGTATAGTATTTCCTGGCTGTTTGAGGATTCATTCATTTATTCAGCAAATATTTACTGAGCATCTTTAAGATGCTAGGCCCTAAATTTGGATCTGGGATACAGTAATAAACAAAACAGACAAAAAAACCCCTTATTTTGGAGAACTTAATTCTAGTCAGGAGAGGAATTGGGTGGGGGGATTTCACACGGATTTGCAGCCTTAGAACGGTCGCCTGGAGAAGATCTCAGAGACGGAAGTAAGGAAGCAAAGCATGTGGATATCTCAGGACAGAATAGTCCAGGGAACAGCAAGTGAGAAGATGCTCTGAAGCAGAGCTTGCTGGCTGTGTTTGAGACACAGAAAGTATCTGGGGCTAAAGTAGAGTAAACGAGGGAGAGGAGTAGGAAATGAGAACCTTGTAGGCCAACCTGAAGGCTTTGGCTTTTACTTGGAGTGAAGTGGGAAGCCCCTGGAGGGTTTCAAGCGGAAGAGGGAGTGACTCTTAGCCCTATCACTCTGACTAGTTTGTGGAGAAGAGAACTAGTAGGATTAAGGTGGGAAGCTGGGAGACCCTGTAAGAGGTTATAGGAATAATCCAGGCGAGAGATAATAGTAGCTTAGGCCCATTACTAATAGATTCTAGATATATTTTGAATTTTAAGGCCTTAGATTTCCCTGATGGATCAGAACTCTGATGGTGAGAGTGGAGTAGTTAGGGATGACTCCAGTTTTGGGCCTGAACAAAGCAATACAATAAGAGTTACATTTTACATAAATAGGAAAGACTGTGGATGTGCATATTTGAAGAGAAAGATTGTAGACATAGTAGCTTTCTGTTACATACACAATATTATATACAGGTCTGGAGTTCAGGGATGAAATCCAGGCTGGAGAGAAATGTGGTCCAGACCTTAGTTGGAACCATATAAGAGACGTGATTTTAAGTAATTGGACTGTTGAATATGTATGGTCCGTGAAAATAGTCTCGTCAACTTTGTAGTTTACAGCTTATGCTGCTAATCTTTGTCGGTGGTATACTTTTCAGTAAAATGTCACAAAGTAACATCTGCTGAATGTATGTATAATTCAAATTGAAATATAATTTAAATTTTATTTAACTTGCTAAATATTATTTTAAAACAACATAAGAGCATTATTTAAAGTCTTAAAAGCATTTTGCTATGTGGAAGTAATTTTCATCATAGACTTTGCCTTAAATATATAGCAATTTCTGACATACTTTCTAACATATACCTAAGATCTGAATTAGTTATTTATCATCTATTCTGCTTTTTTCATTCTAGAATCACCCTAGTGCCTAAAATCCTTGATAAAAGACATTTTTTATCTATTAGCAGTTATATACCATGTACTGATACTGTTTTTCTATTACTTTCTTTTTAAAAAACAGTAATAATACATTAACTGAAAAAATAGAGAACATTAAACATGCATAGTATATTACCTTAAATTAGAAATATTCATAGTAGTCATTAATGTAATATATATGTAAATTATAGAGTAGTAGTATATTGAAAGATTTTTTTACTATCTTTCTTCCTTTGAAGATCACATCTTATAGTTTTATATCAAAATTTAACCATAAATACTTCCAAAAAATATTTTTGAAGCTAGCATTCATATATGCAAAGGAGATTAAGAATTTTGCATTAAAATTATTCTATCAAGTGACTTAATTAAAGCTGCATTTTAATCAGGTCAGCACAGTTATTCATCACCCAGAAGGACCTGTCCTTATACCTAATGTCCATGAATCCTTATAATGTAGATAGAGAGGTATAGCATATTATAAAAACTCACCTCAAATCCTGTAAGGAATGTAATCAATAAATCAGAGTTTATAGTATTGTTACTAAGTCAGAGATGAGTGGAGATTGATCATTGTAAGTTTTGTCAAAGAGGTAAGTTTTGAACCAGGGTTTGAAGCTATATGAGGGAGATGGAGTGAAGTAAAGTATAAATTAACTGCTTTTAATTGGTCATACTTGTCCGTATACATGTATATGAGTATTTTTAATTTCTATGTGTAAATCCTCACCCTAACCAAAAAGGATACACAGTGAGTACTCAAGGAGAATGTTCTAGGTTCGTGTATGTATCAAAATTAAAGAAAACAACACAGCTTATTAGAACCTCTATTTCCTCATATTTGATGGTAAAATGGGGATATTCTCCAGGGTTATTCTCCTCACATCTCCTCAGGGATATTCTCCTCATTAAATGAGGACTAAGATACAATGTTTATGACATTATTACATTGTAGTACTATGGAAGTACCACTGAAACGTTTGATAGCATTACCATAGTCTACACTTTAATGATAGGAAAGAAGAGATGAGATTCCTTGAGGTTCTGAAGGGGTTAATATCTTAAGAAATACTTTAAAAAGTATTCTAAATAAAGCTTCCAGTATCCTCAGTATATCTCAGTTTTCAGTTATTTATATGTTACAAAATCCGGATTCCTAGTTTGAGCAAGAAATGGAAAGTCAAAATCCAGATCTTTCTAGCTCCAAACCTTACCTGCTGATCTCTCTTCACCCACTTCCAAAATGGACATCATAATTCACAAAGGTACTATATCAGCCTGCTCAAGGATGTGTTTTCGTTTAAGTGTTTCAAGGTTATTTAAATGTTTTACTTGATTATTGTGAGGGGAGGTCCTAACATTTTAAATGATTCACATGGCTTTTTGGTTTTCCCTTTTAAGAATCATGGCATTTCTGTGCAGGTGTTCCTCATGGGGGAAAAATAATGAAAACAATCTCCTTAACATAGTTTAAAGGAGCTCATATTTTCAAGGCATAATATGTGTTTTTGTTTTTCCATAATGTGTACTTTATTTCTTACCCTCTTTTATTTCAGCCTTTGTTTATATTCTATTTTTACTACTAAGAGAGCTACCATTTTCTGTTGTTTACCATTTTTTTATCTGAAATTATTTTCACATAGCAAATTAAAATCCTCTTAGTTTCTGGAAGATATTGTCAGATGTGCAATCTATCCAGTTGTTAATTTTTCTCTACTTGATGTTGCCAGTCTCCTTCCGATGAGTGCCTTACTAAAACTATTAAGTTTTATGGTTGATGCCTACTAGAAAGAAAGGAAGGAAAATCATCTGTCAAAATTCTCTTATTTACTCAGTTGCCCAAACTGATGTTTTAATAAAATTATGATTTCTCAACCAGTATCTTTGTTGCAGGTGAACATATAACAATTAGAATAATATAAGGCAAAAATATTTTCCAGTCAAAACCATGACTTTTTTAAAGCTTTTACAAAATAAAGGTAGCTGATAAACTTGATGAGACTAAACGATTATGACTTCAGTGCCTTCTGGAGAAAATGTCACTACAAGCAGCCACCTTTTATGTTTTATGTGGATGTAGATTTTCCTTTATGAGCTTATAATTTGAGGCACTTATTAAAATAATAAAAATTTCTAATTCCTCTTTGATAGAGCTGGAGTGGACCAGAGAAATTGCTTGCTTTAGATGAACTTATTGATAGTTGTGAACCAACCCAAGTAAAACATATGATGCAAGTGATAGAACCCCAGTTTCAACGAGACTTCATTTCCTTGCTCCCTAAAGAGGTAAGGATTATCAATTATATTCTTCATTGGGTGCTATTTGAGAATATAAATCAACAGCTATCACCTTTAGACATTGCATGCTAATTATGGTATTCAGTATTGTCAGTTTAACACTCTTAATTAGTATTAAAGAGGGCTGGAAATGATAAGCTGCCTGGACTTAATGTAATTTTCAGATTGAAGTATACTTACGGACTGTGTGTCTTCTTTCCACCCTAGATAAGTCATGTATGACACTAAGCTATTGAGAGTCATTAATTTGATTGTTTCTTTACCAGAACTTTTTCCCAGGTTATTTGAAATCCAACCTTTAGTTGTCTTGGTATGTTCATTATAGTAGTAGATTTTTTAAAATGCTGATTTTATTAAAACAGCAATTTTTTTTCTTATTTTGTTTATTTATCCTAGGTTCCTTCAGGACTGGTAGTTTTATGATTCTATTGGATTGTAGTTCTCTGTTACTTATATTATGTAATTATTTTTGCAATATATGAAATTTCACATGTATATCTTTTTCTGCTAATCAACCCCCTTCCCGCCCCATCACTCACACATGCATACATATACATGATCAGATTTCCCATACCAATTACATTCTTACAGCATTTCTTTTATTTATGCCCATTTGTTTTAATATCTTTATATAAGAGATCTGGGGTTTTTTTATCATAGATGAATTATAATCATAGGAGCATTCTTGTCTGTTTTAATGAGACATAGTTTAGGTATAGTTCTTTTATTGATGTTTCAGTCTTCATGGTTTCATTTTTGCCAGCAAACAGAAATAATATAACATTAAGCAATCAGTGTTACTGTGATTTATATTTTCACTAATTATGTATATGCCACTAATTATAGATCAGCTAAGAAGATAATATAAAATACCATTTATATTCACATAAGTATAAATATAAATGCAGATGGTCCTGAAACTTCAAATTTGAAGAGAGCAGGAGTTGATTTTTTTCAGATAACCATTCTAAATATTCTAAGAGCATTAAAGAGAGTCCCAGTAATAATTATTTCATATTGGATATTAATAAAGTGGTTTCATCATGGTTAGTGGGTGAAACTCAGCATAACTCCAGGAAAAAGCAAAGTGGAAAAAACATCTTTTTTTCCTGAAAAAAGAAGCAATAGCTTCTTTGGAGTGATTTTTAAAAATGACATTGTCCCAGAAAAAAAATTTATTCTTGCTGGCTCAGTCTGAAACTGAACCCTTTGAATAGATTTGGCTTATGAAAGTGGCATAAGCTCTCTTTGCTTCCAGAAGGACGTTAATAATAGGAAACACATTCATAAGTATTTGACTGAGAGTGAATTTATTCACCTTTGATATATTCTTCATAGTTTCCCTTGATAATCCTCCTCATTTTAGAAGGTAGCATTTTTGTTAAAATACAGACTTTCTCTTGGTTTGGTTTGTCCTCTTATCTCTAAGGATTGTGAGGTTCTTGTTTTCCTTTGCTTTTGCTTTCTTTCGATTTTCATAGTGGTTTCTTAACACACACACAAAAATGTGATTTAAAATCAGAAGAATGTGAAACTATTTTCAAGAATCTAAGAATTAAGCACAAATTATTGACAACTAGGGTAAATGCAGTAAGGATTTTCGTGGATTAAGTGTTCCTTTAAAGATTGCCTGAACGGAAAGAAGTGAGGCTAGATGGGAGAATGAGTGAGCCTGACTTAATACGTCACCTGTTTCCCTTTGTTTTTAATTACTAGGGAAAAATTTTTCTATTTTGAAAAATGCGTTATTTTATATTTCAAGAGATAATAGTATATGAATCTAAGTCCTTAAGATCACTAACGTCTTACTGGAGACTAAGTACTTTCATTATTTAAAACGTTATTACCTTCATGTCAGGAAATGGACTTATAATAATTTTTCAATAGTTCCTTCCAATAGATCTGAGCTCTTTACCAATATTTACTTATTAATCTCAAAAAACTTGACAAAAATCTCACTAGTCTCACGTGGGAGACTTGTGATAAACAGCATTATCCTTATTTGTTAAGTAAATACCGAGAAAAGCATAGTCATATAATGCACATGATCCAGGAGAAAACCTAAATTCCTAACATAGGATCAGCCAGCATGTTCTTTATTCTTTTTTCTTTTTCTTTCATTAGTTTATTCCACTGAAATACACCAATTCTGGGAAAGTATTAGCTACTTTTTAAATATAACATGGTAGTCTTTTATTAAGTTATAAAGAAAAACAAAAGATAGCAACCCTCATTGAAATGACAAATTTGGGCAAGGAAAAGATAATTATCTGAAGTAAATTTTCAATTTAAGAGCTTCTGTCTTGTGGAAGTAGTCCTTAGGAAGAATTACTAATTTAGATTTTTTACCTTTAAGACAAGTGAATAGAAATAGTGTCGCTAGACCATTTGATTTGGCTACAAGAAACCTATAAGCCCCTACTGTGGTGTTGTAGGATGTAGTCTGAGACAATACCTACTCTCTGTCCCCTGTAAGAAACTCTCTATGGCAAACCTTTGTTTCCGCTGAGGAGCTGGTGCACTTCCCCGTAATACGCACCGAGAGCTGTGTAACTAAGCGCAGTTGTACTTTTGCTTGGCAGCCTCATTAAAACCCACGTCAGGTATTGTTGTCAGCATATTTGTGTTCTACTTTTTCTCCGGTTTACACCTTTTCTGATTTACGTGTTTCCTGGTTCTGATTTTCTTGTTCATATTTTTCTATTTTGTTGTGTGTATTTTCTGTATTACAGAGATGTTTTGATGGAATAGACAGACATTTATACGCTGAAGTTCATGGTTGAGTTAAGGCCTTTGCTATTTTTAAGGAATGGGTGCCAGTTACCTATGGAGTTAGCACTTCAACTTTCTTCAGCACTTGAGTGTTTCTTTATATTTATTTTTAATGCATGCTGGCACTGGACTAGCTGATCTCTTAACTACCAGCAATGACGGAAATTTTACCTGTTGATTTTGGGATAAACCTTCAAAATCTAAGCCACTCTGGATTTCTTTCTTAGCCTTTAGGATCCATTGAATGTTTCTGTAAATTACCTGATTTCTACTTCAGCTGGAAATATAAAGCAAAAAACAGACTTTCATGTGACCATTCTAAATATCTTGGGCATTAAATAGCATCTCTTTTCTGCAAATACAACCTTGTGCCTGATAATTTCTACGTTAAATACCAATTTCACATAGAAGACTAAGGGTGGTGTTAAGAAGGTAGTGTGGTGTTACCACCTTACTGTCCTACTGACACTAAGCACACTTGCGCAGGCTTTGATTGATTGATAATTTCAAAATTAAGTGGCTTATGGAATATCCATTAAAAAATATAATGTTGAGTTATGTATGTATATGTATTATTTCTATATGTGTATGTAGGTATGAACCCACATATATATAGATATTTGAATATTGTTATGCTTTTTATTTTCAGTAACTCAGTTTCTATGTATGATGCTGAATGGTCTTCTCTGATAGACCAAAAATAATTATTCCACAAAAAGCTTTTCACTGTCATTTATCAGTAGTAGTATTAAATTGAATTCTCACTGGTGGAAGTACTTTCTGTATAGAATGTACTCAATAAATATGTGATTAATGATGAACTCTATATACACAAAGTCATTGGAAAAGCATAATTTATATCATGTAATTCCAGTTAGCATCAAAAAATAATTCAGGTTATGCTTTTACTCCCTGTATGACCCTAGGCCCTTTAATGATAGTTTGTTTTTAATCTTTGTAACTTAGTCTATATGAAAACTAAACTTTATTACTCTGTTTAGATCATTCTGTCCTAATATCATAATTTAAATTTTTATGTGATTTGTGAGGCTAATTGAATGAGCATATCAGAAGCTGTCATTCCCCTTTTCCTTCTCTTTCCTTTCATTTATTTGAATTGACTTTACACACTGGAAAAAAATTGATGATTTGCAAATATTGGAAATAAAATTTTTAAATCAATGATGCATCAAAGACCTGGCTCAAGAATAAAACTCTTATCTGGCCCATCAAGAAAATCCCCATAAGCAATATTAAGGAATTAGAACCCAATTACGTCTATACGTCTATAGAATGGTTTAATAGTTGTTCCCTTTTGCCATTTACAGCAAAGGGTGTAAATATTTGAAAAGTTCATTGTTGTGATATAAACACTTTGCTAAGATAAAGAACCACTAATTATATCTAACTGTCCGAAGCAATCTGAAGTCATGTCACACAGAATCTATAGAAATCTCATTTCTTAAGTGAAATTAAATTATAGTGAGAACAGAAAAAGACAAAATTTAAAGCAACTAATAAAGTAAAAAATGTATAAATAAATAATAGGATTCTTGAGTTGAGGCTCACAGAGCAAAGGCAAGAGAGGAGGCAGAGAGGTTTAATAAGTATCCTTGAAGAGGTGAGGAGTTAGTGATGGTCATAAAAATCAATAGGATGTTTTAAGTCTGGCATATATGTGTTAAAACTGAATATCAAGGTACTGCCTTTCATAATTCTAGAAACTAGAATGTAGAATTATATTACATTTATCTACAACTACTTCATCCTATAGAGATAACTATTTTTTACAATTAAAACAAGATGTGTGCATATACTCTGCTTTTTCTTTCCATAGCTGGCACTTTATGTGCTGTCATTCCTGGAACCCAAAGACCTGCTACAAGCGGCTCAGACGTGTCGCTACTGGAGAATTTTGGCTGAAGACAACCTTCTCTGGAGAGAGAAATGCAAAGAAGAGGGTAAGTTTCAAAATCACAGAGAGAAAATGTTGGTATCTCAAAAAAGCAACATGATTCTGAAAACAAATTAAAAAATAGGAAGTTTGATGTGCAAGAATAATAAAATGGCAGATAAATAAAAAAAGAACTTATGAAAGAATTAAGAATGCATCTTCATTTACATTCACTTACTTATATAAAATCCACAGGGTATTCCACATGTTCAAATGAGCCGAATCCTGCCTCTAAGCCCTTTAATAAAGAGCACTGTATGTAGCTAATAGTAAATATATCTGATTTGCTTCCCGGTCTCCAGTGGAATTTATAAACAATGAGAAGGTCAAGATGAAGATGATTTAAAGAGAACCCCAGAATTTCACTGGCAATTAAGAACTGAAATATTTACATTCTATTCATTTCTTCCACAAATATTTGTTGAACACCTCTCATGTGCTGGATATTCTTAAATTCTGGGGATATAGTAGTGAATTTCCATTTTCGTCCCCCCATGGAGCTTGTCTTCTGAGACTGTTTAAAAAATCCCCTTTCTTAGTAAAGGAGTAGGTATCAAACATGTGAATTTAAGAAAGGACATTTTCTTTTCCAGCAGGCATCTAGAAAAGTATTATTTTTGAAAAAATATTATTTGCCTTTGACAAACAGAATTTTTGAGAAAGAATCAGAGCATAAGACAGATATGCTGTATGTTGTCCTCCCCTTTGTGGAGGTTATGGTTAGTGGGGACCACTGATGGTTACTAAAGCTCAGAGGCAAAGATCCCAGGTACTTGGTTTCTAATCCTGCCTCTGCCCTGTCTGTGGCTTGGACTAATCAGGAAAACCTTCTCTTCTCAAGCATACATAAAGTGGAAGTAATTATTCCTGCCTTCTCTCAGAGAATCTTTATTTTAATGACTTTTTTAAAAATTGTGATGATTTATACGTAACAAAGAATGTATCACTTTAACCATTTTTAAGTTTACAGTTGGTGGCATTAAGTACATTCACATTGTTGCACAACTGTCACCACCATCCATCTCCAGAACTTTATCATCTTCCCCAGCTGAATCTCTATACCCATTTAACAATAACTCCTTATTTCTCCTCCCTGCCAGCCCTGGCAACTAACATTTTGTTTTCTGTCTCTATAAATTTGACTTTTTTAGGTAGCTCATGTAAGTGGGATCATTCGGTATTTGTCTTTTTGTGACTGTCTTACTTCACTTAGCATAATGTCTGCAAGGTTCATCCAAGTGGTAGCATGTGTCAGAATTTCTTCCTTTTTAAAGTCTAACATTCCATTGTCTGTATATACCACATTTTTTTATCCATTTATGGACACTTGGGTTGCTTCCATCTCTTGGCTGTTATAAATAATGCTGCTGTGAACATAGGTACACAAATATCTGTTCAAGTCCCTGCTTTCAGTTCTTTTGGGTGTATGTCCAGAAGTGGAATTGCTGGATCATATGGTAATTCTATGTTTAGTTTATTTTGAGGAAACGCCATACTGTTTCCATAGCAGCAGCATCATTTTATATTCCCACCAGCATTGTACAAGTGTTCTGATTTCTATACACCCTCACCAACATTTCATAGAATTACTTTGAGAAAGACATGAAATAGTCAACATAAAACATGCCTTACAGAATGCAAACTTTACATTATTGTTTTATAATAGCTGTTAGAAATTAGGCGGTGTCCTGCCCTTCAGTGATTTTGAGCATAGGGGAGAATGTATCTACATTATAAAATGTGTAATTTGTATTATTGGTGAAGGCAATTATTCTTTTTTAAAAATTTTAGGTATTGATGAACCATTGCACATCAAGAGAAGAAAAGTAATAAAACCAGGTTTCATACACAGTCCATGGAAAAGTGCATACATCAGGCAGCACAGGATTGATACTAACTGGAGGCGAGGAGAACTCAAGTCTCCTAAGGTAACTGAACTCCTGCGTGGTGTGACAGCCCATGATCAGTGTTCGGACACAGTGTGTTCTTTCACATCTTGGCAAGCAGTGTAACTTGACAGCCTCTCTTCTACAGAAGGAAAACAATATATTTTAAAATAACTGAAAATGTAACTGACAATATCCTCTTTGCTAATTTCTCTAGTCTGAAGACTGACTGTACTTGAATAAAAGATGCATTGAATTGCATGTTGTTCTATCTATTACATGTCAATGAAAATTTCTGAATATCCTGTTGAATTTTGGGTCATATGCCATACTACCCAAGAAATTGTTCCCTCTCTGACCACAAAATCCAAACATGATCTTTTCAGGAGTGCCCACGTTTGGGGGGTTTTCGGTGGTGGCTTTTGTGTGTTTTAATTTTATAAATTTAAGCATAATTCTGATTTTCTGTCTTATAACATTTTAAGTATGTAAAGAATAGCAAATAAGCCTGAAATTCTTAGCTAAATTTTTTCAACTGGAAAAAAGCAACTTGAGGAGATACTTTGTATTCATATGTGTTTTTTTTTTCTTTCTTAATGGGGATACTGGGGATCTCAGCCAGGGACCTTATGCACACTAAGCACGCACTCTATCACTGAGCTATACCCACCCCCCGATATGTATGTGTTATGACAGGCTTTTTTGTTTGTTTTAAGCTGAAAAAGTTGATAGTTATTGTCTTTCTAGTTAGTAGGTACTTTTGCTTTTGTGTGTCAAAATTATACAACTTAAGTGCATATTCTTCTGGTTTGAACAGATAAAATAGATGATTATAAAATACATTTGTGTTTAGACCATCTTCATGAGGTCTTAACTGAGTAAAACTTTAGAAGTTGATGTCTCCAGTGTAAATAATAGAATGTGGAAACAGAACGTTTAATATGTGATTCATCTGCCAGGAAGGATGCTTCATATTTTATATACATTTTGGTTCTAGAAATAGACTACAGATTACTGTTGCTATTGATGGCCTCATTTTTCTTTTCACCAGTATTTACAAAAACATATTTTAATAACATATTTCTAATCTGTTCGTCTGTGTCGTAGGTGCTGAAAGGACACGATGATCATGTGATCACATGCTTACAGTTCTGTGGGAACCGAATAGTCAGTGGTTCTGACGACAACACTCTGAAAGTCTGGTCAGCCGTCACAGGCAAAGTGAGTTCACTCCTTTCTGCACTTCCCCAGTTCACCCCCATGTTGTGTGTATCTTTGCAAGGACCAACCAGTGAAAGGAGAGCACGGATTCATTTTTGACCCTCGCTTATTTTGATAGCAAATATCAGAGCTTCTAATTTAGATTTTCCCTTGGCATGAAAATGGTGTTTCTTGTGATAGGGATGTCATTAGTTCCTTCCCTGTTTAAGTAGTTTGTCTGTCTTTGTGACTTGGCTAATTTTAAGATTTTACAGATGTGCTTTTTTTTTTTTTTTTTTTTTTGCTTAATTTTTCTCACTTTTATTAACTGTCTTAGTTATATCTCATTCCTTTTTAATCTTTTTCAAAAATATGATTGAGGGATTTTTTTTTTTGCCCTTGTAAACTACTTTGTTGATAACCTACCTGTAGGTTAGAAGTTAAATCAATCATGTTAATTTTGACTTAATCTCAAACCTTGTAAGAGAAGTTAAGCAGACTAGTTAGTTAAATAGGAGTTTGAAGGAAAAAAGCAGTCAGGCGATCAATTTCACTGCATACAATGTTATACTTTAATGGTTCTCTGCTGAATACCTATTTTTATCTGTCCAGTGGAAAATATTTTGAGTTAAGTAATTGATCACCTAAAAAATAATAGAAGAAAGTGGTTGGGGGGGGAGCGCGAAATCTCTTTTAAAATGTCTTATAGCATGTTGACTCAGGCAAGAATCTTCTAAATATTCCAAGTCAGATGTTAAAATTTTTTAAAGCAGCTTCATATTTCCATAGTGTAATATTAGTTTTGGATTTATTTCAGGGTTTTAATGTCTGTCTTTACTTGTCTAGAAGTACCTTGCCTGGCTCCTAACTACTGCCTTGGGGCAGATTCAGATGAAATGTGGTATGTAGCCACACCCTACGCTGTTGGCCTGCTTTCATTGCATCCATTCCCATGGAGGAAACCAAGTTGCAATTTTAGTATCATTTTATCAAAGAGGCCAGGCTGGAGCTATCATACTTCAGTGAGAAAGGTTTCCTTTCCACATACGTGTTCCTCAACTGTGTGTATATGATATGTGTAATACTACTGGATAAACAAAGTAGTGAACAGTGATGGGGTCGTGTCATATTGATATGAGAAATTATTTTCAAATATGCCAAACATATAAATTGAGTAAATAGCTTCACTGCAAATTTTAATGAACTACTGAAATGTTATTTAAATTGTTTTTCTTTCTACCCGAAAGTAATCATCTTAAGTGTTTTTCCAGTGTCTGAGGACATTAGTGGGACACACAGGTGGAGTATGGTCATCACAGATGAGGGACAATATCATCATTAGTGGGTCTACAGACCGGACTCTCAAAGTGTGGAACGCGGAGACTGGGGAGTGCATACACACCTTGTACGGGCACACCTCCACTGTGCGCTGCATGCATCTCCATGAGAAGAGGTGAGGGCAGGGCCGGTTGTGGGTGGGGATTCCTCCTCTGTGACCTGTGAATTTGGGCCCTTTTGTGTAGAGTTCGGTTGTACAGTACTTACTGTGTCTGATAGAGAGATAGTGATAATGTGCTCTTAAACTAGACTTTAATTATTCAACTTCAGATGTTTTTATACGAGGAAAGTGGTAGTGTATTGCCTTAAAATTGGGCAGTTGTCTTCAAATTTCCTTCCTCATTTAACCGTTATTGGCTTCCACCTTGAAACTTTCCATTCTCTAATCTTGAATAGTGCCTTACTTTATTGTTCTACATCTTTGATGACTCACCATCCTCAAAAAAATTTTTTTGGATATGTTACTGGTAGGGGGACAAATTCAGTTATTCAGGCTTCAAGCCTCTGAATCTGTTTACCTAGTCGCGCACCCTGCCCCCACTCCATCATGGCCCCTGTGTCTGGGCTGTGACCTGTTCTCTCGTTACCTGTCACCTGAACTGTTGACATCGCCTTCAGACATGCTCGCCTTTCACACAGTTGGCGGGACACCTCCATGATGATAGTGCTTCTGCCCTCGGAGAGCCTTCTGTTGCTTACCAGATAAGGAAGAAACCTTCGATCCAGTTTTCAAAATAGTTTCAGCCAAACCAGACTGCTTGCCATTTCTTCTCAGCTCCTTTTCTGTTGCTTTTACCTCCTCCTACTAAGCCTTCCTGTTAAAGTCCTTCCTGTCGTCCCCCGGCGTGTCTCCGTGGCCCCCGTTAAACAGTGTGATTTCTGCCTCGTTTATCAGGAAAGGTCTCTCGGAAGGGTCCTTAGAGGGAATCTGCTCCAGACTTAACCGTCAGTTCTGCCCATAGCATCTTCTTTCATTAAGGACCGTTACATTAGGCAGATTTCACTCTAGATTATGTGGAGAAAAGTACCTTCTCACTTGTAATTTGTATCTGCTTTGAACAGTGTGCCCTACTATTAAAATTTGGGGAATTAGTATCAGGAGACCTTGCATTTAAGTTTCCAGTATGTTCTGACTTAAATCTCTCAATGCTTTCATTTTCTACTTTTCCAGGTGTAAAAACTCTGGCCTTTCTTTATCTCTTAGGAATGACATAAAGATACCCGAGTTTCCAGCTCTCCTTTGTAATTCAAAGCTGATTTTAGTGTTTGTGTCACTCCAGTCTTCAGAAGAGTTTCACTTGAATAACGTTGAGCCAAATTTGTAAGGGATTTCTGTTTCCCCTACATGTGTGTCTTCTAAAATCTGTATATCTTAATGCCCCAATAGCCTATTGAATATTTGTAAATACAAACTTAAGCAGCCTTTGTTTGAAGACATATTTAAAACTGGTTCATTTTACCGGAAGGCATGGTATAAGTGGAGATTTTTAGCTGTTTAAATTCCAAATTCTGATTTGTTTTGTTGAAAACCTTTATTGAATTTTCTCCCTAGTCACGAAGTATATGTTCATAATTAAAATTTGGGGAAATGAGAGAAAGAAGAAAATTTAAATTTTTCAAAATACTACCGTCTGTTAACATTTTTATACACATTGCCCACATTAGCATTTTATTTCTAAAATCAATCTTACTGTATTTATTTAGAGCTGCTCCTGCTGCTTGAACCTCTTCTTTATCTTCATCTTTTCTAATTAAAATCCAGTAGTTTTCAAGCTGAAAACTTGGGTGCTCCTGGACCCCTTCTAGGCGGGGGAAGCAAACAGGCAGAATTGTAGGCTTTCCAGCTTCCTAATCCAGTCGGAGTAACTCACTTTGTATATTTATATAACAAGGTTTTACATATTATGTATTTCTTTTGAAAACAGGCATTCCTGCTTAAGAAAAGGAAAAAAAAATTGTATTTGACCACTGACTGTATATATCATGTTTTCTCATGTTGTTAAAATTCTCATGCACTTTTTTTCTGTTCCCCCCCACCACAGGGTTGTTAGCGGTTCTCGAGATGCCACTCTTAGGGTTTGGGATATTGAGACAGGCCAGTGTTTACATGTTTTGATGGGTCACGTAGCCGCGGTCCGCTGTGTTCAGTATGATGGCAGGAGGGTCGTGAGTGGAGCGTATGACTTCATGGTAAAGGTGTGGGACCCAGAGACGGAGACCTGTCTGCACACGCTGCAGGGGCACACTAACAGAGTCTACTCCTTACAGGTAAGAGGTCGGTCTCCGTGGCTCCTTAGGGGGCTCGGCTGATGAGCCAGAGGACTGTCTTCCTCAGACGATCACTGTCAATTGCTGATCCGATACAGTCCAAAAAAGACAAATCAAATTATTCTGCTGTTTACATATACTTTAAAATTGGCATGAAGAATGCATAAGTTTTGAAATTATCTAAATGATTTGTTTCAATTTTTTGGTGATTGACATCCCTCTAAAATGCAAATATGTGTCTGGGAACCTGAGACTCAGGAGCCCTAAATTTTGCTGTATCAGTTAGCAGGTAGATAGTCTCATAGGAGAATAACCTGGATTTTAAAAAAACTCCTCAGCAGAGAAGTAATTGGCCAAAAGCTCCCCCTTTGCCTTGATAGCTGAAGGTTGATGGACCATGTAATTGTGATTCTGGCCCCTTCAAAGTGGGGCGTGGAGCTTTCTGCACAGAGCTGCTCGGCCGCACAGGGCTGCTGGTTTGTAGCCACAAAGAAGTAAATCTGACCAAACTGACCCTTGGTTGGTTGGTTTTCATTTGAACCTGATACCTTTGAATAGATTGCCATATTTTGACATAAATAACTACATTAATAGCAGGTTTAGAAAATGGGTCTTGTTTCCTTTCCTGAAAGACAGCGTTTTCAATTCAAAAAATACAGCTGACCCTTGAACAACAAAGGAGTCAAGGGCCCCAAGCCCCACCTACTTCAGCTGAAAATCCTCACCTAACTTTACAGTCGGCCCTCGCTGTCTGCAGTTTCACATCCAAGAATCCAGCCAACCTTGGACTTTCTTTCCTTAGTGAAGGAAATGAAGTGTAAGTGTGGACCCTCACCGTTCAAACCCATGTTGTTCAAGGGTCAGTTGTATTTCCTGTTATTTATATAGTTGGTACCAGTTACTGCCTATTAGTGATCAGCAAATTAGTACATAGTCCCAGTGCTCACAGTTCTGTGTTTGGGGTATTGGTGTCTTAACGGATAGAACAGTGTCTGTCATGAAGTACCGACATACAGCAAAGGTGTCTGATATTCGGAGGAGAGGGAATTGGCTGCAGTTGTTTTTGTGTTTTGCAGTATGTTCAGAACATTAATGCATATAATGATCTCATTTAAATAAACCATTAGATTGAGAAAAGAGGTAGCGGCATTATGACAGATCTGGGAATTGATGGATATTTATTGACTTCGGTGTAGCTGGAAAGCTGGAGAAGAGGTGCTAGTTACAGTTTGCTTTGTTATCAAAATGCCACTTCAGCTATTTCCAGGTATAATGATCTGTTGGCACATTTCCTAAATAGCATTAGGTTCTTGTAAATGAAATTTTTATTTTATATACAGTTTTTAATGGGACTTACTTTTAAACATCATAAAAGTTATGTCTAGCCCTTTTCATGCTCTAGGAGTTGACAAGCACCCTCTTTATCACAGACCACATCAGTGGTGAAGTAAACCTCAAATGGCAGTCTGTATCAGATCATTCACATGTAGCCTATGGGGCCTGATCTGAAAATAATATATTCATTGCAGGTGTTTTTTTTTAAATTGTTTCTGCATCTAGTTTGAAGCCACTGGCCATAAAAAATTAGCATTTCTGATAAAAGCTCCCGAGAACATGAGTGTAGAGTTGCTTGTCAGCACACGCTTTCTCCCAGCACCTCGTTCTGTGCCTGTCGTGACCCGTTTCTCATGCTGCGCTCCCTCTCCCTTTAGGATTAGGGAGAAATAACATCAAGAATATCTACACTTCTGGTCTAACAAACTGTGTCTGTTGTAGTTTGATGGCATCCATGTGGTGAGTGGATCTCTTGATACATCAATCCGCGTTTGGGATGTGGAGACAGGGAATTGCATTCACACGTTAACAGGACACCAGTCGTTAACAAGTGGAATGGAACTCAAAGACAATATTCTTGTCTCTGGGAATGCAGATTCGACAGTTAAAATCTGGGATATCAAAACAGGACAGTGTTTACAAACATTGCAAGGTAAATATTGGCTACCCACCTTTAGTCGTGTTCCTTAAAAGTGAGATTGTGGGTCAAAAGAGGAATGTGGAGCTTGTGGGTCACGAAAAGAATTAACCTCCTACGAAATGCAAGTGCTTCTTTTGGGCAAGTTTATGAGCGTTTTCACTCGGACTTGACAGAACTAGGTGACCCCTGAGAAAGTGTTTTAAATTGTGTTTTTAATACGAAATTGTTTAATCACTTCCTGCATGTCCAGTTAGCTCTCCCTAACCTTAAAGAACAATGTGAAGAGAGATCTTGGCTGTATTACAGAAGCAGCACACTCATTTTATTTTTTGAGTGATCATTTAATTTTGAATTTATAGTCCAATTTTAAATTAAAGAAATTAAAGTGCTGCCTTACTGAAAAAAAAAAAAAGAACAAAAACAAAAGGCATCTCTCATCTGATAGAAAATTGCTTTGGCCTCAACTTCAACCCTTAACCATCTGCTTAACTAGGATGGGAAGGAGGAACAGTGCCCACTAATAAACTAGAGGAAGAAACACATGAAAGCCACTGAAGTCAATTGAGGCACAGCAGTGTTAACTGCTTGTATCATGACTGACTTCTTTTTATTGGTCATAGCCCTTAGAAAGCGGGTTGTTTTCAGTCAGGCCATCTGGTGGGCTGTATTGCAGTCTTTTTACTCCTTGACTGTGTCACTTAGTGTTTTGGAATAGTGTCCATTCAGCCTCTGACTAATCAGTCCAAAGCAGTAGGGTCATAGATCTCTTATGCTCACTTGTCCATGAGCAGAACACATGAAACTGGACTCTCTACATCACCACCAAGAAAAGTGCTCAGTCACACAGCCAGAAAACAGAATGTGGGCCTGGTAGCTAAACCACACTTCCTGGAAGACAGAACCCTCAAAAATGAATGTTTCAGTTACAAATAGCTACCAGATTTTCTTACATCCCCGCAGATCCCAAAATACTCAGAACGTGGTTTCTAAATGTGCAGCATTTTAAATATTTCATTTATTGTGTGTTCCAATGTAGAAGCCTGCAAAGTACAATGTCACTAACCCATAGCCGTGGTTTCTAGCCAGTAATTAAATTCCTTTGGTTTGGCCTAGGTCCCAACAAGCATCAGAGTGCTGTGACCTGTTTACAGTTCAACAAGAACTTTGTCATTACCAGCTCAGATGACGGAACTGTAAAACTCTGGGACTTGAAAACGGGTGAATTTATTCGCAACCTAGTCACATTGGAGAGTGGGGGGAGCGGGGGAGTCGTGTGGCGGATCAGAGCCTCAAACACAAAGCTAGTGTGTGCAGTCGGGAGTCGCAATGGGACGGAGGAAACCAAGCTGCTGGTGCTGGACTTTGATGTGGACATGAAGTGAGGAGCGGGAAAGATGGCCCGTCCGGACGTGCAGACGACGTACCCCCAGCCCTTCCCCCTGCAAAAGAAAAAAAAAAAAGAAAAAAGAAAAGAAAAAGAAAAAAAAAATCCCTTGTTCTCAGTGGTGCAGGATGTTGGCTTGGGGCAACAGAGTGAAAAGACCTACGGACTCAGAAGGAAGAGAGGACAAACCGCAGCTGACAGGAGAGGCACCGCCGTCGTCACGGAAGGGGCTCCACTTTGACGGAGGGCAGCTTTGCAGAAGGAGACTTTATAAATCAAACCAGGTGCAATTATTTCTTTTATTTTCTTCTCCAGTGGTCGCCGGGCAGTGTCCACGCTGGAGCGTCCTTCCAGATTCCACTCGCCTGTTCTTTTACCACTGAGACCTGGAAGGAAGCTGCAGTAACGTCCAAACAGTACCCGCTGACTTTCTAATCAGAGAGCATCTGCAACAAAAAGTCATTTTTCTGGAGTGGAAAAGCTGAAAAAGAAACAATTACTGTGAATTGTTTTTGTACAGTTATCATGAAAAGCTTTTTTTTTTTTTTTTTTTTTTGCCAACCATTGCCAATGTCAATCAATCACAGTATTAGTCTCTGTTAATCTATTACTGTCGCTTCCACATACACTCTTCAGTGCATACGTTGCTCAAAGGTGGCAAGTTGTCCTGGGTTCTGTGAGTCCCGAGATGGATGTAATTCTTGATGCTGGTGCTAGAAGTAGGTCTTCACATCTGGGATCGTTGTCCCACCCCTGTACTGTACTCCCAGTGGCCAAACTTATTTATGCTGCTAAATGAAAGAAAGAAAAAAAAAAAAGCAAATTATTTTTTTTTATTTTTTTTCTGCTGTGACGTTTTAGTCCCAGACTGAATTCCAAATTTGCTCTAGTTTGGTTACGGAAAAAAAAAAAGACTTTTTGCCACTGAAACTTGAACCATCTGTGCCTCTAAGAGGCTGAGAATGGGAGAGTTTCAGAAAATAAAGAGTGAAGTTTGCCTGCAAGTAAAGAATTGAGAGTGTGTGCAAAGCTTATTTTCTTTTATCTGGGCAAAAATTAAAACACATTCCTTGGAACAGAGCTGTTGCCGCCTGTTCTGCGGAGAGACCTTTCTTTTTGAGGGCTGTGGTGAATGGATGAACGTACATCAGAAAACTGACAAAATATTTTAAAAATCCATAAAACACAAAATTAAAGTTGCTGGTCAGTCTTAGTGTTTTACAGTATTTGGGAAAACAACTGTTACAGTTTTATTGCTCTGAGTAACTGACAAAGCAGAAACGATCCAGTTTTTGTAGTAAAGGCGTCACATGCAAACAAGCGAAATGAATGAAAAAGTCAAATGGTTTGCCTCATTCTCCAAGAGCCACAACTCAAGCTGAACTGTGAAAGTGGTTTAACACTGTATCGTAGGTGATCTTTTTTTTTCCTCCTCCTGTTTATTTTTTTTGTTTGTTTTATTTATAGTCTGATTTAAAACAATCAGATTCAACTTGGTTAATTTTAGTTATGTAACAACCTGACATGATGGAGGAAAACAACCTTTAAAGGGATTGTGTCTATGGTTTGATTCACTTAGAAATTTTATTTTCTTATAACTTAAGTGCAATAAAATGTGTTTTTTCATGTTAGTATGCCTGTTTCTTCCACTGAGGTGATAACACTTCGTTATAAATATTTAGGGTTTGTCTCTGACATTTAAAAGAGCAAAGCCCTGGTTCCTTTGCATCCCCTGTAGTGTGGCATAGAAATCGATGCTTCCAGGCCTGTTTCCTGCAGCTGAAGTGAGAACAGTGAGCTGAAAATGCAAACTGCGTTTATCTCACAGGCTGTCCAGAGGGAAACACCGCACTGGGCTTCCCCTGTTCCCGTCGGGTTGTGTTACCTATGAAATCTGGTCCCTCAGCGAGCTATCAAGCTTTTGTGGAAGTTACAACTAGAATTCTGATAAAAAAAAATTAATTTTTCCAATTTGACCACATACCAAGTACTTACCAGGAACTTTCTATGCATTCTCTCTGAAGCTCCCACCGCCCCTGAGAAGCACGCACTGTTATCTCCACTTTAAAGAGGAGGGCAAGACGGCGGCCCGCGCGGGTTGGGTGTTTGTCAGAAGTCAGATAACCAGCCGAGCACCAGGACTCGTGCCCTGTAAGAAGGAAGAAGCCGAGCGTTTTGACAGACTAAAGCAAGGCTTTGAAGGGAAAAAGGCATTTTTGTGGTACTTCCCGGCTCTTTTGTCACCGTTGTATTAAATCAATCTAGTCTTTTATAAATTAAGTGGGAAAAAACTGAAGTTCAGTTATTCAAATTAGGTAGCCTCTCAAATAGCGGTTTCCCCTGACCCCCAGCTGTCTCCAGGAATCCCAACTCTCCAGGCCAGAGGTGAACATCGAAAACTTAAATACGGATGCAATCCCGAGTCCGTGTTCTTCACTCCTAGGGCAGCGGTTCCGGGGCCTCGCCTCCCCTAAAGCTGCTAAATCAGAACGTCAGGGACGAGGACGCAGGAGCCTGCGTGTAAGGGAGCTCACCGGGCTGGTCACGGGCACAGCTCGGAGAAGCGCTGCCCTGGAGACCGTCGCAGTGCCTTTGGTGGTTTGGTTTATTAGGCCACAGCCTGTTACAAGCACAAGAACTTAAGAGAGAAGCGACGGGTTAGAGGAAAAGACAGAAAGACCGCAAGGCTAATAAGCACGAGGCAAAAATCTCATCAGGCGGTAAAGTGCCGGCCAGCGGCCCCGCCTGCTTTAGGGTCAACAGGGTGTAGCCCAGAGCGGTCACTCCTGTTCACACTGACGCCGCGGATTGATCCGGAAGTTGTCATTCTACCTGGCAGTCTTGAAACTGCTTGATTTTTCATAATGTAGTTGTGGCTTAACTACAATGCTACCGAAGAACGACGTCATCTATAAAAATAAATGTATCTTATAGAAGAGCATGAGTTCACAGACAGACAAGCCTGAACCCAGGTCCACCTCTGTCTGCTTATCTGTCTAGTCATCAGATCTAGCGTGCAGAGAATGCCCACCTCCTTAGGCTCTTGTGGGGATTAAATGAAATGCTATAAAGCACCAAGCATCCTGACGGCATTTGTAGCTCAGTTAAGTGGTAGCCACTATTAAAGAAAATAGGCCCAGATAACTTGCTCTATTTAGGCACAGTTGAATGTATTTGTGACTCATTCAGGTATGTAATAAAAATAGCATTTCTCTATATATAGCAATTGACATTTTTTAAGTGGAGTCACATAGATTTCTCATTTGAGTCTTACAGAAGTCTTGGGAGATAGACAGGTATGGAGCACCTAGCAGTGATTTTGAATATACTTAGGTGTTCATTAAATATTATTTATGAATAAATGAATACTCTTCATTACAGGGGATCTGTTCCTGAAAGGGAAAGTATTAACCTCCTCCTGAAGGAATTAAAGTATCATCATTGAAGTAAGAAAGGACACAAAGGGAACCCTGCTTTGTGGCCTCCTTAATGAAGAAATTCACCACCTTATATAACTGTGAATTTTCCACTCTTCACAGATAAAAGGCAGTCCTCACATTCAGGTGTTACAAGTTCCCAAAGATCAAACATTGCCTGGAACTAAAACTAAAATTAGGACACGTAGTAACCCATGAAAGCCTGGAACAGGTGCTCAGTAAATACTTACTGAACTGAGCAAAGAGGGTTTACTATCTCTTTTTAAAATTGGAATTGTTTATAATTTTGACAACTGGAAACTCCCTTACTGCTATATAAGACACCAGAACTATTTAATTCATTTGCAACAGCTAGTACACCCCAATGTTTAAGTAAGTGTTTCAACCTATTTGTTTAATTTCAAAAAGTAATTGACATTTAGTTAATTGTATTAATGTGAACTGTTTTTAAGCCATTTTCTCTATGCCTTGTGAGCTAGTCTGTTACAGGGTCTCCTTTCTACTCTGAATTGGTTGAAGGCTACGATCAAATAACAACGACAGTCAAGACCTCTGTGCCTTTCTCTTCCCTGAAGTGAGCCGGGATGGAGGGCAGCTTCCCCAGACCCAGGCTGTGCCTTGTTTTCCACACTGTTTTCCCTGATGCGCTCATTGCGTTTTGTGCAACAAAGACTCTGAGGTGGAGAGAGATGCCTGGCAGAGGCTGCCCAGCTCTGTCCTGGCTCCTGTGACCCCTGACATCCCACATTAATAGAAACTAGAAACAAGCCACTGTGCATAGCACGAGTGGATTCACGTGACATTGTTTCTGACTCCTTCCCTCAGGTGTGGCCTTATTCACTTTCCTTCCATTAGTCATCCACCACCCCCTTAAAATTAGTCAGGATGGTAAACTGTCCTCTGTCAGATTCATCAGCAATGAAAGATTCGACCTTCTTGTCTCTTACAGCAGTCCTAGGTGAACCTCCTGTTTTGTAAAGCCATTGGTAATTCTACCGATCGTGTGAGTGGTTTAGTGTTGCTGATGAATGAATTTGAATAAATGCTTCTGACGCAGGTTGTTTTAAGGTTCCGTGCCTCACTGCATTTTGGAGATAGATTATGTGTGCGTGTATACATAACACATACACAGGAATATATGGGCACCTGGGAATAAGCTTCTTGTTCTCAGTGAGGCATAATATTTCCATTAAGCCTTTCCCTTCTTCATCCATGAAAATAAAGAAATGGACCATATAAAGGGAAGGTGTTGGTGGCCAAGGGGAGATTGCTAATTCTTTTCCATGATATGGCCTCTGTGTGAAAGCGGGGGTGGGGGGGTGTTTACACAATGTTCCTGGAGTCCTGCATTAAGCTACTATGTGGTAATTTGAAAAGCTAGTGCACAGTTTTTTATTTTGGCATTGTCTACTGCCCAGGAGATGGATTTTAAGTTAGATCCACTTTGGCTGCACCCAACACCCCACCCCCCCACCCCCGTTCTGGAGAGTGCCAGCCGTTGATTTAAATTGCAGACAAACATAGCATGGCATTGTTCACCAGCAACACATTGTCCACCCGGTTAATACTAGTTATGTCCAAATGAGGGAGGTTCTTGCCAACTTCTTTCCTCTGCTACCTTCTTTTTCTAGGTGGAAGAGACCAGAAATATCAAAAGGTAATTTCAAAGGTTCATCAAAAAAAGGAGAAGCCCCAAAAGCTGCAAGGACTCAGAATGCACCCTTCTCCAAAGTGTAAAGTATAAATAAATTCTAGATCCAGTTCCTAGGAAGACTCATTGCTGAGACAAAAGCCTGGTGACTTCCCAGTTTGCAATTGGGTATAAAAATAGCAGAGTTTCTATTTCAGGTGATCTGATTCTCCCCAGGATTCTTAAGGACAAGGAAGCACTGAGTGGACATTTTGATGTTTCATTCTTTGCTTTGGAAAATCTATCATGGCAAAACCTACGATGGCTGTTTATCTTTGGGTTTTGTTTTGCTCCAGCAGTCATGCTCTGCAAAAGGAAAATGATGTTGAAATCACCCTTGCAAGTCAAAGGCTCATATATAATAGGCCACAGAAATATATTGCCGATTTGCTATTTTTCTAGGAGATTCATAGATTATAAAAGAGACATCATACCACTACGCACCATAAGAGGAAGGCTACTCGCAAGACTTTTTAAAGTTATACTGATGAAGCCTGTTTAGACTTCAGCAAACCCTTGTGCCTCACTAAATGCAGTCAGCAAGACAGGCAGCAAGACAGGCTAGTCCGCTGCTACCCTGAGCCTTTCAACTTGAGGCTTCTCTCGATTCCTATGAGTGACTTTGAGAGCTCAAATCAATCTAGCAAGGACACAGCAAGGTGTAGAGATTACAAGTGAAACTGCATGCACCTCTGGGAAGGGTCAGATCGGGCATGGGGGACCTGAAGTTTGTAAACTTAAGGATCCTCTTACAGAAAATAAAAGAACTTGCAAAATTAGACCCCAAAGTGAATATTTAGAATGATAAAGATAGCAATTTACTGAAGCCTTGGTAATGCAGATCCCTTTTTTTCTGAGATATCTTCAGGCAATTACCAGACATGCTTAATAAAAGCGCTTCTGACCCCAGCCCGCCTGCCCCTCCCAGCACCCCCAGCTCCCACAGGGATCCGTTAAAGGAGGGGCCCCGAAGCTCAGCCTCATCAGCGTCAAGGAAAATCCGCCTCTGCCTCTCCCAGCTCTAATCCCCTCATCTGTAAGTGACGCGTTGTGGGGATTACAGGAAACGCTGTACGTCAGGCAGTTAGCATAGCACCTGGTGCGCATGCCTGGTAAGTATCCGCTAAAGGCTTGTAGATACTACCAGTAATAACGTAGCTGGCTGCTCTCGTGCACTTGTAACTTAGCATGGTTACGAGTATTTTAAAATCATTTATTCATTTAATTTTCTCAACTGTCCCAGGATGTGTTATTATTATTAGTCCTGTTTTACAGATGAAGGAACAGGTACAGAGATGTCAAGTGACTTGCTCGAGGCCACAAAGGGGAAAAAAAAAGACTTGGAGAAACTGGGATTCAAACCTGGACTTGTGACTCAAAAGCCCAAACCCTTAACTACTTTATTATGTGTGATTCACAACTGCCTTGCAAATATGGGAACGTGTAGCAGGTCATAGGTCGTAGGGGAAAATGATGCCGCCTCGGTTCCAGCTTGCGGACCTGGGGGCCAACATAAAGCCACAGAAGCAGGCAAGGGCCTGGATTTCAACAAGGGAGGCCTGAAGAACAGCATGGAGTCATTTCTGGTGTGATTTGACTGTAATAAATCCCCTTTTATTGGAATATTGGAATCAGTTTTTCTAATTGCAGAGTCAAAAGAGAGTGAGTTGCCTAAAAAGACTTCCTGTAAGAGAATTCGCACAGCAATGAGAATATAGGCAAAGTGAGGAAAATAGCATATTATCCAAGAAAGGTTGTTTCCAGATCATTTAGGGAAAAAAAAATACGCCAGTTCTACAAAGGATGGACACATTAGTTGTACAAGAATTTTTTTAAATAAATCACCGTTGATGCGCTGTGTCCCCCAAACAACTGGGCAATCGAGGAGCACGTTTTTGTCCTCTCATGACTGTTACATGGTAAATCCTCAGTACGTGTTAGCTCCCGTTGTTACCAAGAGTTATATTCAAATTCCATCTCAGCCACTTGTGTGACTCTGGAAGATTTTTTTTTTAAATCTTTCTGAACCTCTTTCTTCATCTATAAAGGAGAAAGCTGTGAATGTTACAGGTGGTAACACATAAAGCACCTGGTACAGGCTTGGCCAATCGTGTACTCAGTGAGTGGTGGTCCCTGTAGTATTATCACTGCCGCTAACAATACAGACAGTGGTGACCGGGTTTAAGGCCACCATTTCCGGCTTGATCTGGGACTTCCAGAACACAATGCCCAAACTACCTTCCAAACTGTGCCAGGAACCTAAGAGAGCAGTCTCCCCCTGTTAGGAAGTAATCCTGTTCAAAATGAAAATTATCTTTTTCTCTCCAAAGACCCATTTAAATCATAGTAGAGAAATTAAACAGGCATAATCCCAAAAGGGCAACAGAAGAGGAGAGCCAAGTAGCATCTTCTTGCAGCCAGGAGACCACCTGTATAACCCTCCCCCCCCACCACCCCCACCAACATACACACCGTTTACAAGAACTATAAAGAGCATGTAGCCCAAAGTGAGTTCCCAGCCTTAGGCAGAGGCAGCAGAGGGTGTGGCTCAGAAATGACAATGGATATTAAGTTACAGTCTGCAGTTCTCTCCCACCCTTTCCCAGAATGCCATGAAATAAACTTTGAAAAAGAACTATCATTAATACCCTCAGAAAGATAAAATACTGTATCTTATAATACAGGAACAGGATGCAACTTTTAAAAGGCCTCTTGGAAGCTAAAATGTGGTAGAAATTTTAAAAGAAAAACTGTCAGTGGAAAATAAAAATTGAGCAAATCAAACAAGTTAAAAAGAAGAGGCAGAAATTAGCAGAGGAAACATAAACCACTTAGAGGATCAGTCTGAGACATGTGACATCTAAATGACAGTTTCAAGAAACAAAAGACAGAATAACTTATTTAAAAATTCATACAAGAAAAATTAGCAGAATTGAGGGACAGACTACCTCTTACAAACTCTTTCTTAAAAAGATGTGGACAATATGGTCCAACAGAACAATGAATTAAATCACAAAAGAGGACAACCTGGCATACAGCAAATAGGAAATTTCAACACAGGAGCGGGTCAAGGGAGTTCAAGGATGATAGGAATTTGGACTCAAAACCTACCAGTCAACGAGATGACATGATATGTGAGTAGGGAGGGCCTTAGAATACAAAGGAAATGATAAATTATCTCACTATCGTGATAGAGCATTTAGAGAAAAGAAATCTCAGTATCAGGACAACTGATAATAAATTCAGAAAAAAATCTGAAGGTTTCAATATATCAAAAGCTGTACAACACATGAAAGTGAAGGAAGTATTAACTCAGAATGTAAAAAAAAAAAAACTTAAGCATCGTTAGTGCACTATGTAGCCCTGAAGTAAAGCACATTCATGCAGCTATAAAAATGTAAATACTGATCAACGATTGTGCTAAAATGTCTGTGGGGGAGGGGAGGGAAGTGGGATGGGGGAAGGAGTTAAATCTTCATCTACCATAATCCAAAATTAAATTATTAATGTTGAAAATGAAAAAAAAAAAACCTACGAAATAAGAGGATCAGCGTATTCTGAAAAGAGAGAAGGTTTCCCTCAGAAGAATTAGCTGAAAAAGTTACAAATGTTTGCCTTTGAGCTTGGAGGGGATGGAAAAGGGGTACAGCATTTTGATATGCTTTCCTTTTTTTGCGTGACTTTGCTAAAAGTATACATTTTAAAGCAAGGCCAAAAAAAATAAAAAAATAAAAAATAAATAAATAAAGCAAGGCCAAAAAAAAAAAAAAAAATCAGTAGAGCAGATTTCAGAAATAATGGCATTCTTACCCAGCCAGTCAGCGTCCATTAACAAGGCACTGATCAAGCTAGTCACCATGTCACCTGGTCTAATGGCACAAAAGGGGTCTCGGGAGGCTCCCCCTGGAGGAGTTCCACAGGGTGAGAGCTGTATAGGGGCAAATGACCTGGGTGCTCTGTCCCCATTTTTCATCCGTAAAGGGGGCCCCAAAATAAGCCCCCTCAGTAAGCTGTTGGAGGTCTGAGTAGACGATGCCTGTGATGTGCTCAGTGTGGTCTCTGGTTTATGAGTTAAAATAAAAGATAAAATAAAAAGTGCTTTATTTTATCGCTCAGTCTCAAGGTGAAAATTACATTCCATTAAGATCTGGAAGAGAAGAATCCGCACTTTTGATCAGGTTCTGATCTGAGCAGGGACGGATGGGGAACCCGAGTTGTAGCCCATGTGTCCTACATCAAGAGGACTGGCTGCTTCTGGAGCCCCAGGGGTACGGCCGCCATCCTCTCCCTGACCTGCTTTTCCACGACCTCCTTTGAACTAGCATTGGGTTGCACTTCCAAACTCTCCCACCAGGTATCTTAAGCATTTTCTCCGCTTGGAAATACATCTCCGCAGCCAAGTGAAAATGACTAACCTTTTTGAAAAGGGAAGTCCAGAGTCATCTCTTTTGGAAATGTTGTTTTTCCCTTGAAATTTGAGATCAAAATTTCAAACAGGCCAGAGAGGGGCCAGTAGGAGAGCAGAAGCCATGCGCTGGAAGACTTCCCTTGTGTCTGTGTGAGGTCCTGCTGAAACTCAGCGTTGAGGGTGTGCGCCCGGTTACTCCCAAGTGTGCAGCGCGAATGAGTCTGGGTGCATGTTGGTCCCCAGAACAGACGTGACTGGGGCGCTGTCACTGTGAGTTACTCCTGACCTTCCAAACCTGCCTAACAGACAGCAGCAGTGCCTTGAGTTCTTCATCGGCCCTGACCGTGCTCAGGAAAGGCGCTGGAATCGGTAAGCCTCAGAGGCCTACAGGCTTGCAGGGCGGGGCCAGAGTCCGGGGGTGGGGCTTGCTGCCGTCAGCTCAGCACCCCAGGCTGAGTCCTAAGATCCCGGTGACAGACTGCGGTCACCTGATCCTTTTGAACACATCCCAGATTGCCAGAAGCCCCCAAACCACAGACACGCCCTGTCTGCACTTGGCGGTTTGTGGTGCTCAGGCCCCGTGGCCCCAGGCTGTTCATCTGTGTATGTTTCACTGTGGCCTCCTGGTTGGCTCTTAACTAGCAAGAGACCTAAAGGTTTCAAAGCAACTTCAGGGGCCATTAACAAGCTTTTCTTTTTCGAGAGCTATTTAACCATCACTTGACAATGGAAATAAGCTGTTTGTTGAAGGGGGCAGCTTGTTAATTTTCTGAGGTCATCAGTGACTTCACAAGATGGATCCTTGAATGATAAGTATGTGTGAACAAATCGGGCCTGGTATCACTACCCTCAGTGAAATTTTGGGTTTGGTTTTTTTTTTTTTTTCTTTTTAATTAAAGAAGCCATCAGAGGCCCAGGGTCCAACTTAATTAAGCAACTCTGCTTCATAACCAGGGCTCCAATGAAAGGATCTCTTCAGTATTGATTGGCTGCTTCTGGAAATTGGCCCACAGGTGTGTCTTGTTGGAAAAGAAACACCAAGGAGAGGAATGCCATGACATTTCCCTTCTCTCAGAATCCAAGACTTCTGCTTTGGTGAGTATAATTCTTTAAAACTCCTAAGAGAGGAATCGTGGTACTGTGCCTCCCCACCTCTGACCACACACACACACACACACACACACACGCGCGCGCGCGCCCTCCATTCGCAGGGCCTGAGCGTACACACACCCTAGTGTTTCTGTTTATTTCCACTCAGCTAAGGAGTCATTGCAATGGGGAAAATAAATTAGAACTAAATTAGGCTGAGATTCAGAGTCCTGAAAGCATGACTGCCGATGAGCATTACTGGTTGTTTTATGTCTCTGCTGCCCGGGGCGGTGGCCTCCCACATCAGTAACCAGCAATCTGGCTAATCAGTGCACAGAACGGAAATCTGGAGAGCGGTCCAGAGCTGCTAGATGGGGAATGGCTTCCTTCTAAGTGTGTCCATCTCTAAGAGAAAAAAAAAATAGTCACTTACCTACGGAATATACACAAATTGTTCAAAAGCCCTTACTTCACTCTTTTCCCTTGCTTACCCTGGAGAAATCCAAATTAGCAAACTTCCTATTTCAGATAATCAACAGAGGAGAACAACAGATCAACCTGGGCTAATATCAGTAGCAGGGAAGGCCAATTAACAAATTCATGAATTGTGCTGTTTACACTTCTATTCCTAAGGTTAATTATGTGATCAAGTAATAGCTTTTGCCTTGATTACAGGGCCCTTAGGAAATAAAAGTGTGTTTCCACGTTACAAGTATGTTTGCATTTCAGTCCTGCATTGAAAGCACAGGATCTGAGCTTGGCAAGTGTCATCTATACACACAGCTGTAGTCAAAGGAGAGGGCTGTGAAAAGAGACAACAGGCCCAAATGGAGTCACTTGTGCTAAGCCCACAACACCAAACTGAGACTTAATACTGAATGTGATCGCAGTTTCAGCCTCTCTCTGCAAAGTCATCTTAACCAGTCAGTCTGGAATTTCCTGATCAGCCCTAGTGAGGTAACTCACCTGATTAGACCCCTGACATTCCCCAAAGGAAGGGGACCTTGCCTGGAACAATCCACTCTTTGCTAGAATAACTTTCTCATCCTGCCTCCATCTGCCTATGAAAGTCTTTCATTTTGTATAGCTCTTTGGAGCTCCTTTCTACTTGCTAGCTGGGGTACTGCCCAATTTATGAATTGTTGAATAAAGCCAAAAGTCAATAAGATCTTTAAAATTTACTCAGCTGAATTTTGTTTTTTTAACAGGATCTTAGCCTCAAGACTCCGTGTGTAAACAGAAGCATAATTCATACAAGTACTGAAATCCACTTGTCTGTTTTCCTCTCTCCCTGCTTTGGTGGCAGGCCTCTTCCCATTACTCCCTACTGGGAAGAATCAGTAAAGTTAGCTACTTGGCCTTAAATGTATGTACAGAAAAAAGAAACATCACCTACATTTTTGGGAGACAATCTCAGCAAGGCTGTTCCAGGTCCCTGTTGATAATGGTAGCATACATTTTTTGAGGGATTAACTCACAGCAGGCACCTCACATGAATTAACTCATGTAATTTTTACAAAAAATCCATCAGGTAGTGGAGGGGAACAAAACTTGCCACCCCAAAATGTCTCTGGCATGTGGATTATTTCAAGCTAAAAATAACCAATGTCCAAAAGGCTCAGGGAAAAACTTTGACCTTCTCCCTAATTGTCCAAAAGAATGAACACAGAGCTGTTCCCAGAATATAGTTATCTCCAGAGATGTCTGCAGAGAATACAGGCTGGCGTGGTGGGGGAGCTTGGGCAGAGCCTAGGGGCCAGAGTCCACTCTGTGTCCCACTGTCTCTCCGGGGGCCCAGACAACATTTATTTCTCAGACATTTGCTTTTCCATCTCCGTGTGAATTGTCTTCCTCTCCTTTGAAGTCTCAAACTTCTCTTTCGTCTTTTGCTGAGGGCGCTATTTCAATTGAGGGCTTTGGCCATTTAGTGGGTCACTCAGTTTTCCTGGTCCTCTCCCATCGATACGTGTTATTCAAATTTTGTGTGATTTTCTTCAGTTAATCTGTCTCATGTCAACTTAATTCTTAGACCCGCCAGAAGAATCTAGAGAGAAATGTCTTCCTCCCAGACGGTCAGTATTATCATGATCATTGTCTCTCCTCTGCAGGTGAAAAAACAGAGGCACTGAAAGATTATGCAAATTGGCCAAGCCCGTAACAGCTAGTTAAGTCAGGATTTGAACCCAGAGCCTCCACGCTTACCCACCACACACTGTTGCTTCTCCCTTTGGACCCCGACTCTGGTGTGCGGTTTTGGAGGATAATGGGTTATTTCAACAAAATGGAGACGCAACCCCAGGAAGGTATATTGTGCTGTTTGTAATTCTTAGATGAGGTGCAAAAGTTAACCTCTTCTGCCTGCAATCACTTCTGAGCAATCTGACCCAAAGATATCAGAAAGGACATTGGTTTTTGGGGGGCTGCTGAAAGTGTTACTGCAATGTGACCAGAGGTATCTGATGTCTGGCTGATTCCTCCTGCCTTGCCAGGAGCTCTGGGCTGGTCCAGGTCAGGGCCCAGGGCTGGACAGATGCAGACCCTGATTGACAGGGTGGATGATGGAGAGATGGCTTATTGGTTAATTTAACAAGGGCTCCCTACAGAATTCTCTGGGTGAAGGTCACTGCACCAAATTCATTGCATCTCTTTTCACGAGCCCACCTACTGAAAAAGAGAGGCACTATGTACAGCAGTGTGAGTTCAGGCTGCAGCGTCAGACCAGCGTCAATCAGATCCAAGCCAGGTGACCTCAGGTGTGTTACCTAATCATCTTGCACCTCAACAGCCTCATCTGTGAAGGACTCTCTAACTCACAGGTTGCCATGAAGATGAAACCAGATCATCGTGGTAAAGAGACTCAAAGTGGGGTCTGCAGACCAGAAGTGGCAGAATGATCAATGAGCTTCTCAGAGATACAGACTCTCGGGTCCCCTCCCAGACCTGCCGAATCACCATCTGCATGACCTCTGGGTCATTCACCTGCACGGTCCTTCATCGCAGATATTGAAATCAAAATCAGTAAAGTAAGTGATGATCGTTGCTAGTTGTAATTATATAAAGTGATGTCATCTGCCATCAACGCAACCTCAGTGTCTCCCTCCCAGTGGGGAAGTGTGACAAAGGTGAGACCTTGGAAATGAGCCACAGGGTCAGATTGGAGCCCCTGCCCTGCCTCTACTGTTCCTCATTTTCCAAATTCTCAGAGTTGAAGAGAAAACCCCTGAAGAAAGTAACAGACATTTTCTGGGGAAACCAAAGTCGGGGAAACAAACAAATATAAAATGTGCAGCTTTTGCATCAGTCAGTGATGGAAGCTGACCACTCCTGTTGGCACCTAAACCAGGAGAGCCTTTTGTCAAAATTATTATTTATTTTTCAGCACAACCCAAATCTCCTGCCCAATCATGGCTGGTAATTCAAGTGTACAGTCACTGCTCAAAAGTGAGTCGCCAGCCTTTAAAGAGCCCCTCTCCTTCAGAAGTCTGTTGAGAAGGCAGAGGGTTTGAAGATTAGTGCCAGCAGTGAGAGCATTTGACTGCCCAAGTATTCAGTCTCCCTGGGACTTAGATATCTCGCTGCAGGAACTGATGTTCATTAAACTGTAAGCAAATTAGAGTTCAAGCCAAAGATATAAAGGAAGATGTAATTAGTGTAGGGAAGCCATCCACCATCGTTAGACTTCTCTTAGGTGCGAATCCCCTGCTCCGGAATTGAGTTCCTTGCACAAAAGAAGATTATACAGCTGCTTCGTGCAGGCTGCCGACACTGTTTTATCGCACTCAATTTACAATGAAATGAAGCAAAAGTTGGCAAGACTGCATTCAATCCTTAATTCTCCTTTTGGGTTTTTCCCTCCATTTTATCTTTAGAGGAACCCGGAATGGGTTGACAAATAGAGGATTTTACCAGTCAGTAAGTAAAAAAGCTATTTTAACCAAGTGGATGCTGAATTGTGGCGGCAGGCACACTGCAGAAGCTTCCTGGGAGTCTGGGGATGAGAGGGCGCGCCATCCTTCAGCAGAACTGATTTGGAGAAAACACAGTGCTCCCTGTTCCCCGAATCGGGCTGCCCGGAAGCAGCACGGTTCTCAAGGACTCCTGACACACCCTGGGGGCTGCCCGAGCAGGCCTGGGGGGCCAGGCACAACTGGAGGGAAGCAGACAAAGGAATTGAGCTTCCAGAGGAAGAGAAATCCCATCAGACATACTGGAGCAGCTACCCTGCGGCTCCAAGAGGAGCTGTGTAAGGAGGGAAGGAAAACTTTATTCTCAGGCAGCTGAACTAGAAATCCTGGAGTCCCCTGAGTTTGTAGAACTGCCACTTGTCCCCTCTGCACACCAACCCCCCACCCCCACCCCGGCGTTGGGAGTTGACAGGGCTCGGGAAGGGCGCTCCCCCTGGATCTGGAAGGCAGCGGGAGACCAGCAAGGCCAGGGGGGCAGGCCATGGACTGGGACCCCTACTCCCTGGGTCTGCGGAGCGACTGGATGGAGAGGGAAACTATGGAGGCAACAATCAGATAAGTCCTTGAAAGAGAAGCAGCAGCACACCGCTGCCCGGAAGGGCTCAGACCGGAACCTGAGCTTTTGGGAAGTTGGGGGCCCTGCGGGGGCCTCGCATCCAGGCTGCTGCCCCACCCCCCCACCCCCACCTGTAGCCTCGAGGTCTGACTTTGCAGGAAAGATGCTGCTGGGACTGAATGGGCTGGGAACGGGAACACTGCTTTGGAAACTAAAGTCATGACAGCCATCACAGCCACCTCTCAGAGAGCTCTTTTTACAGTGAGTCCTAGAAATGGGTGAGTTTTATCTCTGTTTTATCAATGAGCAAACAGAAGCTAAGTGCACACCTGCCCTTTGCCTAAAGTTACACAAACAGAGGGTGGTAGGGATCAGAGATTAGCCTCCAGTTAGGAAACTAAAGCTACCCCACCCCCACCCCCTCCCAGTTCTAGAAAGTTCTGAAAGCTGGGAAAGGTGTCAGACATAAGATGAAACTTGAGATGTGATTTTTGAGGGAGGGCATAGAATTGGAAAATGGAGGAAGTGAAGGTTCAGGAAAGGAGGGGAGGAATGCAAAGAACGAAGGATCCCAAGAGAGAGCAGGGTGCTGGGAATGGAAGGAACTTCATGGTCCCAGGTTCTGGGGGATGAGGAGCGAGGCTTCTGCTCCCCATCTTGCTTGAGTCAAGAACGTTGGAAACTTCCCAGAGCCTTGAGTGTGGGGACCATGGCCAGGACGGCACCTGGAGGGACATGGCACAGACCACTCCAGAAACGCCTCCATCATGGAACATGGGGCAGTAGGGCAGCCACTGGCCTGGCAACTGAACCCCAGCTGGAGCTGGAGACCCTTCCCCCAAACTGTCCCTGCTTGGGGTCAGGAGGCCACTCCCTGGGGAGACTCTCCCCAAGTAGTAGGAAGCAGTCCTGATACCCAGTCTCTGTTTCCATGACTCCCTGGAGGCCGCTGGGGATGGCAGGGCTCGGGGAGGTGAGGAGGAGGTGCCACACTGGCCTTCGGAACAGAGAGGAGATGGGGGTGTGATGCCAGGGCCAGGTCACAGGAAGCAGTTTTTTCCCGGAGCTCTGTCAGTCTAAGGTGGTTTGCTTTCCCTTTGATGGTGATGTCCCTCTTCCTAAAAGCACCATGTGTTTAGTGTTTTTTGTTTGTTTTATAAATTGTGTATTTTCAACTTAATTTTCTATAAAATACAGAGGAATAAACCTTACCAAGGAGGTGAAAGACTTACACATGGAGAACTATAGAACATTGATTAAGGAAATTAAAGATGATTTAAAGAGGAAAGATATCCCTTACTCTTGGATTGGAAGAATTAATGTTGCTAAAAAGTCTCTACTACCCAAAGCAATCTATAGATTTTAATGTGACCTCTATCAAATTACTCAGGACATTTTTCACAACTAGAACAAATAATCCTAAAATTTATATGGAATCACAGAAGACCCAGAATTCCCAAAGCAGTTTCAAAAAAAAAAAAAAAAAGAAGAAGAAGAAGAAGAAGCTGGAGGCATAACCCTTGCAGACTTCAGACAATACTACAGAGCTACAGTAATCCAAACAGCATGGTGTTGGCACAAAATCAGACACTTATGGCTCAATGGAGCAGAATGGAGAGCCCAGAAATAAACCCACACACCTATGGTCAATTAATCTGAGAGACAGAGGTAAGAATATACAATAGAGAAAAGACAGTTTCTTCAGCAAACAGGTGTTGGAAAAGCTGAACAGCTGCATGTAAATCAGTGAAGCTAGAGCACCCCCTCACACCACACACAAAAATAAACTCAAAATCGCTTTAAGTCTTAAACATAATACAAGACACTGTAAACCTCCTAGAAGAAAACACAGGCAAAATATTTCTTGATATAAACCTTAGCAGTGTTCTCCTAGGGCAGTCTACCAAGGCAATATAAATAAAGGTAAAAACAAATGGGACCTAATTAAACTTAAAAATTTTTGCACAGCAAGGGAAGCTATAAACAAAACAAAAAGACAACCTATGGAATGGGAGAAAATATTTGCAAATGATGTGACTGACAAGGGTTTAATTTCCAGAATATACAAACAGCTCATACAACTCAATAACAAAAAAAACAAACAACCCAATTGAAAAATGGACAGAAGACCTAAACAAACGCTTCTCCAGTGAAGGCATACAAATGGCCAATAGGTACATGAAAAATGCTCAGTATTGCTAATTATCAGAGAAATGCAAATCAAAACTACAATGAGATATCCCCTCACACCAGTCAGAATGGCCATTATTCAAAAGTCCACAAACGATAAATGCTGGAGAGGGTGTGGAGAAAAGGAACCCTCTTATGCTGTTGGTGGGAATGTAGTTTGGTGCTGCCACTATGGAAAACAGCATGGAGATTCCTTTAAAAACTGAAAATAGACTTACCATATGATCCAATAATTCCACTCCTGGGCATATATCTGGAGGAAACGCTAATTCAAAAAGATACATGCACCCAAATATTCACAGCAGCACTATTTACAATAGCTAAGACATGGAAACAACCTAAGTGTCCATTGACAGATGACTAGATAAAGAAGATGTGGTATATATTACACACACACACACACACACACACACACACACACTGGAATACTACTCAGCTATATAAAAAATGCCATTTGCAGTAACATGAATGGATCTGGAGATTGTCGTACTAAACAAAGCCAGAAAGAGAAAGATATCATATCATACCATATGTTATCACTTGTATGTGGAAATCTAAAAAAATGACACAAATGAACTTATTTACAAAACAGAAACAGACTCACAGATGTAGGAAACAAACTTATGGTTACCAGGGGAAGGGGAGGGTGGAGGGATAAATTGGGAGTTTGGGAGTTGCAGATACTAACTACTACATATATATTATATATATATATATAATAGATAAACCACAAGGTCCTACTGTATAGCACAGGGAAGTATATTCAATACCTTGTAGTAGCCAATAATGAAAAGAATATGAAAAGAAATATATGTGTGTATAACTGAACCACTGTGCTGTACACCAGAAATTAACACAACATTGTAAACCAACTGTACTTCAATTAAAAAAAATAGATTGCAGTAAAATACTGGAAAAAAAATTAATTTTCTCAGTGGCTTTTAAGACATTTGAACCAAGAATCACTTGTTGAAACACTGATGGGGGTGGGGGCAGGGGAATGAAATAGAAAGAGATGAGACTAAAAGTCCTTTCTCCCAGTTCTATAAATGAATCATTTAAAAAAATTCCCAAAGCAGTAATAGATCTGCCGGTTGGCGTGGGAACAGCGGTACCCGGCACAAACGAGCTGTTTCCCGGGCTGGTCTGTCAACACCCAGATTCCTCAATTAATATTTCTGAAAGGCCGCACAGTGTGGCTGATGAGGATGCTCCGTTTGCTGTCCTGGGCATCAGTCAGGCAGCTGGTCCATAATATTTTGTAAAAGAAATCAGTCCTGCAGCAGTGGTTGAGCAGAGATAGGATGTGCCTTGGACATACAGACGCCAGACATTCAGAGATTTCCAGGACTGATCTGATTCCTATTATTTTTTTCAGTAAGGATGTACCAGCATTTCTGCTCGGTCCTCATATATACATTGCTAAAAACCCTGAGCTTCACAAAATGGCACACTAAAAAATAATAGGTCATATGGGAAAAATAGAGTTGGGGCAGTCCATAAAAATCTTTGGAAGTTGGTACCCAGAGCACTAGCAAAAACAATCACAGCCCTAATAAAACACGAGCCTGGGTGTGTGTCTCCTGGCGTTTGCTCTCAGCATCACTGGCTGTGAATTCCTCTCAGCCTTCAAGCCCACCCCCAGGGCTCTCCATTCCGTCCTCTAACTGCGGGTCCTGCAGGGTGCTCACTTCCACTGGAGATCAGTTCCATCAAAGTTAAAAATCTGATTCAGGGTGAAGAAGTCCTTATTAGTGCCTTTAGGGGAAAATATAATCCAGCTCCTAAATCTAACTCTAGTTTTTAAGAAACATTGAAGATAGATGGTCATCTTAAATACATGAAGATACAATTAGCCAAATCCAGTGTAAACCTGATTTGAACCAACTGTAAAAATTGTTTTTCTTTTTTTTTTAAATAGAGAAAAATAAACACTGACTCGTAAGAGGGGATATTTAGGGATTAGTATTCACTTTGTTGGGTGCGATCGTGATATTTTGGTTATGTTTTTAAAATCCTAATCTGTTAGATATAAAAATAAAAACAAAACAGGTAAGGTAGATATGTCACAAATGTTAACAGTTGTTAAATCTAAAAGATAAATGTGTGAAGTTTTTTTTATACTGTTCTCTTCTTTTTTCTGTTTGATTGAGATTTTTTTTGTAATAAAAAAACAGTGTCTCATCTTGTACTGCCAGAAAGTATGGAAGGGCTCAGACAAACAAAACACAACACAACACTATTAATTATGGGAACAGGCCAACCGAAAGAGCTGCCTGTGGCCGAAATTGGAAAAATTTGAGACACACACACACAAAAAAAGTAGCATTGTAACTGAAAGTATATAATTGAAAGTTTAAAATGAGTGTCTATAAGTCCATATCGATATTTTAAAAATGATCTATAAATAAATAAATGGGCGAGGAAAGGCAAATCTTCTGTGTGGAAGAATTCGAGATAATTCATGTGCTTATGTAGACTCTGTCCTCCAGGAAGTGGAGCATAACCCCCCCTCCTTAGTGTGAGCTGCACAGAGTGACTTCCTTCCAAAGAGTGCGGCCCAGAAAGGGGGAACGGAGTAATTTCCAAAAGGAGAAACCTTGACACACACAGTGCCGCAGCCTGGTAGTGACGCAGACCTATCACTGTAAGTCATGTGGATAATGTATGCCCTTGATAAACGGTTAAAAAATGGCACTTTCCCTCTGTGATCTTCCTCCAAAATCCTATAACCACAGCCTAAACATGAGAAAAACATTGCACGAATCCCTGTAGAGGGACATTCTACAAGACCCCTGACCAGTACTCTTCAAAACTGTCCAGGTCACCAAAAGCAAGGAAAGTCGAAGAAACTTAGCCTAAGAGACTCGATGACTAAATGAACTGTGGGCTCCTGGAAAGGGAAGTAGATAGGGAAACCTGCACCAAGGACAGACTTGAGTTAGTAAGACTGTATCCATATGGGTTCATTAACTGTGACAAATATACCATACTGATTAAAACGTGATTAAGATGTGCAGGGTAGATGGGAACTCTACTATCTTCACAATTATTCTATAAATCAAAAACTGTTCTAAAAAATAGTTTATTTTTAAAAATAGGGGCAGATGAATTAGTAAGATATAATTGGTCCCTTAATTATATTTTGATTTTAAAAAATGTCCCAAAGCACTAGGACAGTTAAAGGGATTCAGACCAGTGGACCAGTGGACCAACTGAAGCAGGATGGGACCCCCATCTTCTCACCTCCACTCAATTTTATCTATTCCCAGCCCCTCCTACACTTGCAACCTCAGCATCTCTGGAAATGCCCTCTGTTCACTCCTACATTCTTTTACCACTGATTTCTTTATTGTTGATTTGTTTTTTATCACCATATAATTCATACACGAAGAAGTTCATCCTTTTAAAATGTACAATTCAGTTGTTCTTAATGCATTCACAGAGTTACACAACCATCACCACTGTCTAATTTTAAAACATTTTCTCACTCCGAAAAGAAATCCCATACCCATTAGCAGTCACTCCCTCCAGCCCTCACCCCTTGGCAACTACTAAGCCACTTTCTGTCTCCATGGATTTGACTGTCCCGAACATTTCATAAACACGGACTCATACAATATATGATCTTCCTTGACTGGCTTCTTTTACCTAGCATAAAGTTTTCAAAGTCCATGCATGTTGTCATATGTAGGTATCAGCACTCCGTTCCTTTATGGCTGAATAATAGCCATTGTATGGATAGACCACATTCTGTGTATCCATTCATCAGCTGTTGGATGTTTGGGATGTTGGGCTATTGTGAATAATGTTACTATGAGCATTTGTGTGCGAGTTACGTATAAACATATGTTTTCTTTTCTCTTGGGTATATACCTAAGTATGGAATTACTCGTCCATATGGTAACTCTAAGTTTAACTTTTTGAGAAACTGCCAAACTGTTTTCCAAAGTGCTTGCCTTATTTTATCAGCCCACCAGGAACGTATCAGGGATCAAGTGTCTCCTCACCCACACTTGTATTGTCTGTCTTTTTTATTTTAGCCATCCTAGTGAGTATGAATCATATTGTGATTCTGATTTGCATTTCCTTAATAACTGTTGATGTTGAATACCTTTCCTCTTTTTTTCCAGCTTTATTGTGGTATAATTGATAAATAAAATTTTTATGTTTGTAACATGTACAACTTGATGTTTTGGTGTATGTGTACATTGTGAAATAATAGCCACAATCAAGCTGATGAGCATATCCATCATAGTAGATGTTGAGTACTTTTTCATGTTCATCTTCTTTATAAAGATGTCTACTCAAATCCTTTGCACATTTAAAGATTGTATTATTGTTTTTTTATTGATGAATGATAAGAGTTCTTTATATATGCTGGATATAAATCCTTTATCAGATACACAATTTGCAAATATTTTCTCCAATTCCATGGGTTGTCTTTTTACTATTTTAATGGTGTCCTTTCAAGCACAGAAGTTTTAATTTTGATGAGGTTCAATTTACTTATTTATTTATTCAGTCTCTTTTGCTGTCTATGTGTTATCTAAGAAATCATTGCTTAACCCAAGGTCATGAAGTTATGCTTATGTGTTCTACTCAGCATTTTATAGTTTTGGTTCTTACGTTTAGGTCTATGATCTATTTTAAGTTAAATACATTTTTATGTATGGTGTGAGTTAGGAATACAACTTCATTCTTTTGCGTGTGGCTATCAAGTTGCCCCCAGCAGAATTTATTAAAAGGACTATTCTTTTTCCTATTGAATTATCTTGCCAGTGTTGATGATCAACTGACTATAAATGTGAAGGTTTATTTCTACTTCCTTGGGTTTTTTAAAATATTGAAGTATAGTTGATTTATAGTGTTGTGTTAATTTCAGGTGTACAGCATAGTGATTCAGTTTTTTTATATATATATGTGTGTGTGTGTGTATATATATATATGTACATATATATACACACATACACACACATATATTCTTTCTCAGATTCTTTCTCATTATAGGTTATTACAAGATACTGAGTATAGTTCCCTGGGCCATATAGTAGGTCCTTGTTGTTTATTTTCTATGTAGTAGTATGTATCTGTTAATCCCAAACTCCTAATTTATCCCTTCCCCCATTTCCCCTTTGGTAACTGTAAATTTGTTTTCTATGTCTGCAAGTTTATTTCTGTTTTGTAACTAAGGTCATTTGTATTACTTTTTAAATTCCGCATATAAGTGATACCATATGACTTTTGTCTTTCTCTGTCTGACTTACTTCACTATGATAATCTCTAGGTCCATCCGTGTTGCGACAGATGGCATTATTTCATTCTTACTTCCTTCTTTTTTTAAAATAACTATTACTTTCTTGCTATAAAAGAAATACCTGTTTATTGCAAAAGTTTTGGAAAATATAACAAACAACAAAAGAGAATATATTTAAAACATGCTGTTATCTCATCATCTAGAGCAAATCAGATTTTTGAAGCCTGATTTCAAAATACTTTTGAAGAATTTTTTCTTGTAAATGAAAAACCTGGGTCAGTGGGTAGAGGTGTTGAGACTGGCTGTACATCCTAAAAGCTCCATGGTTGATTCTGATGTGCAGCCAGAATTGAGACCCATGCTGATAAAGGGCTGTGCAGAGGTGCTCAGGTGAGCTCTGGAGATAAGGGCTGTGTAAGCATCCGGGGGAGTAAGCCACCGGGGAGGGCAGCCCAGCAGCCCAGCTGTTAGGGGAGCCAGGGTGTGTGAAGTGTTGGGTCCCCTTCACCCGCATGCATACCCTCCAGCTCCTGTCAATCTTAGGAAAGCATATCCATGCTGCTGCTACTCGGGTGACCCACCAGACTCGGGATTCAGCCTCCCTCTGTCTGCACCACTACTGCTTCTGCCTCTGTTTTGATTTCTTCTTAACGTCTCTCTTTTCCTAGGTCTCAGATTCACAACCCTCCAAGAGAGGATCTAGTTGGTGTTTCACATTCAACATGGAGAAACATGGAATCCTCAGTCTAGGTCACTGGAGGGGACCATATAATTTGTCATTCAGGTTGGGACCCTCTTGAGAGTGAACACGAGGGCTGATCATAATTGAGCTGGAGCCGCAGGTACAAACTAAGACTGTGCCGGGCAGACTGGGACGTATGGTCACTCTACTTATAGGCTACTGATCTGCCTTAGATTTGCTCTAGCATTTTCCAGATGTGCTGTGTGTGAAACACTACGTAACATATCCTCCCTCTTTCCACCTCTTTCTTGGTGGTTTATGGTGTGCATTAGAATATTAAAGGCCGGTGGGGGAGGGTACAGCTCAGTGGTAGAGCGTGTGCTTCGCATGCGTCAAGGTCCAGGGTTCAATCCCCAGTACCTCTATTAAAAAAAAAAAGGAGTATTAAAGGCTGAAAAGAAGTCAGATTAACATTTTCCATGTTTATTTGATTACTTTTCTTTATGTAATTTGTGTTTGGTGGACTCCATTTCAGTGTGGATTCTTCCTTTTACCTCTGGTGACCTGGCTCTAGCCAACTGGGGCATCCCATCTCATCCCCTTGAATTCAGTGATTGGGTCAAGGATGGTCATGTGATAAAACTTGGGCAAATGAAGGCCTTGATCCCAGAACTTGCACAGAAGCTACCGAAGGTTTTCTCTCTCCTCCTCTGGAAGTTAGGAGGTAAAGACGAAACTTCTGCAGCCATAAAGTGAAGATAAACCTATGCCATCAGCTCCCTGGAAGGTAGAGAAGAAAGCCTCTGTGTCCTGCCCAATCTAAGGGGTAATGAAATGAGGGGGCAACTCCAGCCGCCTCCCAGCAGAGACTGAAACACACCAATTACCCTTGTCAGTGACCAACTCAGAGGCCATTCATGAGGGAGACTGGGGAGAGAGATAAATACGGCCCTAGAAAGAAACCAGGTGACATCATTGAACTACTGATGTTTTCTCAGCTGAATCCAGCCCTGACTTGGGTTATTAGCCAATTAAATACCTTTGTTCCTAAACTTGTTTGGTTTGGGTTCTCTTTCACCAACAGTTTTTAAAAAGGCCAGCAGGGGAAAAGTGATTTTTGTCTTAGTTTTCTAGACCACAGACCTCTGGACCAGGGCAGAAGGAGGTGTCACATGTCACGAATGCAAGCGGCTGTTGATGACGACTTGCTCAGGAGAGGGCTGTGGTCCCAGCAGGCTGGCTGTACTCAGTAATTTATTTGACAATTTACCACGAACGATTTCCTATGTAACCAAATAGACGTCTGTAACACAATTTATAATCACTGCACAGTATTCCATTATATACATTTATTACCCATTTACTTAATCAATCCCCTATTGTCATTCCTTTAAAAATAATATAAATAAAGCTATAATGAACAAACATCCTGAGCATAATTGTTCATGTCCATCTCTGATTTATTTTCTTAAGTTAATCACCGGAAGTGGAATTGCTAGGTCAAGTGGTACGCTGTGGTCTGAAAACTTTTTATAACTTTGCCAATTGCCCTCCTGGAACATTTCATTAATTTACACACCCCATACCTGTACATGAGAGGATGGATGCCCAAGACTCCACATGTGGTCCTTTAAAAATCTTTGTCAATTGATAGATTGGAGATAAGCTCCTACTGTTCTAATGCGCTGTCAGTTTTGATGGCCATCATTGACTTGTATAGGTGATCTCTAGTCCAAGAATTAGGAAAGGTCACAAAGAATGCTGACAATACCCGGGGGAAGGTGAGCCCAACCGTGAAGCCCGCAGTGTGTGAGAGGCACCTGTGGGCTGAAGAGGTGAGTCACGTAGCAGCATCGTCTCCCAGGGGTCTGGAGCCGGGCCTGGGACGTGCAAGGGAAGAGCCAAAGAGAGAAGGGCAGGACCCGGAGGAAGGGGAGACTTCACAGCATTGGGAATAATTCCTCTTTACAGGGAGCTGCGGAGAGGACAGGAGAGGAGGAGAGAAAGAAGAGGAAAAGAAACTCAGTCCTTTCCGGAGAGGAGGCAGCCAGGGCTTGCTTCAGCAGTCGTGGGAATCCAGTCGCCAGGCTCCTCACCCCATGTCCCTGGAGGAAGGTGAGGGCCCTGTGGCCCCGGGGTGAGGACACAGGGCGATCCCGGAGTACAGAAGGTGTCTCTCGCCCACTGCACCCCTGCCCTCCGTTAACTGAACGCTCCGCACCTGCCTCTTCTTTCTCCTGGATTAAAGATCAGTTCTGATTTCAGAAATAAAATTGTATGCATTTTTTACTTTCTTCGAACCAGCCGACACCCATTTCCTCAGACTTCCCTGGATGGCAGCCCCTCTTCCCTATTTGAATTTTTCTCTCTTGTCACCATTTGCCTGTGGATTTGGGCTGCTGTACACACACTGCACCCCAGAGACATTGGGACCTAAGATTGGTTTTAAAAACATGCTTTTTTTTTTTAACTGCAAAATACACACAAGAGCAAGGAATAAATAAAGACCACACCTAATTCCACCACCAGAAATGGCAACAACTAACATGATATTCCACATGCTTGGTGGCTTGCTTTGGCTACATACATACACAATCTTCTCAAATGACATTTCTAAAGAAAACTTCTTCCCAAGCCCTCCCTCTTCCCTTCCCCGTCCTTTACCCATTTGCTCCAAATAAAATGTGCGCAGCAGATTCATGAGCTTATTGGAGAAAGAGAGAACACGATTGCTTTAGAAATTCTCTGTGATAAACCGGAAGGAAATGATCACCTTAACATAGACATTTCTTTTGTACAAATACGACCTGTCTGATGGCCCCTGCTTCTTAAGCTTCTGGGAGGTTTTTGTGAAAGATTTTTTATCTTTCTTTAATAAGTGGAAAATAAGACCCAAGCTGGGGAGTCCAGAGGCCAAGCCCTCCCTGGGAGAATGAGATGCTCACAGGCGCAGAGAGCCAGGTGGTCTCCCCTCCGCCAGCAGCGAGCAGGGAGGTTTCCGGACAGGCTCAGGGGGTCTCCACCAGGCGCAACCTTGTAGTCCAGACCCAGGACTGGTTCTGGTAACTTCTTTGGCGCCCTCTAGCCTCCTGGGTGCGAGAGGTATTTAAGTGCAAGTTTACTAGTGACGCCCTGAGGATGGAGGGCCTCATCCCAGCTAGAGTGGCCGTGAGAACCGCTCTGTCTCAGGGCACCCCCACCTCCTGCCCCGGGTGGCTCACAGGCTCCTGCCCAAAGGTATTCTCTACTTAGTAGATGAGCTCTGGGTCCAACTCGGTCATTTGAAGCCTGGGAATTTGGGAGAGGTGGAGTCCTGGAACTTCAGTTGGCTCATCTCATTTGATGAGATTTCTTTAAAAAGAACAATAAAGCTGTTATCCTGACAAAACAAACGTAGTTTTTACTCAGATGCTTTAGTGGCCTCTTTAAGAAGACTTCAGAGCGGTGTTTCTCAAAGTGTGGTCCCAGACTAGCAGCATCAAATTGCCAGATGGACAAATCCTGGCCCCTCAGACCTTCTGAGTCTGAAAATCAGAGTGTGCTGGGTGGCCAGCAGCCTGCGACTCTGGTGTCTGTTAAGGACTGAGAACCATTGCTCAGAAAATACACACACAGGTGGATGTGACTAAGAGTGACTGAAAGCAAAAAGCATTCTTTTTTTTAATTTTATTTTTTATTGAAGTGTAGTTGATTTATAATGCTAGTTTCAGGTGTATATAGCAAAGTCATTCACTTATTCATATACATATATATACTTTGTTTTCATATTTTTTTCATTACAGGCTATTACAAGGTATTGAATCTAGTTCCCTGTGCTGTACAGTAGGTCCTTGTCGGTTATCTATTTTATGTATAGTAGTGTGTATCTGTTCATCACAAAAAGCTTTCTGATGGCACTCCATTTGGGGAAGACTTGGGAGAAGAACTCTGCTGACCCCTCCCGCCCCCAGAGACCCAAGCGCACAGGGTACAAAGGCCAGAGCAAGTGGCAGCTTTAATAGGTTTATCTTGCAAAACACGTCCTTGCCCAGACTCTTGGTCCCGCCTCCCTCTCTCTCCCAGTTCCCCGTTCTTCTCCCATCCCTCTCCTCCCGCCCTGACATTTTCTTCTCTTGTCCTGGAGTTCCCTGTCACGACTTAAAAATGCCCCCTTTCGGGACCGGCTCCCCCTCCAGGAGGCCATCCCTGAACCTTCCTAGCAGGAAGACCCGTTCCCTTGGCTCAACTCCCACGACATTCTGTCCAATTCCTGTTCCAAGCCCCTGGGGCACCAGGAAAGGAGATCTGGTTGGGAGTCACCCTTGCTGCCTGCCCCGTGGTGCCTGCATGGAATGGACAGCCCCCGTGAGCAGTGCCTTGATTACTGGAGCAGCGAATAAGAAATCACAGCGAAGAGGGTTGGGGAGGACTCTCAGGGAGGGAGAAAGAAAAAGAACAAAAATCAATCAGCATCTAAATGGTGACGTGACTGACCAAGACAAATCGGCCCCCTAGTTTCCAGTTTAAAGACTGATTATCACCTTAATGTTAAATTTTTATTTAAATGAGCCTATTTCTTCACAGTGGGTATTCAATAAAATACCCCTCCGGACCAGCACGTTAGGAGAAAAGAACAGAGTCTCAGTGAAGAGGGGCATCGCTAACGGTGAACCCTCCCAACTGCATCCGTGCAAATCCCTCTTCAAGGCTCACGTCCCTCGTCTCCAACGCTCATCCCTGTGCTTTTTTGTTTTATTGGTATTTTTCTCTGCTACTGGTGCAGGTGGCTCCTTTGTGTGATTGATTAACAGCGAGTCCTTTAATTTTCTGCCGCTTGACCTTGTGTGTCCTTATTTCCCCAGCCTTCTTGGACACTTTTACCTTTCATTTCAGGAAAGTAACTGTTGAAAGACAGCCCCTGAACCCCACAAATCTAGAACAACCTTCCTTCTTGTAGGCTCTGCCTCACTCCCCTGTTTTGTCTCCCCCGATCTGCTGAACTTAGTTCAACGCCAGAACATCCACAATGTCTCACGCAGACTTGTCGGGAGGCACGACCTCAGAGAGCTGGTTCAGTGCTCAACGAGCAGATGCTGTATGGTTCCATCCTTCCGGTCCAGCCCGATCTCAGCTGCCCTGGATCCCAGGCTCTGTGAGAACCATGCATTCAAATCGGAGTTCCTCCCACCAGAGCAGGTGGGGACCAGAACATCTATGCTTCTAGATGCCCGTGGACCTAGGCGGTCCATGAGCGCCTCCCTGACCTGGGTGGGTCCCACCTGAGCATTTGCGGGCTGTGGGCCACTGACTTGCAGCTTTACCTCCCTCCTGGGGTGGTTGTGAGGATTAAACGAGAAGAGCACAGGGAGTGCTTGGCACAGTGTCCAATACCTAGTAAGGGCTCGATAAAAGATAGCTTTTAGCTAATAATTCTAATGATAAAAGCAGATGTCCTAACCGACATGCTGCCTGGGGTCCCTGGTACCTGTTTGTTGATGTTGTTTGCCTGTCACCTCTCTCTGACCTGCTCCTGTGGGATGGTGCTGGAGCCCAACCAGGATCCCAGCTGGCCCACTTGGGAGTCACCCCATCACACAATTCACGTCTATTTCATGAGGCCAGACACCTCCTCTGTGTCACCTCATGTAGAATCAGCCTGATGGCCAGACTCCCTGGCTTTCAACAACTCAGAACAGAGACAATGCCTTTTAGTTCTTGCTGAAGGAAGGAATGAAGGAATGAATGAATGCAAAAATGACCCTGCCCCAGGTCTGGGTGTACTTCCACATCCTCTCTAACTCCTGCTGGGTCACTGCTCACTCTGCCCTCCCAGGGCTCTGGTTCCTCCTGGGAGAGGGGTGCTCTCCTCTCCTGCTCGCCCACTGCACCTCTCAGCTTCCCACTGGGCCCCATGCACCCCTCCCTTCTCAGGACCAGTGGAAGCCAGGTGGATGGACGGGCTGAGCTTAGTGATGGCAGGGGGTGTTCCTGTAATGGGAGAAGGCTGCTCTGTTTAGACTGGAGAAAGAAGGGCAGTAACCCAGAGCCCTTCTTTCTCCAATCTAACCTCACACAGAAGCAAACACTTTTATTTGAAAGAGCTTTGATTTTTAAACATTATCAATCAATGTGCTTTTAAAAGCACCAGATATGTGTAAGAAAGTTGGACAGTATCATTGTGAATATCAAGGCTGTTTCCTTTACAATTTTAAAATAAAATATGCATGTCTGCTCCCTGCTTTACTGGTGACCTCAGCTCCCTTATACACTTGAACTTCATCTCCAGGAAGGAAGCCAGGGGGTCAAAGGGTATTGGAGTGGGAGGGTGTGATCAGAGCACACATTGTTCTACTCTGAGCAACATTTTCTTAGCAACTCAAGTCAATAAACATGACACGGCATTTGGGTAAATAACAAACATATAGGTACAAGTTCAATACAGTTCAATCTAAATTTAAGCTGTTGTCACTTTAACTCTGGTTTCCTTTTTCATTTTAAGAAAAATATTTTCACCCTTCGTGTTGGTCGGGCCAGGTTCCAGGCCTTTCAGCTTCCTCTGTGTGAGTTGATGCAAGGAACAGAGATGCTGGAAAGCTACCTCCCAGGGTGGCTGGGGAAGGCTGCAGGGGGGAATTAAAAAGACAGGACCTCCCAGGAGCACAGGCCAGGCCTTGCAGAGCTTGGGACAGAGTGTAGGACATGGAAGGATCCAGCACAGCTCTTGAGACAGGGTCCTCTCAATGCCTCCTTAGTAGGAGTTTCTTGATTCTCTGCCCTTACTGACTCAGCCCCCTCTGCCCGGGCTTTGTTCCCGCCTTCCCAATGAAGTCCCCCACCCTCTGGCCAGGGCATTCGTCCTATATCTTGTTGATTGCATGTCTTCTCTTTATGCCTAACTTGGGTTCTATCTGGGCCCCTTGGTCTCTGCTGTCTGATGTGCAGGTGAGTCTTTTCTGCTTCTGGTTCTGTGAATCCACTGATAAATTATCTCACTTTCCCCTCAGTTGAGTCCTTGGAAAGAGAGAATCAGATTTCAGCAGCTGATCACTATTGTCTCTGCCCAGGCCCAGTGTGGCTCCGTGCCGACTCGGAGGTCACTGGCCAGCATGTGGATTAGCTGTCCTCAGGCCAGTGCCACTCCACAGCTAGGGGAGGGGAGAAGACAGCAAGGCCATCTCTGGCATCTCCCCCAGCACAGCGCCGTGATGTCCTGTCCACGTCAGGGACACTTGGCCTCCTAGAGATGCTTGTAGATTTCCTCTTGCTGCCCTGGCCCGGGGTCCCTCAGGACCAGGCACGGGCCCGCCGGTCACAGCTGCTCCTCACTCAGAGCACAAGGCCAGCTGGTTCACATTTACTGGCATAGTTTTTGGGATGTTGAATGTCACTGGAAGGTTTTTTCCCTGCACTTCTTTGCTTGGCTGAGTCCTCCTCAGTCGAGGCCCAATTCAGCAGATTAACTTCCATGCTGCCCCTGTCATGCATGGTTATTTAAACGTCTCTGTAGTCCCAAAGCATTCTGGGTACACATCAGCCACATGGTTCGCACCTGCTACCGGAGTGGTTTATTTAATTATTGTAGTGAACTATTGTCATTCACAGCAACCTCAGATCTTTGGAACAGCTTCTCCATGTTCTGATGGCTCCCCATGGTACAAATCTCAGATTCCCTTCGAAGAATGCCTTACATTTCCCAGCCTCTTGCCCTTGAGTCAGATATTGATTTATAGTTTGCCAGTCAGATACGCTCCTGCAGGACTTGAGTCAGATCTAACTTTCACGGGAAAAGAAGCAAGAAGTAGGCCATTCATTCTGCTGGCTCGGATAATGGCAGATGTGATGTGGTTCCGGCGCCAGCCAGCCGTGGTGGCGATGGCTTCCTAACTCAGAGGTTCCTGTCTGTAGCAACGACAGCTTGTCTTTTGGCAAGCTATCCTGGTGGAGTCTTGAAGCCCAGCCTGAAGCTTGTTTCTTCCCATGATTTTGTGAGATATTTATAAACCTCAATTAATCCCTTTCGGCTTAAACTAGCTACAGTGGATCATATTGTCTGCAACCAAGAACCTGGACCTTATTCCTGCCGGACTGAGCCTCGTGAAGCAGGAACCCTGCCATGCTTGTTTTTGAATCCCTAGCACTTAGCACAGCTGTAAGGCTTTCAATGCATGTTATGGAAGTGCTTTCCCCTCTACAACTCTTTCTAACTAGTTAGTTACTTTGTTGAAGGCAAAACTGTTCTTTGGATAAATCTTATGTTTATCCACTTATATAGATTATTATCTGTTCCAGCAACTGTGCTGGGCTATGCATGTAGTGTGGAATAAGACACAGTCCTCATTCCTCTGTCAAACCTGTGGGGAGATTTGTCATTTTACTATATAAATGTGATTTGTACTCATGCTTGGACTGAGAAAGAAAGCAGGTGGTATCTGGTCATCCTAAGACGAGGTATGATCGAATGCTAAACATACAGTTTCTGGTGTTTCTAAGCTATTCCCCATTTTACCAGCATCAGCTCGATTCTTTTCTCCCTGATGGCGAAGAAAACAGCTTTGACTGTCTTCAAGAAGCTGATCAGCCAAATAAAATTTATATGGGGATTTGGGGCTTTTTTATTTTCATGTGGCAAAATCTTATGTTCTGGGAATTTATTTCAAACAACACAATGAAGCAGAACTGGAAGGATTTGACGCGATTGGATCTGGGAACCCGTCCAGTTCTGCTAGCCTGCCCCTCTGTTCGAACCTCTCCTCCAACAGTCTGGATGCGGGGGATAGATTCTTCATCCAGTGGATTAATGTGGAGCAGCACCCACAGCAGAGCTGCCCTTACTGAAATCCTTCTAAAAGTTGGACATGTCATTAAGTGTTTCATTTCCACAGGGTTTATAGGAAATCAGAGCAACACGCAGTTGAGATGACAATAAGGAGAGAGGAGAGAGAAAATCATCAGTGGCTGGAAAGCAGAAAAGACAGAGAGAGCCGAATCTACTGACAAATTTCAGATAGTTTTTATGTGTCTGTTTTCTCCATTGCCTTAAAAAAAATGACTTTTCTTTAACTAGTCTGAAAGCTCAAGTTTCCTCCAAAGATAGCTATTTTTGGCTAACAGCTTTCCCTGCATCCTCTCGTTGAACCCTCACACTAACGCTCCCTGGTATGTGTTTGAATTCCAGTGTTACAGATGAGGAAACCGCTCGGAGGAAAGAAATATGCAGAAGACCAAATTGGCAAGGATTCAAACATTGGCTGTTCTGGTTCCAAAACCTGTGCGCTCACAACTAGTCTACAGCCGTCCAACCACAAGGAACACAAGGGCAAGTTCCAAAACTTCCTCTGGTCCTTTTCAGCATTTAGAGGGATTCAAAACTTTTGCATCCTTATCTACTTCAGAACTGGGTCCCTTCTGATTCTTTTCCATGGATAAGCCCTAGGGTGTAAAAGTTTACCTGCTACATTTTTAATAAACTTATTGCATAATAGAAAATCACATTCTCCCCATATATAGCTGGTTTTTTGGTGTGTTTGTGTGTGAATATTTACTATGTGGCTTCTGAAACACAACCTTAGGGGTCCGCAAAATAACATCTCTTGTGTCTTTGGTGCTTTTCTGTTTACAAAGGGATCATGAATCTATTACCTACTTTTAATCTCGACCACAAAGCTATGAAATAGGTATTAGCAGTATATTTTACACAGAAGAAAAACCAAGGCTCAAAAAAGGATCGTCAAGGTGCCATGATCACAGCTGTAAGTGACAGGGCTGAGCTGGCCACAGGCATCCTCAGTCCACGGGCCCCACACGGCTGCTAATACAGCCCCGCGGCCTCGGCTCCGTCGGCTCACCTGAGGAGGAAGACCTTGCTGAAGTGATAGACTACCAAAAACGGGGCTTGGAAAACCCAGCTGCAATCTCCCACCAAAGGGTACGTCTTTAAAACAGGGCACAACTAAGTTTCCAGTGGCATCAACGCTCCTTACGGTGAGTTTCAAAGACACAGTAGTAGCCAAACAGCAGCTCTCTGGAGCCGGCGGAAGAACAAAACGTCATTTCATCATTTAGACCTCACTTCGCGCATCCCTGGAGTAGCTTTGTGGGAGGATCTGTGCATTTTTGGGGTGCCTGGTGCTGATATGTTCTTCTGGTAATTTACAGCCCCCTAGGACAGTGAGGAAGGGCGGGGGCTAATGCTTCCCCTTCCTTGGCTAATTGCTGCCCAAGTTCACACTCTCTGCAAACAACTCACAACCAAAGCCCCAGAGAAACTCTCAGAGCTGTAACTGTCCTCATCAAGGGGAGTTAACATACCCCCATCCACGTGCTCCAGTCTGAGGCTTCGTTTGCATATTTTATTGATTCTCTCACACACGTGGTTTTCTTTCAAGAATGCGTCCACCCAGTGGCACTTACCTGCCTCACTGTAAACACTTAGACTGGTTTGGAAACCCCTGGGAGGCCAAGTAACACTGCGAGACTCGGAGAGTAGTGTTTGTTTTATATATAGCCTTCTCGACAGCCTTCCTAGTCCTTGGACTCAAAATTTCCCCAGTAAAATCAATCTTCTTATCATAAGCATCCAGCAATGAAGAGGCCCTCTACACAGTCTTTTTTTTGGTTCTGAAAATTCTCTCCTAGGTTTGAGGAAACTCAATCAAAGAAAAGGGCAAGAAGAGTATTTATTCCATTTTCTTGGGTTTGTTGTCTGACTTTTTTAGGTAGACAGTTTCTGAACAGGACTTACATAGATGGGAAAAAACATATACGTACATACGCACATGTGTGCGCGCGCGCGCGTGTGTGTGTCCTTCCCTATGTACTTATTTTCATTTAAACTCTTGGGAAGAAGAGACGGACTCCACCCTCCTTTGGTCTGGCGTTGGGAATTAAGGTAAATCAGGACTTGAAGACTTTAGGAACACATGTTGGGAAACCCAATTCAGACCAGTTTAAATAATAATGAAAAGCAAAGGTTAGATTTCTTTAGCTCATTTAGTTGGACAGTCTAAAAGTAGAGGAGCTTCAGGTGTGGCTGGATCCAGGGACTCATAATCATACAGTGTCATCAAGGCTTGGGCTCCTTTCTCTGTCTTTTGGTGTTGATTTCATTCTTAGCCAGACTTTCTTTATCTGGTGGCCCTGGAAGATCCAAGCTGATAACTTACCAGCTTAGCCATTCCAGTGAAAGGAGACTGTCCATTTTAATAGATTCTTAGTAAAAAGTCCTGGGGCCTGCCAGGCTCTTCCCATAACATCTTCACTGTCCTCATATGAGCCAGCTTTTAGATCTTACATTTTGTAGGTGAAGGAACTGAGAGCTGATGAGGTTCGTGTACTATTTGTGTGACTAAAAGAAAGGAGAGGAAAATCTTGTTTAAATTTCCGGGATTTGTTAAACCAGGCAAGTAAAGGAATAAACCTTTACATGAAGACAGGTGGATATGTGCATACCTTCCATCCTAGAATGTCTGAGAAAGAATAGATTCAAGGACTATAGCATGAGACAGAAACTCATGCTTGACCATGGACTGGTCCATTCAACCCCAGATCCAGATCCAGATCCCACAGCAGAAGGGGAAGACCCCGTATGCCCTGGACTCCAGGGTCGGGAGTGGGTGGTCCCTCAGCCCCAGGAGTCCAACCGCTCAAGCTCACATCCTCATCTTGTGAACTCTGTATGCTACAGCAAGCCCCTTGACCTCTGCTTCAGTTTCCTCATCCGTTTAAGAAAAGATGGTAATGACAGTATCCACATCCAGTCTTTAAGGATTAAAAGAGGTAACATATACAAAGCACTTTGTAGGGTGCCTGGTACCATAGTACCATGGTATTAGCTATTCTAATAATTAGGGAGCATGTTGTACAGTCTAAAAGAGGTAACTGTAGATGAAAAGAAAGCTGACTTCACAGGTGGGAAGTAAACTCGCAAAACTCACTGTCCCCGAAGGCGGCACAAACTGAAAATATCAACAGAATAGAAAAGGGTTAGATCATGAGTGGGTAATCTGTTCTCTACCATTAAGCCAACGACACATAGGGAAAAACATCCATTTCTGGCCCTGGTAAGTCAGAGAAGCCACCATGGACTGTGAAGGGAGTTCAGTGAGTCGCCGGTTGCCATGCCAACACCAACATCACCCTTCCGCCCACTCCCCCGTCAACACATGTGAATAAGTAACGATGATGATAGCATGAACTAAAAATGCTATTTTTTTTAACAAGGTTTAATGTACTTCTGTCAAAAGTCTGGCTTTCAGAAATAATGGCTGTAGGCCAGATCAAGATTTGCCAGAATCCCTAAGATGGGTCCAGTATAGTCACAAAAGAGAAATCTTCTATAGATCATTATGGGACTCTTCGGATCTGGAGCAGGGGTTGCTGAGGGAGATGGGGTCCACCTAATTCCAAGCTTGAGGAACTGCCCCTTTGTGGTATCAGAAATTGAGTCAGTGTCCTCAGTCTACACCGCCTTCTCCACCCCCTGATGCCTGGTGTGGATCTCTGGCCTTCATCTGCCTTCTTCGAGCACTACTTGAATATTCACACTCTGGTGATGTGTGTCTAAAACTTACAAAACAACAACTTTGACCTAAGAATTTAACTTCCTGTAATCATAATGGAAGTGCAACAATATTTATAGTAGCAAAATAAAATAAATAAACAAAAAATAGAACTAACCTAAACGTCCAAGTTAAATTGTTGTGCATCCTTACATGAAAATGTGCTGAGCTGTTAAAAATGAGATGATCAAAGGCCCTCTGACGATGTGGGAAATTATAAGGTGTCATTAAGTGAAGCAAGCAGGTTACAGAGTAAGGATTTGGTAAAAATCCGAATTTGATATATGCAAATATATGCAAATACATGCATAGGTAAAACCAATAGTGTGTTACTGTAAAATGTTAATGGTTATTTCAGGATGATAGGATTACAGGTGGCTTTCAGTCTTCTTTTGTGCCATTCTCTATCTTCAAAAAACACTTTTTATGACAATTGTCTATTTCTTCTGTACTCAGGGGAAAAAAATCCAATAAATATGATATACAGAGAACCAAGGACCTGCCCTGTGTCCAGTGCAGGAGAAGGAGGGACGTCAGGGAGGGCTGCACTTGGGCCATCTGTGCCCCACCTTACACAGGGCCCCAGAGGTCACATCTGAGGTGTTGGCCAAGATGACTCAGTTCCAGTCAGAGAGGCCCTGGGCTCTCAAAGGATCTGTCAGCTCCCCGAAGAAGCATTTCACACTTCTTGAGCTTGGCTTTGCCCAGCCGCACTATTAATAGTCTTTCCATGTCTCCAACTGGTCTGCACATTCTGGTCCCAGAGATGCTTCTCAAACGGGAGCCAGTTTTCTCATGAACGCTTTTTATCTAGAGGAGGAAACTGAGAGTAAGAGAGTTTACTGACACTCATAGAAAAGTCCTTTTATTTGAACGTGACCCCTGTAAATTGCCCCTTGTCTGTCTCTCCTGTTTTCTCTTTTCTCCTTCCCCCAAACTGAAACCTAATACACTCTCCTTGGCTCAAATAGATAAAGTGTTTTCTCTGAGATGAAACTCCCAAGGCTCTCCCATGCCGCTGGCCCCGGGGGGTGTCCTCTCTCCCAGGTCCGGTCCCTAAATGTTTACCCTCCATGCTTTTGCAAGTGGGAGGTCCGGCTGCATAACTGTACTGTGTATAGTGCAGGGCCGAGTGTGGATTCAGCAGAGGGTGGGCTTGTACTGGGTGAGCACTGGGTCCCAGTCTCCTCACTGGCTCTGCTGCAGGGAGGGCCCAGGCCACCATGTTCCACCACGCAGGCCCTCTGGGTTCTCCCTGCTTCCCATCACCATGACTGACCTGCGTGCACCCAAGACAGCTGCTTCCCTCCCACTGACTGCCTAGCAAAGAGACATTTTCTGGGCAACTTTGAAGCCAGGCTCAGTTACGTGGATAAATTCTGGCCATGGGAGTGGAGGTGATGCGTGCCATTTCAGGGCTCCTGCAGTGCAGAAGTGGTGGTGAGCGATCTTGGACCATTTAGGCAAAGTCGCCACCCTTGGCCGACAGAGCAGCAAGATGGGAGGAGCCTAGATCTCAGACAACTTTGCAGAGCAGAGCTGCTGCGGCAGACAGACTCTCCCATCTCCCAAGAGAGAAACAAACGCTCTTCTTTAAGCCAACTCTTATTTGGGGTCCCCTCGCTGAAGTCTTCCAATTGATAGCCAAACAAATGCCCGGAGCCCACCGACGTTCTTTCCCAGGAATTTGGAATGGAGACCTTGGGAACTAGCTGTGGGAGGGCCCAAAGGTCATGGCCACAGTCCAAGCCCTGGCCAGCCCAAATGCAGACCCCGGGGAAGAAGAGGAAACTAAAGAGAGGAGTGTGGAGCCAAGTGCAGTGAGAAGGATGCTGAGAAGGCAGATCCTGGGGAGGGGGATATGCTGCTGCCCTCAACGGCACCCTAGTCCCAGCACAGTTCCCGCAGGGTCCAGAGGTGTATCTGGCCGTTCACTGTCATAAAACTGCTGCATGGCCTTGCCCTTGAGCCTCTGTGACCGTGTTTTTCTTCTTTGCAACCAGGAGGTTGTAATAAAAATAAAGTGCCCTTTATTATTATATTACTATCTCTGTTACTTTATATTATATATTATTGTATGTTATACACTATATATAATATATAATATATATTGTTGTTATATACTACATATCATTATGTATACTATTATATATTATTATATGTGGTATATCACATATATTATATATATTATATATTATATTATATATTTATATTACATAGTAATAATATATTACTGTAAATTATATTATAGTTCTTCAGATCTCAGATGCACATTTCCCCCCAAAATTTAATATTTCTGAAAATGGGATGCACTTTTCCCTCACTTTTTACTTCCTTATGTATGTTTGGTGCAGTAAATGTCTTAATTTTCCTCTCAAAGTGGGTGGTCAGTGAGGGCTTCATCTGGGGACCACTCTCTTCCAAGGGTATGGAAGCTGCCCCGGAGAAAGGCTTTGTTTTAGGGCCAGGACCGAGCTGGACACACAGATGCTCAGTAACTGTTTGGTGGAATGAGTGACCCGGTTGTCCCGGCTGTTGCTGAATCAGGAATTATCACATCGGATAATTGTCACGGGATGAGCTGCCCAGGACACAGCTTCCAAGCCCAGCTTATTCTCCTCCGGACCTGAGCTCACACTGCCTCCGGCCACATGGGTGTTTCAGCCCAAGCTCATTCCAAACCCTGAGCTGTTCTCTCTTCTCTCTTCCTTTAACTCCCACTCCAACGTGTAAATCTCCACTCCACTCTCCCTCCTCCAGGGGCGTTCTTAAAGAGACCCACTCTTCGATGCATAAATATCTCTGCTGCCTCATTGCCCTCACCCTGCAGCCACGGTATCACAAAACCAGGCAAGGCCGGTCCTGGTGTATCTTGTCAGCTAGACCATCGGTGTCTTTGGGGGCAGCAGCAGGACTTGTCTGGGCTGTCTGGCAGGGCACACAGGCCTGCTCACTCCCTCACCATCAGCCTGTCCTGTCTGTCTCTAGGCACGGGGATGGTGGGGATGGCCCAGAGTGGCCTCTGCCTCCCAACACACTGCTCCGGGCTCTGGGGACCCAGGAAGGACACAACATTTCAACATTTACTGTCAAGGGCAGTTATTACTGATTAGGTACTGAACGTGGGCTGAACTCTTCAAAGGCACTTCTCTCCAGCATATGAGGCAGGCCCTGCCATGCTGGAGGCTCAGGCACAGAATCTATAATATCAGGTCCCTGTCTTCCTAGACCTTGAAGCATGGGAGTGAGGGATGCAGGCAGAGATGAAGGCTAGTGGGTGGACTGAAGGGCCGACTGCAGGACCGGGCTGGCTGGGAACTGCCCCTGGGGACTTTGTCTGAGATGCTCCTCCTCTCCCTTCTCGGCTGTGGGCCCTGGGGGCAGTGGTGAGCGCAGGCTTCAAGGGCCACTTCTTGCCCCTCACCCCAAGTCTGTGGTCTCAGGCCTGGAAGGCCCAGGTCGTCCAACCCTGCAGGAGAACCCTAGGCTCCTGGTTACCCCCACTGGAGGCTGGCCCTGGGTGATCTGAATGGTACAACGGGAAGCTCAGGTGGGGCCCTGGCACATGCTCAGGAGAGCCCCACCCCCGCATCAGACGGGCTCGCCCTGACCCTGCAGCTGTGCTGGGTCTTGCCTGGACAGGGAGGGTGGAGCAGAGGCCTCGCATTTGAAGACACTGCTGGGGCGGGGTGATGGGCGCTGCGATGCACAGCCAGGAACTCTCCCTGGTGGGAGGAGCACGAGCTCAGACTCAGAAGGGGCTTTGACCTGAGGAGTCCTGGGGCAAGCTGGTGTCACCTGAGCCTGCCACCTGGTCCTGGCGTGGGAGCCCTCCTGCAGTGGGGGCAGGACCAGAAGGGGGCTCCAGCTGCCCTTAGAGCTGGCCAGACAGGTTTACAGAATAATTACAGCGGCTGGGTGTGGAGGTGTGGGGCTGTTTGCATATGATTTGCATATGATTTGCATATGAATAGCCTGCACTTTCTGTTCCCAGGCAATTTTCAAGTTAAATATTAATTGTTGCTGCCCTGAGGGTTTCATTTCGTGATTCTGCTTTCTCTGTTTCTTCTCACCCACTTGCTGTCAATGACTCCGACTTCCATGTGGTAAAGTAGGGGGAGAGGAGGGAGCCGCCAAGTTGGGGGAGGGCTGCGGGGGAAGGTTCACCCAACCTGGTGTGGCGGATAAGGTATCTACCACCTGCAGAAAGCAGTAGGCACACAAAGCAACAACCAGCCAGTGATGCTAGAGAAACTTCCCAGAGCCCTCCTGGGCCCGGCAGGGTCTTCTTTCGCTGTGATGGAGGGACATGTGGTCCTCAACTACCTGCCAACCTGCCCACCCCGGCCACCGCCTGCTCCTCAGGTCTGCTGGCTCCTGTCCACTCTGTCACCAGAAACCCTGGCCACAGGTAGCACGGAGACGGGGAATGGCCAGCCCCTCCTCGGTTGGAGCCGTGCGGAGTGGTGGTCAGCTCACAGGCTCTGAAGCTGACCATGCTGGATTTGGATCCTGGCTCTGTATTCTAGTAACTGCAACTCGGGCAAGTGACTTACCACCCTTGCGCCTGTGTCCTCTCCAGAGTGCCTGTCGGTGTAGTGGGAACAGAGCCAGTGACTGTGTGTGGAGTCCTCGGCCCTGGGCCTGCCTGGCACTCAGGCTGTGCTGCACGCAGTTGAGCTGCAGACGTTGTGCTCCAGGTGTGGGTCACCTGGCTCCAGCCTGGCTCCGTGCAGGGCATCCAATGCCGGCACTGCACCATTGCTTCCCACTTCGGCTCCAACCTTCCCTGAGGCAAAGGTTCACTCCTTCTGTTCTCCTGAGGGTTATTTACTTGAAAACCACTTTAAAGAAGAGAGCTCAGAGCTTTTCCGGGCAGCACCTGCCCTTGCTCGGCCCTCATCAGGGGAAAGGACTTCCCTGGGCTGCTGCCAGTGTCTCCCTGCAGGCGGACTCAAGTCTGATCTCTGGGGTGGTGCAGCCTGAAGCTCCCTGCTCTCTGAGAGCCTGGAAAGATTTCTGGATGTGCTCCCCTCCTGCGCCTTCTCTTCCCAAGCCACTCAGACCAACCAGAACATGGTAGGGCCACCAGAGTGGTCTCTGTGAGCCCCTGATGCGACTCTCTGGGGTTTCCTCCTTCGGCACTGGACTGGGTCCATAGAGTCCCCCTGGGAAATGCCTAAGGCTGGCTGACCATCGTCAAGGGTGTCAGGCACTCTGTTTTAAATACGTGCTCTTTCGATCCTCATAGCTGTTCTAAGAGGTGAGTGCTAATATTACACCCATTTCACAGCTGTGGGAACTGAGGCTTAGAGAAGCACAGGAATTTGTCTCCAATGGCTCAGCTTTCATGCAGGGAGACGGGCTACAACCTAGACAGGCTGGCTCCAGCCCCTGGCTGTGACCTGCTGCTGGCCTACTTCTCCAAAGGCATTTTTCTCACAGCTGAGCTTTCTTTTCTTTTTCTTCTGGAAGATGTGAAGGGCTTAGGAGATGAATCCTTCTAGAATCTGCCTGTCTCCGTATCTGTGTTTGTAAGCACTACTAGGGTGTGTAGTAAGCAATGGTCTTTATTTCTGAGGCCCTGAGTTGACCTTGGGGAGCCCTTACCCATCGGATGGCCATGCTGGCCTCTCTTGTCCTCAGGGACACCCTCAATACCCTTTGTCCCCCTGGTGTCTTAGCACCTCTGTGACAAGGGCACCAACGTCTTCCCTCTTACAAGCTCCAACCCAGATTTCTCCTCCTCCTCCCACATCAGCATCATAACAACTACTCAAACCTGCTGCACCCCAGGCCCCCTTCCAGCAGCCCAGACGTTGGGGCCCTGACCTCCCAGAAAAATGCAGTTTCCGGAGAGCACTCTGGGCTAGGCTGTCCAGGAGTTTTTTCCCCCCAGGATAAAGAACCAAGGCCTCACTTAAGTCATAAAATCACCTCTGATACTGTGACCTTATTATAACAGCATCCAAATGTGATACTCTCACCAAGCTCAGCAGAAAAGCCCCGAAATGTCTGCAAAACTCAGCTGTGCACCAACACGTTTGGGGGCGGAGGGGGACGCATCATTCGGAAAATGGTGACCAAAGTTGTTATTTTCTTCACAGCTCCAAGGAAACAGCTCTAGAGTACAGTTCTTACCCCAAACATCGGGGGCCGGTGAAGTATTAGGAGGCTGGGCTGATTCTGACCATATCAGGAGGCTCCAGTGAATGGCCGACCGAGTTGTCCTCTGTAAATCCAGGAGATCGCCCCTGGGAAGAGGGGGCACTATTCACACTCTTATTTACCTGGACCGTAGCTACCAGCCAGCGAGGTTGCTGGTGGAGAAGTTAGAAGTTCAAAAATCGCCCATTCAGGGGCCGTCCGTATCCCATCTGGAGGGATCTGGGAGCAGCCAGTGGTCCAGGCTGACAGGAGAACAGCCACCCTGGGGCCCATCACGAATGAGTGGGGAGGGGTTACCAAAAATAGGCCATTATTTCTTGAATTTATTGCCTCCTTTACCTGAGGTACAATGTCAATGTCGCTGGGAGAAATATCTTTTAATGTCCTGGATCATTAAAACCCAATAATCACTTTGCAATGGCTTAACTGCTTCCTGCAAGGTGATAAAGTAAATAAAACCGTCGTCTCTGCGTCTGCTGTCACTGTGTGGACGTGGCATCTCTTTTCCTAATAGCTGCGTTCAGTTGCACCCTGGCCAATGCACTGATGCCATGCTGGTGGTGTATAAATTTGGTAATTAAATCCTGTTATCTTGACATGATGGGCAGAGGAAGAAGCAGTTGTGATGCTTCACAGCAGAAAAGCACAATGGGGAGAGAGAAGGAGATTTGTTTCATATTTAAAAAAAAAATCATTTTCACGGAGTCTTTTTTTAGTCCAACTAGTCAACAGATGCCTGACTAACAGCGAACTCCTGTGTAGAGAAACAGCTTAGTGGATCCTGTAAAATTGTTCTTTCCTTTGTGGTCCACCCCAGCCAAGTAGAAAGAGGATGGTTTTGGTAAATCCTACGGACCTGGAGTTTTATCTAAGCTTGAGGGCTTACAAGCTGTGTGACCTCAGGCAAGTCACTCACCTTCTCTATCTGTCAACCTGCTTTTGGCTGCAAATAAGAAAAATTCCAACCCAGAATGACTGAATAATGTTTAATATCCTCTAATAAGAAGTTCTGATTTAAGGTAACTGCAGGGATGTTGGATTCAGTAGCTCATCACTGAAACTGAAGAGCCCAGATTCTGTCCAGCGTTTTTCTCTGCCATCCTCCAGGGACTGGCCTGGGCTCCTAGCAGAGCCCTGTGATGGCCAGATGGCCGCCTCATTTCCAGGAATCCCACTCATACCCAACAGTGTGCAATGGCAGCAGAGGGCTTATCTTTTTTACCAGCAAGAAAACATTTCCTGGAAGCTCTCCTGGAGATACAGCATCACATCCTATTGGCCAGAAGTGTGTCTCATGCCACCTCTAAACCAACCGCTGGCAAAGGGAAGGAAAGGACTCATCATGATTGGCTCAGATAAATCAGAGTCTCCTCCTCCTCCCTGCCAGGCCGGCAATGGGACCTCTGAAGTGCCTGGCCATGCGGGGAAGAACGGGTACCTAAGTAAAGCCAGGGTTCTATCAGAAAGGGAGATGAGAGGTGAGCAGCTGTTGGGTCAGCAACTGACGGTATCTGCTACAACCTCTTTGACTCTGTTTCTTCGTCTGTAAAACTGGGATCACAAATACCTACCTTAATAATCCTGTTGTGAGGATTCAAAGAAATGAATAATATATAAGCCTTTCTGTCATAGACAGAGTGTTAGCAGGATACAGAACTGATGTGGGGTTGGCCAACTTCTCCAGAAGAGGCTTGTTGGTAGGGATGGGTTGGCTTCTCATTCAGTCCCAAGAGGGCCAGGGAATCAGACTTCCACTAACAATGGAACTTTGCTCATCTTTGACTCCCGTGTTGAGTCAGCGTTATGATCCTTAGGAAGAGTGAGGCAGGGGAAGCCCAGGCCTTCTTGGAGTCACTCCACCTCTTCATCCCCCGAACCAGACAGGCAGGAACCCCAGGGAGATAAAAGAAGTTCTCTCCTGATCTGTCAGGAAGTTCTCAGATTAGTAACCAGTATGGCGGACCAGAGGTAGGAAACTTCCTCAGTGCAATCAGCACCTTTGCTCAACATAAGGAAAGGCCCTTCCAGACCTGAGTCACGGGAGAAGGGTATCCACCACGGATGCTCCTTCCCATCCAACTCTCTCTCTGATGCCCCATGCCCATGAAGTCTCCTTTTTCAAGTCGCTTGGTCTGTCATCTTCATCCTCTTCCCTGGGAGGCCCCAGGCTTCCTCACAGGAGCAAGAAGTTCCACCCCCATCCCTTCCCATGTCTTGCCGACTCACCCTGGGGAGACAATGGATTCCAGCAGCAGCAGTGAGAGGGATGGAGGGTGTGCTGATGCTAACTCAGTCTGCAGCGGCTGCTTCCCCAGCAGCTCCCCTAAGAGGTAAGCACAGCTCACCTAGGTAAGGTTTGCCTTGTCTTGGAGAGGACACGATCTTAACTTACATGAAGGAAATAGCATTGTTCCTAATAGAAGAGCTTTGTTCCTGCCCCTTCCATAACATTAGCCCCTGCCATTATGGTACTGAGAAGCACCTGGCTTTTTCTGGGATCTGCTATTGTGTGACGTCACAAGAGCCTCACACTGTCAATCAAATGGCCCTCTCTGTGGTCCCCAGGATGGATATTCTTTTGGACTTTCCTGATGAAACAACAAGAGGGGGTGGTTACCTGTTTGTTCCACTCCATGCATTTTCGCTCTTAGTCTGTGAATGCACTGTTTCCCACAGAAGGTAGAAATGGGGTGACCGTGGGCTTGTTCATCATATTATGGGATACCAGGTAGGAGGTAACACTTGCCATTTGTATGTTAGGACAAATAGATGGAAATGCTATGCAGTCTACCAGAAAATCAACTCGCCACCTCTTGCTTCAAGAGGTGGGAAAATTAAAATTATAAATAGCCTTTGAAAAGATTAAATTTGCAAACAGTGAGATTATTTACCAGGACCACCCAAAGAAATTAACTAAAAAGATATTAGAATTAATAAAATGATTTCGTATAAAGGTCAGGTAAAAGCAGAGGATACACAAGTCAATACTATTCAATAATGTTCCTGTATACTTGGAATGTTCTAGCAGAAAAATACACAGAACAAAGTGGCCGGAACTACCTCTCCTCTCTGCGGGGCTTTTTCAGGCTGTGAATCAGATGGAACTGTAGACATTAAGCTCACAGAAAGGGTTCCTTAGATCCCTTAGACTGGCCAGGCGCCCCCCGTCGTGTGCTTTCTGAGAACCCCGTTCTTATCTTGTCTGTTGAAATTACCAATTATTGCTTGAGCGTCTCTCTTTCTTTCTAGGCTGCAAGCTTCTCCACCAGACCGAATCCTGAAGGTAGAGTAGAGGGTGACTTGCTTACTGCTAAATTCCTAGTGCCTTGCACAATATTGTTGAAAGAATAAAAACATTAACAAGACAGAACATTACTTAGAAACAGCTCTCTTTAGAGAAATGTGTGTGCCCTGTATGAAGGAAAATGACAAACTTTATAAAAGGTCAAAGAAAACTCGAGGGAGAGTGGCCAGTCACGTTGCTCTTGGAGGGACAAGCAGGTGTTGTGCAGTTGTCCCTTCTGCCCAGAATGATGTTTAGACTTAATGTAATGTCAGGTAAAGTCCTCACAGAGTTATTGGGGAATAATTATAAAATGATTCTGGAAGAAAATGACCATAGAAGAAAGTTCTAGAAAACTAAACGATGAGCTTCCTGTGTATAGCTTCCCATACCTTTCCCCTTTATGGTCAGGTAGTCTTTTATACACAGCACAGCACAGAAACCACCCCCCCCCACCCCCGTCTCCTGGGCCCTGTCAAGGGGCAGGTCCTCCAAGACAGCAGGAGAATCCAAACGGCAAGTCCCAGGGCAACAGAACCTCTCTCTGGTCTTTCATCCCAGAAAGCAGTGGGCGCTCAGGGCAGACAGGGCAAGGCAGATTCATGAAGGCACCTCCGGAGTTTGGCACTGATGTGGGCATTCACAGTCTGGGACCGGACAGGATGACACTGGAACTCACAAGGTTCTGTAAAGCAATTATGTCCCCTCCCATGTCCCTCCCCCGAAAAGACTCCTCCCCAAAGGCTGCTCCGGCCGTATCAGTCCCCCATTGTCCTGCCTCTGCTCATTGTTGGCTTGATCCTTGTCTCCTTACAGAACGAGCTGGAGCAGCACCCCTCGGGAAGAGGGGGACTCTGTGCCTTGCTCCCGGGGTGTCTCCAGGAGGGTCCTGCTGCCTGCTGCGGCTCTCCTAGGCTTCTTGCGGGAGTGTCTGTAAATAAAGACCACGTCACTGTGAAGCAGGACATCCTGTTTCCCTTTGATAGTCTGGCTCAGCCGACTTAGCTGTGGTTCTCAGCACAAAGACTCAACAAGAACAATGTGAAGCCTTAGGCAATCAAGCATTTAACTATTCCATTCTTGAACCAAACTGTCAAGCAATGTTTCATACCATGCTCCCTCACCTCAAACCTCATCAAATCAAATTCGATTTACCTCCTTATAAAAATACACTCACCATGTCACTTTACTTTGTCTCTGAAATTGAAACCTACATCATAAGTTATAAAATCTAACTCTATCCTCTCAAACATTTAAACCCACTGGAAGAACTCTCGTAATTATTATGAAGTCCCATCAGACAATTCCAGTGAATTTCCCACCGGGCACGGGATCACAAATATTCCCACTGGCTGCAATTTTAGTAATATTTGTGCACTAGGCCAGGAAAATGATTTCATTTTCCCATTTTTGCTTCTAAATGACTTTAGCTCGGAATGGATGATTACAACAGGAGACTGAAGTTGGGAGTTGCAGGGAGCAAGAAATCAGGTCGGGGATCGAAGATCTAAGAGGCAGAAGAGGGGAGTCTAGTGGGTTCTGAGGCACAGGGCCCCAAGGAGGCTGCTGGGGTGGGGAACTGAGGAGGAAAATGCCGGGAGAAACAGGCAGGGTGCGTCTGGGAAGCGGTCAGGAGCGTTGCCTGAATCTGGTGTTACTGTACAGCTCCTCCTCCAGGCACAGTCACAGGTGGGCTTGGGTGCACCTGGGAAGGAATAAACAAGACCCCAGGGTTCAGTTCCATGGAGCCTTGTCTCCCTCCATCTTCCCTCCGGGAGCCGAACCAGGGTGAGCTCCAGCCATGGACTTAGAAGCACATCTTCTCTCCTTGCTCCTGTGCACTGCGTTCCCCAGAGCTGGCTCTGACATCTATCTTTGAGTTCAGCTTGGATAGACTCCACCTTGCAGACCCAGGATCCCATTGTTCATGTCCCACTCTGTCCGGAAGTCCTCACACTGGGCTCTGGGCTGTTTACCTTGGACGTTGGGTACCTGAATTGCATCATCGTAGGGGACCGTGGGTTCCTCCCTAAGGAAAGGGGGTTTGCCAGCTGCCCTAGTCGGTTTCCTCCAGCCATTGCTAGCCCCATGCCTGACCTCAACTTGCTTTCTTTTCCCCAACTGAAGTTCTCAGAACACTGCGTGGTGGGGGCCGTGCATAAATCAATGACCAGCAGTGGTAAGAACGGGACTAGGAGCCCTAGAATGCTGGGTTTAAATCCCAGCTCTGCCATCTACTCTCCGGGTGACTTTGAGCGAGGCATGTAGCCTCTCTGAGCTTGAGCTCTCCCATCCACAAAGATGGAACTTGTCATTCGTACCTCCTGGGGCTGACGTGTGAGGAATAAAGGAGATGCTGTACATGAATGCAGCTAGCATTCGATCAATAAATCTTTAATCACATTCAGGAATCTTGTAGGACAGAGCACAATTTATCATCCCCTCCAGAAAAGTCATCCTAGTTTAACCCTGTGGCCAGTGACAGTATCTCTTTTCCCCATTCTCTATGAGTAGGTGAGAAATTTATTGAAACCCACAAAGTCAATGTCAAAGATTCCTAGTTTAGGACCACATATTCCATGGGAGCCCAGCCATGCTGCCAGTGTGAGAGCTCCCTCCAATACCGCTGGGGAACGGGCTACCAGACTTAGCGGATTCTGCGTTCACACTTGTGCACACACACAGTCACACCGCCAGCAGCCTCAGCCTGCAGCCAGAAAACAGCTGCATAAAGAGGATCTACCCCCACCCCCAGATTGCAATGATAGGCCAGTATCTACCTGCTAAGGAAAGGACTAAGCTATTTTCTTAAAAGGATATATTTAGACCTGACAGCAAGTCCCAGTATTTGCCGAGAGAAGGGGCCTGGGTCTGACACCATCGCTTTCCCACCTGTGAAGGGCTCATCCTCCTCGATGCCTTCGGGTTCCACGCTCGGCAGAGTTATGGTTTTGACAGGTGAGGCGAGGCCGCCTCCAGAAAGCCTTGTTAATTTTGGAGGTGAACTAGCAGGACTGACACTTGTGGTGATTCCCCACAATAAGGCTGTTGAAACGGTGTGTTCATGGAAGGGTGATGGAAATGGTTCTGATGTCTTCTGTACACAGTGATGATGGATCACATTTAATAAGCATTTTGTGCCTGTCTCTCTGGGCTCGTTTCATGGCTTATTCTTCTCTTGATATCAGGACACAGCTCCTATTAATCTCAGGGAGAAAAGATGGGGGAGATCTAGGGGAAACTCAGCCTCCAAAGCGAGGTTTTCACTTTGGCTTGAGATTTCCATGGATCCAGTGGTTGGTCAGAGTGTTTGCTAGCAATAAAGAGGACCAGGTGGGTGTTTGGAATGGAATCCATTCCACATGCCCCTGACTCTTAATCCCACCACAAGCAACACAGAATATTCGAAGGTGGGCTTCATAAGAGGGGGTTGGGGAAGCAGAAGTAGCGTAGCTGACAGCCCACACCAAGCTGTTTTACTAGAGGGCACACCTAACTGGACATTTCTTGCAATGTGTGATTTTTCTCTTTTTTTTTCTGGCAGGTGGAAAGATTTTCTACTTGATTTTATCCCTCCTGGCACTGACGGTTGGGTTGGATTAAGGACCACATTCAGACTTGAGTTCTTTCTCAGTTACTTGGCTTGATTTCTCATGAGTCATGACTTGCCAGGAAGCTCAAAGACACTGGGCCAAGCATATGTCCTGTTGGGTCTGCCCTCATTTTCTCATTAGTTTACCTTTTGGAGGTCGTGTTGTAGCTTCACCCCCCACTGGTAGCACCCCCGCACTGTGAGAAAATGCCGTGTGGGGTGCAGGCAGTGAATAAATAAGGGCAGAGCCCCCTGTTTGCAAAGTCATCATTCTCCAAACCTTCCTTGCAGAACCCCAGGACCCAGCCTTCCGAAGGACTGCAAATCTTCTCTCTTTCTCCCTCAGGAACTGAGGCAACTTTGCTGTGAGAAACATACCCTGAGACACGACCGGATTTGGATTTCATCAGAAATGGGTGCCCTGAAGTCATCGCATTACTTTTTAGGACATATGACTCCAATACGTGTGTATATCAGTATGTGTCTTCATTTCCCTCTGCTGAAGGCGTTCATAGACAGTCCTCTTTTCTTTTTTCCCCTCTGGCTACAAGCAGTAGAAGTGAGGAGCCCTTGCTTTTTAAAAAACCTTTAAAGCCCTGCCACTGTCTCTGGAAAGCGCTAATTCCTGCGTGTCCTGATGAGCCTCACCTCTGTGTGGATCACTCCGCGCTTTGGTGCTTTGGGCTATAATCAGTCTTACTTTTCTCCTTTCATCTCTTTCCTGCCTGTGACACACGGTGTTCCCTGCCAGTTTCCGCTTCCTCTATCATCCATCTATCTGTCTACCAGTCTGTCTATATATATCTACCTGTCTGTTTCTATCTATATCTCCATCTCCACCCTCAGAGTTGACAAATGCCAGCGAGACCCAGAAAGAAAGAGCCCCTCCCAGTTTAACGCACAGTAACCAAGCCTCAGGGTGGACCTGACCTGACCGGCCTTGGACCCTCTGCCACGTCTCCTCAGGAGACGATTATTATCTTTTCTGGTCCTCAGAGGAGAGATCAGGGAGAGAAGGTGATGCCCGTTTCTGGAGAACTTCTTCAGAGATGGTGGGTCTCTTCTTTTGAAAAGCTGAAGTCTTCTGAAGTTCATTGCTTACTGAGCACTGTGTAGGTGCTGAACACTGTGGCTAGGTCAGAGGTTCACAGATGAACAGGTCATAGCCTCTGACCTCCAGGACTGGCCAGTAAGCCTAGAGGATGGGGAGTCAAGCTGAAGTAATGGCGAAGTACTGAACTGTTCCCAGCTGTTGCAAATTGATCTCGAGAGAAAACTCAGTGGAAAGAGGACCCCCAGCCTGCGTCATCCAATTCGGAGAACAGAAGAAGGTCAGGTAGGGAGAGAGGAGGAAAAGCTGGCAAAATGGGGATGGAAAATAGAGAGCGAGAGCTCAGGGAACTTGCCTCTCTGGTTCATTGTTGTATTCCTAGGACTGAGAACAATGCCTGGAACATGTCAAATATTCAAAAAATTATTTATTGAATAAAAGGATGGATCTCAGCGGCTCAATTCCCTTTCCTTTTTGGCTGGGCCATTTGCTGAAAGGAATCACCCCTCCTCCCCAAGAGAGGACAAGGCCATTGGGCAGGTATATCTTGGGAATTTGCACCATCTGTTTGGGGCCCCATGGAGAGGGTGCACCAGATGGACCCCAGGTCTATTTTGGTCTTTACTTTGCATGTTTCTTGTTTTTTTGCATCCCATGCAGATGGGTACTGTCAGGTTATTTATAGCAGGAGTTTGCACACAATAATAGAACAGTTGCTCTAATTCCAATGCCAATGGAATCACTTTGGCTTTGCATTCTTCAGAGGACCTGTAGCAAGTACAGTGTTCAAGAGCTGTGGGACCAGGATGATTCCCAGACAGCATCAGCTGCCACCCATTTTGACCCCCTTCCCCAAGACAATGCTCTCTGAAACACGGAACACAGCGATGTTGCCTGCATGCATTTCACAAGTTTTGGAAACTGTCCATGAGAAGATGCAAAACTTCTGAATAAAATACAGTGCTGGAAAATGTAATTTAAAAGTATATTAAATAATTAATACACAGAGCCAGGAATGCAGAGATGGTTCTCATGTACAAAAAAATTCACGATTTTAGAATCTATAATAGTGAATACTTGAAAACAATCTACATATGAAACAATAGGGGGCTTTTCTAGAAAATGATCACACATTCATATGATATAATACTCTATAGTTATCAAAAAATATTTCAAGACAATGATAATAACATGAGAACATGGTTATGATAATGTTAAGTGAAAACCTCCAGTTCATACTGTATACACACACACACACACACACACACACACACACACATATGATGTACACTTATAAAATTATACAGGCCTAGGAAAAAAGACTGAAAGGATATACTGAGAATTTCTCAGTGGGAAGATCATGGGTGACTTTTATTTTCTCTGCCTGCTTTCCTGTTTTTAGCAAGAATTCTATAGTGAACACTTACTAGTTTTGTATCTAGTAGAAAATATTATTTTGAAGACTAGTCCCTTTGGTTGCTTCCGGTTGGGGTTTTGTATCTGAAGTTTCTATTAAAGACTAGCTCAGGGCATCTGCCAACAAAGACAACGAAAGGGAACCTAGGAAGCGTACAGTCATAGTCTTCAAAGTAGGCATTAAAAGCTGCTTTTAATTTAATCTCAGAAGGAAGAGGTAGGAGGTGTTTCCTCTGCAGATACTTACTGATGCTGGTTTGTACATTACCCAGGCATCTCGCACTTGCCCTAAAGCCCATCTCTAAAGAACCAGCGGAGGCAGAGCACGTGTTTTCCACAGCCATAAATTGTGTGTTGCTCGAGGCTGGTCGTCTATCAAGTTTGCCCAGGGACAAAGACCAATCTGCGGAATCTCAGCTTTAAATAAACAGCAGAAAAGCTTTGGCAAGAGAAGGTTTTCAAGGAGGAGAACTGTGGACTCTGCTTTTGCCTCCATCCTCCTGTTTTCGAATCCTCTGCCTTGGAAGTTGGTTCCAGATCAGGCACATTTGAGCAAACTCATCCCGTGCAAACTCACGTGTAAACCCACCTTGGTTAAAGACACGAGTTTTCTAAAGCCTGGGGGAGGAAGAGTCTGACTCAGCCACTGTTTTAGCTGGAACAGTCAAACTGTAATAGCCCCACAGCAGGCTGGGATGATCAGCAGCGGTATTTATCTGCATTTACAGCGGTTTGCATTTACAGTGACACACTCCGTGTTATCCGCCCAGATACAGCATCTATCAAGTGGGCTGCATCGTGCTCACTGTTTTTAACTATAAAAAGAGGAGCTGTATCTAGTGTAATCTGTGATAGCACTGTAATTAAGATGCCCTGCATAACGAGGAAATCTAATACATAAAGCACAGCAAGCTTTATGTATCAGAACAAAAAAGCGCAGGGATTTAGGTCGCCTTAAAACCCAGCTACTACTAGAAAGCCTCAAAACTTGTCCCACAGTTGAGAGATGAGTTCCAGCTTTTGACAGCGGAGAAAACAAGATTAGGGCCAAGCTTTCCAACATGGGATTTGGACAACTGCTGTGGAGAAACAGAGAGCACAATTTACTCGACAAGAACTGGTAATCTAGGGACAACCTGGAAAGATAAAAAGAAATGGATTGGAGATTGAACCCATCCTGATTCTATTGTAGAATCTGATGATGGCTTTTTAAAAAATAATGATACATCAACAATAAGAACACATATATTTTGTTTAGCTCTTTAGAGTCAACCTTACTGCCGTTGCTAACTGTCATTATTGTTCCGTCGCTGCAGTTCTGAGGAAACTCTGGTGGCTGACATTTCCATGTGAAATTTGCTTCTGGGAAAACCGTAGATGTTACTGGTTTTGTCTTCTGTCTCCCACACTGTCATTGAAATAGCTCTTGGACAAAAAGAAATACCGATCCCTTAGCACTATGAGACATCTCACTTTGGAGAGAATGTGGAGAAGATCTTTCCCATTAAAAGAGAGAATGGGAAATACAGTGCATGAGATAGAAAGCCCAGAGCACAAGCCCAGAGGAAAGCCTGGGGGTGCGCTGTATCACCTTCTAGTCTGAAGACTTGCGGGGTCTCTCGTCCCTCTGAGCAAGAGACCAGTCCCTCCACTGCCAGTGGAATAGCCGTGGGAAATGGACATCCTGTGATGCCCTGATCACAAGAGAAGCTGAGTTCTGGGCAGCCCTTGGAGATCAGCAACTGGAGAACAGACCAGGCTGGCTCAGGATTTCCACTTAGGGGCTGTGAGCTCTGCAGCCTCCATCTGAATATGTCCACATGCCAGATTGAGCATTTACTGAACAAACACATAAATCAATGAACTGCATAATGGGAGAAATGAAGGAAAGCTCCACTAGACCCCGAGGCTACAAAGTTCTCTCCAAGTACCCCTGTCTGCATTCTGTAAGCTTTAACACGTAGTGTTATTGTTACAGTTCATAATGACTTTCTTACAGTGTCATCACTATTTCATTTTTGACGCACTAATAATCTAGAGGTAAGTTTTTAGTTTTAAAATGAATGTTTTTAAATGTTTATCTTTTTATTATTCACTTTTAAGCTAATTGCATTTAGTTATAAAATACAGTCTGTAAACAGAACAGATTCTTTGAAGTACGTTGAGACTTATATATTGAGCTCTGTTATGAGGTCAGTTTTACACGTGTCTCATTTAATACATGTTCTAAAATAAATTTCATTCATGTGTTTTCTGATTTTTAATCCAGGACTCTCTACATATGTGTTAAATCAAGTTGCTAATTATGTTGCCAAATCTTCTGTACTTTTATTAATTGTTTGGTCTGCTAGGTGTATCAGTTTCAGAGAGAGGTATGGTAAAGACTCCCACCATGTTTATGTGTTGGTTAATTACTCCTTATAATTCTCTCAAATATGATTTGAATATTTGATGCTGTATGATTAGTTCATTATTATCTTCCCTAGTGAATCATCATTATGAAGTGGCACTCTAGTATTTAAAAGGCTCAAAGTCTATTTTATCTTTGTTAATATAACTACATATGATTTCTTTTGGCTAATACCTGTATAATATTCCAAAGTAATTGACTACTTTCAATTCAATCTTTCCATTCCTTTCATTTTAGATATATCTTTTATAGACAGCATACAGCTGAATATTAAAAATATAATCTGACAATCTTTAATTAGCAACTTTAGCCCATTTATACTTATTGTGATTGTTTATATTTAAAAAAATTTTTTTAACCATCCTGGCTATTTGTTTAATTTTTTTGGATATCCTTTTTCTTTATTTTGTTCCTTTTTTGATTGAGAATTTTTTAATAAAATATTTTTCTATTACTTTTTGGAAATTATGAACTCTCTTTTCATTATTTTCATGGTTACTCTTGAAAGTTTAATTGTACAGCTGACCTTTGAATAACGGGTTTGAACTACATCGGTCCACCTACATATGGATATTTTTCAGTAGTAAATACTATATGGTCTGTGGTTGGTCGAATTCACGGATGCAGAGGAACCACGGATACAGAAGACTACAAATTATATGCATATTAACCCCTGCAACGTTCAAGGGTCAACTCAACAAAGCCTAAAGTGACACAGTATCTCTTACTCTTTTTCTTAGATTTTTAGCACATTTAAATCTGATCACCCCCTAACATACATTATTGTTGACTGCTTTTTAAAAAAATCTTTAAACTGTGCACTATTATTGTAGCTCTATACAGTAACTATTCATTTACATTTATTTGCATGTTTGCCTATTCTTGGCTTATGTATCTTCTTACATCTTAACTCTTCCCTCAGAGATAGTTTTCTTTCTTCCACAAGTTTATCTTTTAAAGTTCCTTTTGTGATAGTTTGTTGGCGATAAACTCTGTTTTTATATGTCTGATGGAATTTGATATACCTTGGAATGAGTTGGCAAGGTTTGCTGATGGCTGGAATAGAGGGAGATACTGAGGGGACGAGGGTAGTCAGGAGAGTTTCTGGTAAAGCACTCCCCCATGACAGGCACAGAGAAGACACTTACATATGGTGCAGTGGGAAACACCGAGGGGTAGTGTTCTGAACACAATAATGCTGCCCAATAGACATGTAGGTCTAAGGATTAAATTCGGGACCCCAAGACCTTTATAAACAATTCTGGGTATTTATGAATTCATCAATTCACATTTTGAACTTACCAAATCTACTACTTGTTTATTTGTTCATTATTTAATTTTTACTTTGACAGATTTTTAAAGCATCAACTATGTGTTAGGCACAATGTTAAGTGATGAGGCTGTGAAAATGGGCAAATCCTTGCATGGACTCTGCCTTGTGGACCATACAACCTCGTGGGAGAATAAATGGCAGTCCGGTAATCAATCACATGTATCAGTGTGAACGTGTGGGTGCGGTAAGTGCTGTGAAGAAAGGCACCTGGTGCTCTGTCAACCTGTGGTGGGAGGTTTGACCCTCAGGAGGTCAGAGTAGGCATCTCTGAGGAAGAAAAATTTGAGCTGATTGCTGGAAGATGATGGGGCTGTTCCATCAGGCGCAGAGTGGGTGACAGAGCCGACCAAGCCAAGAAAATGGCAAGTGCAAAGTCCCCGTGGCAGGAAATGGCAGATACAAAGGCCTGTGTTGGGGAGATGGGCATGGATGGAGGAGCCAAGGGCTCAGTGTGACTGGAGCAGAGAGAGGAAAGGGAGGAACTTAAGGAGAGTCTGCAAAACTAAGGAGGGTACAGACTCTTTAGAGGCCGCTCAGGGAGATGTCCTTATCCTGGGAACAGAGCTGCTGACATGATTTAGGCAGAGGGAGTGACCAGATCAGATCTGTGTTTTGAAGAGAAACCATACAAGCTTCTTGGCCTTTTTTCTTCCGCTGGTTCACTCAGAGGACTGCAGAGTGACTCTGGCTTTTCCCAAACAGCAAGTTTCTGCCTTTGTGGGAGGGAAGTCTGGGCACTGTCCTGCTGGAGATGCTCATAAAACTTTCAACACAGGTGAAAATGGATGGGGGTGGAGGTGGGGTGCTTCCTGGAACAGACACCGGGACCGTCCATTTCCCCTTCTGTGCTCTAAGCAAACTCGCAGAAATATGTTCTAAGTGCCTTCAGGAAGCAAAGGTATAATTAATCAAGAACAGCCCAAACAGCCCTCATAAACCTTTTTGATCCCAGAGGAATGAGAAGCTGTAGCAGATGAGACCAGGCCAGGGCTGCTCAGGGCACTGAGTTCTGTGAGCTTCTCTCCTGGCGGGGCTCTGCTTCATCCTGCTCCCCTCTGAGCCCTCTGGAGCCCCAGTGAGGTTAGGAGGGGGCAGAGCAAGAGGGAACAAAGGTGCCGCAGTCAATGAAACAGGAGGAAGAGGAAGGGAGGCGAGAGTCAGGAAGGAAAAGGGGGTCACGGTGTCAAATGCAGGGCCCTTGAGGAAAGAGGGTCCAAGGAGAGCTCTGGCGCTGATTCCAGGCTTCACTCTGTACCTAACCCACTGCGTGACCTCAGGCAGATGACACAGCCTCTCTGTTGGCCTCTGTGTCCTCATCCATAAGGAGGGCTTTCCCAAGGGTGTCCACACACTTGGGGGCTGTGGTCAGGGAGGTTTGTGAATACAGATGATGCAACTTCCTGTGGAGAAGCAACCTTTTTGAGAGGAAAAAAAAATGTTATTCTTCTATTAAAACAAATACAGATGCTTTGGCTCAGAATGCAACATTTATATATATATTTTTAAAAGTGATGCAATAAGCAACGTGAAGAAAATTGGTTCACGTTCTCTCCCTTATTGTTCAGGGTGCCTGAGCAGGGAGGGCTGGGAGGCGCTGGATTAGATGTGCTCTAAGATGCCCTCCAGCCCCTTGGTCTCGTGACTCTTTGGTTTTATGATGACAGTCCAGGAGAAGGAGGATTAAGCAATCTGGACTAGGAAAGAATTTAGGCAACGCTTTTAGGTTTCGGGACTGATCATTAATGTGAGCGTTCAGCTGCGCCCCAGGCTCTCTCCTGTCCTGGCTTTGAAACATGCTCCTTTCCAGGGAAAGACCTTGTCTTTCCAGCCAGCCTGGCTTCCTCCTCCTTGTGCCATCATTGCTGTCTGAGTGGCCCCTCCTGGGTCTCCGTCCTTCCTGCCTCAGTCCTCCAAACTGTTGACTGAGGCTCTGCCCAGCCCCCTGCAGCCCACAGAAATCGCCACACAGCTCAACGTTTGCACCCACACCCCCAAGGTGTGCTGGATCCCTGCTTCCCGGCCCATCGTGCTCATCTGTTTAACAGGCCTTCATGTTGTTTGGAGAACGAAGCCCCAGCGTGCAAACAAGCCCTTCCCCCGTACCCTTGCTGACTTTTGTCACTTGATGTCTCATAACTCACTGAGCTTTGCTCTGGACTGTGGGCACGCCCAGCAACTCGTAGTTTCTCAAAGTGCCGCAACTGTCCCGTGTCTTTGTTTTCGTTTCCCAGAACGTTGTTTTTCTGGAGTGCTTCTAGCCCTTCCCATATGAAAAATTTCTCTTTATCCTGCAAGAATCAGTTCAGTTGGCTCCCCTCAGAGAAACCTCTCCTGGCCTCCCATGGCTTCCCTGTGTGACGTCACTGCCCCTCAGAAACAGCTCTGCATCACCACCGACCTTATTTCTAAGGTCACATGTTTGCATGTCTCCTGGGTGAACAATAGCTCATGGAAGACCCTGAGTGTTGCCCCGTATGTAACAGGGTATAAGCCCAGATCAGTGAATCCAGTTGAATGAATACATGCCTGGATGAGAGAAAGGGGGAGGGCAGTGGTCACACTCTGCTTCCATAAATACCCCCTCGCACCCTCATAAACCCGAGCAAAGAGGGTGGGTACCACTCCAAGCATGGATGTACTGATCAATTTCATCATTCGCTCATCCTTTGACTCATCTTACAGAACAGCTACTATTCACTCGTTAATTTATTTGAAATGATTTGCACTGTTGAGAATTAAGCCTGAACAAATAGACAAAGGGAAGAAACAGACAATAAAGGAAATATTTACTACATCAAATTTTGATGTAAGTTTGTCAAGGAAGAAACAGCAAGGCCAGAGGCTAGATCATATAGGGCATCTTAGGTCATCACTGTTAGGAGCTACTGAGTGACGAGAGGAGTGGCCTGGCAGCTTTCACGTTTAAAAGACTCACTCTGTATTGTGCTCCCTGATTTCAAATGGTACTACAGAGCTACAGTCATCAAACCAGTGTGGTACTGGCACAAACACACACGCACATCAACAGAGTAGAATCGGGAACCCAGAAATAAACCCACTTATAAGGTCAATTAATCTATGACAAAGGAGACAAGAATATTGGGAAAAGGCAGCCTCTTCAATAAGAGGTGCTGGGAGAGCTGGACAGCTATATGTCAAAAAAAAAAAAATCAAACTAGACTACTTTCTCATCCCATATAAAAAAATAAACTCAAAATGGATTGGAGACTTACATGGAAGCCCTGAAACCATAAAACTTTTAGAAGAAAACACAGGTAGTACATTCTTTGACATCAGTCTTAGCAATGTATTTTTTTGGCTATATCTTCTCAGGCAAAGGAAACAAAAATTAAAATAAACAAATGGGGCCATATCAGACAAAAAAACTTTTTCACAGTGAAGGAAACCATCAACAAAATGGAAAGGCAGCCTACTGAATGGCAGAAGCTATTTACAAATGATATATCTGATAAGGGGTTGATATCTAAGATATATAAAGAATTCATACAACTCAACGCCAAAAAAACACAATTAAGTTAAAAAATCAGCAGAGGACCTGAATAGACGTTTTCCCAAAGAAGACATACAGAGGGCCAACAAGCACATGGAAAGATACTCAACATCATCAGGGAAATGAAAATCAAAATCACAGTAAGATGTCACCTCACACCTGTCAGAATGGCTATCATCAAAAAAAGAACAAATAATCAGTGTTGACGAGGACATGGAGAAAAGGGAACCCTTGTACACTGTTGGTGAGAATGTAAACTGATGCAGCCACTATGGAAAACACTATGGTGATTCCTCAAAAAATTAAAAATAGAACGACTTTATGATCCAGGAATTTCACTTCTGGGTACTTTTACCAAAGAAAACAAAAACACTAATTTGAAAAGATATATGTATCCTAATGTTCATAGCAGCATTATCTATTTTCACTTCCACAGAAGAGGGAAAAATAAAATTTATTTTCATTATTGGCAAGTCAAAAGAAGGACCCCAGTACTCAGTGTGGTCAAATATGGTCTCCAAGATAAAGTCTGCACAGAAGAAAGAAAACTCACTTCAAAGTAGCATTCCAGGAATGTCAAACTGCCCGGAAAACCTTCCGTTTGTGTGTGCTGGCCAGAGATCAGAGACCTAACACAAGCCTCAGGGATGGTGAATTAAGATTAAAAAATAGCTAAGTGCTGCCCAAATTTGTCATAGAAAGTGTGTGAGGTCACACAATGGCCTGGCTCCTCAGGGTTCGCCTCCTCTCTCTGCACCTTCCTCTCGCCCTGGGTGGGCAGGACTTCCCGCTAGAGGTTGGCTGACTTCTGACTGGGAGCCAAAGCCTTGACCCGGGACCCATTCAAATAACACTTAATTCTCCATTAATCTGTCTAAAAATTGCACAGAATATCAACGCTGATGAGAAGGCATCCAGACCAGTATGGTCCAACATTAGGTCACACGTCATGTCTAAACATCCAACAAGCCGCACTTGCAAGTCACATTTATAATTTAAATTTTTCTAGTAGGTACACTTAAGAAAAGTAAAAGAAGCAGGTAAAATTCATTTTAATTTAACCTAATTGTATTTACCCAAATATTATCATTTCAGCATGTAATCAATATAAAAAAAAATTGGGCATTTTACATTCTTTGTATTATACTAAGTCTTTCAAACCCAGTGTGTACTTCACCCTTGCAACACATCTCAATTCATAATCGTCACATTCCAAGTGTCCAATATTCTCATGTGACTGGTGGCTACTGTATTGGATAGTGCAGATCTAGACCACACCCTTCAGTAGACAGATGGGGAGGCTGAATACTAGATGGAAAGGAATGAAATGGCAAAGACCGTTCAGCTTGTCAGCCCAAAGAGCTGGCTCCTAGTCCAAAGAGTTTCTCAAATGTTCCGCTGTTCGAAAGCTTTGTCTACTTAACTGTCCCTTGGTATCTTAATTTCCACACCTCGGTCACAAGAAGCCCATCCTGGTCTCAGCTTTTCAATCCCTTTCTTTGAATTTTGCTTAATGATTTTGGGTGCCTCAGAATCACTAAGGGGCATGTTCATAAAGCAGTTTCCCTGATCCCAATTCTCAGAAATTCTGATTTAGTAGGCTAATGTGGAACGCTGGAACTCGCCTTTTTAAAAAGCCCCTGGTGATTATAATGCCATCTGTCCCCAGGCCAACTTCAAGAAACAGCCTTCTTAGCTTCTTAGTTGTCATGGAGTCCTAAAGTCCTTAAGGGAGATTTTGAAAAGATTGCCACAGGGTGTTTAGAAAGTCATATTTCAAAAACTGCTTTATTTTTTCTTCCCATATTCTTTGGGTGTGTAGAACCCTCCCAGCCTTGACTTCTTTCAAATTGGAATATTCTTTTTGTTGTATCCTCTGGAGTCTAAGATCCTGGAGGGAAGGATGGGAATCTTGGTTTCGCATTTTCCCCCAGGGACGAACCTAGTGTGGCAGGAGTGAATGCTTGTTGAATGAATGAAGGAACAAATGAATAAATGACTGAATGTTGTGGAAACTCTCATATCAAAGGTGCAAAAGAACACAGTCATAATTCTTCGACTCTTCTACTTTCCTTCGACCCTGTTTTGCACATAGCTGATTTGCTTTGGGTCTTGGTGACTTTGCATCTTGGGGCCAGAAGAAAAAGAAGAAATGCTAAGAATATTAGGAGAGTGTCTTTAACAAGTACATAGGAGGCTTATAAAGAAGTTAGAAGTTGCTTTCTTGGGTGAAGCCTCAAAGAAAGGGAGGCTGAGCTCCTGTGCCTGGAGCAAAGTGAGTCTTAGTTTAAATCCTGAAATGACTCTGGCACCTGGAGATATAAAATAATTTATCTTTATGATTTGACCTTTGAGAGATTGGTTATCCTCTAGGTGCAAAAGAGAAAAACCTGAAAGGCCTGAGGCTAGCTGGTGGAATTTAATCTTTCATTGAGTGCCTAATACTACGCATAGGATGTTGTTTTAAAATATTAAAATAGGCCATTGTTGGAACTGATTTCCCTTCCTTACTGCCATGCTTCTGTTACACCATCTCCACCATCACCAGCATCACGGCTCTACCACCACCTCCACCATCACCTCCCCAGCCCTACCAATGCATCATCACCACGTCTACCACCATCATCATCCTCTTCATCATCTCTCTCTGTGAAAAGTTTCTTCTCCTGACCCAAGCCACCCTCCAGAGACATCCTGAGTCTATCTGTAAGGTCTGCGTAGCTAAGTGGGGGTGGTCTGCAGTCCAAAGAGGCAGGTACATATGGGAGAGCTAAAAATAATTCCCTGTACACACAGAACCTAATTTTATTTTTGTTAATAAAAGAAATGATGGTTAATGGCTGTTTTACACCTACTCTTCAAATATCTATAAAGTTAATTATTATTCTTTATGGCTAACAGCACAGACAGCACTATAAAAATATCTTAATACATCAGCAAATATTATTCAATTATGAAATCCCTTCATCTCTATCTGCGTAGGATCTCCCACCCCTCCGCTGTCTTCACAAGGCTGCTGGAAGTTATGTCTTGTACAGCCTCCTGCTTGGAGCATGTTCCTTGCCTCCTGCCCTGTTGCTCCCAGGGGATTTGATAAATCACATGGAGAAAACTGAACTCAGCAGGTGACTAGAGCCAGCAGGGGACTGAGGAAGCTTTCAGGTCTTGTCCCTGGCCCCTGGCCGGACACAGCTCCCTCTGCCATCCAGTCATTATCACTATGGCCTTTGTAGGAGACTTGGAGCCTCCACGTGGAAATTTCAGGGGACTTGCTCCTCTGGAGGTCTTAGGGTGGAGGAAGGGGGTGGCTGTGTAAGCCAGGCCCCTGGGAGTGTCCCAGAGGTGCCCACACAGCCCTGGCTTCCTTGGTCTCATGTCCCATGCACAGGGGTAGAGGTTGAGGGGCTGGTAATCAGAACAGGATCTAACACGTTACAAGGCTCAAAAATCACGGTGATTGATGAATGTGTCTGCTGGGTCTCTTCCTGATGGTTTGGTCTCTTTCTGTAACTGCTCAGGCAGTAAAGACCTTGCTCCTTCAGACTCACCAGGATGCTCTTCTGTCTCCATGCCATTATCATCAGGGAAAATGATGTGAAGTTGTGTTGAACTGTGAGGCACCTAAATCTATGAGGTTATATCATGGCTGAGACTTGGCATCCATAGATTAACATTGTCACTTTCTGGGTTGGTTTGTCTGTTTTCCAACCCAAAGTTCACTGCATGGAGAGTCTACCATTTCAGTGTGGTTCTGAATTGAACATCACTGAGGCACTGATGTGGGTGGTGAGCCCACCCGGTTGCCTGGCAACCACATAGTGGCCAGCTTTTTGTTGTCGTTTACTTACTGGGTTTCTGAGGAAAGATGATGAATTTGGGGATCCCTAAGAGTCTCATAACATAAAAGTTTATTGTACTGTTTCTCAGTGTTTGCAAAAAGCATGGAAGGGGAAAAAAACCAACCGAACAAGCATATTCCTCCACCCCTCACCCACACCCAAAGGACCCTGAGGTCTTGAATATAAACTATTGAGAGCCTTGGGGCACCTGGCATGGGTTTGTGCCATGAGCTTGTTCTGGTTCTCTGGTAATAATTTTGGATGGACTCCCAGATCCAAATTCCATTAAATACCCATTATGGTGAGCTGGGCTGCAGGGAGTGTCCAGTGGATTGATTTATAAATCTGTGCAAAGTGATGGGCCTGTTAGACAGGAGGCAGAGAGGCAGGGTGAAGTCCCAAGAGTGAGCCGGGTGATGATGCTACGTGATTAGATCAGACATTTGCTCCAGAAAGTATTTCTTTCTCTCTCTCCCACAGTTCTGTTTCCAACATCTAAACAAGACCTTGAAAGTTTAAACAGATGAAATTCCTCTGGGCAGAGTTTGCTTTACTGACATTATTTGGATGCATTCTGTTCATAGTGAGCAGCTGGGTATTGATCTGATTAGCTGAGAGTTAGAAAAGTTAACTCACCCTTCTTCCATCTCCTGGGTGATGGGAACCACGGGTGATGTCTACAAAGGAAATTCACTTTGCCTGGATGAGAGAGCTTTCCTTTTGGGGTCGTGACGTGGAGAAACTTCAAACTTAACCCAAGGACAATTTAAGTCATTCATTCACTCAAAATTCGTTTATCGAGTAGGTTAGACACAATGGGAATAAGAAGATACAAAGGTCTAAAACCGCTATGAAAGTCTACTAGGGTTCTGTTGAAAATATCACATGGGTCCAAGGATCTATCATGGAAAACAAAAATATCTGGACAATCTAGTGAAAAGTCACCCAAAGGGACATTTGACAGTCTGTAGGAAAATTAGTTGTCAGATTGCATTTTATCCTGTTCTCTCAGCTCCATAGTCTCACTGGCTAGGGCTTGAGGAGGGGTAAAGCAAGATGTTTTCCTGGGAGGGGCTTATTTAATTGAAGGATTTGTTTTTGCTTTTGTTTTTGTTACTGGTAGAAACCATTCATGGATTCCCTGTCACCTACTCTTCTTCTGCTTACTTGTCCCTCACCTTCTCCTCCATCATTTTCATTGAGAAGGAGAAAGAGAGGGAAACTGAGGGGAGATGGAGAAAGCTTGGATTGAGCTGAGCTCAAAAAGCCAGTGCCCCAAGCAGGACTGAGCTGGGACTGGTGTCAGACGCGGGGACGGAGCATCAGGTTGGCTCGGGGCTGCCTATGGCTGGAACTGCTGGACTGGGAGTCCTACGTCCTGTAGGTGGGGTGAGGTGTGGGCAGAGGTGGGCGGGGATGCATTGGTCCTGAAGGGCATGGAGGTCAAAGTTCAGAAGGAGCCAGATGACACGGAAGAAAGATACTGAGTGTAAAGGGGATGGAGGGATCTCTGCTCCCTCTTGGCACTGGGACCTGTGCACCCTACTTTCCCCACCTGGGCTGCTTTCCTCTTTGTTTTGTGTAATGAAAAAAACAACAGTTTTCCCGTGTGTCTCCTTTATTCTACCCCCGCTACCACACTCACAGCAGTTCTGACACCAGAAATGTAGGTTTTCTCCCACATCGAGCAATTCTTACAACACCAGCTTGGCATCCTATGATTCAACCCAACTCTGGCACTAACTGGAATTAGCGAAGACCCCACAGGTTTAGGGCTCAGCCCCCACCCCCAGATGCCAGTTGCAAGTAATAGGTTCCTAGGTACCCACGACTTCTCTCTGACTTGGCTACAAATTGGAGGTTCCCATGACCCTCCCCTTAGATTCAGCTATTTGCCAGAACAGCTCACAGAACTCAGGGAAACACATTTCCCAGTTTCTTATGTAATAAAGGATGTGATAAAGAATACAGATAAACAGCCAGATGAAGAGATACAAAGGACCCCGAAAGGGTCCCGAGTGCAGGGGCTTCTGTCCCTGCGGAGCTGGGGTGTGTCACCCCCCCACATGTGTCAATGTGTTCACCAACCTGGAAACTCTCAGGACGTTGTGCTTTGGGGCTTTTCCTGGGGTCTTCATCACATAGGCTTGATGGGTCATTAACTCAGTTTCCAGACCTCTTCCCTTTGTGGGTGGGATGGGGCTGAAAGCTCCATGCTTCTATTCATGGCTTGATCCTTCTGGTGACCAGCCCCATCCAGGAACCATCCAGGGTCACCTCATTAGAACAAAAGACACCATCACCCAGGAAATTCCAAGGGAGTCAGGAACCAGAATATTACTGGTTAAATATTAAAACAAAAGACGCTCCTTCTTGGTGACCCCATCACTTACGAAATCAGAAGAATTTTAAGAATTCTGTGCCAGAAACTAAGGGCAGAGACCAATATATGTTTTCTGTTACGTCATATGTTGCTCGAGCCGATTGCCTCTTCTCCCAAGACACCTTTTCTGACCCCAAAGGCCCTTCCTGTGGGTCTCAGGCATCCGTGCTCCCCCTCACTGTGGTCCTCACCACACACTGCGTGGTTGCTTCTTCCCCGTGGGTACCACCCAGGAACCTGAAAGCTTTCCAAGGGAAGGGGTCTCACCCATCGTGGTCTCCACGTTATTCATTATTCCAAGTCCCTGGCTCAGCTCAGGGTGTGGGCTTGTGAATACTGGATGAGAGAGTGTCAAATAAATGTTAGGCCCTGATGTGTGTTGCTGGAAAAGGAAAGGCCTCAGTCCTTTCCCAGAGAACATAAATTCCTATCAGAAGACTTCTGCCCCGTAATCCTTCATACAGATGACTGGGGAAGGCGAGCCAGCTATTTCCCATCCACTCTCATTTCTTCACTGACCTGGAGGCGCCTGCTCCTGCACTGGGCAACCCGCACCGGGTGATCTGAAATGCACTTTGTTGGATTGCTTCTTCCCGGCGTGCCACCCGCAGCCTTCAGACCGTTAACAGAACATTCTCTAGACGTTCGTCAAACTTCCAACATCAAGCAGTCCTGTTTCAGCCCATGACTTCCTGTAACCGGGTCCTGCCGACTTCTCACTAGTACATTAAAAATAAAAAGCACACCCAGAGTGGCTCCTACCCCCCGCTCTCCAGTGACCTCAGCCTCACGACCGGGGAAACTGACTCAAACTCAGGAAAAGCACTGCTGGTGTCACCAAGAGGAGAACCGAGGAAACTCCTGGGCTGGCGCGGGGATATTAACAAATCCATTAGACTGGATCATCTGCCCTCTTTTCTTTAGGGAATTTGAATGTTCAAGTGCTTTAAAGTGGAGATAAAACAACCCAGGATTCATGTCCCTGTCTTTCTGAAGAGTTTCCTTATAGAAACTCCAATAACCTCTGCAGTTTCTTGAAGGTTAAAACTATTCTTTCTCAAAAAAGGAAAAAACTATCTTTTTTTCTCTTCATCACTTTTCTCCTTCAACACCTGAAAAGGGAGGTGAATTTCTGCCCCACTTTGATTCTTAACAAGAGAATCTCTTTCCTACTCTCACTCTCTGGCAATTTGAGCATTTAAAAAAGCAGAGAATGATTTCTTCAACTAATCCTTCAAGACGACTTTGGGGTCTCTCTCCCCCTACTCTCTTTTTGCTTGTTTTTATTGGTTATTTAATAGGCTAGCAAATTTTGGATTTGAGCACCTGAGATCCCTTGCTAGCCGCATGCTGAGCTCATTATGCAAAACTCACTTACAGAAGAAAATGCCTTGAACTTCCTGGGTCTCAGCACCGAGAGAGTTTTTTTTTTTAAAATCTCTGGTTCTGGTTTCTTAACTGGCCTCCTGCAGCTCTGAGATGGCATATTACAGCTGGCATCCGGTCCCACTGGTATGAGGGTAAGGTCATTGCAAACTTTGAGCACTTCCAGGAAGTCTGAGAGAGACTCAGTCCTGGAACCTGGGAATTAGGCAAGGTGTGGGAATAGGGGTGATCTGATTCAAAGCGTACCTCCAGAGCACTGAAGTGTTTTACCGGTGACTTCCCGGAGGGACTGGGGACAAATGAGCCCTGCCCTTTCAGCCCCTGCTTCTGCTCTGCTGATGGAGAGGTGGGAACAGGGGCAACAAATGCTGTATGAGGCCTAAGGCAGGTTGAAGAGAAATTCCTGCTTCCTGAACCCTTCCATAGGTCAAGGTCTTGAGGTTTCAATTAAGCCATTTTCTTTGAAGATTTTTGACTTGCATTAATTCCCTGAAGAAGTTCATTGACTTTCCAAAGCAACATCCCTCCTAAGGGTGGTTTGCTCTCGGAAGGGGAATTTTAATACCATTGTCTGTCATTTATCTCCTACATCGTTTCTGGGAAGACATAGTGTAGAAAAGGCATCAGGAAGCCCTCCGTATAATAGTTCCTTCACCCTTGAATCATCTCCGGAGAGGTCAGGGGAGGGGCTGAGAGTTCAGTCCTCCTCCACCACTTGCTCCTTTTTGGAAGCCAAGAAATTGAAATGTGTCTGGCGACGGCCAGAAGCAGCCAGCCTCAGGGCTGCCCCCTCCACCTGACCTTGTCCGTTTTCTCAAGATGAGGACCCTCGGCTCCCAAGAACCCAACTTGTGATTTTCCTTGGTTTAAATCATTCTCATAGATGCCATTTCTATTTATAGCACAAGGAGCTCCCCCCATAAGTCTGTTTTTTAATTAAAAATGTAATATAGGAACCTGGTAAAAAAAATTATATGAATGAATTTACTGTAAAAAATATTCAAGATGAGTCTTCCAGACTCCTCCTTTCCCAGAGGTGACCACATTCTCCTTAATGTCTTTCTAGAAATAGTCTATTTCCAGGCATATAAGTGTTTGTAGGTACACACACACACACACACACATAGAGTTTACATTTCAAAGATTGCTTTTCCCACAGAGAGGGGAAAAAGCCTCTGGAGATGTATTTAATAAATTTTATAATTCTTAATGCTGGTTTAGCATGGACAATGATATTAAAATCTACTACTCATTCTCAATAGGAAAAGTGCTCTTTTTTCATATATTCTTTACATAAATATTTCCTTTATTCATATACATATATATCCTTTTGTTTTGATATAAATGTTAGCATATTACATAGTTTTTTTCCCTTTTTAAAACTTTGTGATAGTTCTTGGATTTGTACTAATATATAAAAGTTTATGTATCAATACATAGAAATAAATCTATTTTATTCTTCCTTAACTGTTACATGGCATTCTTTAACTAATTCATAATCTTTGGACCATTCAGCATTTCCCGTATTTTGCTATCATAATGCCATGATGAATATCTCGGTACAGACTGTCAACATGTTTAAGTGTATTTGTGAGATGAATTTGTAGGAATCGCCGGGTCAAAGAGCTTGTGCATTTTAATATCTGATACACACTGACGAGTTTTGCTCTCCAAAGAAGTTGTTGCATATTAAGCTTCACCAATTACATGAGTGTTTCTTGGTATCTTTACCAGCACACTGTATTACCAAACTTTTTGATCTCTGTCAACCTGATAGGTTAACAGTTGTATCTCACTCTTGTTTTAATTATAATTATTTAATTTGAAATGAGAATGGGAATCTTTGCTGGGTTGGAAACCCATTTGTATTTCTTTATCTGTGGGCTCCCTTTGCATAATCTGCCCATTTTTTTTCCCCTGCTAAACTGTTGGTTATTTTCTTGATGATTTGTAAAAGTCCTTTATCTACTGAGAAAATGAATCAATGATTCGTGTCATCTAAAGCACCCCCTTCTTTTACTTCTAGTGACCAGTTATTGCTCTTATATATCACCTCCTCCACTCCCTTTCCCACTCTGTCTCTCCTGGTGCTTTCTTGTATGTTGACTTTATCTTACATACGGCCAAGAAAGAAGGATGAGAGTCAGGCTTGGAAGGAAGTATACTTTGAATATCCAGAGAGTATATATTTCACAAGATACATACGAAGAAAATCTGAAGCAAAAAAGGCCCTTTACCTGGCATCTCTATCAGTATAGAAAGACCCCTCTTCCTCTTGGTTGATGGATAGACCCTTGGTAGCCTTGGGTTTTGCTCATTGACTGTAAATGAATGCTCAAATTGGACAAACTTCTTAAACATACTGTCCTATTTTTTTTGTTTTTCTTATAATTCTTTCTTCCTTCCAATTTACTTTCAAAGAATGACCATTTGTTTGGTTCAAATAGTTATCTCTAGACACTTAAGTTTTCACTACCTAAAGCAGGACGATCCACATGGTGAGATTCTGATGGGAAGAGAGAAGACTCAGGTCTTGCCTCAGGGACTGCTCTGAGTCCTTTGGCCCCTCTTTCCTCTGATTCAAGGGGATGGAGCCCTTGGTGAGGTGGACTCCTCTCTCCAAAGGTTCCTGTTGAGAACCCCCTTTTCCAAATCATGTAAAAATCAACTTTAGCTACTGTGGTAATGATTTGTGGGGAGCAGCAGAAATTCCTCTGTAATTACGTGTGAATCAATGTGTGATTTCCTAATGAGCTTAAGTGAAGAAATCATCGTTTTGTGATAAATGCTTTATATCTTAAAATGCCAGCAACACATAGCTAATAAATTCAATCAAACCACACTCATTTATGTAACATTTGCAATTATTATTTAACATGCTGTCTTTCTTTACTGCTTTACTGCTTTGGGTAATTGCAGAGTCTAAAAGTTCCCTTTTCATAAACAAGGCCACGGAAACTCATTATGATGGAGTTTTCCTTAATGCGATCATAAATGAGTTCATTTTGAAATGAATCTGCGTGCTCTGCAGGCCAAGACCCACCCCTGACAGAAGATGTTGTTGCCACTGAATGAGTTTGCCCAGGCAGGGATATTTGTCCCCGGATGAACTAGGTCATTCTCTGACCCTCTATCTTGGGCACCTACTGATGTCCAGACCAGGTGGGAAAAACATTCACTGATCAAAATTTGGTTCCTCTTCATTGAAGAAAGGATGAGACACAATGAATTAAGTGACATGACCAGGGGGTCACAAGGCAGCAATGAAGCCAATGAGTCTCAGCACAGAAGACAACATAACATACTGACTAAAGAGTCAATTCTGGATTCAGATTCCAGATGTGCCACATAGCAGTTTGTGACCTTCAACAAACTACTCAGCCTCTCTCAGCCCCTTTCTCCTCATCTGTCAAATAGATACAATGCCTATTGCTGGTGGGAAAATTAGACGACTTAGAATTATTAGATGGCACGTAGACAAGCTGAGGGCACCCGGCCTGGAGCACAACACGTGGACAACAAACTGTAGTTAGTCAAATAATTTTTGGTGCCCTTAAAAATTGATAAATATCAGAAGGGGTGAAACTGACCCCCCCAATCCATGACCCATGTATTTTTCCCAAGTGGCCAAGACGGTAGTTTGTTCCATCTGTATCTTCTAAGGAGCTGAGAGAGTAGCAGGCATTGATCACGGTTTTGTTCTTGGGACCCAAAGTCATTTCTTAATGGGTTGCACTGAGTAGCCTGTCAAACCCTAAATGAATCCTCTTCCTCTTAAGATGAGTGAGAGTTTGGAGCTGGTTAAATGGAGGCCCACATTAGTTTTGAGACTCCTATCAAAATTAGCAGCTGCAGACCCAGGGTTGGCAGGATGTATGAGAAAGCTCTTCAGTCCTAGTCTTCCCAAGGCTTCTTCAAGGAACCCTGCCCTACCCACAGGCCCCGCTCAAGGGCCGGTCCCAGGCAGCCATGATGTGTGCCGTGCCACTCAGCCCCGCTCCTGCCCAGGCCACAGCTGACCTTGGGCTGCCCAACAACCCATGCAAGCTCGGCCTGCCCAGTCATATTTCCTCACTCAGTAATTGAAACTAAAAAACAGTGGGGAAACTGTAAAGGCATGGCTGTAAGAGGCTCTAATGGGCCTTCTGTGAGACGAAGTTAAGACTGCAGAGAAACTAAAAGAAAGAAGAGGAAACCAAAGGTGCAGGAGAAGGGACTCTCTGCACAGAGAGAGCAGGGGCAGTATGGGAGAAGGACAGAGAGCCTGGTTGATTCTGCCCGGGTTCCTGATGGTTTTCTAGTTCCAGACACAGTCTCTCCATACTTCAACAGACCCCCTGTTCCTTGAGGCACCTTGAGGACAGACTCCCTCAGCGATGACCTCAAGCCCAGTGTGGGCTACTGTGAGAGAGCAGAGGTTGGAAGAAATAGGTAAAATAAAGGTCAGGAGTGATAAACAGCAGCAACAATAGGGAGCACTGTTAATTATTTCTGCAGGGGATCTTGTTATCCATTTGTTTTTCAGACAACAGTGCAGACCTTGTAAGTAGAACGTTTGGTTTTTGAACATAAACGAATTAAAAAGATGTAAATTCTCAAGGTATTTAATTCTAATGAAATTCAAAGGCCTTAAACGTCCATTCAAAGAAAGAAATCTATTATCTCTTTAGACAATTGCCTTGTTCATGGGGTCCTTCCACAGACATTAAATAAAACACATATGAATGTTCCTTTGTTGGAGTCTGCATAGATTTCACAGTGGCTGACACTCTTCCTAATAAAGAAACGACTTTCTGTCCCTTTGTTTTCCCTGTTTCCACTGTCACCACCATAATAGGACATTGCCTTTCACCTGAACTCCTGCAGTGTCCCAGGTGCTCTCCCTATGCCATGTATATTGTAAATGCTCATTAAGTGCTTTGTGAGATGCCTCTGCTGCACCCGAACTAACCAGAACTCCTCAAAGCTGTTCCTCACTCAAGAAAACACAACTTTAAAAAACATATACATATTTCATTATGGAAAATTCCAAACATAAAAAAGCAGAGAGAATAAAACAATGAACTCCCATATATCCATAACATAGATTAAGGGGCAATCAACTCAGGACCAATCTTGTTTCATCTCTAGATTCACATACGGCCCCTGTCTCCTCTTCTCTCATGCTGATTTGGAAGCAAACCTAAAATATTATCTCTTTTCTTTCACAGGTATTGCTGTGCATGTTTCTAAGGGGAAAAGCTTTAATGTAACCAAAATACCATCATCACAATGAAGTTCAAATAATGATTGTTATGTAATATTATCAAGTGTCCAGTCAGTGTTCAAATTTCCCTAATTGTCTTCTCAATGTCTTTTTTTAACTGAAGTATAGTCAGTTACAATGTGTCAGTTTCTGGTGTACAGCATAATGTCCCAGTCATATATGTATATTTACATATATCAATTTTCATATTCTTTTTCATTAAAGGTTATTACAAGACATTGAATATAGTTCCCTTACTATACAGAAGAAATTTGGTTTTTATCTATTTTTATATATAGTGGTTATCATTTACAAATCTCAAACTCCCAGATTTAACCCTTCCCATCCCCTTTCCTCCGCTGGTAACCATAAGATTGTTTACTATGTCTACAAGTCTGTTTCTGTTTTGTAGATGAGTTTATTAGTGTCCTCTTTTTTCTTTCTTTCTTTCTTTTTTTAGATTCCACATATAAGTGATATCATATGATATTTTTGTTTCTCTTTCTGGCTTACTTCACTGAGAATGACCATCTCCAGGTCCATCCATGTTGCTGCATATGGCATTATTTTATTCTTTTTTATGACTGAGTACTATTCCATTATATAAATATACTACAACTTCTTTATTCAGTCATCTGTAGTTTTCTTATTTGAATCATATTCCAAGTAAATTTAACACCTTATAATGGTTGATATATCTTTTAAGTCTCTTTTAATTTATAAGTTTCTCCCCACTCCCTCCTCTCCTGCCTCATTTTTCCCTCCTCTCTATTTTTCATTCCCTTTCTCTCTCTTTTCCTGCAATTTACTTATTGAAGAGAAAGGGTCATTGTCCTGTAGTTTTCCATAGTCTAGATTTTGCTGACCACATTTTTATGTTGTAATTTAAAATGCTCCTCTGTCCCCTCTCTTGTCCTTAAATTGGTGTCTAGCTCGAGACTGAAGTCACACTCAGATTCAGGTTCAACTTTTTGGCAGTGCTGTAAAGGCAATGTTGGGTACCTCCATCAAGCTCCACATAATGTCTTTTGGTCTCCCTTTTGGTGATGTCAGCTGATGATCACTGCCTAGATCCATTTGACCATGAGGAGCTGCAAAGTGGTGATGTCCTAATTTGATCATTCTTTCTTCATTTATTAACAAGACTGCTTCTAACTTCTCATCATCTAGTTGGTGACCCTAAGCTATAGGTCACAGGAAAGGCAAGATAAGTGTTTGATTTAAAATCTGCTTGTTCCCTAGCGTCTGTTAGATGTGACCAAGGAGTTTCTTCATTAAGGGTTATTCTGAACCCGTGGATTTAAATGTATTCGAGGTGTTTCAATCCACTGCAGTACTATTTTTATTGATGATGCTAACGTTCTGCCTTTGGATACTGGGAACTTCTTCAAGTTGGCTCCTGAGTGTTTTGACCTGGCTCCAGTGGTCTTTGATGTCTTCCTTGCTCCCTGTTTTTAACAAGATGCTCCAGGAACATCTCACACAGTTCCTACCCTAGACCTAGAGTCAGCCTTTTCTCCAGGAGAAATCGGCTTTTTCTCCTGGTTCTTTTTAATAGAAATGCATTTAAAGACCACAATCTGGGCACTAGGGATGTTCACTGGTACAGGATTGATTTTCATTTCTGGGCCTTTTCAGGATAAATATGTTAATATGTTTTTTTTAAAGATAAAATATATTTTCAGTTCATACTGATATTTCTAATTAAAATTCAGGACTACAGGATTTTTACTATTCCATCTCATATTTTTATCTGTGACTTCATTGCAAATATTTTTTTCAGCTTGTCATTTATTTCCTTTCTTCTTTATTTTTCTTATGGCGCTTTTTGCTGTACAAAAACAAATAAAATTAAATTGTTAAGGAGTCAGATTTATTAGTCTTTTCCTTACTATACCTGAGTTCTGAGTCATAGTTAGGAAAGCTTCCCTACTGTCGTGTGATAAGAGAATTCATCCATATTTTATTCTAATATGTGTATGGTTTCACTTTTACTTACATTTAACTTTCTGATCTGTTTGAAATTTGTCTTCTTGTGTCTCGATAAAGAAAAGATCCAGTTTTATCTTTTTGAAGCATGCCTTTTCAATTACCCAACATTATTTCTTAAAAAATCCATCTTTTCCCCCTTCATATGCGATGGTATCTTCATTGTAAATTAAATTTCCATATGTGATTGGACCTATTTCTGTACCACTGGTCTTTCTGTCTGTTCATGAGCCAATACTACACTGTATTATGGAACCTCTATGACAGGCTCTTTGCTTTCAGGGTTTTCCAGGTTATTCCTGCAAAGACAAAACTATTGAGTGAGTGCCTCTCTGTAACTCTCTTGTCAGGGTCCCAAGCCTGTTTTCTAAGAAGGCACCTCACTGACTTGGTAAATGGGATTGAGGGGAGCCATGGATGGGCCCCTTAAGACAGGAATTGGCACACTACAGCCCATGGCCCCATTTATTTGTAAATAACATTTTGTTGAAATATACCTTTATTATGTTGGCACACTGCCTTCATTCTACAGTGGGAGAGCTGAGTCATTGTGATGAAGACTGTATAACTGGCAGAGCCTAAAATATTAAAATTCTATTTCTAGCCCTTTACAGAAAAAAAGTCTGCAGATCCTTGCCTTGAGATAACACATTGGCATCCTAATGGGTCTTCTAGAGATAATGATAAGTTCCAAACCAGGTCGGCTACATAGTTTGCAGGGCCCAGTGCAAAATAAAAGTTCAGACCCCCATCCAAAAGGCAGGAAAACGTGCTGCAAAAAAGACTCAACTATAAAGCTTTTTCCTTCTGTGGTTTCTCTCTCAGATTGTCATGTTTTTAACATGCTATTTAATGTCACACTAAGAAAAGAAAAATGAAAAATTTAAACTGTTAGCATGAATTTTACCTTTCATCTTCACATTGTACAATATATCTTTTAGATTCAAATATAAGAGCCTTTAATTTGTATGCAGGGTCACTGAAATTGCACAATTCGTATTTCCTGGCTTATCTCTGGAGGGTGGCTTCAGTTGGCCAGAGGTGACAAACACAGGCAGATTCAGAAAGGAGAAAAAGAGGGTCCCTCAGGCCTAGGGTGTGCCCCGGGGGAGCAAGGTCAGACCCTCAAGGGGGTCCAGGGGAACACTTCAGGGCAATTAGGTCTTGTCCGTTCCTCCGCCCGTCAGCCGCTGGACCCATGGGGTAAGTTATCCCTGCAGAGTCACCCGCGAAGGCATTGCATAGTAGATCCAACAACCTGCTGGGCGTTGGGCAGTGGTCACTGGACAGGTCAGAGATTGGGTGCTGAGGACCTGTCCCAGAGAGGTGCTGAGGGCAGCAGTGTCCCATTAGATTTCACTTCACAAGCACAAAATTCAAAGAGAAAATGATTAAGGATATCAAGACAGAGCCTCAGAGCCTTAAACCCCAAGTTTAGGGCCCTGTGCAACTTCACTGCTTGCATGCCCTTGACATTGGCCCTGATCTCAACTAGTGGTCATGGTGCTGAGAAATGTCAGTCAACACCACAGACTGAAGGGAATGGGTGGGGGTACAAATATTTTGAGGAGCCCTACAGATGTGTGCTACCTCTTAATGACACCTTAGAGAGGTTGTCCATCTGCTTAAACCCTACAATTTTCTGGTCTTTTTTAAAACATGCATGGTTAAATTGTGGTACAATATATGTAATATAGCATTTACCATGTAACTGTTTTTAAGCACTATGCAATTCAGTGACCTTACGTACATTCACAGGATGCAACCATCATCATCATCCAGCAGCCAAACTTGTTCCTCCTGGGACACTAAAACTCGGTACTCATTGGATGATAACTCCCCACCCTTCTCTTCCCGCAGCCCCTGGCAACCAACATTTTATTTTCAGTCTATGACTTTGACCACTCCAAGTACCTCGTTTAACTGGAATCGGGCAGTATTTGCCCTTTTGTGTCTGGCTTATTTCACTTAGCATAATGTTCTCAAGGTTCATCCATATTGTTACACGTGTCAAAATTTCCTTCTTTTTAATAGTTTATTTATTAATTATTGCATTATTTATTTTATTTTGGTGGGGGGGGTGGGGAAGTAACTAGGTTTATTTAGTTTTAGAGGAGGCACTGGGGATTGAACCCAAGACCTCTTGCATGCTAAGCATGTGCTCTACCACTTGAGCTATACCCTCCCCTCTAAAATTCCCTTCTTTTTTGAAGCTGAGTTACACTCCACTGTAGGTATAGGCCACACTTTGTTTATCCAGTCCTCTGCTGATGGACACTTTGGTGGCTTATGTGTTCTCATGCTTATAATAACGTTGCTGCGATGTGGGTGCATAATGTACTGCCTCCTTACACTTGGTTCCTGTATCACTGAATGAACCTGCACATAAAATTGCAATGCTGCTGCAGCTGCTCTTTGGCGACCTGGAGTCACGGGGACATCCCCAGGGTCACACTCGACGTCCCCCCAAGGATTTGGTTTCTAGCCTGCATAGATTGGCAGTAACAGGAAAATATTTCAGAAACAGAAAGCACTGAAGCATGATTTTTCTTTGTTCCTGCAAAACAACTTTGGTTTATTTTCTCCCATATGAGGCTTTGTTTTCACCTATGCAAATGTGATTCATCTTTCAGCGCCAGAGAAGGGCCTTAAATAACATAATTACTTCACCAATCATCGACTTGGCTACTGGAAATCATCTTTTTAGTGAGGTCGACTGCAGTTGCTTGAGCTGTAGACAGAACCCAAATAACAAGCAAACTTCTTTTCTTAAAATGCTAATTATTCTCTGAAATGAGTGTTGTTTAAAAGGGGGGATTTAATTGGATATTAAATCTGCAATTGAAAGATTAAATTATGACATAAACAAACACATCAGTCTAATAGGTCTTTGGAAAAAAATCAGGAATCCCACTCCAGTTTTTGTTAAGTGCAAATGCATTCAGATATAGATTTCATTCTCTTCCCATTTTGCTGTGCTTTGTAGCTTTCAGCCTGAATTCTTTCCTGGGCTGGTTCCAAAGGAAATCATCTCAGGAGGCTGAGAAAGCTCAGGATTCTGTGAGCACTGGCCCCAAAGTAACCTTTTGCTTAAAGACTTTACCTGTATAAATGAAATTCAGGAAATGTTGAGAAACCATTCTGAAATGAATAATATGGAAGCAATTCCAAGGGGTATAATTTGGGATGCATCAAAGGTAGTGGTTACAGACCACATTTGCCTCACTGTAAGTTTAAAGAAAATCGAAGATCAAAACAGGTACATGTTCGAGAAGGAAATTAAGAAATGAGAAGTACATCATCGCAGTAGAAAAAAATCCCAAATGATTTTTCAGAAAATTATTTCAAGGCAAAGTAATACCCTTTTTAATAGAAAAGAACGTGACCCCCCCCCCCAAGTTTATAAAGCAGGCTTCCCGGGAATAGGAAATAAAGATGAGGAGCTCTCCAACTTTACATTTTAAAAAGGTACAAGAAAGCAGAAGTTTTCTTTCCTCTCCCTAAAATAGGTACCCATCTGGGAGGGTGAAAATACAACCACGACAGGAAGTCTTTTTAAACACAGATGCCCGGGGCTGGGAGAAATGAAAGGAAAATGCAGTAGCCTCCGCCACACTTCAGCCAGCTGCCCTAGCCTGAGATAGCAGCATCCCCAGTGCGGGAGTGTCTCCCCACCAAGACGGGAGGTACAAGCCAAAGCAAGTGATGGCACATTCTTGGTGCTGCCTTCACCTCTTACGAGATCCTTGAAAGTAAAATATTAGATGGGTGTGCGACTTATGGGGAAAATTCTGGTATGTTGTTTGAGAAATACTGTCCTTCATTGTCAGTTTATCAAACTGCCGTGGTGATCTCTAAATCAGATGAATTTTTAACACGTTTCTTTTCCACGTTTAAAAACTTGGTAATGAGATTTTCTTAAATGTTTTATTCTGGGAGTAAATTCAGGGAAATAATATTTTTTGTTGGTGAATCTTTTATCCTCATCTAATGAAATTCCTTGTCAGTCTTTTATTAGGTGACAATAAAGCATTTTAACAGCATAGAGTGACCAGGTCTGGACACTGTTTGAAGTACAGAAAATTTATCTTTATATTGTTAGTTTTTAGCTGTGATAATGGTAATATAGTTATGCTTGAAAAAAGTTAGAGATATATATTGAAATATTTCCTGAAAAATGTGATCTGTCTTGGATTTGCTTAAAAAGAAATGTAGAACCTGGGTAGGTGGGGAGGGACCAGGGAGACGTGAGACCGCCCAGGTGCTGATGGCGGTCAAGGCTGGTCCTGAGTGCTGGGAGGTCAGTATGCTCGTGTCTATCTTGCATATGTGTGAAATTTTCCACAGCAGAAAGTTTTCTTCTAATTAAAAAAAAAAAAAGCTGTCTTGGCGGAGAGGGTATAGCTCAGTGGTAGAGCACATGCCTAGTACGCACGAGGTCCTGGGTTCAATCCCCAGTACCTCTGTTAAAAAAAAGTTAGTAAATAAACTTAAGTAACACCCTGCCCAAAGTGAAATGATTAAAAACAGTAACAACAAATGCTGTCTCTACATTCCTTAAGAAGCCTCAGCTTGTTTCCTGGAGAAGAAAAGTGAGTGCAAATATGTCATTGTCTCTTGGTGAGAGCAGGTCCCCTACAGGTTGTAGCCATGACCTATTATTTTTTTCCCCTCTCTCTTTTTTTTTAATTGAAGTATGTAGTCAGTTTACAATTTTGTGTCAGTTGCTGGTGTACAGCATCATGTTCCAGTCATACATATGTGTACCTATGTTCCTTTTAATATTCTATTTCATTATAGGTTACTACAAGATATTAAATATAGTTCCCTGTGCTGTACAGTAGAAACTTGCTGTTTATCTATTTTATATGCAGTAGTGTGTGTCTACAAATCTCGAACTCCTAGTTTATCCTTTCAAACCCTCTTCCCCTGTCCCATAACCATAAGTTTGTTTTCTATGTCTGTGAATCTGTTTCTGTTCTGTAAATAAGTTCATTTGTGTCTTTTTTTTTTCTTTTCGGATTTCACATATGAATGTTATCATATGGTATTTTTCTTTCTCTTTCTGGCTTACTTCACTTAGTGTGACGATCTCCAGGTCCATTCATGTTGCTGCAAATGCATCATTTTATTCTTTTTTAATCACTGAGTAGTATTCCATTGAATAAATATACCACAATTTCTTTATCTAGTCATCTGTTGTTGGACATTTATGTTGTTTCCATGTCTTGGCTATTGTAAACAGTGCTGCTATGTACTTGGTGGTGCAGGTGTATTTTTTGCATTAGAGTTCCCTCCAGATATAGCCCATTGCCTTCTGTTCCAGCCAAACTGACTGGGGACAATCACCTACTGACATAACAGCCTGTGCAGGGCTCCCTGTAGGCGGAGGCAGAGAGGGTAGGGTCCTTGCCATGTGACTTGAGGAATCTCGGAGAGCCCCCATTGGGTCCCATTCCCCATTTGCTTGGATTAGAGGCCAGATTCCTATCACTGAGTCCTGCTTACATCCACACTTTCTTTTCCTTTCTTCTTTCTTCTCTGGATATCAGGATGAAATGGAACACTCTTATCTCCCTACTAATTGCCAATCCTTTGAGGGAGAAGGGGAATGTGAAAGAAACCATGTACTAAATGCTTATTTATTAAGTGTTAGACAAAGAGCTGGGCACTTACCTCTGGTATTTCCTATAATCCTGTCAGATGTAGGTGATTTTAAAATTCCTGTGAAGTGAAGTAATTTTTTAAAAATCCCATTTTACAAAGGAGGAAATTGAGGTTGGGAAGTTCACTAACTTGTGGGTCTATAGATCTTGGAGTATCTTTGGCTGCAAATTAAGAGAAAACTAAGCTTAACATGTTTCAAACAACAAAAAGGATTCATGGGCTAAGTAACTTGGTGAATACTGAGACACAGCGGATTTCAGGGACAGTTCTATCAGGGTTTCGGTTCTGTGTCTCTACATCCTCCATGTGGTACTGGTTTCACCACGGACTGGCTACCCTCCTAGCAATAAAAAAGGCTGTCAGGCCTCATCCCTGCATAACACACCCATCAGGGTGAGACAGGCTCCCATCTTCCCGACTAAGAGCCAAGTCCCGCAGTTCCCTGGGACTGGACGCGAAGGCCATGGGGCGAGGGGCTCAGGCCCATCCTTTAACCGTGGCTCACAGATGAAATTATACCACGGGGCTGGGCTGTGGTTAATCTTACCCAAACCACAAGGCTGCTACAAAATTAAATAACTGTTATAAGCAGAGAAGGCTGTTCATCAGATTGCCACAGGAAAATGACTTGATGGAATTAGATGTCCCAGGGGTCTCCCTGCTTATCCTTCCGCAGAGCGGAAGGGCTGGGACAGGTGAAGAGCTCCTCCCCCACCCAGCCTGGGGTGACCCGGCCTGGGTGACCTGGCCAGTGAGTTGAGCAGAGGGAAGGAAGTGTTGGTGATCATTTCTGGTTTAGGGAAAAACAAAAGGGAAGATGGTGGTAAAGAGACAAGTAGTGGGGGAGGCCATAGCTCAGGGGCAGAGCACACGCTTAGCATGCGCAGGGTCCTGGCTTCAATCCCTACACCACCACTTTAAAAAAAAAAAAAAAAAAAAAAAGACCTAAGAAAATAATAAAATGCTGTTGGGTTCATTAAAAAAAAAAAAAAAGAGCCAAGTGGAGAACTTTTGCCTTCCACCTGCAAAATATCAAGGGAGACTATTACAAAGAGAGAGACTTTGTTTTGTTTGCCCTGTGCTCTTTCCATTAACATTTGCTAGAGAGATGGGGTAAAGAATTGAAGTATTAGTAATTAATTTAAATTGTTGGGTTGTGTTTCTCCAAACGTGACACTAAACTAAGAATGAACTGTTAGGTGGTTAGATAAGTGGGGGCACCGGGCAGATAAGGTGGAGGAGAGGGAGGCTGGTCTGGAAGGCGGAGTTGTGCCCGCCTGCAGTGCAAAGGGGCTTTACTGCTAAATGAGAGCCAGCAAGAAACTGGTTAGAATCCAACAGTGCAACCGCATGGTAGAGACAAGGACGTAAGCAGACATGACCCAGTGCTCATTGTAATTTGACTGATGCGGTTTAGACACCCTCCATGGGTTCTTCTGTGTGCATCATGGGTAAGGACAAAAGGGGACAAACATGACTGAGCGCTCCAAGGGCAAGAGCTGTCAATCAATCAATAGACCACCTCTAAGTGAAGGTATAAGAGAAGGGGGCAAACAAAGACCACTGCTTTTCCTGCCCTGGATCAGCCCGCCTCTCATTCTTGGAGGTGTGTTTTCCCTTTGCTAATAAATCCTTTAAAATCTTCTCTACACAATGCTGCTTCCCATCTGAATTCTTATCTTTTGGGTTAAGACAAGAACTGGGGTCTTTCCCCTTCCCCTTCTTGGGTAACAGAACCACGCGAGGCTCCGGGTTTTATTCAGGGAATAATATAACTGTTTGAAGCAAGATATAATCAAGATTTTCAGGATTTGGTACCTCCAGGGAGGAAGGGAAGGCAGATCCGGGGTGGAATGGAGGAGAAAACAACAGAGATCTTGCCCCAACAAGAGAAGGGAGTGGCAGGGATGCTGCTGCTGGTGTGGCCTGAACTGGGGAGAGGGCTGCTGGTTTACCTGCACCTGCGTCCCACAAGGAAGAAGGGCAGGAGATGGTCTTTGCAGACTCCATGCAGTGCCCAGGGCCAGGCCAAGGAATCACTGTGAGCACTGGCTGACCTTTCTCTGTCTCCCTGCTTTGGGTGCTCTGGAAGGGGCTCAGGGAGCTGCCCTAGCAGGCGCAGAGGGGCCGAGGACCGGTGGCTGAGGGTTGGTGGGGGAAATGGGGAGGCGGAGGGATGGGGGAATGGGTCGGGGTGGAGCAGGCCAGGCCCAGCCCACTAGCTAAGCAAGCAACCAGCCAGCTCCTTTCCTGGTTCTCGGCTGGGTTTCCTCATCTACAAATGAGGGACTCGATCTGAAATCCCTTTCAGATCCGAAACTCCTGTATCCTCCCTCCCTGTCCGCTAGGAGAAAGGGTCCCAGCACATCGGAGGACTGGTGTTGCCTCCCTGTTCTCTCACCTCTGAGCCTCTCCCAACCTTGGAATCAGGCTCCACATTTGCTTTCAGAGCCATGAAAAGGCAGATCCTGCAGTGACTCCTACACCAGTTGATGTGGGAATTACAGAAACGTCGTAGAAGTTAAACTAAGTTTTCAGTGTTGCTTGTGTGAGTCTGTATGACTTGTGAAGCCATAAAAATTTGTTTTTCTCCTAAAGAAGGAGTTAGGTTCAGGGACCAAGATGAACCATGCCTCTGTGTGTGTGTGTGTGTGTGTGTGTGTACATGCGTATGTGTATATGTATGTGTATGTGTATGTATATGTATGTATTGAGTGTGTAGTGGAAACGTATATGATTGACGCAATTTTCCTTTCAGTAGTGGACTGATTTCCACGTCTAGCCAGGAACACTCAATCAATCAATACAGTTGACAGCTACCACTGTTGTCATGTTTTAAGCCGTTTCTCCTTTTATTCACACTCTTGTGTATTTCTTCCGTGTTTGACAACCTCTTTTTCTCAGTAATAAAGGACCACTTCTCGTCCTCTGAAATTACTTATTTTGTTCCCATTGCAATTACAATGCAGGTATGAACTATTTATGGATTTGCCCAAGTAAAAGAGTTGGAGGCACATGACTTGCAGAGTCAAAATGTGTTGGAGAGATTCTGAGACTGGAAGGGGCAAGAGCCCGGTATCTGTGGGAGCTGATAAGGTTCTGTCTCCCGATTAGGAAGCTGGTTACCCAGGTATGCTCGGTCTGAAGAAAATTCCTCAACCTGTAGCCTTGAGTGCACTTTTCTGTATGTATATTGTATTTCAGCAAAAATTTTCTTTTTAAATAAGTCCTGGAAGTCACCAAGAACTCACATCTTTGTGGCGATGTTGAGGGGTTCATAGTCATTAATGGACTTGGATCCCTACTAGTCAAATCAAATCTCAGATTCAGATAATTAGATTCTTGGGAGAGACCTTAGAAATAATTTAATTCCATTCCTAATTTACAGCTGAGGCAACCCGGGCTTAGAGGGGGAGGGGCTCGGCCTCGCCCACACAGTGAGAGCCCACGCGGGGCTCAGAGACCACATTGCTGTAGATCCAATACCGCTACAGGGGGAAAGGGCTAAGCTTTGGAGACAAATATTATACATACTCTCATAATTCTCTGGTGGTTTCAGTTTAAACTGAGGAATTATCAGTCTTGTACATCACCTGCTATCCCTTAGCCATCTGCAGCAAAATTAGTTGAAATCTGCATTGAAAGGTAGGTTCTGAGGGTTCTTACTTCCTAAGTCAAAAGATTATTGGCATTAAAGCTGGGAAGGAGATCATTTACCCGTCAATGAAATGTGCTGTTTACATATAGGAGTATTTTTTTTAAGTTGGGGATGAAGACAGTTTTGCCGTTAGAGACGTACAATGAGGCCAAGACCGTTTCTGCTGCCCACCGTCCTCCTCCCTGTGGGGCCTGAGATGCTAGGAGGCATGGCTGCCTGGCTGATGGAGCCTGGGAGGCAGGTAGCAATGGTGCCTGGAAGAGGGGGAGGGAGGAGAGGGTCGTGGATGCCTGGAAAGCCCTCCTCACTTCTCTGCTGCCTGTCAGCCGTGTCTTCAACCCCTAAAGTGGGGGCCAGCACCCCTAATCAGGGGAGGACTGCATGCACTTCATTACATAGGTCTCATCAGTCTGCAGAGGCGGGAGCTCACTGCGGCAAACTTGCTTTTTACTTAGGATTTCTTGCCACCTGTTCTGCTTGGAAGAGGCACACAGAGTCTATACTGTGAGTCATTTGGGCAGTGGACTGGAAACTCAGAATCGAAAACTGTGGCTGCCAGTGTCAGGGTGGGAAGTGCTGCGGTGGTCATTTCAAAGGAATAAAGTGGGTTTTGGGAAGCTGGTCAGGTGGGGAGGACAGAAGCGGGGAGAGGGAGATGAAAGAGAAACAGAAAGCACGAGAAACAATGGGTCAAGTAGGGCGTTGTCCCTAATGTTTGTGAACAAAGGGCAGAGACTGAAGCAGGGCCAGGGCTGAATTCCACAGGCAAAGAAAAGACTTTGAGCAAGGATTAAAACAGGCAGAGAAACTCATAACCTCTGCTTGTTGTACCAGGATGAGAAGCTTATACGCAGTTATTAGTTTCCACCATTGTAATTGCCTCTGGCGGCGTGTACAGTAGGAAATATCCAAAAACAGAAAAACCCTCCCCTCAGGTCCTCTCCTGACAACCTGGGCCTGTCCAGGAAGGTGACATAAGGTGAACAATTCACCTTGCTCGGCCTCCTGGAAGGCAGGCAGTCAGATAAGGTGGTCCAGGGATCATTGCAAAAAGCCTCCACTTTCTTGTCACTGTTGGGACTCAAAACCTTTTCAGAAGCAGGGCCCAGCCAGGCTCCAGAAGTGCACAGTGGTCATTGTTTCGGGAATCCTGCCTCCCAGCCCATCACGAGGCAGAAAAGTGACCTTGCTTCTGCTCCATCCCATTAAAGCTCTAGCGAGGTCCGGCCCTGCCTCCCCATCGCGGGGCAGCCGCTCCCCCCGCCCTTTCCTGCCCCACTACCTTGCCCCTCCCCTCTTCCTCCTTAAACTCTTTCTCTCTTTTTTCCTGGCCTAGCGGGAGGAGCTAGAGAAGCTGCTGGAAGTTTGGGATTTGGACACTGAGGCGAGACCACCTTTCCAGGGGTGACAGAGAACAGAAGTGGAGAGCCAGGCATCACATCGCCCCATTGCAGCCCCCTGCTCCGGGTACCGCCTGACTCAGCTCTGGCTCACCTCTGGTCCTTAGGGAATGGCGGTGGTGGGTGCAGGCCACAGCTCGTTGTTAAAACCAAAAAGCTGGTGCTCAATTCTCATTCCTTCTGGCCACTCCTGCTTTCTAGATTTAACCCCCCAAAATTCAGTCAGTGTGAGACCCTGTGGCCTGGGGAGGGCGAGCTGCGGGGAGGCCACTGTGCAGATTTTCACTCTTACCTACACCATCTTGACATGACTATTTATGGTCAAATCTTCATGATCCATGATTGGATGTCCTCCTTTCCAAGAACCTGAGTCACAGGGAAGGAAGGGGTGTGTGTGTGTGTGTGAGGTTGTTTGCGATGTATGTGATGTCTGACCACACTTCTAAACGCAGCATGGTTTTGGTCATCCATTCAAATGTTTACTGAGTTCTTACCTTGTGTGGGGCGCTGCCCTAAAACTTATGAACCAGAGGTGAGGAAAAGAGTTAATTTGGTGGGGGAGGAGGTAATTAGGTTTATTTATTTATTTAAAAAAATTTTAATGGAAGTACTGGGGATTGAACCCAGGACTTCGTGCATACTAAGCATGCTTTCTACCACTGAGCTATACCCTCGCCTACAGAAGAGTTAATTTTGGACTCCGTAGAGTTTATATTCTAGTTGGAGAGAGAGAAAAAATGTTAGGTACTGTTAAAAACTAAGGCACAATTTCTACTAAGGAAATACAGTGGTGGTGGGGAGGAGGGCAGGTGGGCAGTGCTCGGTTAAGGGTGCTCAGGGAGGCCTCACGGACAGCACCGGAGTTAGGGAAGCTGCTGGGTTGCAATATTTTCACCTCTGCTTCTCCTTCACTGAGTGTGTGTATGGATGATGGAGATAAAGGCAATAGCCCAAAGCCTGGCCTTCATCTATTTGTATCTCCAAAATAAGACACGATTCCTCTCAAATCCCCAAATCACAAAGGCGCAGGCCCTATCTGTCAAATCAAGAGAAACCTCAGACTTTTCCTGAGCTCCCTTCGCAAAATATTCCTGAGAATCACCGGGATGGATTAGACTTGTCCATCACTCAGTCCCTATTTTGCCTGCCTGCTGCCACCTGCCAAGAGGGGCACCCAGTACTGGTCCCTGGCGGCTGGGGATGTCCACCCTGCTTGGCCTTTGTCCTGGACCAGCAGGCTGCCGGCTCTGATGGTCAGGAGACGCCCTGGCGGACCCGGATTCCTGTTCCTGTCCAGGTCGCTCCTTTGTTATGGCTCCCGGTCTTTTCCCATGTTCCCCAGTCCAGCACATCTCTCCAACTTAAAAGGATGGGTCACCTTCCTTAAGTAAACTTTCTCTCAGGTCTGCATTTTTTTTTTTTTTTTTTTTTTTTTTGCAGTTTGGTTTCATTTGGGAATGTAGTTTATCCAACATAGTCATGTATCTGGGAGCCTCTTCTCCAGCCCCCTGTAAGTTTGTGAGTGAAGACACAGCGCACCTCCATCTGGCAGCATCAGAGACCCAAATGCAGATGAGCAAGTTCCCTGACACAGACACAGGCAGAGTTTTGTTTGGATTGTGACTATAAGGGGAAGCAATGGAATTGATTTCCATACATTACCGGTGAAAAATCCATTTTGTTAACATTTGAAATAGTTGAATAAAACACAAAAGAACCCACCACTCAAATTTAACAAATGGTTAACGTTTTACAACTCAGCTTAAGATCTTTTTTAAAGCAATAAAAACCTGATATCCCAGGGCAGGGGAAGACCCACCTCCTGATGGGTGGGTAGCTTGTGTGCGCAGAGAGAGAGGACATTCATGGCAGCCATCTTGGGGGAAAGGCTACCTCACCGTGTCTCTTAACTCCTCTTTGATGATCAGTGTTCCTTTGTTTCTCTGTGTTGTATTCTGGATGATTTCTGCAGGAATATCCTTCCACTCACTAAATATCTTGGTGACTACATCCAACCCAAATTTTATTGCATCTACTAATTGTTTAAAATATTTTAATGACCTTTTAAGAAATTTTTGAGATTTCTAATTGGTTCTTTTCCCCATCCATCTGTTCTTATTAGAGTATTGGCTGTTTCTGTTGAATGATTCCTTATTTGTTTTTACAGATTTTTAAAATTTATTTCTTTTAATATCCTAAGCATAACTTTTTGGAACTAAGAAAAAAATCCACGAATCTGAGAGATATTTGTGTGCTCAGGTTGATAGGATTTGCTGATATTTTGGTTGTGATGAGGAGGTAGGACTATGAAGGATAGCTTCTAGGTTTTATGACTTTTTTTGGTGGATATAGGAAATGTGGGAAAATACCAGGCTTGCAGAAGAAAATTATGAGTTCCAGTTTGAAGTCCTACTAAGGTTGGACAGAACATAATCATTGATGTTAATTCTGAATATGGCATAGGAGAAATAGAACTAGTCCATAGTGATAAATTTTAGTTCTTGATCCAAGGATTATTCAATAGCTATAGTCTTAAGCTCTACTTTCATTTAATTATGAGCTTAAAATTGTAATTCTCCTATGGGCAAGTGAATAAATGTACTCAGCAACTTTTATGCTACTTTACTAATAAATTTGCCATTATTTACTTCTCAATATTTAATATTTCAATCACAGATCATTGATTCTTGATCCAAATCCCTGCTCCAGAAGTCAGGTCACATGGCCAGGAATGGAAATGAGGGAAGTAATGGAGAGTGTGACAGTTGAGATGAACACCAGATCCTAATGCATTTCTTCTGGTCCCTGGTCACCCAGCACTTCCTTTCTCTGAATGTCTGAACATATTTCTCACCTTTGAGTTGCTGTCCTCCTTGTCTCTGCCACTGATCTCCCTGCCTGTTCTGGCCCAGATGGGAATCTGGAGGTCATGGTCTGACCTCTGATAGGGTGGTGGAGGGGAGGGGATGCTGCAGACTGGTGGTGAAGCAAGCTCTCTTGAATGATCAGCACATTCAAGATGCATCCTTCTGGAGTGTGTGTGTGTTGGGGGCATGTTTGAAAAACCATTGCATGAGAGATTAGCACATCTAATCTCAGTCCTCTAGGCTAATGGCAATATAATTGAGGCCCAGAAGCTTCATCTTAAGTTAAGGAAGTGACATGATGCTTCTTCAAAAGCACTTGGTAAATATTCACAGAATGAATGAATGGAGAAGCAGACCTGCAGAGATTAAGTGACAGTGTAACAACAGCAGCAAACCCGAAGAGCAGTGACTGTCCAAAGTGTCTTATGAACCCGATATTTGTGGGTCTTCACCACAACCTCATGAAGTAGGAACTTTCTCATCTCCATTTTCAGATGGGATCCTGAGATACGAGGGGTTTCACAGCTCTAAGCGGCGGAGCTGGGACTCATTCCCCTACAGTCTAGTGCCAACCTTTAGCACTACTAGACTGCCTTCTCCGTCTAGAATCTGCCCAGGTCCATCAAACTTAGTCTGTGTGACATCAGACTATGTGCTCCTAGCCACTGCTATAATCTGAATGTTGGTGTCCCCCTAAAATTCCTATGTTGCAACCTGACCCCCAGTGTGATGGCAGTAGGAAGTAGGTCTTTTGGGAGGTCGTAGGTCAGAGGGTGGAGCCTTCATGAGTGGGATTAGTGCCCTTGTAAAAAAGACCACAGAGAGTCTCCCTCACCCCTTCTGCCCTGTGAGGACACCGTGAAAAGGTGCCGTCTGTGAACCAGAAAGTGGGCTTTCACACCAGTGCCTTGAACTTGGACTTTGCAGCTTCCAGAACTATTGTTTATAAGCCACCCAGTCTATGGTGATTTGGGGAAACTTTTTGTGTTATTTCTTTAATAATTTCTCCCCTTCCTGTTTTTCTCTTTTCTCCTTTTGGAACTCCTGCTCTTTGTATGTTGGACCTCTTGATTAATATACACAGTTTCTTAGCTTTCTCTGCAATTTTCTATCTCCTTTGTTCTACTTCCTGGAAGAGCTCCTCAACTCTATCATCAGTCCTTTCTATTGAAATAAGAGTCTGTAGAAGTTCTCACAAAGATCATATGCTATCACTTATTTATGAAATCTAAAAAATAATTGACTCAAGTGAATTTATTTACAAAACAGAAAGAGACTCATAGAAAACAAACTATGGTAACTGGGGGGAAAGTGGGGAGGGAGGGATAAATTGGGAGTTTGGGATTGACTGATACAAACTTCCATGTACAGAATAGATAAACAACAAGATTCTGCTGTACAGCACAGGGAACTATCAATGGCCTGTAGTAACCTGCAATGAAAAAGAATATATATTTATAAGTTTTGTGTATATATAAAACTGAATCACTATGCTGTACACCAGAAACTAATACAACATTGTTTAAAAAAAAGATTTGTAGATGTTTTCTTTTGAGTACTTTCATTTCTTCAGACACCAATCCTCTAACGCCTGATCTGGGAGTTAGAGTCAGAGTGGTGACAACTCTGGAAGCTAGAATTATAGGACCTAAGCAAAGTGAGGGGTTATGGGGGAGGGAAAAGGAACTCACTTAAACCAGGGGGCTTTCAAGAAGTTTTTCAGCTAAGTTTGGTGTCCCAAAGGCCAGACCCTTTTGATTCAAATCTTTCCAGAGAGAAACCCTCCAGTCTTCCAGGATAGAGGAATGATAGCCTTCTGACGGAGTATGTTGGGGAAAGGAAGCTGGGTCTAATTATTATATAGATTTTTAACCAATCTTCTAGTTTTTGGCTTTCTCCCTCACCCCTGCCTTCACATGTGTGTTGTGCCTCCAGCCTCTGAGGTTTTCCAGGGGCCTGCACACATGTAAACTTTCTTCTTCCCCAACCTTCCTCACTCTTCTCCAGGAACCTAGTGAAGAGTGAAAGCTGAGGCCTAAGTGGTTCATGCTTCTCAAAATTCTTTAACCTGTTAAATTATGTCATTTTGAAGAATATATTTAACACATATGTGTATTAAAACCATACTAATGCAATGAAAACCCATGAATTTACCACCCAAATGAAAAAAGCAGGAGATTATTAACACTGGTGAATTTCTTCTGTTTCCTGGATCAGCAGATTCATGCTTTTCATTAATATTTTTTCAATAACATTTGCATTTTCTCTGTTCTCTCTGTTTTGTACTGTGAGATTTTATTGATACAGGAAAAAAATGTGGGGTGAGAGGATGGCCGTGTTCCAGGTCTTGGTTGAGTCTGTGGGACACTCCCCCCAATCAAGTGAGGGTCCTTGGCTTCACTTCGGAAATAATTCAAGAGTGAGCCACAGTTGAGTAAAGGTAGATCTATTCAGAAAGATACACACTCTATAGACAGAGCGCAGGCTGTTTCGGAAGGCAAGAGAAAGGCCATGAGGTGTGGGAGATGGGTGTTTAGTTTAAAGTAAAAGTAGTTACACACTCCATAAACAGAATGCGGTCCATCTCACTCAGAATGGAGCCTGGCCACGAGGTGTGGGGGTTGTTAGTTCTATGAGCTCAGTACTTCATATGCTAACAAGTGGGAGGATTATTCCAACTACTTAGGGGAAGGGGCAGGGATTGCCAGGAATTGGAACACTGACCTTTTATGGTCAGCCTCAGAACTGTCATGGCACCCATGGGAGTGTCATTTACCATGCTAATATATTATAATGAGTGTATAATGAAGCTCAAGGTCTACTGGAAGTCAAATCTCCTGCCATCTTGGGCCTCAAGACCTACTGGGAGCTGAATCTTCCAGCATCTTGGTGTTAATTGCTGTGTCATTTCTTGAATGGCTGTGCTCTGCTCTCTTCCTGTCTCACTGTCACACCTTCTCACCTTATCTTCTACTTTTCGTAACCTCTCCTCATGTTTCCCATCTCCTTGTCTCTTCCGTGCACGTAATTTACTAGGATCCCAGTGTGTTTTGGCATTAGAGTTTGTCAGAATGTCTGGCCTGTCATACTGCTGGAGAAGGAAGTCCCAAATCCCATCCTGATGATTTCTTTCTTGTAATGGTTCATGGACAGTACTGGTCGGCTGTCATTGATGTTTCTGGTTTTTTGCTTTTGTGATTTGAAACATCTTCAATTCCTTTTCTGTCATTTTAGAGGGGTTCTAAGAGAAATCTGAGATAATCACTCTTGTTCCATCTAAATTGAAGTTGGTTAGGATTCTTTTTGTAGAATCGTGTGGCCCTGCACCGGGAGATCTAACATTCTCTGAGAAAGGAAAGAAGTCTACAATGTAGTCATTTAATTTCGTTTTTGCTTCGGTGACATTATTGGGACAAATTCCTTCGGTGACATTATTGGGACAAATTACAAGTGTTTTTTAACATCATCTCTAGTGAACCATCCTGTGGATGGAAGGATTCATTCTGAGACTTATCTAGATGGAAACCTTCACCTTGAAAATACATGTGTTCATTTCCAAACAAAACTTTTAGAGAAGATGTATCAGTCATCTTGATTAAAGAACTGAACAGCTTGAGCTGCTTTGGAGACGAGGAAAGACCAAAAGATTCACATCAATCCTCTTGTTCTCCTTGTCCTTGAAGAAAGATTGTCTTGAAATGATCGCTTCTTAATTTGGGTGACTAGAAAATCACCCCACCCGTGCGTAATCACTGCTGTATAACTACTAGTTAATGATATAATTTATGGATTTCACAACTTCTTTAAACTGAATGTATTTTTGTAAGCCTAAATCCTGGGTATGTGAAGCATGAAATATTTCAGTGCAGGATACCACCCGCGTGGGCCAGTTTTCCATCCAGACCCAAGCCCTGCGCAGCACCTACACTAGCTGTTTCCTTTGTGAGAGAAGAATCTACCCACAGAGACCCGTCCAGGTCGACCCTACGCTGTGATCACGTAGGGTCCTTCCCGGCAAGGCCCTGCCCCCTCCCGGCCCTGCCTACCCATGGGCAACATGGCCCCAGGGTGGGCTCGCTCTTCCGCTCTGACAAGCAGTCATCTGTCTTGGAGCACAGGCTCTAATTATCCCTGCCATTAGCCTGCCCAGCAGGACTGCAGATGTTATTAATGGTCATGAAATTAGCCAGTGCCTTTCAAAACTCCAGAGCCAGTCCGTGTTTGTCCCTGTGACCTCTCACAGCCCTTGGTTTCTTTGTTCATTTTGCTGCAATATTGAACCTTAACCCTGAGCATAAAACAGAAAATTAGGAGGAGACTGAAACTCTCCCCCATTTTTTTCTCACCTCATCAGCCCCCGAACCCCCTATTTATTTTGAGATCAAACTCAAAACTTTGCCTCGTTGCTAGACTGTTTATTTGCAGGTAACTCCTGAGTACATGAATGTGCCAATCTCCCCAGCCCCTCCTCATCTTTTGTCAAAAAGTAAAAGTAACTTGTTCCTCCTTATTATAAAATCAATATATTTTCATGGTTGGAAAATTAGAGAAATGCCAAAAAAAGAAGAAAAATCCATTATCTCACCTTCCAGAGAGAAACACAGTTAAAATTTTATGCTATATCTTTACCAACTTTTCTATGCAGATAGATATGAGATGAAACTGTTATGATGTTAATAACAACTAACGTTTATTGACTTCTCATTATGTAACAGACACTGTTCAGACTGATTTTCTGTGTATGAATTCATTGAATAACTTCAAGAATCCTATGAGACAGGTTTAATTTCTAGTTCCATTTTGCAGATGGGGAAACTGAAGCATGGAGAGGTTAAAAATATTGCCCAAAGCCTCATCGCTATTTAAGAGGAAGAGGTAAGATCTCAGCTGAGCAGTCTGGCTCTAGGCGCTGAACTCTTTTTTTTTAAATTGAAGCATGATCAGTGTACAATGTTGTGTCAATTTCTGGTGTACAGCATAATAGTTAAATGATGTGCTACACCATTATCTAACTTACCTTTAAACTTCAATAAACTCTCAGTATCCTTCCATGTTACTCTTAATCCACCAGCCAATTTTGAATAATTTTGGGGACTGAATTAGAATTCAAAATCTGGATATGCTGGAACTTTCTTTAGGCAAACATTAGAGCTTCTTTCCTTTCCCTCTCTTTAGTTTTATTTTGTTTTATTGCTACAATTGACAACATGTGGATTATTTTAAAATGAGATACTCCTTCAGGAATAGGACTTAAGGGAAAACAAAAAATGGAAACAATGAGAATAGAGTTCAGTTTATTTCATGCTTGTAAGTGATAGTTTGATTTCCTCCTTGGTTCCTTGATTTCTAAGAGATAATTATCTACTTTAAAAAATAATAATAATTATTGGGCACTTTCTTTGTGTCAGCCACCCCCATGTGTGCTGTTTAAGCACTGATATTTATTCCAAGTAACCAGGTTCTGGTGAAGTCAGGGACATTGAAGGAACAAGGCTTTTTAGGGCTGTCTCTTCCTGTTATATGCTGTCTTCTTTTTCTAGTTATTCCCACCTAAGCACCAGCCTTTTCTTTTCATCTTCTTTCTCTTTTCTTTTCTTTCCCCTTCCTCCCTACCTTCCTTCCTTTTTCCCCCCTCTGTTCTTGAATATTCTGTCCTTTCCTTCATCTGGAAATTCTTCAACTGTGAGTATCCAGAAACACTAGTGCAGATTCAATCTCATTCCTGTTCTGGAAGGACATTCTTTTTTTGTGTTTGTTTGTTTTTGTTTGTTTGTTTGTTTTGGGGGGGTAATTAGGTTTATTCATTTATTTACTTTTAAGAGGAGGTATTGGGGACTGAACCTAGGACCTTGTGCATGCTAAGCATGCACTCTACCACTGAGCTATACCTTCCCCCTTGAAGGACATTCTTGGCATGCCATTTTCCCCTCATCTGAGTTGGAGATGAAGCCTATATTTGGCCAGTAAATCCACCTTGGCAGGATCCAGTTAGAATGTTTAGCTGATTGCGAGCGCTGATTGCGAGCAGGTCTGTGTAAAATGTGTTTGAATTGACCTCTGGCTGATAGAATGGGCTAAAGGCTGTCCAGCTTCATTAGACGTTCATCCTTCCATGAGTGAGGGTGCAACCCAGGTCCCAGACAAGTCACTGAGTAGTAACATGCAGGCAGAGGCCATGTCTGTTTATTCATTTTTCTACTCCATGCAGTGATGTCTTGCACACGGGAGACATTGGATAACTATGTATGACGTTGGCAAGGAAGTCTCAGGAGATCTGGGTCCTAGTTTCAGATCCACTGCAGATTAGCTGTTGGAGAGGAACAGGGGAATAAATGACCAACCATTCTGCCCCTCAGTGGCTTCACACATATTACCTTCTTAGGACATCTTGGAGACCCAGTAAAACTGTCCTTGAAAAGCTTTCATTTCTATAGAATTGTTTTATAGGTTTTAAAAGGGAATAGCTTTCAGGATGAAGAGTAAAAAATATTGACTCTCTTATCTTGAAAGACACAATTTTAATTCTGAAGAATTATGCAGGGCAAATAGGCGATCACTTTGATGTTGCCTGACATAATCTCTTTTCCCCATTTTGCCATACATTACAGATGACAGTTACATGTAGGCTATGCTCCCACGGGTGACCCAGTGTGAGAATTATGGGCTAGGACAAGGATAAGGGAGACTGTGGGATTGTGTATAATTCTCAGTCTAGTAACTACAACCCCAGCCTTCTCTTCCATTGAACAAAAGATATTGACTAAGACATTTTTCAAAACTGATACAGGAAAAATGAATGTGGTGTGAGAGGATGGCCATGTCCTAGGTCTTGGCTGAGTCTGGGATGTGCCCCACCAAGTGGGGGTCCTTGGCTTCATGCAGGAAAGAATTCAAGAGCGAGCCACAGTTGAATAAAGGTAGACTTATTCAGAGAGATACATACTCCATAGACAGAATACAGGCTGTGTCAGAAGGCAAGAGAAAGGCCATGAGGTGTGGGAGTTGGGTGCTCAGCTTAAAGTAAAGGGAGATGCACACTCCATAGACAGAGTGTGGTCCATCTCACCTAAAAGGGAGAGCAGCCATGAGGTGTGGGGGCTGTTAGTTTGGGCTCAGTAACTTCATATGCTAACAAGTGGGAGGATTATTTCAGCTACTTTGGGGAGGGGGTGGCAATTCCCAAGAATTGGGCCACTACCCACTTTTTGACCTTTTATGGTTGGCCCTGGAATTCTCATGGCCCTGTGGGAGTGCCATTTATCGTGCTAATATATTACAGTGAGCGGATAATGAAGGCCAGGGTCTACTAGGGATCAAATCTCCCACTTTTTGCTGCCCTGGTATTAATTGCTGTGTTATTTCTTAAAGCACTGTGCCCTGCCCCTTCCTGCCCGTCTCAAAGCTACCATAATAAAACTGTGGGGTAGGGGTGCAGACACAGGCAAAATGACCAAAGAGACTGACATGTTTCCATCAGAAACTGGTACCTAGTAAAGCTTCTTCCCAAACCAGTTAGGAGAAGATGGATCATTTAGTGGATGGTACTGAGAAAACTGATTCACCATGGGGGAAAAAAAAGTTGGATTCCCATCTTACAACATATGTAAAAATAAATTCCAAATGCATTCAAGACCTAAGACAAAAAGGGAAAAGATACACATTTTATAGAGGAGTATGTAGAAGAATTATCTTTGTGGTTCTGGGGTTTGAAGGAAATTTCTTAACCAAGACCCAAAGAACATAAACCATAAGTGGAAAATTGATGGGTCTGAGTACATCAAAAGTAAAGATTTCAGCTCAAAACAGTTAACCTATATGACAGATGGCACTGGGGAGAGAAGTTTGCAGTGTCCAAAAATCAATAAGGAATTAATGCCCCCAAGAAACTCCTGCAAGTTGGCAAGAAAAACAGAGGAAACTCACATAGGAAAAATATGGGTCAAGGATGTAGGCAGTTCAGAGAAGAAATGCAAATAGCTAATAAGCATATGAAGAGATATTCACTTCACTAGTAATCAGAGAAATGCGAATTTAAATTACAATGTGATCCACTTTAAAATTATCACATTGTCAAAAATTGGAAATCTTTTAAATATCAAGCGAGGAAAGGCATGTAGGGAAATAGAAAGCCTCTCGAACTTCTGGAGGGAATGTCCTTTGCCTCGGCAACCCTGCTCCTGGTGCAAACCCCAGAGACAGGCTGGCACAAATCCGTGAGGGGACAGCTCTGTGCATGTTCCTTGCAGCCAAGAAGTGGAGTCAACCAGGAGTCCATTGCTAGGACAAGGGCAAATGCGGTTACATGTAAGCCATCAGCTGTAATAATTAGACTCACAGCTACAACAAGGGTGGATTGCAAAAGCATAGAATTGGATTTTTTAAAAAAGTAAGCAAAAGAATGAGATCTTTAGCACATTGCTTTTTGCAGTTAGACACACACAGGCATAAAGCAATACCATGTATTTTTCAAGTAGGTTTATACATATGTCTAAATCAAAATAGGAGTGAGGAGGACTGGAGTGGGGGTCAGGACATAGGAGAGAAAGCCACTGTAAGATAAAAGAGGGACCTTTTGTGGATTGATGAATGCACCATGAACTTAAGAGTAGAACTAATTTAACTCTGTGATCCAAAAGAGAAGAAGAAAAGGAAGTGAAAACAAATTGGAACCTGGGTAATAACCTTGAGATATTCTGTTTATATGCTGTGTAATAAATCATTGATAAACTTCAATTCTTCATTATTTGTAATAGATTATTTGCCACACAATTCCCAGCTGTCGGGTCCCCAGGGCTGAGAGCCAGAGGAGGAGTGGTCTGTATTCAAATTCTTTGCCTAACATAATCCCACGGAAGTGAATGCCGCTATAAAAACCGAAGAGAGGCTACTGCACTATTCGAAACAAAATGAGGAGAAAGATTTGGAAAAGGTTTGCAATTATTATTCCATAAAGACTGAGTCTGACTACCTCCTCCATATTTTATTTCCTCCTTTCAATATTTAAAATCTTCCCCTTATATGTGTAGAATGAAAAGCAGAAATCTAAACAGATCTAACATTTTCTCCCGAGTTCCCAGAGCCCACTTCACTTGGATGTCAGACTCTAAAATTCCTAATACAAATGAGCAGGAGACAAAATCATTTTGTGGGATTCTGAAATGAAGTATTTCAGTGGAACACAGAGAAACAGTTAAATTTTGCAAAGCTGTGAAACTGGAGAGGGGGCTGGCCTCAAAATCTACCAACCAGAGACCTGGAAGGAATTGCTTGCTTGAGATTCATTTCTCTCTCTCTCTCCGTTCCCCCTCTATTTGCACCAAACTTGCCTGTCGATTTCATCAAAGAGATACTTGAACAGATTTCCTCATCTGCCCCCATTCCAAATTGATCAGTTAATTAGGTTGATCTCTGTGAGCTTGTTATAGAACCAGGTCTTTTCCTTTCATGTTCTGGGGGCTCAGTGAACTCCCTTCACTGTGGTGTGCTTCTTAGAGGCATCCAGGAAGACGAGCATCCCTTACTAATATTTTATCCTGCACACAAATGCATTTTATTCAATGTGAATTTGTAATTTTTTTTTAGCATATTATTGCAAGTGCATTGTGCAACCCCTTACTTCTGGGTCAGAATTGAGTGGGTTTCTGTTTCTTATTTATTTATGATTCATCATTTTAAAATATGAAATTCTTGGTCTCGTACAGGATTGCCATTGATTTACTTCATATATTTGCTTTGAGGATCAGAATTGGTAAATAACATGGATGTGTCTTGTGGTAATTGACCATGAGGCAGTGTGTGTGTGTGTGTGTGTTTGTGTGTGTGGCTTGCGGCTGCTGGGTGAGGTCACTCCTTGGGTCTAAACACATGGGCATTGTTAATGACCAGAAGTACTCTAGGAGGAAGTGGGGCTGGTGTCCTGGGTACCATCTAACTCCCTCAGAGGGGCTCCAACCACTTGCAGACCATTATCTCATTAGTTCTCAAAATATCCCAGTGAGGAAGAAGGGAAGGGAGATGCTGATAGATAATGAAATGCTATTAAGCACTTTGCTAATGAAATAATCACTTCCTTTGCCCCACCCCCAAATCCCCAAGCCCAGATGCAGAAACTGAGGCAGAGGGAGCCGACCTTGCTGACCCAGGATCCCCAAAGAGAGTGAGAGCGAAAGCAAGAAGCGGGAATGGGAGGCTGTCACCTGGAAAGCTGATAGAACTGTTTTTTAAGGAAATCTGTGGAGAAGGGCTCCTTCCCTCACCCAAGATGACAGCAACCTTTTATTTCTAAACCAGCACTGGATGTGAGTAGCAGGAAAGTCAGAAATGTGCTGGGAAGAGGGCTGGGCCCTGGGCCAAGATAAAGCCACAGATAGTCTCTTGGAAGTGGGCACTTGGGGTGCAGGTGGCCTCTTCTGCTGACTCAGGACTTCCCTGAGAAGTACGACGCAATTCGGTCTGTGTCTTTATAGATGCACACAGCACATACTAGACTGACCTCATTTTGCCTAATTCCTCAGATTTCTACCAAAGCCTTTGAGGCTATTTTCTTAAAGAAGTGCTTTGATAAGGACTTGGATTTTTAAATAAGCTGAGTTGGTTTAAGCTTCTTCTCTGCTTTGAAATTATGAATTATCTTATGGAAAAGTGTTTTGAGAGTCACCTAAGAGGACATTTCTGGGTCCGTTCTTTTACCTGTGGAACTCCCAGTCTCCACCCTCACGACACCACTGGCTCCGGCCCTTCTCAGAGGTCCCCTGTGTTCCTCTGTACAGATTTCTTGCCTTTACACTCCCTCCTCTAGGCTCCATGACATCCTCCTTCTCCGGAGGAGAGGGATTAAGGTGCAAATGGCTGGTAAGACATAGGTCAAAGGAATAAATCTTTAATTGTGGAACAGTAGGCCTGAGTGAGAATTTGTGAGAAGAGGGAGTTTTATGGCATTCCATCAGTCACCTCCTTGGAAAGGTCAACCCCACCAGGAAAAGACAGCCTTGTTCCTAACAAAACACAGGTGCGACTGTTTCCCAGTTGGAGTCAGCCTCTTCGACATGTTGAAAGGTGTTAATGAGAATAAATAGCATCAAATTCGTTCGTTCATTCAATCATTCATTCAGCAGACACAAAAAATGAGTACGTGATAGCCCCTCAGACCAGAGAGCTCACAGACATGGAAACAAATTATTGCTGTGCAATAGTGAGAAGCATAACAGAGGCAGAGAAAGCAGACATTTCTAACATAAGAGTGGCAGTGTTCAATGAGTTTACAGATCATCAAAACTCAAGAAGACATTTCTATGCCCCAAGTCCTAGGTAAGGCTGGCAGGAGTAATATTTAGTGGCTATAAATAGATGGTCCAGGATAGGTTTATTTATTTTATTTTGGGATTTTTTTTTTGGGGGGGGGGATTAGGTTTATTTATTTATTTATTTATTTTTATAGGCAGTACTGGGAATTAAACTTAGGTCATCGTGCATGCTAAGCTTGCACTCTACCACTGAGCTATACCCTCCCTACCCAGAATAGGTTTAAAAAGACCAATGGAATAATTCAAGATTGAAGCCATCTGTTGCCGGAGGAGGGTATAACTCAGTGGTAGATCTCGTGCTTAGCATGCACAGCGTCCTAGGTTCAATCCCCAGTACCTTCACTGAAATAAATAAATAAAAAAAAAACTTAATTACCTCCCCCAAAAATGTAAAATTAAAAAAAATTTTTTAACAAGACATCTGTGGCTATGACCTGGTGGGCAGGAGTACAGACTATGAAATTGGGTGGACCCGTGTCCCAATCATGCCTCTATCATTTATTCTTTCTATGATCATGGACAAATGTCACCTCTCTGTGTCTCTGTGTCCTCATCTGTAGAATGAAAGTAATAAATAGGTCCTGTCCAAAAACGTTGTTGGCGGATTAAATGAAATCGTATGTTTCAAGTGCTTAGAAACTTGCTTGGCAAAAAATCAGCACTCAGTGAGACTGAACAACTATTATCGTTACTCTGAAAAGGACTCCTTTCTGAGAAAGCAAAATGAAAGATCGCAAACTTTTATTTTCCAGCTTTTCCAGCTGCAATCAGTGGTTTTCTGATAAACTCATTGGATTGCCTACTGGTCTCCCAGGGGATAGGAGGCAACAAGGCAAATCATCTCTTTCAGACTTGATATTCTGCCCAAAAGAAAGTGGACGCCACTTGTGTCACCCCAGGGTTCTTGATCAGCAAGAAGAGAAAACCCGGTTCTGCTTGGACACACACCCCGAGCAGGGTGCATGCCATGAAGCCTTCAGGAAAACAGCCCACTGTGTGCTTCCGTGACATGTGACCCTTCCAGGGAGGACCGCTCCTGACAGTGAGACGCTCTCAGAAATGAGCTCATCTCTGCCATCACAACAGGTTCCGAGGAGGAAGGAAGGGGCGAAGTATTGAAAGAATCCAAGGTAGCTGTGATGGACTTGATGATCCCAAACTTTAAAAAGACTCTTGCATAAGATTGAGAAAAAGCACGCAACCAAGAGTGATTACAAGAGGCGTGTTGGGGGGAGGTGAGCTGAGGCTTGCAAAACACTTGTAAAGCCCACAAGGGACTTACAGATGTTCCAGATAAGATCAGGGAGGGAGAGACGGAGCTTGCAGCTGCTGGTGAAATTGCAGCTTGGTGGCCAAAGGAGGCAGAGTTCAGAGAGACCAACTTCCGTCTGATTTCTCTGACAAAGAGAATGGCGGGATAGAAGGCAGAGAGAACGAGCACTGGCGGGTCACTGTGGAAGCCGACCAGCTTTGGAGAAAAGTGCAGCTACTCTGAATTCAGATTTCAGTGAATTATGTTGCAAGTTCCTGGGGCAACTTGCAGATGAGCTTGTGCAGTCATTCCTGGTCGAAATGGGAAGAATCTTAGAGAAGAGGAGTTGTGTTGGAAGAAGATGCTGGCCAGCATGTGTGTTTCTGTTTCAGAATGGAGAGGAAGTTGATTTTACAGGGTACAGACAGGTAAGCGGATTGTCCATCTTGGATAAGAGTTGGATATGGAAGGGTTAATTTGTGAGCACTTTGAAGAGAATGTGGGATCTTTGGAACACAGCACAGGGTGACAAGGAGCTCATCCCCCTCCTCTTTCCCTTCCTGTCCCTCCCCCTCCTCCCTCCCTATCCTCCTTCTGCCCTTCCCCCTCCACTTTCCTTTGGAATTCTTGTGCCAAAGTCCTGAGAAATCAACTGGTGAGAGGGAAACATGGCAGCAGAGTATGTCACTGTCATTTCTAGGATCCACTCTATAATAAGGATGCAGACAAAGTTCCAAGGAGAGGCAACCAACAACCACATTACCCGGGGAATAAGCTGGGGATGTTGGGCTGGTGTGAGCACCAGTCAGCTGCGGAGGCCACCCTGACTGGTGCTCACACACTGGAGGGCCATCAGGTGGGAGCACACGTCTGCTATTTCCCTAGGACCCTGGCTTTCCAACTTGCCTGGCTGTTACCTACACTAAGAGTGACATTCGATATCTCAACCCAGAATACACATAAACTCACGCATGTAAGAGACAAGCCTTTCAGAAAAATTATTAGTTTTACTATATTCAATTTATTTTTATATTTTCTATTCTACCCCATCCTATCCTCTTCTAGTCTATTCTGTCTTGTTCTACTTATTCTATTCTTTTCTTTTTTTGTAAAAAATGCTTGTTGGGTGCAAATGACATTTAAAAAATCCCTGCCCTCGTGGAATTTACAGATGACTCACAACAAGCACATTAATGATGGATGGATTCTGACTGTGGCGAGTACAGAGAACCCCGAGAGGGTGCCAGTCGAGTGCAAGAGTCAGAGATGTGTCCCTGAGGAGGTGGCATTAAGACTGCCACCTGAAGGGTGAGTATGGCTGGTTGCAAGGAGAGGGGGCGAGGAGATCGGAAAGGAACATTCCAGACAGAAGAAACAGCAAGCATCTGGGGATATGAAAGAAATTCAGGCTGCTGGGATGCAGAGGGGGAGGGAGGGAACTGATCCCACATGGTCAAGAAGTGGGATTTGATACTAGGAGCAAGGCGAACCATTAGAGGGTTACTGAGGTACAAAAAGACATAGAGATAGAGAGAGATTTAGAGACATAAAGAGAGATGGAGAGATAGAGGAATATCGAGACAGAGAGACGGGATTTGAGAGATGTGTGGGATGCAAAATCCGCATGACCAGATGGGAGGATGAGCTGGAGGGAGGAGGCAAGGAAGACCCCCGCGTTTCCATCTTGAGCAGTTGGTGGTGCCGTGCCGATGAGGCAGGGCAGGGAAGGAGTCCTATTCATGGAGACAAGGCGCAGAGGACACAGAGCCACGAGTGGGGGGAGACGGGGTCAGTTGGGGACATCTTTGCTCATGTAGCTTCATCTCCTCAAAATACCACCAGCCCACTTGTCTGCTGGGAGCACACCTGCTTCTCCGCCAACACCCAGGAAGCCTGTCTCAACACTCGTCTTTGCCAGACAGGAGTGCTCTCCACTCTGTGATCCAATTCTTCCTTCGAAATTTTTGATAACTTCCTCAGCCACACTTCATCACACTGGTTTCTTTGTCTGTAATAACAATAAAAATAGTAGTACCCACGGGAACTTCTGCCAGCCCGTTACACCTGCTGTCTCATTTAATCTTCACGACAGCCTTTTATGGTCAATATCATTACTCTCCTCATTTCATTGGGAAACTGACACGGGGGCAGGTCAGGTCACTTCCCCAGCAGGCGTGGCACTGCTGGTCCGGGGTCTGGGCAGAGCTCGGATCCAAGCCCAGGTGATCTGGCTTCTGGGTCCACACTCTTATTCATTGTGTGTGTCTTGTTTTCCACTGGATTGTAGACCTTGAAGTTAGGAACCATGTAATAGTACTTTTTTTTTTTTTAAAGAAACACACACTTTGAGAGCTTTAAAGAAACGAAATAAGAAAAACGCAACTGCAACTTGTAAAGAAAACCAAAGTGAGTGGTTATCTAGATTTTTTTTTCTATGAATCCCAGAAATTTTGTGATTTGCAAATCAAGATGTTTTCATAGAATTCTTGAGTTAGATCTGGTCCTGCTCCCTAATTTTAAAGATGAGGAGATTGAGGACCCACCAAAAGGTTAAGTGCCCAAGGCCAGAGTGTGTGGCAAGGCTGAAGAGTGGGGCCAGGTGCTGCCTGTTTCTGATTGTGACTCCAGTGCCCTTGAGTGAGCGGTGGGTGTTCCGCTCTGCCTGTAACCTACCCTCAACCTAGGGCCCCGTATTCTCCCGGGTGAACCTTTTACTGCAGGCACGTGGTCACTAGAATGTAATCTACACCAGGGTGGGGATCCTTGTTTTGTCTGCTGTTGTAACCTGGTACCTGGAATCAGCCTGCCTCATTGTCGACACTCTAAGTACACAGTGAATGAACCACTGGGTTCTCTAAACACATCTCTAGGTTTTCTGACTCCACGGCTTTAAATGGAATGTTTTTGTGCTAAAACAAGCAAACAAACAAAAAACCCCCAAACAAAAAGCAAACAACCTCTTAATTCTCTCCAACTCTCCAAAACCTATCCCATTCTTTAAGTTCAAGTTCAAATTTCCTTTTGTGAAATCTTTCCAAAATGCTGTCTTTCCTTCCTCTGAATTCATATGGTGTCTCTATGTATTTTTTGTTTGGTGATGAGAACATTTAAGATCTAGTCTCTTACTGTTTTTTTTTTTTTTAACCTGCCCAGTGCCCAGCACAGCACCTGGGCACCATCATAAGTCCTTAAAAAGGTTTGCTAGGATGGATCAATGACATGAAAACATTGTTCACCCGTTTAAAGAGGGGTTGGGATTGCTCATGTAACTCTAAAGTGGGTCGGCAAAATTTCTCTGTGGAAGGACAGAGTAAATATCTTAGGCTTTGCATGCTGTGAGGTGTCTGTAGCAATCATTCAAAGCTGCCATGTAGTGTAGAAGCAGCCACAGAAAATAGGAAAATGCCTATGTTTCAGTAAAACTTTATTTGTGGATATTGATATTTGAATTTCATATAATTCTCATATGTCATAAAATGCTATTCAAAATTTAAAAAGAACTATTTAAAAATGTAAAAACCATTCTTAGCCCTCAGACTGCAAAAACCTAGCATTGGTGCAGATTTGACCCGCGGGCCGTAGTTTGCAAACCCCTGCTCTGTTCAGAGGCTTGGAGCTGGTGGTAGAAACGACTTTTGACCCCATGGAGTTCATGTTCATCTCAGCCTCATTCTCCTCAGTAGGAGGGGCTACTCACGTCCTAGGAAGCTGCTCTCATGGGAGATTTCCAAGCAGAGGTCTAGGGATTATCTGGCAGGGGATGCAGAGGAGACCACACCCCTGCCCCGGGGGGACAGGGCAGGAGGCTGGACATGAGATGACCTCTAAAACCCCTTTCTTCTGCGAGATTCCTTCCACGCAGCAAATTCCTGGGCTTTGAAGTGAAACCACGGGAGCCGAGCTGATTGGAGGGAAGGTCATTCTGAATTAGTGGAAAGGTCTGAGTTATAAAGCGGTTCATAAGGAATGATGCCTCATTGCATCCAAGGGCATTCAGCAATCAATTGGACACTTAACAAAGGACTGTCAATAGTCCATCGGAATTGCACTTTATATTTTTCAAAGTGCTCTCTGGTACATTATCTCCACTGATCCCCTGGGGAACCCTAGGAGCTGGACAACTCCATTTTACAGGTGAGATCAGAAGGCGCTTGCTCCGTCTGAGATGGTTCAGAATAACCGCCGTCAGCCTGCTGTTGAGATAGAAAAATGACAGTTTTACATTTTGTATTGAGGGTGTATTATGGATTCTTAAGGATCTCATTTATATTGGTCTGATGAATAAACATTCTGAATTCATGCTTGTTTTTAATCCTTCAGAATCTACAAGAAACATGGCCACATCCCCAGATGAGCACGTGGAGTCTGTCGAACTGCAGTGATAAAATATAGTAAGAGTTCATTAAAAGTTGGAAAACTGGGCTTCACCTGTTCCCTCACATCGGGGTGAAAATGGTGTTTCCGCTGTCTGACCTCGGGCGGGGAGGTGAATGTTGTCCTCATCAGGGCAGAAAGTTCAAAGGGTCAGAAATGCACGTTGAATTAGAAAGAATCTTGAGTGTCCAAAATTCTTCATTCGGTAAATGAGTACTTTAGAGCAATTCGAGAGAGTGTCTCTGACATGGGAGGTGTCACTGCCTTTGGTGGTTTTCCTTCATCCCTGTCCTAGAAAGTGTGACTTGGGGCGGGGTGGGGGGTTGGACACACAAGCAGCAGATAGCCAGCCAGCCCTGATGATTTGGGGGATAAATCTGCTTTTCCTTCCCTCGACTTGGGGGCTCTCATCAACATCTTCCTGCCAAATGAGGCTTTGGCACAGCTAAGTGTGCCTTGGCAAACCTTTTAAATTTCCCCAGAGCAACTTCCTGGTTCTTAATTAGGCCTTTTATTCCTAGATGTCTATATTTAACTGTGCTCTGTTAGCGCTGACCCCTTTTGGATACTGCCAAGGGCTTGAGGGAGGTGGTGGTTGAGTCTAGACAGGGCAATTATTCAGATAACTAAGTTCCCCAAACTTAATCCTTAAAGTAAGACACCGTGAGGGTATGTTCTGGTAGTGAGAGAATCCTGATCAAACTTATGAGTTAACTGCCCAGCGCCCTTCCTTCACTTTGCCCAACAGAGGCAGAGAGCAAACCCTTCATCAGCGGAGAGAGACAGGCCAGTAACTGTCAGGGTCTCACCCATGAACTTGGCGGGATGGAGGACAGAGCGGAAACAACCAAGTGAAAAAGGGGCGGAGAGGAAGGCTCTCAGCTGTGCACAGGGAAACTGCAGAATGTTCACTCCACTCTTGTATGTAAAAGAGAAAAATCGAACATAGCCTGAGCATCGATTGCAGGAGAAACGGGTCTATAAACTGGAGTCTTTCATTCAAGGGAATACGACTCAGCGGGGAGAAAATGAATGCCCGAGAGTGATGCACGTGGATGTGGGGAAATCTCAGAAATGTACTGCGGAGTGTGAAAAGCAAGTTGCATAAGGGTACCTACTGTAATGAAAACATTTGTAAAAATTTAAAGCATCAGTGATAATTATACTGTATATTATTTACGAATAGCATATATGTAGTACCAGAATTTTAAAAATCCACAATCAATAAAATGTTTAAAAGCCCAAGTCCATTGTTTTATTTTAAAAGAAAGAAAGGAAACACATGGTAACGCCACACATTTAAGCTCAGGAGAGTGGTCACCTCTAGGGAGGGGACAAGGGAGTGAGACTGAGCAGGGCTCACAGTCTGCAGTGGAGTTAGTCCTGTTCCTTTTTTTCAGCTGGGTGGTGAATTCGTGGGGAGTTCCCATGGTATTATTAGCTCTACTCTTTAATGAGCCTGAAACCATTCATTAAAAATGCAGGGGGTCTCAAAGGAGCGCTGGGGCTACTATTTGTTGGGGATGGGGTGGGGTGACAAGCAACCCCTTAGGAGAGGAGAACCTATGTTTTCTCTCCTCCCTGAGCTGTGATCAAGTCCCCTTTCAGGAAAACAAGAGTGTTTGTGGGGAGCTATGAATGGAAGTGCAGAGAACAGGATTTTAGAACCAGTTCTGCCTCTCTCAGGAGCTGAGAGATGGGCAGTGAGCCCTTCCCTTTCCCAGGTCTTTCCTCTGGAATCGATCTTGCCAAATTCTAGCTGCCTTTGGTTGTTGGAAACTGTCCCAGGAGGGCCTGAAAGGCAGCCTTGCAGGGGAATTGGCCCCACTGGTGTTGGCTGCTTGAGATAAAGTGTAGTGGGTGAGGAGGGGAGTGGGCTTATAAGTACTGGACAGAGTTGAGTTAAAACTTTGCTTATATAATTCTTTGTGCCTTGCCAATGACATGGGGAAAGGTTACATGGATCAAGAGAGTTTCTTCTGTTTGTTTTATTTTGTTTTTAACTATTATTTTGGAGAATTTTGAACATGTATAATATTTAGATACTATTATCCTTATTTTTTTGTTAGATATCTTTAAAAAATTTATTTTTTGTTGAAATGTAGATGATTTACAATGTTAGTTTCAGGTATAAAGCAAAGCAATTCAGTTATACATACACATACATACATATATTTTCAGATACTTTTCAATTGTAGATTATTACAAGAAATTGAATATAGTTCGCTGTGCTATACAGTAGGTCCTTGTTGTTTATCTATTTTATATATAGTAGTGTGTGTCTGTTAATCTCTAACTCCTAATTTATCCCTCCCTGCCTTTCCCTTTTGGTGACCATAGTTTGTTTTCTATGTCCGTGAGTCTATTTCTGGTTTGTAAATAAAATTTGTATCCTTTTTTAGAGTTCAAATGTAAGTAATATCATATGATATTTGTTTTTCTCTGTCTGACTTACTTCACTTAATATGATCATCCCTAGGTCCATCCATGTTGCTGCAAATGGTATTATTTCGCTCTTTTTATGGCTGAGTAGTATTCCATTGTGTATATATACCACATCTTCTTTAACCAATTCATCTGTCAGTGGATATTTAGATTGTTTCTAAATCTTGGCTATTGTAAATACTGCTGCTATGGAACATTGGAGTGCATGTGTCTTTTTGAATTGGAGTTTTCTCCAGATATGTGGCCAGGAGTAGGATTGCTGGATCATATGGTAAGTCTATTTTTAGTTTTTTGAGGAATCTCCATACTGTTCTCCATAATGGCTGCACCAGTTTACATTCCCACCAACAGCGTAGAAGGGTTCCCTTTTCTCCATACCCTCTCTAGCATTTATTATTTGTAGACTTTTTGATGATGGCCATTCTGACTAGTATGAGATGATAACTCATTATAGTTTTGATTTGCATTTCTCTAATAATTAGTGATACTGAGCATCTTTTCATGTGCCCGTTGGCCATCTGGATGTGTTCTTTAGAGAAATGTCTATTTAGACTAATACCCTTGTTTTTAAAAGTACCCATCACCCTGCACCCAAAACCATAAACTCATGGTCAGTCTTGCCCCATCCATCTCTGATCCACTCATCAGCATTTCTTGTACTATTTTGAGACAAATCTCAGACAAAGACCAGAGTCGTCTGTCCAGAGAAACAGAACCAATAGAATAATCTCTATCTAATATCTCTCTATATCTATAACTTTCCAATTATCTCATAAATGCCATAATTTTCATTTTTACAATTTGTTTATTTTAGTTAGGATCAAACTAAGGTCTACATGTTTTGATTGGTTAAATATGTGTTTTACATCTCTTAATCTACAGGTTCCCCTAATAGTTCTCTCTCTTCCTTGCAGTGAAATTTTATAAAGTATCAATTTGTCCTATAGAAGCTCTCACAGTCTGGACTTTGCTGGTAGCATTCTCTTAGTGTCATCCATTCTGTTCTTCTATCCTCTATGTTTTTTTGTAAGCTGATAGCTAAATTTAGAGCCTTAAACAGACATTTAAAGAGACATGTATTTGCATAATTTTAAGAGCTCACTGAAGAAGTCTTTATTACACATTCTGCAAACAAACAAACAAACAAACAAACAAAAGCAAACAATTCTCTTCTATTAGCTTGCTGAGACCTAAAATTGCACTTCTAATAATATTTTGGTTTTAAAACTCAAAATACAAATACCCTTAGAAAAGGGAAAACTTATTAGGTCTTTATTCTTGAGGATGAATGCTTTTATGAGGTCCTTATCTGAGCTGGTTTCTGAAAGTGAAGGAGAGAAGGATGTTGGTGAGAACACATGGGCAGTGGTGTGCATTTCATATCCAAGTGACAGTGGGACCACTATCGGGACAGAACAAGTTACAATAGGGCTCATCCTTAAAGCCCCCTCAGCTATTAAGCAGTTACAGTGCTATAGACCCCTGTATTCAGTGCTTGCAAGCAATTATTTTGTTTCAATCTTATAACAGCCCTGGGAAGTGAGTAGAATTTATAGCCATTTTAAAGATAAGAACACTGAGGCTCAGCCAAGCTTAAGTAACTGGTTGAAGGTCATGCAGCAGGATTCCTCCCTACATTCTTGGCCCCAGTGCTCTTTCCACTAACTCGTAGCTGCCACCCTGGCCCCTACACTTCATTCCCTCCAGCTTTGGGCTGGCTTGAGAGGGGGTGATGAGACATGACCCCCTCACACGAGTGCTTTCCAGCCTCTGGTGTAGCCTGTTCTGGGACACATTCTGGGGCTCCTGCCCAGAGCTGGGCCATCTCAGATGGCGGTCAAGGATCTGCCCAGTGGCCTCTGAGTAACAAGCCTATTTTGTTTTGTTTCTTTCTTCCCACCACATCCTTTTCTGTGAAAGAAAATAGGAACACTATCTCTGGAAAATCAGCCTGCTGATTAGACAGAAAAGATGCTATGACTTCTGTGGTGCTCCCGTGAGTCAGCAGGATTTTCAAAAAGAAATTTTAATTTGTTTATGGCACAAAGGAAATTCTAACAGAATTTTTTTTAAAGAGACAGTCACCCAGAATTCCATCACCCCCATGAAATCAATTGTCTCCCTTTATTGGTGTTCCTGGTCAGTCCCTGACTGGAGGCATGAGCAGGTTTTCCAGTTCTGTTGGGTTCCTCTCTAAGCCCACAGAACAGTCAGAGGAGTGAGGAGAGACATCTGCTCTCATCTGCCCCTGATTCCTGGCCATTTTGAAGTTGCTCAATTTGAAGCATTAACCTGCAAGGGGCCAAGGAGAGGGACCATCAGAGTCTTACTAACTTACAGCTTCCTCGTTTTCTTCTGCTGGCCTCTTGGAGAACACAGCCATGAACCTTCATAGGGTAGCTCTTTCTTTTAAAAACCAGAAGAGGTGGATCAAAACTAGCAAAGGTAATTGAGAAAGAAGAAGGAGAGAGAAACCAGCTACACCGCGCAAGCAGTTCTGATGTTCCTTAGCACCCACATCAGACAGAGCTGCAGCTCCTATTTCTGGGCAACTAAGACCTCATTATTTAGAAAGATGTATTTTGTATGCAATTTCAACATTCTAAGACAGAAGGAAGCATGTGGCACCAGTTGAACGTTGGCCCATTGTCAGCTGTTTATTCATATTATATCTGTTCCATGCAAGCCCGAGGTAGACCACTGTTAACCTTAATCAATTTCCTGCATATTTCAAGAGTTAAGTTATGCCAGGCACAATCTCTGGCTTCAGCCAGCTGAGAGGAAGGTGCAGGGCACTTACTCTCAGGACCTACATACAGTAAAACCTTTGAGGCATCCTTAAGGAGAAATGCAGCAAGGAAAAAAAAAGTAAAGTTTTTGAAAGAAGTCATTTGTCTTTAGCCGAATTTTTCTGGGTCTGATACGTGTTGCTGCAGACATAAAACTGTCTGGAGTCTGGCTTCAGGGTTTAGAATTATAAAATATTCATGGTGTATAATTTTGCATAATTTGTTTAGCTACCAAGACATAATTTAGTTATTTGGCGCATGAATCCTTGGGAAGGCCAAAAGAAGAAAAAAACGGGCTTTAAGAGGCTGACTCCAGCTTTGATGCTAATATAGATAAGATGAACGTGCCCTGTAGTGCGCTGGGTGCTCAGCACACGTCCACACACACACACACACCATTCGCGTGTAATTGATTTTTTCCTCACCGATCCTTAGCTCTGTTTTATCAGCCATTTTACATACAAAGTTACCTAGTGTCACTCTGTGTGATTGCCAATAAACCCAAAGGAAAGAGCTACAGAACTAGTCTTTGATTTCAGTAAGAGGTGTTTAGATGATAAAATTCCTTGAGTAGAAGGCTGATAAGAAAACAAGCATGATAATTTATTCAAAGAATTAATAACTGATCTCTGTGTCCGGTGCTGGGCTGAGCACAGACAGGTGTATTCGTCAGACGTGGTCCTTATCTCCGAGGGAGCTTTCAGTCTAGTTAAGACAAGACACATAAACAGGAACAACCGGACGAACCACCAGCTCACAGGCATTGTTTAAGCAAGTACAAACTAGCGTGGCAGAGCCCTCACACTGAGATGCAGAGGAAATGCAAGAGGAGAAGACAATGGATGTCTGTGCCCTCGTGGCCCCACCTACGTCGTGGTCCTGTCCCCTGTCCCCAGTTCCCTGTGTCGTGGCATCCCCCATCTCCGCGTCTGCCGTCTGGCTCCTTCCAACCCGTTCTCCATATTGATATAGTAGAGGATTGCTCTAAATGCAAATCTGACTGTGGTGTTTCCCTTAAACTAAAGAAAAAGTCCAAGGGGGAGTGTCTAGCTCAGTCTAGAGTGTGTGCTTAGCATATCTGAGGTCCTGGGTTCAATCCCTAGTACCTCCATCAAAATAAATAAACCTCATTACCCACCCTAAAAAAGAACTGCTTTAAAAAAAAAAGAAAAGAAAGAAAGAAAAAGAAAAAGTCCAGACCCTTTAGTTTGGTGTACAAAGTCCAGCCCCCACGCCCCAGGTCTCCTATAGAACCCGCCTTGCTTCCCTACCTCACAGCGTGTCTTCTCCTCACTCCTCACCTCCTTGCCAGCTCACCTCCAATTCCTCTTCAGTGTCAGCTTAGGCTCCCCTCCTTCTAGGAGTCTCCTGTAACTCCCTGAGAAGGGGCCAGTGCTCCCTGCTGTCCTTCATCACGCTGGAACCTTCCCTGGCCTACACTCACTACCCAGCGAGCTCAGAGTCAATAATTGGCAATCAATGATGTGAGTAGGGCTCTGAAGTCAGACTTCTGGGTTTGAAACCAAGACCCATCATTTGCTTGTTTTGTAATCTTTTTTTTTTTAATTAAAGTACAGTTGACTTACAATATTATATTAGTTTCAAGTGTGCAACATAGTGATTCAATACTTTTATAGCTTATACTCCATTTGAAGTTATTATAAAATACTAGCCATAGTTCCTGTGGCGAGCTTTGTAATCTTATGGTAAATTGCTTACCTTCCCTTTATCACTGTTTTTTCATCTCTAAAATGGGGATAATGATGATACATACAATTCAGGGCTACTGTGAGGAACAAAGAGGTTGTACGTGTAAAAGTACCTAGACTGGGGCCTGGCACGTACTCTGTCCTCAGTAAACGTTGGCTGCTCTAGATAATGCTTGCTTGTTAAGGGAATTGCGGGGATTTATGGCAGGTGTACATACATGCCCATACATGCACACATGTGTACATGCATTATCTATAACACAGACTACTGTGTGATGTAACAATTACTACCGCTGTGACAATCACTGGTTAGTATCCCTCTTGGCACTGTAAACCCCTGCTCCCCACTGAGCAAGCTATGGCAGCCAATCCCAAGGGCTGACAATCAACACTTGGGCTTACTTACAACCGCCCCCAACCTGCTGTGGGGGAGACTCTATTCTCAAAGGAAGGGCAGGGTCCGGGAGTGTTTGTGGTTGTGACTCCAGTCCTGAGCACAGACCCTGGTGTGTGGACCGTGTTCAATACTTATTTTGTGAATGCATGGATGAACAGAGTTGTGTAAGGTTTCTTACAGGAACAAAATTTTTTTTAATTGAAGTATAGCTGGTTTACAATGTTGTGTCAATTTCTGGTGTACAGCATAATTTTTCAGTCATACATATACATACATATATTCCTTTTCATACACTTTTTCATTGTAGGTTACTACAAGATATTGAATATAGTTCCCTGTGCTACACAGTAGGACTTTGCAGGAACAGAATTTTTGAAAGAGCAGAAAAAAATGTAGGATTGGGTTTGTCAGAGGTAAGTGGGGAATCTGGTCCTGCCTGAGGGAACAGCATGAAGGTGTGGAGGAACAGAGTATGAGAGGGATCAGGCAATGGTACCTGCATTTTTTGTGCTGTAGGAATCATTTTCTGTGCACAATTGTGACTTAAACCCACACACACGGAGTGCCTGACTGGAGAATATAGCTGGCTTATTACAGCATTAAAAGCAGGGCAGTAAAAATAGAGATTAGAAAATGCACAACGGAAGAACAGTAAAAACCAGAAGTCTACATGTAAGCAAAATAGCTTTGATTGCAGAATGACTACCATAAATTTGTAATTTCATATGAATTTTAAAGCTAACCTTTTACAGATTTTAACAGTAATACATATTCATGGTGGAGAATTTGAGATGTGCAGAAAGGCAGACAAAAAATAAAAATTACCCATAATCCCACCCCCAAAATAACCACATTGATGTAGTTATGCCTCTAGTTGGTTTTTTTTTTTTTTTGGCCTGTGCACATGTCCATCATTGAATATAAAATTTTGCATCTTTATCCCTTTGTTGTCAGGAATAGCCTGGTCCAAATCTGTCATTCTGTGTTTAGTTTTGTTGCCTAGGCACCTGGAATTGCAGGCAGGTTATTATAACAGGGGTCTTGGAGCCATTAGGGGAAAGTCTGCTCCCTGCTGGGCCTTTAGTGGCTGGGGACAAGCATCTCTTTGCTGGGAGAGGCCACTGGTCACTGTCAGATGCAGAACTATTTCTAGGCAGCCCTTGGCTGGCTTCTGGTCGTGTATCCTGAGATGACACCACTTCGACAGCCAGGGCCCGCTGGGACGCAGCTTGCTTTGGCTCCCTCTCTCAGCTTTGGCCTTCTGGCCACTGGGCTTAACTATTGGACTTTTGATGGTCTTGGTGGCTTCGTGGAACCTCCTCTAGAGTGTGATGACCCAGGGCCTGGACTTGGTGGATGGACTCCGTGTGTGTGTGTGTGTGTGTGTGTGTGTGTGTGTGTGTGTGTGTGTGTGTGTTTGTACAAGCGGGCATGTGAACCCAATGTTAGTGCTTGACTGTCCCTGGCCTGTAGTGGAGGGGTAGGTTGAAGGCACCTGCCCCCACCCACTTCCCTGCACAGGCTCCACTCCTGGCCCCACCAGAGATTAGATAGAAATGAGACCAGAATTCTATGCCTAGGACCAGGGTTCACAAGTGTGGACTGACTTTAGAAACAAGGGGACATTCCAGATGTCACAATGGAGCTGTGATGTCACACCTGGCTTAGTGGCTCTGCTTCTTCACTCCAAGTCCCAGAGTGGTAGGTTCCAGCTGCTGAATTCCCACTGGGCTGAGGTCACAGTTTGTCCCAAGCCTGCACCAAGACTGAGTTTGCGGTGGGCACCTTGGTGAGAATCAAGGGACCGCAGGACCGAAGGGGGGGGGGTCATTCCCAGCAAGAAGAGGTTTTAGAAATTATCATCCATCTCCCCACACAATGTGAGGATCCCTTCTGTAAATCTCCCAGCAGAAGATCACGAAGCAACTCCTTGACATGTCCAGTGACGAGGGACTCATTCACGCACTCATCATTCAGAATGATAGGCAGTTCTCCCACATTAAGCTGAAATAAGTTTTGGGGACCATCTATCCAGATACCCTCATTCTGCCAGGGAAGTAGCCCACGGAGAACCCAGACTGGCCCTATTGACATCTGGGCAGCCCTCTTCTTCCTTCCAAACCAGGAGTGAACATTCTGCCCACCTCTGAGTGCCAGCCTGGCATAGAAGCAAGGCTGGGATGGATCCAAGGACAATGTAGCTGCTACCAACTCTGGTCACAGTGGATGTGGGGGTTTGTGTTATGGCAATAGAAGCAGGTGTGGGATAAAGCCCAGAGCCAGCAGCCCAGCAGGACCAGAGAGACAGAACACAGTCACCCCTCTGGGTGGCTTTAGCCTGACTGGATTAGGCTCTTGCTGAAATCAGAGGTGACTCCCTCCTCTGCATCAGGCAAAATGTTGGTTCTTTTTGTCATAAAGCACTATTAAGAAATTTCAGGACTCCAGGAGACTTCCATAAAACAGAACTTCTGCTCCTTTATTCTCTAGGCACAACAAAATGATAAAATTATTTAGATATTACCTTATTTGTTTCAGCTCTCTACTTTGAGTTAATTTTTTTTCATAAGTCTCAGCAAGTTTTAACCCTTCCCTTTCTTTTTGGGAGGTTGGCATATAGGTTCCGGTCGCAGTGGGCCATTGGCTTCAAGGTATCTGACCCCTTTTATCATATTTGGGGCAGCAATAATTGGTGGGTGTGGTATTTGATCACAACCCATTACTTCGAGTAAGGGTTTCCCAGGCAGGTCACTTCCTGTTCTTTTGTAATGACTTTAAACAGCAAGCAATTTTCCAACTGTGATTTCTCCCATCAAATTTGTAAGCATCATACATACCATTTATTACAGTAAAATATAATTTAGTCCCCAGAGATAGTGCATACACATTTTGGTGTGACTCTAGAATAGTAGTTAAAAGTTTCAATGGGTTACTTTGATCATCTTCCATCTTTTCCCAAGAAAGAATTAAAGTGTATCTTTCCCAAGGGAGTTTCAGGACCACATTGAATAACTGACCAAAGACCTCTCAGAACTCTATCATAATCTGCCTGCAGATGAGATCAAGTTGGAAACCATCCCATCCTACATAAGAAAAGCAGTTTCCAGCTTAGAGCAAAGAGGGACAATTCTATTGAAGGTCAGGTAAGTTGATTTTAGTGAGGGTGGTGATGAAGAAGTCTCCGGGCTTTTGAGCAGAAATGCAAAATCCCTAACTTGGTTGTTAAGGAAGATCTACTTGAAGAAATATCAGATGACTGGAGGCAGAGAGACCATTTATGAGGTGTATTAGATAGGCCACAGGTTAGCTGTTGTAACAGAGAAACCCCCAAAGACAGTGACTTAATAAATGACACTGATGTCATATTCTGTATCTTGTTTGGTGTGATGGTTTCATGGGGGTGTACACTGTCAAAACTCAGTGAACGGATCCCTTCACTGTGGTATATTTATGCAATGGAATACTACTCAGCCATAAAAAGGGTGAAATAATGCCATTTGCAGCAATACGGATGGACCTGGAAAATATCATTCTAAGTGAAGTAAGCCAGAAAGAGAAAGAAAAATACCATATGATATCACTCATATGTGGAATCTTAAAAAAAAAATGGGAAGAAAAAAGAAACAGTAATGGACTTATCTACAAAACAGAAACAGACTCACAGACATAGTAAACTGACTTATGATTCCAGGTGGAAAGGAAGTGGGAAGGGATAAATTGGGAGTTCAAGATGTACAAATACTAACTACTATATGTAAATTAGATAAACAACAAGGTTTCTGACCATTCTGCATAGCACAGGGAACTATATTCAGTATCTTGTAGTAACCTATAATGAAATAAAATATGAAAACAACTACGTGTATGTATTGTATGACTGAAATATGCTGTACACCAGAAATTGACACATTGTAACTGACTATACTTCAATAAATAAATAAGAAAAGAAAAGAAAACAAACAAACAAATAGACATTCATTTCTCTCTCACCTAATAGTCCAAAGGTGGACAATTCAGTTGCAGTTCTGTTTTGTGGTCAGTTGGCTCCACTATCCTGAATCCGTAACTCCATCTCTGCTGTCTAGGAAAGGGGACGATGGTGAAGGAAATGCAAGGAAATTGGCTTGTCTTCAAGTGGAGGTTAACTTGGATTTGGACGCATTGCTTCTACTCATATGCCATGTGCCTAGAGTAGATCACAAGATGAAATAAAAGATCGAGAAATATAGATCTGAGCTGAAAAGCCATGTGACCAGCTGAAATTCCAGAGGATGAGGGGGTCTATCTCAGTGCAGACAGGAGATATGGGAGAATGATGCTGGAAAGACCTGGGAGATCTACCCCTCAAGAGTGGTCATGGTAACCCATGATCCATGCCAACCTTGACACAGAAGGGCAGTCACTGGAGTCATTCAGGGACAGAACCAACCCAATTGTGTCCCTGTTTGGATGCAGGGACAGAGCTAAGGAGAATTACAATTGGTTATTGGTTACAGTTGGTTGGAGATGATGGGTCAGGAAACAGTGGAGCCGTGATGGAAATGGGGAAACCAGGAGGACAGCTGGTGTGCTGGGGCGGGGCGGACAGAAGAGATGGCCAAGGGATACTTAGCGTCTCTATCCTTAGAGATGTTTAATAATAGAGGAGGCAGCTGTCACTGTTGTCTAGGGTGCGGCCCTGCCTGAAACCAGGGAGCTAAACGCAACAGTTTTTTCTGACACAGAAGGTTGAGTATTTTGAAGGTAAAACAGAGCAGGAGCTGGTGGCCGAGCATGGTTGAAATCTCTCTCGCCATCAGAGCGCCCAGCATGATGTCTGCACCTCAGCTTTCTCCACTGACCATTGGAAATCTGCAGAGTGTCCACCACGGGCTTATCGCCACCTCCTCTTTAGCACAACCCACATCCTGCCCTTTCCTGAATCCATGCTTCTTAAACCCCTGGCACAATCCATTTTATGACCATTACTGGGCTGTATGCTGCTTTTTAAAATACAGTGACAGCAGGACAAATCAAGAACATGTGTTTGATTGTTAGGCTCTGCAGTGGGCTGGGGGAGTTCAGGAATGGGGAATAACTGAGGGGTCCTGGGCTTTAGCAAAATGATCAGAAGACAATATACGTCACGTGTGTGTTGCTTGCACCACATTGCTGTTCAGCCCCTTTGTTGTATAAACGGAGAGCAGTCAGCTTTCTCATGGAGATTAGAAAGGCCAGAAAGGCACTGACTGCACATCCTACTTTGTTACTTTCTCAGCTACTCCTGAAGATGCTTGGGAAATAGATATTTGTTCAACTAATAACCATTTCAATTTAATGCAGTGTCAAGCATTTGCATACATATTCCTCCAGCAAAGGGTGACCTTTAACCAACCACCTCAAACCTCCCTGCATGTACCCCCCCCATCAGATGCAGGTGTTTTTCTGATTAGTCAGGAATTCATAAGGCTTATGCCAACTATAGGAAATGTGAGTGTGATTTATCAAGGTGTGGGAACTTGGATACATCTTTTGACTTCTCTGGGCCTCAGTTTCCTCATCTGAAAATGGGTGTGGAAACTAGATCAGCTGATAGCTGAGAACATTTCACAGCATTCAAATTCCATGATTCTCTCTTAAATTGTGCTTGTCCTCTAGATATTTTCTCAGACATCTGAGTTTGCCACTCCTCCACTTTCCTTTGGAGGTAACAGAGCAGTCTCTATAATGTGTTTACCAGTCTTTGGTGAAAGCAATTCACATAATCTTGGTTTGGTTAGGGATATGAGCATGGGTATTAAAGCAAATGATCTAACAGATAAGATACTGTATTAGTTTTTCACTGCTGCATAACCAATCACCACAAAGTTCGTGATTTATAGCCACTCAAATTACACAAATCTGGCAGTTTTTGTGGGCTGAGAATCTAGGACAGTTCAGATGGCTCCTCTGCCAGTGATGTCACCAGCTAAAGTCAAGGTGTCAGCTGGGGCTGTGATCTCATCTGAGGTTCAGGGTCCTCTTTGAAACTCTTTCAGGCTGTTGTCAGTATTTAGTCCTTTGTGGTTGTAGGACTGTAGTCCCAGTTTCTTGCTGGCTCTCAGCTGGGGGTGACTCCCTTAAAGGCTGACCTCAGGTACAAGCCATGTGGCCCTTCCACAGCACAGAAGTTTACTTCTTCAAGGCCAGCAGGAGAACATCTTCTCATGCTTCTCATCTCTTTGAAGGGCTCACCTGATTATGATAGGCTTACCCAGAGTAACTCCCTTTTAGTTACCTCAAAGTCAACTGATTAGGAACCTTAATTACATCTGCAAAATCCCTTTGCCACCAACCAGAGAGGGATATGCCACTGTATTCACAGGTCCTGTCAACACCCAGGAGGAGAGGACTACACAAGGGGAGGGGGGTATACACCAGGTAGCAGGAATTTGATGTGGGTCTTAGAATTCTGCCTATCACAGCTCTGAAAGCTGGGTTGCATTCTCAAACATACACAAAGGTAGTCAGGCATGATAACCTGTGAAACTCCAGGAATTTACAGTGGGAACTAGTGGGGCCTGTGGTGAACTAGGGCCTATGACTTCCCGAGAAAACCTTGATATGTTGCCACGGTGATCACTAAAATAATCTAGAAGTCCGGATTTTCATGTGAAAACTCCTGAGTTTTAAATTTGGACAACCATTTATAAATGGTTTTAAGATTTCAATTATTAAAAAAATATGTGTATATATTGAAATCCACAGCTGTGGGTCAGAGGCAATCTGTTGATCTAGGGTGTGAATTCTGTATTTGAGAAAGCCAGTTGGATTTCCAGTTACAGGAAATGACAAATTTGACCTTGCCAAGGAGAAATCCAACTCTAGAGACAAAATAGCTTCAGGAAGTAAGTGATTGCATCAGTCAGTCAGAGCCCTGGATGTGGCCGGGCATCTTGGGCAGCAGAAGCTGAATTTGTATAAGACAGACTCCTGAAGGGGGGCGGGGATGACTGAGGTGACAAAGTGGGAGGCAGGGTCCCGCTGGGATCACTGCTCTAAAACAGTGTTTACCCTGAAAAAAGACTCCCTCTCCACCTTGTAATGTGGTCCCATGAGCCAAATGCATATCACCTCACATTTGTAATGCAACACCTTCAATGGTTTGCCAGAAAATTGCTCCCCAAATTACACTTCTGTGAAGAGTACACAGTAATAATGCACCACAAGGGCAGAGAAAAATGTATTGCAATTGGATACATTGAATAATGTAATGTTTCAACAATACCAGAAAGAATGTTGTATTATTAAAATACCATGGCAGTTTTAAAATGCAGCATTAACATCACCATGAGCAAGCAGGAAGACTGAGAATAACAAATACTGAGCTTTTCTCAGAGCAACGGTGGGGCAAAAAAAAAAAAAATCCTTCAATCCACTTACACTTTCAGAGAATAGACAAGCTTTACAGGAAGGGATGACTGGAGTGAGAAAGAAATCGGTTTGGCTCTCATTCAATATGGGAGGGGCAGAAGGAGGGAAGTTAGAGCATCTCTTTAAGCAATCTACCCAGGTACAGTGATGCACTGAGGACCAGTCTAGATGATTCAGGCTCCAAAATGTCTACCTTTTCTGGAATTGCCAATCTTTGAGGGTAAAATAGTCAGTGCTTTCTGTCTTCTTAATGATAGTCCTTTCCTGGAGACCTGACTGGTATCCAAGCATGTTACAAGGTACATAAAGTTGAACCTGAGTGCTGTTTGTGAACCTCACACAGACAATCCCCAGGGACTCCCTCAGTGCCGGTCTATTCTCATGGGCTCCCGAGTCCTAGCTAGTCCTTAGATGATTTTACATTCTTGTAAGTCACCCTACCTGGATTTTTAATGCTTATTTAATGTGTCAACTCACCAATTTGATGTTTTCTTCTCCTGGTCACAGGAGAGGTGCACAGTGTCCTCATGGAGCACTTTGATTGCAGGAAAAGGAAATCCACCAAAACTAATTGGAGAAAAGAGGGACATGGAGTGGAGGGAGATGTGTAATTTCATAGTCCCCCAGAGCAGGCAGCTCAACTGGGCCTCACATGGCCCTGGAGCCAGAATAGGATCATCTGCAAGAGAGTCACTGTCTTGTGCTGCCACCCGGGGGCTGTCTATGCCACTATGCCAGTGGGGGTGGTTGCCTGTCTGAAAGGAATGTGCAGAGTTTGTTGCTTCTTCATCTCTGTGTATCTGCTTCATTCTGTTCTCTCTGCCAGGTGAGGAAAGAGCCACCCCAACCGTACCTTTGCAGGACCCATCGAATATAAGACCCAGCTCTGACCGATGAGAGACCCTGGTGCCCAGTTCCAAACTGGGACAAGAGGAAGTCAGGTTGACCTACCTCAAGCCCAACCAGAATCTCTCCAAGTGTTGTTTTCCTTCCCGTCAATCTAGTATTCTTTAAACTTTGCATTGTTTTCATACTGTGACCCAAAGTGGATGGAATGGGGACAGGGTCGGGAAATGCCACCATCTGAAATTGAAGCCCCAAGGACCTACCATCCCGTGGATGTGATGTGTCATCTGCTGGAGTGATGACTTGAGGCATGCTGCAAATTAGCTTAGAGGGCCACCCTGGATGCACCATGAAGATACACTGAATGCCACTGATCTGAAATAAATATTAATCATCGAAATAGTACCACATTACTGATAGAAATGAGTAGTCTGCTTGGGATGTTAAAAAAAATAAAAATAAAGAATGAGTTGAAGAGTTACTGGTTGTCTCTGGCCCTGGCCAGAGGGGTGGGTACCTTGATTGGCGCCAGGGGTCTTCTGGTCCACTGTGGGGTGCCACTTATTAGGGCAGAGGCTCATTAGGGCTGGATGAAATCAACCGTTAAACATCTTCCCAGGCCCTGCTCTGTGACCTTGCCTCCAGTTAGTCATTTTGTTTTTCAAAAGTACTTTCTGATTTAGGAAAAAAAAAAATGTACTCAGCAGCTGTCAGCCAGTCTCATGAGTCTGATTAGCTTGAACCAATCATCCAGAACTTCAAAGAACTCACAAAATTGAGCTCCTGAACCCCAGATCTGAAGACCTTGGTGATCTTGAAGGTGTCAACCAATGAGCTCCTACCTCACTTGAATGACTCCAAAGAGAAGTCCTTGTAGGCACAGAGAGAAGCATGGTGAGGATCCCTGTAACAGCTGAGAAGTTAGCATCCCATGGGCTTCTTTTCTCCAAGCCCATTAGCACATGTGGTGGGGAGATGTCCCAGCCAGGTGAGGGGCAGGTGGTCCCAGCACTGCGGCACAGAGACATCCATGGCAGGTGGAACTCTCAGAGTCCTTCACGTCACCCAGTGAAGGCAACTGCTGCTTCTCTCTGTAAATATGGCAGGAGTTGCCTAAAGAAGTCTGCCGGGAAAAGGGCAGACCAGCAGAGCTTTGCCTTCTTATGAGTAGGTAGACACTTTGACTAATGTGCTATGGGGTTTTCTCTCCTTCTACGGTTTCTGTCTGCAGGTCTCTGTCTGCCTGGGCTGCCACAACAAAATAACATACACAAGGGGACCTAAAACAACAGAAATTTATCTTCCCATGGTTCTGAATGCTGGGAAGTCCAAGATCAAGGTGTTGGCCAATTTGGTTTTTAGTGAGGACTCTCTTCCTATCTTGCAGACAGCCACCTCTCTCTGTGTCCTGACACGGCAAAGACAGAGAGAGGAAGAGGGAGCTCTCTGTGGCTCTTCTTAGAAGGGCACTAATCCCATCAGACCAGGGCCCCACCCTCATGATCTAATTATCTCCAAAAGCCCCATCTCCAATTATCATTACCTTGTGGGTTAGGGTTTAACATATGAATTTTCAGAGGATGCAGACATTCAGTCCTTAACAGCTCCTTTCCTCCATGGAAACTCCATGTCCTTTTAGAGAAGAGATATTGGGGAAGAATGGCAGCTCATGGAGCTGCATGGATGGAGCTGGTCTCTTTTCTCTTATGAATATGCCCCAGTAAACACGTTATAACTCAGGGACCAACCTCAGATGCTGCAAAGGAGATGTACTGAGAAGTGACCCAAACCAACCTGGTTGGGCACAACTCTTGGATTCCTTTTGGTAGAAACAAGTGGTTTGCGGGGGGGGGGGGGTGAGTTTCATGACATCACATGAGCTCTCTACATTTATTAGCAGTTGATGTAAAACAGGTCATACAAGCTTTTCTGAAAGCTAAATGATATCCCAGAAATTATCCCCTTAAGTACTTCAATCATTACCTTTGATGATAGTTCATTTGAAGTGATGTGACAACAGTCTGGAAGCCGAATGCTACTGTCTTGCTAGTTGGCACTAGACAACCAGATCCTCCAACTCGATGGCCTTTGTGGGCCACTTAGGGGACACGCCTTGGCTGCCGTCTCTAAGAGGATAGCTACAGACCTCACTGGACTGTTATTCTCTTTTCACCTAAGGGTGTGGAATGTCTCTCAACTATTCAGGCCGTTCGGCATGCTTCTCTGGCTTTGGCGCGCAGGACTCTCTCTCTGGGTTTAGTACTCACCCTGGGCTTCCGCACAGGTGGCAGTTACATCCGGGAATCTCCTGCTGCCCAAACCTGGTCCCTGATCCCCAGACAAACCCAGCCAACCTGGCCAGTTCTTCCCGGCCTGAAATGAGGTCAGGAGGGGGCACTGGACAACCATCAAACAGAAATGGGAGGCAGAGTAACAGGAACGCGGGCCCTGGATCCAGACAGATGTGGCTCAATTCCAGCTCTTTGCTACTTGCTGTGTGACTTGGGGCAAGACACTTAACTTTTCTGAGCCTGTTTCCTCAACTCCCCAATTATTTCAATGTTAACTTCTGCAAAATTCCTGACACATAGAACTAGCGCGATGAACACTGGCTGTTAGTAGTCGTAGTATTGTTATTGCTGTCACACTCAATAGGTGGGTGAAATGCAGTTGTGCGGACTCCAAGGATCCCCTTGTAGGGGTCCCATTAGGGACGACCAGTCCAGGACTAAGTTCCCCATGAGATGTCAGTGTCAGAAGGAGGGGCTAGCAGGGCCAGAGTGGACAGGTGGTGTTTGGGGAAGAAAAGTGACCAGCCAGGCAGGTAGCCAGAAAGAACCAAGAAGAATTAGACACAGGCAGAAACCCCGTCTGAGAACTGGGGCTCCAGCGCTCTGATCTCAGCACATGGAAGCCCAGTCTTACAGGGCAGGGGCAGCCAGGGCCCCCTGCTAGTAAAGGTGGCCTTGAGCTGTAACAAAGGTTAGGCAGGGCTGTTGACCTTGCAGTCAGGCCTGAGCCTGAGGAAGAGGGCTGTGAAGCTGCTGGAGGTAAGTTTCGATCAGATTTTCTCAGTGTGAAGACCTTGAAGGGTAGGTCAGAGGTGGTATCGGGATAGGAGGAGCACACAGTACGCATTTCCCCAGGCCCAGCCCTCAGCAGATATTTGGCTCTGTCCCCCAGAGAAAATTCTAGCTAAAACCCAAACTGCTTGTTGATTAGCAAATATGAACAATGTACAAATTAAACCACCTGCTCCTGTTGAATTAATTTAGGTTATACTGGGGCTGGGGCGGAGCGGCTGATGGTTAGTTAACACAATCATGCAAATTAACCCACGCCTGGCTTCCAGGCAGCTCCCCACTGGCCACAGCAGGGGCCCTAAGGGAAATTAGGCAACAGACCTTAAAGAAAGCAAAAATCTCTGCTTTGTCTGTTCTGACAGTTTTCAGCTACTTTCCAAGGGAGTCTTTTGGGGAGAATATTCAGTACCTTTTCTTCTTGGTCCAATAATACAGGAAGCAGAAAATAAAAAATCGTGGGAAAGAATAATGCAACCATCGGTGTCCTGGGCCAGTGTCCCTCTGGTGAGCGGGTGATATTACTTCTGTGTTTCACATTTCTATGTGGGTCCCTGAGACTTAATTCTGAGAGCCATTCTCCATCAGGTGGGTTATTGAACATTGCCAAGAAGAGACTAGCCCGGACCTCCTTGGGTGATGGGGGCTGACTTCCAGGACACAAGGGAAAGGAAGAGGGTAGGACACCTTTTCCTCATTAGCCACAGTTGTTCAGGGTTTCAGCTTGGTCAGGACTAGAGAGAAAAGAACCTGAGTTATTTGGGGTGTAGGCTGAGCCCACACCCATCATTCAGATTCTCCAAGAGAGACGTCTGATGGGTTCTGCCTGTCACAGAACACCCAGATTGGGCTAAGATTGTCAAGCCTCCTCATGACCAGTCTGCATTGGTTGGGGCACCAATCCCAGGTATCATCAGTCATGGCCCAGGTAGCATAACTGGTCTGCTAAATAAGAGTACAAAGCTGGAGACACAAGAACGCTGTGCTTCAGAAAAGCGTTCTTCAGAAGTGGGCTGAGGGCACGGTAGACCCTTACCGGATCGCAGACCCAGCTCCAGAATACATACCTCTGCGATTTTCCCCCTTGCAGGGTGGGTGAGCGTTGTGAGAGACACGTGATCGCTAACTTCAGATGGGCGAGGCAGGTGGTGAAGATGGCAGGGGATGCAGGGGACGGAAGTTCATCCCAGCTTTTCTCACCCTGGCCTCTTTGTCCCCACCTCTGGATTCCTAGTCCCACCTCATTCATAAGGAGAAAGGTGGTGGGATGCGGTGGGAGCAACTAAGAGGACCGATTCCCTGTGGGCGGGCTCTGGCCTCTGCAGAGCTGCCTTGGGTCTCACCCTGTGTGCCCCCCGGGACCACCCGTCTGTCTGCAGCCATTTTCTCCGGCAGGACAAGCACCGCCATCAACAGCACCAACGGGCGAGCAGCAGCTTCATGGAGAAGAACCACTGTAACTCCCTCTGCGACGGGTCAGCTCTGCTCTGCGACGTGTCGTGGTGGAAGGCGCGGGGCATTTGGACACGTGTGAGAGATGGGTCGGGGCCCCAACTTTAAATGTTGCCTTGGCTCCTTATTGAACTATCTGTGAAAGTTTTGGAGGGTCACCTAACCTTTCTGATGCTTCGTTGCCTTCTCTGTAAAATCAAAGTCATAACCTGACCTTAAAAAGTGTGCCAGGCACCCAGTGAAAAATTCAACTATAAAAGCATTTTGTAATTCTACACTATCATAGAAATGTTTTGCTTCAAACTTACTTTTATGATTTTTTTTTTTTTGCTCAATATGGCAGGAAGTTTGGTTTTCTTTATTCAATACTGCAATGCTGTGGAAAAAATAGGGAAAAAAAATCAAGATTACAATTTCTATTACAGATAAAAGCTCAGATGCACAGACAATGAGTTGGATACTGTTAAGCCCTTCTCTTAACTAGATATTCCAGTCTCCATCCAGTCGTTGACCATTGAGCTTGTCCTCCAGGGATCCTATCAAACAAAAGGTATTAGCATCGGAACTTCACTTGGTTTTAAAGTTTGCATCACATCCTGGGGGGTTGTTGCGTGTTATGCTGAACGTACAGTAGGTTGCGTATAGCATTAATTCATTTTTGTTAAACACCTTGAAGAGGAGTGATTCGGCTGCTGAATCTATGTGTTGTGGTTGTGTGTAAATAAACACACAGATCAAATTTAGAGCTGACCTGGAGAAGTCGGTGACGTATGTCCCAGCATCATATCAGTGGAGGCAGTTTGATTTTTTTAAACACTCTTCTGAAACGTCCTGCCCCTCCTCCTGGGTAATTTGTCTGTCACTTTCTGAGTTCCAGTTCCCTCCTGGCTCTGTGAGCAGCGTCAAAGCCTGAATTTCCCTACAGGCGAAGGCACAGAACCATAATCCTCCACAAACAGCAGCTTTGTTATGCTTGAGGTAGAGATGCTGAAGGTGGGCCATATATCCTCACAAGAGCTCCAGCTTGGTCTGAAGGAATCCTGATGGGCTGTGCGGCACGGGCCTCTGGTCGGCTCTGTGAAGAATGCGTGGTAGGTGAATTTTTGCTGGGGCTGCCGCAACAGAGTGACACAGACTGAGTGTTTTGAACAACAGAAATGTATTTTCGTCCAGTTGCGGAGGCCAGAAGCCCAAGAGCAAGGTGTTGGCCGGGTGGCGTCTTCTGAGGCTTCTCTCGTTGGCTTGTTGACGGCCGTCATCCGTCCGTGTCTTCACCGCGGTCTCCTCTAACCTTCTCACGAGGACACCAGTCAAATTGGATTACAGTTCACCCTAATGGCCTCCTCTTGAGATACTGGGGGTTAGGACTTCAACATACGAATTGAAAAGGCATATAATTCCTCTCATACCAGTAGGAAATTGTGCTTTTGGTACAGGACATCTATTCAGCGGATGAAAACCGTTTTTTCTTCCCAGATTCCTAAATATCAGTTTTGTCCTACAGCTTACAGCTTTTTCATCCTCATTTCTAAATTTCTAACCTCATTCTAGGTTTTTCCTGGGCAGGTTCTGCTGTGATGGAAGAGAGCTTCTCTGACCTGAAGACCCTAAAGAGGCTGTGTACAGCCCCAAATTATGCTGGTGAAAGGATCTTGAAAAGGAGCACACCTGGGGGACCTGGGCCATGAATTCAGCCTGAGCCAAACTCTCAGGTCCGTGCAATAGCTACCGAGTCCCAGGAGCTGAAGGGCTACCCGGTAGCATCCAGTGGAACTTTCTGCAATGGTGGACATGCTTTATATCCTGTAGAATATTCTATATCTATGGCATCCAATATAGTCACCACTAATCACTGTGGCTGTTAAGCATTCGAAATGTGGTGAGTGCAATTGAAGAACTGAATTTTTGATTTTACTTAATTTTAAGTAATCTAATGTAAATAGCCATGCGGGGAGAATTGCTGTCACGTTGGTCAACACAGTCCTAGACCCGGGATAAATAAGAGCAGCTGTGATGTTTGTGAGATCCAGTAGGATTGCAGCACCACAGACTGGCAGCTCCTCCCCGACCACACACACACTCCCCGGCCCTCGGCTGTCAATTCGAATGGCCTTTGGAGAAAGAAGCTATTGCCGACGTTGGCTGGGGAGTTCACTCCCTGCCACTAGCTTCAAGTTGGGGGCCCCATAAAAAGCTAGTTTGGTTTATTGCTCTGCAAACAAAAGCCTCCAAGAGACCAGATGGGTAGAGAGAGGCATGTTCCCTAGCCACAGTGGAAATACTAAGAAATATACCTCTGTGGAAATATTCACCTGGCAGATTGGATGAAAGCAGTTTTGAGCCTGTACTGGCATCCTTTGCAAACAGCACTCTGAGAACTCAGGTTAGAGGATGCCATCAGAACGGGGGAGTCCCCATAATGCCTGATCGTTTTTATATTGTAAGGGGTCAGCAACTGTGGGAAATCAAGTCGCTTTTGCTCACTCTTATGCATCTGCAGAGCTTAGGTAAGTACCAATTTGGAGCCCGACCATTTTTATTTGTTATTTCGTAGAGGTAAGCAGAGTGGGAACTGCCTAAGACAATGAAGGTAGCCATTCCCCTCCACCTGGCTAAGTATATAATTTCCCCAGCGATCCTCCGAGTAATAACAGAAACTTATGTGAGGTACATGGACTGTTATATTCCCTGGGGCTTAATATGGCTCTCAGTAAAATTGATTTTCTGAAATCTTGCAATATACCTCATCAAACTAAATGAAACCTGCGCTGGGTTTATAAGAAGTGATTGGATTCCATGTGATAAATTAACCCTCACCGTCAGAGAGGCGCTGGGTCATCGGCTGGTTCATTTCAGCCCCCACAGCTGCCATCCAGGATTTTAAATTTTCCTTAGGTCTTTATATAACTCCCTCTGGACTGGGAGGAGCTTCCACCCCATGGAGAGCCTCTGTGGGCTTAGCTGGCCCCACTGAAAGTCATTTCTCCCAGATGACAATGTATCACCAACTCCACGTGAAGGGAGCTGGCCCGTGGTGGAGAGAAGGCCTCTAAGGGCAGAGGAGAAGGCACACGTGGGAATTTGGGGGCTTTAGGGAAATGGCTTTTGTGAGTGGTCAGATTGGGACACATACATGTATACATAAATACATATTTAAAACACTTCTGGGAGGTGAAAACAGCTTTGTATCTCTGAGACAAAAATAACCAGCCAGCTGAAACTGAGCCTCTCCTCTGTAAACTACACCTGCTTGTTGTGCCTCAGAGACCCAGGGGGACCTCTTCTCTTGGAAAGGAACATAACCATGATTGGGCTTTGATTCAGCCCATCCCTAGGAGATGAGTTCTTAAGGAATGAGCTGGAGAGACATTACTAGGGGAGGAAATTGGTCTCCTCTATGTGAGTAACTAAGACCCATTAGGCCAGGAGACCTACATAAGCATTTCCAGAAGACCACAGTTTCTCACGACAATTTTGAAAGCCAACTAAAGCTATGCACCAGGTACTTGGGGGAATTGATAGCAAGATTGCTTATCATGCGAAAGATACCCTAGGTGCAAGCGTTGTATTGCTAAAACTCTGTTCAGCTTGGGTGAATTGGCCAGAGCACACAGACCCTCTGAGAGGTGGAAATAGCAAACATTTAAACAAACTGAGTGCCAGGTCCCTTTCTAGACCCACCGCAGCTCAGAGCATCCTCAGTCCTGGCCTCACTCCCTTCTCCCTTTTCCTAAGGTCCTGCCCAAGTTAATAAGTCTTGGAAAAAGCAAAAAACAGACCACGTCCCCCAAGTAGGCTGTGTAATGTCTTGTTTAGCTAGTTTTTCTTTGCAGGGAGAACCAAAGTGGGACAGAGAGATGTGAGATTTGTGAAAGAGTTGGGGGCCAGGGATAAGAAAAGTGTGAGGGATGTGTTCCATTTGGGAGGAAAGTGAAATTGACTGTTTCTCAACCCAAAAGACCAAATTATCCAATAGAGTAGACCCAAGGGGGCAGTGAATAAAGTTGCCTGGGAATACAGAGAAGTGAGTTTAAGAGCAATTCGGTGTTACAGAGGAGAATTTTTGTGGTGACACCAAATAATGGGTCAATTTTTATCACCAATGATTAAAATAGCCATACAATGTGAGCTTTGTTTGTAAAAAATGTTTTATCTTTGTTATTCAAATGAATATCTTCTTTATTAAAATAATAATAAAAAGATCCTGGCATGCAGATGTTCCCTTTCCTATTTATCTCCATGCTTGTTTCATCATTGTAACCTGGGTAGCGAGGGTGCATTATAAAGGGGCAATGCAGAATAAATGCTCTATTCTTCACTGGGAGGATTTCCAAGGAGCAATGGTCACTGTGGACGGGTTCAGGTGGAAGGAAGGCTGTGTGTGCCCAGCCAGCCGGCGTAGTTCCCCGGGCTGCCATGACTACCTCCCCCTTCCCTTAGCCCCTCCAAGTGAGTCTCTCTCCCCAGCAAGCTGCTGGGTAGTGACCATTTGCCGTTGGCTTTGTCTGACCCTGTCAAGACCTGGAAATGACCCTTGGCACCTGATGCCTTGTTAGGTTTGATGTAGGTTCTAGAACTCACTTGAACTCCCTCACCTTTCATTTCACCCTTGAAATAGAGAAAAGGAATGTAGTGAGCTGAGGTTAGATGGGGTCTGCCACCTTTTAATCTTTCTCCTCTGACCTCAGTATTCTAAGTATACTGAGGTATATGGGAGGTGTGTGTGTGTGTGTGTGAGAGAGAGAGAGAGACTCTGTAACCAAATCAGGAGAAGAATAATTCCTCCAGGCTGTAACCTCTTTCTGTTTGCAAAGGGCACCTTCAAAGGAGCCCCAGCCCTTTGATAGCATGCTAAAATGTTCATTTTTAATTCATTTCTACTTTCTTCATATTGGCAGCAGTTAATCCTGCTCCCAAACTTTCATCTCTATAAATAAAGGCATTTAACAGAATTGTAGGGCAGTTGTATCCTCGGCACCTTCTGTTCTATTTTGCAAAAGCACGTTATTCCAGAAGATGCACGTGTTCTGACCTTACTCCAGAAAGTGCAAAAAGAAGCATGTTTCTCACCACTTATGGCTTCTTGAGAGTCGAGCCTTTAACTCCAAGACATGGATAGATGCATATTTAGCCAGTGGGGTTGTTTGTTGGGCCAATATGCCTTAGATGGAGCTTCTCACAAAGGCCATGATGGTCTCAGAGACACACTGTGGCAGGGCAGAGCTGGCCCAGGGGCAGATCAGGACAAAGGAGCACGCAGCAGCCACTGTGGCTCTGGGGCTCAAACAAAGGTTTTCAGTCACCACCTCCCCCAAATCTGCAACTACCATCTTCAGAAGTAAGCCAGCAGGGGAAACTTACCAGAGGAGGCAGTGAATAAACACTGCTTTTGGATTTTGCAGGTTCCATCCTCAAACTTGAATGTGCTTGTGGACTGATAAAAATGGAGCTTGGGTGGAGGAATCACCTTTTCTTAGATGGCAATTCAGCCCTATTTTGGTTTCTAATCGAATCTACGTGGCCTACATTCCTCCCCTCAGGGGCCCGCGTGATGTGACTAAGATGTTGGGGGTGGGGAGAGGAAGGGGACTAGGAGCCACCGCAGCGTCGGCACGTGGACCACTGTCCTTGGTCCTGAACACGAACATCCTGACATGTAAGGGCATGGCCACTTGTAAACTGGAGATGCTCATGTCTCCGGTGCAGCCTCTTCTAGAAATTCCGGGAAAGGCCACAGGAGAGGCAGTGGGAGCAGAGAATGAGACAAGACATCAAAGAGCTTCAAGGGGTGGGAGAAAGGGTTTTAATTTAGCATGATTAAAAGAGGTTTTATTTGGACAAAAATTTTTATAGTTTCTTTTTCAAAATATCCCTTTTAAGGGGAAAATAATTAGTTTCTGCCCTGCTACTGAAGAAAAATGGTTGTAGCTTATGCTTTACAATGTGGCTTATATTCTATACTCTCTGGGTGATTTCATGTAAATGTGACGGTTACAAATAGTGTTGCCTCTGGGATGTGTGTGAGGGTGTCACATGCCGCTGTGCCCCCACCCTGGACCACAGAGGCCTGACGCAGTGACAGTCAAGTAACTCCCTTACTGAGGACATGCTCATTCTCATGCCACGATTGTGAGAATGTTCACGGACCACCATCAATTCCTAGTTTATATTATGGATTCTCCTAAAAACCCAGCCGAACTGTCTACCTCCTCTCAGATATGCACTCTGCTCTCCCCTGTTTCTCTGCAAGCTTCCTCTCTAAGCGCTCAAAAGCATCTTTTATCTCACCACAATTCAACCTGCAATCTCTTGGCCTTGGATTGGGCTCAGCACAGAGGAGAGAAACCAAGAATAGCTTTTGGAAGTCTCATGCCAAGGCTGACAACGTGAGTAGGTTTCTAAGGACTGTGTCTTTTCAGATGGAAACCAAACTCAAGATGTTTTTAATTCCTTGGCAGTCTGTCTCCACCTTGACTTCCCCATGCAAGGAGGTGTAAGAAGTCTATTTACAACTATTGTATAATGTAAAGGCAAGTTATTTTGTTGCTATGTTTATTCCTGGTTAATTGAGAAAATTATTTCATTTAGCCAAGAGTGAAACCTCTGAGATTTTTCTCCTCATTTCTCTGCATGTCTGGGGAAACAGGCAGAAGTAAACAATCATGCCCTATTTTATTCCTAGTTAAGTGAATTATCATGATAATAATTACCAGTGAAAACATCTGGCTTTGGCACAGCTCAGCACAAGGATTTCTCAGTGCGGGGGCTGATCTTTACCCTGAATTCTTAACCTCTGCCTGGCTTCTCAGCCCCTTGGATTGACCCCCATACTATTGGAGCCCAGGACCTTGGAAAGCTAATGCTACTTTTAAATTTAGATGAGCCATCCCTTCAGAGACGACTTTTTTGTTGTTGCTGTTATACACAATACATTTTTGTATGCCTTTATAGCTTGTTTAATTTTCTATGGAATCCATTTGCATGAAAACAGAGCTTTGTTCCTTACCTCTGCTCCCGTTGCTTCTCCCAGTGTGACCACCTGAGCTGCCGTCCAGTTGCTGTGAAATTCACCACATCGCCATACTGGAAGCCAGACACCTCCTGGGGTTCGATGCTCTGCATCCGGGGAGGGAGGATAAGGATCTTGTCAGATTGAAAAACGTGTTGAAAATGTTGTGGTTTCTGAAATTTGGGAAAACTTTAGTTACCCAGTGAAGGCCAGAAAGCCAAAGAACAACCAAGTACACGTATCTTAAAGTGTGGACTGGGGTTGACTTCATCAGCGCCACCTGGGATCCCTGTTAAAATACAGATCCTGAGGTGATACCCTGAACCGGCTGAGTCAGAATTTCTGCCGTCTGTACTTTTTAACACCCACTCCCTGCCGCTGCCCCGGCCACCCCAGCTTCTTCTAAAGGCACAATTAAGTTGGAGAAACACTGAGTTACAGCAGAGGAGTATGTCACCAAGCAAAGAACCTTAACCTAAGGGTTTGGGACCTGATGTCTGGACATCTGCCTGCGAATTCTGGGCGCTTAAGAGACTTGCTTAATGAACTGACGCAGACATCTATGTCTCACCACACAGGTGTGTTCCTGGCAGTGAGAACTGTATCTGGTGGAAGCACTGAAGATATCCTGGAACCCAGCAAAACAAAATCAGTATGACCAATGCCATGCGATGCAGGCAAAGATCACGGACCAGGAATCAGCACACATGGGATCCTGCTCTGGCTGTGTCCTTATCAAAGTCTCAGCCTGGGCCATGCTTTCCATCTGGGCCTCAGTTTCCACATCTGTAAAATGAAAGGATTGGAATAGGTCTGTGGTTTTCGTACTATTTTCCTCGGAGACAAGGAAAATCAAGGGGCAAGAAGGAGGCTGGGAGGGCAAGGGTCAAGGTCTGCCAAGTCCACTTCAACCAAAGATGCTCAGCTATTCTCTTTTTATACATCACACTTCCACAAAAAGGTTGTTTTTGAAAAAAAGAGGTCTGCTGCTAAAAAAATGGATAAAAATAAACTATTGGACTAGATGATGTGGGAGACCCTTTCTTGCACTACAGTTGTAAGGAAACGTTTAGTGGGTTCTAGTTGGTTTACCTGAGAAAATACATCGTCTTCTCTTCAAAACAGAGGATTAGGAAAGACAACACCAGCCACTTTGCATGTCAGATCATCTCACAAAATGTTAATTTAACATTTGCAATTTAAAAATAAGCCAAGGAGATAGAAGTTCCATTTCTCCCACAAGAATGCATATACACTTTAGAATGTTTCTATCAAAGAGAAGTTTGGAATTTTCCAACCCCAAGATATTTTATGAATAGTTAAAGATAATAGATGAATTCATAACACAGCTAGGATTTTCCTCAAAGGAAAACAGCGGGGGTTGATGAAGTCTGAAGAGTTTGAGTGAGCTGACATTAATGGCTAATATTGGGTTTTGAAATATATGTGTATTTTAATTTTCAGTGTAGGCTATATTCCACATTAATAATGGACAATCTGGAGTTGATTGCTTTTTGAAAATATCTGCTTAATACTGTTTTTTTTTTATCACTCGGGCTGAAGAACAGAGCTGTGGCCAGCAGATGAGAAAGGCTTGGGCTAAATTCCATCTGTCCACGGGTGAATCCAGAGACCCAGGCAAAGTCCGCCATTCTTTTCCTGCCTCACCTTTACCAACTGAAAAACAGAGACGATATCTGTAGCTGAGTAAACCCTCTTTTGTCTCAGGGAGTTGTGTTTCTTTAAAGTTCACGAGTGTATCAGTCTGCTAGGGTTGCCGTGACAAAGGACCACAGACTGAGTGGCTTAAAGAACAGAGCTTTACTTTCTCATAGTTCTGTGCAGGTGAGAGCACAGAGATCAAGGCACAGGCGTGGCTGCTTTTTCTTAAGACCTCTCTTCTTGGCTCGCGGATGGCCTCTCTCAGGGAGAGTTCCTGTGACGTCTCTCTGTCCTAGTCACCTCTTCTTGTAAAGACATCAATCACTTTGGAACAGGGCACAGGCCAATGACCCTATTTTAACTCAGTAACTGTCTTTAAAGACCCATTCCAAATACAGTTACCTTCTGAGGTCCTGAGTGTTGGGGCTTCAAATCCTAGCCATGTTGCAAATTCATCTATTATCTTTAAGTAGTCATAAAATATCTTGGGGTTGGAAATGCCCAAACTTCTCTTTGATAGAAACATCTAAAGTTTACATGAATTTTAGGGGGACACAATTCAGCCCCTAACAGTGGGTATCTGTGAGTGAAGAAATTTGAGTGGAGCTAAAAGAATTACTAAACATTTCATTGTTATTATTACTGTTATAATTATGACTTAGGATGCATTTTGCCCTAAATGACTCAGTTCTAATCCAGCCATCTGGAATGCTAATCTCCAAGGTTTCTGGAACAGAACCGGCCGATTCTGGGCCACACCTGGTGTTCAGAGCATGTCAATGCCTCCCTTCTAAGCGGAGTCCTGGTCCTGAGAGCGTGCTGACCTGGCCCTCCAAATGGCTGGTTTGTAAATTCTCTACGCGCTGATGTCATTATTTGTGTCCATTCAGCATAAGGTATGGGTGATGAGATCATCTAAATTTTATTTGGGGGGAGGGGGAGGCCATTAAATTCTTTTTGAAGACATCAAATAAATAATAATAGCTTTGCCAGAATAAGAGTTTTAACGGTGGGACAGTGCGTCACATTTTGATTTATACGGGAAGAATAAAAATAGCCCAACAACAATGGGAAATTATGAGAAGTGCCTAGTGAGCGTCAGGGAAAGCCCAGTGGGGCTGTAAAGGGAAGTCAGCGCATATCCAGAGGCCACCTTCCGCTGGCATCTGCACGTGCCTATCTTCCTGGGGCCGGCACCTCCTGGTGCTTGATCAATACTAGGTAATTGATTGATAGAAAAAGATAAGCTGAACACAGAGCTGCAAACCAAGACTCTTTGCTTTGAATATTTAAAGACGTCTGAATATAAACCTTCCTGTGTCACAACAGCTTAACTTTGGAGCAGGATAGAGAAGACCTGGAGCTCGGAAGCGGGTCCGGGCGTGTTGGGTCTGGTCCTCAGAGGAGGGGATGCTGACTGGGCTGCTGGCAGCCAAGGAGCTTGGAGGAGGGAGCCCAGGGCGCTGGGAATCAGCAGAGCGCTGCCCTGCTGCTGCTGGTCCTTCTGAGAGGCAGGAAGATGCGTTCTGGGAGGGCAGAGCCCACCGCCGCGGTGGAGGTGAGGAGCCGATGCTAGGTCATCGGAGCAAGTCCTCTTCTTCCTCCCGCCTTCCAGTCTCCTTCTCATACTCCTTGTGGTTAGAACCTTCCGTCGAGTCATGTGGGAAAGGAGTAACACATCTGCAGCCCCCGGCACCAGCGTCGCAGAGCAGAGTTTGGAGGCTGGTTTTGGCATCTGGAGACGGCCACTTAGTAGTCAGCACCAAGGACTACAGCCCGAGGTCCCGCCCTCCCATCTGTCAGAATAATCGGGGGAGGGATCAAATCTCAGCCTATTTATAGCCCATTGGGGATTAGACCCATTGGGCAGTGCTGGGTTAGGGGCTTCACTGTCAGCAAAAAGAGATGAGCTAGTGTTGTGGGGAGAGGATGCTGTGTGAGGAGGAAGGGGGACACGGTGGACGCCATGAGATGAGGGGACAGAAAGAACGCAGTGTTTGAACGTGTGCGCTGGAGATCAACTGCCAGAGCTAAAGGCAGGTGCCAGCCCTGAAAGCTCCCCTGACCTGGGGCGAGCGACAGCCTTGCTGAGCTGCTGGGGCTGCCGTGAGGCTTAAATGAGATAATGTGGGTAAAGTGCTTAGCCCAGAACTTGTTACCGGGGTAAGCATTCAGTAAGTGTTAGTCCCAATTATCGGAAAATTCGTGGAACTCTTTCACTGCTCTTCCCATGATTGTGATGACTGTGTGCACACATGATGACTCGTTTCCTCATTCTGACAGCTCTGTGATGCCCAAATTCCACATCGGATGCAATTTGATCTGGCCAGCTAGAGAATTCAAAGCTGATGGGGAAAATGGGTCTACCCAGGGTCATTTCATCCTGGAAGACTGTCTCCTATTCTAATAAACAGCATGGCTCTGGCCCATGTGACAAAGACAGCTCCTCTGGTATCTGGGAGCTTAATTTTCTGTGTGGTTGGAATCAATACAACTGTCCTTTACTTATGAAAAGTAGTGTTACAGCAGTCATCGCTCAGGACCTTATTACTACTCTTGGTGATGCTGGGCATCTAATCAAACATGCCATTACACATGGGCTGGCTTTATGGCTTGCCTCGGAGGCACCTGTCTCCAAGACAAGGTGGTGTTTTTAAGTCACTCCAGGGCCAGGGATGCCACCCATGGGACTGGCACAATAAAAGCCACCTTGGACTGTGAGCAAACTGTCAACATTTATCTCCTGGTCTCGGACTTAGGTACCATTCCTGTCCTCCATATCCAGCTGCTGTTCTTGAACTTCAAGTTTTACCTTCGGCCTGAACAGTTGGCAACTCCCTCGTGTTACCTGCTGTTTTGCCTCAGGTCTGATGCTCTCATCCCTGACCCGTGCTCTGCCTGGGTCAGTTAGTGTGTGTACGTACCTGGGCAGGTACCAGGATGGAGATGATCTTCCTTGTTTATTTGAAGGTACCTAACATCTCATCATTAAAGATACATTGCTTTAGCCCAAGGTATAGAGCTTGGGATGTGAAGAGTTTTCACTTGGAGAGGGGAAAGTTTTTCCTGATGAAGTTATTTGGGAAATATTGAGTTAAACATGGTGAAACAGGTTCCCTTACCCCAGGTCTCCTCTGAGCTGTTAAGATGTTGATGTTAACTGTGACCCTGCAAGAGAGAAATTATGAAGAAGTTTCTCAGTATTATGTGCGCACCAACTCATTTAGTGAAGGAGTAGCGCTTGGGACTGGAAAGGATTGCTGGGTTAGCCATTAACTCTTTGTTGTGACCTCTCTCTCTCTCCCCCTCTCTGCCTCTGTCTCTTGATCTAGGTGTCTTCTTTCTAGACAAAAGTACTTCTGGAAGGACTATATATCAAATCACAATCACTTAAAGAGAATTTGCCCGGTTAGTTTCCAAGCACTGTGGGTTTTTCCTGTGCAAAGACCCTCATCACTGTCTCTTCTGTTCTATCTCATCCCGGCCGTCTGCCTGGGCTTGGTTGCATGAAGGAGGTGGATTGGAAGGGACTGATGTGGGAGACTTGGCTCCTAAGCCACCTCAACTCTCCAACCTTCTGTTTTATTTCTTATTGTGTTTCCTCAGTTACCAAACTTCTGACTTTTCTGTCCCTCTCCTGCGTCCTCCGGCCCATGCAGGGTGACGCGAGGGTGGGCTCCTCTGGCTTGCTGCCTGGTCTCCCCTTCCTCATCCCCTTCTTTCTCAGGCCCAGTTGCATAGTTACTGATTTGGTTTAGATGAAGAGAATAGCACATTGGTGATGCGGAGGTCCTTGTGCTGATCCACCCTGGCTTCGTTATTCAGGAGGGAAAACGAGGGGCGACATTCCACCTGAGAGGCTCCTGACTCCAAGGTCAGCACTTCTCCCTGAACTCAGCTGCCCCCAGGACTGTATTTGTCATGTCTTTTTATTCTGTACTTTTGATGCTTTGATGTTTGGGGCCTTGATGACCCAGAGAGACTGCCTCTCCCGGGGCAAGCTGATTCCTAGGGATAGCAGGAAACTCACCTGTCTTACAATGTGCCTTGTAAACCACCCAGTCCAGAGCCCGCAGACCAGCCACCTGCTAGATCTGACTCTTACACTCTGGGCCACTATACACATGTCTTACTATCCCATGGCCAGGTCCCAGGCAACCAGGGACACTCCTGTGCCCCAGATCTTGCTGATATGGTTCCAACAGCCGATCTTAAGCTGGCTTCCCTTCCTCTCCCATTCTTCCTGTGGAAGCCACAGTAAAGGTTGCAGCCCCAGAGTCCCTCCTTCCTCCTGCCTGGACATCCTGGTGCTTCCCCGTATGGCCCCCTTGACATGGTTCTCCCCCTCCTCTTGGGATCTCTGAGTTTAACAAACTTTTTTTTTTCAATGGCAGTTGTTTCTTGATATGTTGGTCCCACGATGCTTGAATAATTAAAAAACCCTACATTTTAAAACAGGACTTGGTCCAGGGAATTGGCTGCGCTTTTGGAAGGACACAGAAGCCCTCTGAGGTTTGGGCACAAGGAGGCCCTGGAGAAGGCTCTCGTGGTGGCAGAAAATTGCTGAGTGAGCGAGCCTAGTATTTCTCACCCTTGGAGGCTGACTCCCTGAGGGAGGCCCTGGCATCACCACTCCCAGCCCAGAGGACCACTGTCTCTCCGGTCCAACACTGCCGAAGCCACATCCCTTTCCCTCGTGTGCTTTGGCTCAAGCCAGACAAGCTGAGATTTTCAAAGGGAAATGACTTCAAAAATAAGGGAAATCAAAAAGAAAACACACCAAGAAAAAAACCTACAAAACCCCCACGAACACACACATATGAACAAAAAATGAAAAAGTGAAAAAAAATAAAAAAGAAAGAAGGAAGGAAGGAGGGAGGGAAGGACGGAAGGAAAGAAAAGAAAAGAAAGAAGGAGAAATCCTAAGGACGCTCGACTTCAAAGCTCTGGGCTGCAGCCACCCTGGCCGCGCTCCATCTGGTCCTTTCAATCCACGAGAGATGCGCTGTTGTTTCCAGATGACAGTGAACCCCACCAAGGGCCTCGTGCTCCTGCCCTCCCCTCCACCCCCAGCTACATTACTGATTAAAAAAACCAGCCTCATTATTGGGTCCATTTGGCAGGCACTTCGCCCTCTTTGGATGGATTCCAAGGCAAATGAACGCTGCACTCAGATATTTCTTTGGAACCTAACTAATCTGTTCAGCTTGACCACGGACTTCGCTCTCAGGCCATGCTCCTTCCCGCGGTCCTGGAACCCCGGGACCCTCCCGGCTTCACCTGCCTCCAGCTGCTGCTCCCCACCCTCCAGCTCCCTGACCTCCAGGTCTCCATGGCTCCCAATCTTTTAGCCCTGCCTCTTTGTAGGCCTTCTCTTCTGGTTCTCTTGGACATGACAACCCAGTTCTTGCCTGTCTAACTCTGGCCCGTGACCTTGACACTCTGGAAGACCCTGCCATAGAAAATTGTCCCCAGACTTCAGTCCAGGCTCCCAGGACACCACTGAACAGAGCCTCGAACTTCTGATGACCTGGAAGGTATGGTGTACAAACACTATGTTATTAAAAACTATTTACCAAGTCCCTGGAATAATAAACAAACCACATTCCTCCAGTTTAAAGGAAAAAAAAAGATCAAAATAGGTTAGAAAGTGTAGAAAGGATGGAGGGACACTTACAAAGACAGAACAAGGCCCTTTGAGGTTATGTGACTTTATTCATAACTGTAACAAATAACATTTTTCCCATAAGCGAATACTTATTCAGCATCACCACTGTGTTGGGTACCACGAGTTCTAGGCCCTGGGGTATATTAGTAGATAAAACAGACAAAAATCTCCGTCCTCATGGGGTTTCCACTCCAGTTGGGGGGGAGACAGATGCTAAACATAATAAATTAACAAGTCGATTAGTACGTGGGAAAGATGGTAGGTGCTGTTGAGAATGGAGGGGGCAGGTCAGGGTGCTAGAGCACGCCAGGGAGCCGTGCAAGCTAGGCTCCTAGAGAGGGTGTTCAGGGAAGGTGACATTTGAGTGAAGACTTAAGGGAAGTCGGTGGGGAGGATCCATGCAGATACTGGGGGGTAGTGTTCCAGGCAGATGGTCGAGAGTGGCCAGTGCAAAGGCCCTGAGGCATTCATTGGTAGCAAGGAAGCCACTGTGGCTGCAACAGAGTGAGTGAGGGGAGAGCAATCAAGAAGGGGTGGGAGGGGTCTCAGGTCATGGGGTCCCAGGTCACATGGGTGTTAGGCATTGTAAGACCTTTGGGATTTACTCTGAGTGAAACCGCGAGTCATGGCCAGATTTTGAACAGACAAATGATATAATATGACTTACCTTTTGAAAAAATTTCACCTTTTACTTATTGAACCCTTAGGATAGTGCCAGGAACTGTGCAAATTACTCTATACGCAGTCTCTTCCAATCTTCCCAGAAGCTTTTAGTGAAAGAGTCTATTATTATAATAATCTCAATTTTAAGAAGTGAGGAAACTGACACTAGAGGGCTAAGAAGCATGCCCTAAGACAGCTAAGAAGTGAAGGGGGCTGGTGTGAACCACAACTTTCCTAACTCTGAAGTTACAGCTTGCAACCACTTCCTGGTGCCTTAGGGAGGCTGGAGAGGCACTTCCTCCAAGTAGAACCCATTAGACTTCTGCCTGCCCTGCCCCCCGGGTTTGGTCAGATTCTGGAGAGCACAACGCCTGAAGTGAAAATGGGACCCAGCCTCAGTTCTCTTTATTCGTCTTTGCATGTAGGGCATTTCACCCCTGCTTGGCTGAATTTAAATCTTTCTCCTTCACACGTAACCCGTTGTGGTTCAAAGCTCATACTCATGAGCTCAAGCCCATGAAATCGGTGCACTGTGAAGGCACTGATTGAAGCTAAGCATATGAACATTGCTTAATAAAATGCTCCTTCATCCTCAAAAAGCTAAAAATAGACTTACCATATGATCCAGCAATCCATTCCTGGGCATATATTCTTAGGAAACTCTAATTCGAAAAGATATATGCACCCTAGTGTTCATAGCAGCACTATTTACAATAGCTAAGACATGGAAACAACCCGAACGTCCAACAGCAGATGACTGGATAAATTAGTGGTATATTTATACAATGGAATACTACTCAGCCATAGAAAGAACAAAATAATGTCATTTGCAGCAACATGGATGGACCTGAAGATCATCATTCTAAATGAAGTAAGCCAGAAAGAGAACGAAAAATACCATAAGATATCACTCTTATGCGGTATCTAAAAAAAAAAGGACACAAATAAACTTATTTACAAAACAGAATCAGACTCACAGACATAGTAAAGAGACTTGTGGTTACCAGGGGAAAAAGGAGGTGGGAAGGGATAAATTGGGAGTTTGAGATTTGCAGATACTACCTATTATATATAAAATAAACAATAAGTTTCATCTGTACAGCACAAGGAACTATGTTCAAAATCTTACAGTAACCTATAATGAAAAAGAATATGAAAGGAAAATATGTATGTGCATATATGACTGAAACTTATGCTGTACACCAGAAGTTGACCCAACATTGTAAAACTGACTGTGTTTCAGATAAATAAATAAATAAATAAAATGCCCCTTCAATCCTACAGGTGAACATAGTAGGGCCCCTGAGCAAATACAGTCCCATCTCCCATCCTGTTCTTTTCTGCCCAACACAGCTTGGCAGGGAGCACCTCCTTGGCACCCCAGAAAGAAAAGCAGATCATCTATCTCTGGGTACCCCCTAGATTCTAATAGCACCCCAGCATCCTTCTCCAAGTGGTTTAAATTGCTTAAAATCTAAAACACCATCTACGGAGCAATGCTCGGCCTATAGATAGCCATTTATGTGCCTGTGAGGTGAGTGTGTAAGCAAGGGATGGGAGAGTTGATATAAAGGGTTAGGATTTTTTTTAAAAAGCAGTTGTGTTGGGGTGGGTGTGGTGAGGAGCTGTCTGAAAGAGCTGGGACAAACCCAAAGGGCTTCATTTTTCAGCCTCCTCCGATGAGCAACTCTGTGACCCAAGACTTTTAAGCAACTACAGGAGCCAAAGCTTTAAAATGTTACTATTTAAAGTGCTTACGCACCCGTGATATTGTGATTTATGATAAGATATATGGATTTGATCTTTGTTCCCATTTCTGGCACAAAGCTCCTAAAACCGTTGGAATTTCTTAAGCGAGGAAAGTAATTAAGATGCCTTTTGTTATGTTAATGAATTTTGGAAAGCACCCAGGTAACCTAAGAATGGGAGCTGGATGCCAAGGTACCCAACTGCGTAATTAGAGGTTTGGACCTTTCAGTCCCTCCTGGACCTTTGAGGAAGAAAGTGGGGCTGGAGATCGAATCAGTCACCAAAGGACAATGATTCAATCAATCATGACTATGTACTGAAGACTCCATACAAACCCAGAAGTATGGGATCTGAGAGCTTCTGGGTTGATGAACACATGGGAATTCAGGGAGAGTGGCACCCCTTGAGATGGCACAGAGATTCCTTACCCTTTCCCATACCGCATCCTAAGGCTCTCTTCCATCTGTCTGTTCCTGAGTGATATCCTTTCATAATAAACCAGTGACTGAGTAAGTAAAATGTTTCTTGGAGTTCTATGAGCGGCTCTAGCAAATTAGTCAAAGCCAAAGAGGGAGTCATTGGAACCTCTGGTCTGTGGCTGACCAGTCAGAAACACAAGGGACAACCTGGACTTGGGATTGGTGTCTGAAGTGGGGGAGAGGCAGGTTGCAGGACCGAGCCCTTAACCTGTGGGCTCTGATGCCATCTCTGGGTAGATGGTGTCACCATTGAGTTGAATTATAAAGGACACCTAACTGTGTCCTGAGCATTGCTTAGTGTGTTAAAAACACACACACTGGAACATGGTGCAGAGTTATAGCCCCTCATGAGGATGGGAAGACTTGGGAGTGTGGAGAGGGCAGGAGAAACTCTAACTGATGGCCCATCAGGCTCGGGTGAGACTCTTCCCAGGGTCATTCAAGCAAGAGAAGGTGGACTTCTCCCAGGGAGAAGGGCAGAGCCCCTTCCTGGTGTGGGAGTCTGAAGGAGAGGCCATGGCACCAGGGACCATTGAGGGACTCTAAAGGAGCAGCAGGATGCTTCTGTAGATGGTTCTGGGTTATGTGTGACCTTGATCTTCACCTGGGCTTTATCTGGAGCCTCTGATTCTTGATAGTCTCAGTTGGGCTGTTGTCCAGTCTGGCCAGTGTGTGAGCAGCTTCTGTCTACACCGGCACACTTCTTGTGTCTACACTGCCTTGAAAAGTGGAACAAACCTGGACCCAATGACTATTTTATTTGCCGCTGCATGTTTCAGAGGCAGAAGGTCATGAGGGCTTGAGAGGATGTAAGTGCGGCTGGAGAAAATCAGATTCCTGGAGTGAAAAAAGCAGAGGGACCTGGTTCCTGGGGTAAGTAGGGGTAGGGATGTTGACTGTGACCCCAGATGTTGTCACTTGCGTGAATTCAAGAATCACTGAGGTAAATGTTCATAGCAGCACTATTTACAATAGCCAAGACATGTAAACAACCTAAATGCCCATTGACAGATGACTGGATAAAGAAGTTGTGGTATATTTATACAATGGAGTATTACTGAGCCATAAAAAGGATGAAATAATGCTCTTTGTAGCAACATGGATGAACTTTGAAATGATTTTATTAAGTGAAGTTAAGTCAGGCAGAGAAAGTTAAATATCATATGATATCACTTACATGTGGAACCTTAAAAAAAAGATACAAATTTTATTTACAAACTAGAAATGGACTGATGGACATAGAAAACAAACTATGGTTACCAAAGGGGAAAAGGGTGAGGGGAGGGATTAATTAGGAGTTTGGGATTAACAGATACACATTACTATATATCAAATAGATAAACAACAAGGACCTACTGTATAGCACAGGAAACAATATTCAATTTCTTGTGATGGGATATAATGGAAAAAAATCTGAAAATATATGTGTATATATATGTATGTATATGTATAATTGAATCACTTTGCTGTACACCTGAAACTAACATTGTAAATCAACTATACTTCAATAAAAAGAAAAGAAAAGAAAAAAAGAAAAAAAAAAAGAATCACTGGGGCAAAAATCAGTCAGAACCCAGTACAACCAGTTCCTTCAAAATAGATGATACTTAGACCATTCTCTCCTTTACTCAGTAATTTCATTTATTTGGCATGTTGATCCATCAGGAACTAGGAATGGCAGCAATACAATCTGGTTTCTGCCTTCAAGGAGTTTGCCATTCAGAGCAGTGTTGCTCAGTGCACCTTTGTGAGGTGTGGAAATGTTCCCTCATTCTGCACTATCTAATATGGTAACCACCAGCCACACGTGGCTATTGAGCACTTGATAGATAGCTAGGGCCACTGGGGCACTGAATTTTAAATTTTGTTCAGTTTTAATTAATTAAAATTAAAATTTAAGTGGCCACACGTGGTGAGCAGCTGCTGTATTGGACAGTGTTGGTTTAGAGGACAAATCAACTAGGATGCTTTTGGCTGTAAATCACACAAGGCACAGCTCAGAATCGACAAGAAGTCTAAAGATGTGGTGGTCTTTGGGTTGAGGCAATACAAATGTCATCAAGGATTCAGATTCTTTCCATCTTTCCTTTGTGCCTTCCTCAGCATGTTGACTTTGTGCTCTGTTTTCTCCCTCATGGTCACAAGATGGCTGCCACATCCCTGCCCACAACAGCATCTGTTTGAGAGTGTTCTTCCTCTGTTTCTCTTGCTAAGAAGCCCCCACTACCCCTGCCCCAGCATTTCCCCTCCGGTCTCATTGAGATTTACCTTTCATGTTGGTTCTACACTGGATACAGGACCCAGTGGCCATCACTGGATAGAGACAGCAAGGTTCACCCCCTGAGGCACACAGCTGGGCTGCTGATACTAAGCAGGGGTAGAAAGTGCTGTCGGTAGATAACCTCCAGGTCTGGAGGTTGAATCAGTACTGGCTCAGGGGAGATTCCACCATGAACGCAATTCTAACACACACAGGCAATAAAGGGCTCTAATTGAGGTGTGATGGAAGGGCTATGGGAGTACAGAGGAGGGCGTGGTTATGTCTTCCCAGGAGAGTTAAAGAAAGTGTCATAGAAAAGATAACTTTCCAAATGAGCCTTGAAAAATAAGATTAAAAATAGTGCTTTAACATAAGCATGGTCTAGCAAAGCTCTGCCAGTAGGTGAGTGGGTGTTCCCCGCTTCTCTGGGACGTGCAAAGTTCTTCAGAGAAATGACTGTATCATCTCTGTGGCTTTCTCAAGTTCTGCTTCTTCTCACTTTCTTTTTTTCTTTAAAGAGATAGAGAGGAGGTCTGTTGAGCCAGCAGCAAAACACATCCCTAATTTCTTGCTTCGTGTTGTCACTAACTGTTCGTCTATTCACCCACCACTCCACACACTCCACCCTTCTCTGATTCAACTTCCTTCTCTTGGAAGATCAGAGATGGAGGGAAACTGGCAAGTGAGAGTCAGGGTCTAGGGTAAGCATGTGGTCTGAGACTTGCATACACACACATCCTCAGGAGGCCCCCGGGGAAGGACATCTCTAGTCCCAAAAGGCAGCCGTGGCTACTAGTGGATATAATGAGGCCACAGAGATGTCTCTCAGTTATAAAGCGGGATGGATTTTTTTAAGAGTCTGGCAGGTGGTAGAAAAAGAAAACCATCAGCCGTAACAACAACAAAGACGGTGTCTGCCCCAAGTACTCTCTCATCATTGTCGTCTTGAAGATGATTCTACTCCATTACCGGTTGGGGGCTGAGCCGTCTCTGCCCGCCAGACCCGGGGCTCATCCACATCCTCTCCGGGGAAACCAGCCAAGGATGTGGCTCCATTCTTGCTTCCAATCTGTTATCCCCCGAGTCCTGTCATACCTTGAGTTGGGAGCTGAGGGATTTCCATTCCATTTAGTGAGACATTAAAGAGTAAAAGGGGTCCAGAAATGTCATCTATATAATTTAAGACATTTTCCCCCTTAGGTACAAATGTGGGTGCACATCTGTGCATGCTCACACACCCAGAATCGGACTACCACGGGCTGTCAGAGGATTGCTTCTGTCAGCTATCCTTTCTCTCTATTCGCTAAATTTTGCTGAGAAACATGGATGACTGAGAAAGAAGAGTTAAGTGGTTTGATGTTGAGGAATAGAGTGTGAGGGAAGCTATTATGCCAACAAAATGTTGAGAGTCTTCTAATTTTTAGCCAATTGTTTAAAAGACGACAGATGGTAATGTTTATGAGATGTATAATTCAAGGCAAATCTGTCCAGATAGAGAGGATAAAGCATCTTTAACTTGGCTAACAAATGTTGAGCTGCATTCAGATAAATAAAACCAACCGAACCCAAGGCACATAATTGCAATGCTGGAAAGATAGAAAACAATCTTTTTTTTAAATAAAAGAATTATATGTAACAGAATAAAGGGTTGGGCTATTTCTGTCTTTCCCTGCTGATCAGTTATCTTATCAGTCACAGGTGAAGGCAGGTTGCATCTCCAAACCTTGAATATTTAACATTCGGCTACTCTTTCCAAGGTCATGCGGCACACCAGTTTTTCAGTCCTCCCAACTTTTTGTTTTGAGCCAAATAACATGATCTTGGCTTCATTAATATTTAAGAGTAATTTAGACTGTGCCAGATGATCTTAAAGCTCATTTAAATCAGCTTGAAGATAATATTAAGCTTTCTCCCAGCATAATCTCCTACCATAAATGATAGTGTCATCTGCATATAAATGATGGGCTGAGGATGATAATGAACAGCAGAGATAATCAATATAGAATGACAATGGCACTGGATTTCAGATAAATCTTTCAAGGACCCATTATTCTGCTTTCAGAGTTAAAGATGCATTGTTTTTTGTCCAAATCTTCTAAAGAAAACACAAAAGATTTTCATGAAATGAATCTTCTGTGCTGTTTAGGAGGGGGATGTCCACAAATTACACAAGTATTGTTTTGCAAATGCAATAATTAGAGTTCACGCAGATCATTACTTTATTGGATTGAACAACTGTCTCTTGGCAATTGTTGCTCCTCCTCTTCTTTCTCCCCCTCCTCCCACTTCCTCCCACTCAGCCCTGGTCTTCCTACATGGCACTCACTGTGGTGGCACCTGCTGGTCTGCTCTGGAACGGTACCCATAGTCCTTGGAGTGGGACTGCCCTCCTGGAACCAAGGAGCCCTTTGACAGTGAAGGAGGAGATGTCACAGGGACACTGGCACTGGCTTCCCTCCTTGGGGTAAACTGCATTCTTGGTGGCTCTGCACAAAGCCTGGATGTTCCCACCTGAACATAGGGTCTCCTGGAGATAGTTTAAAAAGCTCATGTCACGTGGCAGAGAGTCAGTGGTTAAAAAAAGTTTTCTGAAAGAGTCAGAACAGAGGGCAGAGCCTGGGCACGTTGGCAGCAGTGAGAGTTGGTGAGCATGGGCTCAGTCAGAGGTCAGAACTGGGGGGAAGCACACCCCAAAGTCCGCTCTGTGGTTACTGACCTTCACCACGCAACATGAGGAAATCTCCAACTGGATTTAAGAAGTAGACATGGCTGACTTACCTTATAATGATCAGTAAATGGTTAACTTATAATGATCAGGCAAGTGTGAGTCTCATGATCCGAAGCTCTTCTCCCTAAGTGTTAGCCATGGTTCTCCAACAAGGACTCAGGTGGACAAGGTGGACCTGGTCATCACCTGGGCCCCAAATTGTCACCTGCTGCTCCCAGTGGGAAAAATGATCTCCTTTAATCCTTGTACCTAGCCTCTGAGGTAGACGCCACTTTTACCCCCGTTGTACAGATGAGGAAACTGAGGCAGAGTTGAGGTCAACAGGACTTAAAAAAACAGGAATTTGAAAAAGATTTGGATGCCAGAGCCTGAGCCCTCACCCACAGCACTCCCCTGCCTTGCCATTTTCAAATAAGCCTGTTTGATTAGAGCTGATTTAAGAGATCTATCAGGGATCGCTGAGAGCAGAAATTTGTCCTTCTGGATCCCTGGGTCTCTTCGCTGATGCTGAGATATGGACACCTGCAGCTTTACTTACTGAGTAGGGGGAAAGAGAGTCTCCAAATTCAATATCTCCCTGGGAGAGGGGTTGGTTGGGGGGAACACGTACTGGCCCCTCGGTGGGGATTATGCTTCTGCTACTGAGAAGCAAGATTCCTCCTCTTCTTGTCTCATAATCTCAGGCGTCTGTCACCTGAGCGCCTGCGTCTCATTCTGCATACTGAGTATCCGTGGATTATTGATTCATCTGACACTGAAAAATGCCCGGTGCTAACAGGAACAAGGGTCTCTCAGTCTGATCTCTCCTACCATATTTTCTTTATTGCCTCTGCTCTGACTTTATTGAAAAAAAAAATCCCATTACAAAAACATGAATAGTTAGTTCTTGAATGTCCTGGGCACACCTTTCAAAGAAGAACTCATCAAACTCTGTCCGGACGCTGGCAGGGGAAAACAAGCCCACGTGAGAGATGAAATGCTTGAATTTGGATGATGGGGGTTGCCAGTCAGAGGGGGTGGGGCGCTGGCGGAACAGTTCACAACACACCTGAGGTGCTTACCTTGGCCGCATAGTGCGCACCTGAGAGATCTGAAGCCTCCCAAAGCCCAGGTCACCCCCAGAATTATTAAAGCAGAGTCTTAGGGAGAGGAATCCTAACAGAACATCTTTTAAAAGTTACCATGTGACTGCACTGTAGACTTATTGCCATGAAGCAATTTTTTTTTTTAAAGAAAAGACTTGTGTGACCCCAGCCCAGTCCTTTTGTGTAAGTGCAGGGTGAGCTTGTATCAGAATATGGTCCTGTCAGCCAGCTCACACGTGAACACCCAGAGTAGGATCTGTGAGTCCTCTACTTCAGGTTTCAGCAATGTCTGATATTCACGGTGCGTTAGTTATCTGTGGCTGCCGAACAAATTACCCCATACTTAGTGACTTAAAACAGCCAACATTTGTTATCTCATAGTTCCTGTGAGTCAGGAATGTGGGAGCAGCTTAGCCGGGTGGTTCTGACTTACAGTTTCCTATGAGGTTGTGGCCAAGATGTAGGCTGGGTCTGGAGGATCCTGTTGCAAGATGACTCCCTCACATGGCTGTAGGCGGGCGGCCTCAGTTCCTCGCTACGTGGGCTTCCCGGCAGGCTGCTGGAGCATCCTCCTAGCGGGCTAGCTGGCTTCCTTTTGAGGGCATGCTCCCAGAGCAAGAACCAAGAGAAAGCCACCATGCTTTTTTTTTTTTTTTTTTTTTAACAGAAGAAAAATTTAAAATCTATTTTAATATATAGTGGTTATCATTTGCAAATCTCAAACTCCAAATTTATCCCTTCCCACTCCCTTTCACCTGGTAACCATAAGATTGTTTACTACATCTATGAGTCTGTTATTGTTTTGTAGGTGAGTCCATTAGTGGCCTCTTTTTCCTTTTTTTTAAGATTCTACATATGAGTGATATCATATGGTGTTTTTCTTTCTTTTTCTGGCTTACTTCACTTAGAATGACGATCTCTAGGTCCATCCATTTTGCTGCAAATGGCATTATTTTATTCTTTTTTTTTTTTATCGCTGAGTTCATTGTATAAATATATACCACAACTAAGAAGTTGTGGTTTATCTTTATCCAGTCATCTGTCAATGGACATCTAGGCTGTTTCTATGTCTTGGCTATTGTATATAGTGCTGCTATGAACATTGGGGTGCATGTATCTTTTTGAATTAGAGTTCCCTCCTTATATATGCCCAGGAGTGAGATTGCTGGATCATATGGTAAGTCTATTTTTAGTTTTTTGAGGAATCTCCACACTATTTTCCATAATGTCTGCACCAAACACCATGCCTTTTATGTCTTAATCTCAAATGTCTTATACCATCACTTCCTCCACATTCCATTTGTAGAATTACATCACTAAATATAGCCTACGGTTAAGGACAGGGAAATTAGATTCCACCTTTTGAAGAGAGAGAGAGAACAAAGAATTCATGGCCATATTTTAAAGTCATCATAGTGGATATTGGAGATTATTCACCTTCTTCATCTTATTCATCTTTTTTCCCAGATGGAAGCATTAATCCTGGATTCCAGAGGTGCATCATGAAGCCAGATGCACAGCCGGAAAAGGCAGTGTCCCCTGGGCCCTCTTCCTTCCTTCTCCCTTCTCACTCTTTCATTCTGGTCCTTGACTCATATGCCCTGACAACCCCATGGTTACCTGTCCAGCTTCTATTTTCTCCTGTCTGGCCTCAGTGTGTATTGTCAGTCTTCGTTCAGAGTGGTTCTGCTGTGGAGGGTTGACCTGGGGTTAGGGATGCTTTGGACCAGGAGGGAGGAGGAAGTAAGAGACAAGAGGCCCTCCATGTGGTCTGGTCCCACACTCAGCCCTTTTCCTCCGTGAATCATAATCTCTTGGGAGCACATCTCCTATTATGCTAATGGAGTGTTTGTCTTATTGCCAGATTTGAATGACGTAAGACAAGGTCTGGCTTTGAGCTCTTGGAAATCGGAATTAAGCAGGAGGGAAGGATCTTGTCTATCACATTGGAAACCTGGATTTTAAATTAATTATACATCATTAGCATAATTTAATTACACTTAGGACAGAAGTTTTCAAAGTGTGTTCTAAGGAACCTCAGATTCTGTGAAGCTCTTTGGGGAATTTTGCAAATGTTTTATTGAAAAATTTTGAATGCTGTATGTTTTTCATTGTAAACAAATAATATATTATACACAACTTTTAACAATCAGCACATTGGTCTGTGCCTGCCAACCTAACTTTTGAGTGTGGGAGCCCAGATATTGGAATAAAGCTTTTCCTGCTATCACTGTTAACTGAAAAGTGTCTTGAGTTTGCAAAGCAAATAGTTTTTGTCAAAAACTGTTACCATTTGCCACCCCTCAAGTGTGGAAATCGGCCTTTCCTAGCTATTATACAATCAAAACAAAATGCTAAAATAAATTGGGTGCTTAGACTCATACGACTTCAATTTATAACCCTCACTTCCCATTTCAAACGATGTGTTGCAAAGATTCTTCATTATCTTTTTGATTGACTTCTAATAAATAAAAGCTATGAATGAAAGCCTATAAAACAGATGTTTAATAATAATTTGCCAATTTTAATCTGTTTTATACACCAGTATATCAGAAGGCTTGCTGTTGCAAATTACAGAAAACCCAACTCAAAATGGCTTAAGCAATAACAGGATTTGTCTTCTTACATAAAAAGAAACTCCAGGGTTGGTGGGTTTGATGGTTCAGAGACATCGTGGAGGACCCAGGTTTCTCCCATTTTCTGTTTTACCTTCCTCAGGATGCTGACTTTGGGCTAACTCCCTTCAAAATAGCAAGATTGTTGCTATAGTTTCAAGCATCCCAGGCACAAGTGGAAATGTCCAATGGGAGGAAAGGGCAGAGAGTCTCTTCTTAGGAGCCGGTAATTTTTCCCGGAAGCCCCTGAGCAGGCCTCCCCTGGCATTTCATTGCCCAGAAACTGTCTAAACCAGTCACAACAAGAAGAAGGCCCACCCTAACTGGCCTTGTCAGAATCACGGACCCTAACACAAAGCTGGGCTCAGCCAGCATGACCATATCATGAAAGATGGTTGGGACTCTACGAACAGTGTCTACTAGGATTTGGGTTTCTCATAGGAATCATTTGATAAAACTGAAAAAAAAAAATTGGTTGGGAAAGCTGGGAGCTTTGAGAACTTTTCCCGGGCCCATCTTGGGGCTATTTTTGCCAAAGGTCAGTTTTGCTGTTACTGCCTGAGTCTTGCTGGGAGGGAAGGGAGAGCCCCCATCCACATTAAGCTCAGGGCTAAACTCCAGCACTCCAACACTGCTTGACATCTATGGGGAAGGTGACAGCTTACAAGATGCTTTCATGTATATCGACCCAGCTAATCTCCAAAGGACGATGCAGCCTAAGCACTCCCAAACCTAGGTGACCATCCTGTCATCCCCATCACCGGGGGAGCATCTTGAACTAGAGTTGCAGGGCTCACCTTGGACCCAGTGAACCAGAACATCCCAAGGTAGGGCCTGGGAATTCATTTGTCTCAAAAAGCCCTTACAGGAAACTGCGAGGGGTTGGACACTGCTGGAGAGTTGGTGCAGCTGGACAGGAGGCTGCAGATGTGGGCAGGGGGCAGGTGAGGCCGGGACTGCAAGTTTAGGACTTCGACTTGGCCTGTAGACCCAACAGGAAGAGAAGAGAGAGGGAATCTTCTCAATTGAAACTTTTTCCACTCCAGATTCCTCATCATCGTTTCTCTAGGGAAGTTTTTCTTTATAATTTTACAGCTATTTTTTCCAGGTTTATGTTTCCATACTAACCCCACCAGTCATGTCAGCAGGTCCTTTCCATCTACCAGACGCTCAGGCATAATGAGGCGTCTAGAGGCACAGGTTGGTGAAGATGTAAAATTTGTCTTTTCTGTTTTCCTCCATCCTATTTGCAGCTCCTGGTGGTTTCAAAGATACTTAGGATTCCAGCGTTGAAGGCGGGAGCCTCCCTCTGTGCCTGCGCTGGGCCCCTCTCTAGCTGCCCTTTTGTTTGCTCATGTGCTGGAAGCTCCATTGAAGTGAGTGACAGCTGTGCAGGTGGAGATGCTGAGCGGGAGTTCAGGTGCTGGGGAGGAGACTGGCTCCCTTGGGAAGAAGCATAGCTCAGAGACCAAACGCCTTAGATGCAGAGAAGCATGAAAAAGAAATCAGACCGGGGAGGGCAGCCTGTAGAGAGAAGGAGCTGTGGCTGCCTGTGAAGGGCCCCTGGGATGCAGGGTTTGGGGAGGTGAGGTCCCAGGGGCCTCCTACCTCCTCTACATCTATCGTGTCTGCATTTTCCATTAAGAGATGTTGCTGTGGCATTGGTGATAATGATGCTGCAGACTCTCAGGCACAGTCCTGCTCAATGTAGACCCCAGAGCTGACCTAATTAGAGTGTGGGATTAGGGCAAAGGCTTATTGGTTAAGCAGACATTGGTGCTCAAGGAGATGAAACATTCCATCTAGAATCCTTCCTTCCACTGGCCGTGAGTCCAGCAATATTATAGGTATTAAACATATTTGCTATAATTTATAGAGCAGCTGTTCATAGTCAGGCACTGTGCTAGGCACCTCATACACATTATTTACTTAAATCCCTACACTAAGCCCTGCAAGGAAGTTATTATGATCCGCATTCTACAGAGGAGAAAACAGAAGCTCAAAGAAACAGAGCAGCTTCCCCAGGACCAGGTACTTACCGAGTAGAGCTGTTGGAAATTGAACCTCAGTGTGTCCAGCTTGTAACCCAGTTCTTTTTCTTCCCTGGCAGACCACCCACCCCTTCCCTGGGCCCTGATCTGTTAGACACCCCAGCCAGCACCCCCGGCACCCACGTCTTCTTTTGGTGTCCTGCTCTGAGTGTTGCCTGCCCCTGCATCCCAGCCTCCTAACAGGCTGTAAAACACGACATTAGGTGATAAAGAATTTAGGTATAGCAGTTGTATTTTCAGAATAGAAACAAAAAGATCACAAAACAGTCTGGGCATTGTCTTATGAACCTGGAAGATTCCAGCGGGGTCAGCAGTACTGAGCAGGGTCGCACCACCTCCCGCTTTCCAAATCTCCCTGCCTGACCCCCTGTATGCATCGTTGACCTCCAAGCTCTTTCTCAAAGTGGTCCTAAGCAACCTCATGGTCAAGGAGACAATTTCAAGATGAAAGTTCTTTTGGGAAAGGCAACTGTGACAAATTGAAAGGGTGGAGGAAATACTAGCACAGACGAGAGAGGGGAGAAAGTCTGCAGGAAAATAAGCAAAAGGAATCTATGTTTGTCACCCCTGGACCAGCAGAACACCGATTTGTTTCCTATAAAAAGAGATGTGTTATTTTTTCCCTCCTCTCTTGGCAAATAATGACAAAGAAAAATGGTTGCAGAGTTTACTGAAATCGAATAGTCTGTGGGGGGATTCCGAGTGAATGAAATGTGTTCTTACATATCTTATCATGTTCCCCACCAACTTGTTTTTATTTCAAATTGCCCACAACAGGTGCCTGAGTCTGGGCAAAGTATAATATCGTACCTTGCAACAGCTGTGAGTGGAGTGCACAGAGAAATAGTCAAAAAAAGGTTACACCACGTGATGGGTCTCATAAGGCTTGGAGCAGCTCTAGAATTTAAAACATTTACTTGTCCTGGGGTTAAACTGGGCCCCAGTGATATGCATTCTGTAACTTAATATGAAAGGCTGCTGGTGGATGGGTTGGTACCGTGGCTGCCGGAGCTGGCGGTGGACACCTGTAGGAGCACGTGCACCCTGAGAGGACCCAGTTGTTCAATTACAGCCTCCTCGAGATGAGGTCTCCTCAGTGTGCCAGTGGGCTCTCCCCCACACCTGGGCTAGACTCTGCATGGTTTCATGCAGTGTCACCTACACCTCAGACACTTCTCCAGCTGCAGCCCAAATAGAATAAACTACAGTTGCAGAAAACATTTCCAGTGCCCAATTCCCACTCTTTTTTCTCCAACTTAAGAAAGCATATATGAATGTAAACGAGTGATGTTGGTGACATCAAATCTGTTTAATTTGATACAAAAAAAATTAAATTTCTAAACATCAATTCTTTATCTGTGACAGGCTCATAGAAGCACCACCTACAGTTAATGCTGGTACCATATGAACCAGGACTGCAGCTGGGAATCACTGATTAAGAGGACAGTCTTAATTTGATAAAATATGTCAGAGTCACAGAGAACATAATACACTTTTTCCAGGTATTTTTATACTTATGATTTGAAACAGAACAGAATGTTTTCAGAGGGCAGAAGGCTAACCATGCGTATGGGTCAGGATTCTGAGTTGCAAGCGACAGAAACAGATTCTGGCTGATGTAAGCAGAAAAGGAAACTATGAAAGGAATGATGCTTAGCCCACAGGGTTGCCGAGGAACCACAGGACCTGTGCCTTCAGAATGATATCTCCAATCCCTGCAGAGCTTGCCTGGCCAGGGCCCTGATGCTGCTCAGCCCTCGATGAGGTGGCCGGTCCCATCCACACCACCAGCAGGAGCACGGCCAGCCTGGCAACTCCAGCCTTCTGCAAACCTTGCCACTACCAGAGGGCGATGAGGCAGCCCCAGATGACTGGCCAAGTGGAGAGTGTGGGTTATAATCCCAGAAAGTGTTTTAGAGTCAACGTATAAGGAGGGAAATCAGTGGATAAACTTAATTCTGATATTTTGCTAGACGTGGGCAAGGCCACCATGCTTCTTTTTCACATCTCTATCCCCAGGCCCTAGCATGTCACCCAGCACTTAGAAAGAGATCAATAAGCATTTCTGGAAATGAAGTAAAATTGAGTTTTAAATTTAGAGGCACCCTTTCCAGGGGCCAACTGCCAGTCCCTATAGCAAATTAGTTCTAGTAAATCAAAGTAAATTAGGAAGACAATCCAAAATAGACTGTTTAAGCCCAGTGGTTCCATTCACTTACTTACAGTGGCGTCGCCCTTAGACCTACCGGTTAGTGGTCAGTTTGTTTGTTTTTATGTGCAATGAAGGCTTTACTTTTTCTAGCCATGGCTGTGGGCCTGTGCTTGTCCATCCAAGTGAGCATGTGGACTGAAGATTATTTTGCTCTTAAACAATGAAACTATCACCAACCTTCATCTGGAGGCCAGAGAATTTCCCCGAGTATCTGCTTCTGTTTCATGAGACTTCTCTCTTTGATGGGAGAGGAAAAGGAGTGGAGGATCTTTCCTCGTGGACAAAAAAAAATTTTTCAAAGGCCTGTTTGCAGCGTGTGGACCATTACGTGGTCCGTACATCACACTCCTGTTGAATTATCCAGATGCTTTGCCTCATTTGTTTCTTCCAGGTCCTTTGCAAAATTCCCACATACAGGACTGGAGAGTGGAGGGCACCAAAGATGGTTCCTGAAGCGGATTCAGCAAGACGGTCATTATTAACACAGTTAGAGTCTGGGCTGGGCTGTAGGATGGCAGTGGGGATTATTTTCCATAGTATGGAATGCTAAAATTTTTAAACTGATTCTGGATGAATCATACATTTTTGTACTTTTGATTCAGAAAAATGTCTTTGAAAGTTTAAAGGTCCAAAATCTCAAGATCATTGGTTAGGAGACCAGAGAAGTGCTTAAAAAGGATCATGAACTAGATTCTATCTGTTTTAATTTCAAGTGGAGTGAAGTATAAATGTGCTCATTCTCTACCCTAAAGAGCTATTTTCTTGGGGTGAGAGGATTGCTTTTTAGTATGTATGTATGTATGTGTGTGTGGTAAGTTTCCCTACATTTAATCTCTCCCTCATTGATGTAGAAATTATTTCTTTAATAGTTTGTATTCTTCAGTTTTGAAAACCATAACGTCTTGATTCCAGTTATGTTTAAAGCACGTAATATGTGAATTAAAAATTACCTCTGAATGGGATAATGATTGGTTATTGAATTTTTCCTTTTCTATAGTTTCCAGTTTTTTCAGTAATGAGCATTATTGCTTTCATGATAAGAAAAAAAATTCATATTACTGTCATTTTTTTTGCTATATTACCTTCTTGCATACTTAAGAATTCCCATTCTGCAAAATCATGCACCTAAAATAATAGAGTTTATGGGGAAAATAAGATTGGAACAGCTCACTCAAACCAATGAAAATTTGAAAACAGATTATTCATAAAAATCAATAGAAATCCTAATAAAAAAAGTGGCATAGGGAATGTTAGCTATCTTGATTGTGGTGGTGGTTTCATAGGTGTATACATCTATCAAAATTCATCAAAATACATCTGAAATATGTGTAGTTTACTGTATAGAAATTATACCACAATAAAATTATTTTAAAATTTAAAAAAATTGTAGCATAAGTAAGTATATGAAGCCTGGAGATCATATACTTTCTCTTTCACAGTATGTGTCTTGAAGGGTATTGGTTTCTGAGAGAGAATATTTTCATCAATATTAAAATTTGGATTTGGGGTATAGCTTTCTTCATTAATTCATTGTTTTGACATAGAGCATAATATCCTGGCAGCTTTTTTATCTTCACCTTCAGTCTGCTCAGAATAGCTTAAGAGAGTGGAGACACAGGGTACCAGAAGTAACTTCAGAATGCTCACATGCCAGGGGAAATTGCGTAAGAACCAACACTAGGTCTGCATTATAATGACCACATCCCCTGCTTGCTTGTTGATCGCTTGTGAGCTAATTTGTATGAAAGAAACAAGCATGGCCGCAGAAGAGATTGTTTAAAAATCTAGGCTCGGTAATTGCAGTGCTGAGACTGTAGAAAGCTGGAAAGAGTGACAAGAAGAAAAATCTGGATAAACTAAAAAATTAAAACTTTTCTTGAACCATGGGAGAGCGGAGGTTTCAGAGCAAACAAAAAGCCTAAAATCTGAGGAAAGATGGACTTCTTCCCTAAAAAGATGAGCATGAACACTGGCTCACCTATGACAGAGCACTGAAAGAAGAGATCTCACATGCTGTCTTCATGGGTAAGAAGAATTTAGCTATGGTTTTAATGAATTGCCAAAAGTGAGGTGGGCTAGTGTGAGACTATATCACCCAGGGAGCTGCACACACTAGGGACATTGCATCCACATCTCCTTGAACTTCTCTGGGTGCTTGTCTCCTGGGTAAGACTCAGGGCAGGGTGGCACACCTGAGAGAGCAGGCCTGGAGGAAAGAGCAGGAAGGCACAAAGCCTTCTCTCCCACAGAGCAAAAGCCTTGAGCTCCTGAAGGTGAGCAGCAAACCTTGACACCCCCAGGACACTGGGAAAGGGTGAGAGGAAACAATTCTACAAACCCCCAAACTGAAACCCAAAACATGGGGCCTGCCTAAGGCAAAGGCTGAGCCGCCAGCCCCATCCATCTTCCACCACCAGGGTAGCAAACCTCAAGTAACAATTAACAGTTATCTTCTTCTCGATGAGAGGCAAAAGCAAGGAAAGGGACCCTCTTTGAGGCACAGGCACATGAAGGAAGCTGAAAAGTGAGGATAGAGTACTTGATACCCTCAGCATAAGGCAAAGTGAGGCCAGAGTTTCTCAGCTGTGGCACTACTGACATTTTGGGCCACATAATTCTTGGTTATGGGGGAGCAGTCCTGTGCATTGTAGAATATTTAGTAGCATCCCTAGCCTCTGCCCACTAGATTCCAGTATCATCCAGCTCCTCCAGTTGTGACAGTCAAAAATATCTCCAGATACACACATTATAATACTTCCTCTGGAGGCAAAATAACTCCTTGTTGAGAGTCACTGCATTAGAGAAATTTGAAGCTAGCTGTGTACTGAAGGTGATCATAAGCATACTAAAACTCAAACTCACATTAACTTCTGACTAGATTGACTCAACCTCACACTGAAGGCCCGGAAGAAAAGGCATACCCATTTCCAGACTTAAACAGTATTTACTTCAGTCTCTATTATTCTATGCATGATGTCTAGCACTCAACAAAAAATCATGAGACAGACAAAAAAGCAAGAAAAATCAGCTCATTGTTAAGAGCCAAAGTTATCAACAGAATCAAACTCAGAGCCTGAGAGACAACCTGGATTTTGTTACTATCACAGGAAATAACTATGATTGATATTTAAAAGTTTTAGGGGACTAACGAACAACATGCATGAACAGATGGAGAATTTCTGTAGAGAGATGAAAACTATAAGAAAGGGTCCAATGAAAATAACAAAAATAAAAAACAAGGTAACAAAAATGAAGAAAGCCTTTGAGGACACACAAATATAACTAACACAGCTGAGGATCAGCTGAGGAACTTGAAAACAGGTCAAAGGAAATTACACAAACTGAAAATATCAAAAGAAAAAAAATGAGAGAAACAATAGAAGCATGGGTCAGTATAAAATGGCCTAATATACAGGTAATTCAAATCTAACAGGATAAGAAAGAAAACAGGGCAGAAGGACTATTTGAAGAAAGAATGGCATAGAGTTTTTCAAAAGTAAAGGAAAACATCAATGGACAAATGTAAGAAGCTCAGAGTATCTCAAGCAGGAAAAACAAAAGAAGGAGGAGGAAGAAGGGGGGAAGGAGGAGGTAAAAAGGAGGAAGGGGAGGAACAATACTCCTGACACATCATATGCAAACATCTGAAAATCAAATATAAAGAAAAAGATAATAATTACAACCACCTTCTATTCCAAAATGACACATTCAGAAGACAGTGGAATGAAAATTTTGAAGTATTGAAAGAAAAAAAACCCAGTCAATCCAGAATTCTATACCTGGAGAAAATATCTTTCAAAATGAAGATGAAATAAACACTTACTTAGACAAGCAAAAGCTGAGAGAATTCATTACCAGCAACTCTGCACCTCAAGAAATATTAAAGGACACTCTTCTGGAAGAATAAATATGATATCCAACAGAAACTTAGATTTACTTCCTCAAATGAGAGATCTCTGGAAATGGTTAAAATGAAGTGAAGATAAGAATACTTTTTTCTTAGTTTTAATCATTCTCTAAAACAAAAGATAATTAACACTTTAAAACAGACATAGTAGAAATACATTGTGGATTTATTGCATCTGTAAAAATATGACAAAAATAGAACAAAAGATGGGAGGGAGGAGATGGAAGTTTGCTGCTATAAGGTCCTTACACTATACATGAAGTCTTATTATTCGAAGGTAGAATGTAATTAATTAAAGAATGTATTGTAAACCTAAGGGCACTACAAAACATTTTGAACATAGGTTTAAATAATAAGCCAGTACTAGAGATAAAATTGAATGAAAAATATTCAATCTAAAAGCAGGCAAAAAGAGGAATAAAGAGACAACATATGGAACAAGTAAAAAACAAGTATCAAAATGACACACTGAAGTTCAAACATACCAATATCGATTAAAAGACAGAAATTTTTGAATTGGATAGAAAAACAAGATCCAACTAGATGCTTTTTACAGGAAACCCAATTTAAATATGAATATTTAGGAAGGTTAAAAGTAAAAGAATAGAAAAGGACATATCATGTAAATGCTAATTGAAAGAAAGCTAAGGTGACTATAATAATATCAGATAAAGTAGACTTTAGAACAAGAAACATTACCAGAATTACAAACGGAAGTAACATAATAATAAAGGGGTTGATTCATCAAGAAAACATAATAATCCTAAAGAGTTAAGTACCTTACAACAGTACCTTGAAATATAGGAAGTGAAAGCTGATAGAAATAAACAGAGAAAAGATAAATCCAAAGTTACAATTAGGGATTTTAACTTTCCTATCTCAGTAACAGGTAGAACAAATGGACAGAAAAATAAATAAAAAGATAGAAGATTTAACACTATCAACCAACTTAACCTAATTGACATTCACAGAACACTCCATCTAATAGTAGAATATACATTCTCTTTTTGAGTGCCCGTGGACATTCACAAGATAGATCATACTCTGAGCCATAAAGTAAATCGTAAGAAATTTAAATGAATTGAAATAATATAAAGTATGTTCTCTGACTAGATTTCTAGTTCAATAAAATTGAACTAGAAATCAACAGCAGAAAGATATCTGGAAAAGTCACAAATATTTAGAAATTAAATAATGTAATGCTATTTAACCTATGATCAAAGTCAAAAGGGAAATTAGAAAACAGTTTGAATGGAATGAAAACAACATATCAAAATTTGTGAGGTAGAGCTGAAACAGTGCTTAGAAGGAATATATAGCTGTAAACACCTAATAAGAAAAGAAGATCTATAAGTCAATCAAGTCAATCTAAGCTTGCACATTAAGAAACTATAAAAAGAACAAAATAAACCTAAAATAAGCAGAAAAAGGAAATAATAAGAAAGGAGCAGAAATCAATAGCATTGCAAACAGGAAAACAATACAGACAAGCAATGAGACAAAAAGTTGGTTCTTTAAAATCAATAAAGCTGGTAAGACTTTACCCAGATTTAGTAAGGAAAAAAGCCTCAAATACCAATATAAGAAATGAAATAGGAAACACTACAAATTATATAGACAGTGAAAGGCTAATTAGAGAATACTATGAAAAACTTTATGTCCATAAATTCAACAACTTGGATGAAAGGGAAAATTTGTCAAAAGGTGTATTTAAGAAGTCATAGATAACTGGAATCATCATATATTTTATTAAAGAAATAATTTATAACTAAAAGCCTTTCTATAAGGAAACATCAAACCTAAGATGGCTTTACTGCAAAATTCAACCAGATGATTTTGGTAAAAAGTAACACCAATAGTACACAAACTTTTTTAGAAAATAGAAGAGAACAACCATTTCTTAACTCCTTTTATGAAGCTAGCATTACCTGATACCAAAACCATGCAAAGATATTGCATGCTAAGAAAACTAAAAACCAATATCTCTCATGAATATAAATGCAAAATTTATCAACTGAATATTAGAAAATTGAATCCAGCAATATATGAAAAGGATAATACATCACATATTAAGTGGGATTTATCCCAGGAATGAAATCAACACTTTAAAATTTTTTCAGTGTAGTTTACCACATAAAGATTAAAGAAGAAAAACTATATGACCACCTCAATAGATACAGAAAAAGTATTTGATGAAATTCAAAGTTTGTTCATGATCCATCTGTATCGATCTATCTGTCTATTGATCTATTCTCAGAAAACTAAGAATAGACTCCTCAATCTGATAAAGGGCATCTACAAAAAACCTACAGCTAACATCACACTTGATATGTGACCAAATAATTTCCCCTTAAGACTGAGAACAAGGTAAGGATATCCATTCTCACCACTTGTATTCAGAATTGTCCTGGAAGTCCTAGACAGTGCAATAAGGCAAGAAAAAGAAATAAAAGACATACAGGTTAGAAAGGAAGAAATAACTCTCTCCACTTGTAAGTATCATAATAGTCCATACAGAAAATCCCAAAGAATTTACAAAACAGCTACTAGAATTAATAAGTGAGGTCAGCAAGGATAAAGATTATAATATCAATATACCAAAAGCAATTGTATTTCTATACACTAGCAATGAATATTTGTAAATTGGAATTAAATATGCCATTTAAAATAAAGTACCATTTACAACAGCACTTAAAAGCATTATGTAAGCTAACATCTAACAAAATATGTGCAAGATCTATATTCTAAACTATAAAACTTTGATGAAAGAACTAAGACCTAACTAAACGGAGAGTTATACTATGCTTATGGGTTGGAAGTTTCAATATTGTTAAGATGTTAATTTCCCCCAAACTGACCTATAGATTCAATGCAATCCCAAGTAAAATCCCAGCAAGATTTTTAGTAGAAATCAACAAGCAGAAATCTAAAATGTATATGGAAACTATAATAGCCCAGCTAATTAAAAAAAACAGTTTGAGAAGCTGTGCTACTTATTTCAAGGCTTGTTCTAAAGCTACAACAATCAAGATGTTCTTGTATTGGTGAAAGGATAAACACAGAGATCAACTGAACAGCATAGAGAGACTAAAAATAGAACCACACGTATATCTTGGGTTGATTTCAACAAAATGACAAAGGTAGTCCAATGGAGAAAGGATGCCTTTCAATAAATAATGCTGGAAAGAATTAGATACCTATATAACAACAACAACAACAACAACAATAATAATAATTGCCATAATAATAACATTGACCCATAATTCTATAAAACTTCTAGAAGAAAACATAGGAGAAAAATCTTTGTGATCTTGAGTTAAACAATGAATTCTCAGATACGAAAACCAAAAAAAAAAAAAATGATAAGTTGAACTTCATCAAAATTGAAAACTTTACTCTTTGGAAGATAGTGCTATGATAATTAAAAAACAAAAATCCCACAGACTGGGAGAAAATATTTGCTAAGCACATATCTGATAAATAGCTTATATGCAGAATATGTAGATGTTAGAACGTAGATGTCAACTAGACTTCTTGCCGTTACTGTTTCACGTTATATACATATATCAGATCATTACATTGTGCACCTGAAACTAATATAATGTTCTATGTCAATTATATCTCAATCAAAAAAGGAATATACAGAATTCTCACAACACAATTGTAGGAACACAAACAACTTCATAAAATGTGAGCAAAAAGTTTAATAGACATGTCACCAAAGAAGCTATTTGATGGCCAATAAGCATGTAAAAAGATACACAATATTGTTGGTAATCATGGAAATGCAAATTAAAATCATAGTAAGCTACAACTATCTATTAGATATCTATTAGAACGGCTGAAAGAAAAGAAAATCTGAAAATGATAAGTGCTGTTATGCTGTGGAATAGCTGGAATTCTCCACACACCTCACAGGAGTGAAATGGTACAGACATTTTGGAAAACAGTTTGGTGGCTTCTGTCAAGTTGAACATATACTTACTACAGGGCCCAACAATCTCACCCCTAGGAATTAATCAGAGAAAAATAAAAACTCGAGGTCACACAAAAATCAGCATTTGGGTGTTTATAGCAGCTTCATTAATAATCACCAAAAAATTAGAAAGAACCCAATGTCCTTCAACATTTATTTAATAGCTAAATAAACCGTGGTACATTCACACACTGGAATACTTCCCAGCGATACAAAGGAACAAGCTGCGGATATGTGCAGCTCGTATTTATCTGAAGTGAATTCTGCTAAGTGAAAGAAGATTCAAAAGGCTACATACTGTGTGATTCCAACTCCATGACATTCTGAAAAAGGCAAAACTATGGAGATATACCAGATCGGTGGTGGTCAGGAGCCAGGGTTGACCCATCAGAGTTGACTAGGAAGGGGCCTGAGGGAACTTTGTGGGATGATGGGAACATTTTCTATCATTTTTTTAAGAGGAGGTACTGGGGATTGAACCCAGGACCTTGTACATGCTAAGCATGTGCCCTGCAACTGAGCTCTTTATTATACTCTCCCCATTTTCTATCTTGATTGCGGTGACAGTTACACGGCCCAATGCATTTGTTAAAACTGATAGAGCGGGCCATTAAAAAAAAAAAGATGAATTCCCTATGTATAAATTATTTCCCAATAAAATGTAAATCTAAAAGAAATCTAAAATGTTTATAGTAGAAAGTGAAAAATCAAACTAGTTCCCCAAGTAATCTCATGGCTACAGCTGATGAAGATTGTGTGCTGTTTTCTGTGTAGGAAAATGTTTAGGATCCAAAGGGCTCAGGGTCAGGTAACGTCTCTGTGGAGCAGACACTGGACGGGCTTCTCAGGGGTGGGCAGGGTTCTGGGCCCAGCCCTGCTCCCCTCACTAATGCCTGCAAGTTGCCTTCTGACCAGCGCCAGGTGGGAGCTGAGTTCCCTCCGCACCTGCTCCCGTGGTACCCTGGGTACGAGGGATTCAGAGCAGCATCCCTGACGCAAACTTTCAATGCAAGAGAAAGGGCCCCAAAGCTGCCAGAAGTGTGTTTTGATCATCGTAAACTGTTCTGCAGCCTGTGCTTTCAGGGACCCAGGCCAGGAGTTAAGACCCCTGTTGTTAACAGTCACTTTATCCTCTCCGCCCACTCCGCGGGGCCTGGCAGGAAGGCCATCGGAGCGCGGGCAACAGATGCACGTGGGCTGCTGAGCGGGGGCGAGCAGGGAGGAGTAGAGCAGTGGAAAGGCCAGTCTGCCCACAACACTGAGTTTCCCTGCTTCCTCGGGGTTAAGCATAATCTTGCCTGCTCCCCAAAGCCCCTTTTCCTTTGCATTTATAAACCTTTCCTCATGCGCTGATTCCATTTATCTGCCAGGTAACTAGCTAGAACTGAAAGCGGGACTTGCAGTTTGAAGGCCTATCCCTTGAGAAACTGCGTACTGGCGCTGCCGAGGTTCTGGGAGAGTGGCAATGAGGAGGGTAAGAAAGATGCAGCCGTTGCAGATGGAAAGAAGGGAGAGTCACAGCTGAAGACCTGAACTGGTGCTTCTGTCTCTGTAACGGATAATCCTTCCAACTGCCCCTAAGCCTTGACCTGGCTAAAATAATTTGGCCCTTTCCAGCCACCCTTCAAAATGTCTGGCCGGGACAGCTTGATGAGACAGAGGGGAAGGGGTCCTTGAAGAATGCACACTGCAGGAATAGGTGCGTGTTTAAAGCCTCTCTGGTCCTCCACTTCCCGGTCAGATGACAGAGCAAAAGCTTGCCGAGCTTTCTCCAGCAGAAACCTGTTGGCAAGGCAAAGATCACCTGGCCCCCGGCCAAGCCGGGCAGAGATGCTGCGCGGCGAAGACAAGCCGGTGAGCGTTTGTGCCGGCTCTGGTACCTGGAACAAAATATGCTGAGCTGCAAATTATGGCTTTCAGATGTCACCACTGCCATCTGACATGGCGTTTCAGCTGTTCACGTCTTCATCACTGTGCTGTAGCTCCCACTTAGGCTGTTACCGTGTGTGCGACAGATTTATGGGTTCCCATGCACCCTGAGCAACAATGCTCACCGAGGAGTGTCAGGCAGATCGCCAGGACTCTTAAGGTGCAGAAGCTCTGCGTCTGTCACTTGCTTTGGGGGTGTCTGTGTGTGTTCATGTGCATGTATGTGCATGCATACGTGTGCGCATGCACGTGTATTAGTGTGTGCGCATGTGTGCGTGCGTGTGTGTGAGTGTATGTCCCTCCTCCAGGCCCCATGGTGTAACAGCTGAAAGGGATAGGACTCCCAGCTACAGGAACTTGTTCCCTGCGTGGTTTTCTCATCTCCCTTCGCTTCCGACAGGCCTCCGTCCTGGCCCATCTGCCGGATACTTGCTCTCGCCCTCTGTGCTCCTCTTTGAGGTGGTAACTAACCAACACAGTAATGCCCTTGTGGCTCCCTTTCCAGCCTCTCAGCCTCTCTCAGATTAATGGAACAGAAACATGTGCTTGCATCTGATGCCAGTAATCATATCCTGAGTGACCACAGAGAGGGAGATTAAGCAGAAGCACAGGCCCGGCCCTGGGGGACACGGTGACAGGAAGAAAGTGTTTCTTGACAGCAGAGGCTCTGGCTCCCTCTCCCCTGCCCCCTCCTCCTTTCCCAGTCTTGTTAAGTCCTTTGAATATTTTCTATAAAATTAATTAAAGTCTGTCCAGCAATGGTCCCAGTCACTTCAGAACCAGGTTTTGATCTGCTTTTTTTGATTTGCCCTCATGGATGTGAGCGGAACGTATTTCCATACTCCTGCCTTTGATGTAGACCCTGTGCTAATCTACTTTGGACATGTATTTTCAAACAGTGGAAAGTCAACAAGTGTATGGTTATCTAGCCTGATGATTTAATTCCACAAATACCAACTGTGAGCAAATTACTCTTCTGGTAGGACAAAAGCCACCCCCTCGAGGGGCACTAGTCGGGGTAATGAAGCACGTACTCAAGATGCTGTGATGTGAGGGCATGTGTGACGAGGGTGGTGAGAGAAACACAGTGAACCCAAGAAGCACAGGGAAGGGAAAGCTTTTCTGGCCGGAGAAACCAAGGGAGGCTTCAGGGAAGAAGTGGCATTTGAGATGAGCCTGGAAGGAAAGGTAGGATTTTGATGAATGCAAATAAAAGGAAAGGTTCAGCTTGAACAAAAGCCCAGCAATAAGAAAGCACAAAGTATTCAGAGATGAGTGGGAAATCGAGTTAAAGAGCAAAAATGTATGCTAAAGGGAAAGTGATGAGAAGTGGCTCTGGACAGCCTTGAATTATGAAGCGTGTCATGCCCAGCTGAGGAGTTAGGCAGAAATACAGCAACAGCAGTGGGAGCCATGGAAGGTTTTAGAGCAGGGGGGTGATAAGATTCTGCCTTCTTGATTGCACTTTAAGAAGAGTACCCTTGAAGATGCACAAAATGTAGATTGTGGGGAGAGGGTAGAAATGGATCATGGAGGAGGTTTGGAAAGGAGGTGAAAATAAGCACTTGATGGTTCTGGAAAGAGACATGGCAAAGAGAAGTCTGACAACTGGTTGGATTTGGGAGGTGAGGCCATTTGTCTCAGAGACAAGTGACACTGAGATTGAAGAGTAGATTCTGGAGGGGTGTCATTGAGAGGGGGGTACTGATGGAGGAACAGATTTCGAGCAGCAAATGACCAGTTAAGTCTGGGATACTTCGACATTCAGGGGAGGCGAGACATCTGTTGGGGAGATGGTATCATTGCAGGTGTTGACAGGAGAGACTGGATGCGAGGACCATCTGCATGGAGGTGCCGGGTGAGGCCCCAGAGGAGGAGAGGTAGCTAAGCTCAGATCCCTGGGGATGTGGGCACATAATGAAGATGGGAAATGAGGAGAGGTTCCTTTCCCAGAAGCCAAGAGATTTCCTGTCAAATACTGAACCTGCCAAGGATCAGGACTGGGTCAAGGCTACCGAGGAGGAGGTTCCCGGGTCCTCCCTGAGGCTCCATCGGGAGGAGAGGGAGGTGGGGCGGAAGGCGGATCAGAAACCGGTGAAGGGTGAGTGGGTGCTGAGGAAGTGTAGGCACAAGTGTATTTCCTGGAGAGCTTTTAAAAACAGGACGGAGCACCTCGTTTGGGGATGGGGAAAGGGCCTCCTGTCTGGGATCCAGGAGATGGACTCTGGAGGAGCCCAGTGCTGAGATCTCTGTGGGTGTTTGTAATATGACTTCCCTCTGAAGTCAGAAACCCTGCTGTGTGTGCTCTCTGGCGGAGCGGAGCAGCAGGTTGGTTGTGCGTCCGGAAGCATCCTCCATCCGAAACCAGGCCCTCCTCCAACAGGGCCCAGCCTGGCTTACCCAGAGGGCCGAGCGTGAACTTGGCAGCTTCCAGATTGTTCCTGAGCCTGCTTCTAGGGACCATCCTGGGGTGACAAGGAAACATTGTTTTCCGGGACCCCGGTAGAGGTGCACGAAGAATAAGCAAAAAGGTGTGTCAGTTTCCAGAGGCCCGTTTCTGTTCCTCAGAAGAAAACATAGTCTTTCTTTCTGAAGACAGACTTGAGGTTCATTGATTTTTCCTCAGGAGAGGCTGCCAAAGAGAAAACTCCTCAGAGGTGATGCGATGGTGCCCTAGGGAGGCCTGATCATCCTGGCTTGGGGAGGGCAGGAACTCGCCCGCCTGCCATGGGAATCTCTCCCTGGACCAGCCCAGCCCCACCGCCCCAGATGGCCCTCCCCGACCCCCCGGGTCGGCCCAGCCTCCAAGATGCTGCTAGATCTGCCTGTGTGTGGTTTAAAAACACAGCCTGGTTTTGACCAGCTCCGACCAGGAGAAGCTTCCAAAGTCCAAATTTGGGGCACGTGGATAACTTGCTTGTTCCCAGGGGAGGCTGGAGAATCTCCATCACCGTTCTGGGAATGAGGCCACTTCCACGGGCCCACGCTGCAGCTCTTTAGGGACAGTGGCTGCCTTGCCGCAGCCAGTGCCTCTTTCAATCTGGAGGAATTCTCCCACGTGTGTATCTCAGAGGGTCTCAAGGTACCGCCTCCCTCTATGAAAGCCAGTGCTGGGGTGGGGGGAAGCGGAGCTGAGCCGATGACTCAGGCTCAGTCAGTCACAGGAGACTGAATCTTGCAGGAGAGGCAGAAAGAAACGGGTGCAGTTTATAAATTATTGGCAGTTACTGAAAGCCTAGAGGTGGCAGCATCGAGTGTCCAGGGGAGTGACACCTAATCTCAGTGTCCCAGCCTCTTCCCATCATGACCTTGGCTCTGGTTCCCATTTCCCGGCCACCCGTGCTCTCTGTAGGTTTCATGGGCCTGCCTCGGCCCTCTAGCCTTTCTGTCTCCCAGTGAATTGGCTTTTCACCCGAGTTAGTCAAGACTGAATTTCTGTTGCTTGAAATCAAAAACCTTGGCACAAATTGGAACAGCTAAGAGATAGTCAGAACCCCAGAAATGGACTCCACTGGACCTGAGAGGGAAACACTCCTCCTGCCAGGAACTCAGAATGTTACCCTTTTAGTAGGAGAGAATAAACAAGTAAACAAATGTTTATCCATAAACATACACCTATGTATGTATATCAGACAGAGAGAAGAGAAAAATAAAGTACCACGAGAAGCAGAAGGTTGAATGGGCTCTGTTTCAGATGGTGTGGTCAGGGAAGGCTGCTTGGAGGAGGCAGTGCCCAGCAGAGGTCTGAATGCAGTGAGAGAGCTGCCGTGTGGGATGCCCAGGAGAAAAGCCTTCTAGTCAAGGGAACTCCAAGTACAAAGAGCCTGAGCCAAAAGAAAATGTGTCATAGCTTCCTGAGAGCTGGGATTCTGTCTGTTTTAGTCACTGCTGCGCCCACTGTTCAGGAACATTTGGAGGCTCATAAATATTTGTTAGTGAATGAGAGAAGGAGCGAGTGTTTGACTGGCAGTCGGTCTGATCGCAGCCCTTCCCAGTGTGCCTCCCGCGGGGAGTGGGAGCAGGCAGATCAGAAGAGACAGTCAGGACTGACTCTAGGACGAGGTCACCTGGCTGAAACGGGTAAGTTGCTTTAGTCAACTCTGGATGTCGGAGGATTAAATGACTTATTGTCTGTAAGGTCCTTAGCACTATGGCCACAGAGTGCGCTCGTTGGCTATTATTAATTTTACCACTCTTCCCAATTGATAATAAACTATAAACCTATATGTCTGTGCCCTCTTGGAATTGACCTAATGTTTCTTTGTACTGAATTTATAAGTGACCCCATCAAATATTCATGTTATTTATCTGTCAAGGAATACAGGCAGCGTCGTTCACAATACTATCGGCATATTGTTTACCTAGAACATCAAACCCCTTCCTGTGATGCTTGAAGGGGAGGGTGGCGTGTAGTCCCTCAGGCACTTGTTAATTCCCTTAATAGAAGGAAACCAGAACCCAGCACAGAGCTTCTACAGTGAGGGACCTGCCTGCTTCCCCATGTCCTTTCTTTTTGCCCCGTTCATTAAATTAGGGACGCAGATTGGGGCTGTAATTCTGGGAGAGGAGCTTCATAGGTTCACAGCCCCAGCTCTGGGTTCACCCTCCTCCCCCCAGCCTCCTTCTCTTGCCCTCAGGTCCTAATGGCCCTGGCATCTCATTTGCAACCATGTCCTGCCTATGACCTTCTCTTGGCCGGGTGGAACTATTCCCCAAAGAGATAACCCCACACAGAGCCTTCGATCACCATCCACTGTTGTTTACCATACATCTGGCCAGAGGAAAATGAGGTCAAACGAAACAAAACTCCAAGGCAGCGGCCATCACCTCACTTCCCTTTGTTAGATGCCCCGTTGACCCTCAAGTGAACTGACTCAGATGCTTCCTCCTATCTTGACAACAGGTCAGTTTTCATTGCTCAAGAGGTGTGACCTTTCACAGTCGTGGTCTCCAGGGCAGGCGCTGTGGGGCTGCTTCTCCCTCCCAGGGTCTCCTCCAACCCAGGCAGCTCTTACCACGTCTCCAGGCTAAGGCAGTGCTTTTAGACACCGCATCATAGATTAATTAGCAGGTTCTCCCCAAATTAGGACTCTATATGCATTGCATGTGGGCACTTAAATTGGTGTAATAGCCTTAGGGAGGGCTATTTGGCAATATATATCAAAAGCCTTAAAAATGTAGATTTCCCCAGACTCAGTAATTCCCCCCCTGGGAGTTTATCCTGAGAAAATAATCAGAGACGCAGCCAAAAAAAGTGTATGTATAAGGATGTTTACTGCAGTGCTAGTTATAACGGTAAAAAAAAAAAGTCAGAGAGAATCCATAGGGACTGTGTTAAATAATTTATGGTACTTTCTTACAGAGGAATACCAGGCAGCTGTTTTTAAAAGTGTACTTAGAGCAGATATGATGATGTGAATCATGGATGTTTTCCTTTCACCCTCCAGATCACTCTGCATCACTCAGGTTTCCTGCCCTTGACCTCCCTCTGGGTTTGTCCTGGTCGGGGGCAGTGGGGGTGGAGACACAGCAGGAGGAGTGAGCAGGCAGGTTTTTGACTCCTGGTCTGCTTCTCTACTTAAGACGGTGTTGGGCACATCTCCCCTCCCTCTCCCACTCTCTCCTCTCTGGTTCTGTGCCCCCCACTCCAACCCTGCAGGCTGAGCAGGGGACCTCTTCCAGGTGCTCTGTCTGGATCAGCACCCCTCCTGGTCCCTTTCCTCATCCTCAGGAGGTTAGAGGGAAACCTGTTTCCTGGAGTACCCTAAATGATGCAGTGCAGAAATGAAAAATGCTCCCAGTGTGAGGTTAAGTGGCTGAATCTGACCAGAAAGTGGTACAATCCCAACTCTGTACATAAATAAATATGTTCAGAAAAGAGAAACGTGTTCCTAGGGAGGAAGAAAGGACTGGAAAGATATATACCAAATGATTAAGCATCCTTGCCTCTGGGTTGTGAGACTGTAGGTGATTTTTCTGGTCTTACTTATACAGTTCTGGATTTTGCACATTCTTGAAAGTAAAAAAAAAAAAATAAAATTAACCTGCATTTTCCAACAAAACTGAAATAAAGTAGAAGAATTAACTACTCGCTAACAGTGTCATGGCAGATTCGTCAGCCACAAGTATCCATCTCCACAAGTAGAGAGGAGAGCTTAAGCAAATGCATGATACTGTAATTGAAAAGGAAATAGAAATATCTCAGGATGAACTGTAACGAGGGCTTGACTGTTCTCCATCCCACCTTGTCTGAGGCTGAGATTCCGCCCTATGCCTTGGTCCTGGTTAAAATAAGTCTAGTTGAGGTTGGAAGCTTTCCTAGCTGCTCTTGGTCTGGCTCTGGCCTTGACCCTGCCTCCAGTTCTGCTTGGGGGTGGCAGGGGGAGGGGGAGCCAGCTGACAGATGAGGCTACAGCAAGTTGATACTTTGGCACCTTCCAAAGTGTGTCCTTAACTTTTGTCCTACATTCAATTACTGGGGATAAAGAAATTCTGATGATTTATTAGTAAAATTCAGATGCCTCTCAGCTCAAAGTAAGGGATGTATTACAAACACGAAACACAACATTACATTTTGGCTTATTTGAGATGGTTTTTCTTTCTCCATTTCTCCAGCACGTCTAACTAAAGGGAGTTTAGATGCTTGTCCACTTAAGATAGAAGTAAGACATACAGGGATATGGTAACAAAGATGTTCAACATTTTCAAGAGGCAGTTTTTTGCTTTTCTTTGGAGGGGAGTATTGGTAGACTGGGAATTTCATATGGGCAATACTTTTCAGTAATGCTTGGCTTTGTTCAGATTTCTTTTGTAGTTTCTAAATCAGATGATCTCTTTAGAAACCTACTATGGGGTCTACATCTTTAAGAGGGTAAAATGAATTGCTTGTACATAACAAATGCCCCTTATGCAGGACTGACTTTCACAGTTTCAGCTGGCAGAGGCTGCATCTTGTGGAAACAGTCAGCTGGCTGGTCTCAGCGAGAGGTCCAGACTCAACAAGCATCAGGCAACTTGCTCAAGCTCGTTACAAAAAATAAGAAATAGCTAATCCTCATATAGTGACTGCTGTGTGCCAGGCTGGGTTCTAGGTGTGTCACGTGTGCTCACTTAATCCTCAAAACTGGTACTACTGCAATCCCCATTTTATAGATGAGGAAAGAGGAACCCGGAGAGGTGAAGTAACTTGCCTAAAGTCACATGTGAGTAAGTAGCCGAATCAGGATTTGAACCCAGGCAGGCTGTCTCCAGACTCCAGGCTCTAAAGGCACCAAACCTTTCTGCACCTTTCAAGAGTGTATTTGAGGTTTCACTCAGGATAAGCTACACTTTGACGGGAGCTTGCATTTTGCCAATTATATCAGGAGTCATGCGTGGAGTTCTCAGCTAACTGGCTCCACGTTTCTGATGGATTCCCATGATCTTTCAGTGCCCTTCGGAGATTGGTAACTGGGACAGCTGCCCAGCTCCAAAATCTGGCCCCAAAGCCAGCTCCGCTGGCCATCCAAGTGTCCCTGATCATGGCCTGTCAGAGAGGAAACATCAGACGCCATCTCTCAGTCTCAGAGCCCAGAAAAGCTGCATCCCGTGGTCCCACTAGCTTTAGTGCCTGAACACACTCTGCCTCCCGATTGGCTGCAAGAGAAAATAGTGTCTGAATCTTTTGGGCATCCTTTGTGAGGCCTGGTTGCCTCCCGATCAGGAAGAGGTTACTCCAGCAACCCAAGTGCCGCATACTCCCTCCCAACTCCAGAGGTGAAGGTGTTCACTAATTACCTTCATCTGCAAAGACCATGTTTCTCTGAGCACCGTGCCCTCAGCAGGACTTTTCAGAAACCTGCCACAGGTTAAAAAGCAGCCCTGCTTTTAATTTATTAAAAGACTTGGCATTTTTTCCCCCCACTGAGCATTTTAAAATGCAATTAGGCAAAATGGAATAATAATCAGGCAAAAATACTACAGAGTTTTCACATAGGTGGCCGTCTTTCTCGTGTTCCTCTCCATTGCTGAGCCTTTCTGCTGGGACAATGTGCCTCATGTTGCTGGCTCCTCCCCCACCCCCCTGGTCCTGCAGACCCGGCTCTCGGGGATCAGCCGCTGGACCCTCACACAACCCCTGCTAGATAGCAGGGCCTCATCACCCCTACAATGGGTGCGGGTGATGATCTGTCTCCTCGTTTGGGGTGTATTTTTCTTATCAAATTCTCAAGATCAGGCTGAGCATGTGCGTTTTTATTTTTATTTATTTTTATTTTTTAATTTTTAAAAATAAAAAAAAATTATTGAAGTAGTAGTTGATGGACAATGTTAGTTTCAGGTGTATAGCAAAGTGACTCCGTTATATGGGTACATACATATGTATTTTCTTTTCAGATTCTTTTCCATTATATGTTATTATAAGAAACTGAATATAGTTCCCTGTGCTATACAGTAGGTCCTTGTTATTTATTATTTTATATATAGTAATGTGTGCGTGCTAATCGCCAAAAAGTTCCTTAGGTATCAGTGTGCACAGCCAAGGTTGAGAGCTGCTATAAACCCCAGGAAGCAGACACACACCTGCCTTTCCCCTGAGTGCATCCCTGGCACCCACGCTGTGTCTGGAACATGGAAGTTTCTGATGGGCACGAACTGACGAATGAATGCATAAATGAAATTTCACGAGACACCTTACAGGTTTTTATGAAAAGAACAAGGAGCAATCCCACCTCACTCAGCAATGACAGCGGAGCAAGGAAACGGAAAGTGAGGGGATGTCAGGAACTCGCACCATCAAGCACATACAGTGCGCAGGGATTTCGTGATGTAATAACACACTCGACTGGAGGAGAAACCTCATACCTGTCAAGTAGTCACTATTGGCTCCTTCTCACAGGCATAACCGGTATAGAGGGAAACGTGGCTGACTTCGCTGGAAAGGGCAGAATGCCTATGGCGCTGACATCTTTGTGGGAAATCTAAGAGGGGAAGGTATGAGGAGTCTGGATTGCGTCACACCTCCCCAGACCCGACCCTGGGCCGCGTCAGGAGCCCGTCACATGCGCTTAGAGTCGTCCCTGCGCACAGCTGAGCGCGCTTGTCTTACTAAATGCGCGACCGCCCCTCTGGGCCGGGAGGTCCTTGGATAGAGGGTCTGTCTCCACGGCGCTGGCCGCTGTGTCCCCGAGGTCCGGCCTAAGAGGTGCTTTACAAGTGCTGGTGGGATCCATCCAGCCCACAGGCAATGTAGATTTCAGTAATTAAAACTGTTTTCCCGGCACTGGGATTTGTCAACAGGAGAACAAGGAGTCCAAAGAGCTCTGTGAGTTGACTTCCTGGTTTTTTATTTCCGAGGAGGGAGTGTCTGAACTCTCTCTTGCAGTGACTGTCATTCTTTCATTGCTTGACAGACGTTCGCTGACCATCCCACGTGTGCCAGGCAGAGTGCAGGGTGCAGAGTCTACTGAGAGGCTGCCCCACTTCATGCCCAGGAACAAACAAAGCCCAGGCAAGTGTGATCATGCCCAGAAGGCAGATGCAGGTCTCACCAGAAAGATCACAGACTTAAAAATAATCCATAATCATGCAAACCTTTGAGTCCACAGCACAGTTCAAAACTGTCTTCTAAGGTGACCTTGAGGTCCCACAGAGTCATCTTCAGATGGTTGCCCAGAAGCCCCTGTTAGGTAGTTAGATATATGGGGCCACCAGGCAAATAAGGTGGAGGAGAAGGAGGATGGTCCAGGAGATGGAGGTATGCCTGCCTTCAGCATAAAGGAGCTTTACTTCCTCTAAATGAGTGCCAGCAAGAAACTGGTTAGAACCTGACAGCCACAACTGTGCTGTAGCAACAAGGACCTAACCGGACATGATCCAGTGCTCATTGTAATATAATTAGCACTCGGTTTAGCCCCCAACTCCATGGGTTTTTCTGTGTGCATCATGGGTAAGGACATGTGCAAAAGGGGATGAGCATGACTGAGCACTCCAGGGGCAAGAGCTGTCAATCAATCAAGAGACCACCTCTAAGCGAGGATATAAGAGAAGGGGTAAACAAAGACCACTGCTCTCTGCCCTTGGATCAGCCCACTTCTTGTTCTTGGAGCTGTGTTTTCCCTTTGCTAATAAAACTTTTAAAATCTTTTGCTACACAACTCTTCTGTCTCCTGTCTGAATTCTTATCTTTCAGGCAAGACAAGAACTGGAGTCTTTTCCCTTCCCCTCTTTGGGATAACAGCCTCCTTCTTGCTGGCCTGGTCCTCTTTTTTCTTTCCTGGCCCTCTGCTTACCCCCAGGCCAGAGCCCTATGGAGGCTGTTCTTGCTGGCCTGGCTGTTGGCTCCTCATGAGGGTAGGGCCTTAACCTTCCCCGCAGTCAGAGGCAGGGACCATCCCTCAGCCGGGGAGCATCCCGGAGACACACCAACTTGCCTCCTTGCTGACACTTCCTCTCACCTCCTTCACCTTGACTCAGTGATGTGCTGAATGAAGGGCCACCCTCCTCCCCTAGGGATGAGGGGAATAGACACGGAGGATGAACAAGGGGGGACCGGGGTAGGGCTGCCAGGAAAACACAGGGATATTTTATCCCAAATATTTGGCATGTACTTACACTAAAAAAACCCATCTGTCATTCATCTGAAACTCAAATTGGACTGAGCATCCTGAATTCTTATTTGCTAAATCGGGCAACTGGACCAGGAAGGCCATGGCCATTTAGAAAGCAGCCTCCTTACTTCCTGCCACCACCGATCACCCTGATTCAGCTGGAAGGTGCTCTTCAAAAGAGGAAACACCCCTTGAAAAAGTAATTATTTGGGACCTCCGTTTGTTGAGTAAACGTTACCCAGACAAAGCCATGATGGAAGGAAGGGCTCGGCCTCCCTCTTGTCGATCCATTAGCATGGCTGATTGTTTATGATGAGACAGGACCACTTTTTCTTCCCCCAGTGGACTAGGGTTTTCCCAAGGGTATTAGTTTGCTAGGGCTGCCATAGCAAGTACCACAAACTGGAAGTCTTGACAGAAAGGTATTTTCTCACAGGTCTGGAGCCTAGAAGTCTGAGATCACGATGTTGCCGGGGTTGATTCCTTCTGCAGTCTGTGAGGGGGAATCTGTCCCACGCCATCCCCTAGCTTCTGGTGTTTGCTGGGAATCTCTGGCAGTCTTAGCTGTGGAAGCATCACCGCCACCTCTGCCTTCATCCTCACGTGGCATTCTCCATCTGTGTGTCTCTGTGTACAAATTTCCCCTTTGCATGAGGACACCAGTCATACTGGATTAGGGTCTATGCTAAAGACCTCATTTTAACTTGATCACCTCTGTAAAAACCCTCTGTCCAAACAAGCTCACATTCTGAAGTACCAAGAGTTAGGACTCCAACATCGCTTTTGGGGAAAAGGGGACCTCAGTCACCACATAACACATAGCCTTCACGTTGTGCATATCTGCATTTGCTGGGAGTCAGTGGTTTGCCTCCTGGCCGGCTTTGGGTTGATAATGATTTAAGGCCTCGGAGTAACTGAAGATAAACTGCTTGTCACCGCCCACTCTGTGTTCCGGGAGATTGCATTGCTGTGGGAGGCGGCCCCAGCCTTGCCCTGCGAAGGGCTCTTCCATTATGTTAAGAGCGGGTGATGATAGCCGCCATTAATATCCAGCCCTTTGGCCTCCCATTCCCTCAGCCCGAAGCACGTCCCTCTGAGCCTCCGGAGGTAACCTCAGGACTCTTTTCCCTGAGAGACCTCTGCAAGGATTTGCCTGCCGCAGGGGAGCGGGTCGGTGATGATTTGCTTACAGTGTGTTGGAGGAGAGGAATGTGGGAGGGAGAAAGGGGGCCTTTCTTCCAGATCTTCCGCCTCCCCTTTCCAATCCAATATCAGAGTTAAGTCTCTGCCCGCTTCGCCCCCTCCATGCAGATGCTGGGAGAGCAAGAGAAAATCCCTTGTCAGCTGGGGCCTGCAATTCTCACTTATTTCTTATGAAATGATATGGTTTTCTCCAAGGAGCCATCTAGCCTGCTCACCTGGGTGCTGTCCATCACTGGGGAAATGAAGGAGGACCCACTCTGATGCCTTGGGCTGGCTATTTTTTTTAATGGCTCTCAGTGTCTGTATCACCAGGGAGATTTTTTTTTTTTGAAGCCTCTCCAGGAAATTTCATTCTAAGAACAGCCTGCTAATTTGAGCTCCTTCAGGACTAACTGGTATGATGAAGCTGGCATGATATCCAAAAAACAGTGGCACCAGGGCAGCGGAAAGTCCTGTCTCTGTCCGCCCGGGCCGCTGTGACATAGTAGCGCAGGCCGGGGGCCTTGAACAACAGAGGTTTATTTTCTCACTGTTCTGGAGGCCAGCAGTTTAAGATCAAGGTGCTGGCAGGGTTGGTTTCTTCTGAAGCCTCTCTCCTTGGCTGTGGGTGGCTGCCTCCTCATTCCGTCCTCACAGTCTTCCCTCCTGTTTGTGACTCTGTCCCAATCTCCTCTATCGACTGAAAAAAAAAAAGCACAACCTAAAAAGTGAGACTTCTGTTTTACTTGGCAGATGTGCTGAGGACTTAAGTCCAGGAGGCAGCCTCTCAGACGGCTCGGAGGGACTGCTCCAAAGAGGCAGGGGAGGAGCCAGGACACATGGGAGTTTTTGCAACAAAGACCAGGTAGTTGGAACATGAAAAGATTACTGTCATTCTAAGTGAAATAAGCCAGAATAGAAAAAGAAAAATACCACATGATATCACTTACATATGGAATCCAAAAAAGAAAAGACACAAATGAACTTATTTACAAAACAGAAACAGACTCACAGACAAAATCATGGTGACCAGGGAGGGGAAGATGGGTGGGAAAGGATGAATTGGGAGTCTGAGATTTGCAGATACTGACTGGTGTATATAAAATGGATAAATAACAGGTTTGTACTGTGAGGCACGGGCAACTACATTCACTGTCTTGTGGCGGCCTGTAATGACAAGGAATTTAGTACTTTTCTGTGTAGGGGAAGATGCAAAAGTCTGGACTCACTGAAATCATTTCTTTGAACCGCACTTAGCTGGCTAGGGCCAGTCTCCTGCTTTCTTCCATCCCGAGTCCCCTCGGGGTACACAGTCGGGGTGGCTGCAGTGGCTGATGGCTTGATGGCTGCCACATCCTTGTTTACTGGTACGGCAGGTGACATTCTTTGTCCACACCTCCTCTTATAAAAACACCAGCCATGTCGGGTTAGAGCCTCCCACGCGACCTCATTTTACCTGCAGTATATCTGTAAAGACCGTGTCTCCAAATACAGATTCCGAGATGACAGGGGTTAGGACTTCAGCATAGAGACTTGGGAGGACACGACTCAGCCTACAACAGAGCTGCGTATGAGACTCAGGGCAGACTTGGATGTGACTCTGCCTCTGGGTGAGTGACTTGGGGGACTGCATCCATCGGAGGTTTTTGGTTGTCAGCCACAGAAGCAACTCAGGCTCGCTTGAGCAACACAGAAATTGAATGAGATGCTTTTGAGAGCACAGTGACCTGATGGGAAAAGGCTGGAGAGCCAGGCAGTCACCCTGGCACCGTGGAGGGTGAGAGGCAGGGCCCAGGGACTGTGCTGGGGTGGGAACACCCCCATCAGGGTGAGGCAGCCAAGGCGGGCTGAGTCCCGCAGAACAGCTCCCCTGCCAGGTGCACTGCTGCGCCGGGGCAGGAGGAGGAGGAAACCAGATCTTTGGCTTCAGGGATGGGAGTCGGGGACCAGGGCTCACACGCCAAGTTGGAGGGAGTGAGTCCACAAGAGAAAATCAGCAGCTGTCAAGAGAGGGAATGGATGCTGGGAGGTCAAAACAATACAAACTTCTATCCCATCACTTCCTTGCTTGAAAAAAAAGGGGCTGCATTAGAACATCTATATGCTCCTTTTTTATTCCCCGGGGGTGGGAGGGGGTAATTAGGTTTGTTTATTTACTTTTAATGGAGGTGCTGGGGATTGAACCCAGGCCCTCATGCACGCTAGGCACACACTCTACCACTGAGCTATACCCTCCCCCTGTACACTCTGCCTTCATTAAACATTTACTAAAGCTTCTGCCACTCCTTTCTTGAGTTCTTCTCTTTCCTTTGTGAGGTGGGTGTTGATACTTCCACTCCTGGCTCTCTGTTGCCTGTGGAGCCGCACTGGCCTTTGACTGCTCCCTGGCGTCTCCCCCAGTGGCGGCGCTGGCTTTTGTTTGTTCAGGAAGGTCACCAGGCTGATACGGCTATAAAAAAGTAAGTGAGTGGCTTTCTGCTTTGGATCAGTTTATTAACGCCTTCTCTGTGATTTGTGCTGGTAGTAAATATTATATTCATTATGAACAATCATTCAACTGGCCATTCCTTCTCAGGTCCTCAGCTACCTTGTCTACAAAACAAGAGGGGTGGAGTAAATGATTATTAAGGTCTCTTTCAGCTTGAGCCCTGTTGGAGTCCATGAAAATTAAACTCCTCAGGGTAGGTAGGCTATGGGGAGGGGGGGCTGTGAGGCATCCCCCAAGAACTTGGAAATGGGAAATGTAATTTCCCTCTGAGAGAAGAATTAGGAAGCCAGCCGGTACCAGATCAAAGGAGATATATTCCAAGTCTCCTTACATGGACGGGATGGATTTCAGACCAGGGCGGTCTGGATTGACAGTAGGAACATCCCCAGGGACAGAATAGCACGGAGCACCACGGGCATGGAGAAAAAGGAGCTGAGGATGTGAGTGCATGAAGATTTGTTCCAGATTTGGCCCAGACGAGGCTGGGGGTTGGGGAGTGGGGCCTCCACACATTAGAAGACTCTGGGCTTTGTCTCTGTGGGGGACATGAGGAAGGGCTTTAGGTCATTAGCACTGGACCCCTAAGCAGGGATGAGAGTCCACATCGTGAACAACCCATGTGGCACAAGCATCAACCAAACAAGAAAGGCTTCAGCTACAGCTGGAACAGGGACCTAGGATCCCCACCACGCCCAGCATTTATTCTCCAGTGGCTGGGGCATCTGTGGAGTCTCTGTTGTGGGAAGGGCTGTGAGTGGGAGCATATGAGAGCCTCAGGGCAAAAGTTATTTATCAATCCGCTCAGAATTATTTTAATACTTTAATAACTTACATGTTTGAATCATTCAATTCATTCTCTCTCTCTCTGATTTCAATTCAACAAGGAACCCCTTGGTTTGAATGTCATTTCCCATGTGTGTGTTTCTACCTGCAGGGAAAGAATGGGTATGACTGGTGACATGAGTATAAGATGAATGCATTTTTCAAGGTAAACACAGAAATTTTCTGTTGTAGCCATCTCTTGGGAGCCAGATCAAATTGATCATGTGAATCCATCTGGATGAGAGAAATCCACTCTTGGCTTGCTGACAAAGTCAACTGTCTCAGTTGAAAAACAAACAAACAACGCAATTAAAAATGAGCAGAAAATCCGAGTAGACATTTTTCCAAAGAAGACATACAGATGGCCAACAGGCACATGGAAAGATACTCAACATCACTATTTTTTTTAAAAGACACATTTATTCAGCATCATGATCAGAATATTATGTTTAGCAATCAACAGTATGGGTGCAAAAAATCATCAGATAAATGCAAATCAAAGCCACAGTGAGATACCACCTCACATTGGTCAGAATGGCTATCATCAAAAAGGCCACAAATAACAAATGCTGGTGAGGATGTGGAGAAAAGAGAATCTTAGTACACTGTTAATGGGAGGTAAATTGGTGCAGCCACTGTGGAAAACAGTAGGGAGGCACCTCAAGAAACTAAAAATAGAACTACCATATGCCCCAGCACTTCCACTCCTGGGTTTATATCTGGAGAAAATGAAAACATTACTTTGGAAAGACACATGCACCCCAACATTCATAGCAGTGTTATTTACAATTGCCAAGCTATGGAAGCCACCTAAGTGTCCATCAACAGACAGATGGATAAAGAAGATGTAGTATGTATACACAATGGAATACTACTCAGCCATAAAGAAGTGTGCATCTTTGCCATTAGCAGTAATATGCATGGACCTGACTGATACTGTACTAAGTGAAGTAACTCAGAGAAAAACGAATACTGTATATTATCACTTCCGTGTGGAATCTGAAAAATAAACGAATGAATATAACAATACAGAAACAGACTCACAGATGTAGAGAACAAACTAGTGGAAGCAGGGAGGGCAAGATAGGGGTAGGGGATTAAGAGGTACAACTACTATGTACAAAATAAATAAGCTATTATGATATATTGCAAAGCACAGGGAATATAGCCACTATTTTGTAATAACTCTAAATAGAGTATAATCTATAAAAATATTGAATCACTTTGTTGTACACTTGAAACTAATATAATATTATAAATCAACTATACCTCAATTAAAAAAAAACCCCAAACTTGCCCCATGGACCTACCTCTTGGAAATAGCCAGGCAGCTCCTCTTTCAAACTTAAAATCAGAGATTCTCATTATTTTCCCCCAGGGTCTCTAGATGAATTTCCACAACATGTAAAAATTCAACTGTAAACAGGTAAACATGATGCAGTGGTCTTCTGTGTGTGTGTGTGTGTTATTTCAGCAACACTAAATTTATTTTCAGGTAAAGTCTCACCAGGGTCTCCAAGCTCCAGGTAAGTATATCCACATGCCGGCATCTCTATCTGGGTGACAGTAGGCCCCTTAAACTTGAGATGTCTAAATAGAATTGCCAATGTCCTCCTCTCCTCTACACCTGCTCCTCTATTCCTGTTCAGGCCCCCAAACCTAAAATCAGTCTCGGGTTCTCTCTTCTCAAACTCCTGCTTCCACCTACAAACTAGATTGAGAAGCCCATCACTTCCAAGCCAGGGTCCCCACACCTGAAACCTTGCTCCCAGCCCCCACCCCTCTTACCTGGAAGTATTACTGCCTTAGCCTTGGCCTTGGCCTTGTAATAGGTCTTCCTGCTTCCACTTCTGTTTCTGTGAAGTCATATGTTGAAACATGTGGCTGGATCATGATTTCTCCCTGTTCAGGGCTCCAACATTCCCCATCATCCTCGGAGGAAAATTCATACTCTTTTCTGGGGTCCGCCATCTGGTTTTCTGGCCCCTTGAGGACTGAACCACTCTCCACCCCCACTCTTTTGGCTCCAAACCCACTGGACTTACTGGCGTTCCTCAAATGTGCCAAGCTTGTTCTCTGCTTTGCCTTCTCCGTGGCCCCTGCTTAGAATCATGGGTACCCTTGACTTTGGACAGCTCACTTCCTCACGCCAATCACGCCATTGGCCAAGTGACCCCTCAGGGAGGTTACCCTCCCCAGCTGCCTCACTCCTGCTCTCCGGAACCTCGGTGAGCACTGTGGAGTGGATGTTGTGCCCTGCCACCAGCACCCCGTTCAGGACTGAGAGGCACACGTTGCCTTGGCCGCTGGGAGTGTCAGCTGCCGACAGCTCACACCTGAGGCACTTGCCAGGCATCAGCCAAGGAAACTGCCTCACCCACATTTTACGCCCACTCTCTGGAGAAGCCTGTATCCAGTGGCTCCTCACGTGGGGGTACAACTGCTCAGTCCCCTGGTCTCAGCTGAGCCCACTCTGCTTACTGGCCCAAGCTCCAGAGCCCCCCACACCCGAAGGACCGGGTGAGGTTTCTGCTGCAAGGGCATCACAGTTCAGCTTCTCTCTCTGCCCACCCTGCACCCCCACGCCTCACACAAGTCATTTCTGAGAGCACTCCCCCAAGACCTCCTGCAAATCTCCGCCTCGGAGTCCACTTCCTATAGAACCTGACCTAAAGGCCACTACCTAGAACTCTGTGTTTGTTAACTTCCTTGTTTCTTTCCTTTTTGTCCAACTGAGATTTAAGTTCCATAAGGGCCAGGACATTGTCTGTCTCTTTCGCCTCTGTATCCTACCCAGATGCTTAGCAACGTGCCTGACATTCAATACAAGTTCAGTAAATACTGAATGAGTGAATGGACATGACTGCAGTATATATAATAGAAAAAAGTGAAACTGCCTTTTTGAAGTTGGGGGGTTGAGGGGAAAGAATGGAAAGTGCTGCCCCCTGCCACTCCCATCACCCCATCACTTGAGAAGGACCTGAGGCACCTCACAGTCACTTAGGGCAGAGCTGATTTGGGAATCAGACAGTGGAGGTTCACGGCATTGCTCCACCACCAAGAAGCCCTTCAATTTGTCTCCTCGAGTCAAGACTTGGCCGTGCAGGGACTTTGGCTCACACAGCTGGGAGGAGGAGCCCACACTGTGCTCTGGGGAAAGAAACAGGGAGCGTGGGAAAAACAGAAGCGGCCCCAACTCCCTGATGCCGGAGAGAAATCCTAGGGATGTGGAAAAGACCCTAGGAGGTGGAGTGCCCCCAGTGAGCTTTGGGGCTGGAGGGCTGACCTCAGACTCTAGAACCCCAAGTCAGGGGTCCCCTTTTCACAATGGTGCCCAGAAGGGAGACTACTTGGGACCTTCTACGGGGTTAATCCTTTGTTTCCCTAGAATGCCCAGGAAGCCATGGACCCTGGTCACACCGGGACCCTGGTGACACCAGGACCCTGGTGACGATGCATTTTCTCCTGAGCCTTTACAGTAAGTCTCTTTCTCTCTTTCCAGGATTGGAATTCCCTGGAATGTTCAAGACGTAATCACCAGAAGGACGTAAAGGCTATTTCTAGGGCAAAGAAGGTGACGGAGATGGTTTCATGCATGTCTACATTGCCTGTCTGTTCCCTCTTGGTCCTTTCCCCATTACTTCCACGTCTGATTTTCTCCATTCTAATATGTATTTTGGACAGAGACAAGGACAAACTTTAGAGCTCCTGACTTTTCACCTGGGCAGAAACACTCTGAGTTGGGACTGGATCTCACTGGGAAACCTTCCCCCTGAAACCAGGAGGGGTATGTGGCCAGATGGGCTGGCAGATTCCTGCCAGGTGAGGCCCCCTGGGTCCCCCAAGAGGGTTAGCCAAGCCCTGCTCGCACCAGCCCGAAAGGAGAGGACCTCCCAGGGCGGCCTCGGGCAGAACTGGCTGTTGGAGGAGCTGTAGCTTGAATTTTACTTCCTCCAGATGAGCCAGAACAAATTCTGCTCCCCAGTCCCTAGGAAGAGATCCCAGGATTATCCAGCCATTTTTCCTCCCCTGAAGTCTTTTCATAGAGCAAATAGGACAGTTACCCAGAGACAACCCAGCAAATGTCCAGCAGACTTTGAGACACTCTGGAAACATCCCCTGGGCCTGGGCTGGCTCATTGCTCACTGAGAGGACCAGGCCCAGCTCCCTCTGCAGGTTGATGCTGGCCTGGAGGCAGGAGTGTCCATGAAGGATGCAGAGCAACAGTGGCTGAGCTCAACGGAGGGCATCAGTGCCCGGGAGCCAGCCAGAGAGCACAGATCCCTTCCCTGGCACCATGGAGGCCACACACCCAGCCTAGGGGAACCCTCTGAGGATCTCAGGGCCACACACCACCGGCCTAAGTACAGGCAGTGCCGGACACCCGTCTTAGCAAATGATGAGCAAACATCCTTGTCGGAAAGAGATCATGCCTTGTGACCGCAGGGCTCAGTCTCATCACTGTTCTAAAGAACAAATCCATTACTGGCACATAATGTCCTCATCAGGATCAGGACAGGCCCCAGGCTCCATTCCTGGCCCGACACTTAGTTTGGTGACTTTGTAATGTTGAACAAATCCGCCCACTTTTTAAAAATTAAAAATAATGTTTTTAAGACTTAGGATTTAGAATCTGCATTTGTTCAAAATAGTATAACAATGGCAGTTACTACCATTATTCTGGGATGCCCTTGAAGGGCCAGGCACTGTTCTAGGAGCTAGAAAAATAGTGGTCAGCAAGCAGACAAATGTGTACTCTTCACTCTTCATGGAGCTTGTAGTTAATAATCTTCGGATGGGGAATACTGTCTCCATTCTACACCCCAGGTCATTAAATTTTGCGAACTTCACTTATGGCACGTGAAGTACTTGCTATGATGTGTCTGTTACTAAGTCATTGTCTCTTAGCTCAGTCCCCACCTTGGTATGAGACTTGTGATGCTGGAGCAGGACTCAAGTTTATTTTGCCTTTGCCAGTTGCTTCTGGTAGGTTCTACCAATAGGGGGCACTAGAGAGAGAGAGCTGGGAGCTGGATCAGAAGAGAAGAGACTTGCAGCCTCATGGGGGATTTCTGAGGGTTTTCTTGCTGCTTCTGTTCAGTGGTTGCTATTTGTTCTTGTAGCAGCGGCGGGAGTCCAGTTTGTGTATTTCCCAATGCATGCAGAAGCAGCCTCAGGGCACTCCTTCTGAGACTCGAGCGCCAGGGGAGCAGCGCCTCCTTTTCCGTGATTGGAGCCCCAGCTCGACAGAGACTCTCCTCCAAAAGTCTAGTCCTAATTCTGACTCTCTGTTCCCCCAGGCCAGAGGGGTAGTCTCTTCCTAAAGTTGCTACCTTCAGGATGCCTTAGTATTCTTTTACTATTCTTTCCATTTTCTAGTTAACAATTCTTCATTTGAAAGCCTCCCAGTCACAATAACTGGTGTGGTTCCTGTTTCCAGACCAGACCTTGCCATATGCACTGTGGTCGCTCAGCTGAGAAGGTAACAGAGTCCAAGCTCAGATGCTGGTCCTACTGACTCCAAGCATCTGCTCCACCTGCCGATGATGCCTGGCTGCAGGTCCGTAGAGGGAGGGGTGAGTAACCTCTGACCACCGAGCCCCCTAAGAAGACCTGGCTCACCCTTCATGACAGAGAAGGAAGACTGCGTCCAGGTGGTCACTCTCCAGGGAATGGGTACTCTCTGCTGAAAAAAATGATGACAGTCTGCAACTTTCTCTTTGCCTGGACATGCCTCTTCTGAGGGCAGTTGGTGGCACCCTACACAGTGCTACCCACAGCCATCTCCTTGCTTCTTTCCTGTCGATGAGTCCTAGGATTTAGGTCAGGTCTCTTGGTTCTGGGCAAAGTAGACTCACTCCCCAAGCCCAGGGAATGAATCATGATTGGTCTAAGCCAACCACGGTTGTCTCTCTCCCCTTTGCCGATGATTGAGCATGTGACTTGGTTCTAGCCAACGACACAGAAAGACAGAAAGAAATGAGACAGAAAGGGAAATCTAAGGGGGCTTCCCTTCCGTGAGGGGCAAGTTACCACCCTATCCTGTCCCTTCTTGCTTGGAGCTCCAGCAGCCATTTTGGGACCAGGAGGCAACACTATTAAGAATGAAAAGCAAACAGCTAAGGGCAGCAAAGCCAAGAATTAGAGATTCCCCGTGGCACTCCACAGTCCCGGATTCTCCTTTTGCATGGGAATGACTAAGTGTTTCAGTTGCTTATGCTGCTAGTAGTCGCTGGGTTTTCTGCTGTTGCAACCAAAGGCATTCCCGCTGATACAAAATAACCATTCCTAAACCACAGTCACAGCCACCCCATCAGTGCCTGCTCAGCCCTCGCCCTTTTCTGGGGTGGCTGCTGCGTTCTGCACCCCAGAAAAAGCAGTCCCTGTCCCAACAGTGGTGGCCACTGGTTGCCCGGCAGTGGTGACCCCGGTAACCCGCACCCCCATACACACACTGTGCTGTCTGAAGCTGGGCATCCGGCACAGCTCTCAGAGCAGAAGGGCGTATAAATAAAATGCCTTAGGCTTTGTGGGCAAGTCAATATTTATTCAGCCCAGCAGAGCAGTGTTGGAGACAGGAAGGCACGAGGAGACTGTAAAATGTCTTCTGTGCTGAAGTTCAAAATTGCACTGGAGGGAAGGGGTTTCTGTGCACTCTCTCAGCCAAACAATCCAAGGCACAGCTGAGCTTTGGAGCTCCTGGGAAGGAAAGAAGGCTGGGTCAATCCGATGAACTAGGACAAGGACAGAGCAGAAATGAGGCCAGGCCAGCGGACAAGTGGCAACAGCCAAGCTCTGGACACAGCTGTCACCTGCGGTCTCCAACATAGACCACCTCTGTGTCTCCAGGGACCGCTCATCCCTCTTGGCTTAGTGGATCCCATGGGAGAACCCACTCTAAGTGCGGCAATTGTGGGGTTGGGGTCATGATCAAGTCCTTTGGAGGGGTGTTTGCGGGAGTCTGATGGAAATCTCACTCCTGCAGACGTCTTGGACCCCCTGACCCCCCTTCTCCCTGCCATGTCACATTTCCTGCGTTCCATTGATTTTTGTGCTCTCGTCTGCACTGTTGCATCCTTCCTTGTCTTCCCATTTTTCATCTCTCTCCCTCTTCCCCAGCCTTCACACAGCCATCTGTTATTTCCTTCAGGCAAGATGGACGAGTCTCCTCTGTTCTCAGAACTTTCACGAGTCTCCTCTCTCCTCAGAACTTTCAAATCTCCCCCTGGACCACTGAATCAGTCCCCAAATCTGTTGCACCACTGAATCAGTCCCCAAATCTGTTGCGTGATATATTAAAGCCTCTCCTCTCTGCCCTCAAGTGTTTAGCCTCATCTTGCTCTCTCCTTCGTATGTATACAGTGTATGCTCAACGGAGATGATTCTCCCAACTGTGGTCTTTCTTTTCTTTTCTTTTTTTAATGGAGGTACTGGGGATTGAACCCAGGACCTTGTGCATGCTAAGCACACACTCTACCACTGAGCTATACCTCCACCCCCGCTCCACGCCTTTTCTTAGTCTATTCTCTCTTCCAGTGATGCCGTCTCTCTTCACCACCAGGAAGAATCTCATCGAATCCATCGGGGTCATCTTACATGCCTCCTCCGTTTCCTTCAATCTCTGCTATTCTCACTGGGAGAGAGCTTTCTTGCATTTGGATCCTTGTAACCATTTATCTTCATTGCACTAGAATGATTTCCTATTTCGTGGATGATTTTTTTCCCCTTTCTCTTACAGTGGTTCTCAACCCGGGGCTCATTCCCCATCTCTACCCCAGGTGTATTTGGCAAAGTTTGAAGACTTTCTTGGTTGTCACCCTAGGAGGGTGCTACTGGCATCTGGGGGTAGAGGCCAGGGGCACTGCCATAAACATCCCACCACACATGGGGCAGCCCCCCACGATACAGGATCATCCAGCCAATGTTGAGACACACTGCGTTAGATTATAAGCTTCCTGAAAGGGGGAACCATACTTCCTATTCTTTTTATTCTCCAGAGTAGCCAGCTTTGAAACAGAGTCTTGTTCAATTATTTTAAATGAAGGCAATCAATATTTAATATACATTTGCATATCTCATTTTGAGTCCAGGTGTATGTGCCTACTGCCCAAAGGTGATCCCTTGCCGGCATTTCCCACTTACTATTCCTGTGAGCACGTAGTCGCGGGTGGCCACGGTGCCCCTTCATCACTGATGCTCTCTGAGTCTCTCCCTGCATTGCAGGACCCCACAGAGCAAAGTCCCAGCCGATGTTCCCTCCGCTTCTTGGAGAAGCTCCTTCACTAAGCTGTGCTTTAATCTCTTGCCTTCCGTTTTCAGAGAGGGTCAGTGAAAGAGGGGCTCTATTGAGCGGTGATCTAACTCTTCTGCAGAAGTTCAGTGAGCACCGTTTCATACGCTCGCTGCACTGGAAGATGACTTTAATGCAGCCCCTTCGGTTTATAGATGACAAGAGTAACTTTCTCCGGGTTATTCAATGTCCTTTATCCAAGGACCTACTTGATGAATTCTTACCTAAGTTTAATTCCAGGAAAACATTTTGCCTTGGTAGATGACTATGTATGCTATATATTGTCAAGGAAATAAAACTCTATGCAACCCAATATGCTTCTCTTTTTTGGCTTAGCTGTCAGAAAAGCTAGAACCAAATTCAATATCCAAGTGTTAGAATCTGCTCAGCTCAGGTGTCTGAAAACATCTATTTCTTTTGCTTTTCTTCAGCCGGAAGGAGGGTTATCCTTAAATGCCTTCTCTTGCACAGTGCCTTAATCTCTATGCCGCCTCCAGTCTTTGGGAAGTAAGTAGGATACAGATCTTCACTTAGAGAAACAAAAACTTTTCCATGTTATTCCGAGCCATCGTCTGCAGTTGGGCGCAGAGGACCAGGGCTCTGGGGTGTGGGCTGCCTGGGTTAGAATTCCAGCTCTGTCCTTACCATCTGTGTATCCTTGGGCTTAACCCCTCTTGGAATAAGAAGAGCTATCGCATAGGGCTGTTGAAAGGATCATATAAGAAATGATACATCAAAGCAGGCACCTTCCTATGTCTGGCCCGGAATGGGTGCTTTATACGTACATTTCTGCTTCGATGTCCAGCCTTGGTGATAAAGTCCAGCTTTGTATTCACTCTCACTAGTGTCTGTATCAGCCCCTCTTCAGTAATACTAACAATTTTACACTTTAAAGGCGGTTCTTAGAGCCACCATTTACCTTCCCCTTTAAAGCGAAGGTCCCTGATATAAAGTAAAATCTCTCCGTTCCTGCGATTGTAAAGTTATGTAGCCAACAGCACAACACTCCGCTCAGGATCCTTTAATTGGCCGTGCGGTTGCTATTTTCAGTGCTCGCCACGGTTTGTTTTTCTGCCAAGGGACAAGGCTTATGGTTGGCCTGGAGGTTTCATGTTGTAAGTAGAAGGAATATGGCCCAAAAAGGCCACTTGTTCTTCTTGCCTTAGGATGGGATGAATTTAGAAATCAATGAAGAATACCAAATATTCTACATGTCTTTTCCATTAACCAGTTTCCCATTTGTGTAGGAGCTCGGAGACCCTGAAAAAGTTTTAAAAAACAGTACAATCCCTTTGGGGGGAAAAAAAAAGCTTCAATTTTTAGAGGAGTTTGATTCTCACAACTTTCAATGAAGAGAGTGAAGGAACGGAGGCTCCCGGAGATGCCAGGGTCTGTCCTGATCCCAGGGCTGCAGGTAAACACCCCCGGGTTGGGCGGGGCTGCTGCAGTCTTCATGTGACCACATGGCACTCTTGTCCCACGCTCCTGAAACGACTAAGACTAAGACCCAATTCCAGAGATGCTTACATTCTTTACTGAGTCGAGAGGAAGGGACTTGGGATGAAAGTTGGTAAACCTTCCAGAGCTGTGTCATCCAACATGGTAATCCCCGGCCACATGTGCCGCTTTAAATGGAAATTTGTGTTAGATACAAGGAAAGAAGATTACACATCCAGTTCCTTGGTTTCACCAGCCACATTTCAAAGGCTCAGTAGCTGCGTGTGGCTAGTGGTGCCCATCACGGGCAGCCCAGAGGCAGGTGGTTTTATCACCACAGAAAGAGCCATTCAACTTTTGTTCTAGAGCCATTTTCTACTCACGTGGGGATTGATGTAACACAGAGGCAGAAGGCACATCAACTCTTTATTGAAAACAAAGTATGTTCTTCCCAAAGGAGGGACTTTGCAACAGGGCGTCTCGGTGGTGCCCCCCCACCCCAAGCCCAGGTCTACCTGTTTGGGCGTCTGCATACTTTGCGCTAGGGATCTCCCACGCTGTTGGTTGCAGAGAGCTCCAGGCAGCAGGGAGCCCTGGGAGCGGTTGGCAGCTGTCCTTCACTCCACATGGAAGTGTGCATTCAGGGATGTGACTTACTCAGTCGCCCCGGGACGATCTCAAAACCCTCAAGGAAATGTTGCCCTGAAACCATGTACTTTCTCGAATGGAGGTCCCCTTCCGGCACGGCCCCTGGAAAGAAGCCCCAGTATCCACCCCAAACAGAAAGAGCGAGGGATCTTTCGGCGTCTGAAAGGCCCAACTTGCTCTATGTTTGCTCCTTTTTGTATACTGATTTAGAGAAATTAAAGTGTCCAGCTGGGCTGTTAGGTGCTTACGTCATTTCTACCCTCCCAGGGAGGGCTCTCCTTTATCTATCTCGGTGCATATAAACATACAAACAAAATGCTCTCGCTGTTGTCTCCTGTGTGTCCCTGAATCCAGCTGACCTTGACTTTCCTTAAATTCTCTGCTTCTCTGGAGGCTTTGGCACGGGCACAGATCCCTCCCTGAAGCACCCGCATGGTGCCTTTGAAGCTCAGAACAATCTTTTTTCCTGGTCCCAAAATAGTGCCTCTGTGATTACCCCTGATGCCCTGTCGTCATTATCCCAGGTTTCTGGCTCTGCTTCTTATCCAGATAGCGTCTGGCACATGGAACATTGTGTCTTTTTTGCCCCTAATTTCACACTTTTCCCTGTGTTCTTTGCTAATAATAACCAGACCATCACCTTCCATTGGCCCTTACCATGTGCCAGAAACAGTGGTGAGTGCTTGATAGGTGCCATCTAAATTTAATCTTACCACCCCCAAAGCCACCATCATCCCAAGCCATTGAAAATCTTCCTAATAGGTCTGCTTTCTTCTGTCCTTGCCCCCTTGAGCCTACTCTTAACCAGCAACCAGAGAGATCCTTTAAGATATAGGATTATGTTATTCCTCACTGCTCTCTTCTGATTCAAAGTCTCTATACAGTAATACCCTAAGTGATCTGCCCCCACACCCCGTGTCACTGCTTGAGCTATCTCCTGTCACTTAGCCCTCCTGGCTCTGATCCAGCCACACTGGCCTCAGGACCTTTGCATGTGCTGTCCTCTCTGCCAAGTAGCCACATGGCTTGCTCCCTCACATCCTTCAAGTCTCTCTTTTTTAAAATTTTTATTTTATTTTGAGGGGGGAAGTAATTATGTTTTTATTTATTTACTTATTTATAACAGGGGTAATGGGGATTGAACCTGGGACCTCGTGCATGCTAAACATGCACTCTACGACTGAGCTATACCCTCCCCACCTCAAGTCTTTCTTTATTCAAGTATCACTTTCCCAGTAAGGGCTTCCCTGGCCACCCTATTTAAACTCATACTCACATTTTTTTTTTAATCTCCATCACACTTGCCACTATTAACATGTCATATACTTTATTTGTTTATTTGTTTATTGTCAGTCTTCCCCAACAATGAATCTAAGCTCCATGAAAATGGGGATTTTGGTCTGTTTGTTTCCTGGCATAGTCCCAGCCACTAGCACAGTGCCTGGCACATAATAAGGTGCTCAACAGGTATTTTTTGAATAAGTGGATGAATTCTCATATATCCTTAGATTGTGGTTAATTCCTGTTTTACAGGTGGGGTAACAGAAGGTTAAGAAATCTGCCTGAGATCACACATCTGGTCCCTCATGTGCTTCACCCCATCATGGGCTCCCCCTCATGACAGTGACTGACATTCTGTCCGTACCCTCTGAAGGGTCCCTCCAATCACAATGCTGCACTGGCCACAGCCCACTGTGTCTTCAGGCAGAGGATTTCCAGAGCGTGCCAGCCTCTACCAGAGCAAGATCAATTGATTCCTAAGATGCCAGACTATCAATAGGCAGAACTTCTAGAAATGGCAGCATCTACTTCCCATCTGGGCCAGAAAAGCTCGAAAATACAGCTTCTGCATAGACCCTGGGCGCAAGCCTGATGCATTCCTGGGTAGCTGGAGAGCAGGGTACGCTACGTCTCTGCCCGACAGAGCTGGGGGTATGAGTTCAACCTGTTATTTTGACTTAGCGTGGCGGCTGAAGATTCCAACAAATAAAGACTGGGCTTTTAGCAAAATTCTCATTGTTATGGTCAAGAGGTTAAGTTTTCAACTGAATTTTAATGAAGAGATATAGAAGAGAAAGAAAAATGTTTTAAGTGTTAGCTAATGATCAGATACAAAAACAACAAAATAACCTTTTCTTTTTAAAAGACTGAGTTTGGAGCTACTGGTACCTTTTTTTTTTTTTTTAGTTTTTAAAAATTGTGATTAAAGTATACATTATATAAAATTTACCATCTTAACCATTTTTAAGTGTACAGTTCAGTAGTGTCGAGTATATACATATTGTGCAACAGATCTCCAGAACAGGTTCATTTTGTAAAACTGAAACTTTGTACCCACTAAACAACTCTCTATTCTCCCCTCCCCCAAGTCCCTGGTAACCATCATCCTACTTTCAGTTTCTAGGAATCTGATTAATCTAGATGTCTCGAAAAGTGGAATCATGCAGTATTAGCCTTTTTACGTCTGCCTTACCTCGCTCAGCATCATCTCCTCAAGGTTTGTCCATGTTGCCAAATGGACACACTCTTCGAGTCCCACTTCTGCATATGCTTCATCCAACTGGGCTGAGTATAAAGTCCAGAGGCTATTTTTAGAGATGCTTAATTTTTTTCATAAGCATTTTGTCTGCATTTATGATATGGAGAAAAGAATGCTTTGTTTATAACCACCCTTTTTCAAGCAGCGAGGCTCACCGCAGAGCGGTACTTTTCCATTTAATTATCCTTTTTCCATTAAAATCAAATCATTTATTGAAACGATTAATCACCAATAAATAGAGAACAGTATTTAAATAAGGCGTGCAGTGCCCTACCTGTTTTAGAGTTGTGTCCTCAGGACACAAATTGTCCTCAGGAGTCCTGAGTGCTCAGAGATGCACCAGGGTTCGCTGGGGGACTGGGTGGGTTAAACGCCCACCTCACCCCACCCTGCTATGATCAGAGCAGCTCCAGTTGTGTGCCCCACACTGTGGGCTCCTGCATAATATTTTATTGGAATAAAAAGTTGCCATAGTGTGGTGTCATTAGTGCTGTCCATGGAATGTTCTGGTTCTCCCTGCTCCCAAGGAGAGTTGTACTTCCTGAATTGCTGATGGTCGGGTAGAGCTGTGAGACTGATTCTGGCCAATGATTCTGGTCTGGAGCATTTAATTCCCGATGCAGGACCCTCCAGATCACCCCCGCCCCTGCCTTTTCCCTTTGCTGTGGTGTTGTGGACTGCATGCTTGTATCCTCCCCAAATTTATATTGAATCCCTAACCCTCAGTGTGATGATATTTGGAGATGGGACCCATGGGAGACAATTCGATCATGAAGGCGGAGTCATCATGACGGAAGTGATGCTGTTATGAGAAGAGACAAGAGGAAGCAGCCTTCCCTCTGCTCTAGGCCGTGTGAGGACACAGCAATAAGACAGCATCTATGAGCCAGGAAGAAGGCCTTCATCAGACACTGGGCATGTCAGCACCTTGGTCTTGAACTTTCCCAGCCTCCAGAACTGTGAGAAATGAAAATTTGTTGTTTGAAGCCACTGAAATATGGGGGTTGCTTTGTCACTGCAGCATAACCCAGCCTATGCTAACCGATACACGTAGTTTTGAAAAGTGTGAAAGCACCATTTGGGGGATGTAGAAAAGCTCATGCAGATTCAGCACCTCTTCACTAATCTTTAACACTTCTGGATTCTGCTTAATCCAGTCTTGTTTTCTGTGGCCTCGGGTTGGACTAGGGTTTATTTATCTTTTCTTCCTCTTTGATACTCACCCTCCACATTTGACTGGGAGTCTAGAAATTTCAGGATTTCACCAAATAGTTCACTTTTGTAGCTTTTCTGCTACTGCAGATTTTAACTTTTTTCGGGAAAGGCATCCCTTGATTGCCACGGGTTTTCTCATTCAGCAAGTGCTGCTGTGTAATACCTCTTCGTAGCTCTCAACTTCCATCACCTCTGTTTACACGAGGGGAACAGTTACATGTCCATTTCTTCCAGCTGAGCCATACTGAGAGACAGACAGAGAGAAAGGAAAGGAAAATGAGGAGGAAAAGGAGGTAAGTGAGAAAAGGAGACCAGAAGTATTTTTGGCAGCTGGGCTGTGTTGCTGGCCTCCTTTTGTACCCATGGGCTCCTGAGTTAGTGTGGTTCTCCTCCATCAGAATCACGCCGTGGGTTTGTCAAAAATGCAGGATGTGGTTCAGCCCCCACTGGGAACATCAGGGTGATGTGCACATACACCGAAGTTTGACAAACACTGTTAAAAATCATTCTGATCCCCTCCGGCTGGCCATGTATACAGCATCAAAAACATCCTTTTCTTTGCTCTATTGGACAATGCCATTTTTTCCAGCCCAGTCTCAGTAACCAAATTACTTTCTGTTTTAAAAAAAACTCTTGCAGTCACTAAATTCTCAGCCCACTTCGGATCTCAGCCTATCTAATATATAGCTAAACGGAATATACTGATATTTTGAAATGGAGAAAAAAATATGATATGCTTACTTTTTGTGCACTTATTTTTATTTACTTGAAGTGGTTGCATTCGTAATTTAAAGACACATACACAAATAAGTAAAGAGAATCCCAGAAACTGATTGCAGTGAAGCCAAGAGAACATGAGACAACCAGGTCCTGGGTCCCCAGGGGTAACACAGAAGCACGACATTGGTAAGTGACATTGGTCATCAATTACATGTCCCAAACTTGATATGTATTATCTCATGTAACCCTCGTAACCGCTCTTTCAGGGAGGAATTATTGTGCTTATTTTACATACAGAAGGTCTAGACTCAGAGAGGTAAAGTCACTTGCCCAAGGCCACACAGCTGGTAAGCAGCAGAACATATGACTGATGCCTACAGCCACTGGCCTTCAAAATCCGTATCCTCTACACCCAGCCATTTGCCTTCTGAAGGACTACCTGAGACCTCTGAGGAGGCACGGGGACCGTGCAGGGAAAATTCAGGCAGAATGGGAAAAATGTCCCAGAGGGTATGTCCACCTAGACCAAATCATCCACTGACCACGGGCTCCAGCATGAAAAATATGGAAAGACTGCATTGCAGACTAGCAACTCCTTTGAAGAGAATTTGCCTGGTCAGGGGGAAAAAGCCACTTCAAATATGGATGTGATTTCATTTGATCAAAGTAGGTCAGCGGAACTGGGCAGAGAGAGAGGAGCTGCGTTGGACTGAGGAAATCAAAGTAAGAAGGAAAGAACACAATGATGCTACAGTGTTTCTGTTCACCTGGCTAATATGATTCTCCATTCAGGAAGGGACATTTACAGTTTCTGTAGGAAATGTCACCAAGACAGGCTGGCTGACAGAGACCATCCTAGAAATAACTGCCAGCATGGAAAGGAATTCTATATGCGGTTGCATTTCTAATTCTATTCCTGCAGGACTGCGATGGGAAGAAAAGAAGGGTCACGATCAGTATTAATCGAAGGTGCACATTCGGGTGTGTCCCCCTTCTCCACGTGGAAAGGCACCGGACTTTCCATAACCAGCGCTTGATCTATGTATCTGCCCAACCAGGCTCGCCCAGAACTTTGGTCAATATTCCTTTATTTAGATTTTAATTTCGTTGGGTGTACAATCCCCCTCTCTGTCTTTATTTTCTTCAGCAAGTTGCATGCTGTGGGAACATGATAAATGCTTATTAATAAATGTGATATTCCTTGGTTGTGAGTTTTCTATCCTTATGATGAATTGTCATGGGAGGGGAAATGCTTTGCAATAGTATGCATCAACTTTTTAATGAAAACTACTATAGCGAGTGTCAGCAAAGAGCTATTCCAACGTAAGTTATTAGGACACCTTCACGTTACTTTTTAGGGATGATGTATCTTTGTGTCGAGGGGCTTGCGTGCACCGGGGCTCCCGGAGCAGGCTGAATCATCACCTAAATGTCTGGCTACTTGGCATGCAGGGGGTACCGCCCTCCGCTTCAAAAGCTGCTCCTGGCGTGGTTGCTTTTTGCCGACTGAGTCATGTAGATCGCTGCGATTCATCGCGACTCTTTACGCTTTAATCATCCTCTCACGGTTAATACAATGGTAATTGGTGTCACTTAATCTACTGTGCTGTTTAATGCCCTGAGACTTCTGGGGATTTCACACAAGTCACCCAAACCTAACCTCCACTATTTATTTACTCCGTGAAAGAAAAATGTCCCTTTTCCTCAGGCATCCCAGCTTTTTAAAGAAGCGAGCTGAAGTAGAATCCATCCTATGGGGTGTGTCCCAAACTGGAGGGGGGTTTTGCCTGCCTGAATTCTTCTGAACCCCATGGCTTTTGCCCCTTTCCCTAGGAATTCTTGAAGTCACTGAGTTAATTTACCTATGGGCTTTCCTTTGCTAATTTTCCATCGTCCCAGACTCCTAAGTGCTTAAGGGCTGAGACAAGCCAAGCACAGAGGTGAGGGGAGTTCCTTCCTAAATGGGGCACTCCTGGGACCCCACTTCGGGAAGCACAAACACACACAATAGCACAATGCTTAGACTTTGCCAACAGCAACAACAAAAACCTCAGCAACGCAAGGAGAGGGTATGGATAAAGGAAACCAGATTCCTCAGCTCTGATGCGTTCCTAAACTGCGCACCCTTGAGCTCGGTCTGCCTCTCAAGCCCTCATCACTCCCGAGGCACAAAAATGTCAGTGCGGCACCTTATGAAAACCAATACCATGTGTATCCCGCTCCTGGGGAAACAAATGACCATAGCAGAATGGGAGAAATAAAGTCGCCAAGCACATAAATAACCACTATGTGCATCTCTGCATGGCTGCAGGGTATTGGATCCAGAACCTGACAAAACATTAGAAAGATTTGTCAGTGGTTGTGGCTGTCGAGGTGGGGCCCAGCAAACAACATATCTCTGGTGTTTTCAAATTTATTTTATTTTTGTCAGAATGGAGTACCTAACCTTGATCTTTGCTTTCCTGAATGGAAAAGAAACAAGATTCCAGTGGGCGTCCGTACAGTCCTAGTTACAGAGAGGATGCCAGAGGGGACGAGATGGGTCCAGGTCCTGGTAAAATCGTTGCCTCTGAAGGCACCATTTTTGGGATGGGGACCTGGGAGAAAGGGGTGGGAAGGGCAGGCCTGGATCTCAGCTTCCTGTGTAGAATTGCAGTGCATACAAAGAACAAATGGAAAACCAGGAGCGTTAGGGGTGGGAGCTGGGACAGGGCAAAAGCTGGCTCTCTCTTGAGCAAAGGTGGATTATTTCTTCCCTTGATCAATCAGATTGTTTGCGCTTCTCCTTTGGCTCATTTCCTGCCTTTCTTACTTTCCCTGATCATGAACATCAACCAGGAACGGTCAACCTCCAGCCCACCTGTCCCCATTTTAACCTCTGACTGCCAGGGCGGAGCCCCCTCATGGATTGTGGTGCTCGGTTCCCCCTGAGCTCACACGTGGTCTCAGAGCATTTCTCTCCACACGCTCCAGCAACCTTTCAGCAATAGTGGAAGCTGTTTTTCAGGATGGAACTTATGATCCATGCTGAGTAGACCCCGGACAGCCTAGCCACCATTTCTCTCTAGTTCACCACACATCATAGATGCTCAAAAAACACTTAATGAGTGAGTGAAGGGTCATAACTAATAATAGAAGCACGGTAGATTCAACTGGATTACAAATAACCTTGGAGGATGGAAGATGAGATTCTAAGAAAATATTTCTGAATTCTTGAAGTGCTTTACTTCATCTGTTCCATTCTTCGCCTCGTTTTTAGCAAAAGCATAACTAGCTGTAGTTAGAAAATAAGTCAACAGCCCACGTATATGTTAATATTCTGAGAAACCAACAAGATAAAGTTTTTAGAAATTATATGAGACTAGTTAATGTCAATTAAAATAACATTTTTAGTAACATTAAAGGTATACCTGTTCATTAGAGAAAATCTGAAAAATTAAGTAAAAGAAATTTTAAAATCACAAATGGTTCTACCCTCAACACATACTATCATGATTTTTGATATATAAAATTGCCAGTCATTTTTGGGAATATGCAAATATGTCTTTAAAATGATTTCTTTCCCCTTCCTTCCTTCCTTCTTTTCTTTTCTTTCTTTCTTTTCTGTCTCTACTTAGTCAAAATTAATATCATTCAATGCAGTTGTATAACCCACATTTTTTCACTTAATACATGCTGAGCATCTCTTCAGATAAATGTCTACAATTTCGTGCTCAGAAATGAAATTCTAGTTTTCCATCAGAATGTAATTTTCTCTTTGGGGTCAAATGCTGAATAGTAACAAACCAACATCTTTCAGAAAATGCTTTCACATAAGGCATTTGAAAAAGAACGATCAACTCTTTCTCATCTTTCCCCCTCCCTCCCCTCCCCTCCCCAAATAACAAAGAAGTTAAAAATTTCTGCTGCCGTTGAGATGACTTTTAAATATCGACAGTTCTGTTGGTAGGAACTTTGTGGTTGTGTAAAACAAGGAGGCTTTCCACTGTTCTGTGAAGGAAATGAATGCACATCTTTCTTGGAAGCCTTTTCTAAACTGGAAAGATCTTGAAGGAGAACAGCAGAAAAGAGTGTCCTTTCACCACGGGAGAAGCAGCAACTTGGGGTACACCGGCTTCTCAGGATAGAAGTTGGCCCTGGATTCTAGAAAGGCCGCCCCTAACCATGGAGGAGGCCTGAATTGGTGTCACCCGGGAATCTCCCAAAACAGACCTGGACCCGCAGAGTCTCTGTGTTTTCTGCAGCAGAGTTGACACAGTCTGAGCCAGGATCAACCTCCCTGCAGGTGACAAGAGCCATCAGATCTAAAAATCTTAGACTGCAGCTTCAGTAAGGCAGGAGAGAGCAAAGGAGACATTGACGGATTTTACGGAGAAGGTGCTCCCTGGAAACCAGAACTAACAAATGTCCATGGGCTGATTCCATTCTCCGCCGTTGAGCAGAGCACTGAAGCCTGAGGACACGGAATGTGAAAAAGTAGGACCAGAACCGGTGCTCCCTTTAGCTGATGAGTTCTCCTTCAAAGCCTCACCAGAGTGCAGACAGAAGGCCAAGGTCTGCCTTTAATGCTTTGCTTGTCCTGCCTGTTTGCTTACACAAAGGCTCTGCATGTCACATCTGAGATGAGCTCTTTGATGCCCCTGCCTCCAGGGAGGGCCACACCTAACTCATCAGCCCCTAAGGCAGCTGCCTCCCTCCTTGCTCCATGACCACCCAGGAAGGAAACCTTTCCAGTGGCTCATGACCTGGGTAGGTCATTGCCCTAATCCCTTCTGCTACTGAAAAATTGGTCTCTGGCTTTATCTTCAGTGTAAGGAATCTTTGCAAAACTTTTCCTTGGTACCATCAACTCAAGCACCCTTGTCTTGGCAAGGGCTTGCTTCACGGCTGGTAACACTAACCTACTCAAGCTAGGTGAAGACAAAAATTTAATACAGAGGTATCTCACAGAATGCAAGGGCAGAAATGCAGCTGGGTCTCATGAAACCCTGGAATTTGTAACTAGAAAGTTATAAACGGATTTGATGTGAGTAACCAGAACAAACAAATGAAGAAAACAACAACAAACCAGCAAAACAATGACAACAAATAAAAAGACCAGTAATATTGCCTTAAACAATTAAAAGGCTATTTTTCTCATGAAATAATTTCAAAAGGAGGCCGTCATCACATCATTAGGAATGGAGAGATGGGATTTTTGTCCTCATGGTTGCAAAGTAGCTGCTGGCCAGCCAAGCATCGTGTTTGTGTCCCAGTCTGAAAGAAGAAGGAGGGATAATGGGGCAGAAGGTTTAAAGTGAAAAGGAGTATCAAACACATGTAACCTTTTGGAAAGCTCTCCTAGAGTTTCCATCCAATGACTTCTTGCTGGCCAGAATGTAGTCACATGGTCACTTGAAAGAAAGGTCAGCTGAAAGAAAGATGAGGAAGCTATTTTTTTTCTTTAAGTAGACATATTGCTACCTAGAGTACAATCTGATATCTGCTGGTGAAGAAAAAAAGAGGAAGAAATATTAGGTAGCAGTTATCTCCTGCTGAACCACAAATTACCCCCAAACCTCGCATAAGGTAAAACAATGGTCACTTTATTTTTTCACGACTTTGTGGGTCAGGGCTTAGATGGATGGTCTGTCTCTGTTCTACGACGTCTGAGGCTTCAGCTGGAATGTCTCAAACACGGGCAGGCTAGTGTGGCCAGGCTCTCCCTTCTCTTGGAATCAGGTGGGGTGGCTGGACTGGGGCTGGGATCCCACACAGCCTCACACACATGTCTGGGGCCCTTCAGTTCCCCTTCACAAACCAAATTTTATGGTCTTTTATCACTCAGTAACTTCACCCACACATCTTTACATGGTGATTTGCTTCCCAGGGGATGGAAACAGAAACAGCAAGGCCTCTGAAGGCCTGTCCTGGAAGTCAAAGAGCATCCCTCTCAATGCATGTTACAGGTCAAAGCGAGTCAGAGGGCCAGTTGGACTTCAAAGGGAAGGCAAAGAGACCCCAACTCCTGAAGGGGAGGGTGACACATGCGCACAAGGTGGGAGGACTTGCTGACATCTTTGCTGAGAATCTGCTGGGATGATCATCGGCGCTGAGGCTGCTCTCTCCTCCTCTCTGTCCACCTGGCACTGTGCCTCTGCTTCTATCTACAGATCTGCTTATTCTTTCTCAGCTTTCTCTCTCTGAGAGCCCAGCTTGAACTTAGCTGCCCCAGAATGGGGCCATGAGCCCTGCAGTCCGCTTACCTCGGTGAATTCTGAATCTAGAGACAACTAACTGAAATTGCTGAATCCCTGTATCTCTAATAGCGTAGGGGCAGGTGAAAAATCACTAGGCAGTCGTTTCCGCTAAATCAGGGATTGCAGTCCCTTTAAGTATTTCATAAATGTTTTTCTGTAGCTCACTTGTGAACTAACCTTCAAGGAAAAGGCACCACCCTATAGTAGGTGTTCAACAGCATGTGTGAAAGTGGAGGACGCTGAATGGTGGCATAAAACCATCGGGAGAGCTTTTAAGAAGTAGTTGGTGAAAGCACAGTTTGTATTTTTATTTTTAAAGCCCTAAATCAAAAGAAAAGCTAATTTCCATCAGATTGCATTGTTATCTAATGGGTGAGAGGAGTGATTTTTTTTTTTTTTTTAAATCTTGGTACCTCCATACACACACGCGCACACACACACCTCCATGGTCTAGATCCATTCATTTACAGATGAGGCTCCTATTACCAGTTAAAGCATGTTTCCCTAAATAGCCAAAGCCAAGCATCAGAGAGACCATTTGCCCTGACCAAGTGATGGCACTTGTGTGTGTGGCTCATCACCAGCTTTACGAAAATGTTGTACAGATGTCCTCCTGGTTGAAAGACAGGTGACAGAGATCTAGGCATCTCCCTAAGTTTGAAAACAACTAAAGTAGGAGTTCTTAATCAAAGTTCAAGGAACGTGTAAGCCCCCTGAAATCATACACAAATTTTAGCACATGTGTTCATTTCTCCGCAGTTGGCATCATCAGATTCCCAAAGGGGCCTATGAACAACCTCAACAGCACCACCCCCTGCTCCTGTCCACTATCCACCAGCACCAAAAGCCAAGACCTATTTCAGAATGAAAATATACCCCGGGGGTGTGATGACTGAATGATAGCACAAGATTTATTGCGGTCACTTTTTTCATAAGGGTCTGCTTGTGTGGAGTACTTATTTCTGGTACAGGAGGGACAGATGTAAAAACAGTCACCATCAAAAAGGGCAGCGCAAAGGGATCTAGAGCCCAGGGAAAGCACGAGGCCAGGACTGATGGCTGAACGTTCTTTTGCTGTTGACACAGAGAGGAGTGGTACAGCCTTTTAAGCTTGATAACTGTGGCAAAGCATGTCTGCTTCACTGCCTCACTGGTGGTGGATAGAGAGGTCTCAACCAGGAGCCCGCCAGCCCTGCCTTATCCTTGATGCATTTGGGCTCAGCAGGTTAGTCTCCAGGCGGGACCCCAAAGTCTCACTGGGCCATTGGGCCCTCCTGTGTCCCAGGGTGGGGTATGTGAGAAGCAGTGGGTTGCTGGACTGTGCCAAGGGCCTTCCTCCAGCCCCAGTGTCTCCACTTCCCTCTCTGCCAAGTGTGACTGGGACAAATGCCCTAATATAAGCAAACTGGACAAGCCCCACCGGTAGCCACAGGCTGCCTCTCCCCACTAAGCCTTCTGCTTAAGGTATGTTTATGCTATTCTCAGAGCTCAGATTCCGGTGAGAGATCTGGCTCTCTGCTGGGTGTCCCTCGACCTGCAATGTCAATGCTTCTGCAGCTTTATGCTCCACATTGGAGTTTGGATCAGATTTACCAAGCATCTCCAGCAAAGACCCATGAAGCAACCTACCAGAAGGGATGCACCTGGGGAGGGCAAATGGCAAGAGGAAACTCAAAGAGAATTTGGTTTCTTCCTCCAACCACATGCCCTCCTGTCCCTTTCACTAAGGCTGGTCTTGGAGAACTAATTTCTGCTAAGTAAATAGCAACAGGGACATCAATTTCCTGTCGTCCGCGGCGGCAGCTTCGACAGATCCCGTCCTTCATTCAAACATGTGAATGCTTCGCCTAAATTGCACACTTCTCATTTAGCATGCCTGGAAAGCCCGCTCTGTCACAGGCTCACAATCACGAGCAGACTGTGCAAGCTGAGGATGGCATCGCATGGAGCGGCTCCGCGCAGGCGCGTCCAAGCCGCGAAAGGAGACACGTCAGCGTGCTCAGCTTACTCCAGGGAGAGAGATCAGCTTTAGAAATGAGGCTTTGAAAATCTGAGTGTTGAGGAACACATTTAGAAACTTGCATGAATTCATCTTAGAAAATTATTATTATTATTATTTTTTTAAATGCATAGAGTTTCTGGAAAGGACCGAAAGTTAGCCACATACCCCTTCTAAAGGTGAGACCTTCAGCTCTGGCGTGGTCTGAAGTTTTCAGTTGACTTCCTAGCTGTCCCCAGGAAATGTGAAGGAAGCCCCAGCAAGCCACCTGCCTCTCTGAGGCCCATGTGGCTCAGTGGGAGCAAACATTTCTGTCGCTCTAAACCTCCGTGTACATCCCTGTAGGTGGCGCTTTCAGCAGCCCTCTGCGGCAGGTATTAAGAGCTGCATCTTCTGATGCAGAAACTGAGGCTCAGAGAAACTGGGATACTTGCCCAAAGCCACATAGCTAGGAAAGGGCAGAGCCCGGTGTGTTTGCAGGTCTTCTGAACTGAGTGAAGAATACAGTTCCCTCCACCCCATGGCAGCCCCACTCCCAGTTACCTAAATCTGGAATCCAGCCTTTTCCAAGAAGACTTAAGGCTTTGAATACTAGGATCGGAGCTTATTTCGTTCCCCACTGCCTCTTCCTTTGGCCTTGACTGGATGCATCTTATTCTTTAGTCTCTTGGCCGGGAGAGGAAATAGACAGTGATGAGAGTGTTCCGAGACTTAATTAACTACTGTCTTTAACATTCCGGCTGCCCTGGGCAAAGATTCTGTGCTACAGAATTCTCAGAACATTCTAGGGACAGACTCTAGCTTTTCAATTGCAAAAATCCTTTATTAAAAGCAAGGCGGGTGATGGATGGAGAGGTCTCCTCCTCCTTTGCAGCTAGGCAGGGAGGAAAGATGGAAGAGCAGAGAGCAGACCCTGCGGGAGGGAAGCTCCCTGCGAAGGTGAGCCGTGAGCTCCCAGCGCCCAGGCACCTGCAAGGAGGGGTGACTCCGCGGAGCCGCTCTGCTCAGGCTCCGTTTCGCAAGGAGATGTATTCCTGGCGGCGCCACGTGACTGGTGGGTGACCTTGTTCGGGAGGCTTGTTTCCTCGTTGTGCAACAACATCGCGCCGGCTGGGGAGCACCACCCACTGAGATTTGATGTCTCAGCCTCCGCGATAAACAAGGCTAAACGAATTAGCCAGGAAAAAAAATTAATTGATTTTTATAGAGAGAATGTTTTGCTTATCTCGTCTTGGTTAACAAAACGGAGACAATTCCGGAGCTGTCCTGGGCTTTGTTTTCCCCTTATTTTTCACAAATCGCCCACAATACGCTCAGCTGAGAGATGTCCCGGCAGGGCTTGTACTGCAGATCACATCCGGAGCCTGCCTTTTTCAAGACCTCCGTGGAGGATGCTTTTTATTCGCCACTGAAGCCTGGGGATTACTTTGATACACTGGCCACTTGGCTTAACATCCTTTCTAACCAGAATCTTAATCCTGAATCACTGATTAGTAAGAGTGGGGTGAAGGAGCCGGTGGGGAGCTGGGTGGTCACCGGGGTCAGGTCCCATATATCATGTGCAGGCTTAAGGGACATCCTTGAGCACTGAAAATGTGCCCTCAGATCTCTGGCTAGGGCGAGCACTGCTTCCAGAGGAGTGAGAGCAGGAGAGGGCGACTTCAGGGTGGCTGTTTCTGCCCAGCCGAAATTGCCTAAGGAAGGTGAAATTTTCATATGATGAGGTTGAAAATGGCAAGTTTCCTGTTTCTGTTTATTCAGCCCAACAGTCTGGTCTGAACATGCAGGGGCCCTGAGATGTGCTGGCTGGCTGTATCATCAACTGTCTGTGATGATTCTGCCCCAACCACACGGACCACAGGTCCCTGTGCTAGAGAGGGTCAGGGAGGACCGCTGCCCGGATCCAGGGCTGCTCAGCTGGGGGCCAGTGCTCAGGGAGGACTTTCCTCATTTAGCCACTGAAAGAGGTGGTTGACCCACTGCAGAAGGTGAAGCTGAGGGAGAGAGAGAGAGGGAGAGACAGAGGGAGACTTGGAGCAGAACTGCTTGAAATTTTGCAGGCCGTGGGACTCTAGAAAATTCCAGCTCAGTGGCCACGTGTGATTGCTTTTATGATTGGGTCCAAGTAGGATGAGACCACCCACCCAATCTGCCTTTGCCAGGATCACATTCAGCTCCCGGAAGTCCAACTGCAGTGTCTCACCACGACTGTGTTTCCTGTTTTCATTATCAGATAGGGTTTAGGAGCGTTTGTGGGAGGGTGTTCCCCTCTCTTCCATTCCCCCCACTGCCACCTGTTCCTCGTGGATGGAGGAATTTCTGTGACAGGGAGTTCTGGGGACTCTGTCACAGCTTTCTGTCTGGGGCAAGTCAGAGCAAGGTGAGGTGCTGGGGATTCCAGCTTGGAATTCTGGGCCCACGCTTGTCTGAGGGGTCTGGGTGTGAGGGCAGAGGTGTGCGGAGTTGGGGTGGGGTTCAGATGAACGACTCCTAGCCCCGAGCAGAGCCCAGGGACAGCTCAGTCCTGACCAACTTTGTCACTGACTCAGCACACACAGGCGACATGGGGCCCACTTTCTCTGGGTCTCTGTTTTCTTGCCCATTAGAAATGATGGCTCCTCCTGGTTGGTCACCCCCATGAAGTCACTTTAGATCGATTTTGTAGAGCTGAGGCAGGATTGGGCCATGCCACTTGGCAGAATTGCTGGGGAAAACTCACTCGACTTGCTAAAGACTGTTAGGGTGATGGGTCGGCCGGTCCTGTGGAGCATGACAGGACTTTAGAGCTGTGGTCTGGGGCGTCCTGAAGTCCTCAGGGCTCTAGAAGGGAAGGCAGCTCAGCCTGTGGGCTGGGACTGCTCAGCAGATGACACGCCCTGCGGGCTCTGTGTGGAGCAGAGATGGTTCCAGCCAGTCCTCATCCGAACCACATGAGGTATAAGCTATTCTCCCCACTTTGCAGATGAGGACCCCTGGGGCATGATGGGGTTAAGGATCTTTCCTGTGAGGGCACTGTGAGCAGTAGGCAGGAGCAGGACTCGAACCCAGGAAGTTCAGTGTCAGAGCCAAATATATCTTCCTCCCCACCACCCCAGTAACTGGCCATGTGAACTCAGCTGAACAAAGCACTTACACGACACACTTCCTGTTTCTTCCTTAGTGAGTGGGGGCCACAGTGGCCCTACACTTACCCTACAGAGTCCTTCGGATGATCAGATACATTTACGTGTGACAGTGCTTTGAAAAATACAACTTTCTATTATAACAGCAGGTACTATCAATATTAGATAGACTGAGGGTGTTATTTACGCTACAAAAGAGTCATTTGCCTTACAAAGAGATTCCTTAACATTTAAACTCTTGCTTAACAGAAAATTAATTGGGGAATAAGGCCAAGGGAATGCACTATTAATGTATTGTTAAAATATTAAGCTAATAAACCAGAGATCAAGGTTTCTGAAATGATCACCGAAGGCAGCAGGTTGAAGTTAAAAATTCAATTCATATCTCTCCATGGCTGAAAGCAAGGGACACCTCTAAATGTATCTTCCCCAGAATTATTATTGATGAAAACAGAAGTTTCTCTGTTGTTTTGTTATACATAAATATTTTATTTTTCCTTTCCTCCAATTTGTTTTCAATGCCTGCTTCTCAAGAACAATTTCTATTCAGAAAATGTCCGATGGGCTTCTCCCCCTCACACTTGGCTTTGTTCTCACTAGTCCTTGTCCTGGGTCCTAAATCTGGGTCCCTGATAAGCAGGACTGTGCTACGGAGAAGTAGCTGGAGTAACAAGATTGAAAGCCTCTAATTCTTTCACTCCACCTCCTAATATTAAGGCCAGAAATCCAGAACAGAGATTAGACCCTGGATTTCTAACTCTGTGAGAGCAAGTAAAGATGGTGTGAGAGACAGACTTTTCAGGGGAAATCATAAGTGACATATAAATGAATAGAATGGATTATGGACAGAGATGACTGCTAAGTTCCATCCAGTCGATTAGTATGACTATCTGGAAACCTCTGCTAAGAAGGACTCTGAAGTCTTATTTGGGTGCATCAGGAAAGATTGGTGAGTAATGTCTGCTGTGGGCAAGGAGTGAGAAGGAGCAACACTGTGCCATCTCTGTCTAAGACAATGGCCAAGGGGTAGGAAGGGCTGGAAGAAAAGAAGAGCGAATAGATTTCTCAGAACTCCCCTAGAAATGTGCAAATAACTGGCCGAATATGGTGTTTCCAAATAATTATTGTTTCCCAAACTTTCCTCCTCCAACCCCCACTTTCCATATTCCCCCGGCAAAACAACACATCATACAATTTTTTTATAACTTGTTTCCTTGTCCTTATTGCATCTTCGATCTCCCTCTCACTGTTACCTTCAATCCTGTGAACACCTTGAAAATTCTCTCTGGCTCTTGGATGTTCCTTATTTTGTCTCCTCCCACCTCAAATTTCATAGTGTGTGGATGTATGTAAGATTTTTGTTAAACAGTTTAATTTTCATGTAATCATTTGATTTGTATTAACTGTGATTTACCCTCCTTCCCAGCCTAGATTTTGTCATCTGTGGGCACTGAGGCCCTAGGGGGAATATACTGTGCCTGCCGGGTGATGTTCTTTTTCTGGCAGTTTGGAGCAGCTGCCCGGGCTGTCTGCCCAGGTCCCCTCACTCAGTCCCCAGATGCTGGGAGGGTTGGTGGCTGATGGCTCTTAACTCCGTGCTGGAGGGCGCCGGCTTCTTTCCACAGCCATTAGTGAAGATGATGGCTTGGATAGAGAGGGTGACATGGGTTCCTCTCAGGTTCCTGTTTGTCCTCCTTTCCCCACTTCACTTCCATCTTCTCTATTGATTGCCCATCTTTGGAACTTCAGCTCCAACCATCAGACAGAAACAACAGTCTTACACCAACTGTGTAAAAGTTCCCACAATAGCATAAAGTCAACTCCCTTTAATAAATAAATAAATATCTTCTCTAGCTCCCTCTTCTTAATTTTAACAGCTATAAATACTATCTATATTATCTCTCAATCCAACCCTCCATCTTTCTATCCACTTACCCATCCTAGGGCTTCATCGTCTGTGATCAAACTTTGAATGATGTAGTCACCTTCTAGGAATTGCCCTCAGCTGAAGGGAGCTGCTGAGCCCAAGGTGACACCCTCACCCCACACTCAATGACTAGTTGACATGAGGATCTAAGGGCCCAACCCTCTTGCTTCATGATGGGGCAACTCTAAAGGACCTTCTAGCTCTTAAGCTCACTGTGGGGTTGACTGAGGTCTAACATCACAGTCCAGTGTCTCCATCTGCCCAGTCTTTCTTTCTTCACACACACACACACACACCAACCTCCCTGCAGACTGATGCCCAGGGCAATCCCAATAAACTTCCTGCATGCAGAGAAGGATTTCTACTTCCTTCCTGCATGCCAACTACATGCTTCCTTCAGTACCATTCCTTTCAGGTGAACAAATTTTTACTTAGCATGTACTTGGGGGCCAGGCACTGTGCTAGACACTGAAAGGACAAAAATGAGTAAGATTCTGTTGCTGCCCCAAGAAAGCATGTATCTAATGGCAATGGCAGAAATATGAGCAGAGAGTTTCCAAATCCAGGCATGCCCAGGATGCTGCAGCAGTACCATGGAGCCTCAGGAGTTCAAGAAGGGTTTCCTGGTATGCCTGAGTAGAGTCTGGAGGGATGAGTAAAAGTTAGCCAGGAGAGGGAGAGGTACATTCCAGATGGAGGGACAGCAAGAACAAAGACACGGGGCCCTGAGAGCACAGAGAGTGCCCCTTGGTGCAATCAGAGAGTCATGTATGCATGGCTGTTATGATATGATAAAAGAGGGGAAGACAGACCAAGGAACTTGGACTTTATTTTAGGCGCAGTGGAGAACCATTGAAAGGGTTTCAGCAGAGGGGCGACATAGTCAGATTTCCATTCAGATGCATTGCTCTGGTGACTTTAAGGGAGTGCGGTGGATATATTGGTGTTACTCATCTGTTCCAGCCTTGTTCTAGGGGTGGGGGGGGCTCCCCCTCTGCACTTCTGAGTGGCTAAAAAGCTACAAGCTACACTTCTAGGACTCCACTGCAGCTGGGATTCTGGATATGACTTAGGTGTCCCCAGTCAGAAGTATTTGTCCAAGATCTGGGAGGTAGAAGCCAGGCGGGGGCTGGAACTCTGCTGGTCATGCTACAGCTCGAACGTGGAGGGGTCGGGGTTTCCCGATCACAGTTGATTCCGATTGTGGCTGTTTCCTAATCACCTTGGCTGCCTGGTCGCACTGGCATCCTGATCACGGCAGCAGAGCTGTGGTTCTGGAGCTGGCGGCTGAAGCACAAGCTTCTCTATTTGGCAAAGCAACTTCCTGATTGTAAAAGAGGTGGTAGTTCCCTTGCTCTCCAGGTTCTGCGGTGGAGCTCCAAAGCCATTTTCAAAAGGGCAGCCTATTTTATTAGCTTTTCTAATGATTCTGCAAGCCACTTGCCCTCGTGCAAATCACCTTCTGCCCAGATTGGATGGAGTGGATACTGTTCTCTGTACCCAAATCCTGACTGATACCCGGGCAAGACTAAAGGCCTGAGGGAGACGTGTCACAGAGCTGTGACAAGTGTCCAGGCTGATGATAAAGAGAGATGTGGGCCCAAAGAGGAAGGAACACCTTAGAAAAACATTTGGGAGATAAAATTAGCGGTACTTGGTGATTAGTTGGTGTCAGGGGTGGGAAGAGAGAAAGAATGAATTGCTACAATGACTCAGTTTTCTGACTTGAATCGGTTGGACAGGAGTCCTGATAACTAAGACTGGGACTTTTGGGGAGAAGCAGAATTGGGAGTAAAATGAGAAGTTCAGGGGTCTATGAGGAATTCAAGTAAGACCTTTTCTGCTTTAAAAAAAATACAATCAGCTACAAATGGACACATGATTACATAATTATTTATTAAAATCCGTTCCTTTCTAAATCTGTGAATTCCATGACGGTCGCAACTGCATCCTGTTGGTTATACCCAGCACAGTCTGGCCCAGAGTAGGTGTCAGTAGACATCTGTTGAATGTGAAAAAGTGAGTTGGAGATTTAAAATCATAGTGATCATCCTCGCACCATCAGGATGAGCAGTCTGCACTGCTGCTGTGAGTAGTAATTAGACCCTCAGCCAGATTGTTCTTGGTGATGGTGGTGATGATGATGATGATGTGTTTGACCAGGAACATCTCTAGGGTTAGAAAATCAAGCCAGAAGAGGAGAATTTCATCAGCCTTCTCCCCAAACTCAGGGAAAAAAAAAAAAAAAAAAAAGGCCAGAATCTCCTACTTCAATCAAATTGTACTTCTGTTACATATTCATGAAGTGCCAATAGTGCAGTCGGCCTATTAGGCTGTTCTCCCAGGTGCTTCGCAAATGGAAAGACTTCTGTTGATCTGTCATATACTTAGTGCAATTGCCAGCTCTTGTAAATCAAAGCCAAAGTCGACTCCAGCAACTCAGAGGGAAGCGTGCCCTCAGCCAGACTGATTTCCCGCAGCTGCGCGCTGAGCACGGCAGCCTCATGTGCGACGTGGTGATTAAGCCAGGCTGTGATTGGGGCAGGTGCTGCCCCTGCCTGTTTCGCCCTTTCCCTCCTCTATCGGGCATTTGCTGTGCACACACAGCCTCCATTGTGGGTGCTTGAGAGGCGATTCTCTGACTCATCAGACATGATGGACCCCCCCACCTTTTTTTAATAGTAGTACTGGGGATTGACCTTGTGCATGCTAAGCATGTGCTCTACCACTGAGATATACCCTCCCCCGATCTACGATAGGCCTTTTAGAAATGACTTAATATGCCTTTTTAACTTCCTGAAGTGCAATTCATAGATTCTATAACCTATAAACATACATGATTTCAAATAAATCAGTATCTTGCCTAATGGTGACACCGAGGCAGTCAGAAAAACCGCTTGAGGATGATGATGTGCTTGACCAAGAATGGCTGGAAAATCAAGCCAGAGGTGCAGATTCATCAGCATTCTCCCCAAGTCCAGAAAAATAGCCATATACATAGAATGTAATATATAATATATAAGGAAGGTCACGCACAATAAAATGACACAAATCTCAACACGCAAATGACCACATGGCTAGGCATGAGGAAGTGCTCAATGCTTGCACCCGTGTGAAATCCCCATGAACACACCAGCTACAAATGAAGACTGAGGGACGTTACGTGGATGTCTCAGAAACGAGTTGGGGGGGGGGTGCTTCAATTTTAAAAGTATGTAACATTTTTTTCTCTCTCTCCAACTAGAATATAAACTCCATGAAGTCCAAAATTAACTCTTATAAGGGGGAAGGTATAGCTGAGTGATAGAGCGCATACTTAGCATGCACGAGGTCCTGGAATAAATCCCCACTAACTCCAATAAATGAATGAATGAATAAATGAATGAATGAATGAATGAATAAATCTAATTACCTCCCTTCTCTCACCCTCAAATAGAATAAAGTAGTTGCTTGGTAAACATTGTTTTAAAAATAACAATAAGTGGAATCACTGTCAGTGATGCAATTGTCCTTTGATGAAGTTCCAAATAAAATAAAGAGCAGTCTTCCCTTGATGTACCCAGCAGTGGCCTTCTTAGGCAATCAAGGGTATGGTAAACTGTAAACAAAATCAAAACCCTCAAAGCCCCAAAACCTTGTGTTAAGCTTCTAGGCGCAGATGATTGAAAGCAGATTGTTCATCTCTATAGTTATCCAGTGGGCCAGACAGAGCTTTGTAGGAGGCAGACAGCTCTTTACCGTGAAAGCAGCCTTGGGCAGTGGTCCACTCAATGCCAGTAGCCATCTACTCGTGACCACCAAGAAAACATCCCTCCCCAAATTTCCAAATGGCCCTGAGGGGGCAGTACCAGCCCCATGGAGAACCACAGCACTCCAGAGGGAGCTCCCCGTCAATGACTCCATTCAGTAGACTTGAAACAAATGTGGGGCATGGGATGGGGCTTAAGGGTTAGGAGGACAACAGAAAATTGCCGTGTTATGAATCCTGCAACCCAGGCACTAGAGTTAGTATAGTTGGAATTTACACAGCATGCATTTTGCAGGGGGTTCTCCTCTGTTAAACCCATAAATAAACAGCAATGGGAGCTTAGTTACCATCATCTCTTCTGGTTCTTTGTAGCTTATACCTGGGAGAGTAGTTCAGCCTAATGACTTGAAGTCACTATCTGGTCTGAAGTAGCCAAGTAAAAAGATCAGTAAAAGTGAGATCATATATCCAAACATTTTGCAGCAGGCATTTTATTAGAGATTAAGGAGTAACTTCTTTGGTTCAAATCCTAGCCCTGCCACTTACTAGCTGTGTGACCTTGGGTAAGTTACTTAGCATCTCTGTGCCTCAGCAAGAGAAACAATGCTTCTGTTACATATTGCCAAATATATCATAGAGTCATGAGAATTAGGTCAGATCATATTGTAGAGTCCTTAGAATTGTACCTGGCATATATCATAAAATATCTGAATAAATACATTTTTAAAACAATGAGACAGTCACAAGCTTACAAAAAGTATCAGGATAAATGAGGTATCATAAGCAATATAAAGGGTGGCAGATCAACAGCACAACAAGGAAAGAGACATTGCGAAGCCGTTCAAGACTGACTTGTCAAATTTGGAGGAGAGTTGGATCCCACATGGATTTGCGAGGGAGGTTAGAATTGTCCCTGGTTGCCATGTGCTGGATAAAAATGGGGGCTCTGTTACAAATGAAGGAGAATGGATATTGAGGTTTAACCTGAAATCTGCCAGAAAAATCAGTAGGAAAGGCATCATTATCCTCATTATAAAGGATTTTTAAAAAAGAAGGTGCAACTCTCAAGATGACGGACTGAGCACATCTCCTCCCTCCTGACACACACACACACACACACACACACACACAAATAGTAAAGGAAAAAAAGCATAAACTCATAATAGCAAAGAGCATGGAAAGGGGACACTGTCAGTGGATGAGTAGTTTTAGCAAATTTCTGGCAGCCAAAAAGTGCATGTGAGAAACTTTGATGGTGCTTGCAGTAAAGGATGAAGTCAGTCTACCCAGCAGAACCTGGGCAGGTTGTGAGCCTGAGTTGGCAGGTAAGACAGAAGGGAGGACTGAGAACTAGAACTGAAAGAGAGGGACTGATTAAAAGTCTGTATATAAAATGATTGCAGCCCACTCCCACCTCCTACTCCCGTGCCCCATACCCAGAATGCATGACAGCCAGGAAATGATCACCACCACCAAAAAAAAAAAAAAATTAATATCAATCCCTAAAGAAATTAAACAAATGGTCTAAGAAGAATTTGGACAGCTGTTATGGTTATTGGTACCCCAGGATATAATCCTTCTAATTCTTTTTTTCAGAAGTCTCCAGAACAACAGTCAGTTCCCGATCTATTTGCATTGGAGCGAAGTCCACCGTTCAACAAACTCTGTGCACTCACAGCTCCTAATGACTAACTCCTCATTCTTAAATATCAATGGACAATCAGGGTTACAAATAACAACCTGAAAATGTCACCCTGAAGAAACAGAAATCATTCAAGAGCAGAAGAGAACTTTACAAATAATTCTTAGTATCTTTCTTCACAATAAAGAGACTGTGTGATTTATCCAATCTGGGCAATTGTTTTTAAGTTAAAAAATATCTTTATTAAAGTGGTTTCTTAAGTATTAAAGTAAATAAATTTGAATATATTCAACACAGACATAGAAACTTGCCTTAAATGAAAAATACTTGCATAAGTTTTAAGAAATATAAATAAAATTCTTCCCTTGTACCTGCCACAGAGTAAGAATTAAATATATGGTAGCTCTTGAATGTTTAATTGAATTACAAATACCCTAGTTGCTATTGTACCCTATAGTTCTACATTCTTCTTCTCATTTCACTTTTAAAGTTTTTAAATTTTTTATTGAATATGGTTGATACACAATGTTTCACATGGTCAGCAAAGTGATTCAGTTATATATATATATATATATTTTTTTTTTTTTCAGATTCTTTTCCATGATAGGCTATTACAAGCTATTGAATATAGTTCTCTGTGCTATACAATAGATCCGTGTTATTTATCTGTTATATATATAGTAGAGTATATCTGTTAATCCCAAATTCCAAATTTATCCCTCCCTACCTCTTTCTTCTTTGGTAATGATAAGTTTGTTTTCTATGTCTGTGAGTCTATTTCTGTTTTGTAAGTAAGTTCTTTTGTATCATATTTTAAAGATTCTACGTATAAGTAATATCATATGATATTTGTCTTTCTCTGACTTAGTATGATAATCTCTAGGTCCATCTATGTTGCTGCAAATGGCATTATTTCATTCTTTTTTATGGCTGAGTAGTATTTCATGAGTATACACATATATATGTACACCACATCTTCTTTATCCATTCATCTGTTGGTGGACATTTAGGCTGTTTTCATGTCTTGGCTATTGTAAATAGTGCTGCTGTGAACATTGGGGTGTATGTATCTTTTTGAATTAGGATTTTTGTCTTTTCTGGATATATGCCCAGGAGTGGGATTGCTGGATTGTATGGTAATTTTATTTTTAGTTTTTAAAGGAACCTCCATATTAATCTACAACAAAGGAGACAAGAATATACAATGGAGAAAAGACAGCCTTTTCAATAAGTGGTGCTGGGAAAACTGGGCAGCTACATGTTAAAGAATGAAATTAGAACATTGTCTAACACTATTTATAAACATAAACATAAACTCAAAAAGGATTAAAGACCTAAATGTAATGCTGAATACTATAAAACTCCTAGAGGAAAACATAGGCAAGGCACTCTTTGACACAAATTGCAGCAATATTTTTTGGATCCTTCTCCTAGAGTAATGGAAACAAAAGCAAAAATAAATTAATGGGACCTAATTAAACTTAAAAGCTTTTGCACAGTGAGGGAAACCATAAACAAAACAAAAAGACAATCTATGGAATGGCAGAAAGTATTTGCAACCAACAAGGGCTTAATTTCTAAAGTACACAAACAGCTCATACAACTCAATATCAAAAAAACAAACAACCCAGTGAAAAAAATGGGCAGGAGACCTAAATGGACATTTCTCCAAAGAAGACATCCAGATGGCCAACAGACACATGAAAAGACGCTCAATATTGCTAATTATTAGAGAAATACAAAGCAAAACTACAATGAAGTTTCACCTCACACCAGTCAGAATGGCCATCATCAAAAAGTGTGCAAATAATAAATGTTGGAGAGGGTGTAGAGAAAAGGAACCCTCCTACACTGTTGGTGGGAATGCAAATTGGTGCAGCCGCTGTGGATAACCTGAGACCGTTCTGAAAGTGATATGGGGAGCTGTTGATAATTATGCCAGGACAACAGGTATAAATCATGACCATCTGCCACAAACCAAGATATACAATCGTTATCGGCTGAATGTTTGTGTCTCCTCAAAACTTGTATGTAGAAACCCTAACCCCCCATGTGATGGTCCTAGGAGGTGGGACCTCTGGAAGGTGATTAGTTCATGAGGGTGGAGCTCTCGCCCGATGCTGAATCTACCGGCACCTTGATCTTGGACACCCCAGCCTCCAGAACTGTCAGAAATACGCTTGTTGTTTAAACCCCCAGTCTATGGCATTTTTGTTATAGCAGCAGTGACTAAGACATTCACCCTACTCCAGGAAGCTTTGGAGAGGTATTGCACAGATACAGGAGAACCAAATGCTAAGAAAAAGGGAACAATTCAAACAGGAAAGAATTCTCAGAAATTAGAAAATACGATTGCCAAATTAAATGTTTAATGGAAATGATAGAATATAAAGTTGAGAAAATCTCCTAGAACACAGAGGAAAAAGAGAATAAGATGAAACATATGAAGAAAAAAGACACAGAAGATCAGTTACAGAGTTCTGCAGCTGCCTATTAGGAGTTCAAATCAGAGAACAATGAAAACACAAAGGGAAAATAACCAAGGAAATAGTAGAAGAAAAGGCTCAGAATTTTCAAAACAAAAAGGCTACCAAATCCCAGCAAGAAAAAAGAAACAATTCTTTGGCTTAGACACACTCATTGCAAGATTTCAGAACACTGGGGATCAGAAATGTCTAAGAGTTTCCAAAGAGAAAAAAAAAAGTCCTCGAAAAAGAAAGAGACTCTAACTTGGCATAGATTTCAAATGCAAAACTACAGATGCCAAAATGCAGTAAAGTTTTTAAAAGTTCTGAGAACAAATTACTTTAAAACTAGAATTCCATATTAAGCCAAACAAACATTTAAATATCACCTAATAAAGGCAGTTTCAGATATTACAGAATAAATGAAGTTTACTTCTATAGATCCTTTCTGAGGAAGTGACTTGAAGCAAAACTAAGGCAAACTCCCAGAAAAGGGAGAGTTTTTAATATAAGAAATAATAAAATTCACCCAGAAAAGTCCTGGATTTTATCAGCCGACCTAGCAAGCAATTTGTCCACCTTAATACAGAACATCAATGGACTCTAAGAAAACACATTCTCAAGAAGAATGGAGTGGGCCCCATGAAATGAGTAGAAAGAGTTAAAAGCTGAATATGAAAAAGAAGGTATATATTTCTTCTACCAGCAAGATAAAAGACCTTCAGAAACTCAAGGAAAAACAAAACATACAAATAAGTCACTGTCCAAACAGGAACTAAACTAAAATGTGGCTTTATTTTGAACAATTGGATGAGTATGAGAAAGAAGAATATTTTTTCTTTTATTTTTAATTGAGGTATAGTCGGGTTACAACGTGTTAATTTCTGGTGTATAACACAATGAATCAGTGATACATATATATTCCTTTTCATATTCTTTTTCATCATAGGCTGTGACAAGGTATTGAATGTAGTTCCCTGTGCTCTACTATTTGTTCTTGATGCTTGAAACGTTTTGCTTTGAGTGGCACAGGGGGTCATGACCTTGGAACCACAGAGAAAAACATAATCACGGCAGACTGGCTTGGTAACAATATTTACATAATCATCATGTAAGCACTGTTTTCTGGTTTTCAATTTTTAGACTCAACCTATAAACAAGGCAGGGGAAACTAAATTGTGGTTACAGGATAGATAGAATTTGGGAGGTAGAAGTGGGTGGAGAAGTGGACCAAAGAGACTTTTTGCTTTTATCTTCATCTTCCTGAATGAGTGGTCAGAGGTATTATTGACTGGTGCTGGGACAAGAATTGAGGATTTGTCTACAGTTACAATAGTAACAGAGCGACTAAAATAGCTAAAACTTTCAAAATGTGGGAGGGAGTAGGGACATGATTTAAAACTTTTTCTACTCTAGAAGGAAGTGGAGAGATAATGTTTGCTAAGGTTGCTAATCAAGACAGAGCAGTGTAAACATACCATTTGGAGATGGAAGGAGAAACCACAAGCAGAACTAAAAACAGAACCTGGTTCAAGGCTGTCCTCTGTGGGGAGTGGGATGAGGGTGGGGAGAGGTGGCACTGTTTCTTGACTTTGCAAAAATTTGCTATTTCAATCATGCACAGGAATCACTCTGATAAAATCTGAATTTAAGTCCTGGAAACCTGTTTCACTGCCATGTCACAAAAATTGATTACAAAAATAAATGAAATTGTCACATTAAAGTGAGAGAAAACAGCAAAGCTCAGAGAGGTTAAGTGATTTATCCCAACTCACACTGGCCGTTGTAGGGGGTTGAACTCAGTTCTTCCAACACCAAATGCAGAGCCTGACTCATGGGCCATGGTGAGGACAGAACAGGTCAGAGTGAGGATGTGCTTTGTAGATCACTGTTTCCATTTGCTGGTACACACCAGATATCTATGAGCATTTTGTCACCTTTAATCTTATTTTAGACATTGATGGAATTGAAGTAAAAACAAATGGCCCACGTCAGATAATTGTTACATATTTGGAACTTGAGTTGCTTCCTACTGAAAGGGATGGTGAGGTCAGACCTTCTGCAAGGGGAACAGTCCTTTTGCAGCGGGAGCGTTCAGCTGGGTGTGTGGCAACTCAGTGCTTGCGCTGTGTTTTCCTGAAAGTACATTTCATTCTCTGGCCCTGGACTGGTTCAGTGGAGCAGTGTTGTCCCAAATCCTCTGCTCTGTCCCCTGCCTGACTTCTCTGGTGCACCCTCCTTTGCCTTCAGACTCTCTCCTGGTACATTTGAGGCTTGTTTCTGTCCACTTGCTTGGCTCCATGACCTCAACCAACATCTTTCCAGACTCTTCACTCTTTCAACAAATAGTGACTGAGTAACCACTGGGCTGGCCACCACTGGGGCAATGTGACATCTCTGTCACCCAGGGATTCGGATCTAGGGGAGGTATCACCAACACTGCAAGGACCCTCCTTTTCTGCACATCTACTCCAGGTGAGGGATGGAGCTGCTCCAGTCTCAGTCCTGGGCCTCCTGTGTCCCTCCACCTGGAGAAGACAGGCAGTCGCAAGCAGAATTTGAATTCCTCATCCATCCTTAGCTGGTTTGCCTATTCAAGGGGATGGTTCCCATCCTCAACCCAGCTTGTTATCTGAATTTGTTGCTTCTGTGTTAAGCAAAGAGGATTTGAGTATTGAAATCTACTTCCAATAAGGACTTTGACCCAAAGCTTTAAAGACTGTAATCTGGAAACATAAATCAGATATGTAGAGCCATGACATAGCTAGGAGGCTGTGATGGAAGAAACTTATGCTTGCTTTGGGGATGTAATGCACAATCACCTGATTGAGCCCTGAGAAATAAACTACAGATAGACAGGGTTGGCGTTTGATGGGCCTGTGGAAGAGCCCTTGCTGCCTCCACTTGGTGAGCCAAGGAATGATTGTGGAAAGGGCTTGTTGAAGGTTTTGAACGCTGGCTATGATGTAGCTCAGATCTGCCTGGAGGTAAATAAACTTTGCCAGGTGGTGAGGAACTGGTCTGCACTTCTAGTCAGGAGACCCGTCTGCAGTCATCAGCTGATAAAGTCAGTTTCAGATATTACAGAATAAACGAAGCTTACTTCTGTAGACCCGTTCTGAGGAAATGACTTGAATGTGTCAACTTCAGCAAAACTAAGGCAAAAATCCCAGAAAAGGGAGAGTTTTTAATATAAGAAATAATACAAGGGCAGGGAGGGTATAGCTCAGTGGTAGAGTGCAAGCTTAGCATGCACAAATTCCAGGGTTCAATTCCCAGTGCCTCCGCTAATAAGTAAATAGAAACCTAATTATCCCCCCCAAAAAAGTTAAAAATTTTTAAAAAGAAATAACAATTCACTTGGGAAATTCCTGGATGCCATTTGTTAGCTGACCTAGCAAACAATTAGTCTGCATTAATAGACATCAATGGACTCTGAGAAAAAAGATTTTCAAGAAGAATGGAGTGGTTCCCATGGAATGAGTAGAAGAGTAAAAGCTGAATACGATATAGAAGGTACATGTTTCTTCTAACGGAAAGAAAAAAGACCATCAGAAACTGGAGGGAAAACAAAACAAAATGTGCAAATAAGTCACAGTCCAAACAGGAAGTCCTCTGGGGAGGAGACAGCTGACCCAGCCTTCACTGAGTGTTCATGGGAAGCCCAAGCAGAAGCCAACACTTTTTCTTTAAGATCGTCCCTGAGGAGCCCTGCAAATTGCCATTAGGAGCAGTGGGAGATGAGGGAGATTCTGGTTATGTGGTCCTCAGTCCCCTGGGAGGCTGCAGAATTTGCAGAATGCCTGGTGTCCATGTGCACATTCATATACAAAGTAGTCATAGATTCCAGCTGTTTCAGAAATTTAGAAATCTACCTTTCCCTCTTTGTATATACACGCTACTATGCTTCATAAAATACAAATAATTTTAAAGCATTATTCCATCAACAGTAACTTTATATCATTATGTGGTTTCTCAAAGGACATCTAAAAATACAACCACAGTTTTCTATGATCCCCTCAGCTGTAATTAGGTTTTCATATTAGACTCATAATCTCTATATTTTCCTTTAGAGCACTTAATTTTTAATTGTATTTCTATTTCCATGGCCATTTATTTTGTGTCTGTTTCTCCAGACTATAAGCTTCATGAGGGCAAGAAATGCATTTGTTTTCCTCACCAATTGTATTTCCATCTCCTAGTAGACTGCTTGGCACATCCTAAGTGCTCAGTAAATATTTGTTAAGCAAATGAATGAGGTGGTGGGGCTGAGGGAAAGTGTCCAAGAATTTTTTTTTTTTTTTTTTTTTTGATGGTTCAAAAGTTTGGGAAGCAATGATCTGGCCATTTTACAAGTATAACTGAGGCCCAGGAGAGCCAGGAGACTTATCAAAGAGGCAGGTTGGTTCACTGCAAATAAGGAGGCAATCTCAGCCCAGTGAACCTCCCAGGATTCTTGTCAATTTCTAATAGCATTAATTTTTAATAAAATTATACATTTAATTGTAACATGGTGCTGGGCATGAGACAAAGTGGACCAAGCAAAGGCTCAGTCTCTTTGGTGATTACAATCTAAAAGAATGTCCAGTGGCTATATGGGCACAGAACTTAATGTTTCTGAACCTGTTTACATTGATGCTTTCTTAGAATGATTTAGTGTAAACTATATACTTGGCCTTCTGTGGTGCGTAATGGTGTCAGTCGCAAACAATGGGTCACTAAAAAGAGGGGAGTCTATTTTCTGCAGCCCCCTACCCACTCCATTTGCCTCTAAGTTTCTTCTGGAACCTGAAATTAGGCTGTATTATTTATGGAATGCCAACTCCTAGAGAGAACTATTCTAGGAGCCATGGGGGAAATACATGAGACTTAACAGGCATGTACCTGCTTTGGAGGTGAAAACAAGCAAGGCCATATATATATGTAGCTATGGTTCTTTCTTTCCAAATATCTGTTCCAGGGACTTGGCAGGTGCAGAGTTGACCTGCAAATAAATTCAACTGCATTCACAGTTCCCAAGAATGACTGTGACCAGTTCACTCACACAGGTGAGAACAAAATATTTTCAGAGAAGGCAGGGGTACCTAAGAAAAAGTCGCAGAGAATGAGTAGAAAAGGCCTGAAATTGCATTGATCCAACACAAATTCTTGGTTATTTGGAAGTAGCGTTCATTCTAGTTATGAAGAACATCTCAACATGCATCGTACAGGGGGCCCTCCACCAGCCTGTGGGCCGTGTCATACCCTCTCCCCCAACTTAACGATTATTTGCTGCCATTGCTTGGCAAGGAAAGTGAGTGGGAGTATTTACAGACTCTAAACTCTACTCCAAGATGAACTGGGACTCCCAGTTCTAGAGATCACAGCTAGGGAAGGGTGACCAGATTTCAAGCAAAAATTTTTTAAAAATTGAGATAAAACATCCTTTCACGTTGACAGTTAACAGCAACATCCAGATCCTTAAAATCCCTTTTCTCAGGGCATTTGGGTTGGTGTCCTCAGAGAAGGCAGGAAGTATCCATAACTGGGCTGCTTGTGAAGACAAGGGTCCTGCCGTGGCCATGTAAGGGCTGCAAGACATGCATTTCAGCCTCCTTGCGTCACCACCACCTGAGGACCCGGCCAGTGACATCACATCACTGTGCCTTTCTCTCTAAAGTGGCATTCTCCCTCTGCTCTATGGTCTTCTTCCCTCTTCACTCTTGGAAAAGGGTAGGAGAGAACTGAGTGCACATTGTCTTTCTGTTTTGGACCTCGAGGCCATTAGGAAGAGGAAACAAGGTTCACAAGGGGTCTACCACGTGCCAGAAGATGTAGTGGGTCCTTTCCATGCAATAAGCCACTGGATACACCCAACCGCCCAGGGAAGGGCTTTCCATTGTCTTCCTCTTGCAGATTTTAAGAACAAACAGGTTCAGAAACATTAAGTTCTGAGCCCAAGGTCCTACAACTCTAGCAGAGGCAAGATTTGAAGTCATCATTTTTGTATTACAAAACTAAGGTCTACCTCTACTCTGAGAAGCCTTTCTCGACACCCTGAACAAAGTATCATTGTAACAGACTCTAGGGGAAAGGAGAGCTCCCTGTGATGCAGGAAAACAGATGTGGGACGTGAGGAGGGCCGTGTCCCAGGCTTCGGTTGAGCCGTTGGAATGTGCCCTGCCAAATGTGGGTCCTTCGTTTCACGCAGGAAAGAATTCAAGAGTGAGCCACTGTTGAGTAAAGGTAGATTTATTCAGAGAGATACATTGAAAGGCAAGAGAAAGGCCCCGAGGTATGGGGGCTGGGTGCTCAGATTAAAAGTAGGTACACACTCCAAAGACAGAGTGCAGGCCATCTCTGAATGGAGAGAGGCAGCCGCTAGGTGCCTTGTTGCCAGTTTTTATGGGCTTGGTGGCTTCATATGCTAATAAGTGGAAGGACCAGTCTAAGTAGCCTGGGGAAGGGGCTGGGATTCCCAGGAAGTTGGCCATTTCCCACTCTTTGACCTTTTGTGGCTAGCCTTGGGACTGCCATGGTGCCTGTGGGCATGTTACTCACCATGTTAATGTATTACAATAAGCATATAATGAAGCTCAAGATCTGCTAGAAGTTAAATCTCCCATCATCTAGAGCCTCAGGGTCTCCTGGGGGTTGAATCTTTCACCATTTTGATGTTAATTGCTGTAGCATTTCTTGAATGGCTGTGCCCTGCCCCCTTCCATCCTGTCTCACATGGACCCCATCTTCTGCGTTTGAGGAGGTCCTGCTCCTCACCCAGTGGGGTAGGAGGGCCATATTCTTCCAGGCAGAACCCTGCTCTCTTCTTTCTGCAGGAGAAAACAGATCCTTGACAGACACATCAAGTTCACCCTCCAGACCTTTCTGTGGAACTGCAATATGTTCTGTTTCATGTTTCCCAAATTATTTGCAACAGGCAGCTGTGCTAGGTCAGAATCTCCGAGGTGCTCTGGGATTCCAGACAGGGTGGGGGCTCCCATCCTGCTCTGCCTGGCTGGGAATAATACAATTCACGAATGTGGAGCATCTGGGGAATTCAGGGGCTAAAAAGAGAAGCTCCTGGCTGGAAGTGGCTAAGATTCCTGGACCTCCGCGGTGTCAGGGAACTGTTTCAGGGATGTTTTGCTTTCGCTGTGGAGCTAATGATAAAGCATCCCTGTATCAACAGCTACTGTGCTTGGTACTGTACCGAGGGCCTTCAGAGGTATTGTATTTGTCCGCCCTTTCAGTTCTGACAGCCACATATCACAGATGAGTAAATAGAGGCTCAGGGATCATCAGTAGCTCACTCAAGTTTTCATAGCTTCGAGGCCAAGTCAAGATTCAAACCCAGGCAATTTGACCTGAATGTTCATATTTTTTAACAACAACAGTATATTGCCTCTAAGGAAATTATTCTGCAGCTAATGAATACATCAGACAGGCTTCTCTCCATCTCATACCCTACCCACCAAATGTTTGGGCAATTAAAATAGTTGAGTTCACTTACAATGGGAATGGAAACACAGCACTTAGGCTCGTCCCAGTTACATGAATTAATTCTGTCTCGGGGTTCTGATGACAGCATAAACCAAAGAGCCCAAAATCCCATGATGAAATTATATCATTAAAGCCCTTGGCAGCTCAGCTATTATGTTATGTAAAATATATGCATAGCTTCGGAGAATTCCTCTCCACCAGCCGACAGGTTGAAAAAAATATATTAGTAACGATCGGATTCTATACCATCATCCCGGTCCTTATGTGGTGTTATTGATGGGAATGCTGCTTGTTTGGAATCTGGAAGGTAAACAGAGTTTCAAATTCCAAGGCGCTGTTGTGGATGTGAGAGCGGAGCCGCATGGCCATGCAAATGAAGGAACCCTGAAACCCCAAGCCTCCAATCACAGCCCCTGCGCACCGGCATTCCAAACACGCCTCGCTCCCCAGCGCGAGCCTGGCGCAGGCCACGGAATCTTTTCAGAGCCAGCATCAAAGGCTGCTGGAGGCTCAGTATTTGGGACATCTCACTGCAGCCGCAGTCCCAACGTGGGGTGAGGTCAGCAAGGGCAAATAACTAAATAGTTTTCTCCAAAACCCCATAGTTGGAATTCCCTCTCCTGGCCTGGGATCCCTCGCGCCCCGTCCCCTGCTGCCGGACAAAGTCCCCCGGGCCCGGGGGTCTGGCCGATCCCCAACGCCGCCCACCTGCCGCACGCGGCGCTGCCCAGCGCGGCAGAAAAGAACTTCTCCTCCCGCAGAGAGGGACGAGCTCGAGACACGCCCTGGCTATCTATAGAAAATCCCGCCGGGGGTTCTGCTGACAAGTCACTCGAGATCCCTCCTTGGGCTTTTATTATGTCACAGGAACCCTGAATGGAATGCGGAGGATTAAATTCCAAGCCCTTCGCGGCCGGCTGGGCCCTAAGGGAGGGGAGCCGGCCGCCATCTGGGCTCTTGGGTGCCCCCTACTGAATGTCGTTGTCCTCCGGCTCCGACGCCTGCGGTCGCGCGGTGCGCTGGTCCAGGCCTCCTGAGCCCCGGGGGCTGCAGGCAGGTGGGCCCTTTGCGCTCTCACAGCATCCAGGACACCGAAAGGAGGGTAAGAACTCTGACCGGACCCTCCGAGCTCACCAAGTAGATCTGGGAGGGTTACTCCCCGCTCTGAGCCTCAGTTTCCTCACCGAAGGAACCTCTGAGGCGTAAGGTTGGGACTATCACTACCACAGCCGGGGAGGTTACCAAGAGGGTGACACAGCAGTGGTGGTGACCTCTGAGCACGCGCTGGTGGGGGGTTGGGAGACCCCCACTGGCAGTTACAGTTCTGTACATCTCGAATGATGCTGCTGAAGATGCCAAAGCGAGGAAATACTTCAAATGCCAGCTGATTCTTTTATTAAAGGCAAGGAATCAATAAAACTAACTAAATAAATTAAATAAAGGCAAGAAAGTTACCAGGTTACTTAAACCTAACAATCTGTGTCCCTTATCCATAGTACAAGAGTAATAATAATGACTACTAGGTAAGTCTGTTGTGACGAATAAATGGGCTAATTTACAAAAAAGGGCTTCAGACCGTACCTAGCATGTAGTAAACCCCCTTTTCTTCTTGTTGTTGTTACAAAGTCCCAGAACACAATTCTTTGAAAAGACCACTAGCATTGGTAACATTTATTGCACATTTATGACACACCAGTCATTCGGCTGAGCATTTTAAACAATCTATCGTTTCAGAAACAGCCCTGCGCAATCAGTACCATCCTCTGCATCCTTTAATAACGAAGAACCTGAGCCTTCAGTGACTTGCCCCAGGTCAGAGAGCCAGTGAGTGGGCAAGGTGGTCATGGCCCTCCCATCAGAGCTGGCCTTGCTGTGTGAACCTGCATCCACCCTTGACCTTGCTGGGTCTCACATGGAGACAAAAGGCAGATCATAACATCTGCCTTATTTCCTTCATGCAACTCTCTTGAGAAAAGTGCTGTGCAAACTGACGTTTTGCCCAGAAATGGGAGGAATTTCATCTTCCTACAAGGAGATAAGTCAGAGGAGGGAATATGGACGGGGAGCAGTCACAGGGAGCCAGCGTCGCTGAGGGATTGTTCTACTCCTTCCCAGGGAAGGAGAAGAGAATATGGGGACACAAGACACATTTGATCTAAGCCAAGAGCTCATGGAGGTGCTCAAAGTCCTGGGGAGGCCACTGGTCCTATGAAAAGTCAAAGCTCAGAATCTGTCAGCTCTTCTCGAGAGGTCTGTCAACGTGTGTGCAAGCACAGGCGCGCGCACGCACACACACACACACACACACCCAAGCACGCACAGTAATAATGCATCACTGGGCTTCTACCTTAGCAGAGCAAGTGAAACATGTAAACAAATAATAAATTATGCCTGCGCCAATGGGGTGTAGAAACAGTGACTATAAAATACTATCCAGGGGAGAGAAGTTTATTGAGACAGTGATAGAACACCCCAATCTCATCGCCAGTGGCATTATTTCATACCTGGAGGAAGGTGGCAGGGTTGTTATTTCTTGAAGGAGAACTTTGTCTTTTTTCTTTTTCTCAAACACTGCATTTTTTTTTCTTTAAACAATGCAAATCTTTCCTTCTGAAGGGATCTTGAAAAGCAGATTCCTTCCATCGTCATGAAGGCACCACGATCTCACAGAATGAAGGAATTCCCAATGACAAGACTTTTCAGTACTACTGATTTGGCAAGCTGGGCTGGCATGTCTCTGTCTCTGAAGGCCTTCAGATGGGGTGCAGCCCTTGGTTCCTGGGTGGAGGAGACCTCTGATGGTCATGTCTCCTGTGGGCCTTGGGTTGAGAGGTGAGGCTATATGGCGGACAAGAGCAGTGGTCTCCAAAGTGGGGTATCACATGCAGAGGGTGCTGTCCCCAATCTCCTGGAAGTGAAAGAACTAAAACTTTTCATATTTATTTTTCTAATTTGTTCCTTTTTTATTCTTATTTTTTATTGAACTGTAGTCGATTTACAATGTTAGTTTCAGGTGTATAGCAAAGTGATTCAGTTATACATATATATTTTTCAGATGCTTTTCCATTACAGCTCATTATAAGAAATTGAATATAGTTCCCTGTGTTACACAGTAGGTCCTTGGTGTTTATCTACTTTATATATAGTAATGTGTATCTGTTCAAACTTTATTTTTATGTTACCATTACAAAGCCATTTTTGCTATTAAAAGTTGAAATATATACAAAAGTAGAATAATATCATGAACTGCCCATGTCCCCATGCAGCTAGCATCCAACTTTAAAAATGATCAATTCATGGCTAGTCTTTTCTTTTCTATTCACCCTCATACTTGCCCTGCCTGCTTCTCCTCCCACATTATGTGAAGCAAATCTCAGACATTGCATACTGGAAAGGCCATCTGGTGCCTGCAGTCTTTTGACAACCACCCCCTCTCTCCCAGCACTTCTTCACCAAGAGATAAAGAGCCCACTTTGTAGGGGAATAGCTGTCCCTGTTTCAGGCTCAGTGAACCTGCCTCAGTTCTGCTTGAGCGTGTACATTGGTGGCCCCCCAGGCACACCCCCAGCCTTCAGTATTTCAGAGTCCATGGGAGAGGGGTTGGGGTCTTTCTGCCTTGAGAGGGGTGCATGTAAGCCAACTGCCCTGCATTGGCTTGTCGGGAGAGACCCAATGGTCGTGGAGGACCATGCCCACTATTGAAGCTGATATTAGTCTGTTTCTTTTCTATGTAAGGAAAGTATTGTTCCATCCAGTATTTTTCTTGGCAACTCTGATGAGGTAGGCAGAAGTGTTTGGAGTCCTCCCCTGGGACTGGTAACCGGTGCACAGCGTTCTGCTCCCTGGAATTGATAACTAGTGCTCTGGTGTTCTGCTGGATACACAATCATTACAGCTATAAGTATTTTAATATACAAATCTAAAAAACAAGTCTATAAAGAACAAGTCCTCCCTCTTTAAAAATAACCACAATGTCATCATTCTACTCCCAAAGCATCAGCAATAATCCCTCCATATAATTGCATATCCAATCAGCATCCATATTTCTTCAATTGTCTTATAAATATATATATATTTTTAGTTTGAGTTGGGATCCAAACAAAGTCCACACAAAGTCCATTGTAATGTATAAATATGTCCATTAAGTCCATCCCTTTTAAACTATTGGTTCCCCCCTCTCAATCACTCTGTTGGGATTTTTTGGGTTTTTTGTTTGTTTGGTTTTTTTTTTTTTTTTTTTTTGCAAAGTTTTGGTTGAAGACCTTGGATTGTTTTTCCTAACTAATCTTCTCCAGGCTGGATTTTGCTGATTATGTTCCCATAGTATCATTTATCATGTGCCTCCATCCCTTGTGGTTCCTGTAAATGAGAAATCGAGAGGCTTCATCAGGTTCAAATTAAATATTCTGGCAAGAACACTTTGTAGATGGTGTTATGGACATCTAATGGGAGAACATAATATTTGATCGTCTCTGTGGTATCAGCAATCTTCGATGATCATTGCCAGATTCTTCAATTCACTTGTGGTTAAAAAGTGAGGTGTCCTAATTCTATCTATCTGTCTTCATTTATTAGCTGGAGTACTTCCACAAAAAGAATCTTCTCTTTAAGTATTTGCTAACTCTAAGGCACAATTCTTACAGGAAAGGTAGGATAAATGCTTTTTATTTTTTACCAGTTTTCAAAATAATAAGTTGATCACCTAGTATTCTCCAAAAGTGATCACCATGTTTTTTTTAGTGTTATTATAAACATACAAATACATATATATAATACATATATAAAATATATATACACACACATATATACATATATATATACACACACACACATACATATATATATTCATATATATATGGCTTATCCTGTTGCAGTTGTTCAAAGCATCCCATTTTTTGGCCAGTGGAACCTTTCACATTGGTTCTTGAGATCTTTTGATGTGACCTCAGTAATAATGGATAGCTTCCTTGCTTTCTGATATGACAAGATGTTCCAAGCTCATTTCCCAAGCAGCTGGTTCCTTTTAGTGAGAGATGGTATTTAGAGACCACGATCTATACTTAGGTTTATATTAAGCTTTTATTTATATTTTTGTGATACATGTTTTATAATGTACACAATGTTTTGAAACTATGGCTGATACATATAGCTTATCAATGCCAACCAAACAGAGATACACATATTGCCTGAAAGGGACACCCAACACAGATAGCAGATAGACTATGTGGTTAGTGCCCAGACCTGAGAAATATGCTTTAATTGTGATCCTGGGTTTCCTTCCTTCCTTCCTAGCCATTTTGCTATGGTCAAGCTCTTTTTCTTTTTTTTTCCCTTTCTCTCTGAACTTCAATTTCTTTTTTTGTTTGTTTATTTTTTGTTTTATTTTGTGAGGGGGAGGTAATTAGGTTTTATTTGGGGGGGATATTTATTTTAACGAAGGTAGTGGGGATTGAATCCAGGACTTCGTGCGTGCTAAGCGCACACTCAACCACTGAGCTATACCCTCCCCAATCTCTGAACTTCAATTTCTTTAAGTGCAAAATCAGCATAGCAATAGCCACTTCATGGGGATGTTGTGATGACCAAATAAGATGGTAGACAAAGACACTGAGAGAGAGAGAGAGGAAAATATATGCATGCTACACACCTACCCTGGCTTCACTCAACAAATAGGAGTTATTCACAGAATATCAACTAAAATATCAGTATTGACAGAGCCCCTCTCATAGAGAAGGTTCTATGTCCTCAAGGAGCTTGCAAGCCAGAAGGGAGAAGCACCATACACAGGAAAACTTACAATCGTTCCAAGGGCTTATTGAGCCATATGGAGGATAAATCTCTTGGAAATTCAGAGGCGAGAGCCCTCTGGAACCTGGAAAGGTCTGAAGTCTTTGGGAGAAAGACAGGCCCTTAGCTGGGCCTTGACGCCTCGCCCGGGGAGGTGGGGGTGGGATGGGGTAGGCACGTCTGGGCTGGGGGGATGAAACAGACAAAGCAACAAAGTAGCAGGAGGAGGAGAAACTGCTGGAAGAACCAGGGGCAGGAAGAAATGATTGTTCCACAGCCCCAGCCCTCCATAGGGGTGAGCACGTGGAGCACAGAGAACAGGACCCCGCTGGCTTCACGGGAACCCCTTTGTGTCCGGGTGGCGGAGGGAGGCCAGGCTGCTGCGGAGAGGACGGAAGTCAGGGCGTGCGCCTGCGCGGAAGGCTCTTGGCGGCTGGTTAAGAGAACAAAGCAACTCGGGCACTGGAAAGTGGCGGTGTGACCCAGAGCACATAGGCTACCCCAGCTGGTGGCAGGCATCCACCAGGAGCAAGATGCTGGAGGAAAATAGAGACTTCCAAAGAGGCTTTGATGACCCAAGCCCCAGGAACTGCCAAGGCTAGCCTGGCAGCAAGAAAGCAGACACCACGGACAACTGAGACAGTGCTTGCCTCTCCAAGAGGAGGTGAGAGTTGGGTGAATCTGGTGGGAGAGCCTGCCCCGTGGGGCTGGGCTGCAACAGGAGTTTGGGTTATCTGAGGCCGATTACACACCAGGCACTGTGTTAAACACTTAACATACCTTATTCTGTTTAGTCTTCATGGTCAGCCTCTAAAATGGATAAGGTATTCCCAATGAACAGATGAGGACACTGAGGATGCAAGAAATCCCATGTGTACTGAAAGGTAAACACAAATTGAGGTGAGATCCAAACTCAGGTCTGTCCCTAAACCCCTTTCCACTTCTTTCTACTACTTTCTCCACTACAACAGACTGTCCTTAAAGCGATGATCAGATTCGTTCATTTAGCGCATAATCCATGGTCACCCATGAAAAGCTACTTATTGAACATGTGCCAGACACATTTCACAGTTTCTGCATGCTTTAACTCATTTAGTTCTCTCAAATCTTATCAGAGCTCTTCTATGCATCTCATTTTGGAAATGAGGCACAGAGAGGTTAAATAACCTATCTAAGGTCACACAGTAAGAACAGAGCAAGGATTCAAACACAGGTAGTCTGGATCCAGAGCCTATGGGCTTGACTTCATGTAGTATCACCTGCCAGTGGGTGCCCATGGGCACCAGGCAGGCCGCTTCTCCAACCTGTTTCCTTCCAAATGCAATAGTGTGCCCACTGGGGAGACACTGTGGGTGAGTGGTGGGAAGTTCCCTGAGAACAAGATGTCAGAGGGGACAGGTGGCAGTCCTATGCTAAGGACAACATCTATTTCCTTGCAGGGCTGCTCTGATGCTAACATTCAATTTGGCACTTGGTTTGGGGACTCTGAGAAGTCTGAATGTTAGGGGTAACAGTACACATACCAATGAGGGGGCCTATTCAGCTACCCTGGGGTCAAATTTTTCTTTTCTTAATCAAAAACTCTTCTTGGGAGGTTTTAGGGAGACCACAAGTAGGTCGTGTTAAGAGTGGGGAGAAAAAGTCCTTATTCCTTGGGGACTGACTAAAAGGAATGCCTGCTCTACTGAGATTTGCAGTCCAATTTATCTTCCTTAAATGACCACCTAGGAAAATGATCACGGCAGCGAAGCGACATTAGAAATGTGAAATGGATAAATAAAACCTTGGGAGAGCACACTGGCTGCTGAACCCATGTGAAAAATGGAGCTGTGAAGGGCACACAGACTGAGCAAGGAGAGGCCTTTCAAAAGAAGCCAGTGGAACAAAATGTCAAATGTTTATCTGGAAGAAAAAGAGAAACTGATGTACGCAAGCCCTCAGGCCCTCGCAGGGCTCTTTCTCTATGAGGAAGACCAAAAGTTTCCACAAGGTCACTTCCCTGCCATGGTTACAGCTGCTTTTAGCAATGACTGAGGACCATGGTGGAAGGGGCCTTCGAGGTCACACTTTATAGTCTGACCATCTCACTTTACAAATGAGGAACCGGGCCCAGAGTGCTGGAGTGACATGGCTTGATATTTTATGTGCATTTTCTTGTGGGATGTTTATAAGAATCAGATCATTCACCGGATTGGAATGTAGGCCACAAAGTCGCAGCAACCACTGGCATCAGTCAACCCTGCCACGTTCCAGAGAGCGGTGAGCCTTCTGCAGACACGATTGCATTTAGTCCTCACAATAGCCCGACGAGAGTGGTACCAGGACAGCCCATGTTTTTGTAGCTGAGGACACTGAAGCCGGAAGAGATTAAATGGCTGGCTCGATCAAGGTCACACTGCTAAGAAATGTGGCACCAAATCCTGTGTTCCCCCTCTGCTACCTTCTGACAAGAATTGGGGGATGGGAAAATAAACCGGGATATGCCTTTTGGGATATTATTTTCCAATTAAAAATTATTATGAGCTCTATGCAGTAACATGGTAATTGCTTATTATATGGTGTTTAGTGAAAAATACAATACTTGGTGTAAAATATGCAGAAGAAAGATGGAAGCAGAATGTTTAAACACTTACAGTGGCTGAGGAGTATGAGAAGCTTATTTTATTTCTGCTTTTTTCCCTCTGTTAGTGTTTTATAATGTGGTACAGGTCTTTTGTAATGTAAGAATGAATGCAATCTTTTTTCTTAAAGAACTGGTACTGGACTCTCAAAGTCGATAAGGAAAAGGCTAAAATGAATGGTAATATATTTTCCTTTCCTTGGCAATGAAAGCTAATAAGTAATCAATTTGCAGCATGAGATAGGAGATCATTACACAAAGTCCACACATAACACAATTCTCTTTTCATATTCCATTCAATGCAACAAAACCCCAAAACTCAAAGAACTTAAATTTCCAAGCTATCCTATTTTTATGGCTTGCGTAGCCTGGTCTATTAATAAAAGGACATGATCACTTTCCCATGTTTGCCAGGGTAGTGACTAATCATTCTTTCCTTCTGTCTGTAATTGAGTTCCAGCCAACATCCAGGCTCATAGACACATTAGGCTGGAAGGTTCCCTCCTGCCCACTCTCCCATTCCACACGTGGAAGCTCAGACGCAGATAAAGTCTCTTGCTCAAGGGCTTGTGAGTCTTAATATTTAAATCCTGAATGTAAACTCTCAGCTCCCAAGGGCAAGGCTCTTTCGTGTCTGTGCCAAACCCAGTACCCAGTGCTGAATCCTTCCTTTACTAGATGTGTTAAAACCCCAGTGAGGGGACAGGATGAAAGTCCGGTCTGATAGCTCACATTCACTGTACAGCTTCTCTGCACCAAGCACCACAATAAAGGCTTTACAGGGGAGATTTAGCCCCAAGACAATCCTGTGATGGAAATAACAGCATCTTATTTCAATGCTGAGGAGAATGAGGCTCAGGAAGGCTGAGCCACTTGCCCCAAGTCACACAGCCACCTGGTGACTGAGTCAGAATTTTGACCTGGGCTGCACTACTTCGCAGCCAGTTGTCTTAACTCCTGTCTCAGAGTTGGAAAGGACTCAGCACCAGCTCATGCCCATGGACAGATTTTTATTCCTGGAGAACTTAGCAATGTGCCCAAGGTAAGAGGGGAACTAGACTTGATTGCCAAATATCTGCAGTCCTGAAACCTGGCCAAGACCATTTTGCATCAATCCAGTGCGCCTTAAAACGACCCCCATACACGCAACCACTCAGTGCCTCCTTCCCACTGCTCCAGACCCACGCAGTGTATCCGCCTCCCGGTCACCTTGCCCTAACTGACTTAGCGCAGGCAACTGTTTTTAATAGAAACATGTTCCAGTGTAAACTCATTTAACACACTAATTCCAGTTTCAGGCCTGTGCAAGGCATGAGGTTAGGATGTTGAGTGCTAAGTTCTTTCCCAAAATGTGATATGTGACCTCAAGAATTTTAACATCCACCAGCAGTTTTCTCTCTAACTTTGAGCCAAAAGAGCCCAACAGGTGATGCCTTTTGCTCGTGCTCTTTAATAATGAGCAGTGCATAGACATACGTTTGCAGAAGAATTATGCAAATATTTACATACCCTAATAGCCAGCGAGGCAGGCCTGAAGCTCCCTGCGCTGAATGGCCTGAGTTCTATTTCCTCTGTTAAAATTAAGTGGCTCTGGCTGAATTCAGAGTACACTGTGTGAACCTCAATGAGCAGACCCAGGAAAATCGGTATCAAAGGAAAGTCAAAGAAAGAAACGAGCAACTTAACAGCACACATTTGGGAAGCAAATGTATTGAGATTGGGCCTTGGAGCTGGTCAGATCTGACTCAGAATCTTGGCACCAGCCAGTCGCTAGCTGTGTGACCTTGGCAAGTCCAGTAAGCTATTCCCAGGTTCTGCTTCAAAAATCACAAAAATGATGTACTAATATCTACCTTAAGGGGTGATTAGTGCTAATGTGTGTAAAATGTGAAGCACAGGGCCTGGCGTCTTGCACTGCCCCGTGTGTGGTAACTGTCGTTGTTATTTACAGTCGCTGGCAGTTTCCACTAACACTTGGCTTGTGTTCGTTGTAAATTAAGTTGAGGACTTCCAAAAGTGAGGAAAAGTGATTTCTTAAAGCAAAATCAACAATCAGCTGGGCAACATTTTGAGCACCTGCCTGGTGGCTAGCCCTGCTCTGGACTTCAGTGGGCTTGGGAGAGCACGGACTGCTCCTCTACTTGCTTTTTTAATGATGGTGAGAAAATAAACACACAAATTAAAATGAAAGCAACCAAGAAAGTTTCTTTGCAAAACCCTGAGCGAAGCCTCCATGGAGAGATAAAATGAAATCACCTATTTGTTTCAGCTCCAAAGGCGAACTGTAAATGAATACGGAGATCCAGTTGGCACCCAGGGTGGGCCTTCTACGTAAACACTGGAGCCAGAGGCAGTAGTTAAGGTAATGCAAGCTGCTGGAACAGACAAACTCCAGAAGACAATATTTCTTTCTCCTTTGAATGAAGTCCTACAAACTGGGGTTGGGAGGGGTGTGGAAGGAGTCTCCGCTCCACCGCAGTCCAAGGTCCAAGCTGGCTGAGTCTCTGTGGTCTCCAACAGGAAGCTCCCAGTTCTGCCCCGGCATTGACATCCCAATTGCAGATGAGGGAAGTGGGACAGGATTGAATGTGGCCAGTTTCCGGGGGCAGAGCCTGGAAGCCACACTTCCCGCCTCTACCTCCACACTATTGGCTGAAATTTAGCCACATGGCCACACTTAAGTGCAAAGGGAATTTTGCTGGGAAAACGTGTATGCTCAGGAGTTAAATGGAGGTGAGTTTTCAGGATAACAGTGCCTGCCACACAGGGCATGTGCAAACTCCAGGGACACGAAGACCGGCTTGAGAAGCCCTATGGTCTGTTTCTTCCACGTCTTTATTCTTGCAACTAAACCCAGGCATTTAGTTCTCAGGCCACAGGTAAAGTTCACACAGCACAGTAACAAAATAGACAGGCTAAGAAAAGGGAAGAAAAGATAATACGGACTCTGAAAGAGGAAAGTCAGATGAAATTTACACTGAGAGGGAAAAATCGACATTCACCCTCTCTGCTTACACAAGCCTCTGAGAAGCCAAGGCGGCATCCACAGAGCTGCAGCTGCGGGGTCCGCTGTGTTTTGACAGAGCAAAATTTAAGCCAGATCTTGCTCCTTTCTCAAAACAAAGGCGCTTGACTGATTGTCGCAGTGCTATGGTTCCTGGATATTGTGACTCGAACCTACATCCCCAAATCACACCATTTGTAACGATCATGCCTTGTTCTGGGAGTGCTCAGCTCTCAGTGCTTCCAAACCTCAGAGGAATGGCTTCTTCTATCAGCAGGTCTAAACCAGATACCACTACTCTTGTGGGTCTGCCACTGGTCCATTGCTCGTTCTCCTGGGGTTCACGTGGCTCAAGCCAAACGCAGCTCAGGCTGAAATTTCCTGTCTCATCTTCCATACCTCATCATCTGCTTGTAAAAACCCTGCTTTGGAGTTCATATCATCTCAGCTTCAATTCTTTCTTACTTACCACAACCATCAAGAAGAAATGTATTTTAAATTTTGATTCAGTATGTGCGGATGCACACACACTTAAAATAATTTTCTTTAAACATTCTTTTAAAGTTAAGAGTGATGCTTTCAGATAATTCTGTTTTGTCCTATTTCATTCCATTAAAAAAAAAAGCAAATAAATGCTGCTTGGGACCCACTAAATTGTTTAAGCAAACTATCTTCCATAGGTTGTCGTGGTTGTTATCTACTAGCCTCCCCATCACTAGCTTACATTAATAGAATTATTTTTCCTCTCCTTGAAGCCTGTGAACTTTGCCTCTGCTCCACTTTACCCAGATTGTCCTAAAACCACACCCTTGGCTTTTCTCTGTTTTATCCTGTTATATCCACTTCACCTACACTTCATGCTTGTTGGGAGCTTGGGACCCTTACTCTTCCATTGGCTCCACTCTATCAGCATCTTCCCAGTTTTGTTTCCTCCTCAATCTACACAAACCCCATGACCACAACTTCCTGATCTGTCATCAGTCCACCACTTGGCAGGAGATATTTTTGGTTCTGTCCTGATTTTAACCAAGCCTGCAAATTGCCCGCTAGCCCAATGGGTACAGCCCAGAAAGTGTAGAGATTAAAGTATCTGGACCAGGCTTATCAACTTGAGATGATGTCCACACTGATTCACCACTGCTGGTTGATTCCTTAGTCTGCTGTAATCTTCCCACTTCTGATTCCTCTGCACTATCTTATAGATTGAGAAGGGCAAAGCATACTGTTTGGACTTTGTGTGACTCTCTGTGGCATCTGAGACTGTTGACCTTCAGAATCTCTCACCCGTTACTTTGATGATTCCCTTCTTCCTCTTTCCTCTCTTGTTGCTCCTTTTTAATATTCTTCATAAATTCCTTCTCTCTACTCCTTAACTGTTGGTTAACTCCCCTTCTCATCACCTTCTACAGCATTCCAAGGCAAACCTGTCTGCACCCATGCTCTCCATCACCATCTATGTGATGAGGATCCTCCAGGTATATCCCAACCTCAGCCCTTTGTGGGTTCATATCCAATGCCTGCTGCCTCCCTCCACCTGGATGTCTCACACACCCTTCCAAACTCAGTGTGTCCCCTACTTAACTTGGGTCCTTCTCCCTACTTAGCACTCACCAGTGACTTCCCATTGCACTTAGAAAAAAATCCAGAATTATTACTATAGTCCTCCAGGGCTGAGGCTTAAGTGATCCAGCCTCTAGCTTCCTGATCCTCTGCCTCACCATCTGGTCTTTTCTCATGATTCACTCTGCTCAACCCAAGCTGGCTTCCTTGCTGGTCCTCCAGTAAGCCAAGGATACACTCATCACAGGGCATTTGTCCAGGTTGTTCCCTCTGCCTGAAATGCGACTGCCCCAGATCAGATAGCCACAGACTTCTCTCCCTCACCTCACTCAGGTTTCTGCTGAAATATCAGAGGCTCACTGAAGCTTCTCCAACCAGCCTATCAAAATAGCAGCCCCTTCCTCTCTATCTCACCAGTTATCACCACCTTGCGTGAATGTGTTTGTCTGTTTACCATCACTGGAATACAAGTTTCTTTATTTAGCTGAATCCTCAGAACACATAGCCTAGAACACTATTTGAGACAGAGTAAGAAGTCAAATACATAATTGATGAATGAATGAATGAATAATTTATCTCCTCCCCGACTCCTACCCTCTAGCCCCAAACTGTGCTCTCACCAGGATTCTAGGTGAAAGATGGACAATTTTCCTAATCATGGTCCAAGCCAGAAGCCTGGCCTTGGGCCACGTCCCCTCCCTCTCCTCTCCACCCGCATCCCATCTGTCATAATTCCCAGTGAACCTTTCTAAATCTCTCTTCCATTCGGTCTGATTTCTCCACCCTCACTCTGCAGCCTTGGTTCGGTGTCATGGATCCCTTGTGAATCTGATGAAAGCTGTGGGTCTTCTTCTCAGCAAAATACGCACACAAACAGCACAACTTTCACAAAAGGGTTTCTAGATTCTCCAAAGCCCAGTGAGGACGCCCGTCTGTCATCTCTGTCACCCAGGGATTCAAATCTAAGGGAGGTGTCACCAACACTGCAAGGACTTTCCTTTTTTGTGCATCCTCTCCAGGTAAGGGTTGGAGCTGCCCCAGCCTCAGTCCTGGACTCCCCTCCCCGGATACCACCAGGTCCAAGGATAAAAATCTCTGGCTCGAAACTGTCTTGCTTCTCACCTGGATGGCTTTGATGTCTGCTGTGATCTGAAAATTTGTGTCCTCCCCAAATGTGCATGCTGAAATTCTCACCCCCAGTGTGATGGCATAGGAAGTGGGGCCTTTGGGAGGTGACTGGGTCATGAGAACCTTCATGAATGGGATTAGTGCCCTGATAAAAGGGACTCTAGAAAGCTAGCTGGTCCCTTCCTCCCTGTGAGGTTACATGGAGAAAATAGATGTCAGTGAGGTAATGGGTCCTCATCCAACACCAAAGTCTGCCAGCATCCCAGCTTCTAGAAGGGTGAGAAATAAACATTTGTTCTTTGTAAACCCCCTCGTTGATGGTGTTCTGTGACAGCAGCCTGAATGGACAAAGACAACACCCTTTGACAGGTCTCCCTGACACTGCTCTTACCCCTCTTTGATCCACTTTCCACAGGAGCTACTGACGTCATCTTTTACCGGTGCAGTTTTTCCATGGCCTCTCGTGTGTCCACCTGTCAATGGCCCTGCATCGCTTTAAGAATAAAATCCCAAGTCCTCTGTGTGGTTTCGTGGCTCTGCTTATCCCTCCAGCTGTAGCCCTTTATCGCTCCACATCTGCACTCGGCTGGAGTCATTCTGAAAAGCCTCTCTCTCACCTCCTTGCTTTCAAACATTGGGGTCCTTTGCCCTTCTGGGTGCTTCGCCTTCCGTCTACTTGGCTACTTGCCCTTTGTCTTCCCCTGAACAGCACAAGGATTGTCAGGAAATGACTTCCTGGTCTCCTGGGGCTCAGCAAGGGGTTCTTCTCCCATCAGACTATGTTGTGTCATTCTCTTGTCCATTTCCCCTCCCAGATGCTACATCACTGACGACAGGGGCTGCCTTACTCATCTCTGTGGCACACGCTCAATAAAGGCGTGTTGAATGACTGGATGGAGCGATCAGGTGAAAAGGAGACAGAGGAGGCGGCAGCACGTTGTGGATTCACGTCAGTGGTGCAGGTTTCACCAACACGGCATCCAAAATGGGAAAATCCGTATTTACAGAGAAGATAAACCTGACAGTTCCACCATTTACAAAAAGGATTCACCACAGGGGGCCTCTAAAGAGCGGGTGCTTTAACCAGTCTCTGTAAGTGTTTATTTACAGATCATTCCTCATTTTATAAAGAGGCCAAAAGCTAAAATGCAGCCAATTGGAGGCTTTAGCACTGAATCACGGGGCTTCTGTAAGTTAAAGGGGAGAAGGATTCGATGTTAAGCTGTTCAATTAACAGATAATTTTTCAGGAACAGGCCAGAGAGAGAAAGAGGGAGGGAGGGAAAGAAGATGAGGGCTCCAGGAACGGGAGCAACAGTCTTCCCTCTTGCTCCTGGCCATGAGCCTTCTCCCAGGGATCCTCTGTTTCAGATGTTAAAAGATAAACTGAAGCGTATTAAAATGTTTGAGTTTATTTGAGCAAAAATTGATTCCAATCGGGAAACACCAAACCGGAAGTGGCTAGAAACCCTCCACCGAAAGGAGCTGCGGACAAGGAGGGGAAGACTTTTTATTTAGTTAGTTTTTTAGAAGATTTTTATAGAGAAGAGGTGGAAGGAAAGCAAGGAAATGACTTGATTGGCTGTAGCCTATAGTTGCCTTATCTGGGAAAGTCTAGTTGGGTGTTTGTGATTGGTTGTCCTGAGGTTTTGATTTCTTAACCTTGAGGCATTTCGGACTTAGGTTTCGGTTGGCTTAGGATGCTACGGCATTAAAGCCCCCTCAGTGCCATGGCTTCCTTGTTTGGTTAATTTAAAATAGGGGCGGGCATCTCCTGTCCAGCCAGAAGACAACGAAACAGCTCTGGTGCCAACCAGCCTGGGTCAGGTTGGTTGCTCATAATGAACATCTATCTGGTAGCTGGTGGTATCTCCCAGCCGTTAGAAGATAAGGCTATGGTTCTGCACCCCAGCAACCTCACAATCAGAGCACAACGCAGACCAGATTCTGCCTCATCCACAGGCACTTATTAGCAGACACGCACAAAGATGGTCATACGACCCGATCATTAAGCTCCCTCTCTCATCCACTCACTCAAAAGCACCTTGCATGAAAGATCACAGGCAACTTCTGGAGTTTTTTGTTTGTTTCTTTGTTTTTCCCAACTGGAAACGTACTACTAGCGTCTAGTGGGTGGAGGCCAGGGAGGCTGCTGACCATCCTACGCTATATTCGGTCAATCCCCAGGGACGACAGGTGCCTCTTCCTAAACGAGTTTAAACGCAGTCTTGCTCCTCCTCTCCCTTCTCCTGCCCTCGTTTGAACTTTCAGCATTTCAGACAACATCTTTTCCCCTTCAGTCTCTAGTTCTTCTGTTCCCTCTGCCTCAGTCTCCCATCCTCCCGTCAGATGGCCCTTCCCAAACCAGGACTGGTATCCTAGTTTTTTAAATTCTCCAGTAGCTCCTCACTGCACAGCAAGCCAACTCTCTGCTTGTTCCCTTGCCTCCTCTCCCTAGGGCATTTTGTTCCAACCTGTTATAGATGCGCTAACATGCCACGCTCTCCCAAACCTCTGTGCCTTTGCACATGCTGTTCCTCTGCCTGGAAGGCCCTCCTGTCCCTCTTTCATACTCTCTTCCACCTTACTAGGTACACAGATCTTGAGCCACAACTCAAACACGACCTCATCCTCTGGCTCCTCCAAGCCAGCCCTGGGGCTCCTGCTGCCCTTGCCCTACTCTGAACAAACCCCCGTTAAAGCAGATGTCACAATTGTCTCTTTGCACTGTCACTAGTTGTTTGCATGTTTGTGTCCCTCCCGAGCTCTAAACTCCTATAAGGCGGGCTTTGTGACTAGCTCACTGAGCCCAGCATGCTACTTGCTACACAGCAGGCAGCAGCTAAATATTTAGATCATTCAGTGAATGATCACTTTCTGTGCCCTGGGTTGTCTGTTTTCTGCCTTTTGTTTGTTTTGGTTTTGGACAGGTTTAAAATTCTTCAGACTTTCAGTGGATAAAGTGATACAAGTGAGATACTCTGGCTTTCAAATCTCAGTGAACCTAAGAATTGTCTTCAGGACTTGTTCCAAATGCAGATTCCTGGGCTCCAGATACCCAGGCAGTCTTAGAAATTAATTAATTTTTTAAAACTGAGAAATAATCCACATATCATAAAATTCACTGTTTTAAATTGTACAATTCAGTGTGTTTTTTAAAAAGTATTTTCACAAAGGTGTACAATCATCACCGTTACCTAATTCCAGAACATTTTTATCACTCCAAAAGAAATCCATACTCATTAACAGTCACCCCCTATGCACCCCTCCCCTCAGCCGTTGGCAATCACTAAACTACTTTGTGGTCACCACAAAATTTGCTTATTCTGACCATTTCCTATTAAAAGAATCATACAATATGTAGTCTTTTGTGACTGGCTTTTTTCATTTCACATAATGTTTTTGTGGTTCTTCCATATTGTAGCAGGTATCAGTATTCTGTTCCTTTTTATGGCTGAATTATATGTCATTGTACAAATACATACCACATTTTATTTATCTGTTCGTCAGTTGATGGTCATTTGGGTTGTTTCCACTTTTTGGCTAATATGACTAATACTGATACAAATATTTGCGTGCAAGTTTTTGTATGGACATATGTTTCAAATTCTCTCGGGCATAAACCCAAGAAAGCAGAATTTCTAGATCATGAGGAACGGACAAAATTGTTTTCCACCGTGGCTGAGCCGCTTTATATTCCCACCAGAAGTGTTTGAGGGTTCCAATTTTTTCATATTCTCAGCAACACTTGTTAATGTCCATCTTTTTTTTTTTTTTTTTTTTGATAGCTAGCCTAGTGGATGTGAAGTGGTAGCTCTTTGTGGTGTTGATTTGCGTTTCCCTAGTGACTAGTTGAGCATCTTTTCCTGTGCTTATTGACCATTTGTGTATCTTCTTTGGAGAAAAGTCAATTCAAAGTCTTTCTAAAACTGGGTTATTCAGATTTTATTTTTAATTTAACGATCTAATTGACTTTACTTAAAGGTTCATGAGTCAGGCACCATCCCATCTTAGCAGATAGAAAGAAGCTCTGAAGAACCATACAAACTGGAAGACATAGTCAGAAGGAGGTGGGGCAAGGAAGTTACTCTAGCACAGAATGAATTGTTTCAGGCAAAGTCACCTTCTTTTGGGGGATGGCAGGAGTCTCTCAGGCAAATTATCTGACTAGTGCAGACTAGGTAATGTTTGCATATTTCTGTTGTTGTTGTTGTTGAGTTGTCATTCTTTATATATTGTGGCTATTAATCCCTTATCAGATACACTTTTTGCAAATATTTTCTCCCATTCTGTGAACTAGCTTTTCATTCTCTTGATGGCCTTTGGATGCACAAGAACTTTTAATTTTGATGAAGTTGAATTTATCTGTTTTTAAAAATTTCTTGAGCATTCGGTGTCATATCTAAGAAACTACTGTCTAATCCAAGATTACGAAAATTTATGCCTATGTTTTCTTCTATGAGTTCTATAGTTCTAGATCTTGTATTAGGTCATTTATCCATTTTGAGTTACCTTTTGTGTATGACACAAGGTAAGGGTCCAACCTCATTCTTGTACATGTAGATATCCACTTGTACCAGCACCATTTGTTGAAAGGGCTATTCTTTCCACCACTGACTGTTCTTGATGCCCTTGAAGAAAATCAATTGACCACAAATGTCAAGGTTTATTTCTGGACTTTCAATTATATCCCATTGATCTACAGGTCTATCCTCATGCCAATAGAACACACTCAGATGGCTGAGGAGCATTTGGAAAAAGCTCGGTCTAAATTACAGTTGCTGTAAATAAGAGTTAATCCAGGGCAATGGTTCCCAAGCAGACTGAACCTCAGAATACTTACAAGGGCTTCAAAAAGAAACATTCTGATCTCCCAGGTCTCCCTTTCTTCCTTTCCCCTCTCCTCCCCAGAGGTTTTGATTCAGTAGATGACTATAAGGTTCAGGGGCCTGCTTTGAAAAGACTACTCTTGTGATCATCCAGAATGGAGAATTGCTGGTCCAGGTGATCATTCAAAGCCATCGCCAACACAAGGGACTTATAATGTTAGGAAAAAAGAAAGTAGAAGATGGAAGTTTGACCCAAAACATGTTAAATAATCATTTTGTGTGTATTTGGCTGTCAGGAAGCATTCGTCTGATGAAAAAAATCTGAAGATGATTCTATGAAAAACAGCTGGAATCAAAGGACCAGTATGGCTCTAGGATGTCTAGATGGGGAGGGGAAAATCCACATTTCAGTGTCAGTGCAGATGAGACATGAGCCCCAGGCCTGACACAGTGTCCATCTCAGTGCTCCCACCACCCCGGGCTCTATGGATGACATGTCTTTCTCTCCTACTAAACTCTGGGTCTTCTCAAGCAGAAACAGGGTCTTTTCCTCTTTCAAGTCCCCAATGCCCATCACTGTGCCTGGAAAATTGCAAGTATTGAATAAAATGTCAAACTAAACTAAACATTTTCTATATTTAGTCAAATACACAGATAAGTTCAAAGAGCAGGCTTTATGTAAAAATGCTAGGTATGTGGTGCATTGAAAACAGAACTGGAAGGGAATTGAGCAGTTGGATTTAAAAGACTATTTTTTTTTAAAAAAAGCAGGCAATTATTTTTGCACCGTGTTTTTCATCTCAGTTCCTACCCACCTGTGGGTCCCAGCAGGAAACAGATGGCTCATCAGAGTCAAATGGACAAACTATTTCCAGAGGAGTGGGCAGAATGAAAGGGGACACCAAGGAATGAAGTCCTGGGACTAGTCACAGTAGGATGTCCTAAGCATCCATGGGCCCTAAAGGACCAGAGGGCAAAGCACGGTGGCCAGAACCTAGTGAGAGCTGGAACCTAAGAGGGGGCCGCATGGCAGGACCTGTAGCCAGAGGAGGAAACAGGCAGAAAAGGGCAGAATGCTCCTTTGAAGGCCATCTAGAGGACCACCGGCACACCCACCCAAAGGAAAAGGCAGACAGGGACAGATTCAACAATGAGCCATGGGAAAACAGAAACCTAGGGAGCTGAGATGCAGTGTACCAGTTTAGCTTCTGAGTGTGCACTTTGTTTTGTAATGTTGTGCTTTCTTTCGTTCGTTCATAAAACACTTGAGCCTTTTGATGTTGTAAGACACTGTTTTGGAGTCTGGAGACACCAGAATGAATAAGACACATATCTGCCCTTAAGAAGCTCACAGGGGGAAGTGGGGGACACAGGCAGGCAGTAACTATGCAATCCAAGAGTGAGATGGTGTTGGTTTGTTTGTTTGTTTCCTAGGGGCTGTCAGAACTTGCTGTAGCAAAGTACCACAAATTGGGTGGCTCAAACAACAGAAATGTAATGTCTCCCAGTTCTGGAGGCTGGAAGTGTGAGATCCAGGTGTCGGCAGGGCTGGTTCCTTCTGAGGCTGTGGGAGAGAATCTGCTCCAGGCCTCTCCCTTAGTTTCTGGCAGTATGCTGGCCATCTGTGGCAGTCTTTGACTTGTAGAAGCATCACCCCAACCCTGCCTGAATATTCATATAGCATCCTGTGTGTGTGTGTGTGTGTGTGTGTGTGTGTGTGTGTGTGTGCAGTGTGTGTTGTCCCAATTTCCTCTTTTTATAAGGATACCCTCATTATATTGAATTACAATGACTTCATCATAACTAATTACATCTGTAATGATCCAAATAAGATCACATTCTGAGGTACCGGGAGTTGAGACCTCAGTGGTCAATTTGGGGGACAGAATTCAACCCCTAGTAGTAATGGGGGCAGGCTTGGGGTGAAATGAAAGCACACACAAGGTGGTTGTGGAGGACAAATGACAAGAGGAGGGCAACTTGATTGGTCTTAAAGGATGGGTAAGTTAGCCGAGTGAAGAGATGAGTGGGCGGAGGGGGAGGAAGACAGGGCAGGAGGGACAAAGAAGAGACTGCACCTGAGCCTTGGTGCCTCAGGAGAGAGAGTGCAAGGCTGCAGGGAAGGGCCACAGCTCCGGTCAGGAGGGCCTGTACCACCTGCTGAGAGTCCAGACGAGAGAGGACAGGAGGGTTTCAAGCAGGGAATTGACAAGTCCAGTTTTGCCTTTCAAAGGGGTCACTCTGGCAGCAGGATGGGTGCTGTTCAGGGCTGCAAACAGGACAAACATTCACGAAGCTGTTGTATTGGATCAGGAGAGAGAGTCACGGTAGAGACAGTGAGAGGAGAAAGGTAAGTGTGAGAGATGCTTGGGAGAACATGATGGAGATAATAACTTGGCAGCGGCAGCCCCACCTCTGCAGGGGGTGGTGCCTTCAGTAAGGTGGGCAAGAGGTGGTTTAACAGGGAAAGTGTCCCTGATTGCGGTTCTGGAAATGCTGGCTATATGGCGACTGTGGGAGAATCTAGGGGCAAAGATTGCGGTTAGAGAAAGGGGTTTGGGAGTTACCCGCACATCCCCTGAGAGAGGGTGAGCGTCACCAGGAAGTGTGAGTTGTGTGCGTGGCAGAGCAAGATGAGCAGTGAGTCAGAATGGGATCCCAAGGGACCACCGCATGCCTGGGACATGTGGACGAAGAGGAGCCCCTTTCAGAGGGACCGTGGAAACCAGAGAAAGGGGCGTATGGATGTAAAGGATCAGGAAGCTTCAAAGAAGTGTAATCCATACCCTCAAATGACTCAGAAAGTTCTAGTGAGGAAAAGACTGCGTGTAGTCTGCTCAGTTCGTTATCAGGGAAGCCGTTGTTCACCTGGGTGACAGCAGCGGAGTCCAGAGAGTGAGAGGGAACGGACATGTCTGCACAACAGGACGTCTGGAAGAGCGCGGGAGAAGGGATGCTGAGAAGTGACCAGAGGAAGACGTGGGGCATGAGACTTGAGTACCAATCATGAGAACATTGGAAATATCGTGAGAGTTGCCAAAAAAATGAGACACAGAGCAAATTCTGTTGGAAAAATGGCACCGATAGACTCGCTCGATGCAGGGTTACCATAGAGCTTCAATTTGTTAACAAAATGAAATAAAACAAAAAACCCAACAATTATCTGCAAAGTGCAACAAAGTGAAGTGCAATAAAATCAGGTCTGCCTCGTTTTATTTACAGTCTGTGTATTTAAAGGCTTAAAAGGGGATGGAAGAGATTTTTACAAAAATGAAAGAGGGGATTGTAACCCAGCAGGACCCTGTGGAGCCTTCCAGGGTCAGACCCCTCCTCCTAGCCTCTGCTGCAGCTCCTCTCTGAAGTACCCAGATAACAGTATCTCATGTACATTTCCTGAGCTTTTCAGATGTTTAAAACCACCACCAAAGGGAAGAAATGAACTACTTGATGATAGAGATCTCGTGGCCCCCAGATCTTCTGGTGTCCAGGAGTTGATAGTGTTGACCACCCTGTTCCCTCCACATCAACCAATCCAGAGGATTGTGCACGAGCTGATCACGTACCTGCGACCTGCCTCCCTCACCTGGCCTTTAAACATGCTTTGCTGAAACCCTTAGGGGAGTTCAGGTTTCCTTGGGCATGAGCCACCCCGTCCTCCTTGCTCAGCCCTGCAGTAAACCTTTCTCTACTCCGAATTCATGTTTCAATTTGGCCTCATGGTGCGGCGGGCACACGAACTTGGCTTTGGTAACAGGATAACTATCAAAGTCTGTCCGCAGGCATCAAGGGGGAGAATAAAGGGCTCGGAAAGAGGGAGCCACCTCTGAGACTGAAGGGGAAGGCGGGTGTGCATGTGGAGGTGTTGGTAGGAAGCAGGTGGGAAGCTGAAGGAGAGTGAGTCTGACGACCGTGAAGTCAGAGTCAAGTTTATGTGCTGACTACAAGAGACTGAAGGCTGGGCAGGAGCCCTGGTGAGAGCCAGGAAACTCAGGGTGATCACCTGGAGCACAGAGGAGGGAGCTCTCCGGGGACAGGTAAAGGTGACGTGGGCCGCACTGAGGGCCCAGCGGAGGTTGGCGGCCGTGGACTCAGGGTGGCCTGGCCGATACCGAGCGTCCGTTCCCTGGGAGTGCTCAGTCTCAGAGCCAGAACAGGGGCAAAGGCTGTGAGGGCTTCTGTGCACCCAGGTTGGGAGTTTGCTTGGTGAGAATCGAGGGGACTTGAGGGGTCTGGCCCAGGAAGGTAGGTGAAGGAAGAGAGGGCAGGAGAATCCCAACAAATGGGGAGAAGACGGAGGTGTCAGCAGAATAAGGACACAAGAGAGCCGCAAGCCTACAGAGATGGGAACAGGGAAGGGACACACTTCCCCTGTGTATGATTTTACTGAGTGGGATACAAGCAAACAGCAAACCTGTGTTCCTTTCGCAAACTGCTCACACAAAGGCGCTGGAGCTGAATTACAGGGGAAAATGCACTAAATGCATCCCTGCTGGCTTGGACAGTGCTCCTGAGACAGGGTCCCACAGCGATGTTACTATGATTAGGGGTGTGTGATTGCTGCAAAAATAGAGGAGGAGCCCATCCCTTGATTTTCTTACCTTTATCAGAGTCTGGTGGAGTGTGTCCGCTCTTTTCCAAGACAGTATCTTATAATAGATAGCTATCTTTCCACTTGGAATGGAGTCCCCCTGGGCTAGGAGGGTCTGTGGATGGAGGGCAGTAAGTAGAGGGCTCTCACCGAGCCTCCAGCTGCATCTTCTGAGCTGGGCAAGCAGCCGACCCATGGCAGGGAACCTCTCAGCCGTCCAGATGAAGCCATCCCACACCGGCCTGAGTTCTGATGAGGAAAGAGCGCCTGGGACTCTTGTCAAATCACCAAACAGGATGTTGGCCATGCTGCGAACAGGCCTGCAAGCTGTTGACAGCCGGATGTCAGGCTGCCAGAGCCAGGCCCCATCACTGATGGGCTCAGCCCCAAAGGCTCGGGGGCAATCTGTATTCCAGTGCACGCTGCGAGCCCTCCAGCCCGGGTTCCCAGCGATGCCCAGGCCCGGGACCCACAGACACTGCTGTTGCAACTCACACAGGCTTCTTTGTTCAAAGACTCTGCACGCATGAGCGGAGACAGCATCTCTGGGTCCTTTTCTCAAGGCCCGGGAAGAAAGGCCTTGCAGGCAGGCTGCCTGCCGACCAGCTCTGGGAGTAGAGGGGCTCCTTGCTGAAAGTCAGTTGGCTGTAGTGTGTCCAAAAATGGAGCTGGAAGGACTCAGCCAGACCATGGCAACACCTCCCTCAGGTGCCATCCAGGCCTGCGCGGGGCTGGCTGGGGGCCTGTGGCAGCCCTTGCTTATTAACTGCATTGAGAAAGTGGCTCTGACAGAGAAGTTTCTGTCAACACTCGTGCTCGAGGCAATCTCTTCAGATGACAAGCAGTCTCTCGCTTTGCCGGTGGGAAAAAGGGCAAGAGAGATTCAATATGGGGCCCAGGACCTGCTGCGCAATGACCATCATCTTCTTCTTCTGGAGCTGCTGCCTCTGCCCTGAAGTGATCTTCTGTCAGCTGAAGAACACTCAGCTGTCCAGTTTGGGGCCATTCTCTCTCTGCCCCCAACCATGCCGCCTAAAACTTGGATGCTGCATTAGGAAGAGGCAGCCAGTGGGGAAGGTGGGCCTTCAGACCATTCTTCCCGGACCCTGGAGACACATCTAGATCATCACCCCCCAGGCCTCAAGGAGCATCGACAAATGGGTTCCATTCTGCACGGACACCTCCTTTCAGTTCACAATAGAAAACCATTTCCCTTTAAAAACTAGCTTTTTGTTCATTCCTTATTTGTCAGTTCTGGGAAGAATTTGCTGCAGAAAGCTTTTGAGTTGTTCCAAAAGATTGCTGCACGGCCAGCATCCTATTGGGTGATTTGTAATTTCCCAGCAAGGTGGAGGGTTCGAGGGTGTCCCCTGGGTCCCTGGTATTAGGTGGTTAGATAAGTAGGGGCACCGGGCAGACAGGTGGAGGAGAGGGAGGACAGTCCAGAAGATGGCATTGTGCCCACCTCTAGCATGAAGCTCTTTACTTCCTCTAAACGAGCGCCAGCAAGAAACCAGTTAGAACCTGACAGCCGCAACTGTGTGGTAGCAACAAGGACCTAACTGGACATGACCCAGTGCTCATGGTAATATAATTAGCATTGTGGTTTGCACTCTCCTTGGGTTTTTCTGTGTGCATCATAGGTAAGGACATGTGCAAAAGGGGACGAGCATGACTAAACATTCCAGGGGCAAGAGCTGTCAATCAGTTAAGAGACCACCTCTAAGGGAGGGTGTCAGAGAAGGTGCAAAGACCACTGCTATCACCCTTGGATCAGCCCACCTCCCATTTTTGGAAGTGTGCTTTCCCTTTTCTAAAAAAAAACCTTTAAAATCTTTCCCTACACAATATTTTGTCTCCTGTCTGAATTCTTATCTTTCAGGTATGACAAGAATGGGGGTCTTTTCCCTTCCCCTTTTGGGGTAACACTGGCACTATGTACCTTTGGCACCCACAGGCCAAGGATGCACAAGAGGAGTGGAGAGAGAGGTGACAACGCCAGGTTTGCCGGGTGGCAGGGGCTGTGTTCTTCCCCCGCCAGGTCCCGCGCTGGGGGCTCCCTTCCCACTGGGTTTTCCCCACAGAAGAGAAGTTACACTCCGCCTGCCTGAGACCAGCACCGGGTGCGACTCATTCTACGGCGCTCCAGAACCTAGGTCAGCGCGCAGCAGGGACTTAACAGATACTTAATGGCTGGCTGGATGTTTGGTAGGTTTCAGGGGACTGGGAAGAAATGGTTCTTTGTATTTGGCTCTGTCAGCTTTATTTGGGGGTGAGACCAGGGCATGCATCTCTGGAAAGGCTCCCAAATCTGGAAATCTGGGTTTTCTTCTTATATCTCCCCTCCAGCAGCTCAGCAGGGCCACCACCGCCCCTCCTCCTCGCAAGGAGAGCTCACTGCTGCTGAGTTAGGCCTAGACAAAGAGTTTCTGCCCGCCCCTTCCCATCCCTGAAGCTGGCCCCAGGCCAGGAGAGTTCTAGGAGATGGAGCGTGAGCCAAGGCAGTTAGCAGGGTACCCCTTAGTTAATTTGGTGCCCTTAGTTGTTCTCCTGACTTTTTAGAAAATGTAAACCTCTCTAGGGGTCTAGCCCACCCCTCCCCTACTGACCTCTTCCTGCAGACCCTCCTCCTTGCTGCCCACCGTATACTCATTCAACAAACATCGATTCAGCGTGCACTGGGTGTCTGACATTGCTAGTTACTAGGGATATAAGAGGACTAGGGTCCATCCATGGGTTTAAGGACCACGGGAGGAGGGAGAGATGCCGCTACTCAGTGCTGATCTTGAAGCTGCTGACATGTGATCGCATGCATGAGGCCACATAGGTGGCGGCAGCTCACAGTAAAGAAGCATCAGCCCTAATTTCTGTGTTGGGGATGCTTGGTTTAGGGGGTCATCATATCACCTTTCATTCATATTTGCAACTTACAACAGATTTTCTAACACATTATCTCCTTTAATCCTCCCAATAATCCTGAGGGCAGGGATCTGATCTCTGCTTTACAAATGAGGACACTGAGGCACAAACCAAGTGGCTGTTCCAAGGTGCAGGGTTACCTGGCAGGCCATGCACTGGGGCACTCAGTGACATTTTTGAGTGGTTGGTTGTGGGTTGGGGCCACCTGAGCCATTTGGTCCTGCACCGAGATCCTTCAAAGTCTTATTAAGAATGTTTGGACCCTCATAAAGCACTACTATGCCCAAGTTTACCAGGAGATTTAGGTAGGAATGGGGTTGACGGACTCTATCGTTCCTAAAATCAGGAGTGCTGATGAAATAAGTAAAGCCTTGAAAGCTTCCAGTCCTGCGCCTGCTCACCGCCCCCATTAACCAGCTTCACGTGGATGGAACGTCAGTCTGGCTGTGTTGGGTGGGAACGTGGGACATCACGTTGACTTGTAGACGTCCTGATGCTGCCCTCCTGCATGAATAAACACACTTGTGAGAAACACACACACACACACACACACACACACACAGCTTATACACACACACACATCAAAAAACAAAGTCCCAGGGTTAATAGAGGGTTTGAACTTAGGGTGTCAGGGTGTCCCTGGTACTCCCTACTCCACAAGCCACCTTCCCAGCAGCCCCCTCCCATTCAGGTGGGGAACATGGGGTTCCGCCTCATGAGAGGGGTGAAAAAAGAACCCCAAAGCCAGAATGTGGGCCCCTACTTTCTTTCCTTGACCTCAGCCGCTTGTCTCCTTTTTCAGTTTCTAAACTCAAAATAAGAAATAAAAATAGGGATGTCAGAGTTCTGTTTCCTCCTTAATGAACCCACCTGCTGACTATCGCCAGAAATTCCTTTAAAGAAGCACAAATCCCTTCATTCTGCAGGTATAAATAAAAAGCTTAAGATGCAAATGCCTGGAAGCCTTAACACACAGATATAAATAAGTTCCACTCAAGCCCAAATGATAATAGAAGATTCTGTCCTGCTTGTCCTGAGCTGGAAAGCGGGAATAAAAACCAGCAGTGTTATATCGCCTTTCCAGTTCAAAAGCAGTTTCACTAAATCTCTTCCATTTTACATGTACACATATAAAATATATATAATTTTTTTGAGCATCTCGTAGGCATCAGATATTGTGTTGGATGCTAAGGAGAACAGAGGTGAGTAAAAGAGATGTAGTGCCTTCCTCCATGTAGGCATGGGAGACTGAAGGATACAAGAATTAGATAAATAAATAACGCCAAGCTTAAGGAGTGCTATGAAGGGGAACAGAGCAAGCAAGGCCCTCTCAGGCAGAGGGAACAATGTATTCAAAAGCTCCAGGGCAAGTGTGGAGCACGTGAAAAGCTGAAAGGACCGGGAGTGGAGAGAAAGGAGGAGGGTGGGGTTGGGCAGGGCAGGTGGGCGGGACCGCACTGAGAAAAGACGGCACAGGAGGTGTCGGTTAAGGACCTTGGGACTTGGCCTCAAACTTACCGAGGCTTCAGGGGAACTTAGAGGGCAATGGGAAGACATTTGAGGGCTTTACAACGGGAGGATTAATAATCCGATTTGTATTTTCCAGGAAGGTTAATTTTGCTGCAGAGTCAGGATGGGGTGTGAACAGAGCAGGAAGGATGCCGTTGCGGTCGTCCAGGTGAGGGGTGATGGTGCTGGACTAGGCTGGAAAAGTAGGGATGGGAGGAGAGATGATTCTAGAGATCTTATAATCTTATACAACAAAACTGATAGGATCTAGTGATGGGATGTGGGGAGAAAGCAGGGGGTGGTCAGGAAGGACCTGAGCTCCTGGCACTCAGCTGAGACAGGGTGGATGGCAGTGCCATGGGTTGGGGGAAGGACCGCCACAGAGGGAAGGTGATGAGCTAGGTTTGGGGCTTGCTGGGATCTAGGTCTCGTTAGCAGGGCCGTGCACGCATCCACGTGACATTTCTGTCTTTCAGTGGCTGAAATTGCCTTCCTTGGTCCACATGGCCAGACCGAATCAATGTCCAGCTCATTCTGTCTCGTCCCTCCTGCTGTCTTCCCTGAATCCACAAAACACAACACCCAGAGACTGAAACAGAAACCGCGTCCCTCATGCATTCAGTGTTCCTCCTCTGCGTGGTCTTCATTTCCAGGAGGGCAGAGGGAGACACCAGTTTCTGCAATTTGTACTACGAGATGTTCTTATTTGCCAGGTGCTGGCTGCAGAGCTGACCGCTGCCTCTGGGCAGGCTCAGATGGAACTGCAGAGAGCCGGAGCAGGCAAGGGGAGGACCAGCCGGCTCCCTCCACTGCCTGCCTCTGTGAGCTCATGGGCTGGTGGGCTGCTGTGAACACAGCCCATCTTCCAAAACGCAAACAAAAGTAAACCTCAATGAGAGAAGCCACGTAGATCAAAAGTCCATCTCCAGACTCCTTATGCACTCCGCAGTTCATTTTTTCTCAATCCTTTCATCGATTATATTGTCTTAAGAGAGAGTGAGAGAAAAAACTGACGTCCTTGAGAGGCTGAACTGTGCCTGCTATGATTTCTTCTTTCTGAGCAAGTGTTTGAGTCAATGAACAGAAAAGAGCCTTTGCCAAGCTTCTCCCAGCCTGGAAAAGCCTCGCCAGACTCTGCTCCCTAAATCCCACCCCAGGAAGCACTCTGTGCTCCGGGCCTGCCAGTCTTTGAAAAGCTTGGAACTTTGTATATAGAAGAGTAGCCTGTTTCCCCGCAGGAGGAAAGAGTGTTCGCAAGAGGGTCTTTCAGAGCAAGGGAGGGGCCTCGCCTCTGAGCTCCAGTCTCACAGCTCTTCTTTAATGAACAAATACCGAGGCTGCAGTTAGAGATGTCTCGAATACCTCTGGAGCAGCAAATGAGGGAGTGCCTTATGTCACAGTAAACTAAAAGGGGTGTCTTGGTCTCTGGGAAAGTAGAGATTGAAGCAAAAAATTGGGGGGTGTAAGCAGAGCGGGGAAGGTCACAGGGAGCTGGGCAAGTCAAGGTGAGAAGGGGTTCTGCAGGAGTTGGGGTTCTGCAGGAGTTTGGGTTCTGCAGGAGTTTATCTTCTGCGCTGGCCAGGGTCAGCCCGGACGGCGAGAGGCTTGACACCGGGATGTCTCTGGAGCCGTTGCCAGAGGAAACACACCTTGTGCCTCAGCAGAGCTCACAGGAGGGAAAGAGGGGAAGGGTCTGTCCATGGGGCTCCCTCCCATCTCCTGCCTGTCAAGTTTCACCCCAGAGGGAGCCCCTCCCCGAGTCTGTATCATTCATACCCTTGTCTCAGAAACCAAATCCCACACCTTACACGGTGATGTTTCATTCAACTCCAAAAGCAGAACAGGTGGGGCACTGAGAGAGAGAGAGAAGGAGAAAGTGAAATTGGAGTTGGGGTGGAGGGGGAGGAGGGGGAAGGGGGGGGAGGAGGGGGAAGGACAGGAGGGAGAGAAGAGGGGTGGGGGAGCAGCTTCGGCTAAGGAAATCAGAGAAGGAACACAAAGGCTGTGCCCCAGTACAATGGGTTCAATGGGTTTCCTTTCCACGGAATCGGTTTCAGTAAAAGAAGGAAAAGCACAAAGTGGGGTGGTGGGGTGCAGGGGTGGATGGCCAAGGTCTGAGGAGCAGACTGTGTTCCTGGGAGGGAGGGACTGAGGGGGCAGAGCTGGGGCACCTGAGCATTTTGTGCATCAGGAACCTGGGGCAGAGAGCAGTGAGGGAGGCAGAAGGGGCACCACGGGGCCAGGATCTCCACCTCGGGGAATCAAAGTGTGCAGAGGCACATAGGTGCTTGCCCACAGAGAAGAGTGCTCATAAAACCAGTCACAGTGGTTGGTGATGAGAAATGCTGGTCTACTCCCCAACCTACCCACCCGAAAGGGCCCAGGGAGACCTAGAGAGGGCACCTGATGCTGCGCTGTCTGTCCAGTTAGTTCTAAGGATAGACCATTACGCACCCTTGGCGAGGGGACCAGAAGATGTCAAACTGGGCACCCCTGGGACAAGGGCAGGACGAGGCCGCTCCTTGGCAGAGAGGGGCCAGAGTCCCTTTTAAAGATGTTCCCTGGCCCATTCCACTTGCCTGGCCAGAGGAAAAGCAACACACACTGCAGTTTCTCTTCCAGCCCTCATTCCTGTGTGGGACTTGCCGACAAAGCACTCATTTAGGGGTCAGGGGTTTGAGGGATCCCTCTGTTGGTCACATGTTGGTCTTTTGGGAGTAAATTCGTCGGCTTTTCCCTGGCAGAGCCCCATGAAAACTGCCAAGGGCATCTGAGACCTCCTGGACTGCGGGCTGACGGATCCCCGTGAAGTCAGTTACAAGGGAGCCAGAGCAGCTTGGGCAAGATGGTTGGTACCCGCTGAAAACGGCCCGTGGTTTGGACCTTTCAGGCCAAACCTGGGTTGTGACAAATATGCATTACTCACAGTGCACTCCAGACTGCAAAGTGCCTTCCCCTCGCCATCTCTTGTTTTTAATAACAAGACTGAAGTTGACAAGGAACAATCTAGATGAACGGGGTCATTAAGGGATGACCAAGGTCCTCCCAAGGTCACACAGCAGACAGACTTGAGCTCACATCTTTCATTGCTTAACTCTGCTCCAGTTCTGTCTTGGCAACCAAAAGAGGAGCCAGAGGGATGAGACTTCTGCATTTAATTTGATTATTCTAATGTAGAGCTATGGTTCTGAATTCTTGTATCTAAGTTAGCAACTGAGAGTCTCTTAGGCCTTGGTCTTTAGACAGCACCTACCCCGCTATTTCACGGGCAGAGCCCTGGAATCCCCCAGGTCATGCATTTTCATTCCTCGGTTATCAGCCTTCCCACCTGGACAATTTTGGGGAAGGGAATCTACAAGCATTTCACAGGCTGCTTCTCCCTCTCTCTCTCTCTCTCTCTCCCCATCCCTCTCTCTTTCACCTCATCCAGCACCACCAGGAGTGCTGGCAGAGAGAGACTCCCTTGGAATTTTAATAGCATCAATCAGCCTCACAGCTGGGGGGGCAGAGATAAGGGTGCAGCAGCTCCTCCCCGAAAGCCCTTTCCCTGGGTTTCTCACTTCTTCAATTGGGAAGCTCTTCACACAAAGACAAACAGGTACAATTATCAGTCACTAGCGTGGAGAGAGGTGAGGAGAAATCAGCTCTGGCTGCCAGCCCAACCGTTCATCTCTTTACCACTTGAGGATCTCTTCCACTTCCCCCTCCTCTCCTGGTCCCCTCAGTGCCCTCCAGACTGCCTCCCCAGCCCCTCATCCCGGAAAGAGGCCAGTGGGGGAACTCTGGGGCCTTCCTGGGTGGGACACAGCAAAACCCTGTTTGAGGATCTGGGTCATTTCTAGACTTATGACTGTGGGGGACCCGGAGCAGTGGACAGGACTAGCTTACTGACACCCTGCTCCCCTCAGAAAACTCAGAGGCGTTGCTGTCTTCCTGAAAACACTAGTTTTGTCCTTTCTTGTTGCTTCTTTGTACAATAGGCATTCCTGGACTTTCTTCCTCCATCTCCTAGGTTTTACATGGCTTGAGGGAGAAGACATTGGCTTATCCATTATCTTCTTGTTTTTAATGGGCTAACTGGCCCCATGATGTCATATAAGGAGATGATCAGAGGAACTATACTAAAATACTAATTTTTGCCCCTTGCTGGTGTGCATCTGGCGCCCATTACTTAACCCATTTCTGCCTCAACTTCTCCATCTCTATCATTTTAATCTGTCTGGAAGGGTCATTGTAAGGACTCAACGAGATAATGCTTGGGGAAGCCACTGACCCACTGAAGGCCCCTCCCTGACACAGGGTCTTCCTGAGCAGAGCCCCAGCACCTTCGTACTGGATTGAAAACCAGAGGAAAACATCACCCTTCCCTTTGGAAATCCCTTTGTCCTTCTAGTTCTTTATTTCTCCTTCTGAGACAGCAGGGAAGGGAGCAGGGCACAACCATCGAGAGAATGACACAGCAATTTGCACAAAGACGGCAGAAAATTCAACTCCTAGTAGACCTTGAAGTCCAAGACAGTGGGAGATTTGACTTCCAGTAGACCTTGACCTTCATTATACACTGATTGTAATGTATTAGCATGGTGAATGGCACTCCCACAGGTGCCATGAGAGTTTCAAGGCTGACCATAAAAGGTCAAAAAGTGAGTGATGGCCCGGTTCCTGGGAATCCCAGCCCCTTCCCCAAAGTAGTTGGAATAATCCTCCTAGTCGCTAGCATATGAAGTTACCAAGCCCATAAAAGCCAACAACCCTGCACCTCATAGTCACACTCCCTTCTGAGTAAGATGGCCCGCATTCTGTCTATGGAGTGTGTTTCCAAGGGAGAATTTATTTCCTGCCTTCAGGCAGAAAGGGGGAAGTTTTTTCTACATCTACTGCTCTTTTTTTGAACTGCCTTCAGCTCAAAAGAGTTTTTATGTCAAAGGACATGTTTTGGGGTGACATATTCTGGTTTCCTTCTCATGGGGAGGAAGATGCCAAGGTTTCGGCCATCAGTGGCTGGCGGCGACGGATCTTGGCAGAGCTCCCGATGCCCGTCCCACATTTCTCCACTTGATTTCTCTCCCCAGGACTTTGGCTCTGGCCGTCCCACCCTCAAATCCCCAGCCTCACATCTCTTCATCTTCCTCGGCTTTCCGGACTCTGCAGCAAAGCCGCTGCTGGTCTTCTGACGGCTCACCTGCGGGAACGCCTCGGCGGGGCACCTCAGAAACTGAGAACCTGCTTCTCCCGTTTCTAAGGTGACGTGTGGGTTATTTGCCGTGCAGGTGTTTACACCACACACTCAGCAGCCACGTTGCTTCCTTTCTGTTAAACTATTGATTCTTTCTCTTGGCAGCTGAAGGGAGGCTTTGATGTGGGGATATGTTGTAGTTTCTGAAGGAGGGAGACGTGGGTGGGAGGATTTACAGCTGTTTGAAGAATTCCTCCGCCTCAGCGATTGTTCTAGAGGGAGGAGCCACTGGTGTATTTTCCCGGCTGCGGGCAGCTTTCCTGAACCCTGTTTCTCTCCAAGAAGGAGAGGAGGGAAACTGAAGTGCTTCCAAATAAAGATCTGAGTAATGAGATTGGATCTGAAGGGATTTGGTATTAAACTCCAAGAATTTCCAGATGCCATCCAGGGCACCGGCAGATTCTGGTCCTTCCGGGCAGGGGAAGGGGCTGCTCTGCGGGGGCGGGGGGGAGGAAGGGAGGTGTTTATTGGTCCCTTCTCCACCCCTTTTCCCTTTTACATTTTTCTGCCATGAAAGACTTCCGCAGTTGTGTTGCAGCAACTCTCAGCGAGTGAAGAGTGCTTTCTGGGGACCGCGGCTTTGTTAAGTAGATCTGCAGTGATACAGTAGAGATTTTAATGTGCAGCGCTGTGTTTTAATAGACTATTAAACTCCAGCATTACACATTAGTTGGCTATGGTGCAATTGCAGACATATCGAAGATGTGCTCTCGGGAAAGCACTATTTACTTTAATGGGGAGATGCAGTAATCGACTGAAAATCTCTGCAAAGAGAGCACAGGGGGAAGGGGGAGGGACCCAAGGGCGGTGACCTGGGCTGAAGCCAACCCTCTTCTCATTCCCAGTACCTGAGCCTGGGTTGGCAAGTCCTGGCTGTTTTGCAACCAACCCAGCACTAGCTGGCTTGCAGCTCCCCATTACAGAAGATTCGGAGAAAGCTGTGCGTTTCATAATCACCTGGTACCCCAAGCCCATTCTGATTGGCCTCAAGTTTGGAGTGACTTTGAGGCATGGGGTCATTTACGTTAGTTTATCAGGGACTAGAGCTTTCCTTTTCCTGGTTTGCTCTGTTCTATGGCCAGAGTGACAGGTGCACAAGGTAGTGATGTTCTTTAGAAAAGTCATTTTGCTCCAGGACTTTTCTCTTCTCAATGCCGGCAACCCAGCACACACTCACAGGCACGTGGTCACGCACACCAGCTTTTTGTAAGGAACTCAGCCTCTCAGAGTCTGTTCCCCTCTCATCCCTTCAGAGAAGGCTGGGCCTCATCTCTCCCAGGAGAAAACCAGCAGCTTTCTGATCGGCTGTGATGTCAGATGTGGACTCAGTAGCTAAAGGTTCGGATCCAGCTGGTACGCAAAGTAAAACTCTGGGCACGTTCCTGCCCATGGTCTTACTCGGCAGTAGAAATAAACCTTGAGAACAAGTCTTACCCAGATGAGAGCTGTGAACAGCATTTTCCAAAAAATCTCTCTTATCTGCTGTGCCTTTTCCTGCAGTGCCTTCCTGCAGTACAGCAACATTTAAAAACCAAATTGCAAATTCTAAAAAGAGGTCGGTGCTTTCTCAGGATCTGTTCCCCCAAACACACTCATTATGCAAACCCAGGCCCTCAGGAAGCCTGGAGGAGGCAGGAAGAAACAGAAAGACAAGGGAAAATAGCCCCCCCAAATCAGTAGTACAACAAGACTTCCCCATCTGCCTAGCTAGTTTGCTCATTCAGCCTTGGAAGTAATCGCTTTCTTACTTTCTTACTCACTCAGTGACATTTTATTCTGGGTGCACAGACAAGAATGTTAATTCCGTTGGTGCTCCCTTCCATGTGTTATGGAGTCAGGTGAAGGGCTCTCTTTTTCTTTTTTCTTTATTTTATTTTATTTTTTTAAATTAAAAAAAAATGAGGGGAGGTAATTAGGTTTTTATTTATTTATTTTAATGGAGGTACTGAGGATTGAACCCAGGACCTTGTGCATGCTCAGCGCACGCTCTACTGCTGAGCTATAAGCTCCCTGATCTTTTTCTTTTTTAGGTAGGCAGGTTGCCAGCCACAGGGTAGGATTGGCTTCTTACAGCCCTGGCCTGTCACCCCACCTTTATAGCTTCATCCCTCTGGAGCTTGGAGTCAATGACACAGACAAGAAGGGAGCTCCACCGACAGCTTCTTTAAAGCTTTTGAAAAAATATGTTATAAAAATAACATGCCTAAGGTTAAACAGTATTTCCCCCAACAGCACAGGAAAGTATAAAATATAAAGGAAAAATATTCTTCATTTATCTTCCCCCTGATCTAACTCCTCAAAGGGAGCCACCATGAACAACTCCAGTGTTTGGGTTTTTTTAAAATCATGTTTTAATCATTATTATGACTTTATAGGATATATATTCTTTGTTTCAACTCAAGAAGCTATCTAACATATAGCCATGCATAGCTACAGCATATCCTATGATGGAAAGAGACAGAAATGTACCTCTCCACCTTGGTTGTCCCTCTACTTCTTAAACTGGCTCAAGATCTCTAGGTAACACCTTAGAGCTAATTGCAATCTTGGCAACAATTGAGAGTGAGCTAAAAACACTTAGGTGAGGGGCGGAGGAGCTAAATAGGAAAGACTGGAGAGGAAGGAGGGAAATCCAAGAGGGGAGAGGGAAGGAGCTGTAGTGAATTTCTTTTACTGCATGGCTTTGTCTGGCCATGATTTTCCCCCGTTAGTGAAAGGATTATAGATGTAGGAAGGAGGAGAGCTTTGATGGGCAAGGTGAGGGCTTGCTTTAAGAACCTCTACTATCTTGCATTCGTCTCCATCCATTAAAAAACATGTCTATTCATGCCAGCAGTAAGTAGTTCGCTGCACCTTGTGGGAGACTGCATTAATGGCACAGTCCTCCGCCCCTTCTTGCGTCCACGCCCTTTGCCATGTGACTTTGCAGTCTCCTATTTTGCGGGTGGAGTGCAGTTCCCATCCCTGGGCTTAGCCTTGCATCGTTCCTCATTGACCAACAGGATATCAGCAGACCAAGCACAGGCGTGCTGCCTTGCTTCCTCATGTGCTTCTGACATCACCGTGAGAAGGACTAGCCCTCCGTTCCCAGAGGTATAGGACAAACCACAGAGCAGAGTTGTCCCAAGTGAGTGCAGAGGCACGAGCCAGCTGAGGGGAGATCAGCCAGGGCCAGCCTAGGTCAACTAGAGCCCACAGACCAGTGAAAAACAAAGGGTGATGGTGGTAGGCCACCGTTTTGTGACAATGCTAAATGGTACCCACGCCTACGATCTTCCAGGAACTATTCAGAACCCTGGAGAGAGCAGCAGGGAATACAGCTGAGCCACAACTCTCACGGAGCCGATGCTCCAATAGAGCACTTTACATACATGTATCCTTACACACTTGATCCTCCAGAGCTCAGGTGGCAATCCCATTTTGTGGATGAGGAAACCGTGCCTCGAAAGGGCTAACTTGCTTGCTAATGAGAACAACCTAGTAAGTGCCAGAGTTGCGATCTGAACTCAGATCTCTGACTCCAAGGGCTACACTTCTTCCACTGTTCCAAAGCAACCCCCGCCTTCTGCTGAAGTCAGCACCTCTCGTGGGAATTACAGAGGGAGCTGACCTGTGTGGGAGGACAGATGGGAGCTGCAAGTCTGACCCAAAGAGGACTGCTCTGTTATCGACAAAATGAGAAACAACTCTCATTTTTATCCCCTGAAATTGTTCCTCCTTGCAATTAAACCAAGCTCTGTTTACAAGTATTTAGTGTGATTCTAGAAATTACATTTTGAAATTATGCGAACAGAGAGAGAAGGCAGCCCACACAGTGAGCGATTTCTTGTGGGTAATTGGCTGCTGGTTCTGGCTCCAGTGATGCCTTCTCTTTTGGAGCATAATTAGTGATTTCAAAAGACACTGTTAGAAATGGCCCAGGTCTCTAAAGAAAGGCTTTTCTAGCTCTTAACATTAGGAGATCTACTCAAATCCATGCTGACAAATTTCCCTTTTTGTTTTTCTCCTTTTTGGAATGAACTCTCAAGCTATTTTCCAAAGCTTGGAAAGGATGTGGATGTATAGAAATCTCCCAGATATAAAAGAAATCATAGATTCCCATCAGAAAACTTAGACTCTCTTCCTTCCTTTCTTCTCCCCCTCCTTCCTTCCTTCTTTTCTTAATTTCTTAGAAAGACACAGAATATTTGGATATGAACAAGATGCATTCATTAAGATTAGGTTCAAAAGTTAAACAAAATGAAAGTTTATTTCTCTCCCCTATTAGGAAATCTTCAGGCAGTCATGGGCTGCTATGTTGTCCATGTGCAGCAAAAACCAGGCTCCTTCTATCTCTTATCCTCAAGGTCACCTAATGACTCAAGATGGCTGCTGGAGATTCAGCCATTACATCCACATTCAGGGACCAGGAAGGACGGCTAGTTCTTCCCAACTGAGTTAGTTACTTTTAAGGAGATTTACCTGAAGTCCCATAAAACCTTTCTACTTAAACACATTGACCAGAACAGAGGCCTGAAGCCCTATCTAGCTGTAAGAGAGGCTGGGATCAGTGCAGCAACCTATAGGGTTCTGTTGCTAAGGAGGAAGAGAAGAATGCATATTGGGGCAGGAAACTAGTTTCTGCCACAAATGTAACAATGGAGAAATGTGGACATGTAAACTGAATGAAGATACAGTTTGGTTGGTTTGAAACTAATCTCAGCATCAAGCCAGGAGCTTGGGATGTAAAAGAGCTTTATCTTTTGCCCCACTCTGTTCAATAGTGTTATCCATGATGCAGGTGAAGACTTTGAGAGCCCTCTGTCCATCTCTGCTGATGGCATAGACCAGGAAGTTTAGCTACTCTATCAGATAATAGAATCAGGATCCTGAAGCCCTGGAAAGGCTAAGGTACTGGGCAGGAAATAACAAGGGAAAATGTAACAGGAGAAAATGTAAAATTCGGTATTCAGATCTGAAAAACAAACTGCATGAGTGCAGGTTGAAAGAGACATGGCTTAGCTGCAGAGTTCATCCCTCTGTGTTAAAAGCGGGATAGGGCTCAGAAAAGATGTAATCGGATCTGGCCTTTGACAGGAAGGAAAAGGAAGCTAATATTTATAGAACACCGGAATATGCCACACCCTTTGATGGGCCCCCGGCAGTGGTTCTAGAAGATAAATGTTGCTGTCCCTTGCACCAGAGAGAGTCCCAGTCATGGCCCAGTTTCACGCAGCTTGTTCTCTCCTCTCTCCACTGATGTGCTGATTCTAGAAGTCCCGTTGTTTGCTGCTGGCCCAATTCCCTTTGTAGGGACCGCTCCGCTCCTTGGGGAATGAATTCTCACAGGCTGGGAGAGCACTTTAGCCGAGTAGTGTTAACAGCAACTAGTACATCAGATTAAGCAATTAGCACTCTTTGTCGCTTAGCAGAGATCGGGGGCCCAGAGGAACCACAGCAGAACAGATAAGGTACTAAGGGGAAAAAATGGGAGGGAGACACCCTGGGGAGCAGCAGAGAGTGGCGGAGGGAACCAGATGCCTGTGAAGAGGGAAGGGGCAGTGGAGACGGAGCAGCTCGGAAGACCCGCAGCCCCTTGGCAACGTCCTTCAGGACAGATGAGGAAACTGAGGCATGGGGTCAAACAGAATTTCCCAACTGATGTCTTCCAGCTGGCCAGCTCAGTGGTTCTGGGCTCTGGGTGCATATCAGAATAACCTGGGACTCTGAAACATGCCTAAGCTGGAGCCCCACTCCAGACCAATTGTATCAGACTGTGGGGAAGAGGTCAGGAACTGGTATTTGTAAAAGCCCCCGGGGGATCTACTGTGCACCATGGGTTGGGTGGGCTGCTCAGGCAGGAGGTGCTGGGCTGCCCTGGGAGGTGGGGGAGGCGTAGGGCTGGGCCCGGATTGGCCTGGGAATTTCGTCACTGTCAACACAGTCTTCTGCCCAGTTTCATGGCTTTGGGGGTGAAAGCAGTTTCTCATCGAAGGCTGAGAATCCCAGGAGAGTGAAGGATCGAAGATTCAGTCTGGCCTCATTATGTGTCTCCCGGGAAAAGACTGAATTCCCCTTTCTTCAGGGCCCACATCTAAAGCCCTCCCTGGCTCCATTTCTGCCTAGAATGCCCCACTCCTCCAGGAGCGGTCTTCACTCAGGCGGGTCTGAAGTGCCCACTCTTCCCTGAATTGTTCTCCAGTTTCAAGACAAGCAGGCTTTCTCCGTTTCTCTTACGATGCACGGCTGTGCAACAACCTCGGCACACTTACTCTTTGCTGTTGCCAACGACCCCAGCTTTTACACCTGTGCCAAGCAGATCGCCAAAGAAGTTAGCGAGACAAAAGGACTCTCGGGGCTTCCCCTGAAGATTCTAACTCCACAGGTCCAGGGTGGGCCTAGGAAGGGTGCTACTGAGAATACTGCCCACTCTGGCCAGGTTTGCCCCTTGGCCTACACAATATGGTACAAAATGTTAAGGAGGAACTCTCCTTAGAGTACAGTAGTTTTATGCAATTGTGTATGTTTGGATTACAGAGGAATCATCAGGCGTTCATATTTCTGCCCCAAGAGGAAAGGAAGCTGAAAATTAATTCTGATTTTATAGATATTCCATCTTAGATCTCTATGAGATAATATCATCATAGGATGTATGAAACAGGAACTGGCAAAATCGCCTCGAAGAGGACTCGAGTTCAGACCAAAACAGACGAGATTCTCTTTGACCTACTGACTGCAGGTTCGAATGTGTTCCCTGAGGAGGAGAAACTGGAAATTGATATCAGATCTCTGAGATATGGTATACAGAGCTGACTATGAATAAACATTGCAATAAAGCTTATATTTCTAGAATGTTCTTAGTCTAGAATGTGGGTTCAAGTGATTGTCTTTTTCGTTTGTTTGTTTTTGTTTTGGGGGGTAATTAGGTTTATTTATTTACTTATTTATTCTAATGGAGGTACTGGAGATTGAACCCAGGACCTTGTGCATACTAAGCATGCACTCTACCACTGAGCTGTACCCTTCCCACTGTCTTTTTCTCTTTGGGTAATATTTCAAGATTAAAAAAAAAAACACCACAGGCACTGATTATGAATATGTAGATTCAAATTACGGGCTACATTCAGACTATTATAGTCAAGATTTAGTGCCCAGGAAACCAGGAAAGCAGTGGTGCTTCCAGTCGACGTCCCCAGCTGGGCTGACCTGTAGAAGATCTGCCTCATGTTAGCCCTTGTGGGGCGCGAGCAAAGGCTTTGTCGGAAAGTGCACTGAATGTCACTTAGCCAGCTTTGCCCATGTGTCTGTGTTCATAGAGGCTTAAACTGAAAGTTCCTGGGGGGCAGGAATTAGGCTCTCTAGGTTTTCTCCAACAACTTGCATCAACTGGATGGTAATCCAGATTAGAAATATACCCTCTCACCAACAGACTGAAACCCAAGCAGCCCTTCTCCACTTCATCCCAGAACTCCATCATGGGTAGTAATCTTCCTCGTCTTCACTTGAAATGCTTTATGAGAAAAGGAAGATGAAACAAATACAGCCAATTGGGAGACAGAAAGCCTATGGTTAAAGCTGGATTGACCTACGTTCCTTTGGGTTGGGTAATTCAGTCTCCACATTTCTCTAAGAGCTGAATCTTGGCTAATTATTCCTCTGGGAGGATTATGATCAAGGAGTTGTGTTTGTGCAGGTACTAATTACTATATGTAAAGTAGATGAACAAGGTCCTACTGCGTAGCACAGGGAACTATATTCAACACCTTGTAATAACCTATAATGAAAAAGAATATGAAAAGGAATATGTGTGTATAACTGAATCACTGTGCTGTACACCAGAAATTAACACAACATTGTAAACTGACTACTTCAATTTAAAAAAAAAAAAAAAAAGAGAGTAGCTATGTTTGGAAGCAAAAGCAGGCAAATAAACATTTTATTTGTTGCATATGGAGACCCAAAGGGAAGCCAGGGGTCAGTGGGAGGGACCAGATCAGTAGAGAGTGGGGCCAACTTCTGATGGGATTTGAATTCCCGCTGGAGGTGGGATCTAGATCAGATCTCTGACTTAAAGTGCTGAGGGTGCTGGTCTTCATGCTCCGAGAGCTGACCCTTTTGCTCCCAAAGCTCCGTGGAAAGCAATCAGAACCACTTAAACCTGACATTTCTAAAGCTGAGAGCAGTCTCTTCATGTGCCTGTTAAAGTATTGATTAGATTTGCTCAGGAAGTTTTCTACCAGAGAGAGAGAACTGCCAAGGATGTTTGCATCTATTTTGAAGCTCCTGGACGTGCAAGGATTTGAGGTCCCCATAATGGATGTCCGCTTCTCCCTGGCACTCAGGGAAACCCAACGCTCCAGAGAGGTCCTTGAAACTTGCCCCTCAATGACAAGTTATTGGTTTTCCCAGAAGAGGCCTTGAATCTCCAACTTCCCTGCTTCTCCCCTGCGAAGCCCTCGTAAGACCCTGCTGCTAAATTTATTGTCCTTCATGGTGGGCTTTTGGAAGATAGGTGGATTCTAATCTCCTTGAGGACTCTCTTGCAGCCTTTAGCATTCCCCCCTTGCAATCCCCCACCCTCACCACGGCTGTCAAAGTGTGTGGTGTGCAGAAGCCCCTGCTGTCACCTCCATGGGGGAAAGAAAACTCAGGTGTGAAGTCAGAATGAGCCAAAGTGAGTGCAGTGGAGGAGGCTGCGCTGGGAAGAAGCTGGGACACTGGTCTTGAGCTGGAATCACACTTACCCTTTTAGGGCCATGAGGATGTTGTGAATATCCAGGGTGGACAGAGGGTTGCATAAAGAGCTTCCCAGGTCAAACTTTAGAGGTCAAATTTTAGAGGGGCAGATAATCAATTTGACACATTCCATGGCAGAAATCATTTGAAACGTTTTCCTAGATCAGGTATTTATCAATGCAGTAGGCCCTTCAAATGAGGAAGAATAAACAAGTCACTGGTAGGTAGAATTTAGATAGTCTGTAAAATCTCTGAAATCATAGTCAAAATCATGGGTGGGGTCCATAGCTTTTATCAGAATCTCAAAGAGGAATATGGTGCTTGGAGGTTTCAGAACCACTGAATCAATGCCTCGTGCATTTGGCATCCCTACCCAGCCCCTAGCCACCAAGAGTCTTCTGGGAAATCAGAAATAGATCCACATCGGGATAATATCAGTGCTGAGAATACTGCCCAGCCCAACCTCGTCCCCTTAAAAGTCTACCCCTAGTGGGAAAGCCGTCCTAAATAAAACAGGAAACATAGAAATTATGAAAGAAAATATAGACTGATTTTATTATGTAAAACAGAAATGTTTTTATACAGAAAAAACACTATCAACAAAATTAAAAGCAAATGATAGCCTCATAAAAATATTTATAATCTGTATAGTAAAAAGTGGATATTCTTAACATGCAAAAAAAGTTTAAAACTTGGGAAATGACCTGAAGAGTTTATTTATAGAGGAGGATATTGAAACAGGAATAAATAGGAAGACCCACAAACCTCCCTAGAGATTAGATACATACAAATGAAAACAGAGATACATTTCCCACCAAATAGATTAGAAAAATGAAGATCAATAATGTCTAATGACTAGTCATAAACTGTTACGGGAATATAAACTGGTGTAATATTTTCAGAGAGAAATTCTACAGAATTGAATTCTACCCAATTAAATTTAAAATGCATATAATTTTTGATCCAGAAATTTCACTTATAGGAATGTATTCCCCACAAAATTCATGCAAGTGTGTACAAAGTTTGCTAAGTTGGTATAATAGGAAAAATCTGATAGTGACATAAATATTAATTCATAGAATAATTCATAATACATTATGGTTGATCCATGCTGTAGAATACCATGCAGCCATGAAAAAGAACAATGTCCCTCTGCACGTACTGACATGGAAGCAGGCCTATGTTATGTTATTGCACTTAAAAAAAAAAGAAATGTATGCCCATATATGATTCTATTTTTATCTTTATTATAAACCACAAAACAGTGTGCATATGCGTGAATAATGTGCGTGTGTTCATGGACACACAAGTCTGATGGGCATAGCCAGAGTTCTGGAAAAATACATATTTATCTATTAAATTATCTACATAATTTATCTATTAAATTTGTCTCCCTGTGATGTTGCGGAGTCACTTTTAAAATCAGTTTTCAATGTATTGTTGAATTTTTTCAGTCTCCATTTACTACTTTGTAATTATAAACAAATAAACAAAACTCTCCTTAGGAATGCATCCCAGCCCAGTTGTGATATGGTTTGTATAGATGCTGCCTTGACCCAGTTCTGAGACCCTGGCTACAGACTGGTCTGTTTCCCTTCTTGTGTGGACAATTAATTTCACACCTCCAATCACCTTGATGGGGCTGTCACACTCCAGGCCACTATTCACCTGCCCTTATCACCCAGGGCCAGGTACCAGACAACCAAGGACAGCCCCTAAGCCCCAGAGCCTGGTGAAATTACCCAAACGAGCCAGTCCTAAGTCTGCCTTCCCTGCCTCACATGTTCCTTCCCACGGAAGCCACAGTAAAGGCTCTCGCCCACAGTTTTGCTTTCTCTCTCTGCCTTGTCATCGACGCTGGTGCTTCCTAGAGTGGTCCGGCATGGTGCACTGTGTTCTTCCTGGAGAACTCTGAGTGTAATAATCTATACAACTCTTCCCAGCATCTCCCTCTTGATCTGCACCTGGTCTCACCATATCTCACCCAAGGTAATATGGTTGAAATAGGAGTAAAACATACTTGGACATGTTTTCAAGGCATACCCCGTGGATGGATGCCCAGTGCTTCCAGAACTGCCCTCAATTTTATCTGCCTTTGCTGGCATCTCCCCTTGGCTTCCACACTCCTGATCTTTGCACAGAATCTGGTGCCTTTCCTCCCAGGGCCCGCACCTGATGCACTTTGGCTCCGTTTCCTGGCTCTGACTTTTCCTCTCCCATCTGGTCCAGCATCTCAGTGGAGTGGTCATTGGCCAATGACCTGCTGTCCAGGCAGGCTCCCACCAAACACAGCCCAGCTTCATGGGCCATCTTCTAGCAAACTTGACCAATGAAGAACAGAGACAGAGCAAAACTCAGAGGCTGTTAGACCTGGAATAGGCTGAAACTGGGGTCAGAAAGCAAGCAGATGGATTGTTGCAGGGTTGGCAGCCTGGGAAACCAGCAATCACCAGCAAGCCCTCCGAAGCCTGTCCTGTAAGCAGAAACAGAAGCACATGTGGATGCTGGAGCTGAAGTGAGCAGGCTTATGGACACACTGAAAGGCAAAGCCAGTTAGAGGCCAAAATGGTGCGCTGATGGTCAGGGAGCAGCCCACCCACAGAAGAGGCAGTGCAGGTAATAAAGAGCAGCAAGCATGACTTCAGAAGACCTGGGTTTGGTCCCTGGTTCTGCTGATGCTGCCAGAGCTGCACAGATGAAGGCACTTAGAGCTTTTTTAAATTAAATTTAATTATTTTTTTATTTTGGGGAGGAGGTAATTAGGTTTATTTATTTATTTTAATTTTTATTTTTTTTAATGGAGGTACTGAGGATTGAACCCAGGACCTTCTGCATGCTAAGCATGTGCTCTACCACTGAGCTGTACCCTCCCCTTCACTTACCTTATAAGTTCCAATTTCTTCATCTGTACAGTTGAGCATAATTCTGCCCACCCAGGCCCATCTCATCGGACATCAGAAGTGCTCAGGGTGTGGTGGCATTTGGCCAGAGGTGGGGAGACACTGCTGGGATGGGAGAGGAGGCGCACTGACACTTGATTGGGAGTGACTTTCAGTTTCTTCCTCTCCCTTTATGTTCTGGCCTCCACAGACCCTTCAATGTCACAGTCCTCCCTCAAACACCCTCTGCCCCCCATCCATACCAACTCTCCTCCCACCCCTCTTTGGGGCTGCTAAGAGCCATGTGCCTGAAGCCAAAAGCTCAAGGCCAAGAGATGAACTCCCCAGGTCAGCTCGTCACTCCCTCCTGTTCACCAGTCCCTCAGGATCTCCAACAATTTCCATTATCAGCAGACACGGCGCTTCCTGGTGGCGCACTGCTCTCACACAACTGAAATTTGCGGACAAGAAAAGCGCAGCTGTTCCGCAGCACTAGCTGGGCAGGAGGCTGGCAGTGGAGGGCCACACACCTTTTGGTCGCAGCTTGTGTGCTGGGACCTCTCTCCATTTTATGCATTGGGGTGTCTCAGAATTTTCCAGGATGTGGGAGGAACCGTGTTGCTTCCTCTCAGAATGATGGGTGTCGGGGAGGAAGAAATTTTCCTCTGCCCTTCTAGGTTCTTCTGGCAGGCCTAAGAATTAAATTGACATGAGACATTAACAGGAGAAAATCACACAAAAGTTTAATGACACGTATATACATGGAAGAGATCCAGGAAAAGTGAGTAACTCGCCAAAATGGCCAAAACTCTCATCTCTCCCCCTCCCCCTTAGCAGAGGCACTGGGAATTGAATCCTGGATCTCGTGCATGCCAAGCATGTGCTCTACCACTGAGCTATACCCTGACCCCCACCCCCAAAACTCCCATCTTAAATATCATTTTCAGCTAAAGTCAAAAGAGAGTGCTGAGATAGTGGTTTGGGACTTCAGAGGGGAGGAAGGCAATTGACGTGGAGACGGGAAAACAAATGCTTGGTAAACAAGTGTTGGCTGGGCCAGTCTGAGACCGTGGGGCACAGAGAGGAATTTTAGCAGATTTGCTAGGTTCCTCCCATCTACACACCTAGAGTATCCACAGTGACGGTGCCATTTCCAGAACAGCTTCTCTGTCTACATTCTTTAGGCAGTTAGGGGGAAGGTCAAAGTTTCTTCCAGAGTCTTTTGGGACTTGATCGTTTTCAGCTCAAAATAATCTGCATGCCATAGAGACCGCTGGGGTGACAAATTGTCCCCCTCCACTGGCAAGGGTGGAAGGGGAACCCCCAGAGTCTCACCTCTGGTGGCCACTCAGGAGGTGTGCTAAAGGAGAGGCAGGGTGAAGCTAGCCTTCCTCTGCGATTTTGCACTCTTCTGCTGTCTCTCAAGCTCTCTTGGGGCTAGCTGGGAGCACTGGTCCCAGGGCTCTGGGTGAAAAGCAGCTCAAACTCCACCTCTCATCTCCCTGTCCAGTCACTGTTCCTTGAGTCACCGCGGTGGGCTGCTGAGAGTGCCGGCTCCCTTCACAGCCCGACGTGGTCCCAGACCAGCCAAGGGCCATGGTGGGTCACAGTTTCCTGACAAGCATCAGGGATCTGGAGAATATGCTGCCAGAGAATCGATTCTTGTCTGGTCTAGGAAAGAATTCAAAAGTGAGGCACAGTAAAGGGAAAGTAGATGTATTCAGGGAGATACACACTCCATAGACAGAGTGCTGACCGTCTCAGAAGGCAAGAGAGAGAGTGACCGCAGGGTGTGGGATTGTCAGTTTTCATGCACTTGGTAAATTCATATGCTAATGAGTGGGAGGATTATTTCAACTACTTTGGGGAAGGAGCTGGGATTTCCAGGAAGTGGGTCCCTGCCCACTTTTTGACCTTTTATGGTCAACCTAGGAACTGTGATGGCGCCTGTGGCTGTGCCATGAGGCTCAAGGTCTACTGGAGGTCGACTCTTCTACCATCTTGGTTCTAACCAGTTTGTCCTCAGTTGCTGTGTCATTCCTTCTGTGCCCTGCCCCCTCTCTCCTGTCCCAGAATGAGGCAAAACCAGGTGCCAGATGGGGGGAGACACGTCATTCTGAGTCTCCCCACTCACCCTTCCAACCTTTTGTCTTCCTCTTCCATTGTTCCATAATCCACCACCTTCCCCCTACTCTCAACCCTGCAGACCAGACTGTCAGGACACAGGACAGATAATAAAAGGCCTCAGCCATCTTCACCACAGGGAATTATCCCATCTGTTCTTTTCTGACTTCAGCTTGAATTTGCTGAGGCTTCTCCATCTAGACCTATGCCATCCAATAGGGTGATCACCAGCCACATGTGTGACTATTTACATTTGAACAAATTAAAATTAAATACAATTCAAAGTGTTCAATAGCCACTTGTGGCCAGTGGCCACTATATTGGACGGCAGAGAAACGGAACAGCTCCATCACTGCAGAAATTTCTGATCTAGGCTTCCTATCCTGACTCTTCTAGCTCCAGCCTCCCGTCCCTCCTTATTCCGATTTCTTCCTAGTACACACAAAAATCACAATTCCTTTCTATCTAGACCTCCTCCCTAGATGAGGCTTCACTCACCTCTATGTAAGGAAAGCTCCTTCAAAGTTTTTCCTGCACTGAAGGACCAGCCCCCCACCTTCGATCTGAATTGCACTTCTCCCCTGAAATGCTGGAGCACTGGAGTGATTTCTCTTTTTCTTTAGGGGAGGGAGAAAGCTAGTGTCCATGGGGGACATCCAGCCGATGGCTAGGGAAGAGTCTCAGGGTTAGACTCGGGTGAGCAGTCAGGAAGGTTCTGTGGTTAGACACTGATGATCAGAGCTGGGCTAGTCAGAACCAGGCATGTGGGCAAAGCATGAAGGACCATATCCCAAAATGCACAGACTGAGGTGGAAATGAACAGAGACGTCAGTGGGTCCACCTCTCTCTTTGGAAGAGAACTCTGAGCTGGAGAGACAACCCGTACAGTTAACTAGGAAAAGCCGCAAATCTGTGTGATGCTGGCGTGTGGGCACAGATTGACCAGGAATGGGTGATGAGCAACTTGAAGAAAGAAGAATAAAGGCCTTACCAAGGGAGTAAGTGCATTTCAGAAAAAGTTTCCTCTAGAATGGAATTATTTTAATAAGTGCCATTTGCCTTTTGACTTCCAGCATGACATTGGAAAGTTACTCTTAAAAATGCAGCAAGAGTTAAAATACACGAATGTTTGTGTATGTAGTTTAACTAGGAAAAAAAAAAGTCCAGTAACTTTTCTTTATTAAACTCTAACATCAATGCTCATCTTGGAAACGATACATTGTTCTACTCAAAATGAAAGCAGCGATGAGCACATAGTAAGCAATCAATAAGCCCTTGTGGATTGATTGAAAGTAAATCACAAATAAAAAAACAAATTAGGAGCCCAGACTCTGCTGACCATTCCCTCCCCAGGCTAATGAGCTGTTTACTTCGCCGGTGATGGTCTCTCGTTAGGGGCTGTTAGTGCAAAACGGTGCTCATTGAGGTTGGGTCTGGGCGCATCAGCATGAGAGATCAGTCTATCTCTCAGGTGGTGGTGACCGCAGAGCTAGGATGGCAGGCACAGAACCCCAGTTCTTTTCATTTTCACAGTGGGCTGTGACTTCATTCATCAGCTCCTTAAAGGAGGAAGTCTACGACTGGCATTGCAGTAAGTGGAGCAGAGCAGGTCCCTTGGGGCAAGCCATGGGTTTGAAGGGCAAAGAAAGAGGCACTTGCTGGTTAGGAATTTCAAACCAGACAGTGTAGTCTGGAAGTGGGAGCTGTGATTACTTGGATGGAATGTAGCTGGTGCGCATAATGATATTGTGGAGCCAATAACAGCAACAATTGTGATGGGCATTTGTTGTCTTTGTTCTGTGTCCACTTCTCCTGCTTCTGATGAAAGCGACCCTACAGGTTGCTTTTGGGGGTGAGGGGGGCAATGACGTGTCCCTTTCCTCCCCTGCTATTAGTTAAAGCACAAGGCTCAGCAGCCATAACTAAGACTCCAAAATGGAGTGTCTCAGACTTTAAGACAGAACGTTAGTTCTCTGTCATGTAACATTCCAGAGCCAGTAGACAGGCTCTGCTCCACCATCATCCAGGGACCTGGGCCAGCAGGGCGGGCACGACAGCCACCGTCAGTGCCTGGCTTCCAGGGCGGCCTCAGTCTTTGCCACGTGCATCCTGCAGGAAGGAAAGGGAGCCTGGAGGAATGTGGCCTTGTGGGTGGCTACCTACTACTTGGACTCAGATTCCATTGGAGCAAACTTGACTATATTTGGCTTCAAGGGAGTCTGGGAATTGTAGTTTCTAGCCAGGCCCCACATGTGCCAGCCATTACTCCAGGCAAAAGTTGAGCACATAATCCAAGCTGGGTAAAGGACTCTCTCCTTCAAACACGCTCCTTAGAAATTTTAATTTTGAGCAGAGTGCCAAGAAGCACGAAAATGGTTGGAGCCAATCCTCCCCAGTGGCAGAGCCTGTCACCTAGGCTCTCGGAACTGCGCTAATTCCTGCCTGATTTTTCACCTTTCCCCAGTGCACAGCTGCCTCTCCCCTCTCTGCTCAAGCTAATGAGAGTTGGTGTTCATTATTTGCAAGAAAGACAGCAATTGATGCAACTACCTCTTGAGAACCACCTACTGCTTATCTCAATAACAAAGATTTCTTGTGTACCTACTGTGTGCTGGCCAATGTTCTAGGCAGTAGAATACACTGATGAGCAAAACGGATCATGACCCTACCTTCAATGAGCCACCTCTTCTGATTTCCTGCAAGCAAAGCTCCTGGTTCAGGGAGCTCTCCTCTGTTTCTTGGGTGGGAGGCTGAAACTGCAGGTCACACTCAGCAAGTTTCCCACCTGGGCGAGTGAGTACACGTGATTATCAATACCCCTTGCACTTTCCTGGAGCATTCTCGCTTTCATTTTGCCTTGTGTTTGTGTTTGCCAGATGTAAATTAATTGCAGTGCATCCTACAAGTGAGTTTTCCCAGGGCAGCAATTTGACTATTGCACTGCGGCCTCGACATCCCTACCAGCTACAGGCTTAATGTTGGTGACAAGTTTGAATTTGCATATTAGCAGGCATCAGTGTGCTGCTTTCCGGTGAACCCAAAGGAGAATTCCATCTCCCCTCAGGCTGTTATTACGGGCATCCAGTACTTAGGAGCACATTCAAAAACAGATGCCTTCATTAGGGTCTCCCCTTTACCTCATTGTCATGCAAATCACCCGAATCAAGGAGTTGGAAAATGTTGGAGAGGTGACCCTAGAGCATCTTAAAGAAGTAACAAGTCAACGTACAGGGCATTCCTTGATTAATTGGGACTGCTAGGAAAACACTGCCGGCTTCCGCCAATGGGAACTTGCTGACATCAAATTATCTTTGAGTACCCTCCAGTCATGTGCGAAACTCCCTCTTGCTACTTCTGTCAATTCTTTTTCCTACTTTTTTTGGGGTTTTTTTTTTTTTTTGAGGAGTGGAGGTGGGACTTGAAAAAGAAGTGGGACTTGGAAGGAGTTGCCAACTGCAAACGTTCAAGCTAATTAGCAGGGCGCTGGGGACCAGGCGGGCCGTGAGGGTGCCGGGGCAATGTGGGAGTGGGATGGACCAGTGCGCTTAATCCTAGCAGCCTAACAGGTTTCAACCCTAAAGATACGTGGTAGAAAGATGGCATGAATAATTCAGTGAGCACGAGGTCCTGAACCCACATTTTCTCTCATAAAGAGGAAAGCCAGGAGCCTCGGATACCAAGTCTGAAACCTATCAGAGCTAAATCTCCCTCTTTCAGAGTTTCTTACTAAGTGCTGTGTAGGTGTGAAAAGCCTTATTACCATGTAATTTTGTTGGGAGCAGACTTCCAAGTACCTGCTTTACTTTATATTCACACACACAAAAAAGATCAAAATGCATTTTATTTCCTAACAATAGCCAATTTGGCTATAATTATTGTAAAATACTGAATTTTTGAGGCAGAGCGCCCAAGTGACTCCCTACATGGCTCCCCTCCATACGTGAATATCTTCTTATTTATTGCCTTCCCCATAATGAACTTGGAGATAAACAACAGAAAAAGTAATTTGGGTTGTTGTGTTTTTGTTTGTTTTTTTTTTTTTTTTTTTGACAATGCTGAACCTTTGAATAGAGAAAATCACACAGTTGAACACAGAGCGCAGTCCTGTGTGGTAAGTGGTATCCATGGCAACCAATAGATTTTATGCTAAGTCTGGCCTTTAAAAACATTTCACGTTTACCACTGAGAAAAAGATGGCCTTGATTTAAAAATGATACAACAAGTACCTCGAATGGGCATGCTTTCTGCTCTGGGCTGCAAACACAATTAAGAGGCATCTCCTCGGTACCAAATCACCTCAATAAGATCTATGCCATCCTGGAGGAACATCAGAGCCTGCCTGAAAAACAGAGAAAGAGGTTGGACGTGCTGTATTCTGCTGCAGGGGCTGAGGCAGTTTGTTTTTCACTTGTGTTCCTTGTGTTTAATGCCAGGAGTAAAAAAAAAAAAAAAAAAAAAAAAAAAAAAAAAATTAGGGAGTAAAAATAGCACGTGGGCCTCTTATCTTAGTCTGTGATCATGGTGACTGTGAAAATATTATGGCCTGCTTATCTTGGGAGCAGCTCCAATCACACCCGCTTATTATAACTCAGAATAATGGATGGAGAAATATCTGCCATACCAGCCTCGGACCGAGCGCTCCAAATTAGTTTCTGTTCGCATTTAGAACTTGGGGACCCAAAATGGAACGCAGCCGTGGCAACGAGAGGATGTCGCCCTAATGATGCACTTGAAGAAAACCAGAAAGGAAGAGTCCCCATCTTTAAAAAGAGGAGAGAAATTTGATCAACAGTGCACTAAAGGAAGGAAACAATTCATGTCTTGGAGAGGCGTTCGTTTACTAAGCTGCTTGTAGCTGCTCTGATAGCTTCCTGAAGACGGCATTTCTGTTTCCTTTTTCAAGATGGGTTGTCTGTTATGCCTCAAAATGGGATGATCTTGGCCATATCAAGTCAGAGAAACCTCGACCTCCTTCCTCTGAAGGTGTTTTCAGCCGGAGTGTTTTTGCAATGGGCTGAATTGTGTCCCCTCTGCCAGATTCACGTGTGGAAGCCCTAACCCCCATACCGCAAAACATGACTTCCTTTGGAGAAAGGGCCTTTCAAGAAATGATTAAGTTAAAATGAGGCTGTTAGTTGGGGTCCTAATCCAATCTGACGGATGTCCTTATGAGAAGAGGAAATTTGGACCCACAGAAAGACACTAGGGGTGTGCGTGCGCAGAGGGAAGTCGATGTGAACACACAGGGGGAAGGCAGCCGTCTGCAAGCTGAGGGGAGAGGCCTCAGAAGAAACTAAACCTGCAGACACCTCCATCTTAGATCTCCAGCCTCTGGAACAGTGAGAAAACTCACTTCTGCTGTGTAAGCCACCCAGTGCGTGGTATTTTGTTGCAGCAGCTCTGGAAAGCTTATACCACTGGGGTGGGAGAGGGGCGTCCTCTTACAGAAAGGACAGCTTCTCCGAAGGTGAAGGTGTTAACCAGCTCACCGGGGCAGGAAGGCAGGGTTGAGGAAAGCATCAGCCTGTTTTACCTTCTCTGCAGTGTTGGGTTTCAGCGGCGGGGTGGGCGGGGTATCAACTACATGAATACCTCTCCTACGTCCTCTGACTCAGCATCCATATTTGTCAGTGGCAAACAGGACAGTTTTGTAACACCTCGCCGTGGGCAATGAGGAATCAAGGGGGCTTTCTGAGTCATCAACATTCTACACAGGCGAAAGCTCACACTTCCTTCATACTGCCAAATACCTGAGGACTGATGGAGACCCAGGAGGGTGGTGATGCCAGAAAGGCTGGGGGATGATGGGGAGGACAGGGCTGCAGTTTGTTCCTTTTATTCACCAGCTTTGCTTGACGCCCGGGCCTCGGGCCCAGCACCACACATCAGCCACCTGCCCGAAGGCACGCGCCATTCATCTTTGTGGGATAATTTCCTTCTCTCCGACCGCAGAGAGCTCTGGGCTATCTTTGGCCAGGGAAAGAATGTTGACTGTTTGACACACTGAAACATAAATCACTCTCTCTAGGCCTTGTTAACTTTTACTTATAAACTGTTTTAATGTAGAACTGTCAGGACCTGGTGAAAATAATGGGTGGTGACAGGTTCAGGATTAAAATCTTCTCAGGTAGTTAGGATGGTGAGTTAGGTTATAAATTGCTTTTAAAGAGCTGAGGCATGGACTGTGAGTTTCATATACCTACTCCAAATGGACATCAATGAGGCAGCTGGGACAAGTACAGGCTAGTAATTCATCTTAATTATTTGTCAGCAAAGCCATCATAATAAGAGATGTCTTTCATTTTGATGAAAATGACCCTTGGTAATCTCCAAAGAGTCTTGTCTGAAAAGCACCATTGAAGGGAAGAAGGTGAGTCTTCTGGGGCTTGGGATTTTGTGCTTCAAGCAAAGAGCTAGAATCAGAAAAATATACCAATGGATGAAGAGCTACAGCTCGAGTGTCCAGTTAGAGATGCACCCATAATTCTCTCAGAGGACCTCATTTGCTTCAGCACCAAGGCATCAGTGGGCTCTTATTTTTTCTCGGAACTTATTAGAGCTCAGGACTTACTGGACAGGGATGGCTTTTACTCACTGGGAGGCGGGGCTTTGAGGAAGGACCAGGACCTGCCACTACACCCCAGAGCGGAGGCATGGATTGTGGAATATAGAAGTTCAATGAACAGACAAAGCAAAGAGCAGCCATCTCCAGCCCTAGAGAAACAAACTGCTTTCTTAGGGGTATATACCTGAAAAGGGTGTGTGGATGTCCAACAGGGGAAGGAGACTTGACTGGGACCCTAGGCAAGAACCGGGCTGAGCACAAGGTGGGGAGAGAGGAGCTGACCCACAGCCTTTAGAACTCAGGCCCACCCCCACTGATGCTGTCCCTCTGACAAGAATTTCTCAGTGCTTGGGGAACTCACAATGGTCACACAGAGGCACGCCAAGAAGTCCGACTCTCAGAATCTTTTATTCACTCATTCATTCTACACATATTGTATGCCTACTGCATGCCCACACTCTTTCAGAGCCTGGGATATTTCTGTGAATAAAACCAACAAAACCTGTCTCTTCGTGGAATATACCTTCTAGGGGGATCAGTTACTCCATGTCAAGACTCATCCATCAAATGGGACCAAGGCTGCTTCTGTGGTTTGTTCCTTGAGACGAGGGCTGCCTGGGAAGGGGAGCCTCAGGCAGTGGGAAAACACCTGCCAGGAAATGAGCTGGAAGGATGGGCTGCCTCAGAGCCACACATCCTCTCGGGCCGATGCTTCTGGGTGGAGAAGCCTTTCTGCACCTTGGAGAAGCTCTACAATTCAATAACAGTTCACTAAGATGTTTCTGACTCTTGAAACATGTAACTATAGCTACAGACAAACTGCATTACAGGGCTTCCGAGAACCATCTGCTAGACTTTAATTTGTTTCTGAGGACTGAGAGGATTATAAATCATGCAATAACCCATCTAGGAACATTCTTGCCTCCATATTTGCAGCTAAAAAAAAAGGCATGGGATATCATCAACTTACTTTACCATTCTTTTCTTGGTGAAAAGAAAAGAGAGGTCCTTGTTCAGGATCTCTCACTAATGGATGGAAACAATGGAATTTCATGAATACAGTGCACAATTCTACTGTATGCAAATAAAGTTTGCAAATATACTGTATGCAAATATAGTTTGAATATTGTTTAATAAATTTGAAATACTGTTCCATAGGAATTTTTAACAGGTTTTTTCTGTATTAACTGTGTAAGACTATATCATATCATCCCAAAGAGTCATTAGCAGACTCTCAGAATCATGACTGAAGAATGTACCACATGAACATGTAAGACTGAAGGATAAAATTATGCAGGAAAGATAAGACTTCCAGCCCACTCTTCGCAGGGAATGCACTTTAGATTGTATTTCTAATAGTCAGATCCTCCATTTAGCAAACATTTGTTGGGCACCTGTATTGTGCCAAGCCCAGTCCCCTCTAGGAGCTCCCAATTTAAGAGAAAAGAAACATGTAAACACAGAATCTCTAAAATAGGTTATGCTATAAAAAAGTATATTTTAAGGTACCATGGGTACACAAAAGTGGAAGCCCTTAACTCTGCCTGGCATGCTTCCCAGAGTAAAGAACATTTGTACATTCCTTGAGGAATTCCCAGCAACTGCAAAAAACTTATGTAAAAGTCAGAGAGGGAAAGAAAGGGCCTGGAACATTCTAGCAACCTCAAGCACAGCATTGAGGCTGGAGCCCAGGGTTATATGAGAGAGTGATGAAAGATGAGGCTGGAAATATTGACCAAGGCCAGATCCTGGCAGGTCTGGTCAGCTATACTGGGGAATTTGGACTTAATCTTAAAGACAAGAAGCAGCGTTTGGAGAAAGCTTACTTTCCACTGATTCACCCACCCTTGCTCACTCCATCTTCTCTGAAATAATGGGATTTCAAGACAGTGCACTCCGTGCCCCTGACAAGTTGGGAACTAATGTATCCGTCTGAGGATTAAGCCTTGTCCTTTGCTTACCTAGAGATGATCATACCAAGTGAAGTAAGTCAGACAGAGAAAGACAAGTATCATATGATGTCGTTTGTATGTGGAAAGCAAGCAGGAAGGAAGGGAGGGAGGAAGGAAGGAAGGAAGGAAAGGAAGAAAGAAAGGAAGAAAGGAAGGAAGGAAGGAAGGAAGAAAGGAAGAAAAGATACAAATTTTACTCATAAGCCAGATATAGACTCACAGACCTAGAAAACAAACTGTGGTTATCAGGGGAGGTAGGGGGGGTAAGGAATAGATTAGGAGTTTCCGATTAATAGATACACACTACTGTATATAAAATAGATAAACAACAAGGATTTACTGTGTAGCACAGGAAACTATGTTCAGGAGTGGGCTGACAGCCAACTAGTCCATGCTGTTTTTTCATATTTCTCTCTGCTCCTTGGCACTTTAAGAAAAGTCATATTAAAGAGTAATGTCCAGGAAATATTTTTCTTTAGATCTTGCCCAAATGACTTTCAGATGTGATGAGATGGCATGCTGTCTTATTTAACAAGTCTGGAAATGAGGAGTGAATGAGTCTATACTATTGGAGAATTTTGAAACACTTTCTTTAAATGGCACCCATTTGTTTTATATGGGATGGGATGAAATTTAGCAAATCAAACATGCCTTTCGATATGGTGAAGATTGGAATCTGTTGACTGAACATTTCTACTTGGACTCTCATAGTTTTACTTCAAACATCCATCAATTGCTCTGGGTGCTTGAAGTTTTTCTCTAACTGCCACTTGCTGACTTCTACTGTGGAGGAATGTGGAAAGAGAAGGTGTTGGGTGGGTTGAAAAGAGACCTGTCAATTTTCTCTTTTCCATGCTGGGCTCTGACAGTGTCTTGATTTGTAGGGTGGGACAAAGCACTTAACCGTTGTGTCTCCAAACGCAAATGATGAATTCCATTCCATTTACATTGTTTATTAACAGATAGGAGTTGCGTGTGATTAACTGCACTGTTCCCTCATTTCTTTGACCTTAAGATGCCAGCCTCTCAAGGGGTTGCTCTACAGAGACGTACAGCAGTCAGAGCCTTAAAGGAAGTGAGCAAATGCTCAATGGATGATAATGGTGAGGAGAAAACTCACCTGACTTCTCAGCAAATGCCAAACTCCCTGCAGGACGACAGGTGCGGAAGGTGAGCCCTACCTACTTTGGAGAGCAGGAGGAAGTGATGGAAAATGGAAAGGAAGGTGGAGGTTCACTAAAGCTGAATCTACTCTACTTTTCCATAGGAAAGCCACTGATAATAACTCAACTGGTTCAAAATCAAATGGCAGGTCAGATCTTTGATGAATTTCAAGAGATTAAATCAGCTATGTGCAGTTGACACTTGGCCACTAAGCCCAATGGGAGTTCTTTGACCTGGCATCACCGTCAATACCTTGGCAGATGAGGAGAGAAGCAAAGAAGGCATGAAGAGTCTAGCTATCTATTTTCCATTCACTTTATGAAGCTCTTTTCATGTTGCTCCCAAAGTCTTCCACACACAGCAGCAAAGGATACTTCTTTATCCCCAATGCCTGATAAGATGAACTACCATTCTTCTTTGTGTTTGTGTGTGTTTCTGAATCCACATGAAATTATGGGGAAATATTTAGGGCTGGTTCCCTAAAGATTTAGGCTTTCCTTGAAACCAGCATTTTCTAAAACGTGTTCCCCCCCCAAAAATACTAGTTTCCAAGATGCTCTTCAAATTAGAATTCCTTGATCAAGTAAGTTTGGGAAACGCTTCCACAATTTATTTCCTAAGTGTTAGGGATACAGTGATGAACAAGTCATTCAATGCCTGGTCATAGCATAAGGTAAGGTTGGAGAAAAGGCAGAGACAGATCATGTAAGGTCTTGTAAACCATGGTAAGGACTTTGGCTTTTATGATTAGAACAGGCAGTTACTGGAAGATTTTAAGCAGCGTTGAGCCGGTGCATAGTGGAATATCAAGAGGAAGACATCTATAGAGCTTTGTTTAATCCAGTTATTCCAACCTATTTGACTTATAATATCTATTAACACATTAGGAAACATAATTTTGAACTAAAGAGGAGGATTCCTTTATTCCATTTTGATGTCCTTGCCCATTATGCCCCTTTAATATAAAGATGCTGCTCCTGGACCAGGGTTTTCACTGCAAAATTGTTCCAATTTGGAAACTTAGCTACTTCCATGCTTTTCCCCAACCCTCTGTTCACAATGCTGAGTTATTCTTATTTGGATACATCAGTTTATTCCTTGTATTAGATAGGGTAGGATAACTGCTGAAATTAACAGACCTAGAAAATACATACTGGCTCAAACACCGTAGAGGTGTATTTCTTGTTATGTTATAACTGCACAGGGCAGGTGAATAAGTCAGCCAGTATCCTTCCTCCATACAATCATTTGGGGATCCAGGCTGATGGAAGTTTGCCATTTTCAGTACATGGTTTCCAAGGCTCCCCTGGGGCTCATCTTCATTCTGCCCAGACAGTAGAGGAAGAGAGCATGGGGGGGAGTGGTGATGGGCTAGGGCTGGAAGACAACCAACATGTCTGCTCACATTTAGAACTAGAAATAGTCACATGACTCCACCTGGGTGCAGAGAAGTTAGGATATGTGGTCCTTGGATGAGCAGCTACCTTCTAATGACATTCTACATTATGGAAGGGTTGCATGAAGTCTGTTATACAGCTATCCATTTCTGCTACACACCTACTATACTGACAGCTCTTTGAAGGAAGGACTGTAAGTTTTCATGCATTCATTTTTGCTAGTTTCATAAATATATCACGGTACTGGCATAAAACAGATGTCCAATAAATGTTGGTTGAAATAAGCAATAGTACATCAAGAACTTACATAACTCAACCAGAAGGATGGAAAGAGTTGAAGAGATCATCAGAAAACAGAATAAGGCAGCTGTGATGGTATTTCTGTTCCAAAGAAATAAACATTTGCAGAGGAAGTGGTCAAATCTGAAGTTTAATTTCTCCCTTGATTTATCTAAAGGGGGCTTTAAGCAAAGCAGAGGTGAATTTAGAGACAAGGATGAGATTTTCAGAGGCTTATCTGTAAATGAGGAAAGTGCCTTCTACATTTCTTCATTGTGTTTTTGGCCTGGACCCTCACAAAGCAGCCTGAACCCCATCAGACATCTTCTGGATCATAAATCACACAGCGGCACGGTGAGCACTAAATCAATAGAGTTTCTAATTTTTGTAAAAGCGGGAAGGTGCTTATGTAACCCTGTTGGGGAAAGAGAAGGCCACTGGCAGCTTGCCTTGTTTATCCTGAATTGGATTCACGCTTGGAGGCCTCTCCACTCCGTGGAAGCCCTTTTGCTCAGACAGCACGGGGGAAGATGCTGAAATCTGCAGTCCTTGGACACTTGATTTCCCCATGTTATCTTGTTCTCACCAGAGTTCATTCTGCAGTTGGAACTGACTGAAGAGAGGTGTTTACAGTAGTGCTGCGCATTAGAGCATGGCTAACATTTCCTCTGCTGTAGGAGTAAGAAGAGGTGGGAACTGGAACAGAATGAGCATTTATCATCTGGGACAACTTCCCTCCCAAATGTGATCGTCACACCTCTTCAGAGAAATAAAGCATTTGGAGTGTTTATTTTGTATGATCCAGAAGTTTTCCACTCCTAAACCCTTCACACCCCCATGATATGATCTTAAAGCAAAGAACATCTGAGCAGAAATGCAGCCTGTCCTGTGGTCCCCTAAGCTTCTCTGCCTCCTCTGTTTATTATCCACATCCCCAAAGAGCTGAATGTTCTGGGCTGTCTTTATTGGGAAAGTGGAGTGAAAATATGTTTTTCTTTTTAGCAGAACCAAGGTGGAGAGAGGCACCAGCAGTTTAATATTCCATATGCATGGTCTGTTGAACCAGTCCAGCAGCTTTCAACAGGGCTGGATATCAAAACTGCCCTTCACAGACCAGGGAGAGTTAAGTGGGAGAGAGATAAAATGATATGACATAAATGATCGAAGCAATAAAACTCACTGCTCAATTAGTCACTGGGAGAGGCAGGAGGTGGAGGCGATTGGTGGTTGAGGAAAAGTGTCTATCTCCTTTGCAGGGATGCTATTCATTCCACACTGGCACCCCAACCTGCTTGGCTCAGCTGCAGATTTCAGGCTGGTTGTTAATTTTCCAGGAGGTCCACCTATCTCACCCCCGACTTCTGTTACTTTAAAATATTAGCCAGTTAAACCAAGGATATCCATTATCCTGTGCAACGCATGCCTCTGTTTTGATGGCAGTGGGAGAAACCAGCATTGTGTCTAGCCCAACCCCTGCAGGTACTCTGGGTCTCTTTCCTTCTCCCAACCTACCTTTATAAGATGGACTGAAAGTGAAAATCCTTCAAGATTCATCTAGCAACGTCTAGAAACCTTACTGAATATATGTTTTTGTAGGCCTAACAGGCTATCAGCAAGTCCTGATATGAGATATTTCTGACAACTGCTCCTGGCCTGACCCTGGAAGGTGTTCTAGGAAATCCAGAACTAGGGCAAAATTAGCTGTGCCCCAGAAAATCTGGCCTGTCATCAAGAAAGAGTGATTTCTATTTGGAGGCACTGGTATGTGCTAATACCCATTTTTGAATTTTTCCACTCTGGTCTTAATTAGCCCCAGTACTGTCAAAGCCTAGCCACTTAATGAGAACAATTATTCCTGGATTTCAATTAAATTGAATTAAAAAAGTATTTTATTTGTTTTTATTTACAATTTTTATTATGAAAGTAATATAGCCGCATTATAGAGAATATGAAAAATATACCGGGGGAAAAAAAAAAGACTCCTTCCCATAATCCGCTGCCCTAACAAGACCACTGACTGAGTCTCGGTGCTCCTGAATCATATTTGAGGAGCAGCTACAGCAGCAGAGGTAGGGTGGTGGCAACAAACAGCTACAGGAGCAAAAGCGTAAGGCAAGAGTTTTGCAGGCTAAGTGGGAAGACCCTACGCGTGCATATAGCTTCTGTAATAGAATGGGCGCGTGCACACCGTGGTATAGGGCCTTGGAGGGAAGAAATGAATAAGGGTTGGCAGTCAGGGAGAACTCCACAAGGGTTACAGGGAATGAGTGGTACTTTAAAGGATGGACAAATGTGGTGGCTCAGTGGTAGTGGGACCGGGAGGCAGTGGCGGACCCTGTTCAGAACCAGGAAATGAATCTAGCATGTTTGTAAGGAATGAAGAATTTTGGCTGAAGGATTTAAAGAAGAGGGGGGTAGTCAAATATTTAGATCTGATAGAAAGAATGAGCCCTTGTGAGAAGGGACTGTGTTATCTTGTTCACCACCAGCCCAGTGTGTGTCACACAGCGGGCACTTCATAAATTGTTGCTGTTCTGTTACTCACTAACATATGTCTAGTGACCCATGCAGTGTTTAGAATAAAGGAGATGCTTAAACAATATCTTTTTTTGACTAAATAAATCAAATGAAAGGGTGGGGTTCGATTATAGAAGGTCTGGCAATTCTGCTTCAAGACTTGCAAGAATCTTCAAATTCGAGGGGGTGAAAGACTTATTATTGTGCGTTTTGAGTTAGGGTTGGGGGAGGAAGAGAATGACCCTAGCGGTGAGGAAAGATGAATGTGGCTGCAGAGCCCATAAACGATTGGATGGGTGAGCTCGGAGAGAGGGGAGCTGTTGGGAAATTATAATCACAAGCTAGGAGAGATGTGATGAGAGGCTGGAGGAAACGGACAGGATGGAAATAAATGAAGGAGGAAGAAACCTGAAGAATGAGTGGGTATTGGGGGAATGGCCTTGAAAAAGGCACAGTCAAAATTCCCTTAAAAGCCTTGAACTTGGAAATTGGAGCTATCAGTGAGGGACAATGGGCCGTCAAAAGTGGTTCTGCTGGCGGGAAAGGATGTATTCCATCTTGAACTTGGTGAGTTCAGAGGGACTTTAGAATATTGATCCCACAACGCAGGGCCAGGGGACTCCAGTTAGGCTGGTACTAAGGGCACTCTGTAGACCAATGGTCTTCAAATATTTTTCATCATGTAGCCTTGTCAGCCAAAAATTTTTTTTGCCATTATTTATTATTATTATCTATTATGAAATTATGTACATATAATACTATACTACAGAGTATATACTTTACAAAATATAGATAAAAATTAAAATGAAAAATAGAAGATAAAGATGAAAAAGACAGTATTTTAAAAGATTTTGCTAACATGATGACTTCATTTGAAAGTTAATGCAAATCCAAAAAGTAGTCAACTCTAAGGGTGATGTTTATTGTGAATGAGGATAAATATGAATTCATATTTCAAATATCCTTTTTAATAATCTTAAAATATTTTGTTTAGCTTCTTGTCAGATGTTTTTATATTATAATTTTTTTTTTTGCCTTGAATGTGCCTGATAGAAAGCTTGTATCTGAAGGAGTGTCAGCTCTGCAGTCTTCTTATTGTTTCCTTGTGCTTGTAGTCTTAGTAGGGTAAACACATGTTCTGATTTGCTTAGGATATTTCCAGTTCACACCGATTTCCTGGTATGGCGATTGAGAGGGCCTCTTTTCCTCTCAAAGAGTCCCCATTTGAATGACAAATTAGAAAATCACCCTCATTATGAGAATTATCTTCAATTCAGTTTTATTGTAGGAAACTTTTTAAGCCATTTGTTCATCTTGGGTGAGTTAGTTTGACTAAAAATAAAGGATGTGAACCCACTTGGCAGGCACACATAAGCAACCATGCAGTAATATGCTACAATTGTGTTCAGTGAGTGGGGGGCTGTCTCCTTCCCTCGTGGGGCATCCATTCAGACCTCAGAGCCACCCTACACCACACGTGAGCCATGCCTATCTGACTTTTAGACTTAATAAAGACTCAATGTCCATGGAAAGACAAATGACTAACAAAGCTTGATTCCTGCCTTTGTATTTGCATAAAAAAGAATTAGGTGTTTGTTAGAACATTGCCTTTAGTTAATTGCCTCGTGCACACAGTGGAAATATCCACTCTACTTCGATCTCTTGAAGGGTCAGCCTTATTTCTGTCTCTATCCCCAAAACCTGGTGCTGTATCTAACACATAGGAGGTGTCTGAGTTGTTCAAGGGATAATGAATGAATTATATACGTGAATGAGAGACCTTCAGGTGAAATGCAGGACTGCAAGTGTTAAGGAGACACGAAGATCTATTGAGTACTTTTCTTGGACCCAACACTTTCACTAACGTTTTCGTGTAATCCTTCCTATAATTGGGGTAGATGTGCTACATTATCCCACCCTTGCAGATGAAAGTGAAGCTCGGGGAATTACGTAATTTGTCCAAGGGAAGTGGCAGAGCCAGGTTCTGCCTGACTTCTAACCCATGCTCTTGCCAGGGGTTGGGAGCACAGAGGTAATATTCAAAGACATGAAAATCAATGAGTTCTTCAATGCAAAGAATGTAAAACCAGAGAAGAAGAGGCCCATGGTTGGAGTTTGGGGAATCACCCACAGGTAAGGACCAGCAAGAGGAGGAGAGGATGGAGAGGGGTGAGGGGGACCAGGAAAAGTGCTGAGTGATGACATCCACCCAGGAGAAGAGAGTGTCCTCAGGAAAGGAGGATGACCTGTTCAGGACCTGCCATGGACCCAAGAAATGAGGGCTGAAGGAAGAGGGACTGGTGATCTCTCATAATATAATTAAACAATGGGGATAAAGACCACAATGCAGGGAGTTAAAGAGAGAGTGGCTGATGAGGAAATACATTGAGGAGAAGCACATCCTCATCTGGGAAGCTTATCACTGAAAGGGAGTTGAAGACCCAGGGGACCAGACAAAGTTTTCTCAAATCGCAGGAATTTGGGGCATTTGTGAAAACGTAGCAGAGATGATGGTTCACCTAATAGTCCGTCCACTCCGCCACATTTCCCAGCCTTCTTTGCAAATAAACTAGGACTATGTGATTAGATCTGGCCGTGGACCAAGAATAGGGAGACATGTGCTTTTGGTAGAGGCTAATGAGAGCCGATGAGCTTTCTCCATCATCCTTTCCCCCCTACTTGGCGTGTCCAGGGGCTACGCGTTCCAGATAACGTTGCTTCGTAACCGAGGGGGAGCCACACAACCCTTATCAGACTGTGAAAGTGAGACATTGGTCTCTGCTGTGTTAAGCCAATGAAATTAGGGTGCTATTTGAGACAACAGCTAATGTCAATCATTCCAAGGAGAAGAGACGAGAGAGGGAAAGGATAAGTCTGAGAAGAGCACTTTTACAATTTGGGAAAGAATGGGGTTTTGGAAGAACAGCTCTTCCCTTTGAAGTGCAGGAAAGGATGAGAGGGCTGGGGTCAGGCTGAGGGCTTGCTTAGGATGATATCATCTTTGGCAAGGAGAGGGTGAGAGGTCAACTGCCGAGCTCACTGCGTGGGGATGGGCTTGGGGATAGAAGGGAGACTGCAGGGTCTGAAACAGTTGCCACCCTCCTGCGTCAACTAGAGAATCCATGAGAGATCAACAAAGGGATTGCTTACCTAGAGCTCAGCTCGAGTTGGATAACTCATCAGGAAACCTAGACAGAGCTAGAAAAAGTCCAGAGGAGAAGGGCTGAAATGATCAAGGAAATGTGATTTTCTTGTAGGAAGACAAGCTAAGATGATTGAAACTCTTCCGCCTGGAAGCACAAAGGCTGAGCAAGATATGATCAAAGGGTTTGTCTTCTGAAGGGGACAGGAGGAGAGGCGGAGACAGTCTGGCTCATGGGAACTTGCAAAACCGTGCAAAAGAGCACGTCCAGAAACCTGAAAGAGGTGGTTTGAACATAAAGGACCAAAGTGCCACTTTCTATAGCAGGCTCATTCTGGGCATAAGGTGTGGCAAAAATGTAAACATAAATCGAGCAGGAAACTGACTTCCAGACTCGATTTGCAAAGTTCGTCCAAACATGAAATATAAATAAACCAAAATTCTGCAAGCTCAAAAGCAGAGTAGAAATAGAATGTGGTTTTGAGACAGAGACCTGGTTTTAAACTCTCATACTGACTCTATTCCATTGTTCATTAGAGAAATATTTACCAAACACCTACTATGTACCAGCACTGAGCCACATAACAGAGTCTAGCAGCAAATGAGGCATGGGTGGTCCCTGCCTTCAAAAAGTTTACAGTCTAACAGAGAAGGCAGATATCAAATAAATGATGGCAAAAATCATTATTTAAATTACAATTTTGATTAAGTGCCTCCAAGGACAAGCACAAGGTGCTGTGAGAGCACCTGGAGGGACTGGACTAATCTGGGATGGGGGGAGGATGGTTCCTAGAAGGAGCGACATTGGAACTGTAATTTACATGATTAGTAAGGATTGGCAAATGAAGAGGGAGGACAGGAGAGTTTCATGCACAAGAAAAGCAGAAGCAAAGGCCCTGAGGCCAGCAAGACCCTTACCCTCTCTGAGCCTTAGTTTCCCCATCTGGATCAAATGCTCTTGGTGGCCAACATAAGGCCGCTATCCACATCTGCTGACTGTGAGGTTGGCTGCTAACAGCTCAGAGCTGCCCCTTTGAAAAATTTGTTCACATCACATGGAAACAGCTGGAAGATTTTGGTTCCCTTATCGCATCTTCACTCTGTGCAGGTAGGGAGGGATATACGCAGCCCATGGTCAAGGACTGATTGACACAGTTACAGGCAGCCAGCCCCTCCCCATGCTGTCTGTCCTGCTCCAGAGCCTGGGCGGGATCTGGCTGAGTCTGGGCTTCAACTGATACCATGTCTTTGTTTTACTTCCTCTCCTGCCTCGTCCTGTGGTCCTCACTCACAGGTTGCTCTCCTGACAGTGTTCCCTCCGTCACAAGAATCTCATTTCAGGCTCTGCATCTGGGAACACCACTCAGGATGCCTGTCTGAACTGAAACAATGGACTCAAACCATCTACACATAGCTGTGCAGTGGTGAAGCCCTGGGCTGGGAATCCGTGGTGCTGGCATGGGGCATGCTGGGGGCCCCCCTCACCTCTCCCCTCCTCCAGATACCTGGGTCCCTCATTTTGCACAAGGATGTTTGTTACCCATGCAGATTACAAAATACGTTCATATCCATTGTCTAATTAAGCTCCCAAAACAACCCCTTAAGTAGGAAGAAGCCAACCAGACGAGGAAAACTGGCATCGGAGAGGTGAAGTGACCAGCTCAAGATTATCCGTTCAGGTTGCCGGGACTCAGAGCTGCGACCCTGGTCACCAAGCTTCTTTATCTCCACAGGCCATCCCCCTCTGTTGACCAGTGTCCCAGAAAGCCCAAATACAGCACAAGATGGAGGATTCATCTGACTTAATCTGGCATTTTTATGCTTTTGTGGATTTGCTTTCATAATTGTTGCTAATTTGACCTTGAGGGCAAACAAGTGGGTTCTATGAATGCACACACTACTTTTCAACACGTGGATCCGTGTTTTCTGTTTTTCAAACTAAATGATGTGTGCTTGTTTCCTGTCACCTGTGAGATCTCCCCTGCTTTTTCAAGTGCAGAAAGCGGAAAATCTTTAAGGATTCAGCCAGTGAGTAAAAATCTTAAGAGGGGATGTAAATGGATTGGTTTGGGTATCATTTCTGTTAGGAAATTAAGGAGGTCTTAACAAGCCATGGCCTTTCAGGCAAATTTGCCAAAAGGGGCCAAAGGATTCTGGGGAATGAGCCCCACCTATCCTCTCAGCTCTAAGCCTTGAATAAGAGGACAGAGTAACCTTGTGAGCGACGTGTTCGGTCTTGACAGTCTAGAGGCAGGATAAAGGATGCTTTGGCATTTGTCTGATAGCCTCTGATTTTTTTTTTCGTTTCCTGCCTCTAAGTGCACAGAAACAGGACTTTCATTTCTTGAGAGTTAATTTCCTTCAGCAGCTTATTCTCCATTCGAAGTCACAATCCTCTTTGGGGAAGCAATTGGTTATTGTGTAAAGGATTTTGAAGTTACATACTAAGGATTATGACTCTATTTGGTGAGTAAGAAGCAGAGTCAGGAGAACTCTTAAGCATGGAATACCCAGTTTTGATGAAAATGTTCCTACTGGTGACGAACCAGAGAAGGAACAGTCAAATCTCTGAAGCTGTTATGAGTGGGAGAATTGTAAATGAGAACTTTATCCAAATGCAGTCCATCATTTTATCGATCAAGCATTGTGATGTATTTCTGCCCTGTGCATGGGGCACCCTGGTTGTAATGGAGCTTTGCTGGTTTTATGAAACTCTCTGTTCCCATTCTTTTGGTCACAACTCACTTACCAGAAACACACTCCCTGCCTGGCCGGCCTTAGAGGTTGCACTGGAGAACAAACGAGAGTGGGTACTTTGCCAGAAAACACTACGCATCTGCCAGGTCTCATCATCGTGGGCAGCAGCACCCCCCCCCCCCCACAAAACAGGAAGTCCATGGTGTGAATCATTTCCACTTACCCGGGTGCCAGCATCTCACCAGCTTCTATGCCAGCACTGCATTCTTTAAACATGGATGCAAACCTGACTGAAACAACGCTCGTGAAATAGTAACTTACAAAATTGAACCCTGGATGCAGGAAGGTGGGAAATTGGCAGATTTCATGATGCTGATCATTCAACGTCTTTCAATTTAATTTTTGTTTAAATGTTTAAAATTTTAGTTTTAGTTGGGGGGTAGGTAATTAGGTTTATTTATTTATTTATTTACTTACTTACTTACTTATTTGTTTATTTAGTGGAGGTGCTGGGAATTGAACCCAGGACCTCATGCATGCTGATCATGCACTCTACCCCTGAGCTATACTCTCCCCCTTAATTTTTCATGTAAGCTGTAGATTTGCAACTGGTACACACTGGCCTGTGGTGCAGAAAGATAACGTTAGTTAGTTAGCCTCACACAGCTGCTCATAATTTCTGCTGGGCCTTCCGAGAGCCGGGCTCGTCTGTCCTCAGCAGAGGGAGGTCCCTTCTCCAGTCTGGCTCTCTGAGTTAACTCACTTTGTCAAGGAGTGTGTGATGGTCCCAGAACCCCCTTTCTCTGCGAGTTCATCACGACTCCAGCCAAAAGCCATTTTGCTTATCCTCCTTGTTTTGGTTTAAAAATTGACTCTAAGGAAAAGAAGGCCAACCCCGCCCTGCAAGTGTGTGACCCCAGCAGACCCGAGCAGTCTGCATGGCCAATAACCAGCCCGACCGCGAAGCCCTGCGGTATACGGCACTCCTGTTTAGGCCCATTTGCTGTGGAATGCAATCAGGTCTCCACGAGGAAAACAGGTGCACTGCCGTGCTCTTAGCATAAAGGTTGATATTTCCTCTGCTTTACAGTGAATTTTCAACCATTTCGAGTTCGTATTAGTTCTCATGCATCATTTTTCGAAGTCAGTAGCGAGTGCTCATTTATCCAAAAGCCCGTGGACAATACTCAGATGGCCGTATTTTCCCCGCATGGTGACAAGTGATGCTCTTAGTGATGCTTGCAATTACCAAGAGATCCTGTGTCCGTGGAATCACTAAGCCATGCTCGTCACAGTCTTAGGGTCAAGTTTATGATTTTGTTATAATTCATTGCAAAACTGATAACTTTTGTTAATGAATAAGTAACTCCAGGCTATATAAAATATTTACCAACGATCCTATGATCGCTTTGTCAAATAAGAAAAAAAAAAAACTGACATCTTTCAAAAAATAGAAGCTAGGACAGCCAACATTTCAAACAAATCACCAAAGGGTTCAGGACTTCGGTTTTTAGTAAATGTAGTCATGATGAAGTCCCAGACCCACTCGCATTCTTAAGGCAACACAGACAAGTACAAACACATCGGCTTTTCTGAGCACACAATTCAGGGTCACCAGAGGGCAGGGAACTTGCCGCTGGTCTGGACGAAGAGGCTAAATGTGGCTTAGATCAGACATCTGACAAAAACACCCCAAGGAAGCACATTTTTATGAGATGTTATCCTCAATTCAGTAACCCAAGTCCCTCCTCTTTACAGAAATACTCTTTTCTCCCAGGGACAGTTCCGCAGACCAGTCTTTGTGGGGTTGTCACCACGCTGGTCTGTGGGCAGGTCCTAATGCCAGCTGGGACCCTTGGGTCTAAGATGACTTGTCAGTACTTGGGGTCCCTGGCGGTTCAGCGGCTGTCTGGGTTGCCCTAGGTAACAGAATATACCTGTTGTTTTAATTAACTATAGAATACTGGTTAAGTGTATTAAGTTAGTACTTAAGTGTATTACGTGTAATACTTTGGCATTAGCGAGACCAGATTTAAATTCTTTCTTTGCCATTTACCAGTTATTAAGTTATCATCATCAAATTGCAGAACTGCTCTAAATCCCCATTTTCTCATTAGTGTAACAAGGATAATCCTGCTACCAAGACTACCTACTCACAGAGCTGCTGTGAATTAAAGGAGATGCTGTGTCTTACACCCAGGGCACAGCACCTGGCACTTAATAAGTCTTCAGTCAACAGTGACTCTTCCTTGGCTATCATTAAAAAGTCCACAAATGATAAATGCCGGAGAGGGTGAAGAGAAAAGGGAACCCTCCTACACTGCTGGTGGGAATGTAGTTTGGTGCAGCCACTATAGAAAACAGTACGGAGATTCCTTAAAAAACCGAAAATAGACTTACTGTATGATCCAGCAATCTCACTCCTGGGCATATATTTGGAGGAAACGCTAATTCAAAATGATACAGGCACCCGAATGTTCATAGAAGCACTACTTACAATTGCCAAGACATGGAAACAACCTAAATGTCCATCGACAGATGACTGGATAAAGAAGATGTGAGATACACACACACACACATACACACACACACACACACACACACACAATGGAATACTACTCAGCCATAAAAAGAATAAAATAATGCCATTTGCAGCAACATGGATGGACCTGGAGATCATCATACTAAGTGAAGTCAGCCAGAAGGAGAAAAAAATACCATATGATATCACTTATATGTGGAATCTAAGGAAAAGAAGGACTCAAATGAACTTATTTACGAAACAGAGACAGACTCATAGACATAGAGAACAAACTTACAGTTACCAGGGAAGAAAAGGTGTAGAGAGGGAGAATTTAGGAGTTCAGGATTTGTAGATACTAACAACTATATATAAAATAGATAAACAAGGTCCTACTGTATAGCATAGGAAACTATATTTAATACCTTGTAATGGCCTATAATGAAAAAGAATATGTATACATATGTATAAATGAATCCCTATGCTGTACACCAGAAATTAATACAACTTTGTAAATCGACTATACTTCAATTAAAAAGAAGAGTCACTATATACATATGTATAAATGAATCCCTATGCTGTACACCAGAAATTAATACAACTTTGTAAATCGACTATACTTCAATTAAAAAGAAGAGTCACTATTCTCTTTATCTGGCAACCTTCTACAATTGTAACATATATATACATGCAGGCTTCCATTATCCTTATTGATTTAATAACCTAAAATCATTCTCACTCATTATTATAATAGCAATCATTATCGCAATTACTGTTTGTTCATGACACTTCACATTATTATAATTATTATTTTTATCCTGCTCTCACAAATGTCATCAATAACTACCAGCCATTAGTTGTCATTAATAATTAGCAACTCCGTGACATCCCACTCCAGTGTTCAGGATAAGTGAGGGTTTGTTTTATAGTACTGAGGGTCAGCCCAAAGTGAAGGATTTGTCTCCATTGAACAAAAACTATCCTGCAGAACATTTGAGGTGAGTTTGGATTCTGCTATAAACTAAACTCAAGTAACTGACTAAATTTGATGTCTGACCTAACCCATCTGAAAAGACCATGTTCTGAAGGAAAACACTTGAAGGCTAGGAAGTGTGTGTGAAATCATGCGCACTGGGCAGGAATATCCCAGAGGAAATGACTGAGTTAGTCGGTTAGTTAGCTAGTTTGTTTGCTTGTTTAAAAGTTACACAAAGGGGGAGGGTATAGCTCAGTGGTAGAGCACATACTTAGTGTGCACAAGGTCTTGGGTTCAATCCCCAGTGCCTCCATTAAATAAGTAAATAAACCAAATTACCTCCCCCACAAAGGAAAAAAAAAACCAAAAAAGAAGAAAAAATCAACAAAAAAGAAAAAAGCCAACAAAAAAGAAAAAAAAAAAGGCTACACAAACTATCAGCTCACTTTAGTAAACTCACCGTCGTGAACACATGCGTGTATAGATATATGTAAACGAAATCTCATTTACTTCCAGACTTTCCCAAATGTTTTTGTTTGCTGGGATTTTGCTAATGTTAAAAATACAGTATACAGGACAGAAGTCAGATCGTGACACTATGGCATCTAAGGAAATAAACCTCGGTGAGATGTGGTTTCCCCTGAGCCGTGAGATGATGGGTCGTTAAGAGTGACAAACGAGCTGAGGAAGGAGTATCATCGCATCCTGGATTCTAAACTTTTGATTTCTTTCCTCCATGTGTCGCAGGCTACTTTCGTTCACCACCAAGATGAAGAGACTGCAAATCAGGAGAGCCTCAAGGAGAAGCAGGGTAGCCCTCCTCGCTCCTCTCTTTGAGGAGGTGTGCTAAGTCAGCGGGGCCAGTGCCACGTGCACAAAGGCTGTTGGAGCCGTCCCTGAAATGATTTTTCTGCTCGGGCGATGTATCGACTCTTAATGTGTTCCTTGAAGAGTAAGACTACAGACCTCTCAAGGTCAAGGACAAAATGGTACTCACTTGGTACCTCCAGCATTTTTCCCAGGACCTGGTGTGCAGATGGTGCCCTATAAAGATTCTTGAATAAAAAGAGGGATGTGCAGATACATCCAAAATTCAGAGGGATGGACGTGAAGCCAGCAGGACTGGGGTGAGAAATGGCTGTGATCTGGGCTCTTTCTGTCCCACCAAACAGATTCAAGTCCCCTTGGATCATCTTGACCTTTTTCTGCTTGCATTTCTGTATGGTAGAGAGGTTTTAGTTGAACCATGTGAAATTCCATCTGTGTTGGTCAAAAATGTACAATTACCAACAATTTAAGTTCCAACGGACGAGTAGGCGGAGGGGTTAAGAGCACTTAATTTGCCAGGCAGAGATGTGAATTTGAATTCTGAGCTCTGCTTAGCACTTGTGTGACCTTAGAAAAGTTATGTAACACTTCCGAGCTTTCATCTCTTCGTAGAACTGGGGATGACAAAACCTCTATGGTTGTAAAGATTGAAATCAGGTCGTACGCGTTGACCATGTTCTCCAAGGTTTGGATACTCTGCTTTTTTCTATCTGCCTCTATAGCCCTCAGGGTAGGCTGTCTTTCCTCATCACCTCCCCCACCTCCCCACCCCTCTCCCTCCCCCCCACTACCCTCCTCCCCCCTCACCCCCATCCTCCTCCCCCTCCCCCACAGGGAACTTTCCACCTCACTCAAGTCATTATACTGTTTGCCATTTTCAAACAAGATTGAAATCGAGGCTTAAAAACAAGACATTCAGTTGTGCTTTTTCCCTATTCAAATCAGAGATTTCAATGCATGCAGAAAACATTTTTTTTGTTTAATTATTCAAACTAATGGGTTTTATTGTAATGAGATTTTTAAAAAACCATTATGATGGGCCAAGGGCTGAGGCTTAAAATATTTTCATTTACTGATATGTTCTGCTTTAATGAAACCCAATATGTAAAAATCTAAACTTAGGTAAATTGGAAGCTTTGTCTACATTTCTATTGTTGACATTACAAAAAAGGTATTCTGCCTTACAAAGCATTTATTCCAGTGTTCCTTTCAATAGTGAGATCCCTATGGTGCACTTAGAACACAACCTGAATTACTACCGTGTTATTTACACACAGGTGTTTGGTAAGCAAGGTTCACCCTGGGGAGAGTAGTGGGCTGTGGTAGGAATGGCTCTGAATTCCATAATCAGTCAGGGAAGGGGAATTGAGAAAAGAGATTTTGAGTGACATCCTCAGCAGAAGGGAAGAAGGGTTCGACATTAGACTTTCAGGGCTCCTATCTCATCTTGATGTGAAGGTGTCTGTCAAATGTGCCATTATATCCCGTTAGCTAAAACTGAGTGGTGTTAGCGATTAAATAATGGAACACGAATCAGAAGCTGTGTTTTCTGTTTCTGTCTCTTCTAGCTTCAGACTAGATACCCTTGACATGTTCACTCTCAGGCTAGTTTCCCATTTACAGAGCAATTATTTCCATCCTAGAGGATGCAGTAAAGCCTTGTTAATGTTTTTAATAGCCTGTGAACCCTTCAGACTGAAGATCTGGCCTCTTTCCACACCACTTTTCTTGACCTTAGACAATAAAATAAATGGTCGTAGAAGCCAAATCATCAGTTAAGCAATTAAGAAAAACCATGTCATCCAAACTGTACCTAAAACCTTTCTTGAACAGCCTCATTAAATAAAACTAAAATCTGTTAAATGGATGCAACCTTTAATGAAGCTATTGGGTGAGCTTTTTTATTCAAAAGAATTAGTTAAATAGATTTCAGCAAATCAAGGCCAGCTTGTGTCGCCAGTGGAAAGACAGAAAGAGCCTCGTTGTATAGAAGCGGGCAAAATCATGAATCTATCTCACAAACTACATTGTGAGAGATTGAAAGAAGCATTTTGATATTTTAGACCTATGGTCTTTGAAAGTAAACACCAATTCTGGAATTATGGTAGAATCAGATCCTGAGTACCATCATTTAAAACATAACTCTTTGCTTATCTCTTAAGGGAAAGCTAACTATCTTTAACAAGAAGAAACAAAAGGAGATGCAGTAGATGTGTTTTCAAAAGAAAACAAAAGAAACCAACTTGATGAATTAAAAATAAGGCTTAAGTCTGTAAGTTTTCTCTCTTCCTTTTGTTAACAAAAGTAGGATTCAATCATTTTTTCCTACTTTCTAAATGCAATATAAAACCAGTCTCCACAGGACCTAGAATAGAGCCTAGAACACAGTAGCCACTTAATAAATGAGTTAGTTGGCATTTCCAGAGGTGTCCTTCTCTTTAGGGACAGGGTAGGGGTGGTGAATTATGAAGGCAGGACTCAGAAGTGGGGACCAAGCCCTTTTTGGAGATGCAACCACACTTTTGGTGAGCACTGGAGGTGAGCCGAGAGACAGATCCCAGCCTCTGTACCCCAATTGGAAACAGCCACCTATGGGAGGGGTATTCCTGAGATGGGTACTGGTTAAAGTAGGATTTCAAGTCCCAGAGAGAATGGACGAAGAGGTACAGAAATGAGGAGGGAGGCACAAGGTCACAGCTAGACTAGAAGGCAGCAAACCCGATGCCAAGTCCTGATGCTTGAGGTCCAGATCTGCTGTGGGAACTCACATCAGATTGAACCTGAAGATAGGACACCACTCTTCCTAGCTGTGGGACGAGAGCTTACACAAACACCAAGGCTGAGAAATAGATGATGTCATGAAATTAGTAGGTTTACAGTTTCCTTGGTGCTAAAAGAAACAGGAAAAGCTTTAAAATCTATGATCTGCTAACATCTCACAGGATGCTACTGACTTACATATCAGAAAAGAAACAATTATGAATAAGGATTGTTTGAATTAAGGCTTCCTCAAAGTATTCAATTAATACTGGTCCCAGAAATCATCTAGAACAGATACCTTGTTTTTTCCTTTAATGACGATATCCCTCCCCGCTCTGTTTCAGGAAGGTGTGAAACAAATGGCAACCTGAAGCTAGATAATTCAGAGAGAGTTTAATAAAGGAACCATTTACAAAGGTGTGGGCTGGTTTAGGAAACCAACAGGAATAGTGCTGGACCCCAGGTGATCAATAGTGGGGAGCCATTCCACCCTCAGTTATGAAGAGCAGTGTCTGGAGAGCGTTCCCCACTGGTCTTTATAGAGAAACACAGCAGGTGGGAAGCTGGGGAAATAAACACTTCAACCTCCCTGTCCCCTCTTCCATCATCTCCTGCCTCACCTCGCACTGGCTGAACCCAACCAAAAGCCAGAGGGCACACAGACCAGCTTCCAGGGCAGAGGAGGACGGAGGAGGGTAGAGAGTGGACGAGGAGGGTGCAAATGGAAGCATGTCTTCATTGGAAAGTTAATTCATATTGAGAAAACGGTACCTCAAAGACATTGTTGGTACATTTCATAAAAGTACCCAATCAACAAGAATCTTTGGTCAGACTGTGGACTTCCTGACCGCAGGAACTGTTTGTTCTTTAACCTTCACGACTAGCACTGTTCCTGGCACTTAATACGTGTTCAATAACTATTTGTCGAATGACTAAATACATGAATAAATTAATGAAAGAAGCATGTTCTGGTTTATGTAATTTTCTTTTTCTTTTCTTTTCTTTTAATTAAAATTTTTTTTTTACTGAAGTGTAGTTGATTTACCATGTTAGTTTCAGGTGTACAGCAAAGTGATTCTGTTATGCATATACATACATTGATACTTTCTCTTTTCAGATTCTTTTCCACTATATGTTATTACAAGAAACTGAATATAATTCCCTGTACTATATAGTAGGTCCTTTGGTTTATGTAATTTTCTTGTCAAAGGAAGCACTGTTCAAAAAGAAAAGCAGTCACAGAAAACCTCTTTGATCTTCTACCCCCATGACTGAAAATTCTTTCTAAAGCATAACGTTGGCTGTTCCCACACTTCTAAGAGGGATCTACGTAGCAGGAAGGAATAGTTCTTTGATGACTGAGAATCTGGCAACACTCAGGCTGTCATTCTCAACTCCAGGTGTGGGCAGCAGGGCTGACTTTCAAGACATCCAAAGTTTTTAAAAAACAAATAAACATGTAGGAATTGCCATAGCAGATCGGACTGTGGTTTATCCTGCCAGGAAGTCTCTGCTAAGGCTAAATGTCCCGCATTTTTCCTGAAGTGTGACCTGATTGATTTAGAAATGGGTTAATTAGGGTCCAGAGAGTAGAGATTTTACTTCTTCATTTAAAAAAACCTTTTTTTTTTTCTGCCATTCTCATATTGTAACTTCTCTTCAGGTGCTTTCCCAATTTCCCCAAATGATTCAACTGTCTTTATTAAGTCTCTGGACTTTTTTTTTTCTATTGCCCTTCAAAAGATTTTATTTTTTACTCTTTTACATCAGCCTGGTAAGGGTTAAGTACCTGATTTCTTCTTTCAAATATTTCTTTAGATAAATCATTGCAACCATCTCTTAAACTTTGTGTATAATCCAAGTTCCCTGGTAATGTTGTCAGTGTGATTGCTCTTTGACCAAATCCTCCCAGCCTCTCCTAATCTTAAAAAGCATGAGAGCCATTGGCCTGCCCACCTTTGGTGCTCTGGGACAGTCTGGTCTGGGGTCTGTCATAGGTACAGTTTGGTCAAAGATCACTGATGTCCACAACCTAGAAAGAGGGTTGTAACTCACTTATGTGGACTTTCCCTGGATAATTCTGTTTATTCCAGAGTAATTTCCTGGCAATGGTCTCTGGTAATTTCCTGTGATCCAGAGCTTTTGTCCCTGCAGAAATCTGACTCTTTGCACTGATTCTGTTCTGTTTCCAAAGCAGCAAATCATCCCAGACACATGGAAACTCCTGCCTTAGAGGACTCGTGGTATCCTCTTCCATCAACCTCTTCCAGGGCTTCCTAAAAGGAAACCTGTTCCCCATTCCTTATACCAGACTTTGAAGTCACTTCTTTTTGGGGTCACTGCTTCATGAGAGAGCCTGCATAGACCCAGAGATTGACCAGATCTCTCCTTAGCCTTCTTGGGAGAAGTGAAGACCACAGACCTTTCATCCTGCCTTTCAGCCTGCACCCCTCTTCTTCCCAACCCCACTTTTCCTCTCCCATCACCCCAAAACCATCTTTGCGGCTTACCTCTGAACTCTCTACAAGTCCTCCAACGCCCTCCTTAGTTTAGCCCTCACTTCTTGAAGTGGCAGATTAGATAATGAGGATAACATTTATTTTTAAAATAAAATTTAAATTATGCTGTATAATATATACATAAAGATAATATATATATGGAGATAAATATAAGCCAAAAGTGTAAAAATACAAAATAGATAAGCCAAAAAAACCTAAAAGATAAAAACCATCTCTAATCCTCTCATTCAGAGAAAACAAAGGTTTATATCTAATGTCTATACTAACAGTCTTTAGGGGAAAAGACATTGACTGTGTTTTTAATAAAATGAGACAATACTATTTATAACTTTCTTTTTATCTCTGCTAAATAATACATTAGGGATATTTTTCCATGTCATCAATCTTTAACGTCATTGGAACTGACTGCATAATATTCCACTTCATCAATGTTCATAATTTATTCAACAAATGTCTTCTTGTTTCCAATTTTCCTCACATTGCTGATGCTCCAATGGTCACCTTTATGCTTAAATATCTGCACAAACCAAGAGGAAGAAGTGACTCTGGTGGAACTACTGGATAAAAAGCATGCAAAACTTGGAGGATTTTGATACAACTCAGCCATATGGCTGAGATTTGGAATCTCAAATGCAGGAAAGATTGAGAATTTGAGGTAAGAGGAAAGGTAAGGAGAAAATGAGGCTCTTTGAGAAGGATGTGAGAAATATCAGTTGTGAGGGATACTGGAAAACACTCAGGTAAAGAAATGAGAGATTGGAAGCTTAGCTCATCAACAAAAGTATCTCAAGGAAGGGAGGTCTATGTGACACTTCAGAAATCATGTGAGTCTCCTCCCTAACTTAAGTGGAAAACTAACTTTACAGATTGAACACCTCAGCACTTACCCATGTATCCCTTGTATTTCCTCTGTGAAATATTTCTTAGAACAAAACAGATTGCAAGATCACGGTCTTAATGGTAAAACAAAGGATTAAAAAAAAAGGAAGTTCGAAAGTCAGCAGTGCTGATTTCATGCAGCATTGTGAATTCCCTCCAACAAAGCAAAGCTGCAGTTGGGTGTATTACCAACCCCATCCTCACAACCTTTGAAATTAGAGCTGTGAAGTGACTCTGGTGACATGTCTGACTCCTTTGTGACAAGTCTGATAAGGGTGTGGTCCCAGTCGTCTTAATGTCTGATTGAAATAGAACCTTTGAGTAAATATAGCCAGCTGAGAGTCTCCTTTCAGAATGGCTCACAAACACAGCAGGCTTAGGGGAGGATTTTGAGAATGTGTCCAGTGATGCCATTTCAACCATGACTTGAGGAAATTAACAAGAAAAACGATCGTTCATTTTCTTGGGTGGTCGTGGCATCTGCCCTCCATTCTAGACTTGTATATTGCTTCAAGGTAGGATGACCCCCCCACCTCAGTCTCGAACAAACATAAGGCACATGCAGAAGAGAAGGAAGGAGGGAGGGCAAGAAGGAGACAGAGCGGGAGAAGAGAAGGAGAGAAAAGAAAGATGCACATGGAGAGAAAGGAGAGAAACTTCTCCATTACCTTCAGCGGCATGAGAATAGTGATCTGTTAACCCTATTCTGAAGGCTGCTGTGCTTTTGGTTTTTCAAGTAGGCTTGCGTTAACAATGGCCCTTAATACACACAGGCACACACACGGAACTTAGTCTCCCAGGAACAAAACAAACAGAGCAAATGCCAGAGTCCTCAAAGGGCTGGTCTGTGATGAGCCAAAGGGAACCTCATGCGAATGCACTTCGAGGAAGCCCCATCATGGGCCCTGGTGCAGCCTTCAAGGGCTCGGTTTGAACACAGCCTGCGGGCAGCATCTTGGATGTCCATTCTTTTTGAGTGTGTCCAGCCTCTCCAGAACCTGAGCCCCACTTCTCTCCACTGTCGCCTGGATGGAGCGATGCTACAGCTGACAGCAGTGACTGGCGGGAGTCTGGGAAAGTACAATAATATTCTAAGTTGCCTTTAGTCTGATTTTTATTTAGGCTACTTTGCATGACTGGTTTATGCCAAATGAGGATATTTTCCCTTCTTCTTGGAATAGCTTCATGTTAAAATATCACTCTTTTCAAAGTGCCCAAATATTACTGGGATGAATAATGAGACAGATGGAAAATAGGAGGGGCGGAGCAAGTTCAGAACGCTTTATACTTGGCAGAATAAATGAGCTTTGCGGAGTTCCAGCCTCCATCTAGTTTACCCATCTGAAGGCACCTTCCACGCCATCCTATGGAGATGCAAAGACCAGTGAGGTTCCCGGAGCTCAGCTTCCACAGAAGCCACACCAACTCTAGGGACCTCCTACCCACAGCCTAGTCAAAGGGCACAGGGCAGCTCTCCAACCCAGGTTAGTGCATCCTAAGAAGTGAGCGTGCCCTGTGACAGCTTCCAGGTTGTGGGACTTTGCTACGTGTAGAACTCTGCCTGAAGCATCAACCATTTTTCCAGAAAGAGTACCAAAAAATCCAGTGCAGTGTGGGTTTTCAGAAGATAGAAGATGGCAAGGCATTCTTTATCCTTTTCTGAGCAGACAAACGCAGGAAGCAACTGGCAGCTAAATATTGGACTGAATCGTGTTCACTGCTACGTGTTGCTGATAACACAGAATGTGTCCGATTGAATCCCGTTACTGGCAGCTGCCAGCCTGATGGGTCCCAGTGTCGTTCCTCCAGCTACCATGTGCTTCCATGTCTCCTTCCTCTACCCAGACCTAGCCCACCCCCCAAGGCCCACGTGAAATGTCAGCATCTCTTCTAGAAGCCTCTCTCATGCAGATGCCTCCTATCTGTACCAGCTCTTCTCTCCACGAAAAAAACTTAGAGATTAATAATGAAGCAACAGGAGAGAGATTAAAAAGCCATCTGGTGAGCAGTCCCTGACACAGCTTAAAATATCCACAAAAAAACAAAAAGAGACTCGAGCTCACAGTAAAAGCAAGGACTTGGTAGTCAGATGGATCTGAATTCAGTTTCTCGATCTGCTGCTTCCTCGCTGTGTAGTTTGGGGAGTGGTTATTTAACCTCTTCACGCTTTAATTCTGGGGATAATAATAATAATACCTACCTTGTAGGAGTTTTGAGATGAGTTGATTATAATTATAAGCAGTCTAAATAGCATACACGTTAGTTATTACAACTACTACCCTTGCAGCCGGGAGGGACCACCTATTGCCACCATCCTGGCAGGAGGCCCACTAACTTACTGACTGATGGAACCAGACTGAAAATGTACTTGGTGTTCCTTTAACGTCTGGCTGTTGCAATCAGTGAGAGCTGGTCGGTCAATAGGCAGGAAGAATCACATCCCTGCCCCCGAGTCTGTTCCTGGGTGTCCAGAGCTCACAGTGCCATGGTTCATTCATTCATTCACTGAATGTTTAGTGAATGCCCAGTAAGTGCTGGGAGGTGGATGTAGAGCCATGAACAAAGCTGACAAAAATCCCTGCCTTCTGGGAGCTTATATTCTAATAGAGAAATCAGACATATAAGTAAGATATACGGTGTCCTAGAGGCACAGGGAGTGCAGAGCTGGGGGTGGCCCACAAAGTGGCTCTGACGCTGGGGGAGGGGCCGTCCGTGGAGAGCCGCGTGATGATGTCAGAGACGGAGTGCTGGGTGCCCTGCGGGAGGAGGACTGAGCCCCGCTCAGCCTGCACCTGTGGGGAAGCCACGGAGTCCAGAGGCATCAGGAAGCCCTGCAGCTCTGAGGGGCTGGAGGAGCCCAGCCCGAGACCCACGTGTGGTTGTCACAGTTACTACACCCCCTTAACTGTCCCATCCTCAGTCATGTTCCAGAAAGCACCTGCTAAGGAAAATGCCTCATGCTTCTATTTATTAGCTTTATCTTTAGTCAAAGGAGCCTATAAGCATCTTGAGGGCAAAGACCAATTCGCATACTCAAATCGCCCACAATCATTTTCTCGGGGCTCAGAGCTGACATGTACTGATTATTCAGTATTAAATCATCAACCCTCGCACCAGTCCATGAGCTGGTACTTGTAGCATCTCCAGATGAGGCAATAAGGCCCAGGGAGGTAAAATACCTCGCTTGGGTCACTCGGCTACTAAGGGGCAGTTGAGATTTAGGGATGCTCTGATGGGCTGAGGTGCATCCCCTCAAAGTCGTACGTTTTTGAACAATGGAGTTCTAACCTCAGGACCTCAGAATGTGACTGTGTTTGGAGAAAGAGTCTTCAAAGAGATAATTAAGGTAAATGAGGTGGTAGGATGGGCCCTAACCCAATATGACTGGTGTCCTGATCAGAAGAGGAAGTTTGAGCACAGGCAGTTACAGAGGGAAGCCCACAGGAAGACACAGGAAGAGGGCAGCCGTCCTTAAGCCAAGGAGAGAGGCCTTCTTGAAATCAACTCTGCCAACATCCTGACCTCAGACTGCCGGCCTTCAGAACAGTGAGAAAATAAATTTCTGTTTTTTAAGCCACCAGTTCATGGTTCTTTGCTATGGCAGCCCTCGCAAATGAACACAGGTATGTGGCGAGTATTGGAGAAGCATCTGGAGTTCTGTGCTTTGTTTGTGAGGCCGCCCAATCTGGCCCTGCCATTGCTGGGGGCAACGCAAGGAGGTGACATCTCCGGTCCTCTGGGCATCTAGCGTCCAGCAGCCTGAGATGCCCATGGTCTCCTCAGTGCTGAGCACACCCCAGCAGATACAAATATTCATCCTCATCACACAGAAGCTGTGATGCAAGGGCAGACACCAGGCACAACTCACGGAACTAGACTTTCTCACTTACTGATTCATTGATTCACTCAACCAGTGATTATTCATGCCTGCTATGTCCCAGGAACCGTCCTGGGTATATAAAAATGACCAGATTATGTTACAGTCATAAGGAAGTCGTCATATAAATAAATGTAAAATCTATTTTTATCAGATAATCATAGTAATAAAATTAAAATAATCTATATGGTAAGAATTAAAAGAGGTGCAGCCACTATGGAGAATAGTATGGAGGTTCCTTAAAAAACTAAAAGTTACCATATGATCCAGCAATCCCACTCCTGGGCATGTATCCAGCGAAAAACTGTAATTCAAAAAGATACATGTACCTCAATGTTCATAGCAGCACTATTTACATTAGCCAAGATATGGAAGCAAGCTAAGTGTCCATCAACAGATAAATGGATAAAGAAGATGTGGTATTTTTATACAATGGAATATAACTCAGCCATAAAAATGATATAATGCCATTTGCAGCAACATGGATGGACCTAGAGATTATCATACTAAATGAAGTAAGTCAGTCAGAGAAAAACAAATATCATATGGAATCTAAAAAATAGTACAAATGAACTTATTTAAAAAACAAAACCAGACCCACAGACATAGAAAACAAACTGATAGCTACTAAAGGGCGGGGGAGGAATAAATTAGGAGCATGGTATTAACAGATGAACACTACCATAAATAAAATAGATGAACAACAAGGACTTACTGCACAGCACAGGGAACTACATTCAATATCTTGTAATAACCTGTAATGGAAAAGAATCAAAAAAGAATATAGATATATATACATATGTATAACTGAATCACTTTGTTATGCACCTGATACACAATATTGTAAATCAACTGTACTTCAAAAAAAAAAAGAAAACAATTTTTAAATTAAATAAATTTTTAAAAAATCACAAGAAATTTTCAAAAAAAAAAAAGAAAGAAAGAATAAAAAGGGAGAGCTGTACAGTGCAATGGACAGAGCTGACAAGAAAGTTGACCTAAGCAGAGAGATCAGTAAAGGCTGGAGCCTTAGATGCACAGGATGGAGTTAACAAAGTAAAGAGGAGAAGGGTTAGGATTCCAGCAGAGAAAACAGCCAGGGCAAAGATTTAAAGAAATGGACCCAACACACGCCAGCCCTGCTTCTCAGAAGCTTGCAGGAGGAAGGAGAGATGAAAAAGGAGGAAAACAAGAAGGGGAGGTGAGGTGATGGAGAAGAAGAGAAGGAGGAAACTGACATTGAAATCTACTACAAGCCAGACATTGTGCTCAGTGTCTTTGCACAATTCATCTCATATTTTCAGCCATCACAGACACAGCTGCATAGGACCAGGGTGAGGCAGGAAAGGTGCCCTTACCCGACCCTGAGAGAGACGCTTCCTTCAGTTTTACACTGCTTGTGCCTCACGCTAGCCCGGGCCCTGCAGCTCCATGGGCATGTGTCTTCCTTATCAGTGGTGGCCTGGACCAGCTGGGCAGGACCACCCATGCTGTGCACAGCCAGCTTGCTCTCAGAAGCAGGGCCCCGACCCAGCAGCCCTTGGAAAGCTTGCCGTGCATAGTCAATCAGGCCCCTGAACCGTCCCCACAGCCCAGCTACCGCAGTCTGTGCATCACGCCACCTGGGCAGCCTCCCTGCAGGGCTGTGAACAAAGTCCAGGGGGGCTGGTGAAGATAACAGGAGGTCAGGAGTTGGTGGAATGGGATGGGATGGGCGGAAGGCTTCACATTCTCAGGCAAAGTCCAAGATAGCAGAAAGATTTTATAGGCCAAAGCCAAGACCCGGAATATAAACAGGGAGATAAACTGGGCTATCTTCAATTGCTGCCCAAGAAGTACTTCTGTGCTACATATACAGCAACAGAAAAAGAGAAAGAGAAGTGAAGGCTTCAGCTCAGATCAAAAATATTTTCACATACATTTACATGCCACTTTCAAAAATCCAAGCAGCACTCAGGTCAAAGAAATTCCCTTTATTTTCTATAATTCATCATCACGCTTACCTCTAACACTTTCCTTCCTCCTTCACGAATGAACACAAGTAAGAGCTGAAGGAATTTTGCTAACACAATCTCTCTGAAAGTAGGACTGAGAATTATGTCTTTTACCTAGATCAGCATCCATATTAAAGTCCCTCAGAGAACTTTGTTTTAAAATTTGATGCTAAGAAAAAAAGAAAAATGTAATGTTTCTTTTCCAATAATAATGGCTACAGAACTTACTAAGTTTCCCCTTTCACCATGGTTGCTAGGAAGCTCAGATCATAGTTAAGTCTCAACTGTTGCAACTATGTTGGTCCTTATGCTTGTAATTACCATTCCCTTGGTTTGGTCCTGATTTTCTATTTCCTATTTGTTCTTATGGCTTCTTTGCACATATTTCTGTTGTGAATTGCTGTACATTCTTTTGGGGAAAGAGAGTATAAACAAAAAAACAAGTGAGTTCTATTACCTGTCCTTGGACCAAGTTTCTCACACTAAGAACTCCTAAATAACCCCTGTCCTTGGTCATTGTTTTAACAGCAACTCTGACATGACAAAAAGATGTTGTCTTAGCACCTTAGCCCCCACAGGAAATAACTTGAGTGCAGAGTGTATTGTTTATCTATGGCAACCTTTAAAAGAGCTTTGCAGCTTCAAACAACAAACATTTATTATCTCACATAGCTTCTGTGAGCAGGAAGGTGGGAGCAGCCATGCTGGGTGGTTCTGGACTAGTCTCTCATGAGTTTTGGCCAAGCTGTGCCCCTGGGCTGCAGTCATCTGAAGGCTTGACTGGGGCTGGAGGCATCCCTACCTGCCCCCAAACCCAGTGCCAGCCAGTGATCCAAAAGAGAGAAAGCAAGACTAAGCCACATGCCTTTTATGCTCTAGAATTGAGGGCCAGACAGCATTACTTCCAGAACATTCTGTTTGTTAAAAGTGAGTCACTAGATAATATAGACTGACCACATTCCAGGGGAGGGGAACTAATTTCCACCTATTGATGGGAGGAGTATCAAAAAATTTTGAGCATATTTTTAAAACACAGCTCAGAATATAAAGCTACTTTCATTTTTGAAAAAGTACAAGGAGGGAGGATATAGCTCAGTGGCAGAGTGCATGCCTAGCATTCCTGGGTTCAGCCCCCAGTACCTCCATTAAAAAAATAATAAAATAAGTAAATAAATAAACCTAATTACCTCCTCACCCAAAAAATGAAGAGAAAAAAAAAAAGAATAACTATCTTTAAAAAAATTTTAAAGTGTATATGTGTACCAAGGCACAGCTTGGTATCCAATGTGCCTTTACCTAGATGCAAACCAGGACAGAAAAAAAGGTTGAAAAAGAAAATGCTTTTCTTCAATCTATATGCTGCAGGCAAGCATCCTGCAAAGGCATGGCTCCATGAAGTTCCAAACACGGGCATATGTCAGAGAGAGAACATGTCCCCACGTGGTGTGGGAATGAGAGAGAGAAGGCTGAACATGTCAGAAGGAAAGAAAGGAAACTGTTTCTAGCCAGTCTGAAAAGTCAGCCTCCCTTGGGACCTAAATGGAAGACTGAAGCCTAGGTGGCGAGGTCTCAGTTATCTATAAATTACCCTCATCTTTTGTCAAGCCTTCTAGTCAGATCCCAGGAGAGAAAAATGAGCAGTGATTCAGAAAGCAAGGTGAGAGCTGAGTTCGTCTCTGGAGGTGATGAGGGGTTCTGGGATGGGGTGGAGGTGTTAATCACAGCTTGAAATGTCATCGATTGATGTTGCTGGGAGAAATCTAGTAACTCCACTTGGCCAGATGTGGGGAGCCGGGTATATCCCCTTGCTGTTCTGCACCCATGCTGTAGGCATAATTTGCTTCTTATTAGCCTAGAAGTTGCTCCCCAGAGGCAAAGAGGCAACAGAAAAGCAAGGCCACTTTCAAAACTACGATGAGGTATCACCTCACACCAGTCAGAATGGCCATCATTCAAAAGTCCACAAATGACAAATGCTGGAGAGGCTGTGGAGAAAAGGGAACCCTCCTACACTGCTGGTGGGAATGCAGTTTGGTGCAGCCACTATGGAAAACAGTATGGAGATTCCTCAAAAGACTAGGAATAGACTTACCGTATGATCCAGGAATCCTGCTCCTGGGCATATGTCCAGAAGGAACCCTACTTCTAATTCATCTTAATATGCTTATCTTTGATAGTGCACATGATAGTGCAGAGGTTGATTCACATGACAGTGAAGTTGTTCTTCTCCTTGAATTCATCTTTACTCTTGCAAAATTGCCGTAAAAAAAACTCCAGTGCACACCAACTAAGTAACCAGCTCTGTGAGGTGTGTAACATTCTTGTCATGTGGGAATTAACTCACTTAAAATATGGGAGAGCCAGGGAGTATATTATGGAATAAAGTGTGCAGCTGAGAACTTTTTTCTGTATGAAGAAATCCAGGTGCCTGGGGGTGGGTACAGCTCAGTGGTAGAGCGCATGCTTAGCATGCAAGAGGTCCTGGGTTCAATCCCCAGTACCTCCATTAAAAAAAAAAAAAAAAATCCAGACTCAAGAAAGCCAGGTGCCTAAGGACATTACATTTGTTCATTCAACATTAACAGTACCTAGACTCTGCCCCCAGGTGCACCCTCCCACCCCATGTTCACCTTCTGACCCAGCAGAGGACATTTCCCTTATGGGTGCTGACTATAGGTGCTTTACTTTGGGAAGGGATCCCAAGAATAAGAATGGGCAGGGGGAGGGACAAATAGGGAAGGAGGAGAAATCCATATGAGGATGTGATTGCCACTGGGTGAGGAAAAGTGTGCGTTCTGGGGTTCCCACCCCTCCCTGGTCAAGAAATCCTTCACACTTCCAGATCCCATGGGATGTGCACCAGCACAGGGCCCTCCGGCAGGCATCCAACACTGAGTAAGAGAAGCCTTAAGGGCGGTTGAGGTGAGGTGCTGTTGGGAAGAGAATTGCTATGGCAGTGACTCATTCAAAGAGTGAAAGAAGGCTGTGAGGCAAGGCTTCAGAAGTGACCAGACAGTGACCAGACAGGAGGAAGGGACAGCGGTTTGGAGGAAGCCATTACTTTTGCAGTAATCTAGCCAAAGGTGACAGGGACCTGCACTCACACTGCGTCTGTGGAGACAGGGAGAAGGGAGCCAGAGGGCACCTTGCAGTGCTTGCCAACGAGGTGTGGATGAAGAGAGATGAGGGCAGGAAGACTGAGGATGCCTCCTTGGGTCCTGACCTAGCTGCCTGGGCAGAGGCTGAAATGGGGAATGGAGGAGGACGGGGAGGACCGGGAATTGTGAAGCCAGGTGGGGACTGCAAATCATTCAGGAGACTGGGAGCAATTGGAGACCAAGGCTTAGGAAAAGGAATGAAAAGTGCCAATGACGGCCCAGCTGAAGGGAGAGGCTGTGAATTACAGATTATGCTGGCTCCATGCTGCACCGCGTTGACAGTTCCTGCCGACTGGATACAGGAACAGGTCGTGTTGACAGCTGATCTGATCCAAGCTTGGGGTTTTGTTGGGTGGGGGTGGGAGGACAAGGGAACAGAGGACTTGAAGATATGCCAGAGTGTGAGACACGCTGGACATTTACTACATTTCATGACAGGTTCTAGATGATGTGTGCAACTTTTTCCTAAGTTCCACATTCTTAAATTAATATATATAATATGGTCATTTCTCCTGTCTGTGACCTGAAAAAAAAAAAAGTGATGTATCTGATATTGGTTCTGTTGGATATTTATGGTTCGTCCCACCCTCCCCCAATTTATTAAAACTGTCGTTGTCCAGAAGCTTCTAGCAGCCTTCCCAGGCAGCTGAAATGAGCTTCTGGGTGACTTCCTCAAAAGGGCTGAGGTAGTGAATGTGTACAAGTCATGTCCTGACGTGGCTGCCCGCAGGTGACACTCGGCTGTCCTGGACATGACGGACGTATAAAAGCCAAAAAGGCTCTGAGCTGGCTCTCCGGACTCTGGGCTCCATTGGTGTGGCTTTGGTTTATGCTTTTTCTTACCTGAGTTTTCCCCCTCCTTCCCCCTCCTTCTCTGTCTCTGCCTCCTCCAGTTCCTGGTGCTGTAAGATGACAAGAAAATACCTGAATCCACCCCAGCACGTCCCTGTAGTCCCCTCCCGGAGCACCACGCTGGTTTTCCAAGTGCTCCAGTTACCTTGGAGGGAGCTGAGGCCCTGGGGCGGCGGGCGGGCCCTCTCTGCCAGGGCACACGTACTCCCTTTCAGGCTGGAAGCCACTGCTGTGGTCCCCATGCAAGGTCACTAGGTAGAGGGGAGGCCCTTCATCTGACTCTGCTGAAAGCTCTAAGGCTTTTGTTTCCTTTGGTCCTTTTTTTTAAGGCCTTCTCTGTTTATGGGAACATTCTTCCAACTAGAGTGAGTTTTCAAACCCTTGGCATTTGCTTTAAAGATACGTCTGCTTTGAAGACTGGTGGAAATTTCAATCATATTCCTATTCATAGTCAAGGAGTGAGTGGGAACTAAAAATATCAGCATTTTGGATTTTTTTTTTAATCTTCTGAAGCCTTGAACAGAAACGCAGTAAGTCTCAGAGGAAGGGGTCTGGCTCCCGGGACCCATCACCCCATTGCCGGCAGACAGCCTCGGGGTCAGCCCCCGGCTCCAGGAGGCCCATGGCTCTCCTGCCAAAGCACCCCTCAGTCTTCAAGGCCATTTTTCTAAACATGTAAAATGAAGTTTCCTAAATACATTACAAATTTAATAGGCAAGACAATTTGGCTGCGGAAAAACCCCGGAGCAGTCAGGATGTTCGGATTATTAAAAGCCAAATTAACTGACAAGTAGCATCTCCAGTCTATGTGCAGCCTGACGTCAAGCAGTTCTAAAAGTTATTAGCAAGGCATTGTGACCAGAGAGAGATACGTGCTGCTCTCAAGTCCACGTTCATTACCAATGGGCCGGTCCTTCCTGTGCCCTGTAAGGGCAGTTAAAGCCTTTAGGTGCGAGCCAGCCACGCGAGTGTGGGGTAGAAAATATTTCACTTGAAAGGCAATTCTAGACCAGCACTGATTTACCATTGATGGCTTCTTGTGAGTCATTCTTTCTAAAAGAGGAAAGATTCCTTTAAAAGAAAAAAAAAAATCTGTCAACTTAAAAAAAAACAAAACAGATCTGTCTTTTGAATTTAGATTTAAATTAAGATAAGATGACTCACTCTGCCAATGCCTCTTTAAAACAGAGATACCTTAAGAAGGCTAGAAGTTTGGATGTGAAGAGGTTGGACACAAATCATTCTTCATTTCTGGAGCTCCGCTCTTCCAAAGACAAAGGCATCTGGCGAGGTTCTTTATTTCTTGCCCGACAGGGTCATGTTGCCCCTTGGCAGCGTGGGTCTGCATTCTGATTGACAGGCTGAGTTAATAGTCCGTAGCCAAGGTAATAACCATTCGGTAGGACCATATCAAAGCTAATTATTAAAGTTAATTATCAGGAAGCTTAATGAACTTATTCACCATCCAACAGTGGAGAACCTGCCAAAGGTCACTTAGGAACTGGTCAGTCCTCTGCTGTTTTATTTTGGGTTAAGGGCAAAGCAAGAAAATATTTACCAATGAAACAGAACAAAAGGAAAAATTGCTAAAGATCAGAGGCACCATGGTAACACTCCAGCCTGAACGCCGTGCTGCAGCCAGAAGACAAGTGATAATGATAACAATTTCTGGTAAATTGTGTCAGATAATGCTTGTCACAGAGACACGAGCAACCGAACCATTGTTTCCTGACTATGAACTTATCCCTTCCTTTCATTTAAAAATCTGAGGGAAAGAAACCCTTCCATATGAAAACAAGCCACTTTTGGGGTAAATCGCAAAGGGTTTCTTCCACCACGATAGACATGATGCCCAGTGAAATGAGCGAGGCTGATGATCATAGTAGGTGCTCAGGAGACATTAATTTCCCACTCACCCTTCCTTTCTACCCCACCCCACCCAGGCCTGGCTCTTTTGGGTATTTTTTATAAATATAGTTGATTCACAATGTTGTGTTAGTTTCTAGCATACAGCAAAGTGATTCAGTTTTATATATGTATTTTTTTCATTCTTTTTCAGATTCTTTTCCATTATAGGTTATTACAAGATATTGAATACAGTTCCCCATGCTGTACAGTAGGACCTCGTTGTTTATTTATTTTGTAAATAGTAGTTTGTATCTGCTAATCCCAAACTCCTAATCAGTCCCCCTCCACCCGACCCCCATTCTCCTTTGGTAACCAGAAGTCTGTTTTCCATGTCTGTAAGTCTGTTTCTGTTTTGTAAACAAGTTCATTTATATCATGTTTTAGATTCCACATACAAGTGATATCATATGATATGTGTCTTTCTCCATCTGACTTACTTCATTTACTATGATAATCCCAGGGTCCATCCACATTGCTGCAAATAGTATTATTTCATTTTTTATAGCTGAATAATATTCCATTGTGTATATATATCACATCTTCTTTATCTATTCATTGTCATTGGACATTTAGGTTGCTTCCATGTCTTGGCTGTTGTAAATAATGCTGCTATGAACATCGGGGTGCATGTATCTTTTTAAGTTAGTTTCCTCCAGATAGATGCCCTGGAGTGGGATTGCTGGATCATATGGTAAGTCTGCTAAGTTTTTAAGGAAATTCCATACTGTTCTCTATAGTGGCTGCACCAATGTAGGAGGTGTTTCTTTTCTCCACACCCCCCTCCAGCATTTATTATTTGTAGACTGAGCAGTGTGAGTTGATATTCTAGTTTCGATTTGCATTTCTCTGGTAATGAGCAATGTTGAGCATTTTTGATGTGCCTGTTGACCGAGGCCTGTCGTTGTGGCTAGATTCATCCTTACTTTGTGGCCAGAAAAAATTAATGGTGATGGAATACATAGATACCACCTGTAGGTTACTGCCTATTCGACATCGGGTAAATTCATCCAACTCCATGGAGGAAGGAACATGGGTTTGGGGCCAGACTGATACAGACTCAACCCCAGGCTTCGCCACCCACTAGCTGTATGACTCAGACAAGTCCCTCGTCCTCCTGGACCTACTTGCAACGTCATCGTGTGGAACAGGGGTATCTGTAACCATTTCAGCATTGAGTGGGAGCTCCATAAATCATGTCACGTTTAAGTGACAAAGAGCAGGGGGTCCATTTATTTACTAGTTCCTTTATGAATATATAATTATGGAGCACTTTCTACATTCCAGACCCTGAAGGAACCCAAGCTTATCTGGGATTAATCTCACTCAGTGACCCCTCTGCACCCTGAGGAATTATTTGGGCCAATCCATCCTGCCCATGGTCTCATTCCATGGAGTTATCATAGAGTGGAGGTTCTCAAACTTTTGGTCTCAAGACCACTTACTACTCTTAAAAATTACTGAAGACTCTGTATTAGTTTTCTTGCCTCTGCTGTAACAAATTACCACACACTTAGTGACATAAAACAGTGAGATTTTATTTCCTTACAGTTTTGAAGGTCAGAAATCCAAAATCAGTCTCCCTCAGTTAAAGTTAAGGCATCAACAGCTCTGATTTCTTCTGGAGGCTCTGAAGATAGAGTTTCCTTGTTTCTTGCAGCTCCTTGAGGCCACCAATAGTTCTAGACTCATGATCCCTTCCTCACGTAGTTTTAATCTCTGCTTCTGTCCTCATCTCCTGCTGGCCCCCCAGCACCTGCCTCTCTTTCATAAGGACCTGAGTAACTCCACCAGCCCCATCCAGCTAATCCAAGATACTCTGAATCTCAAGATTCTTGATTTAACTACTTCTGTAAAGTTCTCTTTGCCATACAAAGTAACATTTACAGGTTCTGGGGATTAGGTTGTGGACATCTTTTTAAATTGCATTTTTTTAATTGAAGTATAGTTGATGCACAATATTATAAATTAGCCTCAGGTGTACAGTGTAGTGATATGACATTTAAATACATTATGAAATGATTGCCATGATAAGTCTAGTAACCATCTAAGTATGTGGACAACTTTGGGGGCCACTCTTCAGCCTATCACAGGTCCCAAAGAGGTCTTGTTTATGTGTATTACATCTGTCAAACCTGCCATGTTAGGAATTAAAACAGAGATTTGAACAGTATTTACTTTCTAATCCACTAAAAAAATAACAATAACAAACCCACTACGGGCTAACAAAGAACATATATTAATGAGAAACAATTTTCTTTTCCAAAACAAAAAGAAAAGGCAGTAATATGAGTGGCATTATATCACATTTTTACAAATCTCTTTAATGTCCAGAGTAGTAAAAAATAGCTGGATTCTCATATCCATTGTGATTTTGGGGGGTTAACATAGATAAAGAAAATCTAGCCTCACACAGATATGTAGTTGGAAAAAAAAGGAAATATTTTAATAACCTTTTCATATAATTATGGATATTCTTCTTTGATAGTACACCAAAACTCAACAAGTGGTAGATAGTACCTTAAAAGTTAATTGCAATGCAGAATATGAAAACAGGTCCATGAACTTGTCCTATTCTGTTATGGTAAACCTATTAGTCTACTTTGAATCTAATTTGAATGGGTCTTTTATCCTTGCCTGATTTGATAACATTGTATTATAATCCTGGTCATTGAAAAAGATAGATCCACTACGTTATGCTGATCTTCCACACATTGACACATTTCATTGTACAATATTTAAAAATCAGTTATTGTATCATCATGGGTTTATCAGAAAAGTCTTTAAGAATTGGGAAGCTGTCAACAGGTTTTCCAAAATTCTAACTTTTCTCATTTTTGCTGGAAAACTCACATGTTGTCTTTAGCAGCAAATACTGTCAGTTGTGTTCCTTGAAATAACAGGTTCACTTAATTCATTCAGCAAAAAATGTCTGCCTAATACTCAAGTCTGAATAGCCATAGTTAGTCAGCTCTTTTTGCAAATAAAAGATGATAGTCCACAGGAGGCAAAGTACAACTCAAATAATCACACAAGTGTTTTTCCTTGAGAAAATCACCATAATTTGATTTGCAACATAAGGGCTTATGTATACTTCATTCCGTCCCACAGAATATTAAATAGGCATGTATGCAAGAGTTACAATTAATAGCATTAATATTTTTTATTGCTTCATCAAGAACATTCTTAAATGGAAATGGCCTTGGTTTTATGGAGGTTTGTAATGTTTGTTTATTTCACTGTAAGTTTCTGGCACTTTGGTACCTCTGCCTCGAATGGTGTTAACCAGCAGTTTTACCCATTATCATCTTTGCAGCATCAGGGCAAATGTTCAGACAAGACAAAGGCAAATACATTAGCATTAACATAAAAATAATTCTGACGTCAACAGATGTCTCCACTCTTTCAAGAACACGTTTGCTATCTGGGACTGACTCTAGCAGTTAGAAAGGCTCCAGATTTTTCCTGTTGCTTGATTCCCTGTCTCTTGTGGTATTGGATTCTGTAGGCCAGCAGTTCTCAAAGTGGGACCCCTGGGGATTCCCAAGGCCAGTCCAGCAGACATGGCCTTGGAGGATTTTCCAAATTAAAAGGTCATTCTAATAATCCGTGAGGATGATCCTGATAGTTTCTGTTGATTTTGTCTCGTCCTCAAGTCTTTAGACCAGTATTTATTTTCACTGTGAAGGCGACACCAGCAAGATTTGGAATTTGCGTCAGCTGGAGGGCAGAATACGTTCAGAACCTTCTTGCAGCTTCTTCTTAAATAGCAATAACCTACATAAGGCAATACATCTTGGAGATATTCTGGTTTGCATTCCCAAAATCACACTGAATCTCATGCCAGAAGGCCTTGCTAACTCTGATTGCTAAGGAGGAAAAAATAGATCATTAAATAGCAGGGAAGACCAGAGTGGTTTCTAAAAATAAATACTAATTAGATACACTTTTTTTTCCTAAAACAAATGCTTAGTTCCTTGTTTTCCCCTTCAATGTCAATTTATGGCGTTATTGCCTTTTATTAATAAATCCTTCTTACCAATGCTGATAGCTTGGTAATTTATAAAATACTTTTAAATACTTTTAGATAGTATAAAACACTTTTAGGTATGTCATGTGATTCTTACGCTTAATCTAAAAGGAATGCCTATTTTAGAGATGAATAGAAAAATAGAAGGTTCAAGAAAGTTAAGTGACTTAACAAGTACCCTCTATTAATTTTCTATTGCTGTGTAACAAATTACCACCAACTTAGCAACTTACAGCCACACATTCATTATATCAAAATGTCCGTGTGTCAGGCACAAGTTGGTTGGGTCCTCCACTCTGAAATCAAGGTGCTGGCAGAGGCTACAATCTCACGTGAGGGTTGGAGTTCTCTTCCAAGCTCACAAAGTTGCTAGAAGAACTCAGCGCCTCACTGTTGTAGTACTGAGGTTCCTATTTTCTTGCTGGCTGGTAGCCAGGGGTCAGTTTCAGCTCCCAGAGGCATTCCTTGGGTCCGAGTCACGTGGAACCTCTCACAACCTGGCAGCTTATGTCTTTAAATGCAGCAGGAGAATTTCTCTCCAGTCTGAGCTTTTGTCCACGGCTCCTAGCCCAGTGCTCAACCACAGAGTAAGTAATTGGTCAAAGAATGAATCAGTGAATATTTGTACTAGTTCAGAATCCCACCAGATTCTGTTCATTTTGCTCCTTGCAACCCATCATAATGTCATCTTAGCAAACAATGAGTGCTCAAAAACCTTCAGTGTTGGTCTTTAATTTAGCATTGGTCTTTAATATTCTAGGTATTGCTCATAGATAACACTGATGTTATGTTGAATTTCTTAACCAATTTCATCGTTTGAAAGTCATTTTCCTATTTAGAGGCTAGCTAAGAGACATGAGCAGAGAACCAAGAATCTTGGTTTCAACTTGGACTCTTCTGGTTTATAATAATAACAGGTATAATTTCTCAAGTGCCTAACAGAGGCCAGGTGATGGATGGATGGATAGATAGATAGATAGATAGCCTTGCATACACACACACACACACACACACATAAATGTTACATTCTTTTTGCGTGTTTGTGGTGAAGGAATTACAGATTGTTTTTATTTTATGTCATATCTTGATACTTGCCTGTCATATATAGATATTCTTAATCTGAACAAAGAATCTGCAGCGTTGGTAAGACCATCACTATGCCCATGATATAGGTAAGAACTGAGGCTCAGAAGTTAAGAAACTTACTCAGAGTCAATGTTGGTAAGTGGCACAGCAGGCTCCAAACTCAGGTGCTGTTTCACCTGTCCACACAGACTTCCTTTCGACTGCTGCCCCCACTTCCGACTTTCCCTGCCACTGAGCCATCTGCCTTCTTCACCTGGAGGAGTAATAGAATCACCACTAGCCCATAGGGCACCTTTGTATGAATTAGAAAAAGGCACTCCTTCATCAAGATACTTGGCTGCTATCTGCCAGAAATTCATTGCAATAAATACACAAACATTCTATATCTATAATGTTCGTGATGTTGCTCCCTGGGTGGTTCAGTGTTCAATCTACACAACTGTGAAGGGCTGCCCTGGGAGTGGAGGGGAACAGCAAATGATCATGGAGAGTCTGATCCACGTTTTAATATGGTTGGTCTATACAGCTGAGTCTTGGTGCCCAGAGAACTCTTGGATTTTTGTAGAAGTTTGGTGGTTCTGTCTCCCAGATTTGATCAAAACCTGCTTACAAATGACTTGAGAAGGGGAAGACTGGCATATTGTTTCTCTTGGCTTCCATTCCTTGGTCTGTGAACTCTGAATTTTCAGGAGTAGCAACTGTGACCGTGTAGTTCATTTTACTTTTCCCAGAAATGCAGCAGCTCTGAGAGCACAAACCTCGGGCAGGTGTAGAAAGAAGCATCTGCTGGGCCCCTTGGCAGAGCTGGGAGCAGCAGAGGCAGGTGTGGCCAAGCCATCTTTCAGTGTTCTCTCTTGATCTGGACACCACATTGTTCCTCCTTTGTTCTGCAAACTGGAAAGAGAAATGGAGGGAAAACAGCTTCAATGGAACATCCTTCAAATGAATCAAACAAATATTTGTGCCCAAGGCGGTGCATTAAGAGGGGCCCGAGTGAAGAGGGGAGAGGTGGTATTAAAAACTAACCCAGTCACTAAGAGTTTTGAGGTGTCCAAGGGGGATAATTCCCAGCTGCCGCTGCCTGTATTGGTAATTAAGTGTTTTCTCAATTTTTCTTTAGTCAGATGTGGATTTTTCTTCTGTAAGAAAGAAATTACTTCCGAGCACCCTGAATCATTAAAGTTAACTGTAGTTCATTTGGAAAGAAAGCTCTGGGCTCTGATCTGGATGATCACCAGCCACCAGAGGTTACTTAGTCTCTGTGAGACTCAGTTTTCTCATCTGTATAATGGGAAGGATTACAGTACCTACTCCACAGGATTGTTGAAAGAACCTAGTGAAAAAATTAACGTACAGTTTTTATCTGAATGCCTGGCACTGTGCAAGCACTCAGTAAATAGCAGTGATTATTATTAACAGGGCAGTCATATGAAACTAACATGATACCTACCTTTCCCAAGAGTGACAAGGCATTTCTTCCCCAGTCTTGCTCCATTTAGCAAAGCTCCCCGCAAATCTCAGCACTAAACACCTTGAAGGAAATTCTGCATAAATGAGAAACCATGGAGCAGAATTAATTCCATGACATAAATCTGTGTGCCCTCTCACTCCTCCCTATGCGTCTGGGCCCTCCAGCTCTCCAGCCCTGGATCGCGGCAGTAATTTTAACAGAACCCAGTCTGCTGAGCCTAAGAGATAAAGAAGAAATCACTATTCTGGTGCAACTACCATTAGGACAGGGAGTTGAGATAAAGACTTTTATTACTAAATTGGGCAGATCCCTTTGGAGCCGGGATCCTGCTTCTCCCACCCACCCACTCCTGCACTTCTGCTGTCAGATTTAGATTTAGACACGGTGCTGGGTGCTCAGGGAAGAACGGGAATCCGGGAGTCTGGATTCAGCCAGGAGTAGGTAAGGCTGGGCTCGGATCTGATCTCATCCTTGCCTCCATCCCCCTTTACCTTTCCTGTTCTGGGAAACCAGTCCTCAGTAAAAAGACAGGATACAAGATGGGAATTTTTTTCTGGCTTTTTTTTTTAATTGACATATAGTCAGTTTACAATGTTGTGTTAATTTCTGGTATATGGCATAGTGATTCAGTTATATGTATACATACATTCCTTTTCATATTATTTTTCATTATATTGAATAGAGTTCCCTGTGCTATACAGTAAGCCCTTGTTATTTATCTGTTTAATATATAGCAGTGTGTACCTACAAATCCCAAATTCCCAATTTATCCCTCCATCCTCCTCTTTCCCCTCTGGTAACTGTAAGTTTGTTTTCTATATCTGTGAGTCTGTTTCTGTTTTGTAAATAAGTTCATTTGTGTCTTTTTTTTTTTTTAGATTTCACATATAAATGATATTTAATGGTATTTTTCTTTCTCTTTCTGGCATACTTTATTTAGTATGACAATCTCCAAGTCCATCCACTTTGCTGAAAACAACATTATTTCATTCTTTTTTATGGCTGAGTAATATTCCATTGTGATATATATATGTATATATACACACACACACATACATACATACACATATACATACTACATCTTCTTTATCCATTCATCTTTTGAAATATTTAGGTTGCTTCCATGTCTTGGCTATTATGAATAGTGCTGTTATGAACATTGGGGTGCATGTATCTTTTCAAATTAGAGCACCCTCCAGATATGCCCAGGAGTGGGTTGCTGGATCATATGGTAAGTCTATTTTCAGTTTTGTTTTGTTTTGTTTGTTTGTTTGTTTTAAGGAATCTTCATACTGTTTTCCATAATGGATGCACCAAACTACATGGAATTTTTTTATTGGAGCTTAAAGTCCAATGTGATACAAGTGTAGTATACAAATGGCTATTTGTTCAGGTAGAATAGAACTGAAGGATAGAAAAAAAAAATGGAAGGATGAAGGTAGAAGCATTAAGGGCACTCTCCACAACCGAGCGACAATGAGTTTTAAAAGGTTCAGAGCTGCCCCATGTGGCTGTGCAGGTTGTGTGGTGAACAACCTAAATAGCTATACATGGCGATCCTGAAGGAGTCAGAAACCGTCTCCTCTTGGACAAAAGGCCAGGGCTCACCCAACTGTGATGCCCTTGAACTTCCCCAGACCCTTCTCCCAGGCTGCTCTGAGCAGATGGCAGGGGCCCACAGAGTGCAAGGTGCTGGTTACATGTTGGAGAATGTAGAGGGTCACTGGTTGTGTGTTCTTGGTGAAACAAAGCCCTTGGCCCAGACAGCTCATCTTCTGCAGGTTCCCTCCTCCTGACAGCAGGACTGGGGCAGTGCTGTACTATTCTCTGTCTAGTAAATGAAACACAGTCTAGAGTCAAGATTTAAGACACACATACTTGTGAAAACTCAGGTCTGGGATCAAGTAAACATGCCCTGACCCAATATTAAGAAGGGGTGATTCTCCCTCTGTTTTCCAGGGAACCTGCCTTTCTCTGTGGAGGAGGTGAGGCTGAAGATCCACTGCCTGTTGCCTGTCTCCAATGACCATGCTCTTAGCCAATGGCAGGCAAAATGGTGGCAAATACACCAGCAATCACCGTGCCATTATTGCCAATGGCTTTCGAGAGAGAGCTGGACGTTTCCTTCTCTTCTAGGGTCTGAAGTGGGACAGCAGAGGAGAAACATCTCCTGGTGCAGGCATAAGTGAAAATGTCTCATGTTACTTTCATCTATTATGTTACGCCCCATCCCATCCTACCATCCCACCAGATGGCACGTGTGATGGATGTATGGTATGATCTGATTTTTTTTAAGAGAAAAAAAGTTATTTAAAGCTTGAATAAACCTCTTAGGAAATTCCAGTTTGTAGTTTTGTTTTGTTTTATTTCATTTTTTGCCTCTTTCTTTGGTAGTTTGATCTTGAGGTTAATAGAGAAAAGATGTTGTAAAGACATCTCTAAAAATGTAAAAGATGGGGAATGAGGGATGCTTTCTGAGTCAAGCGGAGTTTATTTTGAAACTGGAGTCCGCGTGCAGTTTGATGGGATAATGAGGCAGAGAGATGCAAAGGGTTAACAGCATGGAAGAGAGTTTGTGGGCTTGATGACAGGGTAATGAAAATAGGAATGGTGGTCCACGTGAGGCAGTGAGAGAGGGAATAAGGGAGGTTGCTAGGCAACTTCTTGGGGGCAGAGGAGAGAATCTTGAGGGAGGAGGCGCTTTCAAATGCTGCTGTGTGCTGTGGGTAGCTATCTGTGGCTGGAACAAACAGACCCGAGAGGTTGGTCACACCTAGCTGGCAGCCGGCTGTTCATCCCGAGCTGCTTCCTGCAATCATAATAAACGTTCAGGAAGAGTCAAGGGCACAGAGCTCCAGGAGGAGTGTGGCAAACAGTCGGAAAGGCAGCCGGGGTGCAAAACAGAAATGAAAGCTGTTTATTCTACAATTTGTGCCACGGAGGAGATAATGGCATGGCAGTTGGTGCCAAGGGTTATGGTTAAAAATACATTCACTGAGTGCCAACTAGATACTCTGTTACTCAGTGGGAAGAAACAAAGGTAAACCAAACATGATCCTTGTCTATAGGCAGCTCCCCATCTGGTGGGGGAGAAAGGCACAAGACACGTGTGTTGTGAATTAGCTATAGTTCCCGGGTAGAAAATAAAGCCGAATCGTTGAGAGGATGGACTCTGGAGTGGAGTTCGAATCCCAGTCTGCATCACGCTAGCTGTGACCTTGCAGAAATTCTTCTCTCATCTGTAAAACACAAATGATAAGGGTACCTTGACATAAGGTTGCTATTAGAACAGACTCTGTTGACAATTGCGAAGTGCTAAAGACAATGTGTAGCAAACAGTAACGTTTGTGAAATAAGTTCTTGAGAGAGGTAAGGAACCAAGGCTAGGAGTACAGAATTGAATGTGGCATATGTACTTTTTTTTTTAATGCTTCCTTTTAAAAATTTTTTTTAAATTGCAGTATAGTCAGTTTACAATGTTGTGTCGATTTCTGGTGCACAGCATGTTTCAGTCATACGTTGGCATAGGTACCTTTTGATACGCACATACTTGTATAAAGGTGGTACCCAGCTAAGGTCCACCTGTGATGCTGGGACCCATCTACTTCCCAACTGCTCTCTCAGATGGCTCTTTGGTTATCGTACTGGATGTTGTACACCACTGTAAGTCACCTTCTCTGGATGAAAGGGATCATGTCCTTCAAACTCAGATCTGCAGCCTAAGGTAGAGCTGAGCTGCAACGCTGGCTTTTCTGTCCCCCAGAATGAGGACGAGCACACGCCAATCACGGTACTTCCCCTTTGCCATCAGCAGAGCTCCACTCCAGCTCCGCTGTCGGCACAGGGGCCACTTCTCTTCTCTCTGTCTACAAAGTCTCCAGCTGCGTTACCCAGCTAGACTGCCTCTGGCTTTCCCTAGACATTTCCATGTGTCCAGAATGGACGCACTGAAAGCCTGGCATTTCCAACCTTCCCGGCCAGGTAAGCATGTTGCCTATTGGGCAGAAATAAATGTAGATGTGCGGACCAGCACATGGTGTTCTTTACTGTCCCAGACCTGTCCCCTGCAAGGCATCCGTGACACTTGGCTGGCAGGCCCCCAGGCCAGCCAACTGCCGCAGATAGAGGTGACTCCAGGATGTCAGCTGTACAGCCGACAGGGTATTTATGGCACAAACACTTTGCAGAAGAGAGAGAGGGGGAGAGATCAGAGAGGAAGAGGGAAATTCCTGAAAACCCATTTTCTCTGCTGGCCCCCGGGCTCCCTCCCTTCCTCCACTCCCCTATTCTGCCCTCATCACCATCGGGGCCACCAACCCAGGGTCCAGATCACCCAGGTCCACACTGACCCAGAGCACTCACTCTATGCTCAGGATATGTCAGGAGAGACAGCACTATCAGTCCCTGGAAAGTCCCAGTTTTCTTCTCCAAAGGAGCTGTTTTGGTCAGTTCAGATAAAGGTGGAGTTGCAGAGTTCCCACACCGACTCCACGCCTGAGGGCATCTGACTGGAAAGTGGAGAAATCTCTCTTCAAATGCCTTGCTCCCGTGGTAAACCATCATTTTTATCTTTAAGGACCAGGGCCTCTCTGGGGAGAGAATGAAATGCTACCCTCTCTTCCAGCGCTCAGACTCCGTTTTGGCCCCACGTGGTCTGCTGGCTCTCTACCCTCACCCATCTGCTCAGCTGGCCTGGGGCCCACTTACAAGTTGATGTGACCCTTGACCTCAGGCACACATCCAAGGCCACATGGGCTTAGATGGCGGGTCTGAGTCACGCCGGAGGTACCATCTGTCCTGCAGGAAGACCATCTTCGGCGTCAGTCCTGAAGCACTGGCTCCATATTTCAATCACAGCTGGTAGCAGTGATTTGCCAAAATGAGATACCTGCACAGTCAGGCAAGGAAAGCACACGCTTCAGTGACAACTTTAAATGTTTCAAGTCACAGGAGGATCCCTTGGAAAAATAGAACAACAAAATTAATGAAATTAGAAAATTACTCAAAAATCAGGAATTGCCAAGACACTTAGAAAACCCCAGGAAGAGTCTTACCCCTTGGGGAATAAGTCAGCAAAGGGTGTCAAAAATCAAAACATCTCAAAAGGTTTTTAAGGTCTTCTTCACGGATGATTTGCACTGAGGCCAGCATGCCCCATCTTTTGTCATCCGCTGTGCCCAGGATTCTCCTAGAGAAACCTGGAACTCAGGATTTCAGGCAATATTCGTATGTCACGGAAGGGAAGTGACTCCGCCTCTGAAATTATACCACCGCTTACCCAATCCCTGGGGTGACGGGGTGAGAGAATTGGAAACATTTTCTGGAAAAGCCAGTTTTAAAATAATCCCTAAACTTGTATTTATTGAATGAGTTTGTTGGACAAGACTGGCTATAAGCAGGAAGTACCTTGGTTCCTTGGTTCTCCCTGTGGCCTTGGTCCTCCCCACCCGGAGACACATCCCAGGAAGACCTTACAGCTTTTCCAGTCACTCCCACATACTAACAGCTCCAGGCCAGACCAATGCAATCTTTTTATTTTTTCTTTTTCTTGTGTTATTTAAAGTTCCTCCCTTTCCCCCTCAACTTGGGCCTGCCTTAGGTTGGGAAATTTATTGGGGATGGGAGAAAGGAAGAGCCTTGAGCCTCTTAGGAGGGAGGGAGACTTTCTCTCTTTTAACTTCACTTCCAACTCACTGTATCTGGTTCAAGATCCTCAGGTTTGAGCTCAGGGCAGAAAGGATTAGAGGACAAAGTCTGAAAGACCAGCATGGATGTAATTTAGTGTAGGGGCTGCCTGGGAATAAATAGTGCAGTGGGGAAATTAAATCGTAAAGATGGTACCTCATTTGCCCATAGTTAGAAAATGGCAGAGTGTGGATTTGAACCTGGACAGTCCAGCTCTGAAGTCCAATGGCAAGGAGATTCCTTTCCCCTTGACCTGAGTGATGCCTCACATTGCCCTCTTAAGACCTGCTCCCGCCCCAGGCAGTCCTTCACCCTCGCACCACACATCCCTGCCGAGGCTGCCTCGCTGGGCCCAGTGGTCCTTCCGAGATGACTTCCAGTTGGATTTCTCCAATCAAGATGGCGCTCAGGACAACCCAATTCCAGGTGTTCAGCATCTCACGTAGCAGTCCCGTTCTCCCACCCTGCTGCCCGCCAGCTCCTCAGCCAGTCTCCAGCCTTTGGATCTCCAGACATGCATGAGGAAGCAGCCCCGGGAGGTCCCACATGTCCAGAGACTAATGTGTCCAGCCCCCGAAAGGTCCTCCTGGCTCCCTTGGCCTCATATGAGGGAAACTCCCAGCGCTGATTACTCTCTCCAAAGAAATTCTCTCCTCTGATTTTTGCCTCTTTAAAGGATTTTCTTTTTAATCTACCCCAAGGTGGGCTGTAAACGAGGATCAAAATCTACTTCACTGTCTCTTAGCATGTCTTCTGTGGGTGATTTGACATCTTCTGTTCTCAGCCTTCGGGGACCTTGGCCAAAACTGAAAACTCAGAAAGAATATAAAAAGCCACATGTGACCTCCTGTTATACGTGTGTGAGGGAACATGCTTTGAAGCATAATTCTGTCCTCCCAGCCCTTTTTCCTCTGAAAAAGAAAAACAGAATAAAAGAAAGAAGGAAAAATGGGAGAGAGGGGCAAAAAGAGAGAGAAAGACAAAGGCAGAAAGAAGGAAAGAGGGAGAAAGTGAAAGAAAGGGAAAACAGATGGGGGAGCGAGAAAGAGAGAGAAGGACCAGGCTGTGCACTGACGTCACTGACGCCACTGGTGTCACACACGACGTGAAGCATCAGACATTGCAGTTTGTGAGGCTCCTTGTGGAATCTTTCTAACAACAACCTTGTTAGAAGGATGTTACTGTCACTATTGTACAGATGAGGAAATGAACAGGAATCTCAGGAAGGCTCTGACTTTCAGCGGTGCCCACAAATGAGGGGGCAGCCTCCTACCAGATGGCTCTCATTCTGCAATTAACACACATTTGAAGCCTTGTCTCACGGGCTCCGAGGCTCCCGCCCACCCTGGTTCTCCCTCTCTCAGTCTGGTCACTTCTTCTCAGTCGTCTCTGATTTCCCCTCATCCTCCCAACCTCTCAACACCTCTAAGCTCAGGTCTGTGGTCTCTCTGCTTTCCTACCTCCATGCACCCTCAGGGCGATCTATCGGAATTGGTGGCTTTAAATAAGATCCACCTGCTGGTGACTCCCACAGCTCCATCTCGATCCAAGTCTCTCCATCATCCAGCTGCCTATTCACCATCCCAAACATCAGACGTCTGGAGCTCAGCTCCTACTACTAATCTGCCCTGAACTCAGTTCCTTTGCACAGACGTCTTCACATCAGTAAATGGCAAGTCTGTTCTCACATGCTCAGAACAGGAACCTTGAGAGCATCTTTGACTCCTCTTTCTAGCCTGTCCTACGTGCCTAATCCATCAGGAAGCACTTTTGGTGTTCTACCTTCAAAGCGTATCCAAAATCCAACAATCTCTCACCACCTGCGCTGCCACACCTCTGTCCAAGTCACCATCCCCTTGCACCTGGATATGGCAGTGGCCTCCTGACCAGTCGCCCTGCTTGTACCCTGGCCTCTTGAGTCTACGCTGCACATAGCAGCCCCAAAGTCTGATCCTTTTGAAATGTTAGAGAATGCCAGAACGCTGCAGGGACCTTGCCCACCCAATGGCTTTCCATCACACTGAGAGGAAAATCCTCAACCCTTCTAAGACCTATAGCACTGTGTGAGCTGACCCACCGGAGCTCTCCAACTTCCTCTCCTTCCATTTCCTTTCTCCTCCCACCGCGGCAGCTGCCCTGGCCTCCCCGGGCCCTTGAACTTGCCAGGCACACCCCCAGCTGACAGCCTTTGCATTTGTTATCTCTGCTCTCCTCCCACATAATTATAAAGCTTCCCACCTTCACGTAAATTTCACCTTCTTGTTGTGCTACCCATCCCTGCCCCTCTTCTGTGTCTGACATCTCCCACACAGCACCTCAGGTCAAATTCCTCTCCCTTCTTCCCTCTGGACAGAATTCTTAGGGCCTTTCAGAAGTCATTCCTGTGAGATGCAGGGATCAGCTATGCTTGATACCAAGCAGTGGCTACCGTGGAACTGTGAATGAAAAATTTTGCCCCGATATCAGTAAACAAAGGACGCTACCATCAGCCACCAGCCACCAGACACTACCTCCGCCCCCAACAGTGAGCCCGAGGGGACTCAGGATGGAAACAAGCAGGCAGCCAGCTGCCAAGTCCTCAGCCTCTGCAGCCACCCCACCCCCAACCATGCCCCCTGAGGGGACTCAGGATGGAAGCACAGGATACTGGCCCAAGAGAGCTAAGGTGCTCATTAAAGGAGCCCAGACCTTTGCATCTTCCCTTATATAGCAAAGCACTAAATTCCTTAACTTGAGATGCCTGGTTTCCTTTAATTAATGGTAATTTTTCAATGTTCTGACTACCTGATCTTTGTTGCAAAAACTCATATATATCCTGGCTCCTCCATGACTGCTTCAGAGCAGTCTCTCAGAGCCATCTGAGAGGCTGTTTCCCGGGCTTAAGCCCTTAGAAATGTTCACTGAATAAAATGTAGTAACTCTCAACTTTTAGATGGTGCATATTTTTTTCAATTGACAGAACACATTTTTGCATTGATTTTCCTGCCCTTCCTGCCTCACCATGCCTCTCTCTCTCTTGCTTCCTTAGAATTTTCTCACCAATAAAAAAAAAAGCATGTAGTTTTTCTCTATATCTGAGTCTGTTTCTGTTTTGTTATATTCATTCATTCATTTCATTTTTTAGATTCCATGTATAAGTGATAACAAAATGTATTTGTCTTTCCCTGCCTGACTTATTTCACTAAGCATCAAACCTTCCAGGTCCATCCATGTTGTTACAAATGGCAGAATGTCGTTCTTTTTTAGGGCTGAGTAATACTCCACATCTTCTCTATCCATTCATCTGTTCATGAACACAGTAGTTACCAGTGGGGAGAGGGAAGTGGGAGGGGAAAATAGGGCTAGAGGATTAAGAGATACAAACTACTATGTGTAAAATAAATAAGCTGTAAGGATATATTGTACAGCATAGGGAATAGAGCCAGTATTTTATAATAACTTTAAATGAGGTATGATCTATAAAAATATTGAATCTGTATGTTGTACACTTGAAACTAATATATCATAAACCAACAATACTGCAATTAATTAATTAACAGTAAGAGCACCCAAGCTTCAGCCTTAAGCACTGTGTTCCGTGCAACTCACTTTCTAAAATTGTAAGCCTTCTGCCAACAAATACGGACACACACACACACACACAACTTCCTATTCTTTTCCCTTCTTTATTTTTCATCTCAGCACTTATCACCATATAGTATACTGTATATATTTACTGATTTATTTTGTTTACTGTCTGTCTCCCTACTAGAATACAACCTCTATGATTTTTTTCTATTTTGTTTACTGTTGCATCACAAGCATCTAAAATATAACAGGTGCTCAATAAATATTTGTCAAATGAATGCATGAATATGACAGGAAAGGAGCTGTACTGAAGAACTACAGAATATTAACTTTATATATGGCCACTGACTGAGAGGAAGCAGCTCCCTAAAGATGGATCAGAACCAGAGACAGTGCTGTGCAGGTCTCAGCCTGCTCAGAAAGCCTCGGAGCTCAGTGACAGGCTAGTCCTTCTATGTCTTAGTGGGTAGACAGGTGCAGGGGACCCTACAATAAAGTGGCACTAGATTCACTCATGGCTTATGTCTATGAAACTGAATAGAAGAGCTTCATGCATCTTGAAAGAAACGAGCTTTCCCAGTGTTTACTGTAGATGCAATTTGTATTATTTCACGGCAGTCAAGTGTGCAGTGACTTTAGATAACATCTTTGCTACCATTTTTTTTTTAAATCCTAGTAGTTCTGTAATGTTTCAGTTTCACTTTACCCAGAAAATCACCTTTCATGAGAGAAAAAAAATTACTAAAACCGTATCAAATGTTCTACAGATTCCAGGCTGATATAAATAAATTCCCAGTGGGAGAATCCGCCGCGCACTTGGACTTGGTGGGATTAGGTGGGGTTATCCTGCCCTTCGCATCCTCTGCCAAGGCAAACAGAGGCGTCTTTCTGATCAGTTTGGAAATCAGCCATATCAAGAGGGTTTTTACAGCAGTCAAGCAATATTTATTTGACATACAGACTGCCTGTGAAAAATCTAAACGTATTTGTCTACTGGAAACAAGATCAATACAGAATAATAGCATATTGTGAGTGACTCTGAATCTAGAGAGCCCTTTATTTTATCTTGGGTACAGTACACTGCACCAGTCAAGTTTCTAAAAAGAGAAATAGTGCACATCAGAAGGAAAAAAAAATTGTTATGGCCAGGAATTCAAATTGTTATAGCAGAAGAATCTGTGGAATAGTGTATCAGCAAGGCTTCTGACCAAGTCAGTTATGCTATCCCCTCATGGACAACATGGAGAAATGAGGACCTTCCTTCTGTGGCTAGTGTGATGGTGACATAGAGGGGGAAAAAAGTAATTATTATTATGGACTATTATATAATTGAATTCCTGGTGCAGGATAGCTATTTCCTATGTGATAGTTATTACTGGTAACTTTATCTTAGCCACCAATAGTGAAAACTTATCAGGTGTAACTGAAGTCTTATCAGGTGTAAGATGAGTTACACGCATCCTGAATCATCTAGAGGCTAGAAGGAGGCTTTGTCAAACCACAGCTGAGGGGATAAGCCAGGATGAAGGATTGGGAGGAGGTCTGAGGCTAGACCCCTCTAACACTGGTAGGTGGACTCAGTCTCAGGAGGGTGACTGGCCCAGGACAGTGAGACAGGAAGGAAGAGGGCAGGGCACAGCCATTAAAAGAATGACACAGCAATCAGCACCAAGATGGTGGAAGATGCAACTCCCAGTAGACCTTGAGCTTCAATATAGGCTCATTGAAATGCAGTAGCTGCTAAGTGGCACTCCCACAGGTGCCAGGACCTGTTCAAGGCTGACCATAAAAGGTCAGAGTGTGGGTGATGGCCCAATTCCTGGGAATTCCCAGCCCCTTCCCAAAGTATTTGGAATAATCCTCCCACTTGTTAGCATAGGAAGTTACCAAGCCCATAAAAACGAACCACACCTGCACCTCATGGCTGATCTCATTTTTCCTAGCTGACCCCTTGCTCATAGGCCACAGCTCTCCCTTCTGAGAAAGATGGCCCGCATTCTGCCTATGGAATGTGTATCTCCTATGTCTTTCTCTTGCCTTTTGAGATGGCTCGTACTGTCTATGGGGTGTGTATCTCTCCGAATAAATCTACTTTTACTCAACTACAGCTCACTCTTGAATTCTTTCCTGCATGAGGCCAAGGACCCTCAACTGGTGGGGCTGGTGGGGCGAGTCCCAAGGACTCGCCTAAGACCTGGGACATGGCCATCCAACTGCCCCCCCTTATTTATTCCTGCATCAGCCAGACCAGGTGAGAGCTCCTGTCAGAAAACAGTCCTGCAGAAAGCAGCTCGGCAGTCACCCAGCGACAGGAGGCGGGAGGGAGGGATGACCAAGAGGCACGAGAAAACTTGAGGAACTGATGGATACGTTCGTTGTTTTTATTGTGGTGACAGTTTCATGGACGTAAGTGTATATATATGTCAAAATTCATCAGAATGTACCCTTTCCTTATGTGCTGTTTATTGTACATCACTTAAGCACCTCAGTGGAGATGGAAGGAGAGGATGAGAGAGGAGAGAAAAGGAAAAGAAGAAAGAAAGGAAAAATTTAGCTGTGTCAGAGATGTCAAAGTCACACTGGGTCAGGTGCTTGGAAGGTAGCAATCATTTCCAATGTGAGACTGGAGTTGCCAGAGCTGCATGTAAATGGAGAAGTGCAGACATGACCGGCTGATGGGATGTAAGGTCAGGAACTGAGGGAGATAGCACTAGGGGAGCAGGATGAGTGTACCTCTGACAGCAGGCACACAGCTCTATGCTTTTCCTTACAGGCTGTGCCCGCAACACTTGAAAGGGACTTCAGTCAGATCCAGGCAATGGAACTTACCGAGCACCATATTCAAATGCAGTCTCAGGAATGACTGTCTTCAGAGCTGGTGGGCTACGGGCACTGGCAGTGTCGAAATGAGTGCTGGCTGATCCATTGTCAAGTACACCAAACCTTGCTGCCTAACCACCCAGGAAGCTTGTTAAAATGTTCCCCCACACCCACTCCTGTCCCAGAACGACTAAATCAGAATCTCAACAGAGTGGCAACTGACATCTGTATTTTTTTTAAACTTCCCTGGCGATTCTGAAGCAGCCTGTGTTTGGCATTTGCTGCTGTGGACTTGGACTCAATTAATCATCTCTACAATTCCTTCTAACTCGAAGTTTCTATGATTCAGTGAATGCCCTGGACATTTGAAACTCTTCTCTGCATCCTACACGAGGCTTCTGGGACAGACTCCTTTTTTTCCCCAGGCAAGAGGTCCTGGGGAAAATCTTTCAAAGTATGAGAGCCCCAAAGGTCCTGATTCCAAAAAGCTCCATGTGTGAAAAGCTTAGCCTATCAAACTATTTTCATCCCTGAAGACTTACCTGTCTCCTTGGTGAAGGTGTCCACTCCTCCCCTCCCTCCATCTAGGGCCCAGGCTCCTCTTCTCCCCACTCTGAATTCTAAAGCACCAGAAATCTTGGTTTTTTTTTTTTTTTTTTAAAGGAAGAGGGAGGAAGAGGGCTCTTCTCATGTGTTGTCTTGACATCATCTGTTGGGAGATTCCATAGACCCAGTGAAGAATGCATGTCCAGCAAGTTACAAACTAATTAAGCAATCAGACTTAAGAAAAGGACATATGGAGACTCAAACAGCACCTCCACTGCTGATAAGTTTGCAATCAGAACAGCAGAGATCACAGCAGAGCCCCCACTGGGGAAGGTGCTTTCCCATAGGGCAGAGCCCACCCTCGGGCAACCTACATCACAGAGGAGCAGAGCCCAGCAAGAGCATCTTGGCCTCAACCTGGGGGCAGGGACAGGAGGGAGCTCAGCTCCGCGTGCCCAGTGTCTTCTTTGTGGCTCTCCAATTAGGATCCATCATTAGAATCCTCCTCTTTCAGAAGGGCCGTCAGAGAGCAGCCAGCAATGTTACACAGATGGACACCCTCCAGAGTGGGAAAGGACTCTCCCTTCCCCAACTCCTTCTCATCCTTCTTTACTGTGTGTGTTGTCACCTTGTGTGAATTATAAGCCAATGGAACATAGGGATTGTGTGTTACCTTCTTTTGATGTTTTCTCCAGAATGCTTGGTACTGTGCTAGACATATTATAGATGTTCAAAAAAACAGGTTCAGGACAAAGAACTCAGGAGCAAGGGGTGGAAAGAGAGGGAGCAAAGAAGAAAGGATAGGATGGTGGTTCACAGGCATATCTGGAAGGATAAGGGAAACATGAGTGGTTTGACAATAGAGGCAGGCAGCCTGGGTTCAAATCCCGCTTCCACCTCTGACTGCCTCTACTATTCTGAGCAAGTTGCCTAAATGCTCACCTGCACCTACCACATGGGCTCGTTGTGAGCATGACATGGGTTTTGGCCCATTGATGGGTTAGAACATGGTTGGTACACTTATGAGCTGTGGTCCGTCTGCCCTGAGGCTGTACTTATAAATAAAGTTTTATTAGAACCCAGCCACACCCATTCACTTATGTATTTCCCACAGTTGCTTTCACAGTGCAGTTGAGTAGTTGAAACAGATCTTCTGGCCCTCAAAGCCTGAATTACTGATGACCTAGACCTTTGTGGAAAAAATTCGCCGACCAACCCTTGGCTTAGAACACAAGCGCTCTAGTCTTCATCCCTAAGAAGTAGAAGACTTAGTAAACATGTCACTTTTCTTTAAAGTAGTCTTCAGTTCTGACAATTGGGCTTGCGACCCTCCAATGTCATTCCACGCCCCCCAAACCTACTTGCACGGCACTTTTGACATGGCATCGCCTCGATGGTTTGGGCTCCCTCCGCTGGACACGGGGATCCACCAGGTTGGGACTGTGTCTTGTTCATTTCTCTAGTCTAGTGCCTTGGACAGAAGTGATCCCCAGGAAATGCTTGATTAACGTAATAGTGAGAAATATACGAATGCACAATATAAACCCTCCAAAACCGGGGACGACAAACCTACAAAGGGACAAAGGCCAGACTTCTGAGCAAGCCTCTGCGGATTTTGCTCCCGTGGCTGTGACTGGGGCAGATCTTCATGTCCTCACCTCTGTCTCTTTCTCTATTTTTTTCCCCCATGCTCGGCTGCAGTGGCTCTGGAATAGCAGCCACTCTGTCCTCATTGATCAGCCTGCGGTCTACCACTGGCATCCCTTTTCGCTCCTTGTGGGGCTGTCAGCCTTCCCATCAGTGCTCGGAAGTCCATGCCAAGACACGGCAGCCGGGAGGGCTTGGGTCCTGGGGCAGATGCTGCCCGTGGGAGCTGAGGAATGCGCCCGCCCTTGCATTCCGCAGCAGGTGTGCGGGGGCATTCTTATCATGCTTCTTGTAGAGCTGCATCTGCTCCTGGTTTTCAGAGCTCCTGATCATTCTCACAACAAAATGTTAGGCTATATTTATCTGTCACATCACCAAAGCTGGTCTTTGAAATTTCTCTCCAGGAAACATTTGAGCTGCGCCGTTAACAAGCTCAGTGACCTTGGCACCTCCCTGATCCCTGACCTCCTCCTCTGTAAAAGGAGGGGAGATGGTCACAAGCACCCCCCAGACTCTCACATTGAGTGCCTCTACAAGGTCACATGAACCCTCAGTGCTGGAAATTCCTCTACGTGGGACTAGTAGCTGGTTCAGGCATTGACCTGCTTGGAGGGCAGGTGGCTGGACCCCACCACCTGTGAAGCCCCCTGCCTGCAGGATGCTGACCTCTTGTCCCCCCACTGACAAGATCTTGCCCAAATCCTCCCTTCTAAGGTAAAATTCCTCAAAATGCTCTGAGTATCCTGAGCTTTCCCAAGGCTCCTTGGGGCTCAAAGGTGAAGTCAATGTTTGCCTCCAATAAGAATTCATTAGCTGCTATTGCCAATCAGGGCTGTCTTCTCTGAGCGGAAACGGACTCCCTGGAACTCTGCAGGTCACCAGGTCAGCAGCTTAACATGCAGAATCTGCAAATGCCCGTGATCCAATCCACCAGGACTGGCAGGTAACACATAAGCTTCCTCCAACTCAGTGATCTCACTGCCCATCAGGGACCGGCTGAAGAGTACCCGTCATGTCTTGCCGACGAGACCCAGATCCCATCAGACATCAGACTGTAAACCTAAGATGGAGCTGGAAACCTGAATCTCTCCCAGGCATTCTGGCAAATTCTCTCTTCAGTGTGACTTGACAGAAAGAAGTTTTTTTTTTTTTTTTTCTTCCCCCGAACAGCATTTTTATTCCCATGGGAATCAGCAAGAAGCAAATGTATTTGTAAAGTAGTGGGCAAAAATGATTACTTGGTTTTTAAAATGCTCTTTCTGATGTTCCAATTCACTCAATGGTGACAGTTTTACTGACAGCCACATTCATTCGTGATGCAGAGAAATCTTCTCTGCTTAATATTACAGTAAGCCCTGTTTGAAAAGTAACAACCCTTGTGTGGCTTTCCCCACGGTGTTCAGGGCCTTTGATACCCTCCTCCACAGGAGCTGACAACGTTTTAGCAAAGTTGGCTCTTGAAGGTGGAATTCCATTTGGGGCAGAGGAACATCTCAGAATGCTTAGGAGTCTGTCTTCCTCAGATAAATGGCCTCAAGGACTGTCCTAGGGAGATGACTGTCCCAGGGGTGACAGCTGCAGCCCTCTTCTAGGGAACAGACTTTATTCTGGCTGAGGAAAGGCCACCAAATGGGCTCTTTTTAATTAAAACCCCCTGAACCTTACTTCTGAAGACTTTTGGCACATGCTGACAGTGGAATCTTTCCTGCATGGTCCTTTTGGGAGCTACCTAGATGACTCTGGCAGAGAAATGACACATAAATCACATTTAGGATTATTATTATTGGGCCAGGTTCTCATCCTGTGTAGCTCTCTGGGAATTCTGATGCTCAGAGTTGCTTGTTATAAATATTCTACCCTTCACCTTCTGCCAAGTGCGTGGGGCATGAGGTGGCGGGAGGCTGTGTCGGGGTTGGAAGAGGGCATCATTTGGGAGATCCATTCATTGAAGTCAATTTGAAAGTCATTCTGTACACTATTAAATAAATTAAAACAAATTATTCCCTATTTCAGGTAATTCATTCATTCCCCAAGTCTCCAGAGAGTGGCTTTTTAGACCTGTTTCAGGAATGGAAAACAGATTGAATTGGCCCAGTGGGCGATGAGATTATAGAACAAATGATTCTGACATGACACAGAGTAAGAAACAAGGCTCCATCACGGGAAGGCATGTCTCTAACCAGATGGGACCCCATCAGAAGGCAGAGGACAGGGGCAGTAGACTATTACCAACATTTTAGGGAAGTGCTTCTACTTAGGAATGCTAGTACCAGATGCTAGGCTGACCATTAGTCCACACAGCAAATATTTGAGTCTGCACCATGTGCCAGGAACCATCTGCTGTTGGTCCGGGTGGTGAAGACAATGGGCAAGGTCTCTGCTCTCTGGCAGCTCAAATTCTAAGGTGTGGTGCTGGGGGAGATAGATGGTAAATAAGCAAACTAGAAAGCAAACAAAGATATGAGATAAACTCAGAGAGGTGAAAAATGATAGTTAGCAAAACAGAGAACTGTGATGGAAAGTGACTGGGGAAAGGTAGTGGGGACAATTCTAATAAGAGTGAGTGATGAAGCCTTCTGGAGGGAGGTCACATTTAAGCTGAGACCCAGAGAATGAGAAGCAGACCAACTTGGGAAGATCTGAATTCAGAGCTTTGTAGGCAGAAGGAACAGCAAGTGCAAATACCCTGGGGTTGAAACATACATGGCCCGTTACAGGAGCAGAAAAAAGGGAGGTCCCTGATGCAGCCAAGTGAACAAGGGGGCATGGCAGGAGAGGGAAACAGTTACCAGATCAGCACAAATCAAGGACTGGACTTCATTCTGCAAGCATGGACAGCCATTAGAGGTACAGAAGAGACTACTAGTTGTCCCCCATATCCATCCTCCCCTTCTTTTTAGTCCTAGAATCCTTGATTTTTTAGCCAACAAATTCAACCTAGTTTGAAAGTACATTTTCCAGTTAGATTTTGCATGAATATATAGCCGTATGATTAAATTCCAGTCAATGAGACGTGAGCAGACGAAATGTGTTGACTTCTGGACCTCACTCTAAAAGTGATAGAGTGAGGTCCCCCTTCCCTTCTCCTTCTCTTTTCCTCCCATCCTGGTGACTGGAATACGGATATGGCTATAGAGCCAGCTTTGACTTTAGCACATGAGGGCAACACCCTGTAGCATGGTGAGCAACGAGAGAGAAGGAACCTGGGTCCCTGCATAACTGTGTACATCTTAGCCACCTACCTGCCCTGAACCAGCCTACTTCCTCTGTTTGAATGATTGTAATTTGGGGGTTTTGCTACATCAGCTTAGACTGCATCCTAATACAGGATGTTTCAAGCAGGAAAGTGATTTGATTTATATTTCAGAGATAAATCTTGCTTCCATGTGGCTACAGTACCGGGGGTGGGGTGGATAATATTGGATGCAACAAGACCAGAGGCCAGCTAGGAGGCCATCGCAGTAATTGAAATAAAAGATACTGATAGCTTAGGGTAGGGTAGCCACTCTGAACACAGAGAGAAATAAAGAGATTTGGGGTAGACCAAAAAGGTCTGGAGATGAATTAGATGACTGAGGAGAGAGGTTGAGAAAAGAATAATCAAGGTAGCTCCAAGTTTGGAGTTCTTTGGTGATTTTCCTATCTAGATGGGATCTGAAGACCACAGGAGGTGGACCCCCACTAAGAGGACCCTGAAGCATCTCTACCACAGGCATCTCTAGATAGGAGCTACCCCCAAAATAACAAATTTGGGGTTGATCCATATTACAGTTGTCAGTCTAATAATCTTCTGTATAGACACAGATGTCACGCCCCACACTGGAGTTAAAAATCTTTACAATTATTTTACTTAGTTGCATGCAACAGAAACCAACTTGGGCGAGTTTATGTCTTAAATGCATGAGTGGTCCCTTAAAAAAAAACAAACAAGGACCAAGGACTAGAAAGATGACAGAAACTAGACAATACTCTTAGCTCTTTATCCCTAAATAGACCACTTTGCCTGCTTTCCATATATATGATGAAAGATGCTGTTTCCATGGCTTCCGAGTTTATATTACTTCTAGCAAATATACTGAAACAATCTAGACACTCTAAGTCTCAATTCCAAATCCCTAGGAGTGAGAATTTAACTATCCCTGATTGGGTCAGTGGACCAACTGACATAGTCAGGAGGACAGGACCAAATCATTTAAACATGGCTGCCTCCACCCATCCATGTGGGAGGGGCAGGTCACAGAGAAAAGGGTCTATGTGAGCTGGGCCGACATTCCTCTCAAAGTGCCTTTCTAACAAGTTCATATTGAACACAAATATCAGTTTCATGAAGACACAGCATCGCAAGGCTCAGAAGCATCTGCCTCTAATACAGAGCTAAATCAAAGTAATCTTGAGCCTTCAACTGTCTCATTTTTAAAGCTATCTTGCTCAGAAGATTTCATGGCCTTCCTTGGGGACCACTGGTGAGGACTCGCAGTGCTTACAGACATACTCTTCTTGTTTCTCATCTATGTGCTTGCCACAGCATGTGAAAGAAAAACATCTTGTTTTTGCCTCATTAAAAAGGGGCCAGCTGGTATACCTACCCCTCAGAATGACCCTCCAGGATGGTACAGTGCAAGTAAAGCTGGGCTGGAGTGGATGTGGAATTCTGCACATGACAGGCCTGGATGTGGCCCTGCGGTCTCAGAGGTCTGTCTAAACTAGCCCTGAACACATCAGAGGGCTGTGGAACTGCCTTTTTTTTCTAGAAGCATCTATTGTACAAGTCAGTGATCCCACATTCCTCTTCTCCTTGTTGGTCTCACACATTCATTCTTTATTCCCATCCAGGGCTCCCTCTCCGCACTGCTCTGAATAAAGTTTAAAATTGAGCCATAAGAATGGATATAGCAGCTCTTTATCTGTCAGAGAAAGATTAGGTAAGGATAGTTATGGGCCCCAGGCAAAGATAGGGATGCAGGCTGCCTCTTAAAGGCTTGATTGGGAGGGTTTTATTGTTATTATAAAGATGCACTTTCCTTAAAAAGTTTAGAGCTAAGGGTTTTTGTTTTTTTTTTTCTTTTACTTCTTTTAGTCACAGGGGGGCCTGTGATTTTTAAATTTTTTTTTTATTCAGTAGCTTTTTAGTTTTAAGCCTGAAACTTAACTACATGCACAGTAAAGATACGGGGAAAGTGAGTGGGGCCTCTGAGGAAGCTTTAGCTCGATTAATACAGGGACACTGTGAACTCTGTGCCTTCTGATAATTTACACGCAGGTCACAACCCTTCCACCACAGAACAAGCCCACAGCATGGGTCCAGGTACACTTTTTCCAAAAGGCAAGGCAACAAAAAAAATAACCTTTTGATATCCTTTCTAGCTTATCATTCCTTTGACTTTTCTATTATGCAACTAACAATTATGATCAAATAGATAATATGTATTAAAAGTGCTCTAAAAATAAAATCTCATTATTTTTATGGCTTTTCAATTTTCATACCAGACTTTCTGCTCACATTGTTCATAAACCATCATTATCACCATCCCTGCAGTCCCTTAACAAGTAACCATCACAAGCTCCTGCTTTTTGCTTTTTTTTGGGGGGGGGGTGTAATTAGGTTTGTTTATTTATTTGTTTGTTTATTTGATGAAGGTAGTGGGTATTGAACCCAGGACCTTGTACATGCTAATCATGTGCTCTGTCACTGAGCTCTACCCTTCCTCTTCCTGCTTTTTTTCCTACTTTTTTTTATTGTGGTAAAATATACATGACATAAAATTTACCAGTTTCACCATCTTTAAGTGTACAATTCAGTGGCCTTAAGTACCTTCACAAGGCTGTGTAACAGCACCACTATCTATTTCCAGAATTTTTTTATCCTCTCAAACAGAAACTCTTTATCTATTAAATAATAACTCCCTATTTCCCCTCCCCCTAGCCCCTGGTAATCTCGATTCTACTTTGTCTCTATGAATTTGCCTATTTTAGGTACCTTATATAAATAGAGCCCCTGCTTTTTAATCTTTTCTCCAAATGCTGCACTGTGTCTTCCCCACCACACCTTCATATAGAGGCCAGAGGCCATCCATCCTAGGTTGTGGTCTTTCAATAAGAAGACGTTACCCTTTGTACACCGTCTTAGTTAATCCTTACAAAACTTTGCAAGCTACATATCACGTCCTTCATTTTCTAGGTGAGGAAAAGGAGGCTCCTACAGATCAGATCACAAAGCTAGTAAGTGGCAAAGCCAGGATTCAGCCCAGGTTATCTGAATGCCAATCCCTCTTCTTAACCATTAAGATCTCCTCCCTGCCTCACTGACTATCACAGTTGTACATCGGCCAACACCTGGCATCACAGAATAGCTGTCCTCCAGACTCTCGCCAAGGATTAAAATCGTGGCTCTGTGTTGTTCACCCTTTACACAAACCCCCGGCTGGGAGGGTGCTATTTGTGTAGGAGGTACTCGCACTTTACTGAGAGGCAGTACAGTATGGTGGTCATACATTTAGCCTCTGGAACCGGGCTGCATGACCTTAGCCAAGTTCCTTAATTCTTAGGATTCAGTTTCCATTTCTGTAAAATGGGGATAATGATAATGATGATACCAATTTCACTGAGTTCTTGCGAAGGTAATATAAATGAATGCATATGGAGTGCTAAAAAGAGTGGGGAGCACTCAGCAAACTTACATATGTGACGTTTCTTATGATTATCATGAGTTTCTATAGCTCCATGATTTTTACATCTTTTTGGTCATAGATTCCTTGATGACTGTTAAGTAACTCTCATCAGTTAGGATGCTTTCTGATATAAGAAACAAAACCGTAACTCAAACGACCTTCAACGAGAAGGAAACATCTGAAAATAGCTGAAATCTAGACGTGAGCAGATTCCAGGCAGTGCACTCATCAGTGGATGATGTCATCAACAGCCCTGCTCTCTCTGTTACTCTGTTCTGTCATCTCAGCATCAGGCTCTTCCTAACACAGGCTTGTGGGGGCAGATAACTTCCAGTGGCACCTGGAGCTTGCAGGCTTCCTGTTCAGATCTGGAAAGAGAGAAGGATGAAATAAGCTCTTCCTTGTTATGACTGGGCCAACTCAGGTCTCACACCTTGCCCACTCCCCGTGGGGGTGCCACTTGCTCTCCGAAGCCCCTCTTGGAGCTGAAGGTGGAGTGGTTGCCTACAGGAAATCAGTGCTCTCAGAAAGACGAGATTAACAGCAACAACTGCAAACCTCTATGCGCCAAAATGCAACACACCAATTTGGCAGGTAAGTTCGAAAGTTTCAGTCTCCGGAGTAAGACCCTTGTGGTAGATAATCTAAATGAAATGTTATCCACACAAAATCTATGGGATGCAGCAAAAGCAGTCCTAAGATGGAAGTTCATAGCGATACAGGCCTTTCTCAAAAAACAAGAACAATCTCAAGTAAACAACTTAACCTAACACCTAAAAGAGTTAGAAAAAGAAGAGCAAACAAAACCTAAAGTCAGCGGAAGGAAGGAAATAATAAAGATCAGGGAGGAAACAAATAAAATAGAGATTAAAAAAAATAGAAAAAACTCAATCAAACCAAGAGCTGATTTTTTGAAAGAGTAAACAAAATTGACAAACCTCTGGCCAGGTTCACCAAGAAGACAAGAGAGAGAACACAAATAAATGAAATGTTATGCATGGGTGAAACGAGGCTTCTGGGAAGCTATATATATGAAATGTGTTGTTTTGCTCCCTCTTAGAACCAGTTACTGAATTGCATGCCAGCACTATGCTATGGGTCTCTTCACACCATTCATAATAATGTTAGGGAAAACATGTACTTCTCCTGAACAACTCATTTGATTTTAGTTCATGAACAATGTGAAACACAAATTTAACCATGTGTCTCTCTCTCCTTACACCTCTAGGCACCTTAAGTTTTTGCTTAATTCGACAAAAAAGTAGAATTAACTGCTACGTGCTAACCCTATACTTTGTTTCGTTGTTTTCCTATCCATAATTTCCCTTCTGCCTAACTCAATTTTTGTATTGTATATAAATGTTTATCTACCCAATTTCTTTATGGAAGAAACAAGGTAATAAATAAATACATTAAAATAGCCCAAAATATGGGGAAAAATGCATACTCAAGGTCAACTCCAGCATTATTAATAAATAATTTTAAAATGTGAAGAAATATAAGGGTTCAGTTAAGGGAATAATTGAATAAATTATAGCACATTCATAAAATTAAACATACTGCAATTAAAATTATGTTTACAAAGAATGTGATAAAATGAAAAAAGTCTTTGCTTTTAATATTAGCTTTAAAAAAACAGCAAGCAGAATTGAGTATGGGTATACATTTCTGACAAAAGAGTAAGCTGAACCTCTTTTCACTACCAAAAAAATGGAAATGCTAAATTAAATCTTAAAAATGAATTTAAATACATAGCTGAGAAATTAAAAGGAAAGGAAAAGAGAAAAGTAGTGAAGGAGAGAGGAAGGAAAGGACAAATGGAACAGGTGACATAAGTAAAACAGAAATTGAAAGCCAGAAGTGTGATTGCTTGAAATTATACCAGGGAAGTTCAAGAGAATACCAGATCCAGATACACATCCTGACAGCTAAGAGCTAGGACCTCTATACCCATGTTGGGAAAGAAGATAGAGCACTGAGAATATAAGGTCAGGGGGTTAGAACTGAAATCTCTCCATGAAACCAGAATCTCCCTCCTTGAATGGTGGGAATTGAACCCACTGGTCCAGAAAAGCACCAATGAAACTTGTTTCTTCCCATGGTGGGTAGTGGGGAGCAGCCAAAAACTTCCTGAGGCTCTTACACACAGAGATGTAATGTCCAAATGTATTTTAGTCATAGGGTAGTAATCCCAAACTGAAAAACTAATGAAAAATTAGTCTCAGATTGGTGAAACTTGGGAAAAATATCACATATAAAATTCAGTCTATAAGGACACTGTCACAGATTACCACAATAACAAACAAAAACCAGTGAAGATGTGTACACAATCAAAGAAGTCAAAGAAGATGCAATAAATAGAAAAATTCATACCCCAATTTGAAAAAAAATAGAACAATGTTAAAGAAATTATAAGGTAAATGTTTTAAATTATCAGATAAAGAATATCTACACACTAAAAGTATTAGATACTCTAATATCAAAAATATAGTCATTGAAAGTTAGAACCCAAAAAAGGAGATTAGAATCAGCTAAAGAAAGAATTAGTAAACTGGAAAACAGATATAAGGAAGTTACTTAGAATGAAGCACAAAAAATAAAGAGATGAAGATGAATGCAGAAATTTTAAGAATTTAAAGGATTGGAAAGACATATCTAAAAAGGAACAACAAATAGACTGATATCTCATCAGCAAAAGTGGAAACCAAATACAGTAAAATGATATCTTCAAAGTATTCAGGAAATATAATTGTCAACAGGAATCATATATCTAGAGAAACTATTACTCAGAGAGAGGGCAAAACAAAGCAAAATAGATGAAGACAATTTATCCCTCACAGGCCTTTGGTGAAAGACTCCTGAAGGACATTATTTATTTAAAAATAAACTGAACTTAGAAAATAGAGTGAAACATACAAAACATTTTGACCAAATAAATTGGTAAATTCCAGGGAAAATCTAAATAAGCATCATCTGCAGAAACTTTAGAAAAACAAAAATATTATATGTAATAAAAATGACTAATTTTAGGAAGTTTAAAAACAAAACCAACCCAAAATATTAAATGACATGGATGACAGATGACAGTCCCCAAAGTTAAAGCACCCAACGGTCTTTCTATTGTTCTGAGGAGAATAGACATATTGATCTAATGTTAACTTTCTTAAATCAAGTCTACAGGCTAAACGTTCAAGAATAACCCTGACAAAATAGAAATAGTACTTTTACTTCTAACTACAGAAATATTCAAAATAAATACAGGCATATTTACTCATTAAATAAGACAGAGATTATCAGATTTTTTTTTAATATGCTTTATCTTCCTAGTAAATGTTTTCCATAACTATGTAACGTTTATCTTTATCTCTACAAAATTTTTTGCTTTAAAACGTGCTTGTCTTTCATAAATATAAATCCCATTATCTTAGGTCAACAATTCTTGATATTTAGCATATTCCCTAATGGCCTTTAGAAATTATATAAACATATGTTAGTTTTTTACACAAAGGCTTTGATTTAGAAAAATGTCCATTGTAATATGTGAACAACATTCATGTCTGTTACCTTTTGATTTCTAGGGAGGCCCTCTCCAATAATATGACAAGCATTTATCCTCCTGGACATGAGCACCATGTTTCAAAAGCAAAATATTCTTAGTAGGTTTTTGGTAGATGCTTTTCATCAAAGAAGGTATTTTCCATTTGTAGTTTGTGAATAGTTCTATTATGAGTGACACTTTAATTTTATACTTTTAAAGCATTACAGCTTTACATGACACCTTGTGCTTCATCCCAGCTTCTACTCAGCATTGTTCTACAAGAGGTCTTTTCCAACAGCGATAAGAAAAAGGAAATCAGAGATAAATGGATTAAAAAGGAAGAAACAACATTATCATTATTCACAGATAATACATTTTTATGATATAGAAAATACAAGAAAGTCCATGAACTATTAGAATTAGTAGAGATTTCAGTAAATATGCTAAATACAACCACCACACAACCAGCACAAAGTAGTGCTATCATCCTTAATACTGGCCATGGCTGGAGGGATAAATCCATGTCACGTTATTAGAACAGGCCTGGAAATCCAAAGGCAGTACATGTGACATTTACTATCATTTACAAACTACATGGACATCCTCTTAAACCAAACTGTTTCTCAAAAAATTTAACATATATGTATATAATTTATAAAGGCCATTAAAGAACATCTCAAAATGTCAAGACTGACTGAATCTAAGGAGTAGAACTTTTTTGGATGGCTTTTAATTTTCATCTCTATAATTATAATTATATTGATTAAATTTCTATACTAAGCAATATTATTTTATAATTGGTGGGGATTTTTTTTAATGAAAAGAAAGGCAATGGATCCAAAGCCATGCAGCATGTATATCTTACCCTACTATCTCCCCAAGGAGGCATTCTAACTTAAATCCAAACTGCTTTCTGCCTCATTAGTTCCATCTTACTTTAATTCTCATCTAAAAATAAAATGATTTCCCTATTTCTTAGTCATATATGCCTTAATTTCTCCTACTCTGCTTCCTGTAACTACATCATCAAATCATGTGACGTCCTCTGGCCCTAAAGAGCTTAGATTATAATAATACCTTTACCTAAATATGTAGCATCTCACACATGCACAGTATTTGCTGGATTGTCTGGTGCAGAAATAGTGAGCAGGACCTGACTTGAAGACAGCACAGGCAATTGCAGGGGTGGGAAGGTGTCATGTGTCATGGGGTCTAAAATTTCACCCTTAAAACCTTCAGGTTAAGCATCGGCCACTTTGGGTTCCTTTTTAAAGATTTGTTTCTGCTGAAAGTGACTAGGACATTAAACCCTTCACCTGTTTAAACTCTCCCTCAGACGTGAAGGGGAATAGAGGCAGACAAAAGGAAAAATACAGTTTCTCAAAACTGGGACTACAGCTACCTGATAGTGAGTTCCCATCTCTTGTGGAAAGGAAGGGTCTTGAGAAGATCAGAAAGATCAAGAAGAGATTGCCTCACCAAAGCCAACTTGTCTCATGATGTGTTAGTGTGACCTTCTCCTAAGATTATTCTGCCAGAGTCTGTCCTTAGAAACTATTGCAATCCCACTTTTCAGAATTTGGAGGAATCCTCCCAGTCTTACATCCATCTACTTGGCTCCTAAAAGTGGGGGAGAAAACCCATCAGGAAGACTCTTTTGCTAGGAGGAAGGTGCGAGGTAGGGGAGCTTCCTGCACACCCCTCACCACAGAGCAAGCAGCCCAGGCCGAGGGCAGTGGGAGGGCCAGCCCAGTGCCCTCTGCACAACCAAAACCCCAAGGGGGTTGAGCTGTGTGGGCGGCAGCGCATCTGTGTGTTCCTAGCTCGAGCCTCTCACGCAAGCCCCTGCAGCTTGGTCCAACGTGGTTACCTTCCTGACCTGTTCAGGGAGGCAGCTATTTAGGGTTATTTGCTTAGGGAATCCCATCAACAGGCAGAGAAGATGAAGAAACCCAGAAACCAAGTAAAACCTGGGCATTTTAAGTAATCTGAATTTTTCTTCAGGCCCCACAGGAAGTTTAAAATCATTGGAGATGTCATCAGTCATTCAATCATTAAACTGCAACCAAGCATCTCCCCATGTGTAAGGTGCCTGCTGCGCCTCGAGCATTGAGGGTGGATACAGCATCATTCCTGTTCCCAGGTCTTCAGTGTCTGGAAGGCAGAGATATGAAAATAGGTAAATATCCATGAAACAAAGCAGCAAAAGAGAAGTCTCATGAGAGAGTTCTGAACCTGCTTTGTAGTCTGCTCCAGGGTGAGGCAGACGAGTTGGAAACCTGGGTCTGAAACTTTCTAGCCGTGCGCCTTCGGGCTACGATGGACCAGCCAGCATTTATGGAACATGTTCCTGATGCCAGCCATTGTATAACGTGCTCTAACTTGCATGATCTCATTTAATCTTTAGCATAATCTTAATAACTAAGAGGAGGTGTTGTTGGCTTGTTATAGACTAGGAAAACTGAGGCTTAGAAGCAAATTCTGAGATGGAGTTTGGGGTGCAAGGTGTTTATTAGGGATCAGCACCTGTGAAAGGAAGGGAGGGGCAGGATCGGACAGACCTGATAGATGGCCCACGTTGGGCTGAAGTGGCCGGCATTACACACTCACTCTGTTCGTCACTAGGGGCAGGAAGACCCGGAAGAGCTGGCAGGTGGGGGCTGTCTGCCAACTGCACTCCCACAGGTGGGCAGCATCTTTGCGTGTCCCCACCAAGTACCTACCCTGCCAGACTGTTATAAGGACCAGAAATAACATGTGTCAAGTACTCTGCTGAAAGTCATTATTCAATAAGTTGTAGCTTTTATTATTCAACACAGAATCCAGGCAGGAAAAATGTCGATGTAGATCCTGGAAGATAAGACACAAGGAAAACATCACCCACGTTGATTGGACCTTTAACGCTGGTTCTCCCCTCACCTGTTTGTGGCCAACTGATGCTGAAGCTGGCCCCAGCTACAAAGCATCTGTCATGCACAGGTAGAGGGATGTGGCTCCAGAGACAGCCACTCAGGGTTGTTGACTAAGACATGCACAACCTGAAAGTTGAGAGTTATGTTTTATTTGGTGGACTTACTGAGGGCTCAAGCCTGGGAGGCAGCCTCTCAGATCGCTCTAAGCCACTTCTCCAAAGAGGCAGGCAAGGAGCCAGGATATATAGTTTTGCCACAAAGACCAGGTAGTTGGAACATCAAAAGATTACAGTTAATTAAAGAAAACCAGATACCCCAAATCAAGGAATTTAGCACTTTTCTATATATGGGAAGGTGCAAAGGTCTGGGCTTATTGAAATCATTCCTTTGATATGCACCTGGCTCTCTAGGGCCGGTGTCCGGTGCTTTCCCATCCTGAGTTCCCTCAGGGGCACCGTCGGGGGTGGCAGCAGAGGCCGGGCTGCCTGCTTATCTTCATCCTGAGTTCCCTCCGCTCACTGTCAGGGCGGGGGCAGGGGGCGATAGCGGCTGATGACTTGATGGCGACAGCATCCTTTGTTTACTAATATGGTTGGCAGTATTTTTCTTTCACTGGAGTATGGGCAGTTCCAAGAGAGTAATAAAGGCCTGGTTTGTAATGTGCCCTCCTTAAGGGAATTTCAGATGAAAGTTGTTAGTTTGGTGAGCATTTAGTAGAGGTAGCTTGTAGGATGGTGTTCCTGACAAAGTGCCTCAGGTGGGTGGCAGGCCACTGGTTACTCACCAGCGGGATGGTACACAGTGAGGAGGTGGTTGTAGCAGTTTGGGGATCTTACAGGAGCCGAGCTCTGCAGAGGCAGTCTGTGGGAAGTCTCGGGCAGGTAGAGAGAAGCAGTGATGAAAGTGTAGTTACTCAGCAAGCCCACGCCTTCCCATTACTCACAGTCAGATCTCTTCTTTTTTTCCTCCCTTATCCAAATAGCTTTATTCTTTTTTTTAATTGAAATATTGTTGATTTGCAACGTTGTGTTAGTTTCAGGTGTACAGCAAAATGATTCAGAGATATATATATATATATCCTTTTTTTTTCAGATTCTTTTCCATTACAGGTTACAACAAGTTATTGAATATAGCAAGATCTCTTCTTAAAATACAAAAGTGACAATTGGGACAATAAGGAACAGGACTTTGGAACATGTGTCCCACATCAGTGATCCAGTCAGTCCAGAGGAAGCCAGTTACCTGATGTGTATGACATTTGGAGACTATCATTAATCTGCCTATTACGTTTAATTAGGCAAAGATGACAGTTAAGTATTTTCCTGTTTTTACATTCTTTTGTTCAGTCTGTAAGGCACTTCCTACTTTTCTAAGCATTGTCACACTTTCATTATGTTCATCCAGCTCCTCCCACTCACTGGACCTCTGCTCCCTGGCAGAGCAACTTTTGAGCCTTTCAGTGCCAAACTCTAGGAACAGATGATCTACACCCTCAGCTGCTACATCTCCTTCCATCACAGTCCTAACTCTTCACAATGTGTGTCCTGCCACTGCCATGACAGACATCACCCTCATCACAGGTGCCAACAGGGTCCTTAGAGACAAACCCTCTGTGTTTCAAAATAGGCACTCTTTTTTATGGCTGAGTAGTACTCCACTATATAAATATACCACATCTTCTTTATCCAATCATCTGTCAATGGGCATTTAGGTTGCTTCCATGTCTTGGCTGTTGTAAATTGTGCTGCTATGAACAATGGGGTGCATGTGTCTTTTCAAATTAGCATTTTCTCCAGTTATATGCCCAGGAGTGAGACTGCTGGGTCATAGGGTACAAACTATTATATATAAAATACATAAACAACAAGGTCCTACTGTATAACACAGAAGACTATATTCAATATCTTCTAATAACCTATAATGAAAAAGAATATATGTATACACGTATAACTGAATCATTATGCTGTACACCAGAAATTAACACCACATTATGAATCAACAATACTTCAATTAAAAAAAACCAAACAGGCCCTCTACCACACCAGTCATCTCATGACTATTCCCCTTGTAAAACTTCTGTCTGATTTTCTTACAGCACTAAGAACAGCAAATAAATTTTGAACTGAGTGCCCGCTCTTACCAACTGGTAACAGCTGCCTGGAGTGTTGCCTGGGGAAGAAAATTCAAGTTCCATCTTGAATGTGGCGATGGGCTCACGTGCTTTTCACAGGCACAGAAAGGAGCAGGGTGCTGTGGATGGCATGTGTTCCCCTTCCGGTACCACATAGCTTGTCTCCCCACATTTCTTTTTGGTCTCTCCTTCTCTTTCACTACGTAGGGACCTGCTGACTTCCTCTTGACCCCTAGTCAGTGGGTCCCTCTCCATTGCAGGGGTGATAAAGTCATGGAGAGAATGACTCTCAGTGAGACAACATGTAGAATATCCCTGAAATATGTTGGATTTGAAATCAATAGCAATGATTATGATCACCTCGATTTGTTTTTTGTTTTGTTTTATTTTTTTTCACTCTTTTCAGAGATATACTCCATCAAACATCACGTGTTCTTTCTTTATACTCCTGGGCTACTACGCTGACCGACACATCCACTGTCCCAGCCCTGCCTTCTCATCTACACTTTAGAGAAGACAAGTAGAGAGTGGGAAGAAGAAAGCCCTGCAAGTGGTCGGCAAAACTAAACAGCTAGGGAAGGTGACATGATTTTCCTCCCTGGGAGTCTGTTCATTTGTTTGTTTTCAACAAAATCAAAAAGCTTCAGAGGGAAAGGAGATGTAGACAATGATGTTGAGTCTTTGTACCTCTGGCAGAGATGGGATCCCTCCCACGAAAGACCCTGACCCCATGCGTCTGCTCCTGCTCACCTGCCATCCCACCTCCTCCCTCATCTCTTGCCTTCTTCTCACCTGCTGAGAGCCTCCTTTGAGTGCCTCTCCAGGGGTGGCAAAGCCTGGGCAGGAGAAGAAACAGACCCACAAAAGTACTAGTAGACTGAAACAGAGCGAGGAAGGGAAATAAGAGGAGGGAAGAGGCAGCCGACAGCGGAGCTCTCCTCCAGAGCCCAGACAGCCTTCCCTGGCCTGGGGACGCCCAGGCGCCATCTCGGCCAACCCCTGATAGAAGGATGTCCGCCCTCAGTATCTGCTCTTCCATCCCAAGCTTGAATTTTCCTTTTTCAAGGATATCTGCAATCCCACCCGCTCTCTGCCCTCTACACAGGGGGCCTCAGGAAGCTTTATGTTGGTCACAGATGGGGCTGTGGCCTTGGTCAGCCAGGACTCCCCAGCAGAAGTGCCTCAGATACAAGGCTCCTTACGCCCCCTACCTGACCCAGGAGGGGGTTCTCTCCCTTCACTCCCCTCCGGAGTCTCAGATTCTAGCAAAAGAAAAAGAGACCCTCCTCACAGAAAGGTTCCCAACTGCTGGTGTAGAGCTGGCTTTTTTACACTCGGAGAACAATTCAACCCTTATATGGTGACCTGTGGGCGCTGCTCTCTGGGCCTGAGAGGGGAAACTGGGGAATGACCCTCTCGCTTGGCTGGCCTCTTGGGGACAGTCACAGGGGGTAATGGCTTAGCCCTCGGGCTCCCGCTCACAAGCAGAGGGCCGCAGCCTCTGTGAGGCCTGGGCCTGAGCCTGGATTCTGCAGCGCCCCAAGTCAAAAGCTCTCAGCCCTCACTCCCCACCCAAGGAAAAACTCTCCTGACCATAAATACATGAGATGCCTTGCTGATTAAACTGCATTGCAAAGAAATCCATCATCCACCCGGAGCACGGCTGTCCTCTGGGGCCTCCCTCGCACAAGGATATTTCAGCTTTTTAATGAATAAAAGATATGCCGATTGCCTGAAATTGAAAAGTGCATTGGAAAGGAATAATTCCCAGGAAGGATCCTGAAACTGATGTTTTTTTGGAGGATGGAGCTTTGCAGAGCCCTGCTGGGGGGATTTCTGTCTCTGTCCCTGAGCAATGATCCTCCCGACTTCCTTCCTGGCGCCCGAGATGCTCCCTGCCTGCCTTACACGGCAGTCCACCCGGAAGGGAGCCAGGCCCTGTGCAGTACGTGCTAATGAAGTTTCCATGTCCACAGCAGAAGAGAGGCTGAAACACAGTGAACTGTGTCCCTTCCTCCCTGTCGGATTCTTCTTGCCCCATGGCCAGCCCTCTCTCCCCAAATCTCCAGCTTAAGTGGAAAATGTAACAAGTAGCTCTTAAGACAAGCCAGCCCTGAAAGCAGAGACCCAGACTCTTAATTACCAAGTTCAGAAGACACTGCTCCCAGCCAGAGGCAATAGCAATTTTCCCAGAAGTGTAAAGAGACAACTGAGGCTGGGTCTTCCCATCTTTCCCCTGGACAAGCTAGAAACAAGGGCTGGGAAAACTTGAGTTTTAGGGAAGAGATTTGAGTTTTGGGGAAAAAAAAGACAGTAAAGAAAGCAGGGTGACACTTTTGTCCCCCACCGCCATCTCTTCCCATTCTGCCCAGGGGCAGGAAAAGTAGGGAAGGAATTAGGAGAATCCTGCCCCCACAAGTCTGGAGGATCAGGAAGACCAGCTATATAATTTGTGAGGCTTAGGGCAAAACGAAAACGTAGGCTCCTTATTTGAAAAGGACAGGGGGAAAAATAGCTTTTACTTTTCTTCTGCTGCCTCTCTCTCAGCTTGTCATGGCATTATTTATTTGATATTTACTGTTCTAAGTAAAGAGAAATTACAATTTTAAATTCTTTTCCTGAATTTTACCATGCTGCTTGATCTTGTGTAATACCGGGTTTTAATGCAAATTTAAAGCACTTGTATGCGGAATCATCGAAATGACACAATTTGGATATCATAGCTTGCACATGCGTGTGTATCTCACTCTTTCCAGAGCAGCAGAAACACTGCACCAAACTAACTCAACTGGTTTTATTTCTCTTCTTGATAAGCACCCTCTCCCAACCCCCTCTACCTTTGGCTTCTGATGGGTGAGGAAGGATCGAAGGCAGGTGAAACCATGGGCTGTTCTCTTCCCCTCTCCTTCTATGTCCTCATTTTCAACCAAGTGGTGGGTCAACACAGGGAAGTAACATGAGCAAGAAAGAATGCGATGGTCTTCCTTGGTCATCTTTGATTTTAGAAGGCCATTGCCGTCTTTCTACCTGCAATGTCAAGGTCTGGTTCCAGTGGAACACGTGGCTTCTCAGGGATGCCAGAGCCCCCACTTAATCACAGAGGCAGCACGCTTACCTTGTGCCTGCTTGAGTCTCGCTTGTGAAAGGAAGATCAAAATGGAGTCAGTCTTGCTAAGAGAGCTCTCTAAAACAGACCCGGGAGGCCATTGAGGAAATGGGACTTAGGCACCTCACAGGCCAGTTGGAATCTGACCTTTTGACCACTTATTGTCCTAACCAGGACATCCAGAACATCTGCCAGGATACTTACCCTAAAATAATTGGTGAAAGTCCATGTACTTATCAGGTCCCCACCTTACAACAACTCGTGATTCCTTAAAGACAGATATTCCCTGACTTGTGTCAGAGTCAATCAGTTCTCACCAGGCAACTTTAACATTGTGGGTTTTTGTCTTTTTAAGCCCCTGACTTGTTGTCTTCCCTGGAACACTCTCAGTTTTACCCAAATCCATGTCTCTCAAACTGCAATTTTTTAAGACTCCAAATGAAGCTCTTTGTTCTTAACAGACTTGATGTTGACAATGGTTCCACTCTCAGCTCCCGCTCATCCTGATCCATCCACCTGAACATTGTGCTCACCGGGGATGGTGAACAATGTCTGCGAACGGGGCAGGAAGAAATCGCATCTCCCCTCTGCACATGGGCACATATTACTTTACTGACAAAACACAGGTTGAAGATCAAACGATTAAGAATTTCAAGACAGTGATAGCAGTGCATTAGACCAAGTATGGGCCCTCCTGAGCATGGAGCCCTTGGGACTGCTGGGGTCGCACACCCATGAGGCCAGCTGAGCATCTGAGAGAAGATAGCCTGGTGGGCCCTGTCCTGGTTATGCCTTGGGCAGGGAAGCATTGCAGGCCCACCCCACACCCCAGGTGTGGGACCAGCCAGAGAGGCTGCCGAGGCTGCACTTGGACATGACAAGTCCCACCTCGAAAGCAGTGTGGAGGGCATAAATAAGTCTTTCAGGCTCTAGAAAGAGATCTAAATATTAGTAGGGGGAAGGAGTTGACATTCAGTCTCTATAGGCTGCCCGAAGAGGCAAGTGGGGGACCCGGAGGGGACCCATCACAGGCAGGGAGGTGACTGCACCTCCATAGCTTCCCCCAGGCCATGAGTCTTAAAGAGTTTGGCATTGGAAGTCACCAGATTGGACTGATTAACCTGTATGTGTTTGTTTGACATTGTTGGCTAGGTGGGCAAGCTGGGTCTCAGAATCAGATATTAAAATCAGTTCCACAAAAAAGCTGTTATCCCAGCCCCCCGTCTTGCAGAGGATGGTCATTTGTGAAATCCCTGCCCTGTGAGACATCCGTTGTGCCCTCACTGTTGTTGCCAGGTGCTATTCTAAACACTAGACACACATTCATCATCCCATGTGAGAAGTGCCCTTGCACCTCGAAATTCTGCTTCAAAGCGCTTGTCCATTTTATCGTCATGCGTGGATCTGTAGGATTATTTTAACATCCACATTTTCAGCTGGACTGAGTTGCCTGAGAATATGAACCATATCAGCTCTCACTTGTCATTGGATCTGATAGCTGCTGGTACAGTTCTTGGCACATTATAGGTCAGGGCAGCGTGAGGGGATGGGAGGAGTGTTCGTGCCAGGAGTCGGTGGTTTGGGCTCAGTTTCACTCTCCTAGGACTTCTTGTCTCCTTTGGATCTTGGATGTCTTGGAGTACCAGGTATAAACCAAAGAAACTTATCTCAGAAAGAAATACGTATACACCAAAAGTTTCAGATCCTTTGAAGCCCATCCACCAATCTCAACTTTGAGAATCCCCAAGACACACAGTTGTTCATCCTATTTTTTCAGTTGATATTTTTAGGGGTGCTTCCCCATGACATAAATTTTTCCCTAAGTTTCACTTCTGAGAGTTACAAAATTCATACTTCTATGAATTTATCATAATTTATTTAACCTTTGTCCTACTGTTATATTTCCATATTTCTGATGATCTGATTGTGGAATGCTAGGAATGGCATTGTTGGTTGAAAGATTCTTAATACAAAATACCATATAGCTTTGCAGAAGTGTTGTACACATTAACACTCTAACGCTATACTAGCATTAAGTTGAGCCATTTTAAATATTTTTTAATTTGATAAAAGAGTATTTAGTGGGCATTTTAATTATTTTATTGACCTCTAATAAGGCTAAACATTTTATTAGCTAATTGATTGCCTCTTCTGTCAATAATTCACAATAGTGTTCCTATTGTTTTGAGGTCTTTTTTTCCCCTAATCAAAGTGTTATCAGCTTATTAAGAATATTAATTATTTTACCATATTTGTGAAAGACTTTTTTTCTCAGTTGTGTTTTAAACTTGACATACAGTGCTTTTTTTGACATACTTACTGATGTTTTAGACTTTTAGGAGACACATCTATCTTCTTCAGTAATTTTAAAAATTATCTTTATGTTTTAAAATCCCTTTCTATGCAAATATATCATCTAATTTGTATTGCTATTTTTTAAATTTGGCTATTTACATCACAAGGAAATTATTTTAGGGTATGTTACAAGCTGGTTCTGAATGAGTGTTTATTCCACCTAGCAAGTCAGTTTTCCCCAGTAGTTTGCTACATGTTGCATGGATGGCGGTGCCAACATGTACAATTGTTTAGGTCATGTGACATGAAAGAACAGCACATCCAAAGAGGTGACCTTCACTTTGAAGACACTGTAGATTTACATTTGTATCATGAGTTTTCTGACAGGTGGCCATAAAGTGTCCTGTTTGAAAATATTCAGCATATTATGACAATTGTCCAGCAGTTGGAAGTAAGAAGTCTTGAGTGTGGTGTGCCTTTTCTAATTCCCACAAGGCATGCTATGGACTAGAAAGTACAGCACTGCCTGGTTGGCCAATGGAATTGATGCTTCCCAAGCTCTCCCTTCACACTTAGAGAGTAGCTTCAAGACCTGGAATACACACACAAAGAAACACACACACACACATACACACACACCCAAAATGCCTTTCCTTCATGAACGTGAAAGCAATAGGCCCTCCCACATCAGCCATGTGGCCTCTTTCAAATACTAAAAGCCTAGAGGATTATTTGATTTTTCTTAATCCCCAGCTATAACCACAGGGCTCTCTTGACTTTTTTTCTCTCTCTCTCTTCTCATAAATAAGGAAAGGAAGCCGTCTTGTCCCACCAGTTCTAACAACTGGCCTTACAGATGGGATTCCAAGCCCCAAGATGACTAAATGCTGGGGTGGTGACATGCAGCTGAATTACACAGGAAGTAATCTCCTGCCGCAGCATCCTCTGTATTCGCTAACGAGGCTGAAAATGATTTGTGTCACCTGGTTACAGCTCCAAGGGCTCGCCTCGGGTCCTTCAAGTGCTCTATTAAAAACTTTTTGATGAACTTGGTCTCAGGGCTAACTTTTGTTTGTGTGTTTCTCCGGAGTGAATAAATAGAGATTCCACACACTTGTGCCCAGAGAGCTGCCTGGGTAAATCACCAGGAAGCAGTCAGGCTTCGAAATACCAGGAGTGCGAGCATCACTCTCTGGGCTGACGTTTCCTGAGAGACTCAAGATTTGTCTGATTCAGAAAAACTCCACTGCACAGGTGTGTGGAGTGAATCTTGCCCATTTATTTCAAGTCCATTTGAGCTGTCAGGAGTTGGGAAGAAAGTAGCTTTGTTTTTTATGAGGCTGCTGTGTTTTTCACGGTTTGCTGCAGAGAGGAGATTGCACATGTGCGTATATAGACACACCCTCAATTTGGACCCAAGTCATAATAAATGTATGTGCTATTTACACATGGCTTTAAATCATTTCACTAAGAGAAGCATGCAACCTAGAAACTGAACTGCTCTTTCTGGTGCTTAAATGGCTATCTCTTTGAAAAAGAGACTAGAAGGTAGGGGAGGAAAGAAGCAGCTTCACTGTAACCAGCACACTAATGATGGTAGCTGGTTTTTGCCCTGCTTTTAAGAAAGAGTTCTCCTGGGTGTGGAGAAAAGGGAACTCTCCCACGCTGTTTGTGGGAATGTAGTTTGGTACAGCCACTATGGAGAACACTATAGAGATTCCTTAAAAAACTAAAAACAGACTTACCAGATGATCCAGCAATCCCACTCCTGAGCATATATCTGGAGAACAACTGTAATTCAAAAAGACACCTGCACCCCAATGTTCACACAGCACTATTAACAATAGCCAAAGACATGGAAACAACCTAAACGTCCATCAACAGAGGACTGGATAAAAAAAGATGTGGTGTATATATATATACAATAGAATACTACTCAACCATAAGAAAGAATGAAATAATGCCATTTGAAGCAATATAAATGGACCTAGAGATTATCTTACTAAGTGAAGTAAGTCAGACAGAGAAAGACAAATATTGCATATTATTACTTATATGTGGAATATTTTTTAAAAGATACAAATGAACTTATTTACAAAACAGAAACAACTCGCAGACATAGAAAACAAACTTATGGCTAACAAAGCAGAAAGGGGGTGGGGAGGAGAGATAAATTTGGAGTGTGAGATTTGCAGATAAAAAATACTGTATATAAACTAGATAAACAACAAGGTCCTACTGGATAGCACAGGAAACTATATTCAATATCTTGTAATAACCTATAATAAAAAAGAATATGTATATAAATGTATAATCAAATCACTATGTTGTACACCAGAAACTGACACAGCATTGTAATCAACTATATACTTCAGTAAAAAAAGAGAAGAAAATGCTCTCCCACGCATGATCTTGTTTGATCTTCATAAAACCCCTGTGACGTAGGAAGAATGGGTATTATTAGGCTAAAATATAATATATAGTTACACAAAATATGTGTATAATAATATAATTTATATGTTAATATAAATTATACATAATTATTATAAAATAATATTTATATAAATATTATGTATATATAAAGACGCTGATGCTTAACACAAGAAGCTGACCTTCTAAAGTTCATGCAGTCTGCAAGCATTTCAAAAAACCTGGACTGTAGGGACTATGACATCAAGAAGTCCAATGGCCTTTCTAATATTCCATGCTACTCCCATAAGCCATTAAGGCTTTCCTATTCACTATAGGAATACTGTACTTTGGACATTTTGGCATAATACTTAATTTCCTAAGCCTTGTGCGGTTACTGAAAAGTTATGTTCAGTTGTGGATTGGGGCTGGACAGGACTCAACACATTCATCCATGGGACTAGAGTAGCAGTTGGACCACTGTACTTATTACTGGGCTCATGGCAGACATCACCAATCAATCACTGCACCCTTTCCCACTGCCTGATGTCTTGGATCAGACAGAAAAAGTAGTTGGGGTAAGTCCCTGTGTATTCATAAACCACAGCATTCATTAGCCTCAAAACATACTATTTTTAGATTCCTAGGGTGTCAAAAGAGTAATTGCTCACTTTGCTTCATCTTACCTCTACTTTCTTCAGAAACTGGAATTCTCAAGACAGTGTTCCAAACCATCCCTACCAATTGACAAGAATTGGCATGGGAGATGATCCTGGTTACCACCACAGCTAAGTGTTCTTAAGTATATTGTTCTTGATTATACTGACTACCTATTTATTGAAATACCGTTTCATTTCTAATCAAGTCATGCCAAGACCTAGACACACCCCATATCACTAGATCCAGGACGCTAACATGTGAAGTCTCTTAAGGCATAAAATCTATGGCTCTGTCCAAGCCTACAACATCCACTATAGGGTCAGAGTTGAAAGCTGTGCTGAGATTCTGGCTCACTGGTTTGCAAATGAATTTAAGGCAGGACAACTATCTCCCTCCACAGAGACTCTACTGCTGTAGGGGGAACTTTGAAATGACAAAAGAATGTAACACCTCTCACCATTCTGGTCACTGTGTTTCAAACTAAACTCTTCTTTTTTCAAGTTTTATTGAGATATAATTGACATGCAGCTCTGTACAAATTTAAGGGGTACAGCATAGTGACTTGGCATATTTATTGCGAATTGATTGCCACAATAAGTTTAATTAACATCCATCACCTTATATAGTTACAAAGAAAAAGAATTATTTTCCTTGTGATGAGACCTTTTTGGATCTACCCTCTCAGTAACTTTCAAATATACCACAAACCAGTGTCCGCTCTCATAATCATGCTGTAGGGCTAAACCCTTAACTTCCTCATAGCACGATTGATTTGTCTGAATGTTTATTGTCTGTCTTCACAAAATAAAATATAAGCTCCCTGAAAGCAGGAAGAACTTGTTTTATTTCCTGCACAAAAACAATACCAGGAATGTGGTCAATCTCCAGTAAATATTTGTAGACAGACCCAGAGCAGAAAAAAGAAGTATATCCCTTTTTGGGGGAGAGGTTATAGTTCAGGGGTAGAGCGCATGCTTAGCACGCACAAGATCCTAGGTTCAATCTCCAGTACCTCCATTAAAAAATAAATACAGAAACCTAATTACTCTCTGAAAAAAAGCCAAAAAAAAAAAAAAAAGCCCCTTTGTTTCATGCACGTTGGGATGCAAATCCATTTTTTAAGCATGAGATTTTAAAGGGAATCCCTAAATCACGTGACATTTGAGATCACACCATGCATGTCTGGGCTTTTAGAAACATTCTGTTCATCCTTTTTTTTTTTCCATTCTTATTCAGTCAGCAAATATCACTGAAACACCTATCATGTGCCCAGACCTCAGGCGGGATTTCTAAGGAAGCCCTCAGCCCATCCAGCAGAGATGGACATCCCGAGAGCCGTGGAAGAATGGACCAGCCTCCCCTGGTTCATGCCATGGCTCAGGCTGAGAGACGAGTTTGAGCTGAGTCTTGAGCCCTTATGAACAGCCAGCACCAGCACGCACCACCTTTGGGGAAGGGTTTCTAGAACAAGAGCACAATCACTTGCTTTGCTTCATTTTGCTTCCACTTCCTTCTAAAACGTTTCTGCTCTTACAACCCTCACTGAGGCTCAGAAGTAAGAAGAAGCAACTTTTTAAATCTCTCTCCTTGTCTATCTTGACACCCTACCTACCTGGTAAGTTCCATAAGGTCTCTACTTTATTTCCACGTACAAGGAGCCATTGCTTAGAGAGAGACCAGCCCTATCCTGTCTAAATCTCTGTTCTCATCCGTATCCTAATTTGTCTTTTCATGCCAATGAGACAACCAGGAATGGGACAAGATTCTATTTAAGAATGTCCAATGTAGCATTCATTTATAATAGCAAAGCCCAGAAACAGCATCAACATCCTTCGATAGGAGAACGGCTAATTAATTATAGTACTTCCATAACAAGGAACTCTAAGTAGGCTTTAAATAAGCATATTTAATGACACAGAGAAATGTCCCTTATATAACGGTGTATGAATACAAAACAGATGCAAAACAGACCACTTACATAACTGCACACATAAATAGGTGTACAGAGAGACGACTGAAAGGAGGGAAACCCAAAGGTTAACACAGTTAACTCTCAATGGTGGAACTTTGTGAGTTCTTTTCCCTATTCACACTTTTTCTATTTTCCAAATTTTCTACAATAAACACAGTACTTTATATTTTTATGTAATAAAAATAATGTTTTAATAAAAAAGCAATATGTTTTTATATTATAAAAAAAAAAAGACACACCTTGAGAAGGTGTGTGAACATCAATCAGTTTATGACAGGAAAATAAATACCCCTATAGAACAGCAGTTCTCACACTTGAGTGTGCCTCAGAACCGCCTGGAGGGCTTGTTAAAACACAGACTGAGGGACGTTTTGATTCAGTAGGTCTGGGGCAGAGCCAGAAATTTGCATTTCTAACAGATTCTTAGATGATGGTGACACTGCTGGACCAGGACCACTCTGAGAACCACGGCTGTATTTCCAGCAAAAAGAGGTTGAATTTTAAGCAGAAAGAGGTATCGCAGGCAGGAAGAGAATGAAGTGTGAGCAAAATTGCTGGCTGCGCAAAAGGGAGGGAATTTAGGGGAACGACGCCCCCCCCTTCACAGTTTTTAGACTATGCTGTAACAGCCACGCTCCAGAGATAACCACGGTGGTCCTCAAATCCCAGATCAGGAAATTGCAGGAAACTGCCACGGACTTCATAGCTTCCCCTGGACCTGATGTTGTGGCTGACAGTGGGACATGGGGTCCACTGCTAAAACTCATACCCGCTGCAGCCCGTATGTCTGCCATACTTCTTCCGGAGGAGGGGGAGCCCCTTTCCTGCCTTCCAAATCTCCCTGGACGGCTTCTCACCAGGAAGCTAAGGAGGCTGGGATGTATGGTTTCCAGGCTTCACCCCATCCCCGAGATACAGGGAGAGCATAGATGTGATGGGGGTGCTGATGACAGCAAATAATATTTAGCAGTGGGGCAGGGATGGAAGGGAGAAGAAGGGAAGGGGAGGAGGAGGAAGAGAGGGGAAATAGCGGTGGCATGTATCACCACACTGAGTGAAGTCAGCAGTTGCAGAATGATCTTCGGCTGTAGCGTTTGCTGGGGGGCGGGGGAGCGAGAAGACGGTTGCACCCAGCTAACAGCACAGAAGGAATTCGGCTGTAAGGACAAAAAGGGGCACCAGAATCAGATCCAAACTATGTTAACAGAGAGACCAACAGGACGAGACAAATTCTGTGATTATAAGAGACGTAACCAAGTTTTGTGATTCCTCCCGCCTCATCTCCATCTTATGCCTTAAGTGCACTCAGTTTTGATAAGTAGATTTTTTTAAAAATGCTCCTAAAATCATGAGATGTTATATTGATGTAAAGAACATCGCTTTTCTTTTTCACGCCAAGGGGGCTAAGAATCCTCACCAACACATGGGGAAAGCAGGGAGAGGGGGCATCTTCCTGAAAGCCTTCCGAGAGGCCGAGGGAGGTGCAGAGGAGAGGAAGGAGGGAAGGAGTCGCCTGGCTGCCCCCTCGCTTACAGCTGCCTCCGAGGTCTGCTCTCGCTCGGCTGCATGACCAACCTTGGGCATCCCTGTGCTGCAGCAGGGGTAGGGTGGCCTGGCTTGGCAGCTGTACACCTAGGGGCTTTTTCTTCCTTTTGCAGTGCGGCCCGCTGAAGTGCTGAGTCTCCAAATGATTGAGCAGGAAGCTTCAGGACAGGATACCCAGGGCAGCTTGTGGCCCCAGGGAACTGTGTTCTGAGAAGCATGGAGGTACTGCCCGACAAATAAAAGGAGATCTGAAAAGAAACAGCAGAGCCTTCCCAAAGAAGCAGGACAAGAAGCTCTCAAAGTCAAAGGATGGAACATTTCCTGACATTACTGATCAAGGAGGCAGAGGCTTAGAGAGAGGATGGTGGTCGAGTCCTCAGATAAATTCCCGCAGGTGTCTCTGCATCTTGTCCATATTCTGTTCTCCCTGGCATCAGGGATTCAGTCTGATCCCTTCTTTTGAAGCCAGAGCTGCTGCTAAAACTAAGAATGCACCAGTAATGACTGAAGAGGACCGTGAGCAGCAGGGCCCACCACCCGGCATCCTCGGGCCCCTGGCAGCCGTCCGCGCCCCTCTGGTGTCACTGAGGCACCCATGCCTCCCCTTCCGGGTTTCTCCAGGTAGGGCGGCAGCTCCGCCTGCCAGGGACACCTCAGAAGTAGCTCCTTCTCCTCTTCACACTCTGCTTTTCTGCTGCTGATACGATTGCTGTGGGGTTTTTGTTTTGTTTTTACTTTACTTGGTTTTGCTTCGTTTCATTTATTGCACGGTCCTTGCTGGCCTCCAGCAGCAGAACAAGGCACCTCTCCACCCCTCCCTCTGCTCTTTGCCCCCAAATGCCAACAAAGACCATGTCCGGGCGCTTCCCTCTGCCCAGCGTCAAGGACGCCCTATCTCAGCTCTCTCGCTTTCCCCAGCTGGTGGGGCGAGGCAGGCTGACTGCAATGAAACAGGCCAGGTAGAGGCTGGCTAGAGGCTGCCATAAAGGCCATCTTTATTTGAGTCACTGGGTGGCAGTCTCTTTTCTCAGACTCTGGTCGATGGCTTTTGGGCTCTGGATTGGCCTTTTCTCGCAAGAGTGATGACAAGGGGGACTCAGGTGTGAACTTTGGGAGGGAAAAGCAAAAGCAAGCTTTTCAGACTATTGTGGCCCGCCACCACAGGCCTCGTGGTCGTTCCCCTCTGGAGGACGGGGCTGCAGCCCAACTGGTACCAGACCAATCACTCGCTCCCCGGGGTCCCCCCAGGGTACTGCAGGTGCCCCAGGCAGTTGAGGAAGGTTAGGGGCTGCCCTCAGGTCACCAGGTTCTAAAGGAAAGAACCCGTTTCCACAGAACTGGCCATCCTGACCGCTCATTTGAAGCAGCGAGGGGCTTTGGGTGTTGTTCTGAAGAAACCCGTGTCCCTCTGTGCCGGCCCTCGGTGTCCCACCTTGCACACCATTTCAGTGGCCAGGCTGCGCTCTCTCACGTGACCGATGAGACACACATCATGAGCAAAGCATTCTGCTCCCTCTTCTCATCTCACAGAAGCAGGTACTTCAGAGCCAGTGGGGACATTTCTGCTCCCAGAGTGCCGGAGTTGCCACCTTTCTCACCCAGGCACGTTGGGGCTTCTTCCAAGTCCGGCTTTTTTAGGCAACGGCATTCGTGGCATGTCTCCCAGATTTGGAAAAGGCTACAGGGTAATATATCATCTGTCTAGATATTTAAAAGGCATTTTTAAAATGCCAAATGTCTGTTCACCGTGTGATGGGGTGAGCCTCTGCGATCCATTCCCACTTTAACCTTGCGGGGGAGGGCTCACGCACAGAGAGTGGAAACTTGGTTATTAGGTGCCTGTTTTACAGCAAGAAGATCTGGGCTGATGTGGCGGGCTGATTTACAACCTGTCTCTAGTTTATCTGCATTTAAAAAACTGATCATGGACAGCTAAGGGGACTGCCATTGCAGCAGGGAGACGGGCTCAGAGCAGCAGCTCTGGGGCGGGGGGTGGGGTGGGGACTCGAGAGCTGGAAGGATGCTGTCTGCTGAGTGAGGCTCCTACGTCTTGTGCATGGTGCCTAAACTGTTTCCGGGAGGCCATTTTTCCATTCTGGACATCCTATGTGCTTTGTTACGGGATCCCAACGTTTGGCAAATGATGTCCAAGTTCAAATGTTTGGTATTATTTTACGCTAGGTGAACATGAGCTCTGAGGAGATAGATCCACAAGGGTGGCTATGAGTGTGCCATCCTTTGGTCATGGATCTTTTTATTCAGATTCTTAATTCAGAAAGAGGGAGAGCAGCGGTGGGGCGTAGTAGCCCACCGTGCAGACAACTGCGGGTTGAAAAACAGGCACTCACGATTCATCATCAAAGACCTGGGAATCTCCATGCTTGGCGTGTCCCAGGTGCTCCAGTTTTAGCCTGGTAACCTTAGTTATATAAGATTTAACAGTTATTTCCTGAAATCCCAAGTTACATATATAGAACCAAGATACAGGACCATAGATATAGATATAGGTACATAGATATAGAACCAAGAGAAATGTCTTTACACAGAGAGAGAACTGAAGTGTGCAAAGAGCGGAGCACAAGGAACAGGACCATGAATTTAATCAGCTGTGTACTCGATCAACAGCCACTGCATGATCAACCATTTATTCCAGAATATTAATTGGGTATCTCTACGAACTAGGCACCATGCCAAGTACTGGGAATCCGTCAGTGAGTAAGATACTGACCCTCATGGTAAGGAGCTCACAGCACAGTTGGAGAATCCAACAATTACAAGAAGTAACCCAATGATTACAATAAGCCAAGATAAGGGCCAGGCTGGGACGGTGCAGGGAGCTGTGGGAGTGCCAGGAAGGGGCCCTTAACTCAATCGGGTGGGGAGAGGAACGGAGGCGTCAGAGAAAGCGTCCCAGGCCAGGAAATGGGCTGAGTTCCGAAGGGGAGAGGATAGCCAGTCATGGGTAGCAATGGGCATCCATCCGGTCCATGACCCTCTCCCACACAAAGAACTAACTAACCAGAAACAGGAGATTAAGTGTCAGACGGAGTAGGTTAGTGTTACTGGGATGCAGAACTCAGCAGACACCATCAGAAACGCTTCCCCGAGAAGGTGACACAGGCCTTAGAGTACTCTAAAAAGTTTATCCAGGGAGTCAAAGAGGGGAGGGCTCTCTAACACAGGAACAAATTTACAGGAACAAGAAAGGACAGGGGTGCTTCAGGGTCAGTATGTGGAACATTCGTTCAATAAACTTTTATTGAAAAGTACACAATTCTGAAGGGCAAATTACTGTAAGACACACCTCACTCTATAGATCAGGGGTTGCAAACAATCTGTAAAGGGTCATGTGGTAAATATTTTAGGCTTTGTGGGCCATGTGGAACTGGTCCATGAACCATGGTTTGCTGAACCTTGCTGGAGAGACTTACACTCTTAATGGGAACACAGGACGGGTATGTAAATAATTACAATGCAAGATGAAGCTCCCTGGAGTCTTGGAAGATGGCTAGTAACGGGCACTGGGGTCAGGTTGTAGGGGGTTTTGAATGCCAGGCTCAGCTTTGGGATGTTATCTTGTAAGTAACAAGGCATCATTGGTGGTTTTGAGCAAGGGATTGTCTCTTGGAAGATTAATCTTGCAACAGGGTGCAGGATAGATTACAGAGTAGAGAGCTTGGAGGCGGGGAAACTTGTAAGAACTCTTTGGTGGTCCTCACAGCATCAAGAGAGAAACTCAGATTCTGCATTTGGTGGGAAAATGCAGTGGGAAAGACATTTCACATTGTTCAATAACTGGATAAGAGGCCTAAAGGAAATAAAGGAATCAGAGATAACTCTACGGTGACAAATCCAGGAGGCTAAATGCTGGCTTTGAAGGAACATATGAAAAGTTACAGAAGGAAAGTGATTTAAAGGGACAGATTTGTTTAGCTTTAATGCCTGTTGAGTTTAAGTTGAAAGGGGGACACTGACATGAAACTGATGGTCTACATACCAGGAGGAGAGCTCATAGACGTGGCCAGGATTGCAGGAGTAGATTGCAGGTCATCAATGACAAATCAACGGCTATAAAGCTTAGGAGAAAGCTAATGGTGAGCACTGACAGAGAGTGACTATTATGCCAAGTATTGCCTCATACCTTTTACAAATGTTAGCTCCGTTAATCGCCCCTACTATGTTTTGAGGTATATATTATTATCCTCATGTCACAGATAACAAAACTGAGCCTTAAACAAGTTGAGCGATTTGCCCAAAGTCACGTTGTTACTGAGGTGTTAAACCACAGTTGGTTAGTTGGTTATATCTGGCACAAAAGACTGTGCTCACAGCATCAAAGGCACTGGCCCTTGGTTGGGAAGTCTTCCCCATGCTGACGCTTCTTCTCCACTAGACTATCCCACTCAGAGCCCTTATTCACTCTTGGGTTCTCAACGTATATGGGAAAATGCCCTCTTTCTTTTCTTTTCTGAATTAGACCAAAACTCAGACGGGCACTGCTCACACATTCACCCATCCACTGAAGGTCCGACTACCCCTTGGAGGTTCCCTCAGCATTTTCTGCCAGAAAAGGGCCCAGGAACAACCGGAGTGGCATCATCTCCGTCCCTCGCTTATGGGCTGAGTATCCCACCTCACCTGCTCTGTCAGCAGGCGACTGCTGGGACACCTTACATACGTTCCTGAATGTCTCAGCTTCCAGTGGTGGATGGCAAAAATGGTCACAATTCTTCCGCACTCTATATCTATGCCCCTGCCATGTGACTTTGAAGCTTCTTCCATCAAAAGGTAGAGTCAATTTCCCCACCTCTGGGATCTGGGCTGGCCTTGTGACTTGCTTTGGCCACAAGAATGAGATGAAAGGGGTATTTTGCCAGTTCGAAGCCTGGGCACCAAGAGGTCTTGCGTGTACCCACTATACCTTTAGAGACTCCTGTCTCTGCTATTCAAACAGCCTGAGTTAGCCTGCTGGATGGTAAGAAAGCACCCGGACCAGACTTGCGTAGTCCCGTTGTCCCAGCCAAGTCCTAAGACAGGTGAGACAGCCCGGCCAAGATCAGCAAAGCCGCCCACCCAACACACAAACACACCACTGATCGTCGGTACCCCAGGAACCCCACGGAACCCAGACTAAACCAATGATTTGCAGAATCTTGAGCTAAACAAATGGTTATTATTCTTTTTTTAAACTCCTAGGCTTAGGGGTCTCCTAGCAGTATCCAGCTGGCATACTCCCTTTCACACTGATGCTTAGATGCTATCTGCATTGAAACAGCCATCAGCTAACTACATTCGAGTCTAGAACTTCCTAGATTTCCCATATTTGAGCCTCCGAGACTGGCTTGCTTGTGGTTGCTGTGAGTCAGCCCTGGAACTGAGAACAGAAGGCAGAACCAGGCTAGCTGTACCTCTAGCCACAAGGACACTCTCCCTCTTAAATGAAAGGGCTCTAATTAAAAGGCAGGAAAGATCAGATACCTGTAGAGTTCACTGCTGAAGGTACCTGAAAACCAGGCTCTCAAAGTCGCTTTGCTTCTGACTATTCATACTTCAGAAGGCTAATTAACTATGACAAGGTGACCACTGGAAGCCATTTTCATAAGGATGACACAGTGACGGACGGGTCCATGCTGTTCCAGTGCCATTGCTAAAATAGATGTGACGAGTCGAGTTCCAATTACTTAGATGCACACACAATACAGAGGTGTCTTTAAAGCCACAGAACCCATTGCAACAGCTGACATGTGTCACATTTCTGTACTTAAGGGCCACGCTCATGGGCCAGTGACATACTGAGCTATGTCTGGCAAAGTGTCTGGCAGCTGGAATGAGACCCAACTGTATTTTGTTGCTTCAGGGCTTTGGATACCCAATGGGGGGGTCTGTGCAATAGAAAAATCCAACCAAGGGCAATAGTTTCCCATTTCCAACATAGGAAATGTGTGTGTTTGTGTGTGCATCCTGCCTAAGGCTGCCCCACCAAGTGAGAAATGCATGTCCCTACTAGCCTGGCTTCGTCACTCCATGGCCTTTATGATTTTGTTGGAATTTGTTTGGTCACAGGTTGGTCTCAGGTGTGGCTACACACTTTAGAGCAAAATTTGGAAAATGAGTCTCAAAAGGTCTTAAATCTGGGGTGGCAAAATTTTCCCCCAAGAGCTGAATAGTAAATATTCTTTATCTTTGCAGGTCAAGAGGTAACAGTAAGAATATTACCTAGGCATTTATATAACCATGTAAAATGTAACCATTCAAAAATGTAAAAACCATTCTTGGCTCATAAAAAAATAGGCAGCCAGCCAGACGTGGCCCGCAGGCCACAGTTTGCCAAACCTTGCTTTAAATAAACAAAATTGTTAGATTTCTCACTAGTGCTCTATTTCTGCAGGAACAATTCTCTTAGTTGCAGAAATATCTCTTAGGTACAGAAAATCTGATCCTAAGAGTTTAAAAAATAAGTTAATACAAAATTATGTGCAGTAATATATTAAATATATTATAGTACATTAATATATATTATTATATGTGTAATATAATATATAATAATATACTATATGACATGTTCATATGTAATAGATTATATTAACATATGCAGTTTGTAGTATATAGTAACATATGTTAATATAATCTATTGTGTTAATTAACATAGTTAATAGGATAATAAATTAGAATAATAAATTATACATAGCAATATATTGATTATTATTTCTTCCAATTCAGTTTTTTTCCCCTCAAACAAAAGCTAAAGCTGCCATATTTGGTTCCTGATGTTACCGCTCACTCACAGCTCACTGAAACCTCCCAGTCTTATAAATTCAGGGTGTAGGCTCGAAGGTGAAGAGCTACTTGTGTAAAAAATGTAACAAACACTTTGATTTCATTATTTGAAGAGTAGAGAGAAGAGTTTCAGAGTCTCTATTTTAGTCATCTGCTGACCTTCTAAATATCTTTTCTATGAGAAAATTGAATACTCTGAGGCACTAACACTTCCAATTTAAAATGTTGAATAGGTAATACATTCGCATGATTCAAGAATCAAACCTACACAAAGACATATATTCTAAGAACTCTTGCTGCCCGCCACTCCCATCTACCCTGCAGATAATCCTGGGTGTGCTTCCAAGGTTTCTGGATGTAAATACAAGTATAAATTCTTGTTTTCATCTTTTTATTATCCAAAGGTAGCCTACTCTATACTCCAATTTGTACTCTCTCTCTCTCTCTTTCACTTATAATCTATCCTGGAAATTTTTCTACAGCAGTAGATAGAGATGTGGCATGGATTTAAGGCAATTAAAATTCAGCAGATTTATTTTGTAAACAGCTTATTGAGCTGTTTTCACTCTCTGTGGGTATGGAAATGAAATTGTCTTAATTTTTCCCAACTGTCTCCAACTCTACTAAGTCAAACTCCTTTTTCTCACTAGATGGTAGCTCTTGTAACATTTCCACCTGATTCCAAAACTTGGCAATGACTTCTGGTTTTTCAAACAATCACTTTCAGTTTTTGAGGCTAACTGAAAGGCTCACTGCACACACTGTCACACGGACTGGACTTGAGTCCCTAGAGGCTTAAAGAGGGACAGTCATCTGGTGCAGGCGGTGGGGCAGGGTATCTGTGTTCACACTCATCTCCTCTCCACTAGGTGCTGGGGCAAGGACAAGGAACAGGGGCCAGGAATTTCTCCTTGTGCTGCTGCCATGAAGGAGCTGCAGCCTTTCTCTGGGGTCAGTCATTAACTGCATCTGGCTCACTGTCCATGGGCTCTAGGCTAGTACAGTGGCTCCACAATGTTGTCAGTGATTTAAACTCTTTCTAACTTGTTCTGCCATCCTGAGGGTATGAACCCCTTTCATTCTCATTCTCACAAAACAACTGCTGGAGCTCCAGCCCTCACATCATAGTTCCAAGAAATAAAAAAGAGGAAAAGAGCAAAAGGAAAACAGAACTTTGCCTATAACAGGAAAGCAAAATCTTCCCAGAAAAACCCCAGGAGGCTTTCACTCATTGGCCAAACCTGTCTTACTTGAACAAGGTGAGCTGCAGGAGGAGCTTGGCAATGTTGTTTTTAGCCAGGTAAATTGCCCCCTCGAAAAGAATTGGAGTTCTCTTAGTAAGGAGGAAGCTGAAAGTAGCTGTTAGTAGACAAACAACAGCCTCTGTCACCTGGGTCTTTGCAAGTATCAGCACATTTTCCAGTGAACCACCAGCTTATGACCTTGTAGTATTCCTCTGCTAGCCACATGTCTTACAAGTGTGTAACCCTCCAGCTCATCTACCCTACTACTCCCACCTCCAGAGCCTCCTGTCATATTTAGGATCTACCTTCAGTACTTCCAGAGACCAGAAACCACAGAGAGTGCCCTGGCTCCCCTCTCTGCCCATCCTGCCAGCCTAGCCATCTCTCCCTTGCCTCCAAGCCCCAGCAGTGTCAGGTGCTCTGCCCTTCCAGAAGCTCAGCAATTTGCAAACAGACTAATGAAGGGTGATGGTTTGGCTGGCCCAGCTCTTAGGTGGGAACACCTAGGGAGTCACACCTCCCCTTCAAAAACACTGCATTTCCCCCTCCTGCCCAGGTCGTCCTGAGGGGTGGATGGTGTGGTGTGGCTGTGACTGGCCACCATCATTGGTGCTTTCCTGAACTTAGATTGTCATTGATTTAGAGACTTTTACTCCCGGTCTTAGGTTTTAGATGAAATTCTGGAGTGATGAGATCCCGCATGGCTCCCAACATACCCAGACCTTTGCGTAAACTTTTCACTACCTCTGGATGTCCCCTCTGCTCCCCACAGCAGACATCCCGTCACCCTCCCTGATGGTGCAGTTCTGAGGTTAACATTCTGAGACTGCGATTTATAATAAGAAATATATATTTGGTATTCATCCTGTTTTTGGCACAAAGTCTTAAAACCCTTGGAATTTCCCAAGTGATAAGAGCAATACAGCTGTCTTGATGTTCATAACAAACCCCTTTCAACCACATCGGAGTTTATGTTAATGAAGTGACTTTTGGACAGCACCTAAGGTTGCTAGGGGAAACAATCTTGTGACTGGAGGATTGGAACTTTCAGTCCCGCCCCCCTGACCTCCAGGGATGAGGAGGGGCTAGAGTTTGAATTGCTGGCCAATGGCCAATGATTTAATTAATCATGTCTGTGTAATGAAGCTTCCAAAAACCCAAAAGGATGGGTCAGAGGTCCTCTGGATTGGTGAATACATGGAGATGTGGGGAGACTGGTGCACTCAGAGGGCAAGGAAGCTCCACACCCTTTCCCGACGCCTTGCTCTGTGCATCCCTTCATCTGGCTGTTCCTGAGTTTCATCCTTTTCTAATAAACTGATGACCTATTAAGTAAAATAATTCTCTGAGTTCTGTGCTAGAGTTCCACTTGAGAAAATGAATCAAACCTAAGGAGGGGGTCATGGGAACCTTCGAATTGTAGCCAGTTGGTCAGAAGCAGAGGTGACAACCTGGATTTGTTATTGGCATCCAAAGCGGGGGCAGGGGAGGGGCAGTCCTGTGGGAGGAGCCCTTAACCTGCGGGATCTGATCCTCTCTCCAGGTAAGCAGTGTCAGAATTGAGTTGAATTGTAGGGCACCAGGCTGGTGTCAGAGAATTGCTTGGTGGTGTGGAAAAAATGCCACATGTTGGAATTAGGAGCAGAATCGTACCTACTACTCTGACCTTCAAGCCCCATTATTTTTTTTCACAAGTATTTATAACGACAGAGGCATCAGACATAAATGCACATGTGCACTGTCTCAACCAGAAGGAGGCGGCCTGGCTAAAATCAAGCTAGTTCCTGGACTTGAAACAGTTGTTGGGCTTTGAGGCTTGTTGCTTCTATCCTCGCAAAAGGGTGGTAAGTCCTTATCTGGGGAAATAAAATAATCCACATCACCTAAAATACCTAGTAAAATACCTAGTTCGTTTCCTCTGGCATTCTGACCTTTGTTTAGTGCATAAGGGATCTGGGAGCTTGGAGGGAGCTTAGGGTGTGTGTAAGTGGGACACAAAGAAAGCAGATTCTCTAGGAGTCTTCTTATCAACCCCAAGCCCATATCTCAGGCCCTTCTTTCATCCTCCTCCACCGCTGCCCTCCCCCAAATTCCTGTCTCCAGGGACACATCAGCCCTCTACCCCGGATTTTTATCCTTCAACCATCAGAGCAATTTGGGCTGTTTTTGTCCTGGATTTCATGAGGGAACAATATTTTCAGCTTTTCAGGTTGGAGGCCTAGCTATAACCAGGAGGGACTGATTCTAAAAAGCATTCCTGGCCAGAGGACTTGATGAAGGCAAATCCATTTGAAGACCACATAAAGAGTTCCACCATCCCCGCTCCCAGACCCCAGAGCCTGGCCCAGTCCATTTCAGCTCCAGGGCTGGAGAGCAGTCATGCTGTCCTCTCTGATCCACAAGAACTCTGGAACTCCAGGGTATTACCTCCTACCCTGACTAGAACGTATGCTCCGTGCATGCAGGGATTTCGGTTTGTTAATTCCATGCTGTAGCCCCCATGCCTAGAACGATGCTGTCACGCAAATGCACAGTGAAAGTTTGTTGAATAAATGAACATCATCGGCCCCAGGAAAGACAACCTTGGAACCAGAGTGGTGCTGTAGCTGACCCTTGGCTTGGACCTGGATCCCGGCCACTCACCTGGAGCGAGCTCAGATCTGACCTGCCCCACTTGGAAGTGTGCACCAGTGGCTGGCCCAGAATCCTATAGGAATTTGGATCTGGGGCCATGAGACTGTGCTCATTACTGTTTGATGTGTGCACCTGCGCCCTGGGACAGAGCGCAGCGGCCCGCTCACCTTCCCATCGCAGCTGGGAAGTCATGTTACTACAGCCTCTCCTTGCATTATACCAAATTCTCGCAGTGCACAGCTTCTGCTTCTGAACAAACAGCTCATCTTGCTTTTTAAAAAGTGAAGATAACTCAGTTCACCGGTCAAGCTTCCCAATGAATCAGTTGGGCACTGAAGATGGTTTCATTATTGTACTTTTTTTAAAAGGTGGGAAAAAAAGACAAGAATGAAAAGAAAGGCTTATGTGGCTTATAGTTGGAGCATTTCTCTTCCGAACCTTTAGAAATTTTCCTTGTGAGGCTTAATGCAGCAAAGGCTAGAGTGGAAAATGTGCTTATCTTCGATCTCAGATGCCAGGCAGTTTAATCAATCCAGCCTGGGTTAAGTTTAATATTATCTGAAGCCGGAGCCCCTTGGTCTAATCTCAAGTCAAAGGGGTAACTGAACATCTTTTCATGTGGACCACTGCTGACTTTTTTTTTAATTCGCAGAACTAGGACCAAAGGACAACTTTAAAGCCGACGTTGTTAAACTTTATAAGCTGAGAAGTACCTATCTCTGCTGAATGGAGAAAACAAAGATTTACATGAACCCAGAGGAACCCCAGAGTTCCCTAAGAAAGGCTTATCCAGTTCCCCAGAGAGCTTCTGTGCAAAATGTCCAGGATGGAATTTGGAAAAATGGAGACAGGGGAGTGTTGATTTAATGGGGGAGAATTAAAATATTTCAAAATTAATTTCCTCAGTGTTTAAAATCCCCCAGTAGCTCCTTGTGACGAACTGAGCTGTGCCCCTGCCCCCAACAGATTCATATGTTGGAACCCAAGCCCCCAGTGTGGTGGTATCAGAAGGTGGAGTCTTTGGGGGGTAAGTGGGTTTAGATGAGAACATAAGGATAGGCCCCCAAGTGGGGTTAGTGCCCTTATAAGAAGAGACACCAGAGCTGCTTCTCCCTTCTCCCCACCATGTGAGGGCACAGCAAGAAGGCAGCAGAGTCTGCAAGCCCGGAAGAGGGCTTTCAACAGAACTTGACCACGCCACCCCCTAACCTCGGACTGGATCCAGCCTCCAGAACTGTGAGAAATAAAAGTCTGTTGTTTAAGACATCCTGTCTATGGTATTTTGTTTAGCTGTCCAAGCTGCCTGAGACACTCATTTCACAGACTGACATCCACCCACAAGCTCTGAATGACCCCCCTCCTTAATCTTCACCTCATTTTCCCTGTTCCAGCCCATCGCCCTCCTGGCACAGACCAGCCATACTCCTACCTCAGAGCCTTAGCATTAGCTGTTCCCTACCTTGGAATCTCTATTCCAGGTACCCACATGGCCTGGCTCACTCCCTAACATCCCTCATGTCTTCATTCAATATCACCTTCTCAGTAAGGCCTTCCCTCACTCCATCTAAAACCCCAACAGCAACCCATATGGCCTGTCTTCTGTTCTGCTTTGTTCCCTCCACAGTGTATATGTACCTTTTTCTCACTTGATCTTGTGTATTGCCCACCTTCCCTAGTAGATCATAACTTTCATAAGGCTAAGAATTTTTGTGTTTACGGCTATATCCCTAGCACCTAGAAGAGGCCTGGTACCTAAAAAGCTCTCAGATCTTTTTATTGAATGAATAACATGTGAATGAATCCATGAATGAACGTAACTCATCCTCAACTTACCTAAATCTGAGCGCTAAACATATCTGTACACATCGTACAGGCTTAACTGTGTTTGCAGAGTGTTCTCCTCCTTCCAGACTTTCCGCAGAGTTCCATGGCTTGCTCCAGGTTGCTGGTAGAATGGACCAGATGCGAAGGATGCTAGACCCCCAATGAGTCAGGGCGAGAAGGCCCAAGAGAGTGTCTACAGAGCCAGCATCCAAGATGACATGGTGCTCTGAGCTCTCCTGGGCGTCTGGACAGGACCTGGGCGCAGCAACAAGGAATTAAGATGTCAGTCAAAGGCTCAGGCAGGCTGTGATTCTAATTCCACAAAATCTGTCCACATTTGCTAGGACCCTAGCCTGGGGGTCAAGTGTGGAACTCAGTCCCTAGGGGAGGAAACTGACCAGAGGGATGGAGGGTATCAGACCTTATGTGTGCAGTTCTAGAAGAGGAGGCACAGAGATGAAATCAGGAGCCTCCAAAGTGGTCCATCTCAGGATGTAGGGGACATGTCACTCTGGGGAGGGGAGATGGCTCAGAGGGACCTTCACTAGGGGAGTTGGTTCTGGCTGCAGTGAAGGGACATGGGAGGGGCAGGGGCAGCTGTCCTCACTAGTCCCTGAGCCCCACTGGTTGGAATGAGAGGTGATAGTCTCCTTTGTCATGATTACACAGGAAGTAAAATAAGCCTGAGCCTCTGGGGTGCAGGCACCCCCAGGATAGAGCTGCAAGGAGTTGGGTAAGACCGAGAAAGAAGAGTGAACTAGGATCATTGATGCCACTATGGTTGTTCTAGTATTTTCATCATCTTGTCTCTAAGGGAGAGTTAAAGAATTGCATTTCTTCTCTCAAGAGCTGCTTCTTAACAGCACACTCATTTTGCTTCCTTCTCCCCTTCTGGTGCCCTATTCTGTCTGGTGGATGAATTTAAATTCACTGTTTTAAACACAGTTGCTTTAATGAAAGCTTATCCAGGGTCCAGAGGACTTACCCACCCCCTTGAGTCAGAGCTAACTTTCCATTCAGAGCTCAGGCAGGTGGTGGTGGTGGATTAATTAATTCTGCCTTTAAAAAGAGAAAGAAAAACCCTCGTCTTTCTTTTAGAACCATGATAAACTATTTCTTTATTTTTTTTGTCAGTTTTATCAACGTTTTTTTTTAAGAGCTGAGCTCAGCTTTATTGGGTTTTTTTTTTTTTTCCTGTGCCCTTTTGAGTAAAAAGAACTTTTATTAACACTCTTCCTTGTCTGTTAAGAGCCCAGCTTCTGAATAAGATCTTCCTGGAAACCCTGAGTGATGGATAGCGCCCCAGCGCCAGCCTGGGTTTGCAATCAGCTGTCATAGCCAGGGAGCCTGGTCCCCCAGAAGCACCAGGTCCACAGGGACTCACGAGGTACAGACCTTAGATGTGCAGTTCTAGAAGAGGAGAGATCATTTCTCAGGGCTCTGCTTCTTTCATATAATTTTATGCTGCTCGGTTTGGATGTTTTTTCTTCGTTTGTGACCAACTGGAAGAACTGGCTGCTTTAATCATATTCATTCTGCTGCTTCTGGTTGCCCTGCTCCAATGACTACATCCGGGGCGCCTTTGGGCCAAGGATCTCCAAGCTGCTCGCAAACATCCAGTAATTCTCATAACACTGTCTCTCTCTCCCTGCCCCCACCACCTCCTCTCAGAAGGAGCTCTCCATCCTTAATGCCAGGGAAGAAAACCAAACCCTGAATTGGCCATTACTTTCCTTGAGTCACCAAAATTTAAGTGAAGCCTGGACTTAAGCTAATGCTCAATCCAGGTCTTCAGGACCAGCGAGGACAGCTGCTCTGCTCTTCCCAGGTCCCTTCACCGCAGCCAGAGCCAAACTCCCCTTGTACAAGCCTGACCTGAGTTCTTCTAAGCCTCCAAGAGTGACATGTTCATAGATTCTGAGGTGGACCATGTGGACATCCAGGCTTGGGGCATGCTCCCAAGTGCATTTCTGCATCAGACCCTGTCTTTCCCCTGACCTTGACAAGAAGAAGCACCATGGAGTGTATCCTGGCACCCACTCTCTTCCACCTGCCTGGCCACTGGGTCTCTGGGGTGGCATCTGCTGGGAGCAAATCTTTGCTTTCCTGAACAGAGCTTTCTGCTACTCGGCCTCCTAGAACGGAATGCTTCTCTCTCTCTCTCTCTCTCTTTTTTCTGAGCAAGCCGAAGCCAATTCCAACCAACTTATCTCTGTTGCAACTTTGCACGGCTGTTCAAGGTGGATTTTATGGTTATTCACAGCAGAGGGTGCCCCCAGCTCTGTTCTCCTTCCCCTCTCCCAAAGAGCCAGGCTTGACAAAGTAATTCTGCACAACTCCAGCACAGGCTCCGAACAGCAGGAAGAGCATCGGCGGTTCAGGGATAATACAGTAAAAGCCACCAGCTTGTTTTCTCACTGGTAGCCTTGTAGCTAAGTGCTAATGGTGTCTTCTGCTGAATTGATTAGGTCTATTGGCTGGGTTTCTGATACCCGGGCTGTTCTGCAATTAGAGAATACCTGCTGCTTTTCTGTCTTTCTACCTAATCGTTACATAGCTCCTAAGTCAAGGTGAGACATCTCTCCCAACTCCTCTATTTGGAGATGAAGAAACAAGAGCACTTCACGTAAAAAGCTCGTGGTAGAAAAGAACCAATGACCTTCTGAGGTCCACTCAGGTGCTCTACCCACAGTCCTCTGCCCCCAGGTTACTTTGGTCAATTACACCAGACTGGCTAGTCATCTCTAGGAGTGTTTGAACACATACTACGTAGAAGGAGGCTCATTTTTCCACAAGAGCTGCAGAGATAGTGGGAGCAGGGACAGAGGCACTGAGTATCACAAAGTAGGAATGCTGGAGACGGAGCCTGCCTGCTGCTGCTGGACTTACACGATAAGCCAGCTGCCACAAGGGGCAAAGTTCCTGAATGTCCTGGTGGTTACACTGTGGGCTCTTCTAGGCATCCTGGGGGCCATTTGAGGTTTCTGGTCTTCCTGGTTTTCTCCTGAATCCCTACAGCCTACCCTCATTAATAAAAATAAACTGACCACTGCAGTGTGAATGAACCCAGCAAATAGTATCAACCACATTAACAAAAATATTTAAATGTTGGTTGTTTTTTTTTTCCTAATAGACATTTCATTAGGACCAGGGAAGACATCTTAGATTACATCATGGCTTGCACTTTTAAAATGTGCAGGTCCACATCCCATCAGCCTTCCTGAATTAAATCATAATTGAATCAGTTACAATAGTTAATAGATGTGGAAGCAGCTGGTACAAGTCTTGAAGTGAGTAAGAGTCCAATAAATGTAAATTTTTAATTTGGATATTGAAACTTATGATTGACACGTGACAGGCAAAATTTGGATCAGAGTTTCTGTGGGGACAGGCACTGTCTCCGGGATGTTTTTAGGACAGTGGATACTGCACCAGAACATGCAGAAGGGCTGAGGAGCCGGGTTCCAGGTCCTCAGAGAAGATCCTGCTCTAGGCCCTGTTAAGCCTTCTCTAGGGCAGGACTGAAATGTAAGCAGGGAAGTGGATGATGGAGACAGAAACAGGGAACAGTCAAGATGCTTAGAGCCTAGTCCAGACCATGGTAAAAAACAAAAAACAAAATCCCAGCCTCTAGAGGGAGTGTTATGGGCTGAATTGTGTCCTCCTAAAATTCTTATGTTGAAGTCTGAAGCCCCAGTACTTCAGAATGTACCCATATTGAGAGATAAGGTCTTTAAAGAGGTGATGAAGTTAAAATGAGGCCATTAGGATGAGGCCTTAATCCAATTGGATTGGTGTCCTTACCATAAGAGAAGGAAAGACACCAGGGGTGCCTGTGCACAGAGGGAGGACCACGGGCAGAGACAACCAGAGGGCGGCCACCTGCAAGTCAAGGAGAGAGGCCTCAGAGGAAACCACCCCTGCCCGAACCTTGATCTTGGACTTCCAGCCTCCAGAACTGGGAGAAAATTCATTTCTGTGTTGATGCCATTCAGTCTGTGGAATCTTGTTATGGGGGCCTAAGCTGACTAATACAGAAAGGGAACAAGAAATGAATGAGAGTGAGATGAGCTGGGAATCTTTATCCAGCTCCTCAAGGGAAGGGGAAGGGGACAAAAAGCATTTTCCATACATTATCTCAATCTTCACAAAGGCTACAGAAGAAATGTTATTATAGCATCACTCCACATTACAGATAAAGAAATTGAGGTTCTGGGAGATCAAATCACTTCTTCAGAATCACAGAGCAAGTATCTCTGTGCTCTGAATGGCCCAGAGTTTCACATCCATGGATTCAACCAGCAGTAGGAATAAGTGGGGAAGGGGTGGAGGACGCCTTCTGACACCAAAGCCTGGGGTCTCCCCACAGCACCATGCCACCCAGCAAATTACCCAGGCTGCCCAGGTGGTGTGGTGCCCCCTTTAACTGCCCTAGCACTCCCCAGTGTTGCCCAGTGTTAAAGTGTGAATGTAATTGTTTTATTCTACAATTATCTAGCTCTGTTTTTTTGTTTCAATTATCTAGGCCTGTTCTTTTGTTTTATTTTGTTTTGTTTTGCTTTTTTATCTCACATCCCACATACAGCCCACCAGGAAACCCTGCTGGAGCCGGATGCAACGATTCATCTGGAAGGTCACCCTCCCGACTGCTGCCACCTTGGTCTGAGTGCCCACCTCCCTGCGTTTCTGCCCTTCCTGGATACCTGCTGTAAGACTCCTTGCCCTACTGTAGCCATAGATGGATCTAAAACCTCATGTATCCCAAATGCCCAGAACAGTGTTCAGTAAACATTGGGTGAAGGAATGAATGGATTTGGAGCTGACAGGACCCTAAAGTCTTTATGCTCCTCTCTCCTGGGGCCTGTCAGGGCACAGCTGTGACCCACCATCTCCAGTGTCCACTCCTGGGGCAGAATGCTGGATAACTCCTCTATTTCTGTCCTTACACCCCATTCTCTGGGATGCAACTTCTGTGCTGTGCATAAGTCTCAGTGAGGTATCCCAGCCCTCATGTTCTGTTACGAATGCAAAAGCAGCTCTGGCTCTCTCCAGTCTACACAGAATGAAGATTGCAGCATCTGAACCTCCTACCAAGCAGCACTATAGTGCAAACCCCAGTTAATGACCAGAACCCCCCTGCAATTCTTTTCATTGTGGTCAGAAGTGGCTGATGGCAAACATCATTAGAATAGCATGGGCTTAAAACTGAATGTGGGTGAATGTTCATAAGAAGAGGAACAATTAGTTCCTCCTCAGATGTTGACACTTAATTTCGAAGGCCTACTATTTATTATATCTTGTCTTGTTTAGGGCCCTTGGCAAATTGTTTGCATTTAACAAGTTTTCGACTCTCATGTCTCGTATTTCATACTCGAGAAGTCAAAGCAACACCTTTGATCAAAGTGGAATGTTTTAATTAAATAACCATAAAATTCCCCTCAAGGAAACAAAACCACCCCAAAACACAGTGAGCAGACTTTCTCACTGTTCTTTTCAATTCCTGACATTGGCGCAGTGTGGTCTCTACCCTGCTGTGATGTGTGTGTCCTAAGCCTGGCATTATCTTCACTCTAGGAACTGGGTCAGGACTGCCAAGCCCAGGTCATCATCAAATCCCCTGGGAGCTTCCTGTGAAAGAGGAGATTCTGGGAGTTCTGATCCTGAGTACCAGTGATAGAGCCTGGAATCTGCTCACCAGAGAAGCTCCCTGGGTGTTGCTGTGGGAACCAGACATGGGAATCATTGTCTTAGTGACTTCCTCCAAGCAAGCTGAGCAAAGTGCTACTCTGCACACGGTGGTGTTCACTCCAACAAAGGCAGTGACTTGGAGAGAAAGCAGAAAACTGAGCGTTACTGACAGTGAGGCTGAGGATTTGCTACGGAATCTCTAGAAGGGTAAGGACCTTGTTGGTCAAGTTCTCCATTGATCTCCAGTTCTTCACACAACACGGTGAATAAAAAATCACTGAGTAAATGAACTTACTCCAGCTGATCACTCTGCAAGTAGTCTTCATTTCACAGACTTCTTACAAAAACCAGGGAAAGTAGGTACTATTAGTTCTGTTTTATAGGTTGGCATACATATTGCTGTTCTGAGAAGTTCCTCAATTTGCCAAGAGTGCCTGAGAAAAGACTGGAACTCAGATTTGCTTAGCACCAAAGACCTGTCTATTGTGCACCCCTGCAGGGGGGTTGGGAGGGGCAGGTTGCGATGGGTTCAGACTATACCAGCTACTGCCCTTCCCAGCCCCCTCCTGCTGTAGTAACCAAAGACTGCCACCCTATCAGTCTTCCTCCAGTCCCTCCCTCCAAGGCCTATCCTGACCCCATCTCCATCAGAAGGTACATTCTTGACTATGTCACACTGCCTCGAGCTAGGATTCTGTCATACACATCATAGCCCCAACCATCCATATGTTTACAGAGCTGGACTCTCCCCGTTTTGGTTGCTTTCTTCCCAGTCCCGGCCAGGAGGGACTTGTCTGTCAGACCCAACTTCTCCTGGGCCCGTTGCTGGAATTCTCTCCTTTATCTGGGTCTCTGACAACCCGCCAGCCCTAGTTAATTCTCTTTCCCTAGCTCCCCAGCTCGAGTCCCTGCACCTCTGTCCCCACCTCCTCCCGATCAGATTCCACACATGTTCCAATCTCATTGGGTTTCCCTTGGCTTGTTATCTTAGATTCCTAAGTGGTCTCCCAGCTTCAAGAACTGTTCTTTTCTCCAGACATCCTCCAGCATGATCTATGAAAGCACATGTTAAGCCATGTCGCTGTCTTGTTTAAAACCTTTGATGGAGTTCATATCACCTACTGATTGGAGTTCCAGCCTCTTGGAAGGGCACATCCACCCTTCCGCCATCCAGCTTCTACCTCCTTCTCTTGTCCCATTTCTTGCAACTCTAGTCACATGAAGCAAGCCATGCTGTTTCCATGTAACTTTGATGTTCTTGCTCTTCTCTCTGCCTAGAATGTCCTCCCCACCATCTTAAAAATATAACCTGGTTTGACACATTCTTCAACTTCAGCTCACCTTCTGCAGAAAGTCTTCCATCCTTCCCATCCTGGGTTGAAAACCTCTCCTCCATGCACTCATGGCAACCTCAGCAGATTATGCTGATGTCATCTCATCAATTCCCCAAGTGCAAGGCCAAGTTTTATTCATTGCTGAGCCTCGCACCATGCTGGGCACAGAGTCGACATTCAAAAACTGTGTATGAACCTAACTGCACTGAAGCCTGGTGGGAACCCCACCACCACTAGGGAGCCCAGCCCTCTCTCCTGCCTCCCTGACTATCAGGATCCTAGTCTTCTGGGGATGTCCAGCCACCCACTCACCAGATTAGTGTATCGGACTGGTGCACCTCCTTACATGTGGGGACATAGACCACAGGTTTGTGTTCTGTGGCAGCTTCATGGGCAGGGGTCCCATCCACTCCCAGCCTTTCCTCCCTATCAATTCCTGCCCACGAAACAAGCCCATGGAGACACTGAGCCACATCCTTCACACGGTCCAGGCAGAGGATACCTCTGGCCAGGGTCCCACATCTAGCAAACGAGCATCACTGCTTACAAAAGATTAGAAAGGCAGTGGTGATGGTTCAGCATGCTCTCTACATGAACAACAACTTTAAAATAGATTCTCTCCTGGGAGGGGATCAGAAGCCTCATTTACATACATGAATAACAACACATTAATATGGCGCCTTGCTGGGTAAGTCGGTTCCAATTTTCTTGCATCACAGTAATGAAGGTTCCAAAGGCACCCCTAAAACTCCAAACGCCTCACAGTCCTGTCACTCCTGTGCGCTGATCCTGATGAGGAAGGCTGGTAGTGAGGGAAGGTATTTCCTTGCTTCGGTGACACTCTTCTCCCGCACTAATGTCTTAGAGCCATAAAAGCACATTGTATTCTCAAGGCTTGTCTGATCCTATTTCTTTGTAAATTGGATTAAGCTCTTTACTGTGTATTACTGATATTAAAAAAGAATGAATTCACATCTTGCAAACCCAGCAAAAAAGCAATCACTCCCATGGCAAGGAAGTCATTGGCCAGCATCCACAAGAACCCAATTTTAACTTTCGAGCCCAGTCAGCAGGCAAAGATGCTGGCTGATGGCGGGGTCAGCCCCAGGCAACACCATGAGCTGGGTAATGTGCGCTGTCAGCATCTCAGGTCTCCATCATTTTCTTGCTCTCCTCCCTATCCTCTTTCAGTGCCTCTCCAACCCACTCCATCCTCTTCAACCTTCTAGATCGCTTCACACCTCCTAGAGAAAACAGCCTGGACATGAAGGTTCGGGATGGAAGTGGTGTGACCCGGGTGACATGGTTTATGAAGTGCTGTACATGAATAACAGCAGCACAGGTGGGAAGAGATAAATTGGGAAGTCGGGATTTGCAGATACTAACGACTATATATAAAACAGATGAACAACAAGGTTCTACTGTAGAGCACAAGGAACTATGTTAAATATCTTGTAGTAATCAATAACAAAAAGGAATATATGTATGTATCTGTATGACTGAAACATGATGCTGTACACCAGAAATTGACACAACATTGTAAACTGGCTGTATTTCAATTTAAAAAAAAAAAGAATAACAGTATCACCTTGTGTGTGAACTGTGTCTACACTTTGTAAAGCCCTCTGGTCTCAGGGGCACAGGAACTCTTATTAAGGGTTAACTTGTATCTCTACCCCCTTCTCCCCCTCAGCTTCTCTACTTTTTAGAAGATGATCTTGGTGGTAGAGAACAAAACACACACACACACACACACACACACACACACACACACACACACACACAAACCAAAGGATGAAGACATGAAGGTTAAAATTTCCAGGCTTCAGGGGAGCCATGATTTGGGGGAGACTCTAGAGAAGAGCCTGGGGTAGTTTCCTGCATGTCTCAAATTGCCAGAAGGCAGTGGCTCCAGATCTAGCCCTTTTGAGAATTGTAAACGATTGGGACCAATATAAGGGTGAAAGAAGGATGGACTACTTTGGTATAACCTTCCTGTAATCTAAACGTCCATATTAGGGGAAAGATTAAATAGTACACATCGATTAAAAGAGTAAGGTAGAGCTATATGAACTGACGTGGAAAATTCTCCATTGAAAAAAGCAAGTCACTGAACAATGTAAGTATATAGTAGGGTCCCACTAATACACATTTATACATACACATGTTACCTATGTCTATATGTAGAATATGGATGTGACAACACATGAAAAAGTTCAGGATGGATTCTCCCCCAACTATCCACAGTGATCAAGGATGGGGAGGCAGTGAGATCACCAGAAGACGGGGTAAGGGGGGACTTTCATTGTTTATTTTATTTACTTCTGTATTGTTAGACTTTGGGTTTACAAGGAACATGTATTAACAGTGTAATTCTTCGTTTTTTACAAAAACAAAAAGATATTCCCACATCAAGAGAAATTAAACTGGTCCCCGAGTAGTCAGACATTTAAGGAGGGCAGTTTGGACTGTGGCATGACGGTCAGTGCCCCTGGGTAGTGTCCCCAGGTGAATGGCCATGCAGGAGGCTCAGGTCAGCTGAGCACTTGTCTGTAATCTGCACGCCCCCACTGTGCCCAGAAGGTCTCATAACTCCGAATCCGGGTAGGAAATTCCAGCTAAGCCCCGACGACTTGCTGGTACTGTATCTGCCTGGAATACCAGACTCCAGCTGTTCCTCCTAATAGAATTCACCCTGAGAGTCAAGGAATGAAAATATTTTGCACTTCTTGCTGTGGCACCTGGGTAAACACAGACATTTGCATAGTTACCTGACTAATGATCTTGCTTTAAGGTTGTTTTTCAAAGGAGCGTGAGAGGAAGGTTATCACAGAAATTGTAACTTCACTTAAGAAAATGCCATTGGTTTTTAATCAAACGTGCAGAAAATGCCAATCTTACAGTCTGTGTGTCTATTTCTCGCCTATATCCAGCGCAGGTGGAAATTCTGGTTGATGGCCCTCAGGGATGTGCCTGTCAATCTTGCCGCCTACGCCACATCTCCATCTCTGCTCTCCCTGCTGTGCTGTCTCCGGGCTGAGTCTGAAACTTATACTTCTCTGCGAAGGGAATTTGGCCTGAGCTACCGCAGAGTCAGGCTGTTCTTGCCTCTGGCCCAGGTTCTCTTCCTAGTCGGGAGAGCAGAGGTGTCTCTAGCACCAGTGGGACGAAGCTACTCACCCCCAGTGTGAAATACCTTCTGAAAAGTTCTGTACTTCCCTCCTGAAACCCAGAGCAGGCCACCTATTGTTTCTCCTCGAGGCTCTGGGAAGCCACTGGCAACAAACACAAGTGTTCTATTGTCAGAGCCTTGCCATGGGCAGTCCGGAGCTCAATAGTAAGGGTCATCGCCATGGGGTCCCCAAGAAAGGCAGAGGGAGAGGTTTGCCCTGGCTGCAAGGAATGAGGTGAATTGTCTGTAGAGATTTTGCAATGATAGAATGAACTAAAAGTTGGTCTGCTTCGTGTTATCATCCAACCAGTAATTCCAAATGATGTTGGAGAGAAAACCCGCATTCTTGCGGGGTGCCCCACTGCCACGTCCCATGGTACAACCATGCCAGGAGCCTCACAGCCACTGTGGTCAAGCAGGTGAGGTCTGGAGTCAGACACCAAAGTTAGAATCCTAAACCAGAGGGGAGGGTCTAGCTCAGTGGTGGAGCGCATGTCTAGCATGCATGAGGTCCTGGGTTCAATCCCCAGTACCTCTGCTAAAAAAATAAATAAATCTAATTACCTCCCCTGCCCAAAAATATTGAATAAGTGAGTTAAACCTTATAAATATAATCTAATTCATAAGATTGTTTTAAGAACTAAGTGAGACAGTGTGCTGCTAGGTGTTTTGTAAACTGTAAAGTATTGTAAAAAAATTTTTTTTAATGAGGAGGAAGGGTATAGCTCAATGGTAGAGCGTATGCTTAGCATGTGTGAAGTCCTGGGTTCAATTCCCAGTACCTCCATTAAGTAAACAAACAAACAAACAAACCTAATTACCTTCCCCCATTAAAAAAAAAATACAAAACAAACAAAAAGAATCTTAAACCCATCGCTTACTGGTTCTGTGAACTTGGCAAGTTACTTAACATCTCTGAGCCTCAGTTCCCTCTCTTGGAAAAGATTAATAAGAAATGTTAATATTTCCTAGGATCATTGTGAAGACGCAATGAGATAAACTCTGTGAAGACTCTTGGTAAATGGTAAAGTGATGTAGAAATGTCTTCTTATCTGTAGTTAAAATTAGGTTTGCGCTCGAGGCTCCCCACACGTGGAGGGCGTGTTCACGTTTACACACGTTGTGCTCTCCTTATGCAAGGCCTGCGCCCTTCTGTCCCTCTGCCTCTCACCCCTCTTCATCCCTGCAATCCATATCTCTCACATCACCCCAGCTGCCAGTTCAAAGAAAACCACAATTTCTTCTTAAATCCAAATTAAGTTGGCCAAAGGCCCTACCTGACCAGATATGCTATGAGAGCTGTCTTTTCCTGGATTTTTCCCTCTCAAGGATCCCAAAGGGTCACCTTCACATCCTCATGAACCAGTTCCCCTTGCCACTTACCTGCTGGCACCCACCAGGGGCTCAGATACCCCCTCAAAGCTGGATTCTCTCACCGTGGGCCAGGGTCAGCCTCGGGTTTGTGGCTGGCTGAGGGCTTGGTGCTGCTGACAGTCTTGCTAGAGAAATAGATGCCCCACTCAGAGCAACCCCCACGGTGCTCCTTTTCTCAGTGTCCAGCCAGATGCCAAGCCAGCCAGGGCTGGTTGTGCAGCACGCATGGCAAAACTGTCCGCGCTCTGAGGGCAGGGCTCTGAGCATTCCTGTCTTCAGGTGACATTGACCGTCATTTCTAAGGTCAGCCCATGGGGATGGGCCCCTGGGTCAGAGAGGTTCCAGCACCATTCCCTTCCTTTGACCCAGGCTGTGGGATTGGTTCCAGGTTGTTAGTCTAGATCCTCCCCACCCGCCGCTTATGTTGAATGTATGACTTAGAGCAATAAGTAGTTTTGTGCAAGATTTCAAAATGACCCTCTGTCCCTGACTGGTGCCCTGATGCACAGTCCCATGTTATGAGACCTCAATGCATGGAAACCTGGTCTACTTTTCAACACAACTTGGCCATCGATATGCCAAGCCCCTGGGAAATTGATATGCTAGGAATTGTCAACATCCCTGAGACATCGCTGGGGTTTGGTCCAGAACCTGGCAAACCCACGGGGTATGAGCCAGCCTCTGCGTCTCCTCATATTCACTGAAGCAAAGGAAACCTGACTGTCACTCAGCCAACAATTAACTACTGGAGGACAAGGAGTCAGAATTTGTCCTTTAGAACTACCTTGGGCTGTCATATTTGCTTCTTTAAATAGGTGTTCCTCATAGCTAGACGGGAAAGAAAACTTTTTTGGGGCCACTGGTATGGGCTGAATAGTATCTCCCCCAAACACTCACATGTGCCTCAGAATATGACCGTATTTGGAGACAGGGTCTTTAATTAAGGCTAAATGAGGTCATTAGGATGGGCCCTAAGCCAGTATCATTGGGGTCCTTATAAGAAGAAGAAGTTTGAACACAGGCACATACTAAGGGAAGACACTGTGAAGACACAGGGGGAAGATGACCGTCTACAAACCGAGGAGAGAGGCCTGGAACAGATCCTTCCCTCAGGGCACCCAGAAAGGACCAACCCCTCAGGCACCTTGCTCTCAGCCTTCTGGCCTCCAGAACTTGGAGAAGATCAATCCCTGTTGTTTGAGCCCCCGGTCTATGGTATTTTGCTACTGCAGCCCTAGCAAACTAGTACAGCCCCTCAGCATGTAGAAGAAGAAGAGGAAGAAGAGGGAGGAGGAGGAGGAATAAGGGGGAGGGAAGGGGAGGAGGAGGAGAGGAAGGAGAAGAAGAAGGAAACCCATGGAGCAGGTGAGCATTTGCCCAAGTCTCTCTCCTGGACCCACTTCCCGGCCATCTGGTTGACCCAGAGTGCCAGCCAGATTAACCCAGGCCACAGTTCTTCCTTCAATCCCCTAAACACTGATAGTCTCGGTTTCTCATTCTTAATAGTAGATCTTCCCCACAACCACAGGGAATATGAAGCAAGACCCCTGACACATCAGATGGGAGTCAGGGTGTGATTTACCAGCAAGGCAGTTGAGGGTGATGATTGCTCTCTCTCGTTGGTGCCTAAGCTTTGTCAAGGTCCAACTGCTAGATATGAGCTGTTCCAGACAGTTGCAATCAAAGAAACCAGCTTGGAAACAAACGAGAAAAGACTTGTCCAGAGACAGGGGGCTGTGTGCCGCTGGTCTCTGTTTTTAAAAATGGCACAGAAAAATGGTGCAGAACCTTGAGTCAGAAGGAGAGAAGCTCTTCCAAGAATGCTGCCGCGAGGGAAGGGGCACCTACAACCCACCTTTTCTGAGCTACCCAGACTTGCGTCTTCAACTGCCCCAATACCTGCACAGGTAACTGGTCCAAAGAACAAGGACTCCTTTGGGTCTGGTGCTTTTTCAATATTTCATTTTTTTTTAATAAAGAACAGTATAAAGCTGAAATGATTTTGGGTTCACACCCACTGTCTGTGGAACAGCTTGGAGCTGACAAGCTTAGCTCGTTGAGATGGTCTGGGATGCGCTCTGACGCTGCCCACACAGAGAAGCCTGGTGCCTGCCGAGCCCAGGGAGATCTGGGTTTTGCAAACAGCTCCTGTCTCCCCTCTCCCATCAGTCTGGGCTGTCCGTTGCTGTCTTTCCCAGGTCAAGAGGGGCCATCCTTGCCTGGCCCCTCACTCCCAGCTCTCAGGTTCAGCCAAGTGCATGGCTTTGCCTCTTTGGGTAAGTCCTTGGAGCCCCACGCCTGCTTCCCCTCCTCTCTCCCTTGGTTACACATTGCTGGTATTTTTACATCTCTGAGCAGGCTGCCACCCCGGCTTCCTTCTCCTCACAGGCTCACTTCCTGCCGGCTCTTCTGCTCCCTCTTCTCTGATAACCAACTCGCTCAGACAGAGCAGGCCTTAGGTAACACGCCTCCCCCACGCTCCCAGCAAGGGGGGCTTCCAAGCCCACCTGAAGCACAGACATCTACCTATTCCACTTGCAGGAGCCAGCACCGCGAAGGGCTCCCTGGCACCTCTCCAAGGCCGAGAGATCTGCAGAGGCACAAGATGACATGAGCGCCATTCTCCCCGGCACCTTAGCCATCGCTGCCTCTTCTACCTGGCCGGACATTACGTGAGCCATTGTCACATAAGTGTCGTTTAATCTCTTCACAGAGGTTTCAGCTGGCTCTAAATTGTTTTGGCTAATAAAAACTAAGGAGATTTGCAGGAAACTCCAGATGCATTTGAACACTTTGGGGGATTGCACAGCCTAAAGGCAGATGAAACTTAACTCAAATAAACATAAGGCAATGTGCGTTGTCATGAGTAATCTAAGACATGCGCGGACGTCTGGAGGCTCCAAATTTGCAGCCGCCTCTGCAGAAGGAGATCTGGGAGTAGCTCCTAATGGGTGAAGTGGGCAGAGCCGCCAAAAAGTGTCCCAGGGTAACCCAGTCTTGACAAGGAGACCTGGGTCTCATCTTGTACAGACTCCATCAATGACTTCAGAACCTCACTCCCTGATTTCTCGTGCGAAAGACAAAGGCGTGCTTTTCAGATGCAGGTGAGGCTGGGAGGGTGCGGTGCATCCCTTGTAGAGAAGTGCATGTCACTGTTTGGCTGTATTTACTGCTGAGTGCCCAGGCCTGGAAGGTGCCAGGGTATCTGCACCTGCTCTTTAACCCCCAGGGCCACGTTTAGGTGGGGAACCTGGTTTCGGATCATAGCTGCCCCGGCCCCCATCTCAGTCACTTCCCTACTTTCTTACATAAACATCACTGAAAAGCTGCATTTTAGTATCTTATATATACGAGATATAAAGCAGACTTGAGTTCCAGAGGTGAACGGGGGATTATATACATATATATACACAAAACAAATATGTATGTGTGCGTGTGCGCGCACACACACACTTGCTAATTATGATTTCTGCAGCCCTGTCTCCGTGTGGCCAACGGGACCCAGTAAATAGGTGAGTGATGTTACTGGCACTTCAGAGGCACCAGCCCATACAGGGCAGGAGGCTGGTACAGGTCTGCCAATCATACCTTTGTCCTAGCCACCGACCCTCCTCCAGCAGGCTGGCGCTGATTTCTGGAAATGGGAGGGAGAACTGACCTGTTTCCACCCTCTTGCAGGTGGAGTTACTAGGGCCTCACCTAGCTCCACTACCTTCCCTCCCCCTCAAGACCCTGCAGAAAAGGAGCGAGACACCAAAAGGGGCTGTGGTTTGGGAGGGAGTTGGGGCCTGGAACATTCTCCCTCCCAGAAAGCAGTGAGAGACATTCCCACGCCCGGCAGTCCAGAGGCCCCAAGTGGCCCGGAGGAGAAAGGACGCCAGGGCCACAGCCCGGCCTTCAGGGTGGGGCAGGCCCCCCCAGACGCCCACGGTGCCATGGCTTGACATCATCATTATTCAACTGACAATACTGAAGACCCAACTGCGCACGTGAAGCAGGGTGCACAGGGGTCCCTGTGTGATGTGCAGAGCTTCTGGTTGTGTGAAAGGCAACCCCTGAAAACTCCGGGCTTCCTCCTCATCCTCCAGAGTGGAAGCCACCTCTCCTCTCCCACCATCAGCACCTACTCGGACTGCAGGCGCATGTCCCCAGGCTTGGTGGCAAGAAAAGCCACTTCCCAATTTCTCCGCTACCCGGGTGCCACCTGCCACTCTATTGCAGGCTTTGGAAGGTCTTTTATTTCTAGGAATACAGGGTTAATACATTTGTGCATCAAATACTTCAACATGCCATTCCAGTCACTATGGGAGGCAGATAAAGATTTAGCAACCATCAGGGAAAAAGAAAGTGTACACAATTTACAGTGTCTGCAAAAATAAAAACTAAAAAACCCAAAAAAACAAAGCAAATAGACTGCTCAGAAGAGTGATTTGTCTCAGGACTAACTAAACAGGAATTTACCTGCAAAGCAGATGGATTCTGAGTGATGTCACAAACAGGGAATTGAGGGGTTCTTCTCAGACTGTGAGGTGTGCACGGGTCATGGGAGGAGCCGATGCAGACTGTCTAGGGTGGAGCTGAGATGCTGCGCGTCTAGTGGGCTCTCCTGTGTTGTTAAGGCTGCTCTGCTGCTGGTCCTCAGATCACATATTGAGTCAGAAGGCTTTAGGCCACATCATGTGTCATCTATGAAATTGCAGCGCTGGCCAGTGGCATCACAATTCAACTCTAGCAGAGTGGCGGGTGGGAGGCTAACCTGACACCCCTGTCGCCAGCTCCTGCCAACCTGGCTGGACCCACAATTCGTTTTCAGAAAAGCTAGAACAACGGCAGATTGAATACGTTTTTAAAATTCTTTGTAAATATCATTTATCTCAGCCTAACTTGTTATAATACCAGGTGGCTATAAACTCAAGATGGTTCTCTCCAACAAACACCTGGAAAGCTGCGGTTGCCACTAGAACACAGGGCCATCTGCCTTGGCAGATGTCAGCCTCCTCCTGCGAAGCCATGGAGCCTGGAAAGGATGTGGCGTCAGGTGAGAAGGACGGAGGTGTGAGCAGGACGAGGAGTGAGAAGGGACTTCCCAGGGGAAGAGAGGAGCTGTGCCAAGTCCCCAAGGCAGGAGGAAGGGCAGAGTGTGGAGGAGATGCTGCTTGCCGGACGGACCTGGGCATGGCCGCTTCCCTCCTCTCCTCACTCTCCACTCCAAAGTCCCCCCTCAGGCCACCTCATGGCAAACAGCCTCCTCCTGCACCTGCCAGGCTCGCTGCCCCCTTACCCTGCTTCACCGCATCCATCACCACTGGAGATCCCATCAGAGAGTTGAAGAAAGTACTTTGGAAGTGGAAGACCTGGCAAATGCAAGGCCCTGAGGCCAGTGGGAGCTGCAGGAATTGGGGCAAGTGTCCAGAAGGGCCACTGGAGAGGACACTGGGGACCACGAGCTGTGGCATGGCAGCTACCCGAGCTGAGCGGCACCCAGCAGTGAACACCTGTTTCTCGCTGCACATCCTGGGGTCGGCTAGGGCGGCAGCTCCAGGTGTGTCCTTCTGGGGCCCAGGCTGCTTGCAGCACCAGGTCCTGGGGTCCATCCTTGTGCCAGTGATGGTGGAGGTCCACTCCCATCCCCCAGCCAGAGCACATCACGTGACCACGTCAAAGTCACAGGGCAGGAGGACTCCACTGCCAAGGCCAGGCTGTGGCAGGACATGGCTATCCTGTTTCCATGTCTCAGGGACAGGAAAACGGGGCCAGTGATTCATTCTATCACACGGCAAGTGGGATGGGGCAGCCACCGTGTGAGGGAGAAGGCATTGGGCAGAGGAGTGACACAGGACGGGTGTACACTTTTTGAAGTTCTCTCTGGCTCTTGCATGACTCATACATAGACCAGGGGGCCAGGGTGGAGACTGAGAGACCCTGGCAGGATACATTCTCCGGTGAGGCCCTGCCGTGTGCTCCACGGCTGGAATAGAGGAGAAGCAGACAACTCAGGTCCTGCCTCACGGACCCCTGCGTGTACTGCCAGCACCAGCGGGGACGGGACGAACTGGATGAAAGGCAGAGAGAGAAAGCAGGAGCCTCTCACCCCAGTGCGGGGTGGCCGGTGACAGCTGCTGGGAACGCCACAGGAGTGGAAACATCCACATGGACCAGATGCAGATAGAAAACTCCCTGACGGTACTAAATGCACGTGCAGTGATCAGAAGGAGAGCTAGAGGGGGTGGGGGAGGGGACAGTCTGCCTCATTTTAGCTGTAAAAATAAGGCAGCAGGATGATGAGTCCAAGGAAGCTGGATGGCTTCACACCCTCCAGGAAGAAAGGCAAGGGCTTCCCGTCTCATCCCACCACACCTAAACCCTGCACATGTCCTGTCTCAGATCTCCCAATAGTGAGAGTAAAGGAGATGCTCTGAGAAAGCAGCCTTGGGAAAGCAGGTGGTTTTATAGAAGGAGCACACTGGAACCAGGAATTTCCAGCTGTGGAGAAGTGAACAAGCCATCAGAAGATGGCAAGCAGATGCTGTAGAAAATGTCAGACAGAGGGATTCCAGAACTGGGTAGGGCTGGGCGGGGGGGTTGCTCCCTTGAGATCCTACAAGGCAACTGGGGAGGGAGTCCTCTGGCTCCCGGGCAGTAGAATGAAACGAACCAGCGGCCATCTGGGCACACAAAAGCCCAGATCAGACACCTTCTCTTCATAGAACCGGGGAAGTTTACGAAAGGAAAGCATTTTAAGGCCAAAAAGGAAACCTATGGTATTCAAAATTTCACATGAACATAAATAGCAAAAAATAAGTACATGTAACTAGAAAGGAAGTGTAAGCCATTAAATGGGTCAGAGCCAGTCACATAACTTCTTTCCAATGTAGTTTTTCGTCTTTATGCTGGGGAATTTGGACCAAATTACATTTTTACGTTCCTTTGATTTCTGAAATTCTATGATTCGTAAAAGAATACCTTGCAAGAAACCCTGAAGAATGTCAAAAATAAAACCCAAGAAGGTGAAGGCGTCAATGGAATGCATCAAGGAATGAAAAAGGAAATAGAAGAGAAATTGTCCCACTGCCTTGCCGTGTCCTCTGCCAGGGAAGATATGTGCCCTTGAAACGGACAGGTCAGAGCATTCAGTAACATTGTAGTAAGTGCACAGGATGTTCTAGTCCTAACTGGCCAAACACATATCAATAAATCACCCAGACAGGATGTGACTCACCTAAAGATTTCGAATGAATTCATGGGCAGGCTTGTGGCGCTGTCGACCGTGACGTGAGACCCATTGTTGCAACAGCTGCTGTGTTAGATTGAGAACTGTCAGGTTGCCCGTGTCAGACATTCTGAGTCTACAGAGGGCACTCTGGGAAAGCACCCACTGGCTGTTTCTCCCTTCCTGACATACCAAGCTAGTGGAATCCCTAAATAAGGTAGGAATTGCAAAAAGCTCAAATCAGCACCATCCACAGAGGCAGAGGCATGATGGGTTCTGTATGAGGAAGCCGTCTGATTACCGGCATTCTCTGAGGTCACGCGGGAAAAGAGGACAGAGTCATTCTGCAGACTTTGGAATTGCCTTTGACAAGCACCTGCACCAAAAACTTACCGTGGGCAAGTGAAGAACAGTTGAGTCACCATAGGATTAAGGGACAATTTGAAACGGATGGAGAATTAAGTTCTAACATAGGGAAACCAGGTAATAAAAGAAAAAAGTGTCATTTCTTTGCAAAAAGTAAGAGCTCTCAGAGATCAAGAGGGGCTGATCTTGGTGAGTAAGTTTATAAAGAGATTTGAAGAACAGGGTCCACAGTGAAACTTCCGTGGCTGTAGATGACTGCAAGACATTCTAAGACGTGAAATGGTGAGTCAATGGGATAACGACTTTTTGAGGCTAAGCAGAAAGTGATACAGGAATTTCAGTGCTGGTCAGTTGAGTTTAAAGCACCTTAAACACCAAAACTTGCAGAACAATAGCCTAGGAACTTACCATAAAGCCAAGAGGAGACCTTGGGGTTACTTGCTTTCCCGAGAACATTAAGCCTAATGCAGAAAAATAGCATCAAAGGCAATCCCACGGCAGGCACTCCATAAATATTTGTTAAATGAATGAAACGCTGTATCATCAGAAAGATGCAAAATAGAAGATACGTTCAAACGTGAACTAAACTATTTGTAACCGGATGTGAAAATAAGACTCTTCTTACTTCCGTGTTAGCTGAAGCAGCAAAACAATATCCTCTGTTCCAAAGTAAGACCAGTACATTTTTTAAGACTTGCAAAACAGAGATGGCTGGCATTCTCACAAAGATGCACACTGAATGATCCCATGAGAGAACACAATTACAGAGATGAAAAATAGATGAGTGGTTTCTGGGTTGCAGATAACAGAAGAAAGGGGTGTGTTATAAAGGGGTATCTTGACAGAGCCTTATGGGAAGGGGGCGGTTGTATATGCAATTGTGGTGGTGGTTATATGGGAGTACACATGTGATAAAATTGCACAGAGTTTGAAACACACACACACACACACACACACACACACAACTGAGTGCATGCATAGCTGGTGAAATCTGAATAAGCACTGCAGATTGTACCCATGTCAGTTTCCTGGATGTGCTGTTACTTTACATGCAAGATACTAACATTGAAGGTGAAGTTTGCATGGGATCTCCCTGTACATTTCTTTGCAACTTCCTGCAAACCTATTATTATTTCAAAATAAATTTTGTTGTTTTGGGGGGAGGTAATTAGGTTTATTTATTTATTATTATTTTATTTAATGGAGGCACTGGGGATTGAACCCAGGACTTCATGCATGCTAAGCATGAGCTCTACCACTGAGCGACTCCTCCCAGTCAAAATTTAAAGTTTGAAAAAAAAAAAAAAAAAGAGGTGGAGGAGGGGTTGAAAACCAGCTTCTGCCCTGAGGTGCCCATGCACCTGTAGCCTATATAAGAGATTGGAGCAGCCAGGAAAGGAGAGGGTGGAGGTGGAGAGATCCTTTTTAGAGAAGGTTCCAGGTCCTCTCCTTAGAGGTAGGACTGGGATGTCAGCCCCTCGTGTTGACATTACCGATGAGCCTTCAAAAGGAACACACTGAGGGCATGATCCATGTACCCTGCAGTCATGGGACACATGAAACTGTGTCTGACTCCCACCTGAGAAGCATCAACAGTAAGAGTTTCAAGACACACAAGTCAAGGAGAAGAGGCTGTGTTGGGAGGGCTGTCCTCAGTTTGCCAGCACAAAAGATACGTAACGGCTTTCCACGCTGCAGAGGTAGAGCAGGAGGAGCAACAAGGAGCTGGAGACGAGTGTATTGCCTGTAACAGTGATCTCCAGGGGAGAAGGAGGTCTCCAGTGACGGAGATGTGAAAAAACAACCCACAAAACAGAGATGAGAACAAGACTCGGCTTTCAACACTTCCCAGACCCAGAGAGGGCAACACCCGGATCACTATAGCCCCAGGTAAGGAAAAACTTTTCTGACCAGCGTTCTCTCCTGCCTCCCTGTGGTCCACCGTGAGGGGTCAGAAATCACCGCTAACAGGATGGAGGAGGGAGATGGGAAAAGCACAAGGGGAAGAAAGAACACATCTCCTTCCCCTTCTGCCAGCTTCCACCTGCAACAGGTCACCATCAGGGGAGGAAAAGAAAACTTCATACTGAACCAAGTTCAAAGTATGATCTGTTACAAGGGACTGGACTTTTACATTATTGATTGGAGGAGCTTGTATTACCTGGGTGACCAGAAAACCTCCTGATTTTTCATTCAGATGTGAGAGAAGAACAAAGCCTATGCAGCAGATTTAAAGGGACAGCTGGGGAAGGGGGAAGGGTATAGCTGAGCGGTAGAGCACATGCTTAGCATGCACAAGGTCCTGGGTTCAATCCCCAGAACCTCCATTAGTTTTTTTTTAAAGGTACAGCAGGAGGAAAAGCATTGGTTCATGATTTTCTGCCATGGTCTTGCTTGGTCAATATAATATTACATAACATGAAAACTGAAGGCTATTTTATCAAGAAAGATATCACAAATCTAGAAAGAGGCAGTGAAAAAGACTGAGCACATAGCATAGAGGGGAGGGGGTTCTGGCACACAAGAAGAGATTTTAAAAGATGATGAGTGCATATGACAGCAAAGCTTGAAATGGAAATTTGATTGAAATCACTAAAATCATAAATGATATATGGATAAAGTCAATAGAAAACTTTGCCAGCCCCCAGAACACAAGCACAACAGGCACTAACAAGGTAAGAGAAGTGAAAAGTAAGGACAAATACTCTTAGGGAATATACTACCTCTCAAGAAAAGGGATACATTAAAATATCCATAAGAGGGTATTTTTAGACTTAAATTCACTTGAATTTGAAAAATAAGTGTATATCATACAGCGCTTTTAGGGAGAGGGATGAATCCACAATTATACCAACACAATGAAAAAGCTTTGAAATGCAGCTAGAAGTACCCATACTATGCTGATATTTAATGTACGTCAATAATTCACTTTAACCTCCTAAATATATCCCATGCAGCACTTTTAGGAAGCAGGAGATAGCTGTTACAATTTCCCCAATGAGATTAATAGTAATAATTTGCAATGTCAACACCTACCCTATTGATAAGAAAATGAACCGTGTGAATAAATAAAACATCACTCATGGAATATCACTAACACTGTTCCCTCCAGTTAATGTAACGAGATCGTTTTGTCACTTCATCTGAACAGGCTATTTCAGATTCATAAAGGTTTTGGATCAGTGGTTCTCACCGGAGTGCTCATCGCGTCACCCTGCTCCAAGGTTGGTGGGTGCTGTAGCCTCTGCCCAGATCACTCTTCCTACGTTCCTCACATCAATCAGGTCTCTGCTCAAATGTCACCCACTCAGAAAGACCGTCCCCTCTTTTGGCCCTATTTAAAAATCTCCACATTTACCCATCACTGCTTAAAATTATAATATTTATTTCTTGCTTATTTATCAGCTATCTCCCTACTGGAATAGAACCCTAAGAGCTGCCAGGGACTTTGTCTTCTCACTGTTATATCCTCACAACCAAGAAAAGTGCCTGGCACATAATGGGCTGTGGCTAACACTGCCTGTTTCTCACCTAGCATCCATGTTCCCCTTCTTCCTTAGGAACAGTCCCTGTGTTGTCAGGCCCAGCACATATACCAGCTATAAAACTACATTTGCAGGCTCTGTCATCAACAGAAGTGTTTAAAGAGGTCTAAGCAGAAGTCATGGGGTAGAGCTTCTTGCAAAACACTTTGAAGGAAGTTTACTCTTTAAAGAAGGCATACTCTTCTGCCCTTGGTCCATCCTCCTTCCTACTGCTTGGAACATGAATATAATGGCTGGAGCGGCAACAGCTATGTTGTGTCCATGAGGTAAGCTTACTTGTGGGAACCATTCTAGAAGGGGCCTGTGTCTTTGATACTAGGTCTTGACTGCCTACCTCTGGAGAGAAAAATAAACTTCTACGTTATTTAAACTGCATGATTAGTGTTATTTTTTAATTGTAGCCAAACCTAATTCTGATATATAAAATACATTTTTTGTTGTTGTTGTTAAATATATATGTGTTTTTCTTTTAAACTTTTAACTTTCAAAAATGTTATAAAGACATACCTTGTTACCTTCCCCACTCCAGATCTCTAATTAAGCTGTTCTCGAGTGGAGACTGGTTGATTGTGATGATCAGGCTACCACTGGGTAGATAATCCTTCCGTGAAGCTTCATCTACACAGAGCAGAACAAGTAAGAGTTCTGGAATCCTAGCTCAGTCACTTACCTGCTAGTTGTCCCACCTGAGCCAACTTGCTTAACCTCACTGAGCCTCAGTGTAACCATCAGTAAATCAAGCCAACACTGTAAACAGATGCTTCGTGAATATTGATTGCTGCTGTTACATGCGTTCTAAGGCAAACTAGGACATTTTACGAAAATGCCAATGGCCATCTCTGGGACCACGCTGGACAATCTAATCTACCACGGTAATGCTCCTGCTGCAGCGCTTGGAGAAAAAGAAGAATCTTATATAGAGAATTCTGGGATCCACTGGGTCCAGCTAAGTTGAACTGAGGAATGTGGCTGGGCCAAAGAACGACTAAACCAGATTATTTCCACATCTCTGTTTCCTCCTCTTCTTTTTATTTCTGCTACATTCTTCTTTTCCTCTCTGTAACTTGCTTCCTTTGCTTTTCTGGTTCACATAGCAGGAAAACACAGTTATAGAGAATCCTTTAAGTTCATGTGTTACGGACCCCAAACGCTGTCATCCAAGTCCAGGTTTCCAGGGAGGAGACTCGGACTGGCTCAGCTCGGCGGTATGACCACCCTGGCCCTCGTAGGCGTGGGCTGAATGAGTCCTACTGTAGGTATGTGGCCAGCCCTAATGTAACAGTATAAATAGAGATCAGAACAACAGCCCACACCGGAGGGAAAAGTGGACAGAAAAACAGTAAGTATCCATTATGGGAACTGAAATCAGGTTTTCTCCGCGTGAGCTGAGAGTCTGAGCCAGAGCCAAAGAGGAAGTGTGGGTGGTGAGCTAAATTAGGTGAGACGCTAAGCTAACTCTTCGAGAAGCCAGAGCCCCTAAACTGGTGAAATGTGGGGCTGATGAAATGTGGGTGTCGTGGAGAGCTGGACCTGAATTAACACACCCTGGCCGCTGCATAGACAATTTAGAGCAAGGTGACTTGCGGGAGAGTAGAGGGCTTGAGGTGGTCACATGTTTAGTTTGATAAATATTCAGGTATCAGTTCCCTCAAAGACCAAATGCTCATGATGGACTGATTGTGAGAAAAAAAGAATGTCTCTGATCAGCCACCTTGAACCTATTTCATATTTGGAAAGAAAAAGACTATTTATAGATTTCTCTTCCTGCGAGGGCTGCTTTGAAGATGACGTGCGGGCTGTCTCCAGGCCCCCCCTTGACGGCAGCTCCCACCAGCACACCTCCCGCCCAGGGAGGGCCTCCCCGGAACCCCCCACGCCCGGGTTAGTGAGCGCAGGCCTGTGACAAGTCCCCCAGGGCTCACTCGGCTTGCTTCCCTAACTCGGTCCACTCCTCCATTAGTCTCTTCCTTGTGAAGGAAAATGATGACTGCATGTTGTCCCTAGAATATAAACAAATGGCTTCCTGGTTTTTCAGTCCACTGATGGGTGTACTGGACATGCCCATTAGTGATATCTGGCCTGTGTCGCAACTCAGCATCTGGAGGGAGGGTTTCTTGGTGACTGAGGCTCTGAGCATGGTCACCTGTGAGTTCTCAGGGCCAGAGAGGAGTGGTTGCAGAGAGACACTGTAAAGGAGGTTAAATCTCTCTCTAGATGGACCTCTTCAGAGCCTTTTTCTTTTCTTTTCTTTTCTTCTTTCCTTTTTATTCTTTCTTTTTTCTTTTCTTTCTTTCTTTTTTTTTTTTTTTTTCTAATGCTGATAAGCTGATGGGATTCTAAGCAGCCTAACTAAAATGAGGGGTAAGTCTCCCTGGGCCATTCACTGCAGGGAGAAATTGAATCAGAAACACTTTTGAAGTAAATGCCATTGGCCCTGGGAGACAGGTGGCGGGGAATGCGGGCCTGGATGAAGGTGGAAGGAAGAAGGTGTCCTGCCCGGCGTTGTCAGCTCAGCAGAGTGGAGCCCATTTGGGCTTTGAGGTTCCGCAGAGCTCTAACCCTGAGGGCCTGTAAGGCCTGAGAAATTTTTCGTAATTTCTCTGGAGTTCCTTTTCTTTCTGTACCACACCCCCCTCTTTTTTTTTTTAATCTATTGCCATTTACCGGAAAATACTGTCTGCATTGTGGTCTAAATATTGTGAAGAAAGTGCTGTCTGAAGGCCACAGAGAACTAGCACTCTTGGGGGTACTGCTCAATTTCGGGGCATCTCCTGGGTGTTGATCTCATTTGCTGCATCTCTTGCTCCGTCCTAACGTGGAGCACAAGCCCTTTTCTCCTCCAAATCCCTGTTTCACTGAGCTACTCTGGTTAGTTCAACCACACTCAACCCAAGACGGTTTGTGATCTGACCTACTGGGACCTAAGAGCCCTGTTCTTTGAAAGGGCCAAATCCACATCTAATGGAATTAAAGAAATCAAAATAGTTCTTTATCTGATATGACTGTTGCTATTTGCTGAAGTAACTCTGCAAGCAATTAAGCTTTAAGTTCCTCCCTCATGGCTGGTATAAGGTCTTGAGGGAGACCCAGGGCTTCTAGGATTGGGACAGCATGAAGTACACCTCAAGGTGGTACCCTTGGTACCCAGGTAACAATACCTGGCTAAGTGTTATTCTACTGGTTTCTGAAGTCTCTTGTGTGATGATTTCAGACTGATTGCTCTTTAATTAACCCTTCTTGGGTTCCTTTCTTGCCTCTAAAAAAAAGAGAAATTCATTTAGGTAGTAGCGGGGCCATGCCTACATCCAGTGGTGAACTTGGTAACTAGGCTGATTCTGTTCAGGGTTTTCAGTTTCACATGATCTTGTGAGAAGACAGATTCCTTTATCTCAACCATTTGCTCTCACACAGGTATGTATCAGATGACAGAAGGGACAGGGCGAGAAGGATGCATAACTCATTCAATATTCATCCATTCACCAAATAGTCACCAAGCACCCACCCCAAGACAGGCTCTGCCAGGCACAGGAGCTAGAGCGGAGGAGGGAACAAGACACAGTTTCTGCCCTCAAGGAGCTCACAGCCTTGTGGGGGACAGGTCAACTATTTCCATAAAGCGTAAGTAGGAGCAATCAAGTTGCAATGGGAGTGAAGGGGAGAAACAGCAAACATGGCCTTTGCAGCTCAGAGGACCAGCCAACTACTGAACACAAGACCCCAGGCTCTACGGCAGGTCCTTTGCAGGTCAACAGCATTATCTTTAGTCAAAGGAGAGTGTCATGATCATAGTTGTGTGAGTGGCAGAGAAATAAGCAGTTGCCCATGGCTCCCTCCCATAAGCCCTACCTCCTTGCTCGACATTGTAGGAAAGCCCAGCCTACTTGGTGGAGATCATTTCTCACTGACATGAGAAATCATGTTCCTATGAATCACCCCACAACCCACAGCCACTAATTTTTCATCACATACAAACTTTTATTTCCAGCTGGGTGTTGACAAGACAAAACTGTTCCCTAATGCTTAAGTAATAGAGTGGAAGATAGTTGACAAAATATGAAAAGATTCATTTTGATTATACATAGAATCTCTCAAGAACGAAATGTGTTTGAACAGACATGAGTCATTCCTTACAGGGTTGTGAAATGTTTGATTCATTTATGTAGTTGGTTGTTTAATTGATGTACTTTAAAACCATAACTTCACTGGCTTTCTACATTCATATTATAAAAATCCAAGAAATGTATCAGAAATACAATGCATTCTTCAAGTTCTATTACCCAACAATAACTAATGTTAATATGTACCAAACATCAGCTCAAGACATCTCTGTAGACCAGCTAGACTCAGATAGAGGAATGGCTGATGGACAAGCACCATCTCATAATAATGGAGTCATGTTATAGTTCCTTTAAAAATAAAACAATTAATTCTACATGAATTTAATAGAAGGCAAAAGAAACTGAAGTGAAAATAAAAGAAAGGCTGAAATTCATAGGTCTTTCCTCATTCATAAGAGATTGCTCTAAGGATAAGAATAAAGACCATGAATGTCATTAACTAACTTTTTCCATTTTAGACAGTCCGGATGGAAAGATTTTGCTAGAAACGGTTAAGTGGCCAGCATACTAAGACTTCCTCCTGTCTTTCCTCATCCCACCTCCAGATTTTTGAGAAGTTTTTATTTTGTTCGCTTAGTCAAGACTTGTATATTTACACCCTGTTCTGTAGCCTTTCTTCCCTCAGGTGTTGCTGTTTTTGTTTAATCTTGGCTCTGTATTTAAATTCAAATTCAATCCTCACCAGTGGTTATTTTGCTATTCTTCATCTCAATGATACATAACATTGATTATAGCAAACATGGTATATGTAGCTTTTACTATGCATCAGGCAGTATTCCAAGCACGGTATATATGTTGATTCATTAAATCCGCAGAAACAATCCAATCAAATGGTGGCTATTATTATCCACACTTTACACATGAGGAAACTGAGGCACAAAAAGTAGCTTGCCCAAACAGTACAAGCAGTAAGTGGCCAAGCCAGGATTCAAACCCAGGTGGTCTGGCTTCAGAGTCTGTGTCTTGTAGGGCGTTCTTCAAGAAGGTTTATTGACAAGACACTATAAACTTCTTAGAAGAAAACATAGACAAAAGGTTACCTGACATAAATCTTAGCAATGTTCTCCTAGGGCAGTCTACCCAGGCAATAGAAATAAAAGCAAAAATAAACAAATGGGACCTAATTAAACTTACAAGCTTTTGCAAAGTAAAGGAAACCAAAAGCAAAACAAAACACAACCTGCAGAATGGTAGAACATACGTGCAAAAGATGAGACTGAAAAGGGCTTTATTTCCAGAATATATAAACAGCTCACACAACTTAACAACAACAAAAGAAAACCGAACAACCCAATCCAAAAATGGCATACCTAAACAAGCAATTCTCCAATGAAGACATATGAATGGCCAATAGGCACATGAAAAAGTACTCAATATTACTAATTATCAGAGAAATGTAAATCAAAACTATAATGAGGTATCACCTCACACCAGTCAGAATGGCCATCATTCAAAAGTCCACAAATGATAAATGCTGGAGAGGCTGTGGAGAAAAGGGAACCCTCCTACATTGTTGGGAATATAGTTTGGTGCAGCCATTATAGAAAATAGTATGGAGAGTCTTCAAAAGACTAAAAATAGACTTACCGTATGATCCAGCAATCCCACTCCCGGGCATATGTCCAGAAGGAACTCTAATTCAAAAAAAAGACACATGCACCCCAGTGTTCATAGCAACACTATTTACTAAGGCATGGAAATAGCCTAAATGTCCATTGACAGATGAATGATAAAGAAGCTGTGGTATATTAATACAATGGAATACTATTCAGCTATAAAAAAGAATAAAGTAATTCCATTTGCAGCAATGTGGATGAACTGTCATTCTAAGTGAAGTACACCAGAAAGAGAAAGAAAAATACCATATGATATCATTTATATGTGGAATCTAAAAAAAAAGGCACAAGTGAACTTATGCATAAAACAGAAATAGACTCACAGATACAGAAAACAAACTTACAGTTACCGGGGGGAAGGGAGTGGGAGGGGATAAATTGAAAGTTTTGAGATTTGCAGATACTATATATACATATAACTACTATATACAAAATAGATAAACAACAAGTTTATGCTGTATAGTGCAGGGAACTATATTCAATATCTTCTAGTAATCTATGATGAAAAAGAATATGAAAATGAAAAGATAATAAAAATTTTTTTAAAAGAAGGTTTATTGATGCTTTATTCCCTGAGCTCTGTCATGCTTTAGGATGCTCTCCTTGTTGCTTTTAAGCATAAATGATAATTTGACTGGATAGAAATATTCTAGCTCACAATTCTTTTCCTCTGTGGACATTGCCCTACTGTTCTCTGGCATTGGAAACTATGGAGAGAAGGCTGAAGCCCCTGGTTATTTCCCCCTTCTGCTTTTTCTGCTGTATGCCTGAAGAATGCTTTATCTTTGAAGTTGAATAGATTTATCATTTTATGTCTCAATGCTGTTCATTCTGTATCAGTTTTGAGTAGCATGCACTGAACTTTCAGAGGGCTGATTCAGTTCCTCCCTCAATTCATGAAAATTTTCCTGTATTATGTCTTTCCATATTTTTTTCTGTTTCACTTGTTGGGTTCTTGTCAATGATATCAAAGATCTTTATACTCATCTTTTCATTTTTTCCTCTGCACTTGCTGTGATTATTTCAAGTCTTATCATTAATATGATTTTTAGCTACTTGTACTATCTTTTTCTAAGAGTTACTTGAAATTTTATTTTGTCCCTTTAGCTCTTCAGTATCTCATTCCATCTCATTTTGTGTTTTTGTCATGTTATTTTGATCTTTTATTTAATCCATGTTTTTATTACATTCTTGTACAGTGCTATGTGCTTACAAGGAAACATTTTTGCTATTTTGCTTTTGAGTTCTTCCAGACAGGATTGTTCACCTATCCTTAATGTGTATTTTTCCCTTTTGTGTGTTTTTACAGTGACTATGCCATTTCTTTTTATCTTATTTATGCCTAATATGAGCAATTCTGACTGTCTATTGCTTCAATAAATACAGTGCAGATGAATTTTCCTTGACATCCTTCCTGCCTTATATAGAACCTTTTATCTTTGCTCAGATCTGCAGCTTGAGGACTGGATGTTATTTTCAAGCCCCCTTTCTGTAGCTTAATGATGTGGGGATGAGGAAGGGGCACAATTCAGCTGTGTCTGGGTGGGGTCCTTGTTTGGGGCCCAAAGTTTCACTTCTTTCTTAGATGCAGCTAACTATCTTTAACAGGAGCCTGGTCCATCTAACCAAGGGTGTAGGGCACTCCTCTGGGCTTCAGCTTGTTCCTGCAGTTCAACGCACTGACCTGGAAGCCCTTCCTGCCTCAGACAAAGCCCCAAGGTCAGCACTGGGGACTCTTCTCTCAAGGACTTTTCCTGGCATTTTCCTGGAGTTGCTTACTCACTCCCCCTCCCCTCAACCTGGTTCTCTTGAAGCTGGAGCATAGTAATGGGAGTCCTCAGGATTTCATTAATAGGCCATCTCTCCTCTCCATGGCTTTGGGGCCTTGGGGGTGGGTGATGTGGGATTAGAAGCCCCACTCAGCTCAGCTCCAATAGCATCCTCTGTTTCTTTTTGTGGTTCTCACTTCGTGATGCTTGTAGCACAAAGTTGTTCCTCTTTGCTTTTTTGTGTAGTGCTAGTAAATATCTCTCCCTCTCTCTCTCTTTCTCTCTCCCTTCCATCTCTCTCCCTACCCACCTCTCAAGAGAACATCCCCTACTCTTTGAGCAGTCTCTCCCCATTCTCTCCTCATACCAGCCCCTTGCAACCACCAATTTCCTTTCAGTCTCTATTCTAGACATTTCATGCATGTGGAATCTTACAACATGTATCCTTTTGTGTTTGTCTTCTTTCACATAGCATGCTTTCAGGGTTCATCCATCTTGGAGCAGGTGTCAGAACTTCATTCCTTGGGTGGCACAATCATCTTTAATTCTGTGAATCTCCCACATTTTGCTGGTGGCCCCTTCCTTCATCTTCAAAGCCAGCGATGTAACTCCTCTCTGCCTCTGCTTCAGTTGTCACATCGCACCTGGTTTTCTTACTGCAGCCAGGAAAGGTTTTCCCATTCTAAGGATTCATGTGATTAGGCTGGGAACACTTGGGTAATCCAAAATAATCTCTTCATCTAAAGGTCCCAAACTTAATCACATCTACCAGCTCCTATTCTGGGGTACTTTCCAGTACATTCTGTCATAGGGTATGGAGATTAGGGTGTGGACATCTTTGAGGGGGCGGTGCTATTCTGCCCACAGTAGACATGCCAGCTAACAGTGATAATGATAATAATAGTAATAATAATAGCTAACGTGTATGGAGAGGTTACCATGCGCCTGGTACTCCTCTAAGAGTTGCTTGAATTCACTTGTTTAGTCCTCACATTATTCCTATGAGATAAGAGCTACTATTACTCCCACTCGTAACAGAGGAGGATGCTGAAGTACAAAGAGGGAAAATGACTCGTCTGAGGTCTCCCAAGAGGTAAACAGCAGCACAAGGATGTTGGCCCAGACATCTAGCTCCGGAGCTTCTACAATTAAAAAGCAGTCCTTCTACTTAATAAGATTGGAATCCCTACCCTAAGGGATAAAGCCTTTCCTAACCAGGTCCTGCGTTAGGTCCTAGCTGGTCCTCCGACCCCTCAGGCGTGGCTGTGCCCTGGGGAGGAAGGTGGTCCCATGCAGTGTGGGCTCCAGGGCCAAGTTGGGAGTGGACTCCACCAAGGACAGTCAGGAGCCCTTAAAATTTTGTGGATTTTGACATGATATTTGTGGTCATTTTTGTATCTAGCCATTGATTGAAAAGTATATAATGGTAGAAGGGTACATTAAATACTGAAACTTGTTTAATAAAATGATCTTATTGATTAGTATATTCATATATTTAAATTAAGAAAGATCTACAGTCCCTTTATCCATAATCCTGAACTTCTTAAAACAATAAAAATAGGGTTGGTTTGGGGTTTGGTTTTTTTTGTTTGTTTGTTTGTTTTTGTTTTTTTTTTGGTAAGTTTGTGACAAACTAATTTTGGAGGCAAAAAAAAAAACCCCAACTGAACTATGAAGCTATTTATAGTCTTTCTTTATCCCGTTAGTAGTGAACATTTCCATATTTAATTGCAGACCTATGAAAGTGCTTGGTTATAGGGTACTGCCCAGACTTGGCTGGGAATGGTATAAATACATGGTAGATACATCCTGTTTCCTGACTTCTAAAACGTGAAATGTCTGACTTCCAAAACACATTTGGCCCCAAAGGTGTGAAATACATACTTGTGGACCCGAGGAGATATTTGTATTAGAAATATTACTCATTTAGTCTATAATCAGTGGCTAGTGTACTCATGAATCTATTGACACGTGGTAATAAGTTTCTGCACCTGCACACCAAGCTTGCTGCCCTGCTTCGCAGGTTTACCTGGGATCTTTGTCCTAATTTTAAAAGTCTGACCTAATCTAGGAACTATCTCATCTCCTAGAGGCCTGTTTAAAATAAATACTTTACGAGTCCAATATACTTAATGGAAACATTTCAATATAATAAGAAGCCAGCATGATACAGCTACAGAATAACACAGGATGGCTGGTAATTTCCATGTGGAATTGCAGAGAAGAGTGAATGCAGATTGTTTATTACAGCATGCTCTAAAGAGAATGACAAAAAATCCTTCTCTGGCTTGGGAGGCTCTTAGAAACACCAGTCCTTTGGAGCAAAGCAGAGAGAGAGTGCCCCTGGATGGCAGGGAATCCTGGAGACGGGTTCTCCTCACCATCTCATGCTGGGTGACAATGCACGCGGTGCCTGCTGCTCTGGGCCTCCGTTCCTCCTACCCCCATAAAGGGAGATGGTTTGATGAGCTTGGCAAAACGAGAGCCTGTGGTCGGAAGAAGTGTTCTTCCATGGGGCAGAAAGGCATTTAGGAAAACAAGTTCGAACAGCATTCCAGACCTCATTTTTAACCCAGGTTAGCTGCCTGTAGAATGAAATGCATGTTTTTTAGAGATAAAAATGTAATATTAGTACCAACTATCAGCTCATAAATATACGCTCATTTATATGCGTGTCATAACTCATAAATAACCAAAGGAATCAACAGTTTATCAAATGTTCATCTGAGGTCAGTGAGTGGAAAAATCCCTCCTGCTTTTCCTGGGACTGGGGCTTGAGAAGTCAGCCCTGCTCAGAGCTGACCCCAGTGATGAACTCATTAACGAGTACTTGCTATGCATGGGGTGCTGAGCTGGGGAGGGGAGACGGAGTGGAGGAAAGTCTGGGTTCTGCATTTATTGGCTCGTGGTATCGGGTAGCTGTCTGCCTGTCACTGCACAGTAGTGTGCTGCCCCCCTAGGTCTGATGATGATGGAGGAAGTTGCTGATTGGCCTGTCGCTTGATTCCCACTCCTTTTGGATGTATCACAAATAATTAAGGTATAGTGGTGATAGGTCAAGGCAGGGAATTATTCCGGAAAATGGAGTTGTTTATTTTTCACCCCAGCAGAATGCTGACTTTAAACTTACCATATGAATACAGGAAAACACCGCATTCAATGGCCTCTACATAGAGCAGCAGACTGCGCTCAGGGATTATAGCTCCAACCATCAGACCCAACTGACCTTGCACCTGGCAGCAAGCTCAGGGCCTCTCAGAGAGCCCAGAGGTGGCTGGACCCCGGCTTCCTTGGCCATGTCTGTACCCTGCCCAGAATTAGCAGACAACATCTGCTGCCCCAGATTATGATTCAGGGCCAGCGCTAGCACCCTCTGCATGCACTCTGCAGCCACAGAGGGAGAATCAGGCCCTGGTTTCCAGCCAAGAGGCCTCCCTGCGAGGGTTGCCCATTCAGACGAGCAGATGGCGGGTGAGGCAGGCTGAGTTGTGGAGGCACGTGGCTCTCTCGGCTCTCTGAACTTGTGATTGCTGGCAAACGGGGACCTGGATGTGCATTTGGGAATGACGGCCAGCTGAGCAGAAGAGTCCCTGGCCAGGCTGGAACCGTAGAGCCCCTGCTGCTCCCTCCCTTACTGTGTCTTTCCTGTGCTCTGTTTTCCAGGTAGATGGACAGTATCACTAGCTCCCAGTACCAGCTCTTACTGCTAAAGATCAGTTACTGGAAAGACCAGATAATATGAAACTCCTAGAGGAAAACTTAGGCAGGATACCTTTTGACATAAATCACAGCAATATTTTTTTCAAACCAGCTCCTAGAGTAATGAAAATAAAAGCAAAAACAAATGGGACCTAATTAAACTTAAAAGTTTTTGCACAGATAAGGACACCATCAACAAAATGAAAAGACAACCTACAGAATGGGAGAAAATATTTGCAAATGATGCTTCTGACAAGGGACTAATTTCCAAAATATACAACCAGCTCATACAGCTTAATATCAAAAAATAAGCAACCCAATCAAAAAATGGGCAGAAGACCTAAATAAACATCTCTCCAGAGAAGACATCTAGATGGCCAAGAGGCACATGAAAATATGCTCAACATCACTAATTGTTAGAGAAATGCAAATCAAAACTACAATGAGGTATCACCTCATACCAGTCAGAATTACCATCATTAAGGAGTCTACAAATAATAAATGCTGGAGAGGGTGTGGAGAAGCGGGAACCCTCCTACAATGCTGATGGGAAAGTAAATTGGTGTAACCACCATGGAGGACAATATGGAGGTTCCTTAAAAAACTAAAAATAAACTTACCAAGTGATCCAGCAATCCCACTCCTGGCCAACTATATGAAGAAAAATATAATTCAAAAAGACACATGCACCCAAATGTTCACAGCAGCACTATATACAATAGCCAAGATATGGAAACAACTTAATATCCATCTACAGATGACTAGATAAAGAAGTTGTGTTATATTTATGCAATGGAATACTACTCAGCCATAAAAAGAATGAAATAATACCATTTGCAGCAACATGGATGGACCTGGAAATCATCATTCTAAGTGAAGTTAGGCAGGAAGAGAAAGAAGAAAACTATATGATATGACTTATATGTGGGATCTAAAAAAAAAAAAAAGACACAAATGAACTTATTTACAAAACAGAAACAAATCCACAGACACAGAGAACAAACTATGGTTACCATGGGTAAAGGGAGTGGAAAGGGATAAATTGGGATTTTGAAATCTGCAGACTAACTACTATATATAAAATAGATAAACAACAAGTTTATACTGTGTAGCATAGGGAACTATATTCAATATCTTGTAGTAACCTATAGTGAAAAAAAACATGAAAACAAATATATGTACATATATGTATGACTGAAACATTATGCTGTACACCAGAAATTGACACAACATTGTAAACCAACTATACTTCAATAAAAAAAAGAGTTGGAAAAAAGATCACAGTTACTTGGATCTGTGCTAGTGTTGCAGCGAAACAACATGGTCATGTCCCAGATCTTGGGTGAGTCCCTGGGATGCCCCAGCATGTGAGAGTCCTTGGCTTCTCACAGGAAAGGATTCAAGAATTAGCTGAAGTAGAGTAAAAGATTTATTCAGGGAGATACACACTCCATAGACAGAGTATGGGCTGTCTCAGAAGGCAAGAGGCCCCAGGGCACTAGGTTGTTAGTTTTTATGGGCTGGATAATTTCATAGGCTAACAAGTGGGAGGATTAGTCCAACTATTTGGGGGAAGGAGAGGGGATTTCTAAGAGTTGCCCCCCCCCCAACTTTTTAGCCTTTTACCATCAGCCTGGGACCTTTTATGGGTGTGTCCTTTAGCAGTTAATGCATTACAATGAGCATATAATGAGGCTCAGGTCTACTGGAAGTTGAATCTTCTGCCATCTTGGGCTTAGTTGGCTGTAACCAGTTTATGTCCTATCCTTAATGGCTGTGTCATTCTTTTAGTTCCTGTGTCCTCCTCCCTTCCCTCCTGTCTCACTAGATCTACCCATGCAGGTCAAGGTCCAAACGATTTGAGAAATCAGCACAGTGTATATGCAAAGCTCTGCTGCTCTCTCCTAGGGCCCCAGATCCCTTCCACTCTGAGGGGCCAAGCTGGGGCAGCACTCCAGCTCTGCACTGTTCGAAGTGCCCCTGCACGGCCTGGGTAATCCTCTACCTGTTACTGTTACCCAAGATCTCCAGCCTCCACCTCCCATCTCTTCTTACTTTCCACTTGTTTCAGGCTCCCGCCTCCCTCAGATACCCCCATTCTCTCCTTGTTCTTTTGTGTTCCTGCTCCAAGCCTGAGGCATTTGATGGAGAACTCATTCATTTACTGGAATCTGTGTGTGTGGCTTGAGTTCTTCTTCTGAGGAAGATTCACCTCTTATGAGAGACCTAGGGAGGAAGGAACCACTTACTTGTAAGGAACAAACCACAAATGGTGGCATTTCAGTCTCTAAAGATAAACCGAGGGAAATTATTTTTGGATCGGAGCTGCCCCATCTGAAATCCATCCAGACAGCTACTTGATCTGTTATGCATAAGATTGCTACCGGTTTGTTTGCAAAGTGAGGCTTGAAGACCTGGGGGGCTAAACCTACAGCCGTTCCTGCTCTGAAGCTGAGTCGCTGATGGTGCCTGTGACCCTGAACTGCAGTGGCCTTCGGAGGACTCAGAGCTCCTACATCATGTGGACCATGTCTGCCTCCTCTCTCCTCCCAGGCAGTCTCCTCCATGGATGCCCTCATAGGCAAAAACAGCAGCATCTTTCTCTCCTCAGTGGTTACTCCAAGCCTAGCTCCTTCGGTACCGCACAGCAGTTGGGAGACAGTGACAGAGGCTGCAGGATGGCCATGGATGACATGAGGAGGGCCGTGGTGGGGAGAAAAGAATGGTGGTACCAGTAGTGACGATCTGTAAATACCCTCCTTTCTGTACCCTCACCCATCACCCCTGATGTTGAACTAAGTGAATAAGAATGTGACGAGAACCAGAGATGAACTTGAAAGGGGGTTCTACTAAGCAGATCTGAAGAAGAACCTGGTCCCCTAGAGTAATAGAGATGGCACTGAGAAGCTCTTCTCAGCAGCAGGCACTCCTGTGTTGGCAATCTGCGCTGACTAGAGACGGTGAAATCCACCTCGATGGAGGTGGGGGCGGCCACACTGAACCTCAGCGCCTCAGGCAGCCAACACCTCCCCCCGACACCCACGATTTGCTCGGCCTGGAACAGACAAGGGGAGATTGGCCTTATCTTTGAGATGTGGACCTTCTGTGTCTGCACGCTGGACCCCCAGCATCCTGCTTGTTAGAGAAATGGCCAGTCATTTTTCTCACCCAGCATCCCACCCCTGCTGAGTTCAAGGAGGAGTCCAAGGCAATGGGTGAGCAGCGCCCTGCTGTGGGCTGCCAGGAGTGTGGCGGGCAGACTTCCTGGCGGTGTTTTTGAAGGTTTGTTTTCTGCAGGATTTTTTTCCTCCTCTACCAGCCATTCTCTTTGTTTCAGGGAGTGACTCTCTGTGCTGGATTTATTGGCTCTATCTAGAATCTATTTTCTCCAAAGACACTGCTGCAGATGCCCACTCTTTCATTCTATCCTGGGATGTGAAGAGATCTGAAACTGACAAGAAAAGAAAGAAATTTAAAACCCAAGAGGGAATGGAGCCGCATAGAGCAGGATATTTGGGTTCTAAGTCAGATCCTTCCCATGAAAGCACTGCGGCACAAAGGAGGATTTCTTAAATCAATTTCCCTCACAGTCCAGCAAGAAAACCTGAGTAAGGCTCTCTCTTATGGGCACATGATCGTTGGAATCCCCTCCTCCCTCTCTTTGCGTAACAGGTTCAGCCCATTCGTGGGAAATTCCGAGCCATGGCGCATCCAGGAGGCAAATCTTTGATTTGTGGAATCCCACTCATTCATTCAGCAAACCTTTTCGTGTTTGGCCCCACAGATATGATTGGCTTGCTTCATGGGTTTGCAGTCAAATGAGGAGGACCAAACAAAAACCCAACACATTCAAGCCATCATCACATCCAAAAAGGAACTCCAAGAATAACCTCAAATCTGTCCATTTGTCTCTGTCTTCATCAACATCACCCCCGTCAAAGCTATCATCATCTCCTCTTTGGACTGCAGTGATGGCCCCCTGAAGGACACTGTTTTACTGTCACCAAATTTTTCATTTTCTTTTCCTGCAGTGCCCCTCCCTCAAGGGGATACATTCCCCTCAGTTGAATTCAGGGGTGACCATACAACTTGATTTGGACAATAAAATACAGGTAGAAGTGCTAGAGTGACACATCTAGGCAGAAGTCTTTTAGAGCCAATACATGTTTCGCTATGTCCCCTTTCCTGCTATAGTGACCATCAGTGTTCACGATGTTGGCTGCCCAGATCCTGGAGTGAGTGGATATGGAACACAGCTCCCAGCTGACCTGCAATGGCTATGTAACATGAGTGAAAGATCAAGTTTTGTTGATACAAGCCACAGGGACTTAGGGATTGCTTGTTACTGCATAACCTAGCCTATTCTGGCTGATACACTTCCTAGATCATTTCCCTGTTTCCATCTTGCCCCACTCCAATCCAATCTGCAAGCAGCAGCCAAAATTAGCTTTGAAATACAAGCCAAACTTGCTAGAAGACTTTCACTGGGTTTCCACGGTACTCAGAACAAAAGCTGAGCTCCCTTAACACGTTTTGGCTGTGTTTTTTTTCTTCCTATTACGTCACTAGCAACTCTCCCATCAGTATCACCTTTCTCCCACACACACGTGTACCAGCCACACTAACCTTCTAATGTTCCTAAGAGGCCAGGCTCCTTGCCTCTGGGCCTTTCCATATATGCGTTTTTTCCAGTAAGAATGGGGAACACTACTTTTTATGTTGGCAGGATGCTTCTCAGACTTCTGATTTCAGCTTAACTGTTACCTCCTCAAAGAGCTTTGCCTAGTTTTTTCAATTAAAATTAAGTACTCACTGTTTGCCTTGTCATTAACACCATGTTCTTTTCACTCATAGTACTTATTATGATCTGTAATCAACTATTTACACAGTTATTTCCTTTTATATTGTTCATCTACCTCCACTGAGGTATCAACTCCACAAGGCTAGGGCCCGTGATTGTTTTGTTCACAATGGCATCTCCAGCAGCTTACACAATGCCTGGCACATATGTACTTATGGAATGAATTAATGAATTAACATACGTACTTATGGAATGAATGAATGAATGAATGAACATTCGTATTTATGGAATGAATGAATGAGCAAAATAACTGCTTCAGAGGCTTGATTAAAGTGGTAGTGTGGGTACCCACACAAGAGAAATATACATCAAGGGTAACTTCAAAGAGGAAGATAGTATGTAGGATGGTACAGATCTGAGCCAGAGAGGGTCTGAAATGGCAGGGGAGACCTATTTCAGGTTAAGGGACAGGGCTGCTTCCAGTATTAATCTATAATTTCAAGTCACACTTAAAGGAAGACTAGACTACAGATCAAAATCCCATGAAACCAGTCACCAGAGAGAATCCCCAAGAGGCACTTGGCCCCTCTACCCGTGCCAGCAAAGACCATCATCTTCTGAAGGACCGCAGGCAGCTCCTCTGTGCAGTAGTGGGCTATTTTTGCTTGCCTGTCCTCTATTAAAATTTTTGCTAACTAATGTACCCCCTCAACACATTTTAAAGTTAACATTTAAATTATGTATCATATATACTGTTGCAAAATTTTACATCATTCCTTTTTGCCTTTGAACTTTTATTTTCGTTCTACATCGCCCATGGATTTTCACCCTGATGTAAACTTCTTGGCAATAAAATACCGATTTATCGCAAATCCTAATAAATAATTATTAAATATAAAATTCGAATGTTATTAAAATTGCATCTTTCAATGGGAGGGAGGAAGCTTCTCTTTTCAATTAGCTGGCACTCCATGAACAAACATTACTTTTTGCTAGAAAAAGACGACTTCAGCAACAATTCTATTTCCACTTACTCTTGTTTTAAAATGTAATTGCCGAGATACTTTGCTCACATAAACACATAGATGGGCACGCGTGGAAAGCAAATCGTTTTTAGAGGCACTCCTAATTTCTTTGAATTCTTTCTGATTCTTACATCAAAAATAAAAAAGAGATCTATCACCACAAATTATTTTTAATGTCTGAGAGCTGACAACTCGATTAGGTCTTCCTTCAATTTTATTGAAAGCAAAGAGTTGAAACCCACCCAAGTTTCAAAAAGGATTTTTACCCAGTCAACCATCCTCTCTCTTAAATGCTGAAATGTATATCACAATGTGTCTACCAAGCCTTATCAAATGACAATCACTTACACATTTTATTCTTTCACTTAAGGGCACCTTGTTTAACTGATACATAAAAGATTGGAAAAATCAGTTTTTGCTTATTTCATTAGGCCTTTTCCAATATAATATTTTTGTTAAATGCTTTAAAATTATCACATGCTTCAAATATATTTTAACACAACTTTGGAGCTATACATTAAACTCATTCAGTAATAAAAAACGTCTGCCATATAAACAGTCTTTGTTGTCAAATCAATCAGCCAAACCAGGGTTACTGTCTGTCAGAATAGATCTCATTTCATTGTTTAATCCAAATAAACATGATAAGACATGTTGCTATGACCACCATCCACCACAGGTAGAGATAACACTCCCAACCTTGCCATGGAATGAGACTCTGCCTTCACTTTGCCTTATCAAAAGTAATGGGGAATCTCCTCCACAGAGAATGTTTCTTTGATGATATCTGCAGTATGGGAAAGAAAAGGTCCTTTAAAAATGTATTGTATTTCAAAAAAAAAAACATATTTCTAACTCTCTGTTTGGCACTGTAAGGGTTTTTACATCCTGGGCAATGCATCATAGTGCAACTCGGGTTAGATGAGAGATAAATGCATCTCTAAAGAAGAAGGAAGACTAGGAAAGGGAATGTGGAAGGGAGAAACAGTCTTGTTATCAGAGCTCCTCTGTTCCGTTTTAGAAAGAGTACATACGAACGTTGAGGATCCAGACATACATTCCCTTTAAATCTAGGCGTGCCTGTGTCTCTCTTGTAAAGTCTTTGTCTAACCCCAGATGAGAGCACCAGTGCCCTGTTGCTCCTGGGAGAGGTCTACCTTGGGCTGCAGACTGAACCAGATTCTCCCCTATGATGGATCCAAGCAGCTGGGGATGATGAAGGACCAGCCAAAGGTCCATCCCGCTCCTGCCTCTCATCTCCCGTGTCCAGAACCTGGGCAGTGGCCATAGGAGAGGGGAGTGCCATGGGACCTCTTACTGCTGCCAGTGGGAAGCAGTTATTCTGCTCACTGAGAGATTGCTCCTTGTTGGGATGGCTAAAAGGGCGAGTGTGCTGGCCTCTTGGCACCTATTTTCAGCTCAAAATAAACCCATGTTCTAATTTTACTTTCCAATACTTAGTCTAAATGAGTCAAAGCAATTTGTTTCAGTAAATGTCAGCTTTGCCCAGAAACTAAGTCAAAGTGGGATACAAAATGGAACCTAGATTTTTCATTTGTTTAGTAACTGACTGTTAACCATGTAGATTTGATATGCAAACACTTTACATAATAATGTTTAAGCCTCTCCTCACAACAGTCCTGCAAGGAAGCAACGAGAGCTCTCCTCATCTAGTTGAGAAAACTGAGAAAACAGGATTCATGCTAGCCTGGGGCAGACTCAGGTTCCCAAAGCCTTTGCAGTCTTCACCGTGCCCCGCTGCCTGCAGACCCTTTGGCCACCATTCCCACTGCTCACAGGAAATGCAGCCTCAACGCTAATAAGCAGTTGATACATTTTTTTCTGTGTTCTGTGCCGATTATTCAGGGTTATGAGTCATGTTCCAATTAACTACAGAAATTGGCTAGCGTGGAGAAATTAAAATCATACGTAATCCCCAAATCTCATGTTAGCCCACAATCTCCGCCTCTTATTTCCGAAGGACTTTTAGAAGAGTTCCTAACAAGTGACAACATTTGACAGGTCCTATTTTCACCATCTTGCCTTTTCAACCCCATCCCTGAGTAGAGATAGTAGCTTACACAACAGGAATTTGAAAATCAAACAGAGCAGGAAGAGGGAGAAGAGAATCTGGGGGCTTAAATGACACCTGTAGATGAGCAAGATGGCAGCTGTGATGTTAGTCTGCACTTTGGCACTTTGGGTTATCTCCGATTCTAAAGTGTATCTTCAGTTAGAGTGCACAATCAAATGCACCGATGACAACCATCGAGTCTATATCTCAAACTGCTGAGCGTTGACTGAGTCCCAGATCACAGCCAAGGACCAGAGCAGACACCTGTGACACCGCCCCCACCTACGTCATTCCCCCTCCGTCCACCTCTGACTTCAGCTGTGGCTGCAGGGACATCCCTGAGTAATCTCAGACTCACCTTTCCCTGTCAGTGTCCGTCCCATGAGCTTTTCTGCTGGGCAGGTTCTCGGATGCCACGAGTCACTCTTGTGCATCCTGGGAGTGGCAGGGGATAAAGTTTGTTAATACCCCTGGAGCAACCTGCAGTCAGTAGGAATGAGAACCAGTAGATAAGTGCTACAATCGTCCATTCTTCAGGGAACAATCCTGGGACACATAGGTACACTTGGCTAGAGGTTCTGACAGAATCAAGCCCTTACTGCCCATACTGTAACCTCAGTAACACTCATCTATAGGCTTTTTCTTCTCCCCTGTCTCAGTCTCCCTGTTTGCTCACTCCTGCTTCCTGGGACCATCTCCTTAATAAAATACCTGCTCTGAAGACTCTCACATTCTGCTTTTGAAGGAACCCAAACTAAGACATGGAATTTTCAGATGTTATTTACAAATAGGCCATTCTCCGTGGAAATCGCTAAACAGCAACAAAATAATTTAATAAGAAATCAGGTCATTCCAGTAAGGCAATAATTCTTGACTCACAAGGGGAAAGTGGTAGAAAGAGGGACAAGTGCCCCAGGAGAAGTGCAGAAGAGTCATCCAGGGGGCTTTTCAAACTCCATCCTTGAACTTCTGACTTACCTTTATGGAGTATTACGTAATTCACTCCCTCAGAATCACAGCCACATTAAATCACCATCTTGTCACCATTGCTGATGAGAAAATGTGTTGTGTGGGGCAGGAAAAGAAGTTTGCTATACTAACAGCTTTTTAAAGACAAATTTTTTCAGATGCAATTTGGTACATTACTCAATAGTCTTAGCTATTTTTAATTGCAGTTTAATTTAACTCTGGTCTTCTTGTCCGCATGCTTAGAGTGTTGGAGCTAAATAAGGAGAAAGCCTGAGCTTTTCTTTCTAGCATTTGTGTTGAACTTGGAAAGTCCTTATCACTCCTCCAGGCCCCTTTTGCCTTCTTGGTGAATCAGAAGATGACCATGCCATGGAATTGCACCTCTACTCTGACAGCATAAAACTCCTGACCTGTTTTTCTCCTTTGATTCTTTAAAGAACAGCAAAACTCCCCTTTCCCAGCAACTTTCTAGTTAGAATTTGCCAACTAAGTGTAACTTGGAATTTGCATGTAATTCTTTCAGCAACTCTCTGGAAACCTGGAAAATTTACAACTGCACAAGAGACCTCTATATAAGGGGGGAAAAGTTGCAGAGAATACTCTCTACTCAGAATAAATCATTTTAAATAACAAATATTGAATAAGGCCTTTTGGCACATAGATTTAAATTAGAGCACAGCAGCCGTACATTTCAAAACAATTTAGTTGAAAGCTAGGGGTTGGTGGGAATACTTTAAGCCTGGCACATATGGAGTGGCCACTGCAGACATTATCAGTTGATTGAAGCAATGCAGACATTATTAGTTGATCATAGCACTCTCTCTCACCAAATCTGGATGGAGCTTCTGTATTCTTCTCAACACAGATTGAACAAGGTTCTTAAATTGATAGAAAAAAATCAGGAAAGACAAATCAGAAAAACATTAAGGATACAAACACAAACAAAACAAAGCTCTTGCCTTTATGGAGCTAGTTTCTTACAGGGGAAGCACAATAAATCAATAAACAAAAATATTTTTTATATTTGGAGCAGAGTTTGACAGTTGACTTTGAAGTACCTATTTTTTTTTTTTTTGCTTCTGTCTCAAATTAACAGAATAATTATTTTTACCTGGACACATGGTCTCCCAGATAAAAGACCACATTTTCTCAGCCTCCCTCATAGTTAGGTGTGGCACAAGACTAAGTTCTGATCAATAATACATATGCAGATAAACTTTGTGGGTCTTGCAGGAAGTTTTCTTAAAAGAGAGGGGGCAAATCCTTCTTTCTCTTTTCTTCCATCCTGCTGCTGGGAAACTGGATGTGATGGCTAGAGACTCAGCAGCCTTCTTCAACCTAGAGGATTGGGTCACATCCGAGGCACTGTGCTTCGGAAAGCTGGAAGAAATCTTTAGTTCTCAATAATTATGTCAGTACCATACCAGCTCTGGACTGTCCACCTTCAGACTTCTTCGCCTAAGAAAGAAAAAAATTTCCACTTTATTTAAGCTGTCACTCTTCAAGTTTCTGCTATTCATAAGTAACCTAATCCTGAAAATTTTAAAATACATATACACACACCTTACCTAACATTGAACTAGATACATAAGAGTGAAATATATATCCAATAGTGGGTATTAATTGGTCATAGAAGAGATGCAGACTTCAGTGTTTCAATTGGAACAAATAATTATAGATTTGAATATTGACATTTGGCAGGAGTAAAAGTACATATTTTCTTGTCTTTCACGGTTGTAGATTGTATTTATGGGTGGCATCATTTCTGAAAATTTTCAGTGTTTGCATCTAGTAAATTAATGAATGGTTAAACTGCTATATTAAATTGAGAGATTGTTTTCTGTTATAAAACAGTTTACAGAGCCATAAATTCCCATTCGCATTGGGTATTCCAAGGGAATGTGTTTCATCTGCATTCTAGGCTTCTTTGTCTTCTTTCATCAAAGCCTCAGCACCATTGAAACACCAGGGCTGCAATCCTACCGTCTTGTTTTTTAAAGCACCAAAGCTGTGCTGATTTGCATGTTAGCTGGCATAAATTTGAATATTAATTTTAATCGGTATTGCCTCTAAATCTAGAAAATAAATACAGCCTGCTGCAATTACACAGATGACCAGTATTTAGGGCACATGGTTGCCTAAAAGTTTTAAACCTTCTACATTTAATTTTTCTCAGATTATACTTAACACATACACTCACACAACCTTACTCACAAAGTGGTCAAATTATAGGTTGTGAACTTTACAATGAATTTACTCCCTCAGACAGATGTAAAAGTTCCCATTTTGGAAAAATTAATAATCCAGTTTCAGGAATACATTGACCAGAATCCTTCTCTTAGTTACAAAAGACAGAAAACCAACCTAAAACTGCTCGAAGCTAAATTGAGGATGTATTGGCTCATGCGATTTGGAAGTCCAAGGGGTTATCTGACTTTGGGTACAACAGGACTGAGGGTTCAAATGATTTCTCTCCCTCCATCTGTCTGATCTGCCTGACTCCACTGGTTTCATTCTCAGACAGATTCCCTCTACATGTGGTAGCAAGAGAGCCCTGCCAGTCCCCAAGCCAATGCTGTCTTCACACCTTATCATCTCAGAAGAGTCCTCTCTCTCAATATCAACCCCCAGAAGGAAGTTGTTCCTGGCCAGCCTCGGTCAAGTGCCCAGCCTTCCCAGGGACAGCCTTGCCGATTCCCAGAATCCCACGCCATTAGGAAGGAACGGTTGCCGAAGGACACAGTGGGTGCGGAGAAAACAAACAAAAAAAGGAATGTGTGTACTCATGAAGAGAATGAGTGGCTTTTGCTGAGATGAAAATGAGACCAACTGAGCACTGGGCTGGACAATCCGTGTCCCTTCTTGGCTGGTCCAGGCTGCTAGTGTGGAAAACCACTAGGAAGCCAGCCGCACATACTAGTGCCTCTCAAATGTAACATGCTTTCACATCACCTGGCGTTTTGTTAAAGTACAGCTTCTGACTCAGTAGGTCTGGGGTGGGGCCCAGCACTCTGCAGGTACAACAAATTCCTAGGTCATGCTGATTCTGCTGGTTCCCAGAGCACACTTTGAGCATTAAGGATAGACCCTCAATCACTACGGAAAGTCTGTTTGACCCCAAGAGTGCAGCTCCCTGTCTCTCTTCAGCCTTGTTTCATCATTTTCATGTTGGCACAGCCTCGGATCCTCTGGATAAAGCTGTCTTTACCACTGCCATCCAGGGGTTAACATGGCTAAAGTCCCTGCCTTTTTGAACCTCCTGACACAGTTTTACTGGCTTCTGCCTCAGGTAAGAGTCCCCGGTGGGCAAGTCCCCGGTGGGCAAGCCTCCTTCTCTGTGACTGGCCACTGTCAAAGCAGATACACTGTGCTGAGCCATTAGGTCTCATAGCTCTTTGACCGCCTTTCTATTGGCATTCTCCTAAATTACGGAGAGTTTAGGAAAACTATCCCATTGCTAGCACTACTCTCTGGACAAGCAAAATTACTTGTTTGCATAATTTACCACAAATTCGTAAGTCTTACTCAGCACCTGGGTGTTCTTGTTCATTTAGCATGCAGGTGTATAAAAGATGCGTAAGACCTTCTCTGGGACACTCTCCAGACCTAATACTCATCAGCTGCATCCTAAACAAACAAAAATTTCATCTGGGCTTCCGAACAGGGGCATGAGAATGTGAACAACACGTGGAAATAAGCATTACTGAGCTGAAGGCTGCATTTCTGTGCTTTTCTCTCTGCCTTTTCCACACACTCAGCCCTGACTCCCCTCCGAGCCTCACTGACCTAGCCCACGTCCAACATTCCGCTTTGCTATCTCCATGAAGGAGCAAGGGGTGAAGGGAACACTTAGCAGAACTGAAAAAATCTCACATGGTGCACTTTTCTCCATCTTTAGTAAATGAATTCAGGTGAAAACTAACTTCAAGGATGGTTTTAAAGGGGAAGAGAATTCCTGAATAGTATTTGCCAACGTAGAGAGGAGCAATCCCATTCATTTGACCCAGGAGATCCCAGAAGTATATAGACTGCTTGCATTTAATGTAAATTTTGCTGGTGAAGCCATCTCTGTCTCCTCCCTTTTTCCCTCTCTGAGTCACTGCTAAGAAGAAAGGAGGAAGAAAGAAGAGATAGAGATTCTGTAACACCAGCTTGTTCCCTCGCTGCAGACCTCCCCCAACCCTCCAGCCCAGAGTTCACTTGCTACTTCTTTGCAAATGTCTCTCTGAGAGTCATGGCTTAGAACTCACTGCCCCAAAGGAATAAAATGTCAGTCCAGCCAAGTGTTTAATTGCAGGCACTTGTTTGAGGTATAGGGCTCAATTTCCTGTACAAAAAAAAAATAAGCCCTTCATAAGAATCAAAAATTCATACTGCATTTTGTAGGAATCTGATGGGAAATTATGTCTGGGGAAATTTTTGCAACTTAAGATATGCAAATTCACTATTTGATTGTAATGCCAACCCGGGATGCAGTGTTCTTACCCTTGTCTCCTAGAAGATGAGAGGCTATAAACACTAGTGTATTAAAAATGTATCCACCAAAGTAAAATTAGTGCTCAGCAAATTCTTATTTTCTAGAATTTTATTTCTCAGACGGATTGGTATAGTTTTGAGTGGTACCTATTGCCAGCCTATCAAACCTGATAGAGGGTTGTATCAGATAATACCCTGTGAACTAGGGATCAATCCTACACTAGTCTCAGGGGATGTAGCTAGTGACCTAATAGAATGTTTCCAATTCTAATTTCTCTGTTTCTGTGAAATCAATTTTTCTATAACCTATAATCAGTACATGAGTGTTTTGCAAAAACTAATCGTATTGGCATAATAAGCATGTCAAGTTATGGTGTGATGAATGTTCTGTTGTCCTTTTATTGAAACTAATAGAGCAGTGTTAAAAGGAATAAAATACTCAAAATGATCACATTTTATGGCTTTGGATTTTTTTCCTAGCCTTTTCAATTTGATAGTACAGCATACTGGCTCTCAATCTCCTTTTATGAGTATTTGAGTTTAAACCTGTTAAAAATGACAAAGAAATGGCTAAGAAGAAGCATTTTCCCACTCTCTGACCCTCAGCAGTGTGGTCGAGAAATAGCCAGCCTATGGCATCTTCATCTGCGAGGTTCATATGTCAGCTGCTGCCGCCGGGAAGGCTGGATGAGGAAGAAGAGTTACGAGGATAAGCCTTCTGCTTTGTAATGTTGACAAATTAGCCGATCTCAGCTCCTCGTTTCAAAACTGCTTCCACCCAAGGAGAATCGGGTGAAATTGAAGTTGGTCATGCTAACCCAGAATGACCCTGAATGAAATAGACCTCTCTGTTTCCTAGGCATAAAGATTACAGTGGACACATCCATCAGGAGGCCCACAGTATCACAGATTTATCTTCCTAATTTGAACTTCACAGGCATTGGAAACTGCGGCTTTATTGCTACTTACTATTGTTGTTGTTATTTAATGGGATTTGGAAGCCTCTCCCAAAACAGATGGGCTCTCCTCTTTGATACTTATCACAATCGTGGCTGATAATTAGTTTTTGATTATATATTTAAGGTTTGATTCCCCCACTAGGCTCAAAGTGCTATAAAGCCAAGAAATGTACTCATCCTCCAAAGCTTATAGCCCCAGTGGCTAGCACAGGTCCTCAGTAAGTAGAGGGACCAGTTTGCTAAGCACTGGTTTTTACCTGTTGTCCTGTAATAATCACTAGGATCTATCATCTCTCTATCATTAAGTGTGTGTTAGACAGATAAATGGACGAGCCATTGCTTGGCCATGGATTGGAAATGGCCCTGGGCTTGGAGTCAAGAGGAAGTGATTAGAGTCCTAACTCTGCTCCTTATCAGTTACGTGACTTGAGCAAGTGCTTTAAGCTCTCTGGGGCGAAGCTTCTTCACCATGAAATGAGAAGAATCTAGATCAAATAGGATGCCTACTGGATTGTAACTTCTCCATACATATTTCTTTTTTTTTCTTTTTACATTTAAGGCAGCACCATCCAATCTAACTTTCTGCAATGATGAAAAAGTTCAGTATCTGCACTGTCCAAAAGGATAGCCACAGGTGGATATAGACAGCCTGAAATGGGGCTAAGGCAACGGAGGAGCTGAATTTTTAATTTTGTAGAATTTTTAATTAGCTTAAATTTAAATAGCCGCATGTTGCTAGGGCAACTATATTGGACAGCACAGATCTAAGGGGTTCCATAGCTTTTTAAAGACCCAGAGGGATAACATAAATAACAAGCTTTAATAGAGCTCCCGATAGCTGTTCTGGGGTCTTCAGCATCTAGGATGAATGAGTACATTCCATTTCCTTTTGTGAATCGCTTCTTCCGGGACTGACCAGTTTGCATTGCTTTAGTAAGCTGCCAACATTTGGATACTCCTTAACTTTCAGAACCCAGGACAGTTCTCATAACTATAACACATGTTTGATATGAAATGACTTCTTTCCACCCCTGAGAGACAGAAACCTCAGAGAACACTCACCATGCTTGGAGAACCATAATGTTACACCAGTACTTGTCTCCCATTAAAACTGTGACACCACCAAATGTGATTTACTTATGAAGAAAACACCCTGTAGTCACTTGGACTTTCTTCTAACTTTGGTGAGCAACATCCTTGGCCACTTGAATGTCAATATTTTAAATTTGGGATTTAAATTTAAAGTTGAGGCCAGGGTGGGGCAGGTTTCTGTCAATAAAAACTTCAGACTGTTGCATTAGTCCTTGACTAATGGTTAACTCTTCACTTAAGGGAGGAAGAAAATGGAGTGATTCTAGAAAAATTAACTGGAAGAATTATTTTGACACTTGACTTGGAAAAGGGACATCGTTAAAAATCTCTGATGAGCTTTCTCTGTAGTGACCATTTAAACTTGCAGTCATGAGTCATTCACGTAAAACACAATAGCAGATTGCACTGTGAGCTGATTTTTAAGGCGCTGTGTATACATATTAATAGCAGAACTTATGATCACCAGAGGACTCGCATGTGTACTGGTTACAAAGTACTCAGTATTGGAATTTCAGAAAGCTGAAAGGAGATCAAATATGTATTTTTAATTTGTTTGGATGAACAGTCAAACTGGCTTTCTCTGGAACTAAAGCAAGTTTTTTTTTCACTGCTATAGAGAAAAAACCATTAATACCTAATAGCCCGGGCTTACCAGCTACTGCTTAAAGACAACAGTACTAGAATAACTACCATTTTGTCCCTTCGGTTAACTTATGAGGTTTTTTTTTTTCTTTTATGGATGCCCAGAACTGACCTTTCATAATGTGCCCGGATGAAGAATTCATTTGCAATCATTGTCACCACAACTTTAGCTAGAAAAGCAGCTAAATCTCTTCCAAATCTGGACAGACTAAAAGTGTAGGCATTTTTACAGGCAAATCCAGTTTCTTAACTGGCTCTCCTCGGAAGCCATTGTGCCTGGCTGCCTGGTTCTTGCTGATGGAAAGTTAAGCCAGAAAACATGACCGGGTAGCCCAGGACCTACTCATTTTTCATTATTACTCCAGGGGAGACTGATTCATGAGATTATATACAGTTACAACATGATTAACTCTCTGCTCATCAATTCAATTTTTTTTATTGGAAATGTCGCTGCAAATGCGGCATAAATTTCCTGAGCACAGCATTCAGTTCCACTTTATTATGCAGCCCAGCTTTCAGAGATAGGAGGGACTATGGCTACTCCTAATTTAATTTCAGAAGAAGAAGTTAGCTCTCCAGCTTGCTACAAACCGAGCTCCATTCCTGACATTATCCACTAGGCTAACTGAGACAGGCTAGAAATACCTGTGTGAATTGTGATATCAAAGAGTAACTCTGAATCTGAAAGAAATGTGCAGAGCCTCAGAAATTTCCTGGAATCGCCAAGTCCGTGCCTCCAACAAAGGCAGCTGAGCCCTGCAGCACAGTTTACATGTGGTTATCGGCATTTGTACATGCCCAAATCTACTATTAAGAGCATCACTCCAATCTTCTGGCATCTCAGAATTCCCAGAACAAAGCCACTGGCCTTCCAGGAGGTAACTTGGTGTTCAGAGAAGTCCCTCTCTATTAGAGGAAATAAATAAGTTGATGCCTTTTTAATCTGAGCAGATGCATGGAGTTTCCTATGGGGAATTCTCACAAGGACGTTTTTACTTGAATGTTTCTCGGTAAGAGAGAAGGGAGAGCCGGGTATCCTCCTGGATCAGAAGCACAGATTTTCATTAACTTGTGATAAATATATATGTATCAAATCCAAATCCACTTAAAGAGGTGGAAATTACCCTTTTGGTTTATTGGACCAGGCAGGGACTATCAGTTCCATCGGGTCTTAACAGAGATTCAACAGCTCCATAATTGAAGAAACTTTTCAAGGATTGTAGGTATTATTTAGCCTTTCTGTTACCTAGGATCCACACCAGGAAAATTACGTGCAAACACAAATCAGATATTCTCCCAGGACTTATCTGCAGAATGTTGCTTGGTGAGAATTCCCACAGCATCAAAATTATGCTTAGAGGGAAAAAAAAATGGGAGACTCAAAGTGAACCATGCTGCTTTTCACAGGAACAAAGCAATACAAAAAAAAAAAAAAAAAAAAAAAAAAAAGCTGGGGGTTGGGGTATAGCTCAGCAGTAGAGTGCACGCTTACCATGCAGGAGGTCCTGGGTTCAATCCCCAGTACTTCCATTAAAAATAATACTAATAAAAAAAACAAACAAAAATGCCAATTATTTTTTAAAAATTAAAAAAAATAATAAAAGCCTGTGACAAATTATTTTCCTCCTCACTGCTCTTCTCCTATTAGGGACAACTTCCAGTTTGTCAGCAGCCTGAATGTGAAGGAGCGTCTCAGTCCAACTCTGCTACAGTTTCTGTGTCTGGAGAATTTTCAGATGTGCTGAAGCTAACGAACAAAAAGTCTTTATATAGGAACCCAAAATTTTCACATAAGTACGTATTTGTGGGTGTGAGCGTGGGTGTGCGTGTACATGCACATAGGGGAGCTACGAATACCTCACATAACCTTGTTATGTAAAAATAATATTAAAGATGAAGCATCTTTTTGTTGTTGTTGTTTGAGTATAGTTAGTTTCAGGTGTACAGCATAGTGATTCTGGGGGTTTTTTTTGCAGATTATATTCCACTGTGGGTTATTACAAGATATGGGTATAATTCCCTGTACTATACATTAAATCCTTGTTGCTTATCTATTTTGTGTATAGTAGTTTGTATCCCATACTCTTAATTTGTCCCTCCTCCTACTTTAGTAACCACAAGTGTGGTTTTCTATGTCCGTGAATCTGTTTCTGTTTTGTATATAGATTTATTTGTATTATTTTTTAGATTCCACATGTCAGTGATATACTCTATACTATTTGTCTTTCTCTGTCTGACTTATTTCACTCACTTAGCATAATATTCTCTAGGTCCATTCATATTGCTGCAAATGGCAATATTTCATTCTTTTTATGGCTGAGTAATATTCCATTGTATTTATATACCACATCTTCTTAAGCCAGTTGTCTGTTGATGGTCACTTGGGTTGTTTCCATGTCTTGGCTAGTGTAAATAGTGCTGCTGTGAACATTGGGGTGCATGTATCTTTTCAAATTAAAGTTTTCTTTTTTTTCCAGATATATACCCAGGAGTGGAATTACTGGATTATATAGTAACTCTATTTTTAGTTTTTGAAGGAAATGCCATACTGTTTTTCATAGTGGCTGCACCAATTTACATTCCCACAACTGTGTACAAGGGTTCCCATTACTCCACAAGGGATGAAGCATTTGAAATTACATCTGCTAATTTACCCCTCTGTGATTTTGGAACAACTTTACAATATTGCCAAATTTCTCATCTAGAAAAATAAACATTCAGGAAGGGGTAAGAAGAATATTTAAAAGAATAAAAGAGAACTTGCTATACTAGATTTTAAAACTTATGACAAAGCTGCAATCAACAAAACAGTGTGGTACCAGCACAAGAATAAATGGCCAGACCAATGGAGTGTGGACCCAGAAAACAATATACAGTTTCTGCCACATATAATATAAAGAGAGAGAGAACATCTGTGGTGTAAGCTGGATTTGAATTCCATATCTACTGCTTCCTACCTGGGTGTTCTTAAGCAGGTTAATACTCTTACTGAATACAAATTACCTAAATCTAATGGGGGTGATGATATGTATCTTAAAAGGTGTGAGGATTTGGGGGAGGGTATAGCTTAAGTAGTAGAGCACATGTATAGCATGCATGTGGTCCTGGGTTCAATCCCCGGCACCTCCTCTTAAAAAAATAAATAAATAAAAATAAGTAAACCTAATTACCTCCCTTGCCCCCCCCCAAAAAAAAAGCAGGGGGTGGTGTGAGGACTTGAGAATCAAATGCTATCCTGCATGTATCAATCAAGGTTTTCAGTTCCAAGCAACAGAGACACACTCTGTCTAATTCAGGCCGAAGAGGAATTTATTCAAGGCTATTATGTTGCTTACAAAAGGTTGGGAGCCAGACATGGGGGAAGGAAGGATCATGGAAGACTGGGTGGCAGCCGGGATGGCAGAAATTCCTGGCACCAAGGAGCATGTGGAGACTCCCAGCCGCACCACTGAACACTTGGCTGTCACAGTGAGCCCTGCCCTATGTGCTCCTGGAAATTAGGAACTGTTGACATAACACATCAGAATGGCCTTTGTTCAGTCAACCTTCTTGGGATCAATAAATCCAGTTGTGAAGCCTGAATGGATCCATTGATTGGTTGAGCCTCAACATATGCTCACATCTCACCTAAGTGCAGAGGAGTGTGGGAAAGTAAGCTCTTGGCATTTTCAAGTTTTGAAGTCAAGGCAAGCTCACTTTCCCAGCAAGACTCAAAAGCTCGAGAATTTACCATACCAAGGAAGGAACTTCAGACCCCGAGTCACCTAGAAGATGCACAAGTCCTTACAAAATATATCAAAGCTCCTGACACAGCCTTCAGTAAATGGTGACTGAATATTTTCACAAATCAGTAGGAAAAAGGAAACACTCCATTCTTCAATAAATGGTGCTAAGATGATCTGTTATTTGGCAGAAAAAAAACAAATCTACCATTCACCAAAATAAATTCCAATTAGATCAAAGATTAAAAAGAGAAACCTATCTATAAAAATTGCCATATCCCCCTGAGCCCATCAGAATAGCCCCCCGACCCTCCCTGAGGGGAGGTTCATTCAAGCCAAGTGAGATTTCTAATAAAAACAGGGGAGAGAGGGGCTTACCCCACTACCTCTTAGAACCAGACCTATATGCCCCACTCTTCATTTTGCATTTGACCCCCAGTAGGAGATGCTCCTCTTTTATTTACTGAAGCTTATCCTGTGCCTAACTGACACAAGCCTTTCTTAGGCTCATTCAGATGACGTTACCAAGTGTGACCTAGTGCCTTGGATTGTGTCTTCGCTAATTCATAGGTTCCACCCAGGCAAGGGCCTTGTTTCACACATCTTTGGGCCCTACTATGCCTGGATCAGTGCTTTGAACATAGGAGACCATCAATTCATGATTGAGGAAGAAACCTGAATCACTGGTTAACCATTTTGAAATGTCTGATAATGGTTTCAGCTTTGAGCACTAAGTTAGATAGAGTAATCTCTCTGTTCCTCAATTTCTTTTCCTACAGAACAAGTACACTGACATGGCTGCTCCCCCATAACTTCACATCACATCGAATATTGAGTATTGCAGCCTCGAGGAAACAATTCATACGTGACAGCTCTTAAGTTCACAGATGGATAGCTTTCCAGAGCATGCTCTACTCTTTTTCCTCTCTTATCTATAATCCTTACTGTTCCCAATTTCCACCTGCCACTCCTATATCCAGTTCTGAAAGACTAGTCAAAAATGAGTGGGGCTGGTCAGAGATATTTCTTTTCTAGCTATATTTCTTGTGTGTTACCTGTTGGCTAATTTTTCTTCTTAATTTACTGCTTTTCTCCATCATCAGAATAAATACAGGATCTGAAATATCTGAAACATTAACTTTCCTCATGATTGAAGTGATTTTTGCTCTTCCTTTGGCTTTCTAAAACTTCTGATGCTTACTTAAGTTGAGAGATCACCTTAAGACTCTTGAATAATGCAAGTAACTATAAATATATACAATACTAATATTACTCTTGCAAAAAAAAAAGGGGGGAACTCTTATATATATTATATTTTCATTTTTAAATCTTAAGAGCAAAAACACTGTTAGCCATAATACCTTCCTAAATAACACATGAATAAGGATTTACTGTCTCTGGAAAATTCTATTCAGCTCCAGACCCGAAAAAGGCCATTTGCTGTTCTGTCTGATTCATCTCTGAGAATGAAAAGAACCAAAAGTCAGTTCCCTTTTGGACAAACTCTCTTTCATATTTTATTTGCTAATGTACAGCTAATTTCTACATTAAGAACATGCTTACAAGAAAGGTTAGGAAGTTATTCACTCCAATCCATTAGCAAATCTGGTTTTAATTGAAATTTTAAATAATTTTTGATAACTATTGTACCTTGGCTTTTGGATTTCAAATAAGATGAATCTGTTTTCTTTTTGATTTAAAATTACAATAGATTCAGCCCAGTCAAAAGATTCCAGAGTTTCTCCCAGTGAAACACCTTGGGGAATTCTTTAATTCTCACAAGGAAAATATGTGCTGACCATATATACTCATCACCAAATTTTAGATGATCAAAGAGTTGAACTATATTTGTGATTAGGTCAGGGGTCAGCAAACTTTTTCTGCAAATATTCAGACAGTAAATATTTTAAACTTTATGGTTCTCAGACTCTCAGCTCTGCCATTGTAACACAAAAGCAACTCTACACAATACATTAATGGCTGAGTGTGGCTGTGTCCCAATAAAACTTTATTTATAAACACTGAGATTGGAATTTCATATCATTTTCATGTGACATGAAATATTCTTCTTCTTTTGATTTTTTTTCAAAAAGTAAACATCATTGTTAGCTCACAGGAATTATAAAAACAAGGGTGGGCCATATTTAGACAGTGGGCCATAGTTATTGACTGCTGCTTAGGGTAAACTGAAGACAAAATTCTTGAGAAGTTTTCACCTTTATTGAAGCTCAGGTTTTGCCACATCTTGCATAATTCAAGTCCAAACTCTTTCAATTTATGCTACACTTTCATTCAAAAACGGGATGCTCTGATATTGGATGCTCTCCCATGTACACATGTAGACCATGCTCTCATTTGCTTAAAAAGAAAAACTATATACTCATATATGCCTCTATGGGTAAAGAAGATCTCGTGAAGGATGTACTGGAAATTTGTCACAGTAGTTGCCTCCACCGAGGGGAATTAGAGGACAAAGGGGACAAGAGTGAGTGGGTAACTTAATTTTCACTATATACCATTTTGTACCTTTTGGCTTTTGCACCATTTAATTGAATACATTTTTTACTTTTTTAAAATTTTTGTACAATTTTTAAAGGTTACACTCCATTTACAGTTATTAAAAATATTGGTTCTATTGCCCGTGTTGTACAGTACATCCTTGAGGCTGTCTTACACCCAATAATTTGTACCTCCCACTCCCCCACCCCTGTAGTGCCCCTCCCCACACTCTCTGGTAATCACTAGTTTGTCCCCTATATCTGTAAGTCTGCTTTTTTGTTATATTCACTAGTTTGTTATCTTTTCTAGATTTCACATATAAGTCATATTGTACAGTATTTGTCTTTCTCTGTCTGACTTGTTTCACACAGCATAATGCCCTCCAAGTCTGTGTTGCTGCAAATGGCAAAATTTTGTTCTTTTTAACGGCTGATTAGTACTCAAATGAACCTATTTTTTAAAATAATAAATTAATTTTTTTTTTAATTTTAAATGCTGAAAAGGACTAGAAGGATCCTGAAGTCAGTTCTTAATATCCTTCAAATTAAAAGGGGGCCAGAGCCAGGGTACAAATGAAAGTTCCAGCGCAAATGATTCAAATTCTCTTAAATTCATTTTCACCATCACTTTGTTCTGTGTCCCAGCTTTGCAATATCTGCTAATCTGGAGATCTGAATTTCTGTCATGCTACTATTTGCAACCTACAAATGAACTGACAGATTCAGTGATTCACAGAGCTCCTTTCATCAGCTAGAGGCCCTCTTATAAAATGTGCCTGGGAAGGACAGAAGGAAGGAAGGAAGGAGGGAGGGAAGGAAGGAAGGAAGAAAGGAAGGAAGACAAGCATGCAACAGAGACCATATGTGGGCCCCCAAAGCCTGGAATAGTTACCATCTGAGCCTCTATGGACCAATCTGCCAACCCCTGGTTTTAGAACAAACATGAGGGTAAATAATACCTTAGACGTCCAGGCTCTGAAAGAAACCAGATAGCAGACAGAGGTATCAATTGGCTATTTTTACAATAATGCTGTGTAACACATCATCCCAAATTTCCATGGCTTGAAATAGCAATATCATAGTTTAACCATCTGACAGTGGGCTGGCTCAACTGCAGCAGCTCTGTTGAACTTGGCTGCACCCACTCACCCATTGTGGTGTGGTGGGGTGAGCGAAGAGTCAAGGTTAGGCTGGGACAGTCCAGTCTACACTGCAAGTCCGCAGGTCTGGACCTCGACTGCGGTCTCTCAACTTCCTTAGACCAGGGGCCTGGCCAGGACATACTTTTCTCAGGGCAGTGAGGGAACTCGAAAGAGAGTTCTGAAATGTGCAGCAGCTCTTACGAGCCTCAACTGGGAACTCATACACTGTCACTTACTTCCCCAGCCCCTGCCATCAGTCAAAGCAAGCCACGCGGCCCCACCCAAAGCAAAGCAGCAGGGAGATAATCTACTCCCCTAGAGGAGCTGCCTAGTCTCACAGCAAAGATGTGAATAAGGGAAGGATGAGAACTGGGGCCAATAATGCAGACTGAAACTCAGTTCACTACATACTGAGCCCCAACACGTGCCAGGCACTCTTCTGGTTCCGGGGATCTATCAACAAACAAGACTATCGAAACTCTGCGGGAGCTTAGTCCTAGTGTGGTATGGAAGGGAGCTAATATTCAGTACTATAAGCTTCTTGTCCATTTTGTTTTGTTTCACTGGAGGATGAGCCTTTTGGCATGTCTGCTCCTGGGCCAGGAATCATCAAGGCGTGGCCAGCTTTGTGTCCCCCAGCCCCGGGCTCACTAATAAGGGAGGGAAGGAGGCATCTTCTCTCTTTTCTGGGAATCATTGAATCTCCGTCAATTCATCGGCAGATTGCAAGGAGTGAAATGACAGAAATTCAGATCTTCAGATTAGCAGACAAGGCAAAGCTGGGACGCAGAACAAATGACAAGTGACAGTAGAACTGGGTTTGGGAGAATTTGAATCATCTAGGCGAGAGAGCCAGCAGATGGCATTTGCCTGCTCAGTGTAGAAAATGGGTCACGGCTCCCAGGCCCGAGCCCTACACAGCCTCGGAGCCCTACACAGCCTCGGAGACCTGCAACAGGGGCAGAGCCTTCCAGCCACAGGCGGGTCACAGAAGAACTCCAGTGGATTTATGGGGCGCCGAGGTGCTGACATATGGGGGGCCTGTGCTCACGGCAGGATGGCAAACCAAGCTCAGGAGGGTGTGGTCTGTGCTCAGTGAGGTTCCTGACCTTGGTCCCCCCTGCGTAGATGGAGGGCCCCCACCACACGGCAGAGGAGCCTTCATGAGGGTGGCCAGAGGGCACAGTGCTGCTGCGACCACGGTGCCTGAAAGCAGGGGCCTGCAGAGGACCTGGATGGACTGTGCCAAGGTGGCCCTGGGTCCCCACGACAGCCTGGAACAGGGAACCAGCAGCCTTCATCCCAGCTGAGCTCTGCTTCCTGAAAAAGCCTCCCTGACCTTGTTCCTTGATCTGTGATGTCGGCATTATACCTGCCCGACTTATGTCACAGGATTGTAGTGAGCTTGGAAAAAATAGCAAGTGTAAAAAAAAAATTAACAATAAATAAGCCTGACTCAGGGAAGATGGGTAGGATTTGGTCTTGTCTTGAGCAAGGCCATGCCACTCTGTGTTTGGGGAATGCACAAGGATAAAGACATTCTCAGAACCACGCCAGAGATTGTCTCCAAGGTTGAAGTAAGACAAGATTCACTGTGAGGAAAAAGAAACTGAAAAATGGGTTTCCAAGCTCAGAGTGAACATTTCAGAGGCCCCACTTCTCCCAGGAGGGTAATAAGTGTAGGAAATAAATTACGGTTGAAGATGATTGAGGCAGAGTATGAATTAGTCCTAAAGACACCTACATACCTTTCAAATGAAAGGGAATAGAGAGATTAAGAAAGAAGTCAAGGAAGGGCAGTGAGAAAGGGGGCAAGGATGCCACAGGGCAATGTTGAAAAACAAACATGTTCTTTACCCCAAATGGTTGTGATCTCAGGTGTGGGGTTGGCACAGGCAGGTGAGTCCCCAGTCCAACTCTCTCTCCCTCTGACCTGTCAGTGGTGGTCTCAGAGATGCCTGCCGTTGGAAAGGAGTCAACAAGCATCTCCTAATGGTACCTCGGCTCCCCATGGACCATCCCCTGTCTCTATAACTTTTATTTCAAGCTCCTTTCTCTCCGGGACCTGCAGGGCACCAAGAGAGGAGGGGTGGGTATCATAGCGAGGTGGAAACAACTTTGCACATCCGTGGGGCTGGAGGCAACAACAACAACAATGAAATTTATGTGATCCATGAATGCACAGAACTGGGTAGCAAAACCAGATACATCATCTCTCTTGATAAAGCAAACTCACCAACTGCCACCCGGTAAGTATGAGGAGTATTGGTCTCCACCTGGATGCACCCTCCCCCCCTCAGAATGAAGTGTCTGGATGCCTCTGAGAATTATGCAAATACAGGCAGTATTTATACATCCGGGTGATTCATCAAGGATCAGAAGGTGTCTCCAGGCATGAATTACAAGGCCTCTAAAAGCAATGACTCTTTTATAGGGTTTTAGATTATGGTGATTTTCCATAAATCCTGCCCAAGTCACACGACAGGCCAAGAGCAATTAACATTAATTAAACAATCCCCATAAAGAGGTTGTTGTGCTGACACGCTGATAACCTGTAAATGCACTTAGCCCGCGAACATTCTCGAGGGCTTGCCTGCCATGGCACCACGAGCAATGGGCCGGCTCCTCCTGCCCCAGTGACAGCACGCACCTGAGTGTAACAGCTCAGCTGGAACACACTGGAACCCGGCCCCGGGGACCACCGTCCTTCAAGCTGAACCACCTGGGTGGGGATCCTGTTAAAATGAGATTCTGATTCAGCCGCTCTGGGGTGGAGCCTGAGAGTCTGTATTTCTAACAAGCTCTGCCTCAGACCTCGCTTGGAGAAGCGACATCTTACAGACACCCTCCAATAGTCCCGAGGTGGGGTGACCCGGGTCAAGGGCAGTAAGAGCAAGCCAAGCCATCTAGTGCACTCCTAATATGCGGCCTTTCTGACCTGCTTTGCTAACCCCCAGGGAACCACGGACAGCGAGAAATAAGCACACAGCATATCACACAGACATGGAAGTTAACCTCGAAGTCATCCCAGATGCTGAAGCCTCATCTTCTATTGAAAGAAGCAGAGATTTAAAAAAAAAACAAAAAACAAAAACAAAAACCACCCAGCCTCTGGGAAGGATGAGTTCAGGAGCATTTCCACCCTGGGGTTCTCTGTATCCCGCACCCGCCTTGCACCCAAAGATGCCGCAGTCTACCAGTATGATGTGCGGCTTCCCCAGAGATGGAAGGATCCGGAACCAGGTGAACCTCTCTGTGTTGCCGAGAATCCCTGCCGCTAGGCACAGCCTTTCTGTCTGACTTGACACCACAGGGCACGAGGGAGGAACTGGATTTAAAGGCTGGCACATGGATGACACTGAGGGTGGGGTGGGGAGGGGCACGGAGGGCAGGGCATCAGCTGGGGCGGGAGGAACGTGAGCAGTGGGGGCAGTAGGCAATCAGCAAAAGGCAGAGATTAAAACAAGTTCATACTGTACAGCAAAGGGAACTATATTCGATATCTTGTAGTAGCTTAAGGTGAAAAAGAATATGAAAACGAATACATGTATACCTCATGTATGACTGAGCATCGTGCTGTACACCAGAAATTGACACAACATTGTAAACTGACATACTTCAATTTAAACACACACACACACACACACACACACACACACAAGGTCAAGGGGGAGGGTATAGCTCAAGTGGTAGAGTGCATGCTTAGCATGCATGAAGCCCTGGGTTCAGTCCCCAGTATCTCCTCTAAAAATAAATAAACAAATCTAGTTACTTCCCCACCCCCACCCCCCCCAAAAAGAAAAAAACAAAACAGGCTGAGAAGCTTTGGCAGAAATGGACTGATCCTGGAGTGGTGACGGCCACAAGGAATCGGCCAGCAAGAAGAGGGAGCCCTGGGTCAGGGCTGAGGCAGAAAAGTCAGAGAAAATAGTACAGAAACAGGAGAGGGAAGTTGGGAGGATCCAGCCCCCCCCAATTCTGGGAGCAGATGTGAGGTTTGCAGCAGCCCTATAAAATTGTAGACCAGCCGGTCATAAAATTATATTATGATATTATAACGACATGGCTGCAGAGAGCACCAATAACCATGTGTTGCCTGTAGCCGGTTTCTGTTTTAATTCCATCACGATATGATTGAAATTTAAGTGTACACAAGGCCACAGAAAGGGGCCTGTGCACTTAAATTAACCTCGTAGCCATTTCCTGACCCCAAATAAAGCCAAGCATGAAAAAAGAAAATGCGGAAGGAAAAGGGAAACATTCCCTTGAGTGGATGAGAGCGTAACAGAAAGTCACAAGAGCTGTCAGGGGAGAGCCCACCGGGGACACCTCCTTTACACAGAGAGCTCTTGGATTCCTTAGAGACTGGAGTCATCCAACCAAGAAATTTGCCCTTGAGTCTGTGGCCTTTCCTTTCTCTTCTCTCTGACACCCTTCCTCTGTAGCATTTTCATTGCAACTCAAGCCAAGTTGGCTATTTATAGAGTAGGAACAATTTTACCACAGGGTGTGGTGTTTAATTTGAAGAGACTTCACGGGGTGAGGGGCAGATGGCTGAGCAAGCCGTGCCTCTCAGTGACCTTGACAGGGGCACCCAAGCCCACGGACTCATCCTGAATTTCACAGACCCAGAAATGTGATCTGATGACTGAATCCTGGGTTGATCAAGCTCTGCGGAAGAAAGGATAACTTGATAAGCCAAGTGCCTGCTTTGTTCATTTCTAGTGGACCTCTGGCTGGTTTGCAAAGTGAGACCAGTTCAGATGGTCCTTTCTAGAAAAATTGTTCGAGAGACTCACAACATCACTTGGATTTGGGAGATCCCAAATAGTTTTAGGGGGGACACAATTCAACCTAGAAGAGTTATGCTACAGTGTGATTCAATTAAACACGAAGCTTCAGTTCAGCATTTGCTGCTACCTGCCATGGAGGCAGGCTGTGAGGTAGGGGAAGGCCATACCCTGTCCTCAAAAATCCTACCATTTATTAGAGGCAAATATATGAGTAATTTACCTGGCTTTTCCCCTCTGGCTGCAGGAGAAAGTTCAAAATGTACTGATGCCCAGACTCTACCCCTCACCAGTGAAGTCAGAACCCCTGAGATGGGGCCAGACATAGTAGTATATTTTAATAGTTCCCCAGGGGTGCTGATTAATTTTATTTATTAACATGACTGGGCCACCAAGCACCTGGATAGTTGATCAAACATCATTCTGCTATTTCTGTATTTTTTGAATAAAACAAAAAGGCTGTTCCTCCTCTGAATAAGAGGGAATTCCTCCAGTCGGGTAGCCTTTAAGCTGAGACATTATTTTTTGTTTTTTTGTTTTTTGAACTTGAACTGAAGCATCAGCTCTTTCTGGGTCTTTAATCTGCTGACCTTCAGATTGGAACTACACCATTGGCGCCCGCTGGGTCTCCAGCTTGTTAACCGCAGATCTTGGGACTGGTCGGGCTCTATAATTGTGTGAGTGAATTTCTTACTTTATATATACATATAGCTCCTTTGGAGAACCAGGTGATTCTAACATGCAGCCAGCATCAAGAACCGCTGACCTGTAAATAGCAGACAAGGGAGTGATTAATTCTGCCCGGGGAGGAGGCGTCACAAAAGCCATCACATTTGAGCTGGGTCAGAAAACATGTAGTGTTTGCCTTGCCAAGCAGATGCGGGCAGAAGAAAGAGTATTAGCAAGGGAAGCAAGGAAGGGAGGGTGGGGGAGAGGAGGGGTTATTGGAAATGGAGCTAAAATGAAAGGGTTGGGACCTGAGTCTGACCTCCTGCAAATGCCATGGCTAAATAGTACAGAGAGTATTGGAAAGCGTCGCACGAGGGAGTGACGTGCCATTTCTGCATTGTACAAAGATGCACCTGGAAGCTGCATAGAAAAGGGGTGGAAAGACTGAAAGTCCGGGGACCAGTTAGGACATCAGTGGAAAAGCCCACTGTGCACTGAATGTGTCCCCTCTAATTCGTATGTTGAAACCCTATCCGCCAAAGGGCTTATATTAGGAGGTGGGGCCTTTGGGAGGTAATTAGGTTTAGATGAGTTCATGAGGGTGGAGCCTCTAGGATGGAACGAGTACCCATGTGAGTAGAAGAAAAGACACCAGAGCACTCTCTCCACGATGTAAGGATGCAGCAAGGAGAAAGCCATCTGTAAGCCAGGAAGGGGCCCTCACCAAGAACCAAATCAGCTGGTACCTTCATCTTGGGCTTCCTAACCTCTGAAACTATAATAAATAAATGTCTGTTGTTTAAGCCACCCAATCATTGGTATTTTGTTGTAGCAGCCCAAGCTAACTAAGAAAAAGCCCAAGCAAGAGATGGTGTGACCCTGGACTAGAGAGAAACAGAGGGGTTTTTTGGTATGTTTTAGAGTTTGAGTCAACAGGATTTTGGTAACCAGGCTTGGGAAATGAGGAGGCGGTGTCACAGATAACTTCAACTTTCCGAACTTGGCTAACTGAAGGGATAGTGCTGTTAAGACTGGGAGACAGGAGGAGAAACAGATTTTGTGGAGGATACAATGAATCCACTTAAATTTGAAGTGCCATAGGGCCTTCGCATGGAGATGTCCAGTGAGCTGATAAAAACAGACGTCCAGCCCTCAAAAAAAGGGATTGCGCTCTTTATAGATAAAATGTGAGGAATAATCAGAAAAACAGAATTGATAACAGAATTCATGGGCGTGGGTAAGATTAGCCAGGAAAACTATGGAAAGGGCTGAAAACAGAAACCTGGATATATAGCTGATTAGGGGATGAATGAGGCAGGGGAAATTATCAAAGAAGCTAAAAATTAGTAATTAGTAAAGTAAAAGAAAAACTGATGAGGATGGAGTCATGGAAGCCTTCTGAGCACAGATCCAATCAGTAGACAGAAATCACATTCGAAATAGGAGATTGAATAGAAAGAACTACAAAACAATGATGGGAGAGTAGCTATAAAGATAGAGAACTCTAAAGTTTACCCTAAAAACTGAGGGAGACTACGCAGGGTGGGATAAACTTAGAAGCAGAATTCAGAACTTATTGAAAAATATGGAGGCAAGAATGTATACTCTTCCCATGGAGGTCAAGGGGAAAAATTTAATCTTTTCCAAATAACAATCGAACCTGAAACAAAATGAATGATTGTCGAGTAACTAGAAGGAAACCAGAGAAGGAAAGAGATACCCTTGGCCAGCCCTGGATAAGTAATGAGAGATAATGCTTTAGCAAATTCATTTTAAAACAACTATGAATGTATTATGGAGAAGGGAAAATTAGCATAAATGTTAAAGATTAAAAAGAGATATCAAATAAACCTGTTTGCAGGTACATTTAGAACTAGAAAAGAGCCCAGGCATGCGTTCTTCCCCTCTGCCGTTAGGGGCGCTGTGTTGGGAGAGTCTGAGCTCGTTCCAGGCACTTTAGAAAGCAGACCTGTTTACATGACGAAGTCCTCAGAGACCTCAGCTGAGCAAACTACCCCTAGAATCTAAATTCCAACCCAGGGATTTAAAGCAACAATGGTAGTTAGGTGATTTTTTGTTTTCTTTGAGAAAAAGTAAAATCGGGGCGGAAACTTGGCATTTAGCAAGATTCATGGATCTTAATGCTTCCCAGGATTCCTTTTATTTCTTTAAAGAGAAATTATTCAGTTTCACAAAACACTTTCTTCTATTAAAAGCCTATAAAGCAAAAGAAACATTCTTTCACTGGCTGATGAGACTTCAAACCAGTGGCTGTCTGGTCTTCACATCGAGTCTTCCCAGTGACTCTTTGATCAGTAGTGACCTAGTACACTTTGTCTAAAAATAGAACAGAATCTCATTCTCTCAGGTCTTCTCATTGAAAATTGGACCCTACCTTTTCAAGGCTTTTTTCTCTACAAAGCAATTATGGTTCCTTATCTTGTCACTTCTTTAGGAGAAAGCCCAGAATGTTCACGCAGCCCCTGTGGATGGGAATCAACAGCATGACAGTGTCCTCACTGGTTTTGGTGACATGGCTCTAAGATTCTCTTTCTTTCCCCGTCTCAGGGGCTCTGAAAGGGTTGCTAGAATGAATGTTCCTCCTCACCTCCCTTGACGGTCCATTACATTGATGGACCCAAAGAATACTCTTCCTGATACACACACGTCCTGGAATTCATGCCCTGTGAGCTTCCCTTCCACTGAATCCGGGCTAGGTCTGTGACTTGCTTCCACCAAGAGAATGCAGGGGAAGAGATGCTGCTCCTGTTTCAGGGCTAAGCCCTATGAAACCTGGAAACTCTTACTTCTGCATTCTTGGGAGCCCTGAAGTGCTGTGTAAGATGTCTGGCTTCTCTGCTGGAGAGATCATTAGGAAAAGGTGAGTCCCTGAGCCCTCAAGGACAGAGAGAGAAAGAGGGGGAGAGAGAGTTCAGAGAGAGAGAGACCCAGCCATGCCAGCATCCCAGCTGAGCCAGCCCAGAGCTGCCTGGTAAGCCGAAATGTAGTCATGTGAGTGACCATTGGTGAGACCAGCAAAATAACCACCTGGTCAAGCTCAGCCCTAATGGCAGAATCATAAGCAAGGAAAGTGGTTGTTTTTGGCCACTACATTGGGGGCATGGTTTGTTACACAGGAATGGACAGTCAAAAAGCAAAAATAATTACGATTCTATAGAACAGAGGTTGGCAAAGGTTGTGTGATATGCCAAGGCTCTGAGCCTTTTCCTTACAGAGGGGATAAAAGGTAAAATCACTAATTTGCCCCAACCTATCCTTATATAAGTCCTATCTTTTTTATTCTGCATTTTTGATGCTGACCCCAGAAGGACTGCCCTTCCCTGGGACAGCCAATTCCTAGAGATAATAAAGGGCCCCACACTTTTCATATGCAAACCATCCTGTCCAGACCCCATACCTCAACCACCTCCTTTATAGGGTGTTTATATTCTGGGCCACTATTCACCCCAAGCCAGGTTCCAGACAACTAGGGACAGCCCCTGTGCCCCAGAGCTCTCTGAAATCATTCAAACTAGCTAATTCTAAGTCTACTTGCCCTGCCTTGCCTGTTCCTTCACACAGAAACCACAATAAAACTCTTGCCCAAGCTTCCCCACCCCAGATTAACCCTGGCCCTCCCCCATGTGGCCCCCATAGCATGGCACGCCCCTCCTTTTGGGATCTCTGAGTATAACAGGCCGTCTTTTCAATGGCAGTCATCACCTGATTTGTTAGCTTTGCTATGGCTAAATAATAATACAACGTATATAATACAACGATGGCTAGTGAATATAAATGAGATGACAAAGAGGGCCAGTGTGACTGTCACAGGAGACTAAGAGGGACGAGGCGGAGGGGATTGGGAAGGACACCTGATAACACTGTGCCATGAAAAATAAGAACTACTGTTTTTTAATGCTCCTCATTAATCCTCAAGATAACTCCAGAAGATGGGTTTTATTGTTCCCATTATCCAGAAGTGAAAATTAAAGCTTAGGTTAAATAATACATCACAAGTTTAGAGGCAGAACTAGGGATCCAACCCAGTTTTGCTGGAATCCAAAACCAGAACTCTTCCCTCACACGGTCCCAACAACCTTTGTTAGGCTCCCCATAGTTTTCCAAGCCTTCATACGTGTTACATAATACCTTGGTAGGTTTTCTGTGTTGAATTTTTGAATAAATCAGTTTTATCTTCTTTGATCATTCTTTTTAAAATTTTTTTAAAATTGAAGTATAGTTGATTTACAATATTGTGTTAGCTTCAGGTAGACATCAAAGTGATTTGGCTACACTTACGTGTATGTATCTTTTTTTGTTCTTTTCCATTATAGCTTATTGCAAGATATTGAATATAGTTCTCTTTGTGCTATAGAGTAAATCCTTGTTATTTAAACAACCCTTTTCTGATTATAAAAGTAAATCCTTGTTATTTAAATCATCCTTTTCTGATTATAAGAGTAATAACTCTCATTGACAATTTGAAATATAAAGAAGAAATTTTAAATCACTCATAGAAGCACTCAGATAAAACATTTTAGTATATTTGCTTCTAAAAGTAAATATAGGACATAGTTCCATACCTATATTACATACATTTTACAAAACTTAGATTAAACTCACCATCTCTTATAAACTACATTTTTAACTCAAAAATATATTGTGAGCATTTTACCATGCAATTATTTTCCCAAGATAGGAATTTTAATGGCTAATTTTTAGTTTCCTAGTTTATAAATACTATAGCCATTCATTAATCCTCCATTGTTATGTGAATTATTTCTGGTATTTTGCTATTAAAAGTGCTCTGATTAATATCCTCATATGTTCTTGTGCATAATTCTTTATGAACACCTCTAATACCTTAGGATAAATTTTAGATTTAGAACTGCTGAATCAAAGAATATGCACATTTTAAGACTTCTGGTACTTTAAAAAAAATTTTATTGACATATAGTTGATGTACAATATTACATAAATTACAGGTGTACAACATAATGATTCACAATTTTTAACTATCCATTAATAGTTACTACAAAATACTGGCTATATTCCCTGCATTATACAGTACATCCTTGCAGCTTATTTTATACATAATAGTTTGTACCTCTTAATCCCCTATCCCTATCTTCCCCCCCCCCCCGCCACTTCCCTCTCCCCACTGGTAACCACTAATTTGTTCTCTGTGTCTGTGACTTTTGATACTTACTGTCAATTTTCCCTCCACTCACCACAGAGCCCTTTGCTTTTAACATAAAATGACTTACCCATAGGAAGTATCCCGTGTGTGTGTGCGTGACTAACCACACCCAGGGTCCTTTCCATGCTAAGTGCAAGCCGAGTTTCACCTTAATTACACCTATAGTTGGTAAATAGAGGGGGTCCTTAGACAAAATTTTTATTCCAAAAGAGCAGCTCTGTTTATCAGAGGCACTTCCCAGTCCAGCAGTGGAGTTGTTGCCAAAAAACTAGCCTCTTTGCCCCGATAGCCAAATTAAGACTCGGAGGCAGAGTTTTGGGAGAATTAGAAAAGAACAGCTTTATTGCCTTGCCAGGGAAAGGGAGTCACAGCAGGCTGATGCCTCAGAGACCGTGAATCTGTCTTGGGGTTGGGGTCCTGAGGCTTTATAGAAAAACCTGATGGAACAGAAAGGCAACAACAGTCGGGGTGTTTTCTGGGGTGCTGTATTTCTCTTAATCTTGATGAATCCAAGAAACGTCATGCCATTATGGAGAAACTCAGGAGGGTCTGTTCATTCTTCTGAGGCTGTCAGCCTGTGACCACTTCCCAGAATCCAGCTTCTGGATTAAAGGACAAGCTATTCTGGGTAGAGAATGTTTAGGGAGTGGAGAGTGTAATAGGAAGGTTGGGGGCTGTTGAGCACAAAAGCAGTTGAACGAGTGAAGCAGAGGTGGGGGGTTGTCAGAGAACAGGGAAAAACAAGTTGTAATAGTTTTAAATCAGAATGAATCAGCAGATCCTGTGGTGGCTCACAGTGAAAAAAAATGAATATATGTGTGTTCATGTATACCTGAAAAATTGTGCTCTACACTGGAATCTGACACAACATTGTAAAATGACGGTAACTCAATAAAAAATTTTTTTTTAAAAAAGAATGAATCAGCAAATAGCTTTAGCATCAGGGAGGCCACTTTGTTAGTTTCCTGCCCTTTCAGAGTCACTCCTGTTTCTCAGCCACATGGAACTGTGACACAGGACTACCTATATTATTTAAATGACAGGTTTCTGTGCGTCCCTCAAATGTATTCAAATGTATTGTGAGAAACCCACTTACAGTAAGGCCAGGAGAGAGAAGGCCAGCAAGCAGTGCAGTGCGAAGGACTTCAATAAAGGAAAGGTGGTTAAAAGACGTGGCATTTATCTGATTCTAAGAACTGGGGCGATGCAGAGTCCCGGAATGCAAATAGGAGGCTGCATTGCAAACCTGCACGGCTGGGCGAAGGATTGCACTGCTTACCAGGTGTAATTAAAGTGTCCCCCAAACAGATTCATGTTCCCAAATGCCACCCCCCCTCCCAGCAGCCTTTGGTTGTGTGCCCTAGATTCTAAGTAGTAACACCTTTGGCTGCAAGCTGAAAGGTCCCTGTTAAGATGCAAATAGATGAGCTGGAAGGACTAACACCTTAAACCATTAGCAACGTTAACAATTTAGCTCAGATGAGCTTAGCAAGTAGCTGGAGTCACCTAAGAAAGGCCCCAAGTCAACGAGACCAGAGGATGCGGTGTTACACAGAGGCCAGAGTCAGGGTAGAGCAGGTAGCAAAGAAATGTTCTGGGTGATCTGGGGACAGAGGATGGCTCTGGTGGCAAAAGGGACAACAAAGGATGTTTTTGAGGACTCCGCGGAGGGAGGCTTCAGGGGAGGTGCTGGATGGGGTTCCATCAGTTCACCGGACTTGCTGGATTGTTGAACTAAAACCTAGAGTCCTTTTCCCTGCTGGTCTCTTAACCACACTGGTTCAGAGCAGAGAACACAGCTATGGCTTCCATTCGCTGCTACCAGCAGAACTTCTAGCGAACACATGACTCCAGGTGGCCACACCTCTTACCTCTTTCTCCCCCAGGTGTCAAAGCCCCACCACATCCATTAACAAGGCAATGGTTCTATCAACAGCAACCCTGAGGAGATTTCTCTGTGCTGAAATAAGGCGCTAAATATAATAGCCTCTTCACAGTTACCTTCTCATCAGTATTATGCTGGCTTTTTCTTCCTGCCTGTCCCTGGATGATGGTAATTTTTTTCTGTCACGGTTTTCATCGGAGTTGAAGCCTCCCAGTCACTGACAGCTCAGGAGAGCCGAAACTGCTCGCAGATTGACTTCACACAGTCACAAAATCATAACACAAGGAGAAGTTCTCACCAGCCTTCTCTCGCCAGTTAAAAACAAAGCAAATTTCTAAACAGCAGTCTCCTTTTCCAGGCTTCACACGGCAAGGAGGGAGGCAGAGGGCACCCACTTCTCCCTCCTCCTCCCCTCCAAGTTCAAACCAGGAAACAATGATCCTGGCAAAGGCGGTCCTAGAAACAGATATTGCAATTTCACTAATGGTATCTACAGGAAGCTAGAAATCATTCCTTGGACACGCCGTGATACTTACACAGCATCGGGCTGTGCTGAGTTCTCCTGACAGTGCAGTGTCTCCTCCCAGTTGTTGTCCATGATCTGAATGATCAGTGTGGAGCGGAGTGAACTGGTGGTGGCAGCCATCCTCTCCAGAGGTGGTGAGATGGAGACCTTGCCTTCTTGTCATCCCATGTAACAGGAGTTCCCTCCTGATCAGGACACCAGCTGCAAGGCATCTGGCATGAGGCATGTGTTAGGCAGAGATCACTAAATCTTTTTCCTGTCACCAACCTTAGAGAAACCCTAGAGATCGCTCCATTTTTGCCTTCAGGGTCCCTCTACTTCCTCCATGTGCAACCTTGTTCCCCTTTTTGGTACCATCATTCTTGGAACCCCATGACCAGCATCTAACTTAGGTTTGTCCTTTACATCTAACCGAACCCTCATTTGCCTGAGACCTGGTTCTCAGATAACTATCACCGGAGAGATGATCTGAATACATCAGACAGGGTGGGTGAGGTGATGCTGTGATAATAAACAACCCTCAAATTGTAGTGGCCAAAACAGAGTAATTCAGTCTTGTTGACCGTCCATCACAGGTTGCCAGAGGGCTCTGCTCCTCCCACCTTCAGTGATCTAGGCCAACATCCCAAAAGGGAATGAAGGCTCTGGAGTCTTTTCCTGGCAATTACATGCACTGGCTCATAAATTATAAATATTACTTCCATCCTCAAGTCATTGGCCAGAATTAATCCCATTGCCCCATCCAACCAAAAAGAGGCCAGGAAGTACAATCCTCTTTTGTGTATCAGGAGAATAGAAATATTTGGTGCATTGCATAAACGACTTGCATGCCAATTAATTAACGTACACTAAGAAGAAAAACAAAGATTCACAGATAATGAGTTACCCCTCCCAGTGGTAGTCATTAGTACAATGACTGTTAGGATGGTCAGTTCTCCAGTGCTTGGCAGGTGCGACCAGAGCATGGAAATGGGGGAAACCTCTCCCCAATTCAGACCTTATGTTTGCTTGATTTGCTCACAGTTCTCGAAATGGTTTGCCAGAGTGAATCAAAAATTATATACATACATACAGACGATGAAAAGGGTGTGGTGGAAACGTTTATCAAAAAAATGCTAAACAATTTAAATTTATTTGAGGAGATCGGGGTAGAAAGAACTGGAAGCCAAGATGGGAATCTGAAAGGGACTGTGGGATGATGAAAATGGAGCTGGACAATGATAATTCTTGCTGCTGGCGGTTCACTTTCTGGAAGCAAGAAAACAAAAACGCCAGTATGAACATCATAACATCAGTCTACCATGAAGCAATTAAGGCTTGGAGCAGAGTTGGAAAGAAGGAGACATCTGGTCTCAGAATCTGAGACTCTGGTGGAGGAATTATCGACACAATGAGGTGGTGGTGTGGGAGATGCAGACGCTTCTTGTTCTCGGCTCCAGGAGAATGGCTGGGCATCTGCGGGCAGTCCTGGCAAGGGCAGCGAGAAGTTGAGTTTCAGAAAACAGAAGGGCAGCAAAATAAGGTTCCTGTGTGTGAGCAAATGCTATACAAGTGCCCAGGGCAAAAACCAGCCAAGGCAGAAGCAAACCCCAAATATGACCCACGGTGTTGTGTCGAGGTGTCATCATCAGAGCCGGAGCAGGAGAGGGCAGGAGTCACAAAAATCTCTGTGCACATTGGCAGCGACTCTAGGGCAGTGGGCCCATGAGTGACACCACATCCAACCTCGCAGCCAGTCCTGTGGCTTCTTCATTCAGCACCCAAACAAAGGTAGACTCTGTCTTATCACCTCCGCCGGCCACCTTCCTCCAAACCACTCTCATTTCATGCCTGGGTTTTTGTAGCAGCCCCACAGCTGCTCTCCTATTAAATTCTTGCCTCCTGATTGTTTTCTGTGAAGCAGCCAGAATAATCCCCTTGAATAATCATTTCTCTGCTCAAAACTCAACATATTCCCAGTCCACTCAGAGGATCCCAAGACCTTCCCTTGCCCTCGAAAGCCATGTAGGATGCGGTCCTCTGAATCTTACGGGATATCATCTCCCTTCCTCACCCACTCAGCTTTAGTTACTCTCACTGCACTTCTCCCTCTGCCAAGCCACCTGCCTCAGGGCCTTTGCACAGAATTGCCTCGCCACCTAGGAGGCTCTTCCTCCAAGATCTGCATCAGGTCTTGCTCCCAGGCCTCATTTGGGTCTCTGCTCAAACACTATCCTATCAGCAAGGTCTTTCTTATTCATTCTATTTAAAAGAGCAACCCTGCTCTCAGCCCTGAAGGCCCTATTCCCCTCTCAACTGTCTTTCCCTAACCAATTTAGTATGAAATGACTTGTCACATGTAACGTATTTTATATTCTACTTGTTTGTAGTATAAGTAAGCTCCAAGAGGGAAGGAGGGTTTCTTGCCTGGTTTGTTTACTGCTGTAACCCCAGCACCTAGAGCATGCCCCGCCACACAGTATGAGCTCCATACAGACGTTAACTGAATAGACTGAAATTTACCCCAATCTCATCACCACTCAGATTTAATGTCAAAGAGATATTCAACAGGCAGGCATTTCCTTTTCTTGAAATGCCCTACGAGGATTCAGAGCTTCCGCCTCCTCCTACCTGTTATCAGCTGCCACGGATACAGGTTTCTTAAAGGGGTCAAGGATGGGACAGATGCTTTACATTAGCTTTTATGTCCTCCATAAAATTAACAACAAGCAAACCCCGAGGAATGGAGCTATAATTCTGTCTGGCAATTCTGAACCGACACCGAGTGTACGAGCTTGGCTCTCAAGGCGAAAAGCTGTTTCCAGAGCCCTCAGTGGAATTATACCTCTGTAATTCATTTACTGTTATTCATTTTATATATGTTTACAGAAGGAGCTCCCCAAAAATCACACAGCCAGCAAAACCAAAGCAAAGAAGAAAAGAAAACCTAGTGGTTTTCATGTTTAAATTACAATCATTCTGTGAGACATTATTTTGCCGCCCAACAGCACTTTGAGACAAAATACACTTAATGGCCAGGTAAACATAATACAATAGCTTTTTTTAAAAAATGAGTATTACCTTGCTCTGTCTTTGGGGATGTTATTTTCAATAGCAATATCAATTCACAAAGAAAAGTCAAAAGAATAATTACGGCTTTTTAGCCAATAGGACTGATCTATGTGAACAAGATCAGCAAAAGTATTGGGTAAAATCCTTGAAAGGCCTCTGAAGTTATTACTCAACTGCACGACCAAACTCAATCCAATAAGCCTTCATCACTGATGTCCAAGTTTCTGATGAAACAAACCTCATGCGAAATAAATAAGTATACAGATGGACTTAGAGAGATCTGGAATCAAATATGCCTTTTATATTTTTTAATTTTATTTAGTTTTCAAACCATTTAGGGTAATCAAAAGTGGTTTGTTTGAAAGAAACATTGGGGGGGGAAATGTCATTTTCCATGCAACAGACACAACCTAGAAAAAGCTAAGACAGATACACTTTCTTCAGCCAACGAGCTGCAATTTCACTTTAACAGAGGACCTAGCAGGTTCCCACAGTGTTGATTTCTACCCACAGGGCATTCGTCTGTCACTTACGACCCATTTTATAGATCTGCTGCCCAGCAGCCTCCAGATGGTGTGTATAACATTTTACAAACGTGTCTCTTCTTCCAATCAGACATGACCTTTCAAATATATAAAACTGTACACAAGGAAACTGCCCACAAGACTTCTAGAAAAAGGCAGCAAATTCAATTCACAAATGCTTTGGAGCACCTACTATGTGTGAAATATCATTCCAGGTACTGAGGATGCAGTCATGAACAAGTGGATTTTAAACCCCTGCCTCAATGAGGCTTCTATTCTAGGGGAGAGGGAGGCACAGACAGTAAACAAAATAAATAAGTTATAGATTTTGAAGGTGATAATTATTAAGTGCTCTCAAGAAAAATCAAGTGGGAAAGTGCCAGGGAGGGAAGGGTGGGGTGCACTTCTAAATAGAATTGGCTTCACTGAGAAGGAAACATTTAAGCCAAGACTTGATGGATTTGCCAGTATCCAGGAGAAGAGCCTTCCAACCACAGAAAACTGCAAGTGCAAAGATCCTGAGGTGGAAACATGCCTGGCGTGTGACTGGGACAGCGTGAGTGAGGGGAGACCAGTGGATAAGGTCAGGGAAGTACTGTGGGCCACATTCTGTAGTGACTCTGGCTTGTCCCCCAGGGAGGAGAACCATGGAGCAGGGTAGTGACACATGATCAATGTCTTCAAAGCATCATTCTGGCTACTTTGTAGAGAATAGCTGTTGGTGGGTAGGGGATGGAAGTGGGGGAAAAATCAGAAGCAGGGAGACCAGTTAGAAAGCGGTGGCATTGATGTAAATAAGAGAGAATGGCCACTATCTTTGGACCAAGGTAGCAGCCATGTGGATGGTATGACGTGGTTGGATTCTGAATATATTTTAAAGCTATATAAAATAGGATAGAAACAATAGAATTGAGCCACTCTTAAAGATTCATATGGCCGCTTTAAGTATCTGTGATCCTCTTCCAACCAGGTCCAGGACAGCAGTATTTACATCACCCTTCATCCATCAAACACTTGCTGGCATTCACGACATTTTTGAAGGATAGTTAAGAAGTCTGGATTATTTTGGAAGATTAAGAACCACATTAGAATTCAGAGATTCCCGAGTCAACACAAGAAATCACATCACTATATGGACACATTGGAGGGGGTCAGGCTGACCCCTCCCGGTGCTGGGAGCTGTGACCAACAGAGCCACAGGGTACCACTTCTATGCTCAACAATTGCCAGTCCGAGTGGAGAGGCATACGAAGTTACTTCCTCCTTGCTTCCTCTGCTCTTCTTCTTCTCTGTTTGTCTCCTCCCTCTCTGCCTGTGTCACGGCTCCCCAGGGCCCTCGAGGCACCAAGATCCAAAGAGATACTGAGCCACACTCCTGACAAGCATGAACTCCACAGAGACCACTCCTGTTCACTTCTGTGTTCTTGTCTTTTGTCTGATGCCCACTTTTGTACAGCTTCCTGCTCAGGAGTGGGGTGGCCCTATCTCTGACTTTCTTCTATTTCTTCCATTCCTAGTTAAGAAGATAAAGCCCCAAACTGAATAGGACCCAGCCCTATAAACTCCAAGATCAACCAAAGATTAATGGCGATGTGACCTTCCATGAGGTCTTTAAATTAGATGCTCACTGATCTGCTCCGACCAAGAAGAAGGGAGAGGAAAGCATTCTTTCTAAACAGCTGTATTCCATCTTTCAGGTTACTCGGCCCTTCCATTAAATGATCTCTCCCAGTGCTGGAGACCCACGGGAGGTCACTTGTCTTGGTCCCTGATGCCTTTGAAAATATAGCTCAAGTCTAGTACTGGAGATCACGTGGGCCAAGGAAACCAGAGTTTTACTGTCTACTTAGTTTGTAAACCATGTCTTTTCAGCATATGCTGTGGCAGATGGTAGGTGATACCACGTGTGTTTATCTGATAGGATCCTTGCTAACGTCTGCACGTCCCACCTGCATACTCCAGAGGCCAGGACATTCTAGTCCCTGTGCTAAGAAATCCATCAAAACCAAGAAGACGTTGTGCAATGGTCAGTAACGGTAATAGGTCTGGGCTAATGAAAATGCAGAGTTTCTCCAGGCAGAGTGGAAAAAAACCCAGCTGAACCCAGTATCGGCGGCTTTCCAGCGAGGCTGTCACTGTGATCTGTGATGCGCTATCAAGATGAAATTGGAACCAAGTGTACTTTATTCAGGACATCTATGAGATAAAAAATATAATGCTCCTTTTCTATCTTTGTGACATTGTTCGCAAAGATGTGATTTGGCTGTTAAAACCACTTGCGCTCTATCTCAAGGCTAAGGCTGACAATTCGGATAAAATCCTCTCTCCCTCCCCTTGGTTTGTTATCTGAACTGCAGTTAGCTGTCATGGCCGCTCCACACACTGGGGCTTTGGGGAGGGGGCGGGACACTTGACTGACCTGTTACAGCTTCCCATCTGACTCTGCTTCCGATCTCATTAATTTCCTGGGGTTCTGGGAACTGTTATTAATTTTTTTCTTTTTTAATGCCCTCAAAACAAAGTGCAGTGTTAAAAGACAAAAATAATGTTTACTTTTTAATAATTTCATTGTATGCCCTTTATAGAAAGTTTATACATATTAGTACAAAAAAAGAAAATAAGATGCTACAGTTTTAGATTAGCATGGTGAATATTTCAATGCATTTCCCTCCAATCTTTTGTGTGTGTGTGTGTGTGTGTGTGTGTGTGTGTGTGTTGTTGTTGACTTGTTTTTGTTCAAAAAGGGGGGATCTGAATGGACGATTTTATGAACTCCTTATTCCAACAACCTTTCATTTCCAACAGATGTGGGCACGCTATTTTTGCCATCATAATTAATCTGCAAGGAACCCCATTTCAGACAAGTGTCTCTCTGAAGTCTCGTAAATCACTTTAGAAGACCATCAAGAGGAACACTGGGAAATTCTCTCTACAGAGATGCAGGGTTGCAAACACAGAATCTTATCTAAAACACTCAAGCTTACTGGCCCTTCTGATTCTAGGCTTGAGCAAGCACTGGATTCTTGTTTGCTTAGCCTCAGAACCTCCAGTCGGCCTGGTACATGGGGCCATCCCATCCTGCAAAGGGTTCCCCCAGGATGTCCTACTTACCACCCCTTCCCCTCCAAGTGTGCCTCTGGCTTTCTGCAAATAAGTCACTCTTACAAGTAAGCCCAAAGGGATTAGTTCTCTATAAGAATGCAACTTTCAGATAAATATTTTCGTACATTTTCACTGGAGATACCAGGTTATTGAGTTGGTATTGAAAATCCATTAAATGCCCGTGGTGCTAAGCAGGAGAAACAGGCACAATTTAAACCTGAGAAAAGGAACACTAAGAAGTCACTCACTGGGATCTAGTGTTGACTAGCAGCTATCTGGAGCCCCAATATGTGACACTGTCTAGTGACAATGACACACTCCCATTAAGGAACTTCAGGGAAACTGTAGTGGTTTGAAGAGGGACAGTGTGACCTCCTTGAAAATACTTCACTTTTGGAACAAGAAAATGGTGTGCAGCACACTCACTTGTCTTTTGTCCTCGGAACTGACGTTGCATCAAATTGGAGCCAACTGGAATTTGGCCAAGATTTCCATCTGGGAGGCAGAGCAGTTAGGACCAGCCAGGGGCTGCCATGGGGGCTGCAGATGCCCGAGACCAATGTTCACGTTGAAACTTCAGGCAGAGAATTGCTTGCTTATTTTCTTTTTCCCATAGCTGGTGTAGACACCCATTTTCAAATGCATACAGAATTTTTAACATTTGGAGAGGTGGACGTGGAGGAAATGAAGACACAACCACTGGTTCTTGAGAGCTAAAAATCTCAGTGAATGATGATGCAGATCTGACATCTCACCTTCAGCAGCAGGGGATGAAGAAAATCTGTTGTATTAAACTGTTATTAAGTTCTCCTTTCCTGGGTTGTAGAAAGTGAGGAAAAGGGACAGATACTCAAATTTCACTGCAATATTAAAAAAAAAAAAAATCTGGCTTAAGATGTGGCTCATTGCTGGATACTGGAAAACATTGCATTAAGTTCTTTAATAGTCATTATGTAAGGGCAATCTCGAGTCTGCAATGGATTCTCCATCTCTGCCCCTGATGACTTCTCCCTATTTCTTTCATCATTTTTTGATGTGGTTTTTTTGTTGTTGTTGTTTGTGTGTGTGTGTGTGGGGGGGTGATCATTAGGTTTTTATATATTTATTTATTTTTTAATGGAAGTACTGGGAATTGAACCCAGGACCTCGTGCATGCTAAGCATGCATTCTACCACTGAGCTATACCCTCACCCTTCTTTCATCATTTTAAGTAACTATTTCATCTATTTATAAGTAACTACTGCCATCAAATAGGCAAATTCCAGGCTTCTAAGCAATGAGTTCATCTTTCACACTGGGACACACAACCTGAAGTAAACTCATTGATTGTACAGTTAAAAATCCACAGACACCCGTGGCAATCTCACAGCCAACTGATTACACTTTGTTATGTTAAGTTTATGCTAAAATTAACTGAAGATCCAAGTAAAAACTGCCAGTATGAATCAGAGGGAGGAGAAAAGCTAGAAACATTGCTTTCAACTATAAAAAACATTGGGTTCAAGACCTGGCACAAAGATGAGAGAAAATAAAACAAAATTTCATTTTTACAGAGCAGGTCAGGGTCAAGGGCACTTCCATTAAAAATAATATTCTATAAATATGGAAATCAGCCCATTGTTCTCGGGAAATGTTGTGACACCTAGGAAGAAACTTGCAGGTGTCGGCATTTTCACTGGGTAACAAATGCTGACCACCAAGGAAATACATCAACAAATGCCTAACCTACAAAAGAAGAAAAGGGAGCTTGAGAAGAAAAAGACGTCTCTAGAGAAAATCTGAGTGGTTCTTGTAAACTGAGGAAGGGGGAGGTAACTGGGAAACTTGAGTGGCACAATAAATCTCAGATCTGATGGTGTGAGGAGAAAAGAGGCTGAGAACAGGAAAACTACATGAAATGAACAAGCTCAGGGAACAGAAATCCCAACTAATGCATGTAATGGAGGGTGTTTAAAGGTCGATTCACTGAAGGGAAATTTCCTGAGACACTAATACGGATGCCTCGGCCATCGCCTTGAGTGGAAGGCAGATTTTACACTACAGATTGGAAGTCATTTTCATTTAATAAAGCCTACATCTCTGGAAAATTGGGTTCCACGAAATGAGATTTTTTTTTTTTTTTTGTTACATTAAGTTTTACTATTAACTTTCCAGTAGTTTTAGAGGGGTAATTTATTTGAAACATTCGAAAGTATAAAACGCTTCTAAGATAAAAATGAGTCCAAAGTTTGAAAATTAATTGAACAAATCAATTTTCTAAGTAGCCAAACTACACTGATTTTTCAGAAAAAATAAATTGTATAGCAATTAATAAATTTGAAATTAAATGCAGTCAATTTTCAATGATCAATGCTGATGGGAAAAGGCAGGAATGTGAAACAGGATTTACAGAGAACTCCAAAATCTCATTTCCATTTCAATCTTTTCCCCCATTTCCATTACAATCTTTTCATTGAATAATTCGAGTTTTAAAAAGCCTCTCTGTTTTCTTTCTGGTCATTAAGTAAGCATTTATGAAGGGCCTCCTATATGCTAGGCCCTTGCCAGGGGAGCCAAGGGGCTGACCAGGACCCTAACAACAGAGTTGGTTTCAGTTGCTTCTTTTTATCACCTTAGCAAAATGCAGAGCATAAATCAGAATTAATAAAAAGAAAAAATTCCCTTAGTTATGTATGGATATCTTTATCACAATTTTTCTCTAAAATAGTTTTTCACTACCTCTCATTCTTAATCCTGATCTATGTATGAACAAGAAAATAGCAGCTGGGGAAAAATGGAGAAGGAATAGAAACCAGGCAAAAACCAAGAACAAAGTATATAGAAAATTAAGATACAGATGGGAAAGCAGAGCATAATTCAGGTACAAACAATACTGAAGTTAACCCCAATATTTCCTAGCAGATGAAGAGCTATAAAAATGGATTTATAAATGGGAATGTCATGACTGACAAGTCAAAGGCTTACGTGGCAAGGATGTAGGAGTGAGACAGAAAAGATGTCCATCCCAACAAGTGGAGAAGGATGACAGGCAGCTGGAGAAATGAGGAAGCAGGAGCCTTTGAGCCACAGTCATTACAGAGGTGCTGGGTCAGGAAGTCTAGGACCCAAGGAGCAGGTCAGGGCCAATCATGAGGAGCTCCTTCTACAAACCGTTTTCTAATCTACTCTCTCCACAAATATTGGAGGCCACCTATAATGAGCCAGGCACCCACAGAGCTTATCCAACTGAATGGTGTGCAGTAGTGTCTTTTTAACCAGTAAATAAAAGAAGAAAATAATGAACAATCAAGCTGACGGTTCAGAAAATCCACACGTCCTTTAGCTCCTGCAGCCCCCCTGCTAGGTACTTTCTTATCCTTAGCTCCTGTTGGGCTCTTTCTCACCTACCCATCAATAAGGACTCAAATCCCAGTCGCCATGATGTCAAACTCTCAAGGGCCACAAGTGAACATAAGTGAATCTGGTCTGTTAATTTGGAGAGATCAGAATAAAAGCAGGCTGTAGAATTCCAAGGAATGATCTTATTCTTAATTCTATCACTCATGGGCAAAATGGAAATATAAGTGTTATGTTGCCAAAAACCATAGAGAGAGCAGATATCATTAGATAGTTCTAGCATCTCATAGAGAGAAGTGCTCTGAACTTGAGCCCTCACACACAGCCCCAAGGCTTCCGGCTGTAACAAGACATGCGCTGTGCATGTGGCGATCTTGGCATCAGTTCTCACTCAGGTGTCCATGACACTGGGTGGGATGACATTGCAGGTCCCAACACAGCGGTCCCCAGCTGTCTAATGGTGCAGAACAGGCTCACACTAAAGTCAAATATGTGACGCCAAGGTTTGGGAAGAGACGTGTACCGGTGGCTGAGGAATGTCACCCAAACACATGCCAATACCAATGTTAGAGAAGGCAAGTAGCTAGATATGAGTAGAGAAAGGGGGACATGGGCCAAATGGCAGAAAACCATGCATCTTGTGAACAATGGGGGTCCTTGGACAGACCAAGAAAAACAGAATCTTCCGGAATGATAAAGGACCATACCTTCTGGATTGATAAGTGCCCTGGAGGCAGAAGGGTGGGACAGGACAGGAATCCCCACCATCCTGATATAACCTTTCAATCATTATGACCTCCATCCAAATGTAACCTTTTGTTCATTATGACCTCATCCAACTTCCCGATTGTAAAGACAAAAAAAATCCCTCCTCCCCACCTGGGAAGGTGGAGCTGGGATGAAGACCAGGAGAGATGACCCCAAACCCCTCCCCACCAATGAATGCTGCCCGTTCATTTTTACACCCTTATAACGAGCTTGTCAAGGAAACTCGGGGCAGCGACCCGCCTGGGTCTGCAGGCTCTTTCCTTGAGAGCATTCTATCTATCCCTAATAAATCCTTGCTTTGTTTTCTTGACCTCTGTGTCTTGTTTCTGAATTCTTTCTGTGACAAGACAAGAACCTCTCGTCCACAACACCAACACCCAGAATAGAAGTATCATGGACCCAACTTAAGTTCAGAAATACAAAAGGAATTCTCCCAGAATTCAGCGCCTGATCAGTGCTGTCCCAGAAACCATAGCTTAAGCAATAACAAACTCTTACATCCTGACATGTATATGTGTGTATATACAAATATAAATATATATATATATTTTTAAGCTCTCAAAGTGATTCCAGTGAGCAGCCACAGCATCACAGAAAACTGGTTTTTCCTCCTCCCTCCTCCAGTCTCCTTCATGAAAATGACAGGTTCTTGAAACATTTAAAAAAAACAAATAAAATCACCAGATAAGGGTTGGTAAGCGGGTCACAAGCTTTGGCCAAGGGTCCTGAGGAACACGCTTGTCCATCTGAAACAAATGGGGGAAATCGTAGAGTAAAGTTAAGTGACTAACTGGTCAAGGCTGTGGTGAAATGTGGTCCATGCCTTAATGAAGACCACAGCACAATCTCCTGGGTCACTTCCCCTAAGTTATTTTCCTCTGTAGAGGAGAAAACCCTTTTTTAAAAAAATTCATCTAAGGTTCATTGACTAGACTGCAAATTAGACTGACAAAAAAAAAAAAAAACCAGACTAACAAGGGAAAAACAAACAGAAGCTTATTCACGTGGGCATTACATATACACAAAAGAGTACTCAGCAATAAGTAACTCAAAGGGATGGCTAGAACGTGCGCTTAGACAGCATCTTAGTGAAAGAACAATAAATTTTGTAGCGAAGTGACAAGACGAAGTAAAAGGTCTGTAGGCGTTTAGAGGAAGCAGACTGTGGGAAGGTAAATATATGGCGGAAACTAATGGAAGAGAAGGGCTGTCCTGGCGAGGTTTGCCCTGTATATTTCTCTGGCGCTGCCACCTCTGAATTGCTAAGAGTCTATAGAGTTGTCTCCGGTGATTAACAGTCCTCTTCCCCTTCCCTGGTAGAGAGCGGGAGGACTGAGAGTTTTTCTTGTCTGCTTTTTAATTTTTTTTCCCCAAAATGCCTTTCGCTCAAAATAATCCTTATACCAGAGTGGCATATTTTGGAGCAGCATACTCTGAATTCCTACATCCCCTCAAGGCTGTTTGATGGGCTGGAAAGCCCTCCGTGCTCTCCTCACCGACTTCACTTTCTCTGTGTCATGCCCCGGTTGACGTCTTCTTTGGCATTTCTCACTGAGTAACTTGTAATTACTTAGTATATTAGAAGTGATATTTTGAAAGTTGTTTAATTAGCTTTTCCTGTTTGCTTTTGTACTAGCAGGCCCACGGTGTCCATCTGCCACGGGGGAGATTAGAATTTGCCCAAGAAGTAACAAAGAGAAAGGAGAAAGCTGGTAGTCACTTGTAACCTGCAAAATAGGATTAGGCAGCCAAACAATAGCTTTACCAGCCAGGCATTTGGATGGAGAGGATTTTCCAAAGTCCTCTAATAGCCACTTTAGGAAGGGCCAGCCATAGGGCTCCGCTGTTGTGGTGAGAAGCTATCCCTTTCTCCCTAAGACTGGTGAGGCTTGTTGTTAGGTAAGAGGAGGATGTCAGGCAGGGGAAGTTAAAGAACAGAAACAACAGAAGCCTGGGGAAGATGGGAGAGGGGAGGAAGAAGAGAGACAGAGAGAGGGGCTGTAGAGCAGCTCTGAACCAGACAAGGGCGGCCGCTGCGGGGGATGAGTATGTGAACGCAGCACCAAGGACAAGAGTGGGCTTCGGCTCCCACCTTCTGTTCAGGGCTCTGGAAGACACCACCCGACTTAGAACTTGGCTCCTGCGCATGGGCCCTGCGATGCCGTCGGGCAGAGAAGTCTCTGAGAGGCTCTCAGTTCCCACCAAATAGAAATTCTGAGTCAAGAGCAAAGAAACCTGACATTTTGGTTAGCCGCTGCAGCCTTGCTGTGGAAACACGCACCATCTCTGTAAGGTTTGTTGAAATAGTGAAACTAGTTTTACAAAGTGAAGCTGTAGTGTCTGTAGGCACTCCGGTCAATATGCTGCAGAACAGAGAATTCTAGACACCCAGGCAAGAGGCGGGGCTCTTTTCTATCAAGTACCAACATTTCTCCACCTCCCAACCCCGTAATTGTGAAGACACATTTGCTTATTCATTCATTAAACATCCTTTATTGAGGACTGTGGTGTACCAGGTGCTGGGACATATACAGCAGACGCAGAAGTGTCCTCTAGGGGCTCACAGTGCAGTAGGAAAAGGTGACAGCACAAAGGTTGTAACTCTGCTGTGAGTTGAACTGTGTCCCCCCAGAATATGTTGAAGTCCTAACCACTGGCACCTCAGAATGGGACCTTGTTTGGAAACAAGGTCATCGCAGATGTAATCAGGTGAAGGGGAGCAGAGCACACCACCACGTGTAAACGTGACTGTGGGCGCTCAGGACAGGCCATCTTGAAAGATGCCACGTTGGCATATTGAATCGGAGGCAACTGAGAACAGCAAATGTGAGGAGAGGCTTTCTCTGATCTTCCCTGAACTGGCTAAAGACAGATCCTTCAAGAGGAACTCAATTATCATAAATCCCCTCCTTGGGCGTTCCATGAATCAGGGAAGGTTGACTCATCACAGGAGAAGACACTGGAATTGGACACCACATCCAGACGAACTCAGTCACGATCTATCACATCATCTATCTATTCTTCCAAGGGCTCATTCATCCTTCCCAAGAATCATTTCCTCTCCCCTAAGAGGCCTACATCCCCCTTCCCCTTTCCCCATTAAGAAGGTATTTAAGCCCAAATTCTAAGCCATCTCAGGGAGTTACTCATTTTCCCCTGAGTGTCTCCCATTTATACACGAGGTATACATGTTAATAAACATCTTTGTTTTTCTCCTTTTCACCTGTCTTCTATTACAGGGGTCTCAGATAAGAACTCAGAAGGGTAGAGGGAAAAGTATTTCTCCTCCACTGCACAAGTCAAGATGAGGTCATACAAGAGTAGGGTGGGCCCTAATCCGATAGGACTAGTGTCCTTATAAGAAGTTAAGAGACACAGACACATATAGGGGAGGACACCATGCAGAGGAGTAAACAGAGACTGGAATATGCTGCCACAAGCCAAGGATGACCAAGGATTGCAGGTCACCACCAGGACCTGGGGGAGAGGCATGGAATCGATTCTCCCTCGGAAACTCCTGCAGCAATCAACCCTGCTGACACTCTGACCCAGGACTTCTTTTCTTCTTCTTCTTTTTTCTTTTTGTTTTTGTTTTTCTTTTTTGTTTCTTTTTCTTTTTAATGGGGGTGGTGATTGGGTTTATTTATTCGTTTATTTAAAAAAAATTTTTTTAAACAGAGATACTGGGGATTGAACCGAAGACCTCGTGCATGCTAAGCATGCGCTCTACCTCTGAGTACCCTCCCCTCCTTGACCTGGGACTAAGAGCACCGTGTGAGGAGTGCTAAAACAGGGCATTCACATAGTACTGGGAAACATAGAGAAGGGAGCAAAGACCCGCCATAGAAAGTGGGACGCCCTGTCTCCTTGGAGTGGGGCAGAGGTGACTAGAGGCAGCAGCTGCATGAAGTTGCCAGCTCAGCCAGAACAATGCAGAAAACCTAGAAAAGAGATTTTTCCATCCACAGAACCTGTTTCATGGCTCCAAAAGGAAACCAGGCCTACAGTGGACTTGAGTTCCAAGATGGAACTCAGTCTCAAAGTGTAGGGCAAAACCGTTTCCAATCATATGGGCAAAAGACACGAGGAATTTATGACGAATCTTGAGAACAGGAGATGGAACAATGATTCTCCAAGTCTGCGTGTGTTGCTTTAGGGACTTACGTGGAGGAGCCCCAGGAAACGCAACATCAGGGAGCAATGAAAATTCATCATCTGGAGATGTGCTACAAGACGGCCATGATGTTCGGTGGGAAAAAGCGGATGAAATGTGGCTCAATCTGTTCTCAATGAGATATTATCATCTTTATTATTATTACTTCCACCAAGCTGATACTTTATCTGCCGAGCTGATAGTTCAAGAAAGGATTTCTTAGTGGAAATGGATTCCTATCTTTTTCTACCAGATTCTGAGGCTAAATGCATATCCCAGAGAATGTGTATTTGGAATTCCAGGGGGGATTCAAGGTAAAATCAACTCTGCCATCTTTGCAAACATATGAGCTCAGGCACAAGTACTCCTTCGTGCTAGACCATTTCTAAAAGAAGTGTACATTGAGCTCCATAGATCATTTTTGAGTTTTTATTCCGATATTAGATGTCGCTGTAAATCACAGAAAGAGTAGAGGGGAAAAAGCCTGAGCTCTTGTTTCACGTTGCAGGAAGTGCTTTTTTTTTCCTAATTCCAGTTTAATTGAAATGACTTACCTTGCAGGTCAATGCAGGGAAACGTTTCCAAGTCCAGGTAGAAAGACACACATGTTTTTCTCAATCGGACTATTGAGCAGTATCTTTGGCAAGTCTTCTGAAGAAACATATTAACCTTCTGTTTTTCAGAGACTGGTTACCAGGTCTGCCTACTCTCTCCTACTCTTGACGGATTAAACTCAGGGAGAGAAGCTGCGAGAATCAGCAGCTCCCCGGGCCCTTCTCAGCCTTCCCTTCTGGTATATTTGCATTTTAGGCTTTACCCCTGTTAAATGGTATTTCCTTCAGAAAACATCCTTTTATGAGGCATAACCTAAAATCTCAGCTCCCAATAAGCAACATTCTTCTCCTCTTTTGGAGAAGGCACTACAAATCCAGAAATAAGTGACATTAGAAAGAAAGAAGGAAACAGAAAATGTAGATGCAATTAAGGCCCCAAAGTCCAAATGGCTGATTTTGATTAACATGCACCCTTTTCCTAATGCTAATTCATTTGCTCAATTATTGGATTTCAAAATTGCACCCTATGCCCTCCGGCCTCAGCAAACAAAGACATAATTTCAAATACCAAGACACAAATGTGCTATTTATTACTGTGTAAAAGAGCCATTATTACAGTGACTTATTTTTTTTTTTTCCTCCAGGAAACTAGCTCCTTTCAAGTTATTTACCATGTTGTCAATTATTACCATCATTAATAATGATAATGATAATCATTAAGAACTAGCAATGTGTTGCGGGATAAATAGAGCATAGAGCCATGGCATGGTCCCCGCCGAGGGAAACAATAGTGATTTTGTTTCACCCCAGATTTCACAAAGTGAGGATGGCAGACACCATAAGAGTCTTTTCCCATGATCCTCCCTCGCCCTTTTTGTTTCAAAGCTCCCCTTCTGAAATTCCGCATGCACTCAGAGGGTGTGAATTCACAGTTGCCCTCTTTTGCATGAGCTGGCATATTTTCGCCCCAGCCCGTGCGGTTCCTCAGACTGGCACTAACTGCCAGACTCCCCCCAGCTGAGAGGGACTGGATGTTAGTACCACTGGATGTGCTATTAATGGGGGCTGTCATCGAGTCACGAGACAGGATGCCAGTCTGGCACCCTCCTGCAAACTGGAAGTGTACGGGGCAAACACAGACACCCTGTCTGACGATGAATAGCTAAGCTGTGAAACCAAGTGACTGGGCACCTACTAGAAATCAGCCTGTCAAAAACCATTGCACTGCAGAAGATGGAGCGTGATGTTTTCGTCTGTCTGTCAATTTGCATGCACGTGATCCCTCTGGCTTCATAAATGCACATGGATGTATATAACAGAGTAAATAATAATTGAAATTCTCAGGAAGTATCTTGCATGGATGAATGTGTTCTGATAACGTTCTGACCATAAATCTAAATGAAACATTAAGGGCAAGAGTACCAATTATATAATAGCTCTTTTCGAAGGAATGATCTCTTTGGAATAATTTATTCTCGCTATTTTCATGGATGCCTAGAATGAAATATATCATTTATTGTTATCATGTTATGGACTTTGACTTAATACAAACTTAAAGGTACACCCCTCCCTGCAGTGTCAATGCTTTTCGTTCCAAGATTCAGAAGGTTTGCATTAAACATGAGGCATATGGCTCTGAAAGAAAAGCAGTAGCCCTTCCTATGGTCCCCTGCCCTCTTCTTGGCTCCCCTGTCAATAGGACGGAGGTCAGAAAGAAGACCAGGCAATGTACGTGGAGGGAAGCACTGCAGGATGTCCCCTGGTTGGTGACACTTCTGTTTCATGGTCCCATTTCCTATTTATCCCGTTTCTTTTCCGCCCGGAGACTACCAACTAATCACAGAGGATCAGAAGAGAAGCTCCAGAGGAGTCTGTGTGCGCGCGCACGAACCCCAGAAATGTAAGCCACAAGTAGAGATCGTTTAACAAGAAGGAAGGTGAGTACTTACACTCTTAGCCCTCTTAACCAGTCATTCAGTTCTCAAATATCTTCCCTTCACAGGCAGTGGATAGACACACAGAAACACTAAGCGTACATACAAGCACTACATATGGATACGTGACAGAGAACAACTTCTGCTCTTGGAAAAACACACATTACTCTGAGATCCAAACACAGCCTTGGTTTTTATATAGTTATCTCGGCGGGAGTTATCTGTGTGTATCAAAGGGTGAAATTTGGTCTAGGCTAATTAAGTTTGTTTTCCTTTCATCGTGTAGACATGTAGGGTGGTATTCTCAAAACCCATTTATCGTGTTTTTAAGAAAGACTTTTTTTCTTACAGACACTTAGAAGTTAAAAGTGCTGTGGGTAAGGTCTTAGTTGTCAATAACAGTCAGTTTTTTCCTACCCTGGGAGTTACAGGCCTATATCAGATTATTTCTGACAGAGATGCTTTCCTTCAACTTTTAGAAGGGGGAGACGTGGAAGGAATATTGAGCTTTTTATTTAAATGATCTGCGATTTGTGCCTTTAAACTTCCAATTACAGGGCACAGTTTTGCAGCTGAACCCTCTGTAAACCTATCAGTTAAAAGCCTGTGTAGTTTTATGGCAAGTCATCTCCAGCCTCCGATTAGTAAATTGCAGGCCAAGCTGAAACATTTATGCAAGACTGCTGCTTGTCTCATTTGGAGGACCAGATCGTTACAGTTTAGTAATTTAGATAAATTCTCGCAGTCTACACTTCTTCCCTCTGTAGAGATTTGTTGCACGGAGGAGGCACTCAGGGCCAAATTACACACTACATTTTCCTTATAAGAGAAATTCACACTGATGGAATTTATGCAGGGTTCATTGCATTCACTATGTGAAACTACCTTGTTCGTTTATTCATTCATGACTTGTCTCCGCCTATAAAAATGGAAGCTCCACGAGATCATAGACCTTGTCTGTCTTGAGCCCTGCTATATCGCCAGGTCACTGTTTGGATCTCAACACATATTTGTGGAATGGAGAGATTCATTCATTCATCCGTTCCTCAAGTATTACAGATGAGAAAAATAAGTCCCCTGCATTTGGGAGGTTTCGTCTTTAGAGGAGACACAAACCCTAAACCACTACAGTGTAAGTAGGTAAGCCTAGGGGAGGGCAGCAAACACTAGTATTACCTTTAAAGTATAAGCTGCATGTTACCTTCACGTATCATATATATGTGATGATACCAACACAGAAGTATTCACTGTATTACCCCCCTGCTGATTACTTCATCAACACCTACTGACTGAGCTCTTGGGCCATTCTGCCATCCTTATCATTTGGAACCGTGTCAGGGCATAGAGCTGGCATCCGCAGGACAGAGGCAGCCTAGAGTAAAAGGCAAGCCAGGTACAGTCGGGGCTGGAGCGTGGCTTAAGACGTCTCCACAGCCGGTCTCGTCATTGGTGGAAGTAAGCAATGAGTATTGGAATATTTGAAGTCAGGAGGGCCAAGTTCAGTACGTTCTATAAATTCTCAGTTTTTGCATCAAATGGAAAGGGCGTGATACATGAAGCTATTCAGGCAGGACCATGAAGTCAGAAATTCTGACTGGGACATCATTCATCCCTCTCCCCCTTGCTGTCTCCCAGTTTCAGGCTTCCACTTTTCAGGACAGAATCAGGACTTGGCCCAGAGCCCTGACATCAGAATGTCTTCAAATGCTCTCACTCCATTCCCCCCTGGCTCCCTCCCTAGGGGACCAGGGGCACAGGACTGAAGGCCCTTTAGATAATGAGCCACCTGGTACCAAAACAAGTCATCTCTATTTATTTATTATGTGCAAATTTATTTTAGCACACAAATTAAGCTCCATCTGTGACTTTATTTGGTCTCCAAATGAGGACTCAATGCATGGTTGAAAGAGTTGCTTTGTTGCTTAGCAGCTAATAACAATAATAGTAGCCCGTACTCACTGAGGGGTGATTATGTGGCAGGGCCCCATTCTAGACACTTTCCACTGACTGCAGGTTGTGCTTAATATTCACAACCACCCTACAGGGTGGCTACTGCTGCTATCCCATCTTACAGATGAACAAACAGGCCCATAGCAGTTGAGTGGCTTGCCTCAAATCACACAACTCATAAATGGTAAGATGTGATGGAACACACACACCTGGTTCCAGAACCAGCAAACCCCTAACCACTGAAAATTGCTATCATGTTTTGAATGCCAGCTTCGTGCCAGGGGCTTTACACGTATTTTTATCTCTGTAAGTCTGTTCCATACAGCAACACGGCCAAGTAGGCGTTATTTCCCTCGTTTTGCAAAGACACCGCGGATGGCCCAACGAGTTCTGAAATCAGAGTGTGAAATCAGTCTGTCTGTGTGTCTGTCTGCCTCTGCTCCATCCACAGCTCAGAGCTTCCTCTGTGACCTGGCCTGCTACTGACCTTGAATAGTGTCTTACCTGAGTCTTGCTTTTTCTATTCTTGCTCTCTTTAGTTTTCCCTGGCCAAAAATAGCAATCACAAATTTTAATTAAATGCTCATTAGGAGGGCCTGTGTTCCTTTCTGAGCATTACCATCTTTCACACTAATACAGCACTATGTATCTTTCCAGTAATGTTCACTTACATGCCTTCATTTGATTATCACAACAACCCTGAGATGTAAAAGGTGGGCCCTGCTGTCCCTTATTTCTGGAATGAATAAACCTTATGAGAGAGAGTAAATAACATGCCCAAGGGGCTTGTACCTGGTCCTGTTCTACTTTCGTTCACTGGCCTTTGTTTCTACTTTGTGTAAACATCCTGAAGCCAAGTCTGATAGGTGGGAGAATTGGACCAGCTAAAGGAAATCTGGCTCTCATCTCAGAGAGACCATACGGATTTCTGCAATACCACCCTTACCTGCAATAAAGATACCTGAAAAGAGACAGAGGGTTAGAACCCTCGAACTAGAACTAGAGTTAATGACAGAGGCCTGGATGCTTGTATTTACCATTACTTCTTCTTGAAATGATACAAAAATGACAGCAAGTACATAAACAGAGCATAAATGCACAATAGCAAAGCTATTGAGACAGAAGATGATCAATGCAGGAGGCCCAACATCTGAATGGTAGGAGCTGTGGGAAGGGAGAACAGACAGAGGGGGGACTGCCAGCCAAATAATTCAAAATTTTTATCCAGAACTGAAAGACATAAATTTCCAGATTGAGATCGTCAATGGAATGTCCAATTCAAGAGATGAAAAAAGACCCACATAAAGAGGCAACGTTTTGAAATTTCATAACACTAGGAATAAAGAAAAGATCCAAAAATCAACCAGAGGCGGGGAAAAAAAACAGGGGACATACAAAGGCTGAGAAGCAAATGGAACCCACACTTATCAATAGCAGCACTGAAAACTAGAATAGAGCGATGCCTTTAAAAAGTCTAAACGGGGAAGAAAAAAAAATTCTGGGGGAAATGATTTCCAGCTAGAGTTTTAAGCCCATCCAAATGGTCAATTAAGTATGGGGTTCAAACAAAGATGCTGTCAAATATGCATCTCAAAAATATTTACTGCTAATGTGTCCTTTCTCAAGAAGCTACAAGAAGATGTGCCTTCCCCAAACAAGGAAATAAACCAAGAAAGAAGACACAGCATGGGAACAAGGAAACAGTAGATCCAACACATTCATGAAGTGAAGGGGATCCCCAGGACGATAAAGAAGACGATAGGGTTATTCAGGGAGACAGCTGTGTATCAGGACCAGGGAGCAGCCGACCCACATTGGAACAACAGGGAGCAGAGGGCTCCAGAAGCCTGTCTCTAAAACAAAGATGAAACTGATCGACAATTTTATATTTGGCTGTACTGAGATGCAACTTATATGGAAATTAAAAGCTTATGCATAAATTGGGAAGCTACAAACCTAAGCAAAGGAAAACATAATTTGGTAAAAATTTAAAATTTTTAAAATATGTAACTACAATATACTACATAACCCAGCTTTGACTCCTAATAACATGGTCATAATAATATAAACCTTAAGTACTGAGTGAACAAAATCAGGACGAATGGGTGAAGGGAACTGGGAACAGTATAGGCACGAGGGTGCAAGAGAGGTAAACGTCTCATTTTCCACAGTAAAATAAATAGATACTATTTAAAAGAAGAAAATGATTAGCAGAACAATGTTGTTGTCTTTGTCTGAATATGAAAGTCAAATTAGGAGAAACAGATGAAAGGGTTGAAAATAGTTCCCTCTAAATAGGAAGTGGGAATCCGAATAAGAAGGAAGATGGCACAGAGGATGGATGGTTTTTCTTAGAAACTACGACAGAAATGTTGTTGCATACCATTCTTCTCTTTTTCCTTGATAATAGGATCCCAATTTTATTCAGGAGAGCAGTATGTTAAGATAAAACCCCAGGTTTCTCTGTCACCATTGCACCTAGCTGCTGCAATGTTCATTCTGGCCAATGAGATGTAAGCAGAAGCTGGTGGGTATCATCTAGCTTTTATCCTTCCCTTTTTCCTGTCTGCTTCCTGGAATGCAGACGTGCATGGCTGGAGCTTATTGTGACTAAGGACAGAGAAGCAGAAAGCTAGAAGGAGCTTATGTTTCTGATAACATCAGGAATTGCCAAACAAGCCCTGGACTCTCTAGCACCTAAACAGCTTTTACTATAAAAAATAAGCCTTATATATTTAAGACACTGTTACTTGGGGGTTTCTAGTAAATGCAGCTGAAACTAATTCTAGGTAATCCATATACTTTAAGCATGTATCTGACTTGTTAAACTACATATGTGTACCTTGGATGAAAATTAAAATGTAAAGAAAGGATGGTCAGCAAATGTATGGAGAAAAGAACTGCCAAATGCCCACTTTGGCAAACTTCTTTAGGACCCGGAATGTCCACCAGATGAATGATGCTCGTACCTTCACAGACCTCGTTGCTAAACAGACATCCGAGACAAAAAATATACTGCATGGACTTATGGCAGATGAGACGTTATACAGGAAAAAAAAAAGATACCTGACTTGAAGATATAGTAATAGAAACTACATACAAGTGCACAGAGAAAAATGAAATTTAAAAAATGAAAAAACCCTCAGTAAGCTATGAGATATCTTTAAGAAGCCTAAGGCCTATGAAATGGGAGTCCTTGAAAAAAAAGTAGGGGTAAGGAAGAGATTGATGAAAATATATATTTGAAGAAATAATGGTGAAATTTTTCCATATCTGGTAAAACCTATATATACACAGATCTAAGAAGCTAAACAAATCTCAAACACAAATCACATCCCAATAAAATTGCTCAAAGCCAATGATAAAACAAAAACCTTAAAATCAGCCAGAGGGGAAAAAAGACATGCATACAGAAGAATAATAAGGATTATGGAAGACTTCTTATCAGACACAATGGAAGTGACAAGACATTGGAATAATATCTTTAAAGTAAAGGGGAAAAAAAAACACCACAAAAAAAAGAAAATTATAGGTCACTATCACTAAACATAGATGCAAAAATTCTCAACAAAATATTAGCAAACCAAATTCAACAATATACGAAAAGGGTCATAAACAGTGGTCAAGTGGGGTTCACCCCAGGGATGCACTGATGGTTCAATATCTGCAAATCAATCAACATGAAACGAATGGGAGTACACCAAACTAAAAAGCTTTTGTACAGCAAAGGAAACTATCAACAAAATGAAAAGGCAGCTTGCTGAATGGGAGAAGATATTTGTAAATAGTATTTTCAATAAGGTGTTAATGTCCAAAATATATACAGAACTCACAAAACTCAACACAAAAAAACAAACAACCTGATTAAAAACTGGACAGAGGAAGTAAATAGACATTTTTCCAAAGGAGACATTGAAATGGCCAATAAGCACATGAAATGATGCTCAACATCACTAATCGTCAAGAGAAATGCAAATCAAAACCACAGTGAGATAGCACCTCACTCCTGTCAGAAAGGTTATTTTCAAAAAGACAACAAAGTAACAAGTATTGACAAGAATATGGAGTAAAGAAAACCCTCATGCAGTATTGATGGGAATGTTAATTGGTGCAGTCACTATGGAAAACAGTGTGGAGTTTCCTCAAAAAATTAAAAATAGAACTACCATATGATCCAGCAATTCTACTTCTGAGTATTTTTCCAAAGAAAGCAAAAACACTAATTTGAGAAGATATATGCACCCCTATGTTCATTGTAGCATGAATTACAACAGCCAAGATACGGAAGCAAGTTAAGTTCCATTGATAGATGAGTGGATAAAGAAGATGGAATATTACTCAGCTATAAAAAGAATAAAAACTTGCAACACCATGGATAGACCTATGCTAAGTGAAGTAAGACAAAGAAAGACAAATACTATACGATTTCACTTATATGCAGAATCTAAAAAACAAAACAAATGAACAAACAACAAAAATGAAACAGACTCATTGATACAGAGAACAATTGGTGGTTTCCAGAGGGTAGGGGGTTAGGAGGATAAGGGAAATAGGTGAGGGAGATTAAGAGGTCCAAATTTCCGTTTACAAAATAAGTAAGTCACAGGGATGTAATGTACAGCATAGGGAATATAGTCAATAATATTGTGATAACTTTGTACGGTGATGGGTGGTAATTATGGCATGGTGATCATTTTGTAACACACAAAAATATTGAATAACTATTGTATACTCCTGAAAGTAATATAGTATTATAAGTTAATTGCACCTCAATTTTAAAATGCAAAATTTAAATGTAAAAAAAGGAAATTCAAATTTAAAAACAGCATCATTTATAATAGCACCAAATATAACATACTTAGGGATAAATCTGACAAAATTGTGCCAGATATATACACTGAAAACTATAAAACATTGCTGAGAGAAATCAAACAAGAACTAAATTAAACAAGATTCAATATTGTGAAGTGTCAGCTCTTCCCAACTTAATCTATAGATTCGACGCAATCTCAAAGTCCCGGCAACTTTTTTTGTAGAGATTGACAAACTGATTCTAAAATGTATGTGGAAAGACAAAGGACTTAGAGTAGTCAAAACAACTTTGAAAAAGAAGAACGATGTTGGACAGCTAACATTAACCAATTTCAAGATTTATTATGAGGCTATAATAATCAACCCAGGGTTATACACATGTAAAGATTGCCAATAAATCAACAGAACAAAATAGTCCAGAAATAGATCCACATATACATGAACAACTGCTTTTTTTTTTAAACAGTGGTGCAAAGGCAGTGTAGTAGAGAGATGACAGTCTTTTCCAAAATTGGTGCTGAAACAATTAAACACTCATTTAAAAAAAAAAGAAAAAGAACTTTGAGCCATACCTTACGCCAGACATAAAAGTCAACCCAAAATGTTAAACCAAAAGCTATAAAATGTCCAGAGGAAAACATACAAGGAAATCTTTGTGACTGGTTCCCAGATTTATTAAATTCTGGAGTTCCTCTTCTATAATGCAAGAAACCTTTTGCACAAGGAGGGTGACATCTGGCTATCGCCCTGCCCTGAAAGGGGACAGTGGGATGTGAGGAACCCATGTGACTATTAAAACCCTGCCTCTGATCCAGAAACCTCACGTTTGCTCTCAGGACTACATATACATGTACACATACATTTACATATACATATGCATACACATAAACTTGTCTGTATGTTTGGGAAACTTTTAGACTTTGAAATCACACTATTCACCCCCACCCCAGGTAACTCCAACACTCTCATGGTCTGAACTCCCACTTAACTTCTTGTGATTCCCATATTTATATTTCTAGTCCAGACTTCTTAGTTTTCAGACTGGTATTTTCCACTAGCCCTGCACACATTCACTGAGATGTCTCACTGACACCTCAAACTCCACGCACCCCAAGCCGCACTTGGTATCCTCTCCCATACCTCCACTTATTTTTCTGTGGAGGCATCAGCTGTACTGGGTCACCCACACCAGAAACCTGGTGATCACCAAATGCCCATGACAGTACAAGAAAGGCAAGATCCACATATAATTTCAATGTTTGTAGCCAGAACGACTGAGGGAGTGGTTTCTTATTAACAGAAAAAAAAAAAACAAAAAAACAAAAAAACAAGTCCAGGGGCAGAACATCACATTCTGGAGGGAAGACGTTGAGATGGTGGACGTGTTGATTTCAAGGTGCCGGCAGGGCTTGCAGGCGGAGATTTCCAGCAGTCAGCTGGAAATGCCACTGTACATGACAGACTGCTTATCTTGGTTACAGAAATGAAAGCTCAAGAGCTCTTCTGAAAAGTTTAAGCTGTGGTTTGACAGGAATCATCCTGTTTCTAAGAGTGAAAACACTCAGAAGCGTTCGGCTGTGGAGGACAGACCTTAGGGAAGAAGAGAAAGAGAGCTTGGAGGAGGAGGCGGGGGAGGCGGGGCATTTGGAGGATGCTTTTCTGCCCCATTAAAGCACAGGCAGCACCAATCACAGTTTTTGTGGTAGGTCCTCTACTAGAGGCTTCTTTCTGTCAAAATCTCTCCCCTCTGTTCCTACTCCCTCTCTTACCCTGTTTTCCCTAGTCTGGCGTGCCTGCGTGGGAGAATGCAGGGTGAAGGACAAAGGTCTGGCTGCAGGCTTTTCACTCCACTGCATCAGAGACGCAGACAGTAAGGAAGAGGTTCGCAGGAAGTCTTAAGGCTCCAGCGGCCCTTTTTGATTTGTGCATGAATGCTGTGGAGTTGACAGCCTGCCTGCGAGAGGCTGAAGGGATATGTGTTCTGCACGTCTGGAATTTATTCCTTTGGCTCTCCAAGATGTGACACCACATAATGGCTGTGAAGGAGTCATTTTGATCCTGTGACTCTCTTGGCAAAAGTTCCAGAAAGACATATGGACATAATCTTCTGGACATTTGTAGAAGAGCCTTCCCTCTGGGACTGTCTTTGCAGGCTTCAGTTCACTTCAAGTCCTCTGGCTCTCACTTTTGCTTTATTCTGTTTTTCCTGAGGGGATAAAAAGCGAAATTGTATTCAATGGAAAGAAGCAAAAATATTAATGTAAGAGCAAGTCATCATTATGACACGTATCAATCTCTCACCTCTCAGGCGGTGCACAGAAGCAGGGCTCTGGGTATTCACCCAGCCATGATTAAGAAAAAAAAGGTCTGGGGGATCTTAAGACACACAATGAAAACACGAGTTTTTACCATGCTGGGAGCCAGCATCCTCAGCTATAAATTTACAGAGAGGTGATGCAAACAAAACAGTCTTCCTAGGAATGAAACCTTGCTTAAATGTTATCCTGCAACAAGCTCTTCAGAATCTAGGACCCTACATATCAGGTATATTTGAGGAATTACTTATATCTTGTTGACACAGATTTCAATCTCTATATATTTTTATTTTAAAATAGTTGAGATAACACAATAAATCTGGCTAAATTTCCCCTAAGTTCTGTGTGTGTTTTGGGAAGTAACCACTTGTTCAGTTTAAACTTCATGTATGGCCTTTATTTAATCTTGATCCTTGGTTCTTACCTTGATAAGTCTAATATGGTGATAGAAAAAAACTCAGAAAATACCAAAGCTCAGACGTCAGTCCAAAGAAAATGACTATGCCTGTCCCTAAAGTCCCCCCTTAAAACTAGCTCCCAGTGGAATGCCAGTTAAGAGGTCTGCTAGGAGCCAATCTTGATTCATTTACTAGTGTTTTTGTGAATCCTCTTTGAGAAAATTCCTTGGAGTTGTACCGCTGGGAAAAGGAGAGTGACTGAAACCGTGGAGACAGAGGTTCCCTGGGGTACGAGGTCTTCTTTGCTTAGTGATTTTCCCCTCAGGAAGCACTCAGTCACCTTGGTAAAAAATTGCCTTGGGTGATGGCCAGCCTCAAAGCGACAGGTTTTGTTTTTTTTTTAATCTCAGTGGTCACTACACTACCAAGTTCTAAGCAAATGACTGTTCTATGAACCTTGGTTGAGAAAAATGAGTGATCGTGCACTCTGCTGTGTTCCTACTTAGCGTGGCTATGCATGAAGTCAGTCTTGTAGTATCTGATGGTAGATCCAGAGAATAACAGATCTCGCAAATGCTCAAGAGGCCATCTGACCCAGCCTCCTGATGCTCAAGGCTAGTACATAGTAAGCTGCAGGGATGCAGGCACTGAGAAGTCTGTCAGGACCTTAGATGATATTTGCACAAATTTGCACGTACAAACAAAATTCCCTGGCACGTGCTGGAGACAGAATGGAGGGATGTGGGTTCAGCATATCCATGGCTTTCTTTTTGTGGCTGGAAACAAGACTGCTGATAGGTCCTCTGTTTTACCCAAGGAGGACAAACTTCTTTTCTTAGCTTTGGTACAAACAAATGAACCAGAAAAGGGCTCCAATTTGTCTTATTTGGGTCAGATAGTCCCTTCCTCCATGACCCAATAAACCATGGTTCTTTGTGTGTGTATAGTAGGTCTGGCTTCACGGACTTGCAACCTGTGTGGTGGCACAGGGACCTGTGCTTGGAAGGATCTCATGCTTGTTTAATGCTCTGCTGTTGCCACCCAGAAATTCTTAATAATGTTTGCACAATGGATTCTGCATTTTAATTTTGCACTGGACCACCAAAATTGTGTAACCAACCCTGGCATGGAGTCCTAGCTCAACCTGGCAATCCCTAACATAGTCATGTGGATAGTGTAGGTGGGGAAGGGGAAATAATTTCCAGGATCAGTGGAGAGATGGTGGCCAATACAGCTAACATAGTTCTAAGAACTGAAAGGACATGCAACACGAGAGATTTGGTCCTTGTACTCAAAAATCTCCATCTAGTAGGACAGATTCTCTTTTTGAAAATTTGTTTTCTGCAATACCCACATGTCCAAACGAATATGTTTATCTTGGATGCTAGTGGGAACATCCAACAGCTATAGGGAAGTGGAGGCTCCTCGAGAAATCAAAAATAGGGCTAACATATGATCCAGTAATTCCACTTTGGGTACATATCCAAAGGAAACAAAATCATTATCTTGAAAAGATATCTGTACGACTATGTTTATTGCAGCACACAGTAGCCAAGGTATAGAAACAACTTAAGTGGTCATCGACAGATGAGTGGATAAGGAAAATGTGGTAGATAGATAGATAAATTAATACATGAATACTATTAAATGGAATATTATTATTCAGGCTTAAAAAAGAAGGAAATCCTATCATTTGTGACAACATGGATGAAACTGAAGGGCACATGCTAAGTGATATAAGCCAGACAGAGAAAGACAGACACTGCACGGTATCACTTACATGTGGAATCTTAAAAGAAAAGAAGGAGGAGGAGGAGGAGGAGAGGAGGAGGAAGAAAGGGAAGGGGAAGGGGAATGGGAAGGAGAAGGAGAAGAACTGAACACAAAGAAACAGAGTAGAGATGTGGTTGCCAGGAGCTGGGAGGTGGAGGAAATAGATGAAGTTGGTAAAAGGGTACAAACTTTCAGTCATAAGATGAATAAAGTCTGAGGATGTACTGTATAACCTAGTAACTACCAACTGTCAACCATAGTTGATAACACTGTATAGTGCAACTGAAATTTGCTGAGTGTAGAATTTAAATATTCTCACCACCCCCGCAAAAAAGGTAAATATGTGAGGTGATGAGTATGCTAATTAACTCAACTGTGGGAATCCTCTCACAAGGTATATGTATATCAGTCATTATGGTGTACACTTTAAATATCTTATCATTTTATTTGTCAATTATGCCTCAATAGAGCTAAAAATAAAGAAAATATAGGGAGAATGTGCACCTTTGCTTTCAACATCACAAAGACTAGTTTCTATAAAACTCTAAGCTGGTCTGTGAAGAGTCTCTTGCACAATAAGAGTGACACCTTCCAGCAGCAGTCACTTACAATTACAGACTGTTAAAAACATTGTTTCTACCAAAATCCATAGAGAATAGGACAAAGTAAGCCCTGGAACGGTGTCTGTAGCCTAGTCAGGACTCAATGAATAGACATGGGGAGAAATGGAAGCAGGAAGCTGAGTGAAGAAGAAAAGGAAGGAACGAAGGAAAGAGGGACATAAGTTGGCCGTACTCCATTCTTCAAGGTAGTCAGGTTGTCCAGGAAGACAGTGGGCGGAAACCATAAAGATAAAGGGTAAGCTGTACCTAGAACAGTCAATTTTATGAAATGTTAATTGGGCTTACTCTCAGAACTCTTCCTTTCACTATTATGTTTAACACCAAACATTAAAATATTAATCAGGAAATTCCATCTGTCCCACCATTTTAAGTTATGAAATTCCTTTTCTTCTGAAAACTAAAAGTGATCCTCTTAGCGCATTGAGCATTCTGAGGGAGCCCCAAGCAACCCTGAACGAAGACTCGAGAGTGTCATTTCCTTTGATACTGCAACACCTTTGAGTCACTTGCAATCTATAAATAAACTTGCATTTTATAGGAATGGCTCTACAAAAAGCAGCATCGTGCTGGAATTCAATACACAAGGCTATTTTTAAAGGTGTTTTGATTTTGAAAAATTAATTATAGGCTCTAGATAACACAGGAGTTAGAACTTGGCCTCCTACAAGTTTTCTGTTGCTTAACAACTCTGTAAAACAATTCTTCTGTGCTTTATTTTAAGTGCACGTCAATGTTACTCGAAGATTTCATTGATTATGGCTGCCTCGTTCTACAGCAGGGGAAATGGAATTACTAACATTCTGAAATCAGCTGTTAATGTTGTTTACCTTTAAATATGTATGTTTGGAGCGCCTGTATTTAGATCTCTTTGGTTTCCCTAGGTCTAAAATAAACAGCTATCTGACACCACAGTGAATCTTTGACACTAAATATTCCTTTAAAAATATGTAAAAGAGAAAAGCAAGGAAAATTTTGAGGCAATGTTCATCTTGGCAGAAAGGCATATTCAAATGTAAATCAATGAAAAAATAACCTTATGAAATAATGAACACTTTAGGCCTAAATATATTTTTCCGGTTGAACTTGTTAGTTGATTTTGTATCAGGGGAAAACAGAGAAGAATTCTCGACATAGATGAGACTTGGGTGAAACCACATGCCCGGGAAACATGATAGCCTTTCTCTTATGTCAGAAGGCACAGATAGTATGATACAGAAGCTGAAGGATTTGGAAATTATAGGCATCAGAAACCAAATGTTAATTGCTCTTTCAAGAGTATGTGATTTAAGGGTTCCGGGAGAAGATGGTGGAGTAGAAGGACGCTCGCAGGTCACCCTCTCCCACAAATACACCAAGACCCACATCTACAGACCCACTCAGCCAACCAGAGCACCTGTGGAACTCCGACAGAACATCGCCCTCTTCAAAAGATAAAGATGCCAAAAATCTAGTAGGAGAAAAGGAAAAAAGAAAGAACAAAAGGCAAAGCAGCGCGGGACGGGTCCCGCGGGGAGGGAGCGGCAAAGGAGGACTGGCGCTCGCTCGCTGGGTCTCCCCTCTCCAACTGAGAGGCCAGCGGGACGGAGGGGGAGCCTCCGAGGCTCGGATCTGTACAGAGCAGCCCTTGACTAACAGAACTAGGTTAAACGGGCACAGAGCGTCCCCCCGACACCCAGCCTGAGACGAGGGCCGGCAGCCGCGGGCAGGGCCAGGCTTCACAAGCCCGGCGGAGGACGGGGGCGGCTGCACGGAGGCAGCCCCGGGGGAACGCAAGGGGCTGCGCGCCGTGGCTGTGGGTGCACAGGGCATAACAACCTGGGCCCTCCATAAAACAGCAAGGTTGATGTGCTCTCGGGGGAAGGGTGCACACCCCCATCTCTGAAAACCCGCGGAAGGTTTTCGGGGGAAGAGAGGCAGGGCTCAGGCACAGCCGCCATATCCTCCGGCGCTGATCACCCAGGCGGGGGCGGGGGCGAAACCTGCATCCGCACCGAAGGGCTTAGCATCCTCAAAGGCCAGACTGAGACTGGCCTGCAGCCCGGGGCAGATAGGATCCTTCCATTCTGGTCCCTCAGAGAACTTGCTCCACAAACACAAACAAGGAGCTGGGTTTTGGCTCGGAGCAGGGACAGGGCTGTCCCTCGGTCTTCCCCGAGCCCACCTGCGGAGCGCCGACCAGGGCAGAGCGCGCAGCCGCACAGACAGCAGAACTACCGGCAACGCAGGTAGAGGGAGAGCGCCCCCCCACCCCCCCACCCCCCCGCCTTTCGGGCAGGAACACAGCCCCTGACCGAGGTGCTGGGAGGGGGCACGACCCGCCCTCCTACCCGGCCAGTCTGCAACATCTGACTGTGGCATCCAGAGGGGCAACGACCCACCCGCCCGCCCACAGCAGAGAGCTGCACCTGACCCAGTGTTAGGAGGAGGCGCGATCTGCTTGCCGACAGGTGCTGGGAGCAGCACAGAAGAGGGCGCCAACGGAGGGCCTCTGAAAACAGCAAGCTGACCTTCCAAAACAGGACGAAGACAGAAAGACTTCACATTAAAAGCACACAGACTCCAGGAGAACACCGACAAACCCCCCCCCCTTTTTTTTTTTAAATCTGTTTTTACCTGTTCTATTTTCTATTACTCTCTTAATCTTTACTTCTTAATTCATTTCTATTTCTCTTGGGTTTTGATGTCCTGCTATTGATTAGACACAGGTTTCAAATACATCTATTCATCTCCCCCCCCCCTTTTTTTGTAAAGTTTTTAAAAGGACGTCTCAACCCGATTAATACTCTGCTTCAACTCACTCTTTTATTATTCATTATACACTGTTTTCAAACCCTCTTTCTTCCTTCTTTTAAAATTCTTTCTCTCTATTTTTTTTCTTTTTTTCCTAAGTTCTATTCCTAAATAGGCATCAGATAGATAAAATCCTTAAGGACCAAAATAAACAACTGATACTCCATAAAGTGCCAAAGAGGTATGAGCAAGATGAAGAAGCAGAAAAACCTTTCCCAATTAAAAGAACAAGAGAAATCCCCTGAAAGAAAGATCAACGAAATAGACATCGATAGCCTACTAGATCAAGATTTCAAAAAAGGAGTGATCGAATTGCTGAAGGAATTAAAAGAGATAGTGTTTAGAGATATAAAATATGTCAAAAATGAAATTGAAGCTATAAAGAAGAGCCAAGTAGAATGGGCAAACTCATTGACAGAGATGAGGAATGATCTAATAGCTGTGCAAAGCCGACTAGATAATGCAGAGGAACGAATTAGTGATCTAGAAGACAGGGCAATAGAAAGCACCCATTCAGAAGAACTACAAGAGAAGCAAATAAAAAATAATGAAAATAGCATAAGGGACCTATGGGATAATATAAAGCGTCCCAATCTTCGCATAATAGGGGTCCCAGAAGGAGAAGAAAGATCAAAGGGGATTGAAAAGGTTTTTGAAGAAATCATGACTGAAAACTTCCCAAACTTAAAGAAGGAATCAGATATCCAAGTACAGGAAGCTCAGAGGGTCCCAAACAGGAAGAACCCAAATAGACCCACACCAAGACATATCATAATCAAGATGGCCAGAGTCAAGGATAAAGAAATGATTCTAAAGGCAGCAAGAGAAAAGCAAAGAGTAAGTTACAAGGGAACCCCCATAAGGCTCTCAGCTGATTTCTCTACACAAACACTATAGGCCAGAAGGGAGTGGCAAGATATATTCAAAGCCCTGAATGAAAAAAAGATGCAGCCTAGGATCCTTTATCCAGCAAGGCTATCCTTGAGGATACAAGGAGAAATAAAGAGTTTCACAGACAAAAAAAAAGCTGCAGGAGTTTAGCAACACTAAACCCATGCTAAAAGAAATACTGAAAGGGCTATTCTAAATAGAAAAGCAGCAGGATGCTACAGAAATGAGAAACACACAACTGGAAAGGTGATAACTCATGAATTACAAATAAAGTAAACATGAAATTATAAAAGAAGACATACAAATCACTGAGAGTGGGAGAGGGAGGCAGGGAAGTATAGAATATTTTTTTCTTTCTTTTTTAAATTTTTTTTAACAGTAGGATGGGTTTGAGATCATGTTACTATCAGTTTAATAAAAACAGTTATAGTAATGGGTTGACAGATTTACAAAAAAGGGTAACCACAAGCCAAAAATTTACAAAGGAGTCACAAAAAGTAAATAGAATCCATGATAATACAAAGGAAAATTACCAAACCACAAAAGGAAGAAGAAAGGAACAAAGAGGATATACCAATTCAACTGCAAAGATAAGTTCAAAATGGCAATAAACACACATCTATCATTAATTACTGTAAATGTTAACGGACTAAATGCTCCAGTCAAAAGACACAGAGTGGCAGACTGGATAATAAAGCAAGAACCTTCAATATGCTGCATACAAGAGACCCACTTTAGGGAGAAGGACACATATAGATTGAGAGTGAAAGGATGGAAAAGGATATTCCATGCAAATGGAAAAGCCAAAAAAGCAGGTGTTGCAGTACTGATTTCAGACAAAATAGACTTTAAAACAAAGGCCATAAAGAAAGATAAAGAAGGACATTTTATAATGATTAAAGGAGGGATACATGATGAGGATATTACACTCGTTAATATATATGCACCCAATATAGGAGCACCTAAGTACATACAAGAATTACTAACAGAGATAAAGGGGGATATTGATGGGAATACAATCATAGTTGGAGATCTTAACACTGCATTAACATCACTAGACAGATCTTCCAGACAGAAAATAAACAAGGCAACAGAGAAATTAAATACTACAATAGAAAAACTAGATTTGGTGGATATTTTCAGAGCATTACACCCCCCAAAAATAGGATATACATTCTTTTCAAGTGCACATGGAACATTTTCCAGGATCGATCATGTACTTGGGCACAAAAGAAACCTCAACAATTTTAAGAAGATAGAAATTATCTCAAGCATCTTTACTGACCACAATGCCATGAAACTGGAAATCAACAATAGAGAAACAAAGGAGAAAAAAAGGAAAGCATGGAGATTAAACAATATGTTATTGAAAAAACAATGGATCAATGAGGAAATCAAAGCTGAAATTAAAAAATACCTTGAGACAAATGATAATGAAAGCACAACCACTCAAAACCTATGGGACACAGCAAAGGCAATGCTAAGAGGGAAGTTTATAGTGATACAGGCCTTCCTCAAAAAAGAAGAACAATCTCAAATAAACAACTTAACCCACCACCTGAATGAATTAGAAAAAGAAGAACAAAAAGCCCCAAAAAGCAGCAGAAGGAAGGAAATAATAAAGATCAGAGAGGAATTAAATACAATAGAGATTAACAAGACCATAGAAAAAATCAACCAAACCAAAAGCTGGTTTTTTGAAAAAGTAAATAAAATCGACAAACCTCTGGCCAAACTCACAAAGAAGAAAAAAGAGAGAGCACAAGTTAGCAAAATAAGAAAGGAAAATGGAGAAATTACAACAAACAAAATAGAAATGCAGAATATCATACGAGAATATTATGAAAAACTATATGGAACCAAACTGGATAACCTAGAGGAGATGGACAAGTTTCTGGAAACATACTGTCCACCAAAACTGAATCAAGAAGAATCTGAACACTTGAACAATCCGATCACTAGAAAGGAAATAGAAATAGCAATTAAAAACCTCCCTACAAATAAAAGTCCAGGACCGGACGGCTTCACCGGGGAATTCTACCAAACATACAAAGAAGAACTCATACCAGTCCTTCTCAAACTCTTCCAGACGATTGAAAAGGAGGGAATACTCCCAAACTCATTCTATGAAGCCACCATCACCCTGATACCAAAACCAGGCAAAGACACTACAAAAAAAGAGAATTATAGGCCAATATCACTGATGAACATAGACGCCAAAATCCTCACCAAAATTTTAGCAAATAGAATCCAACGATACATAAAAAAGATTATACATCATGACCAAGTGGGGTTCATCCCAGGGACACAAGGCTGGTTCAACATACGCAAATCAATCAGTGTGATACATCACATCAACAAGAAAAAGGACAAAAACCACATGATCATCTCAATCGATGCAGAAAAAGCATTTGATAAAATTCAACACTCATTTATGATAAAAACTCTCGCCAAAGTGGGTATAGAGGGAACATATCTCAACATAATAAAAGCTATATATGACAAACCTACAGCCAGCATAGTACTCAACGGTGAAAAACTCAAAAGCTTCCCATTAAAATCTGGGACAAGACAAGGATGCCCACTATCACCACTCCTATTCAACATAGTCCTGGAAGTCCTAGCCATAGCAGTCAGGCAAGAGAAAGAAATAAAAGGGATCCAAATTGGAAAAGAAGAGGTAAAAGTGTCATTATATGCTGATGACATGTTACTATATGTAGAAAACCCTAAAAGGTCCACACAAAAGCTACTAGAGCTGATTGAAGAATTCAGCAAGGTAGCAGGTTACAAAATTAACGTTCAAAAATCAGTTGCATTTCTTTACACTAACGATAAATCAACAGAAGAAGAAAGTAAAGAAACAATCCCCTTTAAAATAGCACCCAAAGTAATAAAATATCTGGGAATAAATCTAACCAAGGAGGTGAAAGAATTATACACAGAAAACTATAAACCATTGATGAAGGAAAGTAAAGAAGACTTTAAAAAATGGAAAGATATTCCATGCTCTTGGATTGGAAGAATCAATATTGTTAAAATGCTCACACTGCCCAAGGCAATCTACAGATTTAATGCAATCCCTATCCAATTACCCAGGACAGATTTCACAGAACTAGAACAAATCATAATAAAATTCATATGGAACCATCAAAGACCTAGAATTGCCAAAGCATTACTGAAGAGAAAGAAAGAGGCTGGAGGAATAACTCTCCCAGACTTCAGACAATACTATAGAGCTACAGTCATCAAGACAGCATGGTATTGGTACCAAAACAGACATATAGACCAATGGAACAGAATAGAGAGCCCAGAAATGAACCCACAAACTTTTGGTCAACTCATCTTTGACAAAGGAGGCAAGAATATACATTGGAATAAAGACAGTCTCTTCAGCAAATGGTGTTGGGAAAACTGGACAGCAGCATGGAAAACAATGAAGCTAGAACACTCCCTTACACCATATACAAAAATCAACTCAAAATGGATTAAAGACTTAAACATAAGACAAGATACAATAAACCTCCTAGAGGAAAACATAGGCAAAACATTATCTGACATACATCTCAAAAATTTTCTCCTAGAAGAAATAAAAGCAAGAATAAACAAATGGGACCTAATGAAACTTACAAGCTTCTGCACAGCAAAGGAAACCAGAAATAAAACAAGAAGAAAACCTATGGAATGGGAGAAAATTTTTGCAAGTGAAACCGACAAAGGCTTGATCTCCAGAATATATAAGCAGCTCATGTGACTCAATAAGAAAAAAATAAACAACCCAATCCAAAAATGGGCAGAAGACCTAAACAAGCAATTCTCCAAGGAAGACATACAAATGATCAAAAAGCACATGAAAAAATGCTCCATATCACTAATTATCAGAGAAATGCAAATCAAAACTACAATGAGGTACCACCTCACACCAGTCAGAATGGCCGTCATTCAAAAATCCACAAATGACAAATGCTGGAGAGGCTGTGGAGAAAGGGGAACCCTCCTACACTGCTGGTGGGAATGCAGTTTGGTGCAGCCACTATGGAAAACAGTGTGGAGATTCCTCAAAAGACTAGGAATAGACTTACCATATGACCCAGGAATCCCACTCCTGGGCTTGTATCCAGAAGGAAATCTACTTCAGGATGACACCTGCACCCCAATGTTCATAGCAGCACTATTTACAATAGCCAAAACATGGAAACAGCCTAAATGTCCATCAACAGGTGACTGGATAAAGAAGATGTGGTATATTTATACAATGGAATACTACTCAGCCATAAAAACCGACAACATAATGCCATTTGCAGCAACATGGATGCTCCTGGAGAATGTCATTCTAAGTGAAGTAAGCCAGAAAGAGAAAGAAAAATACCATATGAGATCGCTCATACGTGGAATCTAAAAAACAAAAACAAAAACAAACAAACAAACAAAAACAAACAAACAAACAAAAACAAAGCGTAAATACAGGACAGAAATAGACTCACAGACAGAGAATACAGACTTGTGGTTACCAGGGGGGTGGAGGGTGGGAAGGGATAGACTGGGATTTCAAAATTGTAGAATAGACTACACTGTATAGCACAGGGAAATATACACAAAATGTTATGATAACTCACAGAGAAAAAAATGTGACAATGAGTGTGTATATGTCCATGAATAACTGAAAAATTGTGCTGAACACTGGAATTTGACACAACATTGTAAAATGATTATAAATCAATAAAAAATGTTAAAAAAAAAAAGAGTATATGATTTAAAAGTATCGGAAGAAAGGTGGTTATTTCTGCCTCCATCTTGATTAGCAAAGATTTAATGCCTAGGTCTTACTTGGTTTTTGCTCTCAAGAAACAACGTTTGGGTGGTGTTCTCCTAAGAATTCCTCTGGAGAGGAGCAGACATTAGCCATGGTAACCAGAGCCAGAACAGGACAGCAGATACATGACTCCTGTAACAGCAACTAATTGATTTTCTGTAATTTGGCCCGTCTTGCCACATGACACTGCAAGACCTCTTCCAAGCTTGTTGTTTCTTGACAATTGAAAATAAACAACAGCATTTTTCAAAAGAAGAAAGAGTTGACCCAACGTTTGATTCAATGGTGCCACAGAAATCCAACAAAAAACACATTTTTCAGCTTTATTTTTCAACTCTGTGGACAATAACTATTGACTTCACAGTGAGAAGCACAGTTCGTGGGACTCACTACACAACAGAACCAACGCAAAAGGACACCATCACTTGGTAATAAGTGGCACCTTAGATCTCCGTTGGGCAAAAGGAAGAGTAGGGCAGAGGGAAATCTAGCTGGTGTTTCTAGAAAGAGATAATGAACAATGTAGGCAACTAGCAAAGTAGCCTTGGTCTTCCTTGGGGAAGTGAGCTACCATTCCTGTTCCCAGACTTGCTATGAGGAAGGCTGTCACATAGCTGCTGATGTCCTCTGGTCACAGATCCCAGGAGAAAGTCCCCGGGCAGCTGAAATGGTCACTGGTCTAGAGAACTAAGCAAGGTGAATAATTTTCTCCCCTAAACTCCAGATTCCTCATTTTTGACATCTGCTATGGACACTAAATTCTGAGACTGTACAATGTCAAACTGACCCTCATAAACTGTGAGAACATCTCATGAGACTCTGTGAGTTTCAGGGTGGCGAGTGGGAGGTAATGCGTTTATTTAATAAATCTATATAAAATTTGAGGAGTCATGGGCTCTGAATCACTGCAAAATGTTTCCCAGAGATCCTTTACCAATGTACCAGGGCAGCCAAAATAAAGCTAATGGCTTCAGAGAATGAATACAGATCGAATATGAGACTAGATGAGTCCTTGCTGTTTGCCAGTGTGGCACTTCTATATAATCTTACTCTCTCTTGTCTTTTGAAAAACACAATAGCCAGTCCCATTATTAGCATCATTTCTTTTCATTTTTACTATATGTAAAAGGGGAGAAAATGCCTTTTTAGCAGCAAAGCTGGTCTAAGTGTAGAATCAACAACAACTTGAAATTACTGTTGAGTCAAGGTATCAAATCTGATTCGTGAATTCGAATCTAGAGTCAGACTCCGAGGAGATATGAATAATGTCTGTGCTGGTCTTTTCCTCCCTAATCAGTATTCACGGATCACTGGGAATGTTTTTCTGTCTCTCTCTTTGCATTTATCTCAGGAGTTATATCATTTGATTGCTAATGTGTTTGGATTGAGCCGCTTGGTTTTAATTCAATCTGGCCCCTCTTGATGGAGCACTAAATTTCCTCTCAATGGCCATACGTTAAACTGTGGGGAGCCCTGAAGGCTCTGCCACCGAGATTTCAGCCTTTATTACTTTGTGCAGCCCATCCATTCTTGGTTCAAGGGCAGCCTAGATACAGAGATCCAGTTCAGATAGTCGCAGGTAATGACACTGATTATCTGTCAGGATGTGCAAGATAAGCCTATCTGCTCTCTTCTGTACCACCCTGGTGGACTCTGATACACCTTCCCTTCAGTCCTCAAGTGGGAGTTCATCCACAGAGGGAAAGGTGTCATCGGAGCTCACGTATCTTGGTGGCATAGTTCTTTAACGTCATACTTGTACTTCTCATAATCTTTAGACGTAAAATCAAGAGAACCCTCTGATATACAAAAACATTATCTGTTTTGAAACCTAAAAGCTCTTAATCATTATCTGTGCATCATCCTGAAATAAGATACTGCTTAGTTGTGTGTGTGTGTGTGTGCACAAGATCTGTCACTTTGAAGGCCAAATACCCAATCCTAAAGCACAAAAGGGAGAGCTTCTTAGTGCACAGCAGGGATCTGGCCACACAGCTTACAGGCACGCATTGTTCAACATGGTCTACTGCCCATTACTTGCAACTCAGAAGTATATTCTTTGAAGTAAGCTGAGTCATGGGGATGTGGAGAGGTGGGGCTTCTCTCTTACACATCATTCCTGATTGCTTCCAGGATTAGTCTGATTTTCAGCAAAGAAAAGGCCTGGGAAAACAGAAGCCATCCCGAGACCATACAGAAGAAGGAAGGGCATGGCCTCGTCTTCCCCAGCCGGCACTTCATCTCTACAAAGACATTGACAGGGTGCTCTATTTCCCTGCTTTAGAAGGAATAAAAAGCTATAGATTTCTCTGCCTCAAAGCAATCTTCTAGAAAAAGCAATTGTTCCCTCCACATCGGTATTTTATCAGTATCGAGACTTGATGGTAAAATAAAAGGAAATGAATCCTGTTCTCCTGATTGCCCAGCATGCACCTGTTCCCAGTCTTTCTTCTTCCCCAATGACACTCGACTGGGGTCTTACACTGTGGTTTTTCTAAAAAGGAACTTTATGTTTTCAGAATGCTTTTTCAAAAACAGGGCTTCCTCTAGTGCCAAGGTTCTTCCTACATGAAAATGCTGCTGTCTATTTTTGTCATATGCACATCATCTTCAGTGGACCTTTTTCCTTTTTTAGGTATTGACTTTCCTCCCTCCCCACAGGGTATAACATTCAAGGCAGCAGGCCGGGCGCTACAGCCATGGAACTGATAGAAACTATCAGTCACACAGAGGAACTAAACTCACAGCTGTGTTAAGAAATACTCAGATAACCAGCCTATTCAGCTCTAAGGAGCATTTTCTTTATTAGTCTGCTAAATGTCTTTAAAACACTGCCTTTGTTTCTACAAAAGTAGTTAATCAAAGACTAGGTAGGTTAGTTAACATAATTTTAAGATTCAAAATTGCATATAAATCAATGTTGAGATACATTGCCACGACACATTATCAAAATGAAGAGTGGATACTATCTCCTTTTAATTTTACTTGAAATTTCAATGTTTAAAATAGTTTACTTTATTTAAAAAAATGGAAACTTAGAGCCATTTGTGTCATTCCCTCATATTGTACCCATGATACTGAAGAAATTATAAACCCTAGAATACCATGTTTTCTCAACATTGCCTCCAACTCAAACTAGGGAAAAGGATGAGAAAGAAAGTGATTATGGTTAAATACAACTCAGATGTGGGGTGGGGTGGGGAAATGATTTGTGTTCAGAAATCGACATGTTTATATAGATACCTAGGGATTCTGAGTCAAACACTGAGGTAAGCCAGTCTGTTCCAACTCTGACATTCAAAGATTCTCTGAAGAATACTAAACAAAACCAAGCATGTTATTTTAGATACACTTCCTAACTACTGCCATTTAGAAGTAACAACTCAAAACTCTGTTCTGGCTTACATATCTTTTTTAAAACCTGTTCTAACTTTATTTGTACTGTGTCAATTATGTGAAGAAAATAAGAGCTGAGAAACTCTCCCTAAGAAAATGTTTTTGCTAGAAACCCTGACCTACAACCTTCTGAGCTTCTTGAAAGTGAAAATCTCTGTGTCTTCCAGGTGACAGCTACGTTTTCGGTGGAACCAAAATAGCTCTCTTAGCTAGAGAGCTGTCAGTAAGAGCTCTGACAGACAGTGAATTTGGCATGTGGGAGGGTGGCAGGAGAAACGGTTTCATGGTAGGTTTGGTGGGAGCCTCTGACTAGCTAAGGAGGAAGGCAGGAGGGAAAACAACTCACTCCTAGACACCAGACCCAGCACGAGGAAGCCAATGGGCATTTCCAGAAATGATAACCTTGTGGGAGGAGAAAGCCATGAGCTCTTGTGGGATTTTGAAAGGACTACGTAATACACATCCAACTGGAAGGTTTCCATTTGTGAAAGAAAGCAAATACACCTACATGTATTGGATTTTCTCTCCCTCTACTGGTGGGGTGGGATATGCTATCACGGCATAATACTGCTTCATAAGCAAAGATGAGTTTCCATTATAGTACATTTTGCCCATGAAATGAGGATTTTCATTAGGTATGTTGCTCTCTCACAGTGGCTTTCAAAACATCCCTAGCCACATTGGGGAGTAAGTTGCCTCCTAAGTAGGCTGACCAGTAGTGGTAAGGTAGCAAGGATCTCCCTCTCCTTTTGGCTAAAGGATGCCCATGCTCACTTCCAAGATATAGGATTCTCCTGTCCTCTGTAGTCCCATCAAAGGTGGAACCACGTTGTGATCGGAGGCAATTCCCCTGACCCACAGGCTGGACTAGGTAAACCTGAGGCGCCAAATAAGAAAGAGAAAGTCAGCTTACCTAGAGTAAAGGTGGGAAAGACAGAAACTCAGGGGAGAGATACTAACAAAGGATCTAAAGAGTGATCTGAACCTGATAGAAAGGGCAATGGTTCGAGATACATTTTGGAACAAATCTCCATTTCTGCTTTGCCATCGCTGTCATTTCTCTCATTTTCATTTTGGGTCATGTGAAAATACTTCTGACATAGCAATTTGGATCAGTGATCATGGACGAAAAAAGGAGATAGAAAAAGTAGATAATGACAATTTTAAGGAAAGTAAAATTGCCTACATGGAAGGATTAAATTGCATAATATTAAAACTGCACAAGAGTATTAATGGAAATAGACAATAGTTACAGATGTCTAATCAACAGGTTCTTGATCAATAACTGCAAATCTATCAGTGTGAAGTATGCAGAGTATGCAGCTTTCCCCCTGCTCCATACTCAGAATTAGGCATCAATGATACTTCTTTGACTTCTCCTCTTGTATGTCTCCAAGGCAACTAAAGTCATATTTTCCTGCAAACCAACTTCTTTTCTAATTTCCTTATCTCAGTGAATAACTTCATCAGTCATTCAGTTGTAGGAGCCAGAAATTCAGGAGTTACTTGACCCCACCTAGTCTTCCACCACCTATCCAATCCATCACCAAGTCCCTGTCTTACCTCCCAAATCTATTTCACAGAGGTCAATTTCTCTCTGCCTCCTACACAGCATTACCTTTCTCCTACACAATGACTGCTCCAAAGGGCATCCACTCCATCCCTTGTCAAATGCATTCTTCACTGAACAAATATTTTTGAGGGGACTACTTCGTACTCTGGTAATACTGCATTGAATAGGGCAGACAAATTCCCCCTTCTCAAGGAGCTTGTGGAGACAGAAGATAAGTATCAGATAGTCAGAAGCACTATGTGGAGTATTAAAATAGGGCAGTATTATAAAGAATGGTTGAATAGCTATTCTAAATTGTGTTCAAATGCAAGAAATCGGTGGGAGTTTTCAAGAAGGGGATGAGTTTTGAAGCAGGAAAACAAAAAAAAATCCCCTGGGATGACTGTACCTGCTATCAAGGCTTCCTCCTGTATGTACAAAGTGTTTCAAATACTGGCCAAGAACAAAAATAGTAAGTTAAAACATACCTGAAGGTTCAGTCTAGGTTGTTTGTCTCCAAGCACCTCTGCTGAAAAATAGCTCTTTTTACCTATATGGAAATATCCTATGTTTTGTTAAATTTTCTGTGTCTCGTCTGCCAGGAACGTAAGCTCTATGAGCACAGCGGCCGTAACTGTCTTGCTCACTGATGAATCCTCAGTTTTTAAGAGCAGTGTCTGGCACACAGCAGGCACGCAAGTAAGTATTTGCTGCATTAATGCACAAATTGGTGTGTGAAGTGGAAGTATACAGAAAAAAAAAACTGCGTGAGTTTGGGATTCAGGAAATCGACGCGGAGATGTCAAGGTCATTTACGTCAGCTTGAAAAGTTAAGTAGGGTATAAAATCCTGGCCAGGTTTCTCAGCTCCCGATCTCCGGTACCACTTGGTCTCACTCGAACTCTACACACGTGCTCACAGCTACAATCCTCTCCAGCTCCCCGCTAGGAGGAGTCACACCTTCCGACCCAGAAACCCTCCCACACTCTCTCCCATTTGTCCCTCCCTCCCTCGCCGTCCGGGTTCCGGCAGCCTGCAAGTCGCAGTGCTCCCAGGGAATAGTAGTCTTCCGGTAGGAGCCTAGCACGTTTTATCCATTTCCTGAACTACGCTTCCCAGAGAGCCTCGCGGCAGAGGGAAGCTGTGTCACCTGACCAGGAGTGTGGCGGGGCAATGGCGGCGCCCGTGCTGCGTTGGTTGTGTCCTGGAAGGTGTTGGGCTTTCGCCCGGATTGGCGGCTGTTCTTGCCACGGAAGAGGGGTTCCGACTGCATCCACGTCCAGCGGGAAAAGGGGACAGAGCTCAGTGGCTCGGCAGTCCCTCATCACGGCCCAGGAGCCGAGGAAAGGGTATACTGTTTCGTACCATTATTAACCACTTAAATGTGAGATGGAACCGCGGGACTGGGGAGATGATAGCCACTACAGCCCAACCCACAGTCTAGACGTTTTGATGGGTGGGAAGGTGTTGGGCTATAACTTGCAACCCTGAAACCTAAATGAAAGCACGGAACTGGCCCTCTGTCAGCCCCGCCCCCATACATAAACTACTCTCTTCAGGTAGATAGGCATATTTGGGAAATTCGCGAATGTAAAATAGATGTTTTCTTGAATCAAAAGCAGCACAGATAGAAAAGTAGATTCAGTCACCTTACTAGTAGCACCAGTAGCGGGGTCGGTGAATCAGGGTCTTATTTAGCTGACATTTATTTAGCGCTACCATGGGCCATCAGTGTTTTAAAGGTAAAAAGGGAGCCTTACCAACAAGCTTTGGATGGTGATTGCTTAATATTACTAGTCAGAAAACACCATCTGTCTGTGGAAGCGATTCATTTTGAACATGTGTCTAAACTAGGAGGATGCAGCCATTACAAGAGATGTTCCGTGTGTTTATGTAGACAGTTTTGCTTATTTTGCTCAGTAGCCTCTGAACAGCTGTTTATTTTTCACTGTATAAGACCTAGTTTCTTTTCTTTTTTATGTTTTTCTTTTTAAGCACAGAAACATAAGGCACGTGTCTAATTCAGTTTTTCCTTTGAGATAGTGAGGTTGCCATTATTTTTACTTTTCTGTTGGAGGAACAGAGGGAAAATGCCCAGAAACATTGTTTCTATTCCTTTCACAAATTTAATTATCTCACTGTGAGTGGAAAGTCTTTTCTCTCATGTAATGAAACTGCAGAAGTACATTGAATAAGGTTTTAGTGAATGCAGAATTTCTGATGAGTTCTTAGTGTAATTCCTCTCAATTACAGGTTGTGCTCCCAAACTTTAAAAAGGAAGAACCCATCAATACTGTATAGAACTTCATGTGTTGACATGATTGAAACAAAGCCAAATACATGTAAACAAAAATTTGGATAATACAGAAAATTGTTTGGGGGAAGAGCAGGTAGGGACAGACAGTATGCAGAGTATGTGTACACCAGACCATCTACAGATTGCCCAGGATACGTGGGTTTCAGAAGGAATAAGCACACTTACAGGAACCTGGAGAGACCCATGTATGGAATGTTCATACAGACTCAACAGAGTAGGAGTGGCCAGATAAGAGATTATTGTAGCATTTAAGCTGCATTATTGCAGCGTTTTAGGATTGATAGCTGTCAAGTGTAAAACAAGCAAAGGAACCTGACACTAGATCTCAGGAATTGAAAGTGATTTGGGGAACCAAAGGGGGAGAAAAAAAAAAAACCACATGTCATGGCCTAATGTTTTCCTTTGCACAGAATTCTCAGAGTATCATTTAGTGGTGATCTATTACATCTGTGTCACTCTGGTTACTTCACTTGCAAACCGTTGTTAGGAAATGAATTCAAAACACGACTGAGAATTACCCTTTTTTAGATAATGAGATGTGCGACTATTTATTTACCATTATTTCTGAAGTAGTAAAGTCTTGATGTTTATGTTAGTTCTAAAAAGGTTCACAGGATTGGCTTTCTTCATTTACTGAGTGATTAATTGATAAAGGACAGTTAATTTAGAAAATGCTGCTTCTCATTAAAGTCAGCCAAGCAGTCGCCACCTGATACCCATTTCTAAATAGTTTTATGATGCCAAATTGTTCCTTTCTGTCACCTTCTTGTTTGTACACTGAACTCGCCTCATGCCATGTTGTAGATGAATTTTGTTTTGCCAGTCTTGTAGGTGTTCATTATGAACTGCTTTTGATTTAGTCAGCAAAACAATAGGACTTTTTTTAAAATGTAAGGATATAAAATTTCAATAAGTTAAAAACACTAATGAGGGGAAGCTCTCTATAGCTCAAGCAGTAGAGAGCATGCTTCGCATGCATGAGGTTCTGGGTTCAATCCCCAGTACTTCCTCTAAGAATAAATAAAGAAGTAAACCTAATTACCTCCCCCTACCAAAAAATAATAATGATAAATCATTAAAAAAAAACCGCTAGTGGGAAATTAACATTTGTGGTTTAGGCTCGGAGAAATTCCTGCATGCTGGCAGATTAACTACTTCACTGCTATGTCTTTCTTTTTAGTGACCGTGAATGGGCAGCTGTGGTAGGTTTGGAAATTCATGCCCAGATTTCCTCCAACTCTAAACTCTTCTCTGGATCTCAAGTCCACTTTGCAGCACCTCCAAATTCTCTGGTATCCTTTTTTGATGCATCTCTGCCTGGAACTCTGCCGGTAAGCTTTTTATTTAATGCTTTTTTCATTAGAAGATATTCGTGTTTTATTGAACATCATCAGCTCCTAGGAAATGCTTGTTAGGGAATTTTGTTTGATGTAGGATGGCCTAATGTTTTCCAAAGACCCGTCTTTATAATTCTAAGTCTAAACATCATCCATGTATTCATACGTTCATTGTCTCATTTCACACACATTTTAGAATAAATGCCAGAGTGTCTGGTGTGTGCCTTGAACTGAAACATAAAGATGAGCGATGCTCTTTGCCTTTGAGGAGTTTAAAGACAAGCTGGGGTGATGTGTCTTACACACAAGGAGAGTACTGTGGGATTGCTCCCAGGAAGGTCAGGTGCAGAGTATGGTTTTGGAACCCTGAGAAGGGACGCCTAATGCAGTAAGAGAAGGACTGTTGTGAGGAACTGGGGAGGGGGAATATTTGGATGAGGAAGGGTTGTTGTAAGAGGTGATGTCTGAGCTATCTGAGAAGTCAGGTTGGAGCCAGTTGGGTAAATGGAGGCAGAGGACGAGTCTAGTCAAAGGAAGCAGCATCAATCACATGATATTACAGTATAAGATCAACAATGACTGTGGTTTCCAAAAATTAAGAAGTGGTCAGTAATGGAGAAGAAAGTCAGTTGCATCATGCTTTAAGTTAACTACCCATTTATCTACTTATTTTCACTGAAACCCAAGGAATGACTAGATACATTGTACTCATGAACAAGACTCGTAGCATATATTTTCAAATAGACGGCTGAATTTTGAAGAAAAGGGTACAAGGAGCAAGGTGAGTATCTGGGCTAATAACTGGCCCATAGTCTGTCCAGGACATATAGTAACAACTGGGTGCGGGGTTTCCTGCCGTCCTTGCAGGGAATGTGTGTATGTAGTGATTGGAGGTGGCAGGGGGTGACATTGTCCTGGGTGAGTTCCATACTCTCTAACATTTAATACAGGTGTAAACTGGTTGAATGGAGCAGTGGCAGGGGGGCGGGGGCAGAGGTTTACTTTTTCCAGAGTCACTGCTTGGAGTACAAGATCATGGGCAGTGCCTTCAACATGCCTGCTGTGCCCAGGCTTTGGTTGTACTGGGGCAGTGTCTCTGTCTTGGAACTTTTTCCTTACGTGTGCTTTTTGTCATGGAGGACTTCTATTCCTGTAGACCGTATATAGGGTCCCCTTTGATTTATTGTTGGGTCTTTCTGGGGGAAGACAAGTATAAAGGTGTCTGACCTGCCCTCCCTCCCTCTGGCTTAGAGCATCTGTTTATGGAGAGATTGTTTATGTTTGATAAGAGGCAATTTTTCAGTTATAAATGTATGAATTCTTCTGTGGGCAGAGACTCAGAGTAGAAGTAAAGTAACCTCTATTTCAGACAAGTGAATGGAAAGCAGTTCATCACAACACATCTCCTTTCTTCCATCTGAGCTGGAAACATTTTTTTCCACATGGTGCTTCATTATCAAGAGACTAGACATTACTTCTGAGTTGTTTCTAAGTTTCTCCAGCTGGGAATGTAGTCTCTAGCAAGGTGTTTGCCATAGTTCACATTTAAAACATCTGTTTGCGGACAGACATGTTTTCTATAAATAGGCTCTTCAGTTGTGGCTAAATGGGGTCAAATGTTAGAGACAGTTCAAAATAACTGAAGCAGGAGGGTATAGCTCAGTGGTAAAGTGCATGCCTAGCAGGCACAAGATCCTGGGTTCAATCCCCAGTACCTCCAGTAAAAATAAATAAATAAATAAACAAACAAACAAACCTAATCACCTCCCCTCCAAAAACAAAAAACAAAATAAAATTAACTGAATGTCAGCATGCTTTGAAAGACTTCTTGTTATGCACCAAGGAAGAAGGTCCTTGCCCAGTGATAAGCATGTCAGCGTGACAGGGAAGGTGCCTGGGATACTGGAGCGTTGAGAGCTTGGCTTTCATTAATTAAAATACAGTCAAAAGCTAGAAATCCTGTTTTGCTTGAGCTGGGATTTGTTTTTCCTCTTCAGAGCCCACCACACTCATGCTTTGAGCAGCTTAATGGGTTATTCTCTCAACAGAGCTAATCTGATTCTTTTCAGAAATGTTTCTGTCTTTAAAAGACCAGTTTTGAGTATGTGACCCAAATTATACCAAAGCTACCTGAATAAAACGTTGTCATTCCCATAGCACTTCAAAACTCTATAATTTACCTATATACAGAATTTTAATATTCTGAAACATTTAGACAGTTGCCCTGTGAAGATGGTGTATTGATGCTCTGTTATTCTGACTCTGCATTTGGATATTTCTGTACGAAATATCATGACCATTGGTCACATACACTGATAAGAATTTAGGAAAGAGCCATCAAAAGAGTTTAGGTTATAGTGTAAAGTCTTCTTTTATAGACCAAATTCATTTGCTCTGCTGGCCCATTAAAGAAATAATGTGATAAAATGTGCCTTTCTGTTGGCATTTGATTCTCCCCTCCTCTTAGCTGTGTCTTTATTCATTTGTGCAACTGACATTTTTTGTATGCATGCATGCACTAGCCATCATACAGGTTCTAGTGACACAGCTTTGAACACGGTAGAAGATGTGGGTCTTGTCTTCAGGGAGCTTGGACAGGTCAGCAGGCAACTGCAGTAGGTTTTAGTGAACATGTTGGGAATGGAAATACAGGGTGCTCTGGGAGCCCATAGGAGTGGCCTTCCACACAGATATAGGGTATTTGCAAAGTTGGCCAAATAAAAGTGAATGAGATGTACAAAGACCAGAAGAAAAACAGGACATGGCTTGCTCTCGGAACTGAAAGAAGTTCCATGCATGGTAGTGTAGGAGTTGAACATGGTGTGGCAAGAGGTGAAGCTGGCGCGGAAAGCATAGTCTGTACCAGATAAGCCCCACTAAGGAGTGTGCTTCCCATTTGCAAAGAGGTAGGAAGATGTAAGGAGAGTACAGGGCCCAAAACTCAAGGAACAGCATGTTCTGAGAAGAAGAGAGAACAGTGGTGTTGACCTTACTGAGATTCAAGTGAGGTGAGGACTAGGAAGTGGCCACTGGATTTGTCAGTGGCAGGGTCTCTTTGCAAGATGGGTTTCAGTGAGTGATGGGGGGAGAAGGGAGGTGGCAGAAGATGGAGACTTGGGGATGTTGAAGAAGGGATAAGAGTGTAGGCAACTATGTCAAGAAGTTTGATTAGGAGGAAAAAGGGAAGGCAGTAGGTGAGGAGACGGGGAATCTTTTTTTATTAGTTCCCTTTTCCCTCATATTGGAGAAACTTGAGAATGTTTAAGTGCTCGTGAGTTACAGTCAACAATAATGCATCATCCACTTAAAAGTGTGTTAAGAGGGTAGATCTTAGATTGAGTGTTTTTACTGCAGTAAAATAAAATTTTTTTAATGCTGATGAGAAAGGGATACTGACGGAGGGACAGTTAAAGGAGCTTTTGGTTAGTATGGCAGAGTGAATACATACATTTTAGTCTGTGTCTCTCCCCACCCCAGAGAACCCCACTAAAATGATAGTGAAAGGATTCAAAAGTTCTAAACCCAAAAGAGGGTGAGATAGGAGACCAGAGTGTATGAGAGATGGTAGATGGAGGAAGGCCTGACTTAAAAGAATGGAGTTCAGTGAACCCAAGAGAGGGACTGAAAGCCTGCAGAAAGGGACACTAGTGAGAAATGAGCTGGTGTGCCCTACACAACCCAGGAGGGGTCTGAATGTGAGATCCGTGGGTATTGTGGGAGGCCGGGGCTGGTGGCAAGAGGAGGATTAATTCAGAGACTGGATACAGAGCAGGTAGACCCGGGGTCATCCCCTGCCTTACCCCAACAGGAATCTATAGTTTGGGGAGAAATTCAGCCGGGGACACACTCCCCCTGGGGCCTGAGGCAGAGCAAGAGGCACTAGTGTCAGATGTCGTCTGTGCTCTGAGCCCCAGGGCCTGCCCAGTCCTTTCCCTGCCCTGTTTGAGGCGCTCACATGACCTGGTACAGCCATCTCTCCTCTTCCTCGCCTCTCCTAAGCAGGAATCCATGGGCACTTGTTTGGAGATGATACGTTCCTAGAGGGAGGAACTTCTGATATTGACATTTGGGGAGATCTCAATAAAAAAGCTGCCTGGCCACCTGATTGTCCCAGAATGAAGGCCACCAGTCAGTAAGCCCTGGACAATTTAAATAGAACTTGTAATCAGCATTTTAGTACCTTACTTTAAAATATTAATCAATAGCCCACGTCACCAGACATTTGAAGAAATTTTCCTACATAATGGACAGAGCCCAAAATACCAAGAAAACTGAAAGAAATAACAGGCAGCAGATAATGCATAGGGTAAAAGAATACTTTAAAAATTAAAAGCTTTTTTAAATATCCTCAGGGAGATAAGAAAAAGTAGCTTGCATCCTTGCAACAAGAACACGATACTACTTTTTAAAAACAAATAATCAAAACAAAAGCTCTTAGAAATTAAAACTATGGCGTGGGGAAAAGAAAACCCCAGAAGAGTCAGAAGATAAAAATCAAGAAAATTTTCCAGAAAGTATAACACACATACAGTGAGTTGAACAACCAGGGGAAAAATTAGAGAATTAGAGAATCAATCCAGGATGTCCAACATCTGATTAATAGGAGTTCCAGAAGAGAGAACATAGGTAAGAGGAGACTATCAAGCAAGTAACACAGATTAACTTCCCAGGACATGAGTCTCCAAATCAGAAGGGCCTGCCAGCGACCTGGTTCAAGGAATAAAAATAGCCTCCCATGCAGGCCCGTCATCCCGAAGTGCAGGAACGCATCCAGGGATAAAGATAAGATACCAGAACGTAACAGAGAAGAAAAGAAAAGTCACATGCAGAGGACGGGGAATCAGAAAGGCACTGCGAACGTCTAAAAGCAGCACTTAAAGCTGGGAGACAATGGAACCTGCCTTTAAAAATCTTAGAGGGGAGGAAATCATTCTAACCTAGACTTCTGTATCTAGCACTAGAAATCAAGTGTGGCGGTAGAATAATGATATTTTCAAACAGGCATTTTCTAAAAAAAAAAAAAAAATTGTCCTTTCATTACATGGGAACCTACTGGAGTCAACAGAGAGGTTTGGGACTGTGGGCTCTGCAACTGACCCAGAGGACTTGGTGGAGAGGAGGAGGTGGTGCCGGAACAGAGAAGTTTCAAGAAAAAAAGGGAGGTGGGGTGGAAACAGCAGATATCGAATGCTTGTGTAGATGAGATTTTTACATAGAAACTGGAGTTTGTGAGACTAATAAGCAATAGGCAGTAAAAAAAAAAAAAAAAAAAAAAAAAGCAAATGATAAAATGAAAGACTTATCAACTCCAGGAAAAAAACAAAACGTTCAGGAAGGGAAATGTAATGGGAGTATATACTTAACAGCTCAGTGGAGAAACATATTTACATAATAATAATAGAAACACCAAGCATTCATTTGACAAGTGTAATTGGGATATTGGCAAGTATAAGAACTAAATTCCTATCTACCATGATTGGAAGTCATGTCCTAAATTGATAAAGTGAGAAAAAAGTAATGTAAGAATATACTCTAGGAACATTTTTGGCCACAGATTATGGGAGGCCACTATTTCAGGCCCTAAGTTGATTGATTGCTTTTTGTTTTTGTTTTTTGGCTGTTATTATTTCTTTCAGTTTTAAAAAATTTTTTAAATAAGGTAACGAACGAGTGAAAGATTTAGAGCCTTCAAGAGACAGATTATTAGTCAAAAGATTTTTCAAAGAAGTTTTAAAAATTTCTATATAAAAATATTAAGTAATAATCAAATATTACCTCTGCTGGTTTCTCAGCCTCCTGCTGGAGAAATTTCTCTTTTTTTGTTCCTAGAATCCAAATGTGACAGAATTGCACCCATCCGCCCACCTGTAACTCCCACCCTTTCCCTGCTCTTCCGGGAAATGGACTCATTCACGTTCTAGATCTTTCACACCCAAGTTCAAGCATGTGGTGGGACTTTCTGCTTCCCCCATGGGTGAGATGACCTATCTCCCTACCAGCCTGACTTTGTGACTTCAGTGTTGTCCAGGTCATCATGGGGTTGTACTTAAGAGTGGCTTATTTTGTTCTTGAGTGATGTGATAAAGCAGCAAGCATGGGTAAATTCTATGGGACAGAATAAGATATAAAAGTATCAAATAAGATATAAAAGAAGTATCAAAAACTTCTCACCTTGGAACTTACATAAATTATCTCTTGGGCCTGGAATGGGCCAAGTCTTGTGGCTCCAGGTTCTAAGGACAAGAACATGGGGTCATTGGGACAGTTTGTCAAGTCTGTCTTTTCCCCAGATTCAGGAAAAATTGTCACATGGCAAAGGGCCAGGAGCCTTGGCCAGAAAGTGATGGATTTTCCGAAGGTCCCCTCCCACAGCATTTTATTTAAAAATAGGAAGATAAATACTGGACATGACATCTCAGAAGATCTACAGGTGGTTCAGGTCTGGCGGGGGAGGGTGGTGGGAACTGCGGTTTTTCATTATAAATTACTTCAAAATATATGCCAGTAATATTTTCTTAAACAATTGAAGTCTAGTTTTAAAGGAGTGACATATCTCGGAGAGGAACTTCTTGATAGTATCAGGCTCCTAAGAAAACAGGAGCTGTCCTTGGAGCACAGGGAGAAAGATGGCTCTCAGAGAAGGTGGCCCCTTCCACCCATGGCTGAAGGTACTTTTGGGTAGGGTCATGGAAGGTTGAGGAAGCTCCCATCTGATTTTTCCTTCTCTAGCAAACACTGTCTCTTGCATCTCGCTCTCCTGTTTGGTGCTCTTTCCCGCCTCCGTCAACGTCTCTTGCATTCTGGGTCTCTGAGCCATCCCCTCTCTCTGCTCTTCTGTGCCTCCAGTCGTCCCTGTTTCTCCCTGGCTCTTGTGTGATAGTCTCGGATTCCAGGCTGACTGTTTTTCCCTTCCACCCCCACCCCGACACTTCGAAGACGTGGTTCCATTGTCCTCGGGCATCTATTACTGCTGACGAGGAGTCTGCATCCTTTGTAGGAAGTCTGTCTTTCCTCTCTGATAGCTTCAGCCAGAATCCTGTGTCCTGGTGTGGGTTTGTTTTTATTTATTCTGCTCTGTACTGATTCCTTCAGTGTGATTCCCCCACCCCGGCAGACTTGCCCCTGGAAGTGGTGGTGTCTCTGGGATGAGTTCATGGTGGCTCGTCAGGGCCCATCGGGCTTTATTGAATGAACAGTTCCTCTGTTCATTTAATAGCCCCCAGCAGAGCCCAGCCTGGATGGGGCCACGTTTCAAGCCCCACATCCACGCCAGGAACAGGGCCTCTGATTGCTCAGGACTCCCTTTTTACCTGCACCCCGAGGTGAGTGGTGTCTTCCTTATCAACTCCTCAGTGGGTGGCAGAAGATTTTCTGGCTGGACCAGGACTCTGTGGCTCCCAGCCTTCCCTGCCCCAGTGGACTCCCAGCCTTGACTTCAGCTCCTGGGGTGCTCTGAATCGCCGGTGTCTGGTGTCTCTTCAGCCTGGTTGACAGTAACAGTAAAATCCGCTCACATTTGCTGAGTGCCTTCTTTATGTGCGTTAACTTATTTTAACTGGTAAACTCTAGGAGGCAGTTTCTGCTATTATCCCAGTTAGAAAACAAGTGGAGAAGCCAGATTCAAACCCTGTAGTCCAAGTTCATGCTCTTAACCCCTTTGCCGTCCTGCGTCTCACAGTTACCCCTGGATGTAAACTTCCACTTCTGCCGTGAGCCCCAGGAGAGTTCCTTTCTTGCTTTCGAGCTTGGCTGCATGTAGTTAGAAATTTCACTTGTGTGTAAATGTCTGTGTGTAGAGACATAATTCTAGCCCTCACCCCCATCTCCGCCCCCGTCTCAGCATGCCTGTGCCCTCAGCTCTGTATCCCTTAGGCTACTGTCCTCGCCAGTAGTTGCAACCTCCCCCCACCTCCCCAGTTTGATTAGTGACTCTTGTTCTGAATGTTTCTTAGGACTACAGGCATTTTATCTTCTTGTTTTACCTTTAATGTTAGACTTATGTGGAATCTCATCATAAATCTTGAGACTGAAAAGGTCATTCAGCCTATTTTCCTTCTTGTAGGCAGGATTACAGCTAAACTAAGGACAGCATCTTTGTTTTTATTAGCAGGCATTCCGCTTCACTCATTACCTTGACCTCATAAAGCCTCTTACTCTGGTACAGAATCATCCTAAATTTATTAAATAAATATCTGTCTACAGAATTATAGACAGAATCTTAGGTTATTTGCTTAGAGTCAGTTATTTACTATTTATCAATGCCATTCCAATTCTCTACTCCTAATTTTGTGTATGTGAGATGTGAAATGGAAAGAAAAAGGGAAAAGAAAATAGATTTGTTTGATAAAATGTAGTGAGAGTTACAACTCTGTTTCATAATTTGCTCATGTTTCCAGTAAGGGCGAGATTTCAGCAAGGCATCAAGTTTATGTCACATTTATGCATGTGCAAACCACTTGCACACGCACAGACACACACACTCACTCTCTGTTATTTGAAGTGCTTGCCCATTCCTGCTGTCAGTCCCTGTGCAGGAGAAAGCGAAGAGGACTTTGTCGCTCTGCTGATGCCGGCTGGTGGGTGGCTCAGCTGTGGCCCTGGGGTAAGGGCTCCTGATGATCGGGTTGAGCCCCGTTCCATGGATTAGAAACTGGTAACTCTGCTCCTGCTTTGCTTGTTTGAAAGCTCTTGAACACGGAACCCCCTAGTAACTATGACTGTCTCTTGCTTCCAGTGCTGGGGCGAGGGCTGCTGGAGCCCTTTTCCACACACGTATGCGAGAATATTCTCCCCTTTTCTCAGGATCGGCCCGTCTGGAAAAGCATTTGGGGTTTTCCATATCAAAGGTGTCCGAGATGGGCCCTGGCCACTGGGGCATGAAAACTGGAGCTAGGATGTTGTTCACCCCATTTTACAAAACTTTCTTTTATTCACCAGAGTGTTACTACTATTAGCAGAGCCGAAGGGGAGTGAAGAGGGAGGCAGATCTGATGTGAATAAATCTGATGGGATGCTTGTCCCCTGGGGACTGGCAGACAATGCAGTTACCGTGTTTCATGCCGGAGGCTCCTTCATGAACGTCTATGCACATCGCTCTGAGAGGGACCCTGCCCTTTAGAGAAATGATAATATGGATGCTTTTATAAGATACTTTGAGATTAATTTATTTTTAAAATTTCTTATGGCAGATTTATTTAAAGTTGGGTAAATCTGCAGTCGTGTAGCTCTCTGAACATAGCAGATATGGGTAATAACTTTTGTTTTAAAGGCCCTGATGGATTTAGAAATACTTAACTAGTTCTGGAGGGCATTGGGCCGAAGCGCTTTTCTGACCCTTAATTCTAAATGTAATTATGAAAGTTGTTTTTAACTCAAAACCTCTAAACGAAATAAAAATTCAAGAAAAGAGCATTTGAGAAAAGTGTTTAAATGCATACATTTATAATCAGATCTGTATTTACCTCTCCATTCACACTTAGATGATGTTGAGTTATTTGACTAAGAAGACAAAGTGTGATGGTTTTCTATTAAAATGTTTTTCCATTTCAATGATTTGCTTTAGTGTAATCTGTACAACTTATAATTACATTGTGTTCTCAGACGCTGATCTTGCCTCTCTCTGAGCCACTCTTACAGTTTTCCTTCATTCCTTACTACAGCCGGGTGTTCCGGGATGTGGTGTTCTGCCCCGGGACCCTTGCGTCTACCAAGGAGGTGTGGCTGTGAGCTCATGCACACGGATGTGGAGAGGTTGCCTTTCAGCTCTTAGACTCTTTTTTTTTGAAGTATAGTTGATTTACAATGTTGTGTTAGTTTCTGGTGTACAGTCTGCCCACTTTTTTGATTGAGTTGTTTGTTCTTTTGTTATTGAGTCATATGAGCTGTTTATATATTCTGAAGTTAAGTCCTTGTCAGTCATGTCATTTGCAAAAATTTTCTCCCAGTCCATAGATTGTCTTTTCTTTTTATGGTTTCCTTTGCTGTGCGAAAGCTAATAAGCAGCTCTTAAACTCTTCTGATGGTCCAGACTTGCCCTCTGACGTCATTAATTGGATGTCTCCCATGGACTCAGATGACTCATGACAGTGATGGACCTTCACGTCCAGTAGCAGCATGACCTCACCTCCCCTCACGGAAGCATTTGACTCCTTCCCAGCCAGGGATCTTTTTCCAGCATCCAGTGGGTTGTTGAAAGGCTCCCGCACAACCATTCTCCTTTCCCCCGCCCCTCTGCCAGTCTCACATGCAGTATCCCCAGATGAACTCTGACTGTGAACACCGGTGCTTCTACGTTTTATCAATGTTTGTTTCATACAGTTGATTGACTATCCTTTATATATGTTGTTTGTAGGGTCTTCTGTGTTGGATTATGAGGTTCTAAAGAGCAGTTTGTGGTTCTTTCTTGGGCCACTTGACAGTGCCTTGCACAGAACATGTATATAATCCCCATAATAAGTATTTCTCTATATAATTGCGTACATTTATGTGCACACACATGGGTCCGCATGAAAGAATTTTCCAGGTATCTAGGATCTTTTTGATGTTTTTAAACTTCTTTATGGGAATCTTTCTAAAAAGCATTTTATACTTTTCTGCTTTTAAATAGGGTATACTGAACATGAACTAACCTTTTCTTGATTACTCAAGCTTATCAGCAACATGCTGTTGTAATATAATGGTGCCTCCAAGGTCTGTTGAGGTGTGTAACGTTATCTGATCCTACAGTAAATGGCTAAAGATAGGCATTCTTTTTAGGTTTCATATTACAGTCTTTTCCCTTGTTATTGCAGTCACCTTCCCCTCACCTCCATTGTTAAGCTACTGTCAGTAGACTTGATCCTGGGAACCCCTTCTTGCTCATTTTTCACTGCTCAGTTACTACTTCTGATCTGCTCTGGCCCAGAAAGCCAGATTACCACCTTTCTCAATGTAAGAACAGGCTCTGAGCAGTGACCTGACCTACAGAATAAAGCACGTGAGTGGTAAGAAACTAGTCAGCTTCCTGAAGTTATCAGCAGTGTGAGAACTGAGTGGGAAGCCATCCTGGAAATCATTCAGTTTAGTCCTTTTGATTTTAGCTTAGATGAGAGAACTGCTGTTGTGACTTGCCCAATGATCACGCAGTTATTTAATGTCCCAAACAGATTAGAACTCATGTTTCTGATGTCAGTTGAATACTCACTTCCCAGTCTCTGTTCTGCCATAATTCTGTCCTACTGTAATTGCTGCAAGTCCAGTCTATGTAGGTGCTATTATTTTGCAGGTATGTGTATATTTTTAAAAAATGAATACCATTAATGGATGTACATGTGATATGTTTATAGGTGTACATCCACGTGCTTTCGCACAGAGGCACTGACTTTTGACACCGATTGTACACACTGTTTATTACAGTGTCCACTTGGTGAGAGATCTCAATCTGGGGAGAGAGAAAAGAGGAAAAGAGTGCTGCTTCAGAGGAAGGAATGGGTGAAAGGAGATGTAACCTAAGAAGCTACAGGTTCAGTGCCCCGGGCACTGGATTTCTCTAGATCCACTGCTAAGAGAGCAGCTCTGACTCTGAGCAGACCCGGCTGTACATCTCACCATGCAAACAGTGGCCACGATGGAAAATTCTTTTAGGGACTTTTATCTGTGTTTGATTCTGGGATATTTTCTCTACACTTTCTTCCAGTTCACTAATTTTCCTTTGCTCTGCTCTTTAATATGTCCATGGAGGTTTTTTTTTTATTGCACTGAAAGTAACTTTTGTAATAGAAACTCTCTTTTTCTCTTTTAAGTCTCTTGTCTTTTTGAAAGTATCTTATTCCTTTTTCATGTATTCAGTTCTTTATTTCTTTGGTAATTTTAAATTACTTATTTTAGAGTCTGTGTTCAGAAATTCTGTTGCCTCAAGTGCTTAGGCTGTCTTGTTCTGCTTTTTATGTGTCTGCTGATTCTGGCTAATGGTAGATGATCTTCTTGGGCATTTTGTCATTTTGGATTATGAAGTCATGTTTAACAGTGTTTTGTTAGTGGGAATCCTTTGTTTTAATTGAAGTATAGCCAGTTTACAATGTTGTATCATTTTCTGGTGTACAGCATCATGTTTCAGTCATATGTATACAAATATATTCTTTTTCATTATAGGTTACTACAAGGTACTGAATATAGTTCCCTGTGCTGTGCAGTACAAACTTGTTTATCTATTTTATATATCATAGTTAGTATCTGCAAATCTTTTACTCCTATTTTATCCTTTCCCATCCTCTTTCCCCTCCCAGAAACCATGAGTTTGTTTTCTGTGTCTGCGAGTCTGTTTCTGTTTTGTGAATAAGTTCATTTGTGTCTTTTTTTTAGATTCCACATACACGTGATACCATAGGGTATGTTAGTGGGAATCCTGTCTCCTGGTTGAGAGCGAGTCTCCCCAAAGAGCTTTTTCTTTGGCTTTTGCCAGATACCCTAGGTCTAAGTCAGGGCCATTTTTCATGTTTATCTCTTACCTGGGGTGTTCCTGGACCACAGAATTGGACCACAGAATCTCAGGTTTGCCTGAGAGCAGATTGTGACAATCAGTTCTTACGGCAGAATCTTTTGTTTTAACCTAAGTCTGGGCTAAGACTTTACTAAGATTGAGACTTTGCAGGAGGGGACAGAGGGTGTGGTCATATAGCTGGGGCTGCAGCAAGGGCACGAATATGGATGACTCAGACTTCAAATCAGGCAGGAGAGGCATCTTTACATTTCTCTCTGGCTTCTTCTCCTCTGCCACCAAGATATCCTTCCCTTCTGATTGCCGTTGGGGCTGAGGTCAGTGCACATCCCAGCTCGTCTTGTCACAGACACAGATCAAGTGACTGAGCTCTTTTGAAATTCTCCCTAGTGGTGCAGGGATACACATTCTCACCCAGCCTTTAAAAGTAGTCATTTTCCAAAAACAGTTCATCCTTAGTGAATTGTTCCCTCCCACTTTGTGTAGAAATGGTGATGCCATCTTCGTTCCTCTCAAGGAACCACAAAAAGCAAGACAGTAGAATTAGGAGGAACAGCTGGCTATGGCGGGGGGGGGGGGGGGAGCCTTTGAGGAAGCTGAGGGTTTGCTTTCCCTCCATCCCAGCCTCAGGGAACCTGTGGGACCGTGTCTGGCCTTCTCCCCAAGTGACTCACTGATGCAGCCATGTGCTCCCTTCGCAGTAAGGGGATGGCTCCAGGTACACAGTCCTTTCCCCAGAGATTCATTCCTGAGCAAGAAACAGTCAAAACTGTGTTTGGAAAAGGCTCTTCTCCCATTTTCACATCCCCTTATGCAGCTTTATTTTCCCCTCAAAATATGCGCTTGGCTGAGAGATTGAGCACAGTGACACCAAGCTCTTGTTGGAGGAGATAGTGCCATACTGAGAACTCTTAACTGTTAAAATGAATTTGGTACACTGCTGCTCCCAGAAGTCAGCAATACTAGGAAACGAGGTGGGAATGTGTAGAAAATGAAATACGAACACATTACCAAAGATGCCCGGGAGTCCACAAGCTTAGAGGTCTTTTGTTGATATAAATATATAGTAGTTAAAAAAAATTGCCTAACAGTGTTCTGTGACACAGTTTTTGTCTCTGCCATTCAAGCAGCTCGTGCAGGCTTTGTTCTGGTGATTTATGCTAGAAGCCTGTAATCAAAATGCAGCCTGAAATCATGCAGCTGGGTACCACTCATTTTTCTTCATGGACAGTTCCAGAGCTTAAAAAAATTGCAGCAGACCTGTAAAAGCTCTCCCCTCGCAGGAAATGCATGCCTGGCCATGGCAGCTGGCGCCCTCTGGTTTCTTCTGCTCCATGGAGTCGCTGGTGATGCTGTGGGGGTTTTCAGGCCAGTTTAATGAGAATTAGAAAAGAGCTTCCAGGAAGGTATTGTACGGTTCTAGGGAGTCCGTAAAAATAATACTCCTTTCCCCTCTTGAGTTGGAACCAAGTGAGAAATCAGCCTAGAATTCAGACAGAGGGAGGTGAATGTGTCAGCTTTATCACCGATAATAGCTCGATCACAAAATGCACCGTGATCTATCCAGATGGCTTCTAGTACTTCCTACCTAAGCGGAAATCAGCTCTCCCAAACCATAGGCCTTTCACTGGCAGAAAGCTTATCACGTGGCCAGAGAAGACTTGAACATACTATCTCGGTAGGCATGCTGATCAGAAGGAGATCAGGCAGGCTTTGTCCTGCTGAGTCATACTAGAGGCCTAGAATAAAAATGCTCAGCCACAAGGAGCCAACCCCGTGTGTTCAGTTCCTTTTCCCAAAGTTGCTAGTCAGAAAAGTCACTCCTCTTTGGGAGGACAAAAGAATATAGAATGGAGGATAAAACCCAGCTAACATAGAAACGTGGGGACAGGGGAGGAGAGGATGCCCGGGTCTGCCCTCAAAATCACGGGCCAGCTTTACTGTGTCTGCATTGCCTCTGGGAGTAGAAGTGAGACGCAGGTTTGGGGTGGGTCCTGTGGAATTCTTTCTCCACGCCACAGGCTTAGCCACTTGTCATCTGTGGCTGCCAGGATGGATCTTTGTTACTTGGTCATTTTTAGATGTCTTTTCAGCTTCACATTTAGTATTGGTGGTTCTCCACACTGCAGCATCTTGGGGGATTTCTTTTCCTCAGCTCTTTTTAAAATCTTGGCGAGGTGAGGGAGTTATTTGCCTTTGGCATCCCAGATACGACAAGCGTAGGCTTGGTGATGCTGAAGAGCTCTCCTCTGAAGAGCATTCTGTTACATGTGGCAGAGGGTTCTTGCTAGCAGCCTTCCACCACTGGTTGCATCCTTATGATAAAGCCTGGAGCTGGGGCAGGGAGGGTAAATGGGAATCAGAAAACGTTGGTGTTCCCAGGAGCCTTAAAAGTCCTCTATTCCACATTTTGATGCATGAGTCTCCTTTCACGAGTATAAAAGCCAGATGCGTAATCAATCAAGGGTCTTTGTCACGCTCTGCAGCATTCTCAGGAGATGCAGCCAGGCAGTCATATGTGATTGTCAGTAGCATCTTGAATTTTCAGTGATGTTTGCCAACTCATAGGCCACCCCAGTGAGCAAGGTCAGAGGCTCCAACCCCAACTGATAGGAGAAGAAATTGAGGGCCTTTTTAACTTGCCCAAGGACACAAGGAGGTCAGGAGCCCAGTTAAAAATAGAAGTGAAAGTTGCCTGGTTCCCATTCTTAGCACCCGAATAAATCACCAGACCGCATTCCCTTCTGCGGTATTTGCTAATTGTTCATTTCCGACAAAACAACAGGAAATTTTTCCTTTATAGCTGGTTGTAAACATTTCAGATGGCTGTCGTCACTCATAACCTTTGTTTGCTTATCACAGCTAGCTGGCTCTCTTACTTACGTGTTGCTTGTTCTCTTCCATTTTTCCTTCTAGGCAGAGAAGTTAATGTACGTGAAAGCACTTTATAACTCAAGTGGCATGTGAATATTACTTGGTATTATTGTGGTACTCATATTCTTAACTTTGCATCATTAAAATATAAATACAGATAGTACTTCCATTTTATAGCGGCCAGTAGGGTTCGGCATTTAAAATGGCACGGATCACAAGAGCATAAATGACAATTAATGTGAAGTTCTCCATCATAGATGTCTTTCAGAGAAGCACACGTTGAGAACTTACAGGTATGTTTACACAGTGAGGCAACAGAATTGAAGCATTAACAGCAAATAAGATACATATACAACTTCGGAGGAAGCTCAAAGTATTTTCAACTAGAAAAGACGTAGCTGAGGAAAGTTATTTTCCTTCCAGCCAAAAGAACACATCTTCCTTTCATGTTCTTGATTATGTATATATATTGTCTATATGCAGGATTTATACACATATATAGATGGTGCAGAACTCCCTGTTAATGGATTTATCACGTATAAAATGAAATACGTAGTACTGCTAAGAGGCTTGCACTGTTCTTCGTTATCTACACAAGTTATGATATGTCCACCACTTAATTTTGGCACAGAAAGGTGTAGATAGACATTGTATATAGAATGTTTTCTTTTCTACAGCTGGTTTTCAGCAACAGTGAATGGGAGCCTCGAGACACATGTGTGGTTTACAAGTTAGCATCAGTTTAAATAGCTCCAGCCTCCTTTGGCTCTCTCCCCCACTGACAGCTTGTAACGTCTCATGTCCTCTTAGGTAGGAGAATGATCTACTCCTGTCTTCCTCCCCCAGACATTTTATTTTGAAAAAATTCAAACTGATAGAAAAGCTGAAAGTACACTGAACATCCATCCTGCGCCTAGATTGGATGAGCCATTTGAGAGTCAGTTGCGGACATCATGGCCCTTCATCCCCAGATGTTTCAGCATCTTTCCTGGGAACGAAAACATCCTGATATCGATGGCTGTTGTAATTGTCGGTCTCAAGAAAGATGACATGGATACAATACTCTCATCCAAGTTCATACCCACTTTTTATTTTCTTCTCCCCAACTCAGGATCCTGTCAGAGATCAGACATTGCATTTAGTTCTTGTGACTTTTTAGTCTACTTTTTTCTTTCTTTTCCCTTTCCCTTTCTTTCTATCCCCACCCTCCTTTCCTCTTTTCCTCCCTCTTTCCTTTTCTTTTTCTTCCTTTCATGACATTGACCTTTTTCTTTTTAAAGTCCAGGCCAGTTCTTTTTTTTTTTTCTTCCATTTTTAATTGAAGTATGGTTAATTTTCAGTGTTTCAGGTGTATAGCACAGGGATTCAGTTATGCATATATATATATAAATCTATTTTTTTCAGATTCTTTTCTATTATAGGTTATTACAAGATATTGAATAGAGTTCCCTGTGCTATACAGTAGGCCCTTGTTGTTTATCTATTTTATATATGTTAATTCCAAACTCCTAATTTATCCCTCCCTCCTTCCCCTATGGTAACCATAAGTTTGTTCTCTATCTGTGAGTCTGTTTCTGTTGTAAATAAGTTCATTTGTATCTTTTTTTTATTCCACATATAAGTGATATCATATGATATTTATCTTTCTCTGTCTGAATTACTTCACTTAGTATGACAATCTCTAGGTCCATCCATGTTGCTGCAAATGGCATTATTTCATTCCTTTTTATGGCCAAGTAATATTCCCTTGGGTATATATACTTTATCCATTCATCTGGTGATGGACATTTAAGCTGTTTCCATGTCTCGGCTATTGTAAATAGTGCTGCTATGAACATTGGGGTGCATGTATCTTTTCCAGTTAGAGTTTTCTCTGGATAGATGCCCAGGAGTGGGATTGGTGGATCATATGGTAAGTCTATTTTTAGTTTTTAAAGGAATTCCCATACTGTTTTCCATAGTGGCAGCACCAAATTATATTCCTACAACAATGTAGGAGGATTCCCTTTTCTCCACACCCTTCCCAGCATTTATTATTTGTAGACTTTTTAATGATGGTCATTCTGACTTATGTGAGGTGATACCTCATTGTAGTTTTGATTTGCATTTCTCAAATAATTAGTTATTTGAGCATCTTTTCACATACCTATTCAGGCCAGTTCTTTTATTATCCACTCTTGAAGTGAACATAACTAAGGAAATAGGAGTTTTGCCCTATGAAAGTTTGGCCTTTTTCTTTTTCCTTTTAGCCCCCATGATTTCATGGCTTGCCATGAAGCCTCTAACAAGATGCTATATACCTATTGGATACATAAAACTCAGGATGTTTTTTTCTTCCTAAAAATCTGGGTCCTGATAGACTCTTCCAAATGCTCTCCCCTCAGGGCATTCCTGGGACTGATGAATAGAGCTGGTGCACTTTTGATGGAATGACATGCGTCTCTCAGAATTGCTCCTGTTATTCACAGGTCTTGTTCCACGACATTCCCTGTCCACACCAATGTGAGGACCTAGCTGGCATTTCTTAGAGTTTGGTTGGTTCAAGCCAGTTGCTTTGCTTCTCAGCAATCGCCAGAGCTTTCAGCTAAGTACTAACCTTTTATATAAAGATAAAAGTAGATCTCATTCTGAATCATTAGAGCTTTTCACTCATTAAGTTAATGTTTCTTTTCACTCTCAGTGATTACTCTTGAGGTTTCAGTAATATGAAAAGTTTATCCTTCCATTGAATCTGTCTAAGTGTAGAGAGATAAATTTTAGGATAGGTTAGAGAAGAGTTGGCAGCTTCGGTATGGGGGCAGTGATCTAAAATGAGTGGATTTTGTATGCGTTAGCCTTTTTGATATCAATATACTTTTCTTAAATGCTATAAACAAGAGAGACAAATATTCAGAGTTTAAGTTAAGGGGAAATATTTCTCCATGAAAGATCCTGGCCCCATCCCAAAGCTTTATTCAAAAAGAATAAGGTTTTTTTTAAAGTTTGATCCCCGTGCCTACTCCATGCCTTCATACATCGCTTTTCCACAGACTCTCTGAATTTCAAAAGTAGCTGCTGTCTGAGAAGACAGGGAGTCACGAATGTGCTGTGGGCAACGAGACAGCGGTAAAAACTGCCTCAATTAACTGATCTGTGACTGCTCAACCTGTCAGGAGGTAGTTTCCTTTCCCTTAAGAATGGGAGCTTTTTCCAGGCACAGGCAAGCTTAAAATTTTTCCAGGAAAATTTTGCTTCATGATAAAACAGAGAAAATGAAGTAATATAAACTTTTTGAGACATTAAGAAGTATGATTTCTATTCCACTGCAAATGACACACTAATTATCACAGAAAGGTGTTGGTTATCATTTAAGGGGGAAATACTGTGTTGACATAATACATAATTTCAGCATCTGTTGTGCCTTACTTCGGACTGTAAATCCAGACTAATGGATCTGTGGAGCTGTTGAGACCTTTTTTCATTAGATTCCCTTGCTTCCTAGAGAAGCTTGCATAGGAAAGATTAAATTGATTTTGCATTTGGTAACACTTCCATTCTGATACTGGTATTTACTAAATGTCTACCACATGTCGAGTAATTTTATTTAACTCAGAACAATCCTGCAAGGTAGCTATTTTTTCCCCTAACAGATAAGGAAAGCGAGGCTGAGACAGGTTAGATGATTTGTGTGAGGTCACACAGCCAATGAGTAGAGATAAGATTTAGGCCCAGGTCTTTCCTACTCAGTTTTGCCCCTGTCTGTCAGTCAGTAAAAGTCTTCTCAACATCAGGTTAATTGCCAGTGAGTCATGCCAAATTAGTAACTGTGGGGAGTGTTGTGGAAACAAGGAACCAGTTCACCTGTACACCCCGTCTCATTTTTTACTGGCTGCCAGCCGTTCTCAAACCTCCCTCTCTAACCTAGCTAACTGCGCAAGGATGAGGCTTCAGAGAGGTCCACTGTAGTCACTGGATTGACCTCCAGCCCCAAGTGAAGTCCAGGCACACCAGGCTGTGTCGTGTGAGAATTCTTCTTACCGGGGCCCACGGCAGGCCTGGAGCCCTTCCTTCTTCTCCCTCCAAGCCCAGGGGTGAATGTCGGGTTAGTATTCCAGAGGTCCTTGGAAAAGCAGGGGAGATTGCTCCAGTGTCGAGGGCCACGCTGGTTTAGGCTGCCCTCTCCACTCACAGCTTTCCCATGGTGAGTGTGGGCTCCAGCCCTGGGCCACCTGACCTTGCCGGGTAAGCACAGGCAGGAGGAGGATGGAATCCCAGACGAGGAGGATGGGCCTTCCGGCACCTTGGACCAAGGAAGTATCCTTGCCTTTGATCCTGACCAGTCCAGGGAGTGGAATCGGTGCAGGAGGGCTGAGAGGAGAGAACCCTGGAGCTGAAGGACAGCTGAAGCCGCCAGACCACACCTCCTTTCTGTGAACAAGAATTGTCTCCTGTGGAATGGATATTTGATTTTTTTTTTCCTTCTGTGAAAGATTTAAAAAAAGAGAGAAATTGTTGCATTCACTTTCCCTTTTTCCCCAGGCAGTGCCTATGTTCAGGTGTAAAGAACATACATATCTATGTGGGTTTATCTATATAAATATTTAATATTTGTGTAAAGCTGGGCATTTTCACGGTAAAATTCCACTTTAAAAAAAAGTATCTTAACTGAGCAGTTGTAGCAAGCTCAGTCGTCAGAGCTGAAAGTGTTGGTATTTGTTTTGGGTGATGATAAAAGAGCTCAGTGGTGAGAAGGACATTGGGGTGAGGAGATGGGGGAACAGCTTTCTTTACCATAATGAAAATTTATCTGTGTGGTAACTTTTGCTTTGAATATGAATCAGAGGGAGTTCATGCTTAGAGACAAATTTACGGTTAGCAGTAGTATAAAGGCCCGTTTTACTGCCGTATTTTTACTTAATAAATCTTAATTACTTGCTGTCCATAAATTGAAGCATTTACCATGCTATATCTTAATCATCAGATTTGTCATATATAGCATTAGGTTCATAGAATAGTTGCCATTTGGGCTTTTTGTAAAACATCGCCTTGTAGTCTTGTTTTCAAGCTCCAGAGGAATTGCTGACTGGATTTTCGGGGGGGGGGGTACACTAGTCTGGTCATGCTGCCTCATTTTTTAAGGAGGTCCTGGTACCTACTGGACTAACTTTAGGTATCATATCATCATGGGCTCACCAGTTGAGGGTAAAGTAGGAAGAGGAGAGAAATGGCGTGAATTACAGCCTATTTTGAAAGACATGCAATTTTATTCCTTTGAAGTATGTCGCAAAGTACTTCCTGGCATAGGTTTCTGAGGTTTCTGACTTTTGTGAATAGATTTATTTGTAATTAGTAGAATTTCACATAAATATGTTAAAGTCCTAGGGAATATTTTATTGACTTAAGTAAGCTATGCAGTCTTCTTCATTCTGTAATTTGCTCAGCAAATCCTTTCCTAATAGTTAATGTAGCCTTAGGGTTCAGTCCAACCCGAGTTGAGTTATCACAGATGCTCCTTAGAAGTTAGTAGCATTTCATAAATCTTGGCTCTGAGTATGTGAAAAAGGAGTCCACAGAATTTTCATTTTTATGTTGATTGGGCAGACTTGAGAGTGGCAGCATTTTATCAATTAGATATTTATCTAAAGAAAAGGTCACAGAAATGAGTATAAAAATGGTTGGAATTTCATTATAGACTATGACTTCAGTTTAAAAAAAATGGATGTGATTTGCTGCGTGGTCATGGCCAGCATTCCTCAGATCCTCGCCTCCCCATTCCCCTGCTCTTTCCAGCATCACGGGCAGGGGCTGCTCCCACAGGCTGCCATTCCCAGTGTCCCCCAGTCCCACCCCCCTCAGCTGGTCTGTGGCTGGTGAGGCCAACAGGAGGCTCTGAAGAAAGACTGGAGGTGGTAGGAAAGAAGCAATAGGGTATTTCTCCTTCTCCTTCTCCTTCCCTCTTCCTCTGGCAGCATCTCTAGTTGTGGATGGATCTCATTTGTGGCTCCTGCTCCTGGGAGACAGGTCCATCGTGTTTCCAGCATCCTCTGGCACCCCTGCCCTGGTGCCAGTCCCACTGCTTCTCCCCACCCTTCCCTCTGGCCCTGGGGCAGGAGTGTCTTCCTGCTGTTGAGAATCTTCTAAGTTGCCTCTTTGACTTCTTGGCTCTTCTGTCATTAGTGTAATAGTCTCTGTATTAAATCTGTCTTATTTTACATGCTAAGAATGGTTTCTTTCTCCTGACGTACATTTTATAGAACAACTTTGCTTTTATTTCTAGCTTATGGAGTTTGGGATGTTGATAAAGGGAATGCTAAATTATTCATTAGCTCAGTTAATGTTTAATCAGCTTTGTGTTGCTTTCAGGTAATGGGGCAAAGAAAATAAAATGACCTGACTGCCCTCAGGGGGCTCAGTCTGGCTGGGGAGACGGTGCTTCTCCAGCGTACACGGGAGCTGAGGAGGAGGAGTACCTCCACTGGGGTGCTGGTGGGACAACCAGGAGTCTTGCGAGGTGCGGAGGTCTTGCTTAAGTGCATGAGCAGCAGAAGCAGCTGTTTGTACCGAAGCATGTCATGTGCACCACTGTGTGAGAGCCTGTTGGGTCAGGGGGCAGTGGAAGAAGAGGAAGCTAGAGAGGTAATCAGGGGCTGAATCACGAAGAGCATTGAAGACTCCACCAAGCGTGTGGAGTGTATCCTTTTGGTGATGGGGAGGAGTGGAGAGGGATTTTAAGCAGGGGAATTACATGAACAGATTTATCCCTTAGAAAGGTCGCTCTTGAATTGGGTGTGGAGGAGAGATCAGAGGGTGGAGGTGAAGAAACCTGGCCAGGTGGTGGTTTGTGCAGAAGTCTTGGTTGGAGGAGGGATGTTTGAGTGGAGGCCTGAATCAGATTGGAGCATTTGGGAAGAGGGGAAAAAAATCAAGACATACTAAGAACGTAGAATGTGTATAACTTGATTTTTTGGGGGGCAGTGGGGCAGGATGTATTGGGAGTTGGCAGTAAATGATCGTTTACTCAGAGACAAGGAAATGTTTGTTTGGTTAGGCTACACAAGCCTTAAAACTAGAAGACTGCTTCTCATATCAGGGTCACAATGTGTCCTTCGAGGTCTCATGACATTCCTGGGTTATTTATGCTGCCTTGAACTCCAAATGTATTCCCCCCCCCCCCCGCCCCCGTTCTGGCTGCAGCACTACTTATATTTTGCAAACAAGCCAAACAAGTGCTTCTTTTTAAAACCAGTCACTACCCACTGCCCCGTATCCTTTTTCTGGCCATGATCTGCCCAGTCCCTCTCTCTGCTGGTCATGAAATTTATTGGCTGTCTCATCTCCCTTTGCCTTTCATACCTTTCTTATCTTCCAGTTAAATAAAAGAATTAGCTCTTCACTTATTCGATAAATTGTTTCACAGGTACTTACATCTAAAGGTTTCAGAAGTTGAGCAGTAAAACATCCCCTGCTAATTGAGAAAAACTATAGGTCTGCTCGTTAGTGAACCCTTCACACGCCAGAGCCTGTGTGCTGAGCGTTGTAGACAGTTAAATGAACATGACGCTTGCCCTCTTAGAGCTCAACGTCTGAAATCAAACCTATGCAGACAGAAACTGGCAAGAAGAAAATGTCAGAAACAGGATCTGCCTTAAACTCTACCATGGGATTTGGTTTGAGCCACTGCTCCAGAGTTATGGCCCAGTGTTAGTAATCTTTTTTTTTTTAATTCTTATTTTTTATTGACGTGTAGAAGATTTACAATGTTAGTATCAGGTGCACAGCAAAGTAATTCAGTTATACATATACATACATATATATACCCAGCTATTTTCGGATTCTTTTCCATTATAGCTCATCACAAGAAATTGAGTATAGTTCCCTATACAGTAGGTCCTTGTTGTTTATCTTTTTTATAAATAGTAATGTGTGTCTGTTAATCCAAAACTCCTAATCTATCCCTCCCCCACCTTTCTCTCCTGGTACCCATAGTTTGTTCTGTGTCCCTGAGTCTGTTTCTGCATTATAAATAAAATTTGTACCTTTTTTTTTTTAAGATTCCATATATAAGCAGTATCATATGGTATTTGTCTTTCTCTGTCTGGCTTACTTCACTTAATATGATAATCTCTAGGTCCATCCATGTGGCTGCAAATAGCATTATTTTATTCTTTTTATGGCCAAGTAGTATTCCATCGTGTCTGTCAGTGTGTGTGTGTATATATATACACATACACACACACATACATACCAAATCGTCTTTATCCAGTCATCTGTTGATGGACATTTAGGTTGTTTCCATGTCTTGGCTATTGTAAATAGTGCTGCTGGAATATTGGGGTGCATGTGTCTTTTCGAATTATATTTTTCTCCATATGTATGCCCAGAAGTGGGATTGCTGGATCATATGGTAACTCTGTTTTTAGTTTTTTAAGGAACCTCCATACTGTCCTTTATAGTGGCTGCACCAATTTGCATTCCCATCAGCAGTGTAGGAGGGTACCCTCTTCTCCACACCCTCTCCAGCATTTATAATTTGTAGACTTTTTAATGATGGCCATTCTGACTTATTTGAGGTGATCTACCTCATTGTAGTTTTAATTTGCATTTCTCTAATAATTAGAAAAATTGAGCATCTTTTCATGTTCATGTTGACCATCTGGATGTCTTCTTTGGAGAAATGTCTGTTTAGTCTTCTGCCCACTTTTTGACTGGGTTGCTTATTTTTTTAAATATTAAGCTGTATGAGCTGTTTGTATATTTTGGAACTTAGTCCCCTGTCTGTCACATCATTTGTAAATATTTTCTTCCATTCTGTAGATTGTCTTTTTGCTTTGTTGATCTGCAAAAGCTTTTTAAGTTTAATTAGGTCCCATTTGTTTATTTTTGCTTTTATTTCTATTACTCTAGGATCTGGTTTGAAAAAAGTATTGCTGCAATTTATGTCAAGGAGTGTTCTGCCTATGCCTATGTTTTCCTCTAGGAGTTTTGTAGTATCCTGCCTTACATTTAGGTCTTTAATCCATGTTGAGTTTATTTTTGTATGTGGTGTTAGAGAATGTTCTAATTTCATTCTTTTACGGGTAGCTGTCCAGTTTTCCCAGCACCACTTATTGAAGAGACTGTCTTTTCTTCATTGTGTATTCTTGCCTCCTTTGTCAAAGATTAATTGACCATAAATGCATGGGCTTATTTCTGGACTTTCTGTGCTGTTCCGTTGATCGATGTGTCTTTCTGTGCCAGTACCATACTGTTTTGATTACTGTAGCTTTGTTCTATCATCCAAGGTTGGGGAGCATGAGTCCCCCAGCTCCATTCTCCTTTCTCAAGATTGTTTTGGCTATTTGGGGTCTTTTGTGTTTCCATACAAATTTTAACATTTTTTTTTGTTACAGTTCTGTGAAAAATATCACTGGTAATTTGATAGGGATTGCATTGAATCTATATATTGCCTTGGTAGAAGTATGGCCATTTTAGCAATATTTATTCTTCCAGTCCAAGGACACAGTATATCTTTCCATCTCTTTGTGTCATCCTCAGTTTCTTTCATCAGTGTCTCATAGTTTTCGGAGTACAAGTCCTTTTGCCTCCTTAGGTAGGTTTATCCCTAGGTGTTTTGTTCTTTTTGATGTGATGGTAACTGGGATTATTTCCTTAATTTCTTTTTCGGATATTTCTTTGTTAGTGTACAGAAATGCAACTAATTTCTGTGTATTAATTTTGTATACTGCAACTTTACAGAATTCATTGATGAGATCTAGTAGTTTTCTGGTAGTGTCTTTAGGATTATCTATGTATAGTATCATGTCATCTGCAAACAGTGACAGATTTACTTCTTCTTTTCCAATTTGGATTCCTTTTATTTCTTTTTCTTCTCTAATTGCCATGGGCTAGGACTTCCAAAACTATGTTGAATAAGAATGGTGAGAATGGGCATCCTTGTCTTGTTCCTGATCTTAGAGGAGATGCTTCCAGCTTTTCACCATTGAGTATGATGTTAGCTGTGGGTTTGTCATATATGGCCTTTATTATGTTGAGGTATGTTCTCTGCCCACTTTTTAGAGAGTTTTTAATCATAAATGGATGTTGAATTTTATGAAAATCTTTTTCTGCATCTATTGAGATGGTCATATAGCTTTTATTCCTCAAGTTGTTAATGTGGTGTATCATGTAGACTGATTTGCAGATATTGAAAAATCCTTGCATCCCTGGGATAAATCCCACTTGATCATGGTGTATGATCCTTTTAATGCATAGTTGGAGTCGATTTGCTAGTATTTTGTTGAGAATTTTTGCATCTATATTCATAAGTGGTATTGGCCTGTAATTTTCTTTCTTTGTGATATCTTTGTCTGGTTTTGGTATCAGGGTGATGGTGGCCTCATAGAATGAGTTCAGAAGTGTTCCTCCTTCTGCAATGTTTTGGAATATTTCTGAAGGATAGGTAACTACTCTCTAAATTGTTGGTAGAATTTGCCTGTGAAGCCATCTGGTTCTGGACTTTGGTTTGTTGGGAGTTTTTAAATTACTGATTCAATTTCATTATTGGTAATTGGTCTATTCATATTTTCTATTTCTTCCTGGTTCAGTCTTAACAAATTGTACCTTTCTAAGAAATTGTCCATTTCTCGTAGGTTGTCCTTTTTGTTAACATATATTTGCTCATAGTAGCCTCTTATGATCCCTTGTATTTTTGTTGTGTTGATTGTAACTTCTTTTCCATTTCTGATTTTATTAATTTGAGACCCTCTCCCCCCACCCCCGCTTTTTTTTTTTTTTTTTTTGATGATTCTGGTTAAAGGTTTATCGATTTTGCTTATCTTTTCAAAGAACCAGCTTTTAGTTTCATCAATCTTCTCTATTGTTTTTTAGTCTCTATTTCATTTATCTCTGCTCTAATCTTTATGATTTCTTCCCTTCGACTAACTTTGGGTTTTTGTTCTTTCTCTAATTGTTTTAGGTGTCAGGCTATGTTGTTTATTTGAGATTGTTCTTGTTTCCTGAGATAAGCTTGTATTGCTGTAAACTTCCCTCTCAGAACTATTTTTGCTATGTCCCAGAGGTTTTGGATCGTTGTGTTTTCATTTTCATTTTTCTGTAAGTATTTTTTTTATTTCCTCTTTTCTTTCTTCAGTGATCCACTGGTTGCTCACTAGCATATTGGTTGGCCTCCGTGTGTTTGTGGGTTTTGCAGTTTTTTTCTTGTAGTTGATTTCTAACCTCATAGTGTTGTGGTCAGAAAAGATGCTTGATGTGATTTCAGTTTTCTTAAATTTACTGAGGCTTGCCTTGCCTTGTGGGTCAGCATGTGATTTATCCTGGAGAATGTTCCATGTGCACTTGAGAATGTATTCTGCTGCTTTTGGATGGAATGCTCTATAAATATCAGTTAAGTCCATCTGGTCTAATGTGTCATTTAAGGCCTATGTTTCCTTATTGATTTTCTGTCTAGGTGATCTGTCCATTGGTGTAAGTGGGGTGTTTAGGTCCCCCACTATTATTGTGTTACTGTTGATTTCTCCTTTTATGTCTGTTAACAGTTGCCTTATACATTGAGGTGCTCCTGTGTTGGGTGCATGTACATTTACAGTTGTTACATCTTCTTCTTGGATTGATCCCTTGAGCATTATGTAGTGTCCTTCTTTGTCTCTTGTAACAGTCCTTATTTTAAAGTCTTTTGTCTGATATAAGCTTTTCTACTCCAGCTTTCTTTTGGTTTCCATTTGTATGGAATACCTTTTTCCATCTCCTCACTTTCAGCCTCTAGCTCTAAAGTGGGTCTCTTGTAGGCAGCATATTCATGGGTCTTGTTTTTGTATCCATTCAGCCAGTCTGTCTTTTGGTTGGAGCATTTAATCCATTTACAGTTAAGGTGATTATTGATACGTATGTTTTTATTGCTGTTTTGTTGTTTTGGATTTGTTTTTGTAAGTCTTTTTTTCCCCTTTCTTCTTTTTGTTCTCTTGTGATTTGATGACTATAGCATTACATTTGGATTCCTCTCTTTTTCTTATGTATGTCTATTATAGATTTTTGGTTTGCAGTTACCATGAGGTTTTGGTGTAGAAGCCTGTGTATATATATGATTGTCTTAAGTGGCTGATCTCTTAATTTCAAATGCATTTTAGATACCCTGCACTCGTACTCTCCTCCCCTCAGGATTACTGGTTTTGATATTTTTTACATCTAGTTGTTTTGTGTATTGTTTAACTGCTTATTGTGGATACAAATGATTTTTACTACTTTTGTCTTTGAACCTCCGTATTAGTTTGTGTATGGATGATTTCCTACCCTTACTGTATGTTTGCCTTTACTGTTGAGCCTTCCCTTTTTGTAATTTTCTTGTTTATATCTGTGGCCTTTACTTTTCCACCTAGAGAAGCTCCTTTAGCTTTTGTTTTAAAGCTGGCTTGGGGGTACTGAATTCTTTTAGCTTTTGCTTATCTGTGAAGCTTTTGATTTCTCCAACAAATCTGAGTGAGAGCCTTGCTGGGTAGAGTATTCTCGGTTGTACGTTTTTCCCTTTCATCACTTTAAATATATCATGCCACTCGCTTCTGGCCTGCAGAGTTTCTGCTGAAAAATCAGCTGATCAGAGTTAGTAATCTTTATGGCTAACAGTCATGCATTTTATTCTTTGAAGATTTAAGATAAGAATATAGTTGAGAGCCTGGGTTCTGGGGGTCAGACTTCTTGGCTCTGTCACTTACTGTATGTGTCATTTTGGCCAAGTTACTTAATCTCTCTGAGAATCACAGTAGGATCACTGAGGGGGTTAAATGGCACATGTGTGTGATGTACGTCACACATCCCCGACACAGCGTGATACACAGTCAGTACTTTCTGTTCATGGTTCCTGAAGCCAGAGTGAGATGTCCCAAGGCTCAGTTGAGAGAATTCTGCTTTTGTGAGTTCCAAGGAGCATTGCTTTCCTTCCACATGAAAGCTACTGTGGTTAACCCTGAGATCTTTTGTCGTCACTTTATGTTAATTGCAAAGAAAATTCCAGAACATGCTTCTTCAGGACAAGTTAGTCTTTCGAGTTTTTGAGTTATCTCTTTGATCATATCTTACGTGATTGGTAGTCACTTCAGGGCACTTCTGGAAATGAGTTTGGAGGCCAGCAGGTGGCAAGTAACACCTTAGAGGAGATTCAGGCATCACCGCCTCTCTGAGACTCTCCCTTGATATCCATCACCTCCCTCCTCATTTGCGTTCATCACTCATCTCATTGATTGAGCAGCACTGCCTTTTAGTCTGTCTGAGGCTCCAGAGATCCAACAGTGAACAGACAGTTCCCATTCTCATGAAACTTAGTCTTGTGGAAATGTATGTAAACACATCTAATCCACCATGATACGAGTGCAAGTGGCAGTGTGGAGAAGGTCAGAGAGGTGCCTAGGGAGAACGGTAAGGAAAGTTGCACAGGTTTGGTGACATCTCAGTGGAGGGTGAATGGCTAAGAACAGGGGAAGTCGGCAGTCAGCCTGGTTTGTACAGGAGGATCAGACCCTGTGTCGGAGGATGTGGGGGTGATGGGAGATGAAATTGAAGATGGAGGCAGATGCTAGGTCGTGTAAGAGTTTCGCCTTTATCATGTGGACAGGGGATGGGTGGCGTTGAATGATTTGAGGCAACAGAATGCTGTAAGACTTGCGTTTTTAGCAAGATCTTCCTCATGCGGAAAATGAACTTGAAAAGGATGTAAGTCAGGCCAGCAGGTCCGTGTCCCCACCGCACATTTACGGAGACCAGCAACAGAGCCCTCTGCATCCTAAAGCCCTGACTTTATAGACATTTAAGACACTTTCTGGAATAAAGACAGCCGAAGTTGAATTTTCCAATTCTGCCTCCTCTCCCCAGAACACGCTGACCTGGCCCTCCATCTGTCATAAGCAGCTTGACTAGGATCCTAATAAATTATTTTTTCTTGGCATTCTTTTAACTGGAACTCTATTTACTAGCCCCTCTGTGCAACTATGGTGTGGTGATGATGGATGCTTATAATTCTGGCCCTGAAGTACTCCAAGCCTTCTAAATCATCAAAAAAAGATTAAAGTGTATTCAATATTGCTGTAATGTTTGTGTGTTTCACTGCATTCTTATTCTTTGGAAATTGATGGTTTATTGAGTGCCCATGCCCTCGTGTGCATGCAGGTGCAGGGAGAGCCTGTGACCACTCACAGCTCTTCACTCCCTCACAGCACCAGGCACAGGGCGATTATTAGCAAAGTGCACTCAGAAATAAGCAAAACAGACCTGTGTTCTCTTCATGTTTAGAAGGAGGAAGCAGGTGGCCCCAAAAGGGCAGACTAGACAGAGATGAGAGAGGAAGCGGTGGTTAGAAAACAGTGCAAGTGCTGAGGCAGGAACTGGACAGACAGCGAGCCGGCCAGTCTACCAGTGGCCCAGCCCAGGGGGCGCGGGGCTCGGGCCCAGACACCAGCTTCACCTTCAGGTGCGCGTTGATTCAGCTCGGATCGTCCGTCTTGGATTTGGCAGTATTCCCCACCAGCTTTATTTGGATTTGCAGTAACAACTGTTCAGTAAAATGCCAAACATTAGCAAGTGAAAACATCGATAATCAGGGCATCCTGTTCCCCCCGCCCCCCACACACACATCTTTTCATGAAAACTGTTATGACTGCCGAGCTGACAATATTATCTAGCCCAGAATGCAGAGCTCCAAATAGAAGCTGTGAGGTGGCTCCATCTTGTAACCTGGCTTCCAGAGCCAGGCATGTGATGCTGTTATTAGGAGGGAGATCTGCTGTTGGCACTTTCTTTCAGGGGTTGTGTGTTGCAGTAAATAGAGGTGCTGCTTACATTTTCTCATACAGATTTGTTTTTAAAATCTGCCTGTTTGATCAGCAAGTCACACTGCGTCCAGGTGCCTGGAGGGCCAGTCCCTGAACCACAGGGAATCTGTTTGTCACCCTCTGGACAAGGGCACGTTTGGACTTTCAAGCTGGTTTCATCGTTTGCCTGCTCTGAGGTGTGGTCTCTTCGTCCCTCTGGGTCTTAGTTCTCTCTTTTTCTGACATATTGGAATGATACAAATTCCTTTTTTACAGGGTTGCTGTGCGGCTGAAGTGAAATGGTGGTTGTGAAAAAGCGTAATTGGAAAGCCCTATATAGATAATAACATACTAAATATACTAAAGAACATCATAAATATTCTAATAAAAAATAGAAATCTGTTTCATTAGCAAGCACGATGTCCTCAAAACTTTCCCCAAAGCAGAGTGGGGAAAATAAACTATTTACTGCATCCCTGCTATAGATTCTAGCTGTTACTTTATCCACTCTGCAAAGTGGATATTAAATCCCTGCTCAAAGTTGAGGAAACGGAGGCTTCCAGTCCCACAGCTGTCCATGTACATGGCAGAAGTGGGGTTTGGACCTGTGTGACCCCAGAATTTAATGCTCTTTTTCCTTATCTCTAGTTGCCTGTCTTATTCCAATCTCCCACCCACCCAAAGTTCTTAAAAGCTTTTTACATCCTTTGGGACTAGAAAGTTTGCTAGCCCTTTCTTGATCTTTTGCTTCTGAAAGCAGGGTGGGGCATCAGAAGGAACTCCTGAGCCCTGGGAGCCCCTGGGGGGACCAGCAATGTGGGGAGAGCCCGGGGTGGGGCACACCCAGCTCCCACTTTTAGGGAGCCGGCCAGGCCTGGACTGAAAGCAGGAGGCAGGTGTGTGGCATTTCCCCACCCTTGAGGAGGTGGCTGCAGCCCTGTAGTTTCCAGAAGTTCATCTTTTCTCTGTCACAGCGTTTCCCAAGCTCCCCGAGGTTGTTTGGAGAGCTGCTTCTCGGATCCTCCTCTCAGGAATCATTGCCTCTTGTGGGTTCTGACCGGCTCCTCGTGCTGCTTGTGGGGGGGAGTGAGATTAAGTTTATTCTGTATAATAACCACTCTACTGAGCTATTTTGGGACCTTCCCCTGTTAACACTGATGTTGGGTATCGGAGGAAAGGACCCCTGATAGGGGGGATTCTTTAAGTGCCCGTGGGATGTGGTTCCGTATGCATCTTCTTTTTTAAATAAACTTTCCCCAATTCTAGACACACTGAGCCGGCTTGTGAGCTGGAGCTGCCCACACAGAACCAGAGACAACGCCCGTCAGACGGCCAGATTGACTCTTCAGGGAGATGCCCTAGGGTGGGAGGCGCATGTGTTCAGGCTGAGGCTCTGTCCCCACAGGTGCTCAACAGGAGGTGCGTGGAGGCAGCCGTGATGACCGGCCTGGCCCTGGACTGCCGCATAAACAAGAAGTCCTTGTTTGACAGGAAGCACTACTTCTACGCAGACCTCCCGGTAAGTACGCTCTGCCGTCCGCCCGTGGCAGGTCCTTGGAGCTGGGGGTTTGCAGCCGGAGGAGGGCCGTGTGCTCGTGTCTTCAGCTAGAGGTCCATCCAGCCCGCCCGGCGGGGGACTCTGCCCGGCCCCGATGAAGCCTGTGCCCCCTGACGTTTCCTAGATTGGATGCCGTGGTCCTGATTGCCGACTCCTGGCCCAGCCTCATGCTTCTGGTGGCTGGCTCGTAATTGAACGGGGAGTAGGAGCCGCCCGCGTTCCCAGGCTCAGCCCTGCTGTGGCGTGTGGTGCTAATTGCCTGTTAGGGCAGAAGCTGCCTCTGTGGCTGATGCAGGGGTCAGTGCATCAGTGGCTCTGGAGACAGCGAGAGCGGCCTTCTTTTAAGTGGCAGCTCCCAGTAATAGGACTGTCTCCTTTGGAGATACCCCTGTCATCTCCCAGGGACCATGTAAGTGGACAAGAGTGAGCAGAAACACGAACCAGAAGCCTGGGCGAACAGCAGTAATTGCCCGAGCAGCGAGCCCTGTATTAACCCACTCTTTCCTTAAAACTAGAAAGTTTTCTCCTTTAAGAGAAGCCAGTGTGAACTAGAGCCAATTTTTCATAATATTGAACTGAACCAAAACTGTAATGTTGAGTGGGTTTCCCAAAATAATATTTCATGCGTTCTGAGCCTCTGATGGCAAGCGTGGCCCTTCTTCAGATGTAGGAACACAGTAGTGATACTGTTCCTCCATGTGATTTTCCTTGAACTGAAGACAGGGGTGAGCTGTTTTCAGGGGGTGAGGGCAGAGGTGGAATTCAACACAAAATACACTGAAAGCCTGAGTTCCCTCCAGTTGCTGCTGCTTTTTCCCCCTGGCTGCCAGCCTTTTAGCAAATTCTCCTGCCTGGGAGGGTGGAGAGAATTCAACTGCATTATTTTCACCTTTTGAGAGCGATGAGCAGTTTGGTTAAGGTGGGAGACTTAGCAGTGTGAGACTAGAGTGAGATGTCCTGATGATTCCTGCCTCCTGGTCTCTCTGGCCCAGGCAGTTCAGATCATCTGCAGTTAGTGTCGCCAAATTGCACACGGGACACACTTATACTAAAAAAGTATCCGTCTTTATCTAAGTAAACAATTTACTCAAATTATTCTAGTTTGACTGAGCATCTGTATTTTATTTGGCAACCGTCCCCACACATTAATTTTTACAAATTGAGACTTCCTGTCTCAGCCCCGAGAGTAAGGTGGCGGAATGCGGTGGTTCTCAGAGTGTGTGCCACAGGCCACGAGCATCAGCATCTCCTAGGACCGCAGGAGAAACAGACACTCCTGGGCGCCTCCCCAGACCTGCAGAACTGGAGGCTCTTCAGTTGGGCCAGATGGTCTGTGTTCTGACCATCCGGCCAGGTGATTTCAATGCCGTTCACGATTGAACAATACCTGCTGAGTGGCCAGGAGCACGGACTCTGGAGCCAGACCAGCTGAGTACTTAGTAAGTACTAAGTACATTAGTACTTACCAGCTCCATGGCTTTGGGCAAGGGCTCTTAACCCCTCCGTGCCTTGCACCTCTCTCCTAGGGTTGTCGTGAGGGTTAGACGGCATGAAGCACTGAGAACAGTGTATGGGGACACCGTGTGTCTGCTCTCCTCCTGTTCTCCACTCTGACCCACCCTCTCTTCAGTGCGTACTGGTGCACGTGTGCCTCCATTTAGAAGGTGGTGAGGGAGTCCTTGCACCATCCATCAGTATTTTAGTACTCCGTGCTTTCTGTTAGCTGAGTGTGAGTGTCACTGCATTTTCTGGCTAGAGGAACAAGCGAAGTGGGGTTAGGGAGGGCAGCTGATGTGATTGGTTAGCTAAAGAGCAAGAACAAAACAAGCTACCCAGCACGAGCCACTGCTGTCGGCTGTCCTGAGAGGAGATGGGAGATGCTAAGCCAGCAGTTCCCAGTGAGGAAGGCCTGTCAGGAGCCCAGGAATCAGATGCAGGGCGTAGCTATTGAGCTACGTGGAAACAATACGGTATTTTCTTAGAGAGTGAGATTACTGTTATTCCCCAAAATGGTGGTAGGTAGGGAAGATAGGATGCATGTTGTTTACTGCTTCATTATTGGGGTTGGGGGTACAGGGAAGGGTGGGGAGTGGGGTACAGGAAAGCCAGAAGAGGCCAGGCTAAGGTATGACCCCAGCACATCAATTAATTTTCCTTCTTCTTTTCCTTTTTCCTCTTTTTCTTGCTGTGTTGCCTTTTTAAGTAAGCCTAGAGTTTTGTGACAATGAGAGGAATGGTAAACTGGTCCACAGCTTTTCTTTACTGACTCGTGACCCTGTGGCCCGTGTTTGCGTGCAGGCAGGCTACCAGATCACCCAGCAGAGGCTCCCCATCGCTGTGGACGGGAGCTTGGCATACAGCGTCTGCGTGGGGAAGAAGCTGGGTCAGGCGGTCACCAGGACAGTGAGGGTCCGGCAGATCCAGCTGGAGCAAGACAGCGGCAAGAGTCTCCACGATGACCTGCGGTCCCAGACGCTCGTGGATTTGAATAGGGCAGGTAGGCGTGCAGAGTTTTCCATTTCCCTTCCTGCCTCCTCTCCTCCCCTCAAGGTTTTCCCAAGCCAATTGAGGAAACAGGCCTAGGGAGCCTGACAGGTGGAGATGAGGGTCCCAGTGCTGGTAATAGCCAGTTCAAGAGCACGGCTTCAGCTGTGGCTTCTGTGGGCTCGCTGATGACCCAGCCCTCAGGTGAGCCTAACGGAGCCGCCTCGTCACGGACCCAGCAGCTTGATAGCTGAAGCAGACAGGAAAAGAAAAGACCCAAATTTAAAGACCCACAGGTGAAGGCAGAAATGACTGAGAGGCTGGAAGCCACTTTGAGAGCCCGTCAGTGACGCAGGGTTGTCAGCCTGATTGATGTGTGGCTCAGATCGGAGGCTCCAGTCAGGCTGACTCTGCCTCTCCCTGGCAGGGGTCGGCCTGCTGGAAGTGGTCCTGGAGCCCGACATGTCCTGTGGAGAAGAGGCGGCCGCGGCCGTCAGGGAGCTGCAGCTGATTCTTCAAGCCCTGGGGACCAGTCGGGCCATCATGGCAGGTAGAAGCCCCAGGGGCACGGCCCCTCTCCACCCCTCCCTTCACCCTTTCTGCTCCCAGGGTCTCTTCTCCCTGGAATCTGGTTCCCCCATCGGGTGGTTTGCATTCTTTTCTCAGCCTTTTCTCCCTCAGGGGCTTTTTTTTTTCCCTTCAGAGTTTCCTTGGATTCTTCTCTGAGCTCCCAACCAAAACTAAACACACCAGCAGCGGCAGTGCCGAGGCGCCAAGCCCAAGACTGTGAGATTAGGCGTCGAGAGACTAGAGGCTTTCTCCTGGCTTTTTGCATCAGAATGTTGTGAGAATTAATAAAACAATGTGTTTGAGCAGCTTCGTGGTCCTCAGAGAGGAGGCACGGTGTTTACCCAGAGAAGCTGTCAGTTCGTGAGTTCTGTGTGGGCAGTGCTTAGTTGCTAGCTGGTCCTTTTCCTTTGGGTCTGTTTCTTTCCCTTCTTTTATAGACTTTTCATCCAGGTACAGCTGAAGCCAAATTATTTCGACTGCAAACCAAGGTTATGACTTCACAAAACATGAACTTTGAGATAAAGTCTTAAGTTCAGTAGAAATGTAATAGGGAATGAAAATAAACAAAAGAAACAAGGTGCAAACTTGGGACCAAGCAAACTACACATTTGAAGTGTTTGCAAATCGGATATAAAGATGATAAGTTTTAATCAGACTCAGTTTCTTCACGGCCCCTTCCTAGCACAGCTTTGCCGGCCCTCATGTCCCTGAATGCTCATCTCTCCCGTGGTTTTCCCGTATTTTCTGTTCCCAGGGAGGGGCTTTTGAAAAAACTTCTACCACTTGCAGAGCACTCCTGACAGAGTGGAGAAAGGGTCCAGATTCCTCATCTACAGTTGTTAACCCATAGCTCAGGACACGGGGTCTTCCGGAGAAACAGAACAGACTGTGTGTACGTGTGTGTGTGTCAGATGTAAAGAGATTGATTATAAGAAATTGGCTCATGTGATTGTGGAGGCTGAGAAATCCTAAGGTCTGCAGTCAGCAAGCTGCAGGAGGGTCGAGGGTATAGTTCCAGCCTGAGTCTGAGGATCTGAGAACCAGGAGAGGATGTAGATTCCAGGCTGAGCCAGAGCCCAGCGCCGAAGAAGACAGATCAGAGGCAGTGGGGCTGAGACAGCGAATTCCCCCCATTTCACCTTTTGTCCTGTTCAGGTTTTCAGTGGATTGAATGAGGCTCACTTATAATGAGAAAGCAGCCTGCTTTGCTCAATCTGTGGATTCAAATGTTAATCCCTCACAGACACACCCAGAATAACATCCAACCAAATATCGGGGCACCCCTTGGCCCAGTCAAGTTGACACATAAAATTAACCATTGCAGGTGGTCGTGGGGTTCCCAGCAAATACCACTGATGGTGATGAGTCAGCTCCCTGTCAGTTTATGATACTATTTACCAACCATTTTGTCACATTTGCAAAGGGACTTTGGAATTTATCATACCACAGTTGTCACACAGGACATCGTACAGGCAACAGATTGTAACATCAGAGTCCTGGTGCAGGTTGAACCTGGAGACAGAACTTGCTTGTTCGCTATCTTCTTTAAGCTGAAGGTTGAAAAAACAGCCATGTGCATTTGAGTGGTGTAAAGGTTAGCGGCCTGCAAGTTTGCTTTGTAGAAAGGAGGCTCTGTTTTAGAGGAGGAGAACGCTCCAGCTTAAGTTTCTGGCTCGCGGGGCTTTTTTACCCACAGGTTGGATGGTTATCTGCATATGCACTAAGTGTTGAGTCTCTGTTGCTTTAGAAAAGTTATTCCATTCTTCCTCAGAATAACTGATTCCCACCGAACCTATGGAATAATTAACAGGCCACCATTAGCTGAGAACTAGCCCCACCTGGGTCCTTGCCATGAGATAAACCACAGTGGCCAGAACTCACCAGTCAGTGGCAGCTGAGCGGGTTCATTCAATCTTGTTTGTTGGGACACTCTCTGTTGCTTTTCAATCCAGACCCAGCAGCTTGGCCCCCAGCATGGCAGCAGCGTGGCTCCAGTTGTTCCGAAGTGCTGGGAAGCAAGGGTCTGCCTAGAGTCCACGGGGGTCCAGCTTTCTGTGCCATCAGCATTTTATCAGCCCAGACCCATTGCCCGTCCTTCTGTTCCCCCACTGTAGGGCCACCGCGATGGCAGTGGAGACTGCATTGTGGGACCCGGGCGTGCCCTGGAGGGCACCTGGGGACCCCCAGCCTGCTTTTGGAATGAAGCTTAAAGTGCCAGGGGTTGTGATTCAGTGAGTTCCTGATAGTTTTGCTAATGAGCAGGGACTAGCTCAGCCTGGGTTCCTTCCCGGTGGACGTTTGCCCCCGTTGAGATCCTCCAAGCAGCCTTTTAGTTCGAATATGTACCAGGGAGGTAGACGAAATGTTTCAAAGGTCATAATATCTGCCAGTGTGAACATTGAGTATGTGGTCGTCAGCTCACTAAGCTTTTTTTTTAAAATTAATCTGTCATCTCCTTTAAACTTGATGATATTCATGAGAGATGGGTATAACTGTGCCTGTGTAGAGGTGAGGACTCTGAGGCTTAGAGAGGTTGTGCTGTTTGCCCAAGGCTCCCAGGAAGTGATCGCACTGGGAATGGAGCCCAGGTGTGTCTAGCTCAAGAAGCCCTTCCTTTAAGTGCTGCGTCGCTGGGCTTCCTAGTGCCAGCACGACAGTGCCACGGCTGCCAGAGGTAACAACCCTGAGAGCTGGGAGAGCAGAGCGTGGGCACGGTGCCTGCTGGGGGCACTGCGGTCCCAGACTCAGGCTGGAATCTTGTCCTGCCACTTCTAGCTGTAGAAACCCCAGCAAGGTGTTTGACTTCCCTGAGCCTCCCTTTCTGCACTTGCAGAATGAGGCCTTAAATAATTGTGTCTGCAAAGGGAAAGGAAGAAATCAAATAAGAGAGAAGGCATCCAGCTGGGCTGCTGAGTGGGGAGAGTGAAGGAGGAATGGCCTTGGGGGAGAAAACCTGGAGTTCCACCCTGGAAACATGAAGTGTGAGTTGCCTGAAGGGTGTCTGAGTGGCTTGGTTGTGAAAGCCGCTTTGTAGGGAACAAACGTGATCATGTACGTGAGTCGTGTCACAGGCCCTGGCAGATAGCCCGTGCTCATTGAGTGTCAGGTGCTTTTATTAACAATGATAAGTGGTTTTATTTTTACAAAATCACCACGCGTTTTGGATGAATAAGCTTTGTGAAATATGTTGAATAAAATGTGGCCACATTATTTATTTTCTTTTCTGTCGAGCCCTGTTAAGTTCTGGAGAGTATTCAGGGATCAGAATGAGACAGCTTAACATGCTTTCTCACCAGCCCCTCAGGCCCCTGCTGTTTACAGAAACAGTTTTCTGTCCTGATGTTATATTTCTGATGTGTGAGTGTGCTTTAGAAAAAAAAAAAATAACCACACCATATCACTGTACTCAGTGGTACAGTTTTTTCATTTTGCTGTTACAAATCTCTACTTCTCGAGGGTGGAAACTGAGCTTGATAACGTCTCATGAAGAGGGAACGCAGGCCCTCCCTCGGGGTTGCAGAATGCACTGAAGCAAACCTGACTGGTGAGGCTTTTATGGACTTGAGGCAATTTAACTTAATTTGTTTAAAAGGTATTTTTGTCTTCACTGTCTAAAATGCCTTTTGCTAATGTTTGACACTGTGTTATACTGTATTTGAATCCAGGCAGGTGAACCTTCTCGCGCACGCAGCACTGCGGGACGCTAAATGCGTCCTCTCAGACGTCTATGGAATATGGTCTTCTCTGGGAGAGACTGAAACTCATGCTTTTATTCCTTTTCCAAATTAAAATTCTAAATTGTGAAACGTGGTTTCATTTTTAAAAGCAGGTGATGTTCAGTTCAGGGTTTTCTGTGCTCAAAAAAGGTTACCTCCCAAGTGTTGAGATTTGATTGGGCAGAGCTCAGCAGACGTTGGAAGTTTTCCTTTGAGCTGACTGGGCCTTTCCGATGATCCCAGTAGATTTAGTCCTGTTCAGATCGAACTTTAGAACTTGTCAGGAACCCACCACGAGACAGTAAGGCATCTGCTTACTCATCTCTTAGGAAGATACCAGGGCATTAATTTATCGAACAGTCACCACATGCCAGAGCCGGCTCCAGGTTCTGAAAGGAGCCATGAAAGAGACGTGGCCCGTGCTACCTCGAGCTTGTACTCATGAGGGGTACACGTACATTAACAAGTGGAACCAAATAGTTACAGTCATAAGTGCTTTAAGGAAGTAAAGGGCCCCGTGATGAAGAGTAACGTCGGAAGGTGAAGGCCTCTGCAGTGACTCAGGGCCCCCCCAGCGTGGAGCTGGAGTCTGAGCCTCCGAGGAAACAGCTCAGGCCGAGTCCCCAAGGTGAAAAGAAGCTTAGGATGTGCTTGGGGGTACACAGAGGTAGCAGGAGGCCCCCGGAGGGAAAGCACATTGTGCAGGGGAGCATGGCATCAGGTAAGACAGAAAAGATGCTGACATTACCGACAATGACAAGAAGTTTGGATTTCATGCCAAGTGCAGAGGGAGGTCATGGAAGGGCTTTTAAGCACAGGAACCATAGTCTGATATTTTAATGTTTTAGAAAACCACTTTGGCTGCTCTGTGGAAGGTGGATTTCAGAAGGGTAAGAGTAGAAGCAGAGAGACCAATTAAGAAGCTTTGGTGATCATTCAGATGGAGGACGATGCTACTGTGGACGGGGCTGGTGTCTGTGAAGATGGAATAATCAAGATGGGTAGATTCTGGGTGGTTTTTAGAAATCACAGGATTTGTTTACAGGTTGGTGTAGAAGGCAAGAGGCAGGAAGAAATCCGGGAAGCTTGAGGAACTAGTTGGTGGTGCTATTTACTGAAACTGGGGAGATGGGGACAAGAATGGCTGTGGCGGGGGTTGAGGGGTGCAAATTCTTCAATTTTGGAAACTGAAATGCCTGTGACACCTCCAGACATCAGAGATCAGTGTGGACTCAGAGTAGGGGGTTCTGAGCTGAAGAGAGAAATTTAGGAGTTAACAGCACATAGATAGTGCTAAAAACCATGCACCCTTACAGAGAGAATGCAAGTAAAGAAGACAGTCCTGAGTTTGGTTGGGAAAAGGCACCAGCAGGTGGCATGGAAATAGTGTCCAGGAGGTCGGCGGACACTAGGTCACAGAAGCTGAGAGGGGGTGATATTTCAGGAAGGAAGGGTGGGCTGGTGCGTCACATGGCACTGAGGTGTCCAGCAGGGTGAAAACACAGCATGTCCTGGGTCCAGGGGTTGTTGGTGATTTTGACAAGGCCTTTTCAGAGAGATGGGGACAGAAGCCAGGCCCTAGTGGGTTTAAGAGCAAATGGGAGGTTAGATCATGGAGATAATATGTCAGCAAACAAACAATACTTGTTTGAGAGGATTTGCTGAAAAAGAAAGCAGAGAAATGAAAAAGAAAGCTGAATGATGGAGAGAGAATTGGATTCAAGGGATAATGAGAACTGCTGTTGCGTGTGTATGTGTACGTGCATGTGTTGAGGGGATGCTGAGGAAGAGGGTTAATGACTGGTGTGGGAGAGAGGAGGTAGCTGAAGGGGTGATGTCCTCGAGAAGGCAAGAAGGCTGGTGATGTTAAATTTGGACCCCTGTCACAAGGGCCTCCCATTCTGGCCCTAAAGATAAGATCAATTCAGAATAGACTGTAGTCAGGTGCTAAATTCTGTGCCCCTGATTGCATGTATTCTGATAACTCAGAGTCACCAGTGGAGCTCGATGTTGGGGCTTTCCAGGAGAAGGTAGCAACACTTAGTGGGACCCTGAATGATGAGCAGAGGTTAAAGAAGGGACGGTAAGAGTGCTGATGAAAGCGCATGGAATCCAGCAAGTAGACGGGGACTGGCACGCAGGAGCCCCCCTGTTTGGAGGGGGCTTTCTCACGGAATGGGCAGCGGAAAATGTGGGCGAGTCAGCCAAGACAGATGAGGGCTGTTGAGTACCTACCAGGCAGAGGAGATGTTTGATCAGTGGGAGCTGGCTGTGCCCACAGGCAGGCACCCAGATGATGAAAACCGCAGCCACACTGGGGGTGGCTGGATGAGGAGGGTTTGTTGCGCCCAGGGTCGGGATGCAAGATAACCCAGACTTGAAGTTCCGAGTCCTCAGGCGAGGGTAGCAGTGGTGGGAATGGAGAGGAAGTGACAGGCCTGAGGGGTGTTGGGGGAGGAACTGCCTGGATCTAATCAGTGTGACTGCCAAGGGCAAAGACAACAGAGAAGCGGGGGATAATCAGGGTTCCTCGCCCGAGGATCTGATGGCATCAGGAGTCGTTGGGACTTCTGAGATTCGGGGAAGCACACATTGTCCAGAAGGGGCTACAGGATTTTGTAAAAATGTTGAGAGGTCTGTGCTGCAGACCCAGTCATTTCTGGACTGAATGGCACCTTTCCCCTGCATGTCTGCGTGGGTGGCTGTCAGAGCTGCAGACTGGGAGAGACAGAGACCAGTTCCAAGGGTCTCTTTTTCTTGGCTTGGATTGATTTATACTCTTGTATTACTTTAATATGCTTTTGCTCTGAAACCCTGGGAAATGAATTTTGTTATTCAGCCCATCAGAACATTCCGATTTGGCAGATTCTTTTTCAGTTTAAAGACTTGCCTAAGAAAATAAAAATCCATAAAAATCCCAACATTTTGTCTTCCCCCTTTGTTCTATTTTAAATATTGTAAATGAAATTGGAGAATAGAGAATTCAGCTTCCCTTTGCAGGGTGTGAAATGTGATTATTTCTTGTCTTTCTCTCTCTGTGTGTCTTGGGATTTCGCCTCCCTCTCCTCCTCGAAAGCCTCTTAGTCCTCTCCACAAACCACCTGCTTCCTCAGGGGCTACTGCTCCCAGTCTGCAGGGACTTTCAGGGTCAGAGAATGTCCTCTGGGGCCCCCCCCAGGCCGTCCCCTTCATAACACCTCTGTCCATCTGCTGCAGCAGCTCCGTACCACGTCAGGAAGGATCCAGAGTCTTGTTTGCAGAAGGAAGAGATTATTACAGTACCTGGCGGGAGGAAGAGGGGAAAAGCCCAGGTTTCTGGCTCCTACCCTTGAGCTGTAAATTCTCAAGGACTCTCTTATAAATCTCCTGGAATCGCTGTTGGAAATCCACATTCCAAAGGAGAGCAGCATAGGGTTATCAGACAATCATTTCTGAGGCCTTCCTCCCAACCCAGCTCTGACACTTTGAAAAAAAAACTTCAGAATAAAACTGCAGAGTAAACCTCCATTTTTATAGTGTTGTTTTTCTTATTTGGCACACAAAAAATGAGATTTCCCCAGCTGGTATGTCCAGAATTTCTCCTGTCTTCTGCGGGTGCACAAGTGCACAGAAATATACAAACACACGTACCAGCACACTCCTCAGATGCCATAGGACTGTCCTTCTCATAAGTGGACAGAAGTACCAGCCATGTACTTCAGGACCAGCCATACCTCTCTGAAGTTAGGCTCTGTAACTAAACAGCAACTAGAGTTAGATATTGCACCTGGACACTCTCTTGCCTTAAAAAGACTGTGCTGCCTCAGAGAATTTGTAATGAGTTGTCTTTTTTCTCTCCTTCCAGAGGGCCAGTTGAGAGTGGATGCCAATATATCTGTGCATCATCCTGGGGAGCCTTTGGGTGTTCGAACAGAAGTGAAGAATCTCAACAGTGCCAGGTTCTTGGCCAGAGCAATAGGTGAATGTCAGCTGTTACTAATCATGTGCCTCTTTGTATCAGTTATCTGTTGCTGTGTAACAAGCACCTCTCCCCCCAACTTAATGGCTTACATGATAATATTTCAGATTTAGTTCTGTGGGTTGGGTGGTTTCGCTGCTGGTCCTGCTGCAGCTCATTACTGTGGATGTGGGGAGCCAACAGCTCAGTTGAGATGAAGGGTTCAAAATGACCTCACTCACGTGTTGGGGCCTTGGTGCTGGACATCTGCTGGGTTTCTCTGCCTCACGTGATTTTCTTCATTCCCTTACCTCACTTGGGTCATCTTAAGTGACAGAGGGGGCTTCCCAGGAGGGTGAAGGCAGATGCCCCAAGACCTCTTGAGTCCTCAGCTCTAGAACTTGCACAGTGTCTCTTCCAGCACATTCCATTCAAAGCAGATTCAAGGGGAGGGGAAATAGACTCCACCCCTATGGGAGGATCTGCAGAATTCTGCAGCTCTCTTGTTCCAGGTACCGCGCTCTTGAGCAGCCTGAACTTTAGAGTCATATTTGTTCCTTACAGGTTGGCCCCAGTTTGACCCAGTTGGTCAGTATGTTTTTCTGCTTTTTATTGTTTTAACTAATTGGTTTCTTGGGCCTATGTAATCAAGTATTGGTCTTGCTGGAGCACACGCTGTGAATATTTCAGTGGTGATGGATGTATACTAAAAATTAAAACAGAACAGTTGAGCAAGATAAACATCTGGGGCAGTACCAAAGAAGCTGATGACTGACTGTGAGGGGAGGACATCTCCGAGGAATGAAAATATTCTGTGAAAGCAGAGGTATCTGGTGTGGGCGGGGAGGATAGAGCACGTGCTTAGCATGCATGAGGTCCTGGGTTCAATCCCCAGTACCTCCATTAAAGAAATGAATAAATAAACAACTGAATTACCTCTCCCCTCCAAAAAAAAAAAAAGGATACAGTGCTGTATGTCAATTATATCTCAATAAAACTAGAAGGAAAAAAATAGTGGTTTTTTTTTAAAACCAAAGGTGTCTAGAGAGGAAGAGAGAGACAAGGGAAGAGGTGGAGTTTAAAGAGCAGCCTTCAGGGTGCACAGAGCACGGGGCAGGTGGGGGTGTCGTCACAGCCAAAGGGCTAGTAGAGTCCTGGGTGTTAATGATACCACGGAAAAGATTTTCTAGTCTGGTATAAAACCTTATTCTGTTGAACCTAAAATGATCAACTAGCCTCAGTGAAGACACTCTTGAGTCCACGAATTTTCAGGAAGAAGGCATTAAAAAGGTCAAAGGGTTGACTCACAGGCGGGGAAGTTGCCCATATGAAGGTAGACTAAACAGGGTGGTCTCTTCTGTCTCTAAAAGGAGACACAGCCTGTATTTCTGAAGCCGTGAAAGGTTTGGGTCAGGAAAAACCCTTACAGCTAAGGTTTGTGAGGGAAAAGCTTGGAGCCGATGGAAGGAAGATCCACTTCACCGTGTAGGTGGTGAGTGTTTTGGAAGTCATTATTCTGAGAGGTGATGGTAACCTAAAAAGACAAACAGCAGGGTTTTAGGTAGACTCACGCCTAATGAGTTTTGAAGGAGACCCCGCCCTAACCCTCTGTTGTCCTGCGAGGGACCCTTTGGAGCAACAAACGATCTGAGACATTCTCCCTGTGGTCAGACTCAGACCGGAAGGCCCGGAGCTTTATGTTAGGGGCTGGCTTCTCCAAGCCTGTAATTTTTCCACCCAGTTTTTCTCCCTCCGTCAGGCCTTTTGCCACCATCTTGGTGTTGCTGCTTTTTGTCAGCTCAGAAAAGGGTTTGGATTTGGGCCAGGGAAGGTGATGTCTGCAGGGTGGGGAGTTCAGGTGGCTGGAGGCTGAAGCTGTTTTCATAGAGAAGCTCAGCTTGTTTGGATGACCAGCTTTGCCCTGTTTGGCGGGAGGGAGTGTGACGTAGAGCAGGGGCTGTTAAGCATTTGGGACCATAGATCCCTTTGAGAATATAATGAAAATTCTGGACCCACCCTCCAAGAAGGTGTACATATGCACACATCTGCATTTTATATATGATTTCAGGAGGTACCAGAACCCCTTGAAGCCCATCCATGGATCCCGGGATAAGAACTCCTGATAAGCAGCAATCCAAAATCTGGAGTCACTTGGCCTACATACTGGTCCTAGCCCTTCTTCTGCCGAGTTGTGTAATCTGTACTGGTCATTTAATCTCTCTGAACCTGAGTTTTCTCAAAAAGTGAGGGAGCAGGACTTCCTAAAAGGCCCTTCCCAGCACTGTTATCCTGACAGCAAGAAGAGAATGTGGCATATGTGGGAGGAATGACTATAAGAAACTCCCTTGATTATTTTTTGACATAAGGATTGAAAGATTTCTAATTATTGCTGAACTGGGTGGAAGGACTCAAAATATGATACTAAACTACTATTTTTTTTTTAGACTATGAAATTCAGAGGCAAATCAGTGAACTGGAGAATGGAGGTGAAATTCTGAATGAAACACGCTCGTTCGATTACAAGCTGGGGTGAGTTCTCATTGACAGCATCTTAAACACAGGTAGATGGGGCCCCAGCCTGGGTTCACCACAGTCACCTTGGAGAAGGTACTTAGCTTCTCTGCACTTTGCTTTCCTCATTAGTAAAGTTAGGAAAATGCTGTACGGGGATGTAATAGACCCTATAGGGCTGGTGAGAGTTTCACCTGACCGAACCAGTCACAGGTCCTGGCCCTTCCCCAGCTTCCAGTTTATATCCTTTGCACCAAGAATTTTTACTTCCTTAAATTCTATCGGTCCTAAGCTCTGCCATTTTAAGCTAGAGGTGGAGGGAAGCTCAGAGCTGGTTGTAGAAGTGCCTTCTTCTGTTTGGATAACTCCGAGTCTCATTTTCTGACTCTGAATTTTAAGGGTTTTATACACTTAGCAGAAGACTGAGAAGAAATGTTCAGAAGCTTGGAGTTTGAGCTGTTAAATGTTAGAAACATTGAAATAATTTATTTTCTTTTTAAATTATCATGCTAAACATTTCTCTTTCTTTAATATTGCTGAAATGTATTCACATAAATGTCTCCCAAGAAAGGCCAAGATGCTGGAATCTCCTGTCATCTACTGATTGGGGAATCCCTGTCTGCATATGCACTTGCCAATGCTACATGCAGCCTTTTTTTTTTTTTTTTTTTTTTTAACATTTTCTGATTTAACTGTCACAGGTGCACCGTGCCGATGAGAGACAAAGAAGGAAAACAAGACTACAGGTGATTACTCCTCTTGTCAAAATACCATTTTGCATTCGGGGTTGGGGCTCATTTCAGATCCACTTGCAGACCAACGTGATGATCCTAGGAACCCCTTTTTGTTGTTGCATGATGGAAAATCTAGACTTCCTATTTTATGTGTATACTGAGAGAAAGAATATTTCTTGGACTTGGTATCGTTGGAGCATCTTACTTGACATAGTTCAACAGTTAGAAAACACTGTTCACTCACCTCTGTGTCAGAGTTGTTGCAGTTAAGCCCAGAGGATGGCAGCTGAGGGTGGGGCCTGGGCTGTTCTTACTTCATATTCAGTGACAAATTCAGTAACACACTGAAAGTCTTTGAGAAGATAGAAAAAAGAGATGTTTATGTTAATGGCAGTTCCCTTCAAACCTCAGGTGATGCTATTTGATTGATAAATTTAACAAATCAGACTTAATATGAGGTCCAGAAGTAAAGCAAATAATAAGGATAGCTTAAGAGCAATGGAACCTTTCATTTCTTGCCTGTGTTGAGTTTAGCAGGCTGCAGAAATTGAAGATTTAAGCAACAGAGTTGTGGAGATTGGCCCACCTTTCCTATGCAGCGTGCAGGGAGATGTCAGAGTAGCCATTGCTGTTGATGAGGAACAGACGTAGCATTGGGATGTGGGGAAGAAGCAGCTCATAAACCCGCAGGGTGAATGTCACCTCGGGGACTCCCCTCGTGTGTCCATCAAAGTCACCCTTGCTGTTACTCTGATCTTCTAGGTTCAGTCTGTTCTTCCCAAGAACTTTCTTGTTCTCCAGTGTTGCCCCTACTGTGTTTTTGCCACTTTCTCTCTGAGCATGGAGTTTGGCTTTTAGCTCAGCCGATGGCTTCAGCTCAATCCCCCAGGTGAATAGATGGGATTCAGGAAGCCTCCCTTTGGTTTCCTCTTGCCTTCAGAATTCAGACTGATTCATAGCACAGATTTGGCGTCGAGGTGATAGGTCGCCTGCACGTCTGATCTGTTGCCTTGGAGCTGCCATTTATTCTGCATTATCCTGCTTCTGCATAAGCCCTTTGACAAGTATGGGCTGAGAGAAACGTTAGATGCTGGAATAGAACAAAGGGAAGGTCATCTTTGTTTCATAAGAGTATATGCAGTGGTGCGGCTTCCACATTTTTGAAAAAGTTAATTGACTTTTTTAGAGCAGTTGTAGGTTTACAGCAGAATTGAGTGGAAATTACGGTTCCCATAAACTCCTTGTTTTATGCCATGAACTTCCTCCGCCTCACACACACACACACACACACACAGGGATTCCCCTGATGACATCTTGCGTTAGTGTGTAGTGTGGTAATGTTTGTTAAAATTGATGAGCCGGTACTGATACCTTACTATTAACTGAAGTCCGTGCTTTACATGAGGGTTTGCTCTTTACGTTGTACATTCTCTGGGTCTTGACAGACGTGTAATGACATGTCCCCACCGTTACAGTGTCACGCAGAACAGTTCACTGCCCTGAAAATCTCCTGGGCTCTTCCCCTCCCACCCTCCCTCCCTCTCCCCTTGTGTCTATATTATGTTTAGGCAAAATCCATTTTTTCTTTTTCTTTTTCTCTGACTTTTCATTTATTCCACAAAGATTGCTAGAAGTTTTGAAAATATAAAAATGGAGGACATCGTCTTTCTTCCTAAAAATTGTTCTCAAGTTGGTCCTGTTTCTTCCCGCCTGTGTCTTTGTGAATATGTACTTTATCCACAGCTATAGATCACAGCACAGCTTCAACCCCGTCTTGCGCCTTTTTCACTCAGCGCTAGTTTGGAAACATGGAGAGAAGGGGGTTAGATCGTTTTGACTGTACTTTACACCCATACAGGGGCTAGTTCCTAGGAAACCAGGAGACTTGACATGCGGGGTTAGAAAATTTTTGCAAGTGGCATGGCTTCTAGACACAAACCTCCGTGTTGATGACAGGTGGGTTTCCTCTAAGCAAATGAAGTACTCAGCGGCAGGCCGTCTCCTCTCTCCGCCCAGGTTCATGCCGGAGCCCAACCTGCCCCCGCTGCTGCTCTATGACTCGGCGTCCCTGCCTGCTGGCGCAGACCCGCAGCAGGTGATCAACATTGACCGGATCCGGGAGCAGCTCCCTGAGCTGCCCAGCGTGACTCGGGAGAAGCTGGTGCGACGGTACGGGATGCTGCCAGAGCACAGCTTCGCCTTACTGGTGGGTATCGATCGGGAGGCTGCATTGAGCTTGGCAGCTGGGGATGCTCTGCAGGGGGCTGCGGGTGGAGCGTCCCGATGGCTTCAGTTGTACTGCAGAACGAGATGTGATGACCTTGGCTCACCAGCCCTTATGATCAGTGCGCCTCAGAAAACGAGACATGGCGTCTCCTGTCAGTTATTTCTTGTGTATAGAAGTGAACAGTCACCCACCACTGCCGGGGAGGCGTCCTGAAGACGGTCCAGCTGTAACAGATGAATGTTTCCCTGTGCATCTGGGAGACAAAGGAAAATCAAAGTATAGGCTTTCCAGATGTCTGACAGTATTGAACCATGACAGGGTCTGGCAGGAAGCTGGGCTCTCAAAAAGCCAGCCAGTTGTATTACTGCTTGTAGAGGGAAACATTCCACACAAAATGCCAAAAACTCGGACCAGAAGTGTCGGTCCTCTGAGGCTTGAGAATGCTTCTGAAGAGAATCTGACACCGCGCAGATCTGTCAGGGATTTTCCATCCTCCCAGGGCTGCTGGGACTTTGTAGTTTCCCTTTGTCACGGCAATGTTAAAGCGACACAGTGGCCATGAAGTGGCATTCCATCACGGATGCCTTCCTGTCTGTCAGGGAGGAAGTGGCAGGTCCTGCTGCGTCTCTCAGGGGCAGGGTGTCCGCTGCACTCATCGTGGGCAGCATGTGAATCGCTGGGAACGCCAGAGCTTTGCATTTTAATTGACCCATAATAACACATAGGGATGTCAGGGGATTTGTATTTGTGTTCAGACTTACCCACTTCAGTAACAACACCCAGTGTTTCTGGTCCAACACAGGCCAGCGAATGTTGAATGAATGAGTCTTTCTGTATCATCTGTTAATCAGTTAATCTGAAAAGTATCCAGAGAGTATCCAAAACTCGGTTTTGGTAAATCGACTTCAGAAAAACACACAAGTGCTAAGAGGCTTCAGGTTAAAAGGTGTTCCGTACAAGCTGCATGTGAAGGCTCTCACCACCGGGATTGGACACGGTGGGTTATTTTCTCATCCTTAGAGTTGATCGCTGCCTCCTCTGGGCTGCTGTTGTCTCTTACACCTCTGCGGCGATTACATCGGCTGTATTTTAATTATTTATTAATTAATGTATTTTGTTCAGTGCCTTGAACACAAGGACTGTTCCATCCTCTCTCTTTGTCACTCAGGGCAGATTAGCTCATCAACAGTGCTAATTAAGCGCATTAAGCCAAGTCTTTGTGTGAGTCAGTTCGTCTTTGTGAGTCAGTTAGTCTGCATCTTGTTCAGAGCACCTTTTAACCTGAAACCTCTTAAAACTCACCAATTTTTCCCAAGTTGATTTAACAAAACTGAGTTTTAGCCTCACACATCTTCCCCACCATCTTGAATTTCCAGCCCGCTTGAAATAAACCCCAGACTAAACACTAAAGCCTAAATTCCAGTCCTGCATTTTGTAACATGTTTGCCGAATTCTATAATGGGTGGGAGGACCCAGACCAAGCCTCCGCCGCCACAGACAGTGCCCTCACCGGCCCCGGAAGGAAGCCCCTGCGGCAGAGACACGTCTGTATCTGTGCCCGGGCCCCACACCTCTGTCTTTCAGGTGCCACAGCCTCGGAGGTCTTGAATAAATATTTGCTGAAGGTGGCAAGTGATGAGTGGGTCTCACTTTTCATAGTTTAAGGCCCTGTTTAGGGGAACTTCTTTTTGATCTATTCATTTCAGCACTTTTATTAGCATCTCCTATGTAGCAGGTACTGAGATAGGGACAAAGTTGTTGTTGTTGTTGTTGTTTTTAATGTTTTCTTTGCTTTCTAAGAGCTTGTGTGTATATGTGTGTGTGGCACTACAGCTAACCAACCCCGGGGCAGGCTGCAATGTACAATGTAGGCTGGGACCCCAGAGGAGGTAATGATTACCTTGATGGGACAACAGGGGGAAAAAATTAAAGAAGAAGGTGGTTTTGAGCCAGTTTTGTAGGGACTTACTCTTTTGATATATTAAAAATATGCTTATTTTTACAGCTTGCAAATAATGTATTAGGTGATTAGTTTGGGGTTTTTTTTTTCAATATATGTAATGTCTAGTACTAGAAATTCTCAAGACAGGTGAGAAGAGAACTTGATCGGAATGGAAAGAGAATGATTCAGACACTTTCCTGAAATTCGCCATCCTGAGCTCCTGATGACTTGGGTCATCAGTGGAAGCTGAGTTACTCATAACGTACTCATAACGGTGTGTCCGTGTTTTCTCCTGCCTTCATCAGAAACACAACAGATTGCCAAGAAGGGCAGATGCACAAATCTAATGAACCATCTTTCAATTTAAAGAGTGCCCAGGAGTATTCATTAAATCAGTAGCTGTGGTGGAGGTGTGCTCTGCAGAGCTTTGACTCTATGCTTCTGCTTCCGGATCGCTCATTAATTAAACATGATGCACATAACCCACTCCCACACAGGCCTCACCCACCACCAACAAAAAACTTTAAAACTCAACTCTAGCCTTTAACTTATCCTGTCATCTTACAGCACTGATTGCGTATTGATCATTTCTTCCTGGTATTTACAGAGCTCTGACGTGGGTGTATCTTGTCACCCGACACAATGTCTGGCACATAGGAGGCATCCGTGAATGGCTGGACAGACAGGTAGATGAACAGGGCACTATCATGGCGCTTAGGGAGGTCCTAGGAGAAGCAGCAATCCTATTAAGCATCCCTGTTTCCAAAGGTCGGATACATAAACCATTGACCACATGAACCTTTTTGACAGGCCAGCAAGTCAGGGGGTGGCATGTGTGTCCCTGAGCTCCGGGAAAGAAGGCTGATATTTGCCCCTCAGCCACTCCACATGCAGTGGCTGGCCACACGTCCCTCAGTCTCTCTGACTCTTGTTTTCTGAACTGGTTTCTTTAGGACATTAAATCAACTCTACGTTCTGATTTTGTCTCTTAAACCCTCCTGAGAATCCCCTCCCAAGAGATAAACCTGTATTACTATTTTTTCGTCTGGCCTCATAAAAAGGACCTCGCCCCACGTGAAATTTCAACCTACTTAGCTAACCTTTCTTCCCTACCTTGTGTCAAACTCTCTTGATTTCTGACCTCATTTGTAAGGATCAAGGAATAGAAATCCAGAAGCTGAGATCTCGGCGTTAGAATTCTGAAGTAGGAGAGACTCTAATAGCCTAGCAGGTCCTTTTCTGAGCCAGTGTATCCAGGAGTAATTATTAGAACGGTCTAGATTATACACATGTGCATTTTCCTTAGCTGATAACCCAGGTGATTTCTGTGGGGGATCTCTTCTTAAACCCAGCTTTACTGAACTCAGAACACAAACGAATTGCAGTCACTGGCTGACAAGCAGCCCGGAGTAGAGGCCGTTGGCTGACAGCAGGCTCTGCAGTTCATGGCCGACCACCTTCTCGTCCGTGCTCCCAGCTTCCTCGAGGTCGGTACCGTCCACCTCCCCATCCTCCCGGGGAGGAAACGTCACCTCTGTGGGTAAGTGTCAGATGCTGAGTGACTTCGTCAGGCCTGTGGGGAAGCTGAGTTCAGGGCCCAGACTTTTCTAAGCTCTCCTGCCTGCTGGCATGTGTCATGTGCCATAAGCCCAAACAGAAATAATGTTTCAAGTTCATTGCTATTTGGCTCACTTAATAGTGAAAACAGAGTGTTTACAATTGTTGATATGAATGCTTTATCTGGCCCCACTGATGCTTCATGAAGCACGGTCATAGAACATCAGTTCCTTTTAAACTTTTGCCCACCCTTTAGGTTTTTAAGATGCCAGACTGTCCTATAAATAAACACAAAGTGCTGGCTACTATACTTAGTGAAAATAATCAACTCCAATGAAAAGCAGAAATTATGTTTATTTTCTAAGTAGAAAATTTAAGTCAGAAAAGAAATGTAGGCTCTCCTCTGCAGTGTTACTTACTTTGATTCTTAGACTCTCTGTCGTTGGTCCTTGGCCCCTTCTGGCTGAGTCATTGAGAAGGGCCTCTGCCCAGGGTGGGGCGGGGGCGAGTTGTAGATTCTGTGGGATGGTTCTGCCCAGTATCTCACGTCATGCACTTGGTAAGGGATGCATGTGAGCTCACAGCGTGACTGGCAGAAAGATTTCAGTCTCATCTGCTGTGAAAGATTCCAGTGGAGGAAGGGCAGAGCGGCCCCAGTTCAGTGTTTCCCGAGAGCCCGCGGTGCTCACTATAGCGCCCAGTCCTGCTGTCAGATGTAAGAGCTTTATCTTTTCCGGGTTGTTTGTAAGTCTTCTGAGTAGCCCTATGGGTCAGTGATTGAGAGACAGACACTCTGGGTTCCAGACCTCACCTCTGACACTTAGGAGCTGGAAGGGCTCAGCAAACGTACCCAAAGCTATTCCCTCCCCAGAGGAAGGAGGAGGGGTGTGAGTCACTTACCCCGAAGGTGACAGGCACAGGGCATCTTCAGTGAATCGAAAGAATCTCAGTACAGCCAAGCAGATTCCCGGGAACAGGCTGGCACAGAAAAGAGCACCAGGCAGCTGCTAACACATCAAGAGCCGTGCGAGGCAGGATCTTAAGGAAAATCCAACATGGGCCCAGCGAGACTGTCGGGAGACGTGACTGAGACCCTCCAGGGCAATGCCTTGCTGCGGTATGCGTCTGCCTGTGTGTGCAACCTCAAGGCGCGTGGTCTTGTTTGAACAACTTCATTCCCCCAGCTGGTTATTCCCCATTTAAAGTCATAATCTTTTGTTTCTGACATCATGGAAAAGGTTAAGGTGTCTCTAAGGAACAAAGAAACAAAGTATATCATGACTGTGGTTGGTTGTCAAATGGATTGTTTTCCAAGAGTTTCGCTTTGAGTCTCTCGTTAGCTGGAAATGGCCTGGTTTTCTATCTGGATGAATTGCCTAGGAAATAATTCCCTGTGATAAATAGCTGTGTATCCCATAGCTAATGCTGCTTTAAAGCTAGTAGTTTAAAAAAGCATCTGAAGCCTTATTGACTGGTTTTAGACTGCCCTGACTTACCGAGGAGCAAAGGACGACGCACCGTCTAACTGCAGCCAGAGGAAAATCCATTCGATCACCCTCGTCACCATATTTCAGCTCCATGCAATTTTCAAAATTGATTTTATTCTTCATTTTATAAAATTGCACCCAGTGCTTGCCAGCTTAAGGATGCTTTCACAGTTAGTCTCTGCACTGGAAAAATAACCAGTATTTTGTTCTGGGAAAGCTGAATCAAAAGACGTGTCTTCTGACTTGACCCCTGCAAAACCCCCCGTTCATTTGACTCAGGTGTGAATGCCGGGGGGTGGGTGCTTTCAGAGGTGAGGATCGTCTGGGTTCAGAGCCGTCTGCCCCTCAGGGACCTGCGCACCAGGAGGAGTGCATCCTGAGCCCTAGCCATGGGGACTCCACGGGGCTGTGTTCCGAGCCCATCTGGAAGCCTCCCTTCCTGTCTGTGGGATGGCTTCCTTTTGGGGACAGTTAACAGAAAGTCGCTATTGAGTGACACAGGCCCCCTCCCTGCCAGGACCGCTAGACAACCGTGGCGTTAGGCTCATTAAAATGTGATTGTCTTCAGAATTGATTTCTTGACAGCATGCTCTCTGTGTCCCATTCTTGTGGAGGCTTTGATTATGCCTATCTGCTGTCAACTTTTTTTTTTTTTAACATTGTTATTGATTTATAATCATTTTACAATGTTGTGTCAAATTCCAGTGTTCAGCACAATTTTTCAGTTATTCATGGACATATACACACTCATTGTCACATTTTTTTCTCTGTGAGTTATCATAACATTTTGTGTATATTTCCCTGTGCTATACAGTGTAGTCTATTCTACAATTTGGAAATCCCAGTCTATCCCTTCCCACCCTCCACCCCCCTGGTAACCACAAGTCTGTATTCTCTGTCTGTGAGTCTATTTCTGTCCTGTATTTACGCTTTGTTTTTGTTTGTTTGTTTGTTTTTGTTTGTTTGTTTGTTTTTGTTTTTGTTTTTTAGATTCCACGTATGAGCGATCTCATATGGTATTTTTCTTTCTCTTTCTGGCTTACTTCACTTAGAATGACATTCTCCAGGAGCATCCATGTTGCTGCAAATGGCATTATGTTGTCGGTTTTTATGGCTGAGTAGTATTCCATTGTATAAATATACCACATCTTCTTTATCCAGTCACCTGTTGATGGACATTTAGGCTGTTTCCATGTTTTGGCTATTGTAAATAGTGCTGCTATGAACATTGGGGTGCAGGTGTCATCCTGAAGTAGATTTCCTTCTGGATACAAGCCCAGGAGTGGGATTCCTGGGTCATATGGTAAATCTATTCCTAGTCTTTTGAGGAATCTCCACACTGTTTTCCACAGTGGCTGCACCAAACTGCATTCCCACCAGCAGTGTAGGAGGGTTCCCCTTTCTCCACAGCCTCTCCAGCATTTGTCATTTGTGGATTTTTGAATGACGGCCATTCTGACTGGTGTGAGGTGGTACCTCATTGTACTTTTGATTTGCATTTCTCTGATAATTAGTGATATGGAGCATTTTTTCATGTGCTTTTTGATCATTTGTATGTCTTCCTTGGAGAATTGCTTGTTTAGGTCTTCTGCCCATTTTTGGATTGGGTTGTTTATTTTTTTCTTATTGAGTCACATGAGCTGCTTATATATTCTGGAGATCAAGCCTTTGTCGGTTTCACTTGCAAAAATTTTCTCCCATTCCATAGGTTTTCTTCTTGTTTTATTTCTGGTTTCCTTTGCTGTGCAGAAGCTTGTAAGTTTCATTAGGTCCCATTTGTTTATTCTTGCTTTTATTTCTTCTAGGAGAAAATTTTTGAGATGTATGTCAGATAATGTTTTGCCTATGTTTTCCTCTAGGAGGTTTATTGTATCTTGTCTTATGTTTAAGTCTTTAATCCATTTTGAGTTGATTTTTGTATATGGTGTAAGGGAGTGTTCTAGCTTCATTGTTTTCCATGCTGCTGTCCAGTTTTCCCAACACCATTTGCTGAAGAGACTGTCTTTATTCCAATGTATATTCTTGCCTCCTTTGTCAAAGATGAGTTGACCAAAAGTTTGTGGGTTCATTTCTGGGCTCTCTATTCTGTTCCATTGGTCTATATGTCTGTTTTGGTACCAATACCATGCTGTCTTGATGACTGTAGCTCTATAGTATTGTCTGAAGTCTGGGAGAGTTATTCCTCCAGCCTCTTTCTTTCTCTTCAGTAATGCTTTGGCAATTCTAGGTCTTTGATGGTTCCATATGAATTTTATTATGATTTGTTCTAGTTCTGTGAAATCTGTCCTGGGTAATTGGATAGGGATTGCATTAAATCTGTAGATTGCCTTGGGCAGTGTGACCATTTTAACAATATTGATTCTTCCAATCCAAGAGCATGGAATATCTTTCCATTTTTTAAAGTCTTCTTTAATTTCCTTCATCAATGGTTTATCGTTTTCTGTGTATAATTCTTTCACCTCCTTGGTTAGATTTATTCCCAGATATTTTATTATTTTGGGTGCTATTTTAAAGGGGATTGTTTCTTTACTTTCTTCTTCTGTTGATTTATCGTTAGTGTAAAGAAATGCAACTGATTTTTGAACGTTAATTTTGTAACCTGCTACCTTGCTGAATTCTTCAATCAGCTCTAGTAGCTTTTGTGTGGACCTTTTAGGGTTTTCTACATATAGTAACATGTCATCAGCATATAATGACACTTTTACCTCTTCTTTTCCAATTTGGATCCCTTTTATTTCTTTCTCTTGCCTGACTGCTATGGCTAGGACTTCCAGGACTATGTTGAATAGGAGTGGTGATAGTGGGCATCCTTGTCTTGTCCCAGATTTTAATGGGAAGCTTTTGAGTTTTTCACCGTTGAGTACTATGCTGGCTGTAGGTTTGTCATATATAGCTTTTATTATGTTGAGATATGTTCCCTCTATACCCACTTTGGCGAGAGTTTTTATCATAAATGGGTGTTGAATTTTATCAAATGCTTTTTCTGCATCGATTGAGATGATCATGTGGTTTTTGTCCTTTCTCTTGTTGATGTGATGTATCACACTGATTGATTTGCGTATGTTGAACCAGCCTTGTGTCCCTGGGATGAACCCCACTTGGTCATGATGTATAATCTTTTTTATGTGTCGTTGGATTCTATTTGCTAAAATTTTGGTGAGGATTTTGGCGTCTATGTTCATCAGTGATATTGGCCTATAATTCTCTTTTTTTGTAGTGTCTTTGCCTGGTTTTGGTATCAGGGTGATGGTGGCTTCATAGAATGAGTTTGGGAGTATTCCCTCCTTTTCAATCGTCTGGAAGAGTTTGAGAAGGACTGGTATGAGTTCTTCTTTGTATGTTTGGTAGAATTCCCCGGTGAAGCCGTCCGGTCCTGGACTTTTATTTGTAGGGAGGTTTTTAATTGCTATTTCTATTTCCTTTCTAGTGATCGGATTGTTCAAGTGTTCAGATTCTTCTTGATTCAGTTTTGGTGGACAGTATGTTTCCAGAAACTTGTCCATCTCCTCTAGGTTATCCAGTTTGGTTCCATATAGTTTTTCATAATATTCTCGTATGATATTCTGCATTTCTATTTTGTTTGTTGTAATTTCTCCATTTTCCTTTCTTATTTTGCTAACTTGTGCTCTCTCTTTTTTCTTCTTTGTGAGTTTGGCCAGAGGTTTGTCGATTTTATTTACTTTTTCAAAAAACCAGCTTTTGGTTTGGTTGATTTTTTCTATGGTCTTGTTAATCTCTATTGTATTTAATTCCTCTCTGATCTTTATTATTTCCTTCCTTCTGCTGCTTTTTGGGGCTTTTTGTTCTTCTTTTTCTAATTCATTCAGGTGGTGGGTTAAGTTGTTTATTTGAGATTGTTCTTCTTTTTTGAGGAAGGCCTGTATCGCTATAAACTTCCCTCTTAGCATTGCCTTTGCTGTGTCCCATAGGTTTTGAGTGGTTGTGCTTTCATTATCATTTGTCTCAAGGTATTTTTTAATTTCAGCTTTGATTTCCTCATTGATCCATTGTTTTTCAATAACATATTGTTTAATCTCCATGCTTTCCTTTTTTTCTCCTTTGTTTCTCTATTGTTGATTTCCAGTTTCATGGCATTGTGGTCAGTAAAGATGCTTGAGATAATTTCTATCTTCTTAAAATTGTTGAGGTTTCTTTTGTGCCCAAGTACATGATCGATCCTGGAAAATGTTCCATGTGCACTTGAAAAGAATGTATATCCTATTTTTGGGGGGTGTAATGCTCTGAAAATATCCACCAAATCTAGTTTTTCTATTGTAGTATTTAATTTCTCTGTTGCCTTGTTTATTTTCTGTCTGGAAGATCTGTCTAGTGATGTTAATGCAGTGTTAAGATCTCCAACTATGATTGTATTCCCATCAATATCCCCCTTTATCTCTGTTAGTAATTCTTGTATGTACTTAGGTGCTCCTATATTGGGTGCATATATATTAACGAGTGTAATATCCTCATCATGTATCCCTCCTTTAATCATTATAAAATGTCCTTCTTTATCTTTCTTTATGGCCTTTGTTTTAAAGTCTATTTTGTCTGAAATCAGTACTGCAACACCTGCTTTTTTGGCTTTTCCATTTGCATGGAATATCCTTTTCCATCCTTTCACTCTCAATTTATATGTGTCCTTCTCCCTAAAGTGGGTCTCTTGTATGCAGCATATTGAAGGTTCTTGCTTTATTATCCAGTCTGCCACTCTGTGTCTTTTGACTGGAGCATTTAGTCCGTTAACATTTACAGTAATTAATGATAGATGTGTGTTTATTGCCATTTTGAACTTATCTTTGCAGTTGAATTGGTATATCCTCTTTGTTCCTTTCTTCTTCCTTTTGTGGTTTGGTAATTTTCCTTTGTATTATCATGGATTCTATTTACTTTTTGTGACTCCTTTGTAAATTTTTGGCTTGTGGTTACCCTTTTTTGTAAATCTGTCAACCCATTACTATAACTGTTTTTATTAAACTGATAGTAACATGATCTCAAACCCATCCTACTGTTAAAAAAAATTTTAAAAAGAAAGAAAAAAATATTCTATACTTCCCTGCCTCCCTCTCCCACTCTCAGTGATTTGTATGTCTTCTTTTATAATTTCATGTTTACTTTATTTGTAATTCATGAGTTATCACCTTTCCAGTTGTGTGTTTCTCATTTCTGTAGCATCCTGCTGCTTTTCTATTTAGAATAGCCCTTTCAGTATTTCTTTTAGCATGGGTTTAGTGTTGCTAAACTCCTGCAGCTTTTTTTTTGTCTGTGAAACTCTTTATTTCTCCTTGTATCCTCAAGGATAGCCTTGCTGGATAAAGGATCCTAGGCTGCATCTTTTTTTCATTCAGGGCTTTGAATATATCTTGCCACTCCCTTCTGGCCTGTAGTGTTTGTGTAGAGAAATCAGCTGAGAGCCTTATGGGGGTTCCCTTGTAACTTACTCTTTGCTTTTCTCTTGCTGCCTTTAGAATCATTTCTTTATCCTTGACTCTGGCCATCTTGATTATGATATGTCTTGGTGTGGGTCTATTTGGGTTCTTCCTGTTTGGGACCCTCTGAGCTTCCTGTACTTGGATATCTGATTCCTTCTTTAAGTTTGGGAAGTTTTCAGTCATGATTTCTTCAAAAACCTTTTCAATCCCCTTTGATCTTTCTTCTCCTTCTGGGACCCCTATTATGCGAAGATTGGGACGCTTTATATTATCCCATAGGTCCCTTATGCTATTTTCATTATTTTTTATTTGCTTCTCTTGTAGTTCTTCTGAATGGGTGCTTTCTATTGCCCTGTCTTCTAGATCACTAATTTGTTCCTCTGCATTATCTAGTCGGCTTTGCACAGCTATTAGATCATTCCTCATCTCTGTCAATGAGTTTGCCCATTCTACTTGGCTCTTCTTTATAGCTTCAATTTCATTTTTGACATATTTTATATCTCTAAACACTATCTCTTTTAATTCCTTCAGCAATTCGATCACTCCTTTTTTGAAATCTTGATCTAGTAGGCTATCGATGTCTATTTCGTTGATCTTTCTTTCAGGGGATTTCTCTTGTTCTTTTAATTGGGAAAGGTTTTTCTGCTTCTTCATCTTGCTCATACCTCTTTGGCACTTTATGGAGTATCAGTTGTTTATTTTGGTCCTTAAGGATTTTATCTATCTGATGCCTATTTAGGAATAGAACTTAGGAAAAAAAAGAAAAAAAAATAGAGAGAAAGAATTTTAAAAGAAGGAAGAAAGAGGGTTTGAAAACAGTGTATAATGAATAATAAAAGAGTGAGTTGAAGCAGAGTATTAATCGGGTTGAGACGTCCTTTTAAAAACTTTACAAAAAAAAGGGGGGGGGGAGATGAATAGATGTATTTGAAACCTGTGTCTAATCAATAGCAGGACATCAAAACCCAAGAGAAATAGAAATGAATTAAGAAGTAAAGATTAAGAGAGTAATAGAAAATAGAACAGGTAAAAACAGATTTTAAAAAAAAAAGGGGGGGGGGGGGTTTGTCGGTGTTCTCCTGGAGTCTGTGTGCTTTTAATGTGAAGTCTTTCTGTCTTCGTCCTGTTTTGGAAGGTCAGCTTGCTGTTTTCAGAGGCCCTCCGTTGGCGCCCTCTTCTGTGCTGCTCCCAGCACCTGTCGGCAAGCCGATCGCGCCTCCTCCTAACAATGGGTCAGGTGCAGCTCTCTGCTGTGGGCGGGCGAGTCGCTGCCCCTCCGGATGCCGCAGTCAGAAGTTGCAGACTGGCCAGGTAGGAGGGCGGGTCGTGCCCCCTCACAGCACCTCGGTCAGGGGCTGTGTTCTTGCCCGAAAGGCGGGGGGGTGGGGGCCGCTCTCCCTCTACCTGCGCCGCTGGTAGTTCCGCTCTGTGCGGCTGCGCCCTCCGCCCTGGTTGGCGCTCCGCAGGTGGGCTCGGGGAAGACCGAGGCACAGCCCTGTCCCTGCTCCGAGCCAAAACCCAGCTCCTTGTTTGTCTTTGTGGAGCAAGTTCTCTGAGGGACCAGGATGGAAGGATCCTATCTGCCCTGGGCTGCAGGCCAGTCTCAGTCTGGCCTTTGAGGCTGCTAAGCCCTTCGGTGTGGATGCAGGTTTCGCCCCGCCCCCGCCTGAGTGCTCAGCGAGGAGGATATGGCGGCTGTGCCTGAGCCCCACCTGTCTTCCCCGGAAAACCTTCCGGCGGGTTTTCAGAGATGGGGGTGTGCACCCTTCCCCCGAGAGCACATCAACCTTGCTGTTTTATGGAGGGCCCAGGTTGTTCTGCCCTGTGCACCCACAGCCACGGCGCGCAGCCCCTTGCATTCCCCCGGGGCTGCCTCCGTGCAGCCACTTCCGTCCTCCACCCGGCTTGTGCAGCCTGGCCCTGCCCGCGGCTGCCTGCCCGTGTCTCAGGCTGGGTGTCGGGGGGACGCTCTGTGCCCGTTTAACTTAGTTCTGTTAGTCAAGGGCTGCTCTGTACAGATCCGAGCCTCGGAGGCTCCCCCTCCGTCCAGCTGGCCTCTCAGTTGGAGAGGGGAGACCCAGCGAGCGAGCGCCAGTCCTCCTTTGCCGCTCCCTCCCCGCGGGACCCGTCCCGCGCTGCTTTGCCTTTTGTTCTTTCGTTTTTCCTTTTCTCCTACTAGATTTTTGGCGTCTTTATCTTTTGAAGAGGGCGATGTTCTGTCGGAGTTCCACAGGTGCTCTGGTTGGCTGAGTGGGTCTGTAGATGTGGGTCTTGGTGTATTTGTGGGAGAGGGTGACCTGTGAGCGTCCTTCTACTCCGCCATCTTCTCTGTCTCCTGCTGTCAACTTTTATTACCTGAATTATTTGAATTTTGATTATCCAAGGAAAGTCCCACTCCTAAGTTGGTTTCCCCTCAATGTCTCTTCTAGAGTTGCTGCATCGCAGAGAATGTAAACCCTTTTCCCTGAGCGGAGCCAATACCCTGAGCCCAGCTCAGATGTGTGTACTTCCCGGCTTTGCTGGGAACAGAGCACAGGAGAAATTGCTGAGACCAGAGTTTCACTCAGATTTTAGGGGCTCCCAAGCCCTCCGGGAACCTGACCTAGAGGTGGAAATTGTGGGACCAAAACAGAACTATAGACTTCTCGAATCATGCACTCCTGAGACAGACTAGAGGTCGCACACTTGGTGTTTCAGTCAATTTCAGAGCTTCTGCAGATGTTATTGAAAGTGGCAGTGGTGGGTCAGGGTTCCGACTTCTTGCTGACACACCCAAGTGGAGAGTGATGTTTCCTGTGCTGGCCTCACACCCCAATTCACCACCTTTTGTTTTTCCCTGCTGACAACTCCTCTGGATGCTGCTTTTTTTTTTTTTTTTTTCCCCTCACTCACTAAGAGATTTCACAGCCACTCCCTGTTTCTGTAAAAAGCAGGTCCCATTCACATCGTAGACCCAGGCCCGCTTTCCCCCCTACACCGAACACCCCAGTCCTTCATCTGCCCTTGGTTTCTGCCCTAGACCCACCACTCTCCTGGGGTCGCCTTCCTTAATTTCCATTTCTACCCCAACTCTAGCATCTGATGTTATTTTCAGGGACATTTTTCACCAAGTTGTTGGGCCTGCGTTCTGTCTCTCTCAGTTTGTAAGAGTGACAAACGTCACAGGAATGACAGGGAACCACGGAGCCCCTGATAGGCAGATGCCAGGCCCTCCTCCCAGGCGGCAGGTGGTGCTGGTCCTGCAGGCGCCTCCCTCGGCAAAACGACTCCACAGGACGTGTGGGAGGGCTCCTGTCCCCTGGGAGCCCTGTACTGTGGGGGTGAGGGCGGCCCCACCATCCTCTTTCCTGGTCTGGGAACAGCTATGTGGCAAGCCACAGCGGAGAGTGCCACGTGGTCTAGGTGTACCCTGGCAACGGCAGAACCCATGCTTGCCGTTTTCTCCTTGTTTCTAAGCTAATTGCTGAGGGCCTTTGCGACATTTTTTAACATGTTAGGAACCTTTGAACAGCTGGCAGCTATCAGGTAAAATAATGGAAGTGGTGGGAAGGTGCATTCTTTGGATGAGCTGGTTGCTTTACGTCGTGCCCGGCCCAGTGGGAGCTCAGTGTCAGGCCCCAGGAGGGAATGGGACCTTTCTTCATCAGAGGCAGCACAACACGGAGCCTAAGAGCACAGGCCACAGAGATCTGAGCCCCAACTCTACTGCTCTGTTGCTGTGCGACCTCAAGCAAGTTAGTGCTCAGTGTGTCCTCATCCGTGAAAGAGGATTCCACTGGTACCTTGGCTGATAGTTGGTGTTGGGATTAAAGGAGTTAATGTAGAGAATGCACTTAGGACAGTGCTGGCACCCGTTACTGTTGCTGGTAAGGCCATTATGAACGTTACCCACAGCAGCCACAGCCATGTGCAGCCCCCCGCAGGGCTGGCTGCTCATCTTCAGGTAGCAGGTATTCAGGCAATAAATCCGGGGTCCCCGTAGCCGCCGGGTCACCCACGGCCACACAACCAGCTGTTCCGCAACGTGTGCTCCGTGGCCTTTTTCTTCCCTGACTCTACCACCAGGCAGCTGTGTCTGTCCAGTTCCGTTCTACTTCTAAATATAGTCCAGCTGCATTCTGCCCTATCATCAGGTTCCCAGGGCATGTGGCTTAGAACAGGAATGGCAGTTGAGAAGTCAGCCTTCATCCCATTCCAACAGGACAGCCTTCCAGCATTTGTCATCTCTGAAGGTAGAATGAACAAGGCAGCTTCGGGGCACCTGGCTTGCAGGCCCGATGCAGGGGGAATCGGATTCTTCCCAGAGCCTCAGGGAAGGCAGGTGACCCCTCTGCCTTGTCTCACCCCAGCGACGACACAGTGATCAGCCGACAGACCCACTGGCAGCAGAAGTTTCCTGTCAACGTCTGAGAGGCTGGCCTGGCATTGGCTCTGGGTGTAATCGAATGCTTTGGGAAATCTGATTAAAATGTGAAAAGGATGCTCTACGGTCTCAGAGCTGTGAAGAGTGTCTGGTATTATAGAGAAGACAGGCCGGTGTCCGTGCTGCTTTGGCTCGCTCTGAGGGAACAGCCAGAGCTGCAGCTGAGCAGGAGACTTGGCCGCTGTAGCTGAAGTCTCAGCTCTATCTGATGTGTGGAAGATTAGTGCTGGCTGGTTGCCTCTGAGAAGGGTCCCCTAACGCAGTGGCCTTTCTGCATTGCCCGTAATACAGTTTTCACATAGGGGAATGACTGGTCCACAGTGTCCTGAGAAAACTCGATAGCTACCCTGCCTTGTCCACCAGGGACTTCAGAGATTTGTGTCAAGCTTATTAGCATTCACCAATCTCAGAAAAATGAAGAAGGCCTTACCTAGAATGCTGTGTGTTTTTTTTTTCCTGAGAAGCGGGCTTCAGATCTAAAGAGCCAGAGCGGGCAGCCCACACGTGACGTTCCATCGATCCGTCATCTCTGGGTGGCAGCAGCTCAGCCTCCCCCAGCCCCGCCCGCCTGCCGCACGTTGTGTACTGAAACCATGGAGCCCCCAGTGAAGTACAGCGCCAGCCCGGAGAGGCTTCATCACGGCACTGACACGAGAAGACAAACTGAAGTCTGACTGGCCGTGTTATCCATCCAATACAAAAACCACCCAAGGGTAGAGGAATAGATATTCATCACGTCTCAGCAACTCAGCCAGGCCTGGGAGTTCAAGTGCTGTATTTCTAGGTGGATTTAGAAAGCCTTTCCTTGGCCAGGCGGAGTCCTCCCCCTGACAGCTCTCTTCACCAGCGGGCCAGCCGGCTGGATTAAAGCAAAGGGAACTCTGCTTGTCTGATTTGGGCCGGATCGCGGTTTTTCCTACCTCCCAGTGGTTTGTGTGCCATTGTGGAAGTCTGAGTGCTTTTCCCTAAGTTAAGCAGAACTTTGTCTTTGTGCCGCCTGTATTTGCCTTTATCTGTAGACAAGCTTTGGCTGCTGCGGTGGCCTTTGCCCTGGTTTAGCATGAACAGAATGATGGCATCGGCTTGAAAAGAGGTTCAGGAGATGACGAGACCATTCAGCAGGCTTGTCCTTGGAGGCTGCATCTGTTATTGAGGGCACGTAGGTTTTTTTTTTAATTATGGACTGTCTCCTTCAGCAGCTGCGTGCCCGTGTGGGTGTTACAGCCTCTGCAGTAGCGCAGCTTTGACAGCACTTTTGTCAGTAGGTCTTCTTCCCCATATTGTATCTTTCCTGAAAGATCTCTTGGTTAATGAAGGGTCTCTGGAAGCGGCGAGGGTGAGAGCCTTACCTGCAGTAAAAAGTGAAAAAGGAATATTTCAAGGAAAGTCGGCTTGATTTGAATGTCAGCAGGTAGGGCAAATCTGCTGCTTAGAACGTGGTCCCTCTGCATTTGGAAACTCCAGCCTCCCCTACCTGCTGGAACATGTTTTTATTTTCCTTATTGAGTAACAGAGGGTGGACTTAGCTGAATTTCTCGGTTCTGCCAAATCCATGAGAGCTGGTGGTTAGCCACTGTGTGTAAATTGATGGGTGCCATGGGTTTCCTCTTAAGCAGATTTGTGGCAATTCTCATATTTAAGGGTGAACATATGATAAAGGGTGAGCGTTCCTGTGTGATTTTTTTTTTTAAAGTCCACGTAGTGATGGGAGAGTCCATCCACCCAGACTAACCAGGCAGCTGCAGCGACGCAGCACTGACGAAGCTCTAGTCACAGAGAACGGGGCCTGCGGCCCCTGACTCTCAAAGCCGGCGGTCCAGAGGGCAGGAACAGTAGAGGCGTCTTCAGACACCTCTCCTTGGTGAGCCAACCCAGCTGATTGTTTTCACAGAGCAAGATGAGGCTCAGGGTCAGCTCAGCGGCCTGGCGGCTCCCTCCTCCGGTTAGTGGTCTCAATAGATCACCTGTCTATGTTCTTCCTCGTTTTGGAAACACGTGAAAACCACTTCTGTCACCTCTGGGGCTGATGTGAAGATGGATACAGTTATGATCCACTTTTGGTTTTGCAGAAGTAATATGTTCTGTTTGTTGCTTCTTGATTTGCTCCTTTCCTGCCTTCTTATTCTAGCGATCGCCAGGACCTGCAGCAGAAGAGAGGCCGGGCAGTAAACTCGGCCGGGCGTGCAGCTCGGGAAGAACGGTTGTAGGGGACGCAGGGCTGACACTGAGCTTGGGGGGTGGCGAGTTCCACTGTCCTCGGGCCCACAAAGTCCAGGCTCTGCAGCATGTTCATTCCTCTGACAAAATGCTCTGTAAATGTACGGTGACAGCGTAGAAGTAGGATTCTTGCTGTTTACTGAAAGTGATCGGAATTTTCTGGTGACAGCTCTGTGTTTGGGGAAGTACCAGTCGACGTCTCAGAGGAGGCAGAGGGTGACAGTTTCATATTTGCCTTCAAAATGCTGATCTTTCAGTTTTTAGAGGTTTTATATAATTTTTTTTTCCTTTACAGAATGAAGTTGGCCTACTGGAGTTCTTCCAAAATGTGATGAAAGAAACTAGGGCAGAGCCAAAAAAAGTGGCTAGTTGGGTCCTCAACACTTTTCTGGGTTTTTTAAAGCAGCAGAACCTTGCTGTTAGTGAGAGGTGAGTGGGGACGGCGTGGGTGGGACGGTGGGTCTGGGGGCTGGTCTCCCTTTGTGATGAACTCTGTCCAGAAGCACTTGAGATAGCACAGGGCCTCTGTCCTCAGGATCCCCTGACAAGATACAGATGTCCCCTGTGAATCCCAAATCCTAAAGCTGTCCGCCATCACATCTGAAAGGTCATTTATTCAAACCTCCGACTCTCCATGCTGTCCTTTATTCCATGCTGGGCTGAGGGCCTGAAGGTGTGTAAGGCAGGGAGTTGACAAGTGGGTGCGGGATACAAACCCGGGAGAAGCAGAAGGGCGCCTCAGGCGTTCGGCTGGCGCTGTTGGGCCGCAGGTGCGCACAGGCTGCTGCGAATGCGCAGAAAGGGGAGCTGCACCAAGGCGGGGGGTCAGCCAGGCACTCCCTGAGAAGGGAGAGCGAGGTTCCTCAGAGGCCGAGCCCTGAGGGACTAGTGGGAGTTGCCAAGGGCTGGGAGAGGCAGGGCATCCAGAGCAGGGGCACGATCGTCAGTCGTGGACCATGACGCTCGGAGACCAGCAGGCGTGGGAGGCTCAGAAGACCCAGAAGCTCCGGGGGCCTCAGGAGGGACGGAGGGAACTTCAGAGATGGGAGAGGGCCACCCGGTGGCTTCACCTGCCTTTGTTAGCAGCCCTCAAAAGCCTAAGAGCACAGCTCACTCGAGTTTCCCTCTAGAGGGTGGGATGGAATATGGACCAGAGGTGGGAAGCCTGGTTGGGCCCCTCTTACAGGAGCGCCCATGAGAAACGCCCTGTGCCCGAGTGTGGTGGCATCACTGAGTGAGGTGACCAAGGTGAGGGCAGTGATTTCACACCTGCAGGTCCCAGGAACGGGCTGTGGAGCAAGATGGGGGCAGCGCCTTTCAGCGTGGCCGGGGGTGAGGGAAGGGGGACAGGGTGTGGAGGACGCTGTGTTCCTTTTGGACACCCTGGGTTTGAGCTGCCTGTGGGACAGATGTCCCCCTAGTGGGGTGACCCATGGCAGCTGATGAGAGACATCTGTCTCGGAGGTGTAAATCCAAGAGTGGGTTAGTTTAGACTCTGCCCCGTGCCAAGTTCTGTGCCGAACATGGGGAAACCAGTCCCAAAGACAGATGTGGTCCCTGCTCTTGGAGCTGCCAGTCTAGAGGCTAGTGACCATGAAGCAGTGAGCCGAGTTCCCTGAGAAGGGGCGGGAGCAGCTGAGCTGTGCCCTGTGTGAAGGGTGAGTGGGGCCAGGCGGGCCACGGGGGTCCGAGCGCTCCAGGCACAGGGACCAGCGCACGTCAGAGTCTTGGGGGTGAAGGCAGCGCACAGCCCATGTATGTGGATCATGGACTCGGCGGCAAGTAGATGGTACGAGAAGCCATGGGAGCAGATGAGAGCAGTCGGGGAGGAAACAGTGCGACCGGCAGCTGCGGAAGGGGCCCGAGACCCCCCTGGACTTTAACCACCGAATGTAGGCAGAGGACGGGGAGAACCAGGAGTGTGGGGGTCACAGAAGCCAGAGAAAAGGGAAGTGTCGAGAAGGACAGAATGAGCCGCAGATTCTAGTGTGGGGGGGACACAGTGGATGGTCCCAGCGGGAGGCAGAGTGGTTTGAGCTTTTGCAGGAGAGGCCAATCTTAGCTTTAAATAAGTTTTTCCACTTTGTCGGCTGTGATGTCACTTGAGTCACTGAATCTCAGTCTCGGCGGAGACCTGAGATGCCTTCTGGTTGGGCTCTGGCCTTTAGCAGAGGAGGAGATCCAGGCCCTGGGGGTGAGGTGCCCACCTGCTCAGGCTGGAAGCCAGTCCCCTGACTTTCAGGTCAGTTTCTTCCTATGTTGATCTGTGAAGTTAGGGGTTTGCTTAACAACCATTTGGGGAGCTTCTAGAGGAGCTGGGGTTGAACTTGGAGTTGAATTCGAGCCCCCGATATTTATCCAAACAGTTCATAAGCACTAGAGTTTTAAGAACCCAAGGGCACCAACCGCTCAATAAAAGTGTACTTGGTTGTTCCAAGTCAAGTAAGGAGGAGGCTGAGCAACGGTTCTTACAGTTTTTGTGGAGCAGGAACTGAGGGGCCAGAACCAAGCTGTGGCAGATCCCCCAGCTCCACAGCTCAGAGCAGCGCTGGCTGGGCTGCGTGTGTCCACCAGCCTCACCAGGGAGGGCACGTAGCCAGCGAGCGACCTCGGCACCGGGGCTCACGTTTCCAAAGCGGAGAACAGCAGTAGCCATGAAGCTAGCAGTGTTCCCGTGATGACACCAGTCTGGGAGCCCTCCAGAGATCACATCGGCAGGAACTGATTTTGCAAATGAGCATTCATCTTTGGAAACTGCCTGAAAGAGATGTTTAAAGAGTCCAACCCAGAAAGCTCTAGTTGAACTTGGCACTTTGATTGTTTCGAGTGTATTGCTTTGGAAGTTGGCCTTTGATTAGTAACTCATAAATAACTATTCATAACAGGTTTGATTTACTTAAGAAAGTGGAAATAACAGATTTCCCGAGCAGGCATTTCCTGGTAAGATCAGGCAAGTGCAGCTGTCCAGTTGTGCACTCCAGCTGTTTACCCAGACTTGCAGGGCAGCCTTGGCAACTGAGGCGCTAGGAAACCAGGGGAAGCTTTTCAGCCGAGAAGGCACTGGTGCTGACAGGAGGGTCAGTCCAGCGTGTGACGGGCGGGGCAGCATCCAAGATGGGGCGCAGGAGGCCGGAGCCTGTTAGAGGTCCCTGCCGCAAGCCTCTTTGTATCCAGCCTGTGAGCTGAGGATGGTTATTACCTCTCATATGAGTCAAAACAAAGACCATGTGACTGAGACCAGGTGAGTCCCACAGAGCCTTAAGTACTTACTCTTGGGCACCTTCCAGAAGTTTGCCGACCCCAGGCTTAGAGCCTGTTGGGGCCGGGCCCTCTGCGGGGCAGCTGACCGGTGGGCGGGGGGGCCCGGGCCCTGAGGGCAGCGGCAGCCTGGGGACAGGGGTGCTTTCCTTCTCTGTCAGACTGAGGCGGAGCCCCGGGCCCCTCCTCGTGAGCAGGAGGACATGGAAGAGGGCAGTCAGGGAGGAGGAAGGGAACCCGAGGCCCAGGAGGAGGGATTTTCACAGACGTTTATGGTCTGCCCAGGAGTCAGGGTGCGGCAGGCTGGGGACGCTGTGACGTTTGGCCATAAGTGAGGGGAGGCGAGTTTTTAAGAGCACAGCTTCCTTGGAGGGATAGAGTTGGAGTCGAAGCGACGTGTGCTTGCGAAGGCAGATGGCAGCCACTGATGCTCTCTATAGGTAAAGAATAGATAAGAAACCAGGCAGAAGCAAGTGACCGCAAGCTCACTGGAAGGCATTTTCAAGAGAGGGAAGCCCGGAGCGTTTGTGAAGGTGTGGGATTAAAGCCGCAGGAGAGAGGAAATGGGTACCCGAGTAGCAGAGAGGAGAGAGGAAGGTGGGGTGGAAAGTGATGAGGTCTGGCGCATGGGCGGAGGGGTTGTGTGAGGGAGGAGGAGGGCACCCTGGAAAATTCTGAGCCTTGTCTCACTGGTGTCCTGGTGATGTGGGAGGTGAGGATCTGCTGAGAAGGGGGCGGGGGGTGGGAAGGAGACTAAGACCATTGCTTGGGTGGGGGCACCAGGTAGGGGCGTCAGGAAACTAGTGAGTTGACCAGAAGGATTACTGAGCAGCATGAGCTACCTGGATGTCCACGCCTGTCTTCCTCCGCCAGCGTCTCGTGTCCCATGGACTTTGGGCCTCAGGTGAGCCTGGGGACTGAGACGGGCCATGTGTTTCATGGGTACCAGCGTGGCTGTCGAAGTGTCAGGTGTCTGCTCCCAGAACCCAAGCTGGAGATGGAGCTGTGATCCTAAAAGGGCTCTGAGGGACTGGGGGAAGCCGGAAGGCCTGACAGACCCCACGTCCCCGCATCTGTGGATGCACCGGGCTCGGGATTGGAGACCAGCACACGGAGCCCACGGCTTCCATGTCAGGTTCTTCTGTGGTGGAGACACTCACGGTCCAGAAACCAGTACGACCTGACAGCAGCACATGCGTAGCTTGGGCCTCTCTCGCATTATGTTCCACACCACGTGGTTTATTTATTTAACTATGAGGGGGCCTCTCCGGATCAGGGTGACAGGTCCTGATCTTTGTCACTGTCTTACTCGAGGTTGGCCCTGGCACGGCTGGAATGAGTCTGTGCAGGAGACCAGCCGTCCTTGTTGGGTCGGAGGAGAGAAGTCCCGAGGGGCGGGGGAGAAGTCCATGACACAGATACTGTTGCCCTACTGTGTGTCACGCACGGTGGCTACAAAAGAGTGATTGAGATATCCCACAAGCTGCAAGGTTGGTGGAGATACTTTATAGTGAATTAAGGTCGCCGGATGAAAAGCCAAGTATTTTTAGCTGCGCTGTATTCTATTTCTGTCCCCACAGCCCTTTATCATCGTTCATACGGGAGCAAGGACCCTTCCTTTCGCAGGCTCAAGAAATCTAGTTCAACGCAGTGCTTAGTACAGGTTCTGCCCACGGTCTGCGCTCTCATTGGCCTTTGTGTTGACTAGGATTGTAGGACATCCAAGAAACCCGAATTTTTAAAACAACCTGGATTCTTTATTACTTGTCGGTAAGGGCGGGAGGTTGGAGAAGGGTTCCCGTTTATTCCCTAGCCCTCTGGCCTCGTCCTGATGAGAGTTAATTAATCAGGGTGGCTCACAGCCGTTCCAAATACCAACTTAGTGCCGCCAGGCACTCTCCAAAGCCGGTTTCCTCCGGGAATTACCTTTTATCCACACTTGGGGATGAACAGACACTTGAAGGACGATGGGCCCGCAGTCCCACGTGAGCAGCCCCATGAGGCTTCACTGGACCTGAGTCAGAGTCCGGTCGGTCCGACCTGGTGAGCTTGCACGTGGTTGGTTTGGAATTCCGGGAAATGGGCATAAGGGGCGAAGCGGTCATTTCTTTTTTATTGTCTGAGAGCTTACAAAGAAGTGTGAACAGTGAATGATGGAAGTGAGACTTAAAGGGGTTTTCAAGTGGCATTAGGAGCATCTCCGAAGATTTCGTTTCCACAGAGCCTTCTGTGCTATGAGTCGTTGGCAGTCTGTTTGAAGCTCACCCCCTCGTGACCTCAGATAGACAGCGTTTCATTAGCCTATTGCTGTATGTGTTTAAAAGTATCAAAACCATCTATTTTACAAGAAATAGTCTGTAATTCAGGCTTGTGTTCTCACTAATCCTCAACATTCACCCCAGCTCTTGCCCTGAGTGTGACCTGATGACACTTTATGTGTTTGGTTGCCCTTCGGCCTTGTATATCATGAGATCTTGGCAAGTAAGTCGCTTCCTAGATGTGTAGATATAATGGAGTCTGGGCCCTTCTGAGTCCGGAAAGCTGCCGAGAGGCTGCAGGACAGGACTGAGTGTGGCCGCCCGTGAGGCCGGTAACCACGTGGCTGGTACTCATTGCGTCCCTACAAGAAAAGCTCTTCCAATTAAAAAATTTATATTTGCCAGAAAACACTCAGAAAAGTGTCTTTGTTAGCTGTTTTGTTTGAAGTAATTTTTAGGCTGATCTTTTAGTTGACAATATTTAATTACTGGGTTTTTTCTTTTCTTTTCTTTTCTTATCGTGGTTCATGAATTTTGCAGCCACCTCCTTTTTTTTTGACTAATTAAACTGAGCAGTTGTCTGTTGCTACAACTTCTGCCAAACAGCGGTTATTGTCGGTGGTGAAATAAAGAAAAACAACACTAGTCACAGAAATGTGTTATATCCTAGAATACGAGATATATAAATAAAATAGAGCCCAGTTGGCCTTTCTTTTCATTCCTGGGCGGGGGTTTAATTATTCAAACCTACAAAGTCAAGTGCTTTGCTTTTGAGTGACCCTAAATGTGGAGGCCGACAGAGTGAAATGGAAATGTTCCTTCTCTCCTTTTGGGGGCTGCCAGTCCTGTCACCCCTTCTGCCCTGGCGGAGCTGCTCAACCTGGTGGAGAGGAAGGCCATCTCTTCATCCGCAGCTAAGCAGGTATGTGCGTCCGCTGCCAGAAGCGTCTGGCACAGGTAATTTGCTTCTCATCTGCGCTAACCAGAGGGAGGAGTTATTGTTTGGCTTTGCCTGGAATGTTTCCCAAACATTTATGTGAAAGGTGGGGCCCTGCAGCTCCTGGGAGCTTCAGACTGTGCACGCTCCCCCCGTGCCCTGTCCCCAGCCCTCATCCTCCCTCTCCCATCCAGGGGCACATTCATCTTGGCATGTGGTCGCCCCTGAAAGTCAGTCTTCCAGCCAGGAGGGTGAGGTCAGCCTGCCTCGCACCTAGATAAAAATTTACACGCATGCCCAGTGTGTGAAAACTCAGAAAAGAAGCATCATCATCAAAGGCGGCCTCCCGCCTCATCTCCACTTCCACCTGACAGTCTCCGGTGGGCGCAGGATGCCCAGGATTCAGAAGACCCTGACAAGTAAGCACCCAGAAGGATGAGGAACACCAAGGTGGCTGCCTGATCTCAACTTCTGATGTCGCAGCTGTCAATGCTTCAGCCAGAAACTTAATGTTATTTTAATGGTGCCTTTTGCATTTAATATTTATACACGTCGACAGCAGTGGCAGGTTACAAAGCGAGGCTTTGGAAAAGTGGCTGCTTTGGGCTAATTACAAGGCACCGTGGAGCAGCCACCCGGCTCTGTGCTGGGAAACTGGAGCCGGGAGCTAATAAAGGCTTTGTTTACCCACCACCAAGTGAGGCTGGGAAGTGCGGGCCTGCACTGCACTTAGGAGAGGGTTTTAGCTGCCTGGGTGTCAGGGGAATACAAATGTTTATGACAGTGCTCAGCAGTAGCAGAAAGATTAGATGGCCTGAGGGCAGAAGGGGACTATATATACACGCATAAGAGCAGACAGACTGTAGCATTTGAAACCAAAAAGGGAAAAACCTTCCCCCTCCCACACATCTGCCCCACCAAGGAGAACCTAGCGCAGCGAGTCTGACGGGTTCCGTGGGAAGAGACGGGAGATGCCGACAGCCGGGTTCAGATACAGATAGAGATGCTTTTGGGTTCTGTCGACTTCCAGCATGTGTAAAGCAGTGAATCCTGCCTCCTGTGAGGCAGTCACAGAACTGACATAAAAGTCTGTTTAGCAAGGTATTAAATGTGTGTCACATAAGGCAATCTCCCTCATACACCGTTGTCTTGGGGGGTTGCTTTTTGATTTTTCTACTTTGTTTTCTGTTTTTAAAAAATCACCAATTTTCTGGTGGAAAAATGCTATTTGTTTATTATAAAGAACTTAAGTAATGCAGAAAAATACAAAGATTTTCAGATACTACGACCTCAGAATAACTGCCATTAATTCTGGCTGAGCATTGTCCCAGGCATTTTTCCATGAATACATTGTGTTAGAGGGATTGGTTGATGGGATGGGCAGATGGGAGGTTAGAGGAATAAGATTTTCGAAAATAAGAGGTTTTAGTGTACTGATTTTAGGGTTTTTTTTTTTTCATGAAGTATATGGTTCATTGGTTTTTAGGATAGTCACAAAGTTGTACAACCATCACCACTATGTAATTCCAGAGCATCTTCATCACCCTAGGAAACAAACCCTGCATCTCCTGATTAACCCTGCATCCTAGGCAACCAGTAATCTGTTTTCTGTCTCTGGACTTGTCTGTTCTGGACTTTTAATTTAAATGCACTCATACAGCAAGTGGCGTCTTGTGTCTGGCTTCTTTCACCTGAGATTGTGTTTTCAGAGTCCAAGTTGTAACAAGTGTCGGCACTTCCTGCCTTTTTATGGCTGGAGAATACTCCAGTGTGGACCTAACCACGTTCTGTCTGTCGTTCATCAGTAATGGGCAGCTGTGTAGTTTCCGCGTTTGGGCTCTTACGAGTTATGTTGGCTGTGAACATGTATGTACAGGTTTTTGTTTGTGCCTGTGTTTTCAAATATCTTGGGGATATACCTATGGGAACGGAATTTCTGGGTCATCTGGTAATTGCATTTTGAATATTTTGAGGACCTGCCAGACTGTCTTCTAAGAGGACCCCCTCTCTCTTGTCACCGCCCCCTTCCTGCCCTGTCCCTGGGATGGGTCTTTTCCCCCCTGCACTCTGACCCCGAAGCCGTGGAACAGGGACAGGCCAGAAGCCTGGGTGCTTTCCTTTCGTACTTCCTTCCAGATGCTTTAAAAATCACTTCAGCTAGAGAAACCAATGGGTGGTAGTTAAGAGGGTGTGTGAATTTAGTCACCAGGAACCCAAGGCTGGGTTTCCGCCCCGCGTGTCAGAGCCGGCTCCTGTGGTCGAAGTGTGACCAGGGGTCCCCGCTTGCATCGCCCCCCACTCTTGGCGGCCATTCATTAGCACACATGACCAGCATTGCAGCAGGAACCCTTCGTTATAGGTCTGTCTTGGGTGGGTGGCTGCAGGCTGGGCCAGAAACCATTGTACGTGGACAGCACTTCCCGGGCTGGGGCTTTGAAGGCAGACAGAGCTGAGGATCTGTGCCATGTTGTGTTTGCCGCAAGGGGGCCAGAAGAGCCCGCGGAGCCTGGCCTGGAGGCAGCTAGCCCGCTTCACTGGCTGCCACCCTGCTGGGCTCCAGCCAGGAGTGCACGATCTGTGTCTTAAATAGGAATAAGCGGAGGGTTGGGTGCTGGAATCCTGTGTCAGCCCAGGGGGCAGGGGCTGGGCTGTGACAGCACTTGACTAATTTGGGAAGTTAATAAGCTGGTCGTCCTAACTCCGGGAATAGAGGACTCTCCCGCCACCAGGCATTTGTCCCTGGAGGCCCCTGACGTTTGCTTCCCTAGCGTCACTCCTTGGTCCCCCACCCTAAACAGCCCCTCTCTCTCGGGGAGCAGCCAGCCTCTCTGCATGTAAAGCATCCATCCCAGCGCTGTCCTGCTTTTCCTGCTGAGTGGTGTGGCTTGGCCATGATCCCTGAGCTATCTCACCTCACCTCTGTTCTGGTTATTTTGGCTCAGGCAGATCCAACCAGTATTTGGGCCTGTCGGGTCCCAGCTATACTGGGTGCCAGGCAGCTGACCCCTGGGCGGTCAGCTCGGCTCTGCTCTGCACTGTCAGCCACATGACTGCCAGGCCCGCTGGCTCGCAGGCCCGGGCCGCCAGCAGCGTCCACATCTGCCAGGCTTCCCTGTAAAAAGTTGCTGCACAGATTCTTCATTATTATATTATTGAAGTATAGTCAGTTTATAATCTTATGTTAGTTTCTGGTGTACAGCATAGTGATTGAGATATATATATATATATATATCTTCCTTTTCATATTCCTTTTCATTATAGGCCATTATGAGGTGTTGAATATAGTTCCCTGGCTGCACAGATTCTTTATCAGCAAGTCCTTGCAGGTGATTTGTTATGAGCCAGAGGTCTGGACCTCTCTTGAGATCTCTACTCTCTCTTCCTGGATGTTGGACATTTTCCACTAGGAACTTTTTTAGGAGACCTTGCAGATGAACAAAATAAACACTGGTCGAAGTCTAAATACCTGCCAGCAGGGGTCATTTAATTAAACTATGATGAGTACATTTGATGGATATTAAGATTATTTTTTGTATTAATATAAGAAAGTGCCTCTGTAATAAGTGAAATGGAAGCAGGTTACAAACTGTTTATGTGCTGCGATCACAACTATTTACGAAACAGAAACCGATGGGAAGGGAAAACACCAAAATACTAACACGGGTTCTCTCTAGGGCATGGGAATCCCTGATTTCTCTTTGTCTATGCTGTATTTACTCATTTTTTAGAGTGACATGTGTTAACTTTTACAATTAGGAACAGTGTTTTTAAATTCTAAGTCTTAATTCAAGAGAAGCAAATGTTATCTGTACTGGGGAAAAGAGAAGCCCTTTAGACTTGTTGGCTCCCGGGGTCCAGTCCGCATTACAGACTGTTCTGTGCCCCGGTCCCCTTGCTACTGACATGCCATCCCTGAGCTTGTGGAGAGCAGGGAGAGTTCTTACCTGCTTGTGTGCCCTGTCTCCTCAGTGCCTTACTCATCATCGGCTGAATAAACATTTGAGGAGTTGAGTTGGAGGCACCTGTGTTCTGTATTTTTCTTAAAAAAGCAACAGGTTTTTCTGTGTGCAGCCAGGGGGCGCCCTGGGGGTGGGGGAAGCTTTCAGAGGAATGCCTCTGGGCCAGGGTCACTGTGGGCCTCCGGCAGCTGAGCTGAAGCCTTACGGCCTGTTCCCCAGGCCAGGTGACTCCTGCTGGCCAGCACTTGGCCAGCAATGTCGTAGTGCAGGTACTGACTGCTGGTTGGGATGGACTGAGATGGAGGAGGAGCTGCAGAGGCTAGTAGGAACCCTCCCATCCGGCCCACACTGGAAAGACAGGAGGAGTGAGGACAGCTGCCCTGGGGAACCTCTAAAACTGTCTTCCTTTTTTCCACCTTTATTAAGTTTGTTATTTTTTTTTTTTTTTTTTTTTTAGTAGAAAAATACCCACACTGTTAACTGCGGATTATTGTAGTCAGATTCAGGTCCAGGTCTACTTAGAGGGTAGATAGGGAAGCCTGGGGCCCCTGTGGATTGTGATTGATGTTTTTAGTTATTTTCCGTTTTGCATCCTCTTTACAGGCCACTCTCTCGCCCCACTAAAATCACTTTTCCCAGCAGGCTGAGTGTTATGACTTCATCTAAGTGCATTGGTCACCTCCTGCATCCTTCACCAAAATGTCTCCTCAATTAATTAACTCAGTGGACGTCATGTCAACAGGGGCCCTGCGAGTAATCATGTCCTCTCACCTCCCCGCCCCTCCCTTCTGTGCCAGTTGAGTCAGTGAGTGGGGAGGACCATCCGTCTCCCCTGGGGGTGGGTCTGCGCACAGCTGGGGCTTCCGCTCCGCTGCCCCGGCCGATGGAGCTGGCGGGAGAGCTGACTCATCCCCCTCTGGCTGTAGGTGTTTGAGGAGCTGTGGAGGAGCGAAGGGAAGACTCCTGCCCAGATCGTGGCAGAAAAGCAGCTGGAGCTGATGCAGGATGACGAGGCGCTGGAGCAGCTCTGCCGCGCCACGATGGAGGCCCACCCTCAAGTGGTACCCAGCACCGCGGGCGGGGTGGGGGGCGGGGCTTCGCGGCCCGAGCGGCTCCGCCCTCCCGAGCCCAGAGGCTCCTCCTAATAATGGTCCATAATCCCCAATTATTTTTGTCAGTTTTTAGCTAAGGTGAAGAGATGAAATTAGGTGAATACTGGAAAAGCACAGCTTTTCCTGGAAGGAAAATCCACCCCGGAGTTCAGTCTCACGGAGTCTGGGTTAAAGGGGGTGTTAGCAAGTTTGCACCTCCCAGGCCTGCGTCCTCTCCCAGGGTTGGGGCGCTCTGCCTTATAGGAGGACCTCTCTATCCTAAAGCAGCAGGCAGGGCTGCAGAGAGGGGAAAGAGGGAAACACTTCAGTTTCATGCCCTTGAGAGGTGGGAAGAAAGGCAGAAGCGAAAATTATTTGTAAATTATGGAGAAAATCCTTGACAGGAACATAGCTGGAAATCAAGTCATTTTGTGTTCTGATCATAGAACAAAGCAGAAAAGGTAAAAATGAGGAGCACCCCTCCCTCCTTGAGTCTAATCACACTGTCCAGAGATGTTTTTCAATGGGGAAAAATGGCTAGCCTCCCTTTCAGAACGATACCACCCACCCATCAGCTTGCGGGAGACACTAACAGCTCTGTAAAGAGCTCTCGATAAGGAAAATGAGCTTGCGCTGGGGCCCGGCAATCTCCATCTTCCTGCCTCATCTGGAGTGACTGATAAAGACACTCTTTTAGTTTCAGACTCGTTCTGCAGTGCCGAGTGCAGATACTCGGAGACGCTTTTGCCCATCCGGACACAGCAGAGCAGGAGGTTGGGCGGGAGGCCCTGACGCGGTGGCTGTTTGACAGGCACTCCGTTCCCCTGCCCCGCATCCCATCCTGCCCACCGGGCACTCCTACTCCCACTCCCACACCCAGATGCTCCTGAGAGCTGGCCTTTTGTGGGTCTGTCTACTAGTAAATGAGCTTCTCAGCCAGGAGTTGGTGGGGAGCCTGCTGAACCCCACTGGAGGATTAGTGAGGGGGCTCATTATCGCCCAGGAGGGGCATCCTGCATGCCAGCTTCTCAGTGTGATATGTCACCATCCTCAGTCCCTTTTAATAATAATAAGGCAAGGTAGCAAATATCTCCTGTGCCAGGAGCCCAGAAACCTCCCCCGAAGTTCACGCCTTCCCCTTGTCTTTTCTCATTCTGTATCTAAGTCTCAGAGAAAAAAAGTAACTGAATGTAAGTTTCAGTGAACATGAACTTGATTTAGGATTTTCAGACAAGAGTTTCTTTTCTCCTCTAAGACGGTTTCTGTCTTTAAAGGTGATGGATCTAAAGAAAGGAAACCCCAGAGCGATAAACAAACTAATTGGGTTGGTCCGAAAAGCGACTCTGGGCCGAGCAGACCCCACTGCGATCAAGGAGGTTCTGGAGAGGCAGCTGTCGGGGTGATAGCCAGACCCCTGGCCTGAGGGAGGACAGTGCCACCCCAAGAGCTGAAGCCACACCTGCGCCCTGATGTGACGCCTCCACAGAAGACCAGGCCTCCGGCTGTTGCTCCACTGACATCAGGATGGCTCCGTGAGGTGCACCCACGGTTAAGACATAGCACGTTCTAGTGCTTAGTGACACTGCGCTCATTGAAACACGCTGTTCCAGATACGGTCACCAGCCTCGGAAAACATTTCATTCTGCAGCTTCCTCAACAAATATATTTAAGCACATCCTAAGGGCCAGGCATTGTGGTGGGGGTGAGGGGTGGTGAAGAGACTGTGGTCTGGATGCAGTATTTTAGACCTAAAAATAGGTTAATGAAGAAGAAATCACACATTTGTTTGGGGAGCTCTCCTGAGGGCGCAGAGGGAGGGCACTAGTCTTGGTACCAGGAGTGGGTGGTGCTCGCCCACCCAGAGTAAAAGTGATGGTGCCCGTTCAGCTCCCCAGGGATTCCCGAAGAGGTCTGAGAATAAATGATTTGGGGGGGGTAAAAAAGACAGGAGTTTTCAAATAAATTTAATGAATAAAATATATACTGAAATATCACATAAAAAATTAACTTACATGTCAAAGATTGTGCAGTTGACAACCCCCCTCCCAACCCTCAGGCCAGAAAAAGGAAAAAAAAACAGCTGTTAACATTAAACTTAATTTGTTTTGCCTGAAAAGATGATGATAAAACTAGTATGTCAAAATCCTGACCTTTAACAGTAACTGTGGTGCAGTTAATGGTTTAAGTCCACGAAGGCTGGGTTGCCCTCACCCCTGTTCTCATGACAATAATACTATTTCTGTCTGTCGCACCAGGGTGCCCCTTTGTTCACTGCCTGCCTTTGTTACCTCAGACTCAACAACGCCTGAAGCCCAGTTTTGCGGATGGTTTGTTTCTTTTTAAAGCACATGTCAAATTGTGACCTAAGAGAACAAAATCTTTGGAGGCCCTGATTTGCAGTGAATTCTCTCTTGTGCTAAGAGTACAAACATTTCTATCACGGATGGCGCTCCAGTGGCAGCTGGGGACGTAGCGAGGTAGGCCTTCTTGGCTCCTGGGCTGCAGACGATGCTCGGACTTCCCTGACTAGGAGTAATGAGAGCCGTGTCCCTCTTACCCAGCCGGAAGAGCACGGCCAGGAAGGAACCTTGTTGTGTGGTTTCTTTTTGACAAGCATGAAGAGGTAAGGTTTTTTTGGTTGTTTTTTTTTTAATTGACTTTTAAAAAGATTCGTGCCTTAGAAGTGTTAAGAGAATACGTTACATCGCCCAGGAAGCCATGTGCCCCTCACACATTCTGTTGCAATGCTCAAAACTACTGGGCCTAAAAGGAAAATATTTTCCGCAAACCTCTTTTTGAGAGAGAAGGCAGAGTGAGTTCCATCTCCTTGCGCCGTGACTCTCAATTACAAACGGGTGAAGGCGGTCTGAGACTGGGATCTGGCGGGAGAATGGTTTTGTAAGAAATGATAAGGTTCAGTTTTGTTTCACAAACTCTGTTTTCACCAAAGTCTGCCTTCTTGGTCATCAGACCTTACAGAAGGCCCTGGACGATCTTTCCAGACTTTAAATCAAGGCCTACGTAAATGGGGGCTGGGGGGGGTGGGCAGCTGGATGACCATTTGCCACAATATTCAATATTCTGTCCAGTGTAAACTGTGTTAGGGACGGATCACTCCCCAAGAAAAGTGCCACCGCTGGGGACAAAACGGGTAAAGGGGTCAGCCGTATGGCAGCAGATGGAAACTCAGCCTTTGGTGGTGAGCACACTGTAGTGTATCCCGAAGTCGAAATACAGTGTTGCATATGTGAAATTTATGTTATAAACCAATGTCACCTCAGTTAATAAAGAAAAGCTTTAAGTCCTTGATCTTCATAATGCCGTCAGCCAGCTCTTGTTGACAACTACCTGCCGTCCTGAATGCCTGCTTCTGAAATCCTAGAAATCAGATTATGTTGTAACTGCTAATAGAAAGAAAGGTGGGGGCAGCCGGAGGGGATCAAAGCACAGCTCAGGTATCTGACTTGGAACCTGACCAGACAGTCAAACTATATGTTCATACAACACCCTAAGAAAGTCACAGAGGGTCACTCTGCTTGTAAACGGGCCTCAGTGAAATACAAATTACAATACATTGTTGCATGAGTGTGAATTTAGTCTGGTTCTCTGCTTTTCTGGGGAAATCTCATTAAAATGGGTGAGTTGGCACCACAGGTGAAGCCACTGTCATCTGTCACTGGAATCCACGCACCTGCAGGCTGGGAGGGGACGTGCTGGAAACTGGTGCTCCCCGGGGGAGCCCGGACCAGCTCCGCGTGGTCAGGCTCAGACCGTGTGTGGTGTTGCTTGAGCAGGTCGGCTGAGGGGTTGGATGGTTCTGCTGGGAGGGTTGGAGTGGCAGCCTTAACACCCAGCATGCTTCCAGCATAGAGTAAGTTTTTGTAAAAGTTTACAAAACAAAATCAATGGACGAGGAGCCCCTTATACGAGTATGAGAAGTGGGTGCCGCCAACCACGAGGCTTTTAAATTCCAGATGTCTGGGTTTAGGACGGAGCTTCTTGATTCGGTCCACGCTCGTACATCAAGGTGAACGTCTGTTCCCATCTTTTAGGGAAAAAACTCACCATCATTTACATCAAGGGTGTTTTTGCTGGGCTCCTCCCACGCCCCCTGTTTTTGTAATTATCACTAATCTGGAAGAAGGCTATGAATTTTTTTTTTAAAGTAAACACCCTCCTAGAGTTGGTTGGTTAATTCAGTACATAGCGTATGGCCATGACCCACAAACTGCTGTCCTTTTCATGTCTACTCAACGTAGCTGCATCTGTTCAAGGATTCCACATAGTGAGTATTTGGAAGAAGCCACTAAGTCTATCTGAAAGGCCCTGTTATTCACCCACTACCAAAAGCAGCATGGAAATGGTGGCCATGCCTCTTCAGTGGATTTTAGACAAATGCACTAGTGGGTTATCTGTGAACAGAGTGGACACTCGATGGTGAGATGGCAAACGTCTGGTTGGTGGTCCACCCTCGCTGTCTCCCATAGTCAGACAGCTTAGCAAAGATCATCTAAGTAATATTGTCAACACCAAATTCTCTCTTGTAAAACAGCTGTGGGGCAGAATGGAGCCTTGTTACGGGTGGGCCTTTTCTAGACTTGTCCCCAGTGCTTGTGTGGGTGACAGTGAGTCAGATTTACTCACGAGCTGTGAGACAGGAGCAAAATCTACAACGACAGCTGGGCAGGGAGGGGCCTCCCAGCTCAAATCAGGCCCTGCCCTGGGGTGCCTCATGCAGAAGCCTAAGAACTTCGTTCCTGTCCTTCTGGTCCCTACAGAACATCACCAGAAATCTTCCACTCAAGCCCTGTTTGTCCAGTTAATGAGCTGCCAGGATAATCTGTCCCCCAAAGCAAGCACTGGCCAAATGAACACCTGAACACGGGGGGATTTGCTACGGCAAAATTATCCCGAAAACAGCTTAGTCTTCCAAGAGCTCTGTCCAAAGCCTTAGGTTTATGATGGTCATTCAAAGAGGGGGAAGAAAGTCAACTCCATTCTCTTAAAATGTTTCCTCCGTGACATGATTTAAGAATGGAGTATAAACTAGTCTGCCTGTGGCCTGTTTTAAGCTGCGCTTTGATGGAGAATCAGCGCTGTGTGGTTTACATGGTTGAAGTGAGAACATCTTCCTAATGACTGACAGCGGATGTGGCCTCAGCCGCAGAGGCTGCTGTGTCCAGGAGGAGCTTACGCTGCAGAGCTGCCCGAGACGCACGGGAGCCACAGACTACACCGGCCCGGCCGGCGACTCCCAGCGGCACGCGCGGTACTAACTGTCCTGCGGTGACGCTGCATGAGAACGGCAGGGCTGACAGCCATCTCAGTAAACGCAGGCTGGTGATGAGCAATTATGCTGAACCGCCCACCCCTCCACGGGAGCTGTGGGCGCTGTGGACATTCAGCATCACACCAGCAACATGTCCCCACCCCCCCCACGCCGGGGCAGCACTTCCCACAGGAAGGCAGTCTAGACACCCTGATACCCACACTCAGAGCAGGCAGCCCATCCGCAACCCTAAACCTCTAAACCCATCTGAAAATCCACCAGCATTGACTGCGGCAACCAAGCTGATTCCGAGACAGCAAAAACGACTTTCAAGCCCTCATACCACGAGCTGCCCCAAATGAACAGGCAGCCCAAACATGCACACGTCCGGCTCTAGACTCTGCTCCGGAGAGGGTGCTCTCTGACAACACCCTGGCCCCAGGATGTCTTAATGGACTGAAAAATCAGTAACTACATCAGACCTAAACAGAAACCACTTGTTGAGGAAAAAGGATCCCTCAAGACCCGCAGAAGAACTGAATACCTCGTCCCTAAACATGACGGAGACATCGATTCCAAACCCCCAGCACGTCAAAGTATTTTCCAAAATAAGACTAAGTAAAATGGGGACCACTTCATAATTCCTCTAAATACCAGGGTTAGGCAGTATCTGTTAATACAGTCACAGCTCTGATTGGTTACTCCAGCACTCCCATTTCATGTCTGGGAAACTAATTTACTCCATGAAATTGTATTTTAGACTAAACTCAACCTGGAATCTCTTTAAAATTTTAAAAACATTTACTTGGTCATTTCCAAAAATCAATTTCAAGTATCCCAGTGCTCTCATATACCCTGAACCACAAAATTCACTCCTAGAACCTGACCTCAGACCCTGAATTAGGAACCAAGGTTAAAGATGGATGTTCCAGGAACCCTTGACTCACCCTCACTGCCCAGGACCATCAGGCTTGAGACAGTGATGCCAGCCTCAGGGGCTGCACCTGAGCACTGTGTCCACTCCAACCAGTAGCGCAGCGTCTGACACGTGAGTCTGTCGCGTGGAAAAGCGGCCACACCCTTGGACATTGTAAAGCATGCCAAGTATCATTCAATATTTCCCCCCAACTCATTACAAAAGATTTTTCCAAGGGCATCACCCATTTGTGACTAGAATATTCTATTTCATTACCATGATTTTTCCCACCACGGAATTCCCGTCACCACCCACCTGCTGTACAGGGTTTTCTCATCTGCCTGGATCCACGTCCATCCCTCCAGCCCCCCCGGGACTTGCTGCTCTCCTTTCAGCTTCAGGTTTCTGCTGTTTCTCCTCTGGCAGGACCACACCGCCCCCAAACCGTCCCCACCTAACCTGCCCGGCTGTTTCCCTCAATTGCGTGCGTTCACTGGTTCTCTATTGTGTTATTTCTGGGTCAGTTTTCTGACGTCATTCTGAAAAGCCCTGGACACAGTACTCTGGCGGAGGGTGGCAATGGATTCAGAAACCTGAACCAGTGTCCAGTTCCAGAGGGTTAGCATTGAGTCTGCTGCCTGCACCCCACCTCAGGAGTTCATTTTCCTGCCTCTTGCCCCAGACAACTCTATCCTGTACAGCAAGTCTACTTCAGTACCTACTTTGAAAACATACTTTTCCCCTAAGGGCACCTTCCACAAAGGGGACTTCACTGTTCTAAGTAAAGCAACACGGACTCAAGAAGAAGAATCAACACTGTCACCAAATAGTGGAGGGAAGTGTGAATCAGACCAGAAAGCTAAAGAACACAGCTTCCAGATGTGACTTCAGCATCTTATATACCTGGGAAGTCCAAACGGGGAGATAAGTACTTGTGTGAAACAAAGTTGGAGGATAATCAATTGCAGCTGAAGCTCCATCTTTCTGCTCCCCTCTTCCGATCGCTTCCTAAAACCAACCTCATTTCCGACAGAGACCTGTGCAAATACAGGCGGGCGCCGGGGAAGCTGAGGGCAGGCTGGTCCCCCGGCCCCATGCGTCCTGGCTGCTGCACCACGGCCTGGCAAACCAATTTTGAAGGCAGACAAATTTGAAGTCAGAAAGGTACAACGCACTGGAACGTTTGGCTTCTTGCTGAGACTCAGAAGCACTGCGAGGCTGCCTCCCGAGCCCCGGCCAGGTCCCCCGGGGCTCCAATCCAGGCGCTGGCTCGCTCGCTCTCCTTACAAAGCTGCCTCCAGATCCCTGACGCACAAAAGGCAGCCTCTGCTCTGCAGCGTCTCGGCTGCGGTTCTTTCTTCCACTCCCCTCCTGCACTAGGTCCTGATGAAAACCAAACCTGTGCTCCCGAGGCCCAACCAGCAGACCTGCGGCTGCCCCCGGGGCTCAGCAACGCTGCCCACAGACAGCAGACAGCGGGGGCTTCCAGGTCCCCTCAACAGGCAGGCTCATCCCAGTTCTGTGCTTCTCACCTGCCCACGAGAGAGACGAGTGGCATCCGAAATCCATACGTATCAGTTGTTTATGGTCTCATTTTTTAGCCCACAATTATTTTGTGTTTCCCCCTCTCGGTGGCTTAAGGAGACTGTGGCCCTCAGTATAATTATGCCCTTGGAGCAGGCTGCAGGGCGGCAGAGGCGCTAATACATCACGGTGGGGCCTCCTAATGAGCCCCGTTACTCAGGAGGCAGCGTTCCCGCGCAGAGCGCGTCCCCAGCAGGCACTCGGCTTGGCAGCGCTCCCTGCGACCTGTTTCCTTGACATCCCTGTCCCCAGAGTGGCTGCACAGTTCCTGTTTCTCTACAAAGTGCAACATATTAGAAAAAGCAAAGAGAATTTAAAATAATTACTGATGTTTGTACAGATTGTATTTAGTTTACCTCTATCCCTTTCCCCACTCCAAACACCCCAGAAAACCCCACTATGAAATAGGTTAACAAATAATTCAGTCTGTTTTCCATAAAACACTTTAAAAAATAATGATAGTTGTCTTCTCACGTAAGCATATGACACCATGCTTTCTTCATCAGATCGATCGAAGTCCTTAAAACCAAAGTAACAGTTTGCATAGATATATTTCATTTTGTGCAAATCTGACTAAAATAAGGCTATTTTCAGTGTTTAGGTAGTGATGTTCTGAGTACAGAAAGCTCTCAAGCAACAAGAACATTTCCCTGCGTTCCAAATTCTCTCCAGCTGCATCTGACTTCCCAGGCAGAGCGCTTGGACCGGTGGACGAGCCCGCACCATAAGGCAACACACGGTGGGCGGAATACAAGTCTTGGAAGTAAAATGCAAAGGGACGTACGATCTGTGCCTGTGATGGAGGCAGGAGGCGCTCCATCTTCATTCTTCCCTTTTATAAAACGGAAGCCAGAAGGCAGCAGGCCACCGGAGCAGGCGTGCCTTCTTCACAGGCACTTCCAGACATCACCGAGCCCCAGGATGCGCCTGGTGTGGCCTCAGCTGCAAACTGAGTGACTCAAAGGGATGGGAGAAGGACCAAAACCTCTGAGGAGGGACAACAGCCAAGACCTGCCAAAGGAGCACCCTGCTTCTGAGACGTACATTCTAGGGACAGGAGGTGGGAAGACCCGGCTGGTGAGAGAGGAGGTGCCCAGGAAACCCCCTCCCCACCAATCAAGTATCGTCAGGAAGTCTCCAAGTAGAAAGTTTTGTAAGCAGCTTTGCATTTAACATTCAGTCGAGATACTAAAACCTTAAAAAACAAGAATGTCTTAAAAAGAAAAAAAAATAACTAACAGCAGGAGTCCTCCAGGTCGCCCAGGACCCTGCAGCACAGGATGGAGTGCTCCTGGGCCAAGGCCGCCAGCTCCTTCAGGAACTCGGGGAAGAGGGCGGCAGCCAGCATGGCGTTCCTCACCGGCGGCGGCAGGCTCGGGGGCGCCCCGGCCATCCTGGCTCTGTGTGTCAGGAAGGGCTGAAGCACTCTCGGGGGGCCATCCAGAAAGTTCTTGCCACTTCCTGTCCTGGAGGCGTCCTGAATGGGATCTGAAACCAGAAAGAAGCCAGTCTCGGTGACCCTGCAGAGTCCCTCCCGTCGGCCTCTTAGTGGGGCGTGTGTGCTGCACGGGGGGCAGGGAGGATGGAGGGGCTGGTCTCGGGTCCAGCGGCCACACCGCCCGCAGGCTGAGGACACGGCCCTGCCCGCCCTCACCCCACTCCGTCTGCAGATCTGCCCTGTGGCTCAGCTCCAGCGCAGGGCCTGTGACCTGAGACTTTGATCCCAAGTTCTATATGAGGAACTTCACGCAGCCACTGTGGCAGGAATATGTTTATCAGGAACCCTCCATGCCTAGGACATGGAGGTCTGGCGGCGAGACGGAAAAAAAGGCATCTCCTGCCGCTGCATCCACAAGTGAAGACTCAGCTCAGCGTGTTATTTAGGGATGTCCAGGGCCTCCACCTGCTCCCCGGCTCCCGTTGTTGGGGGGCCCATCCTGCCTTGGCCAGCTAAGCCCTGACTGCCCGGCAGAGCTGCAGAAGGCGGACTGGGCTACACACCTGGCCCGGGCTCCAGCCTCTGGGGCCCCCTGGCCACCCCCAGCTGCTTCTGGCCGGCACCTCCAGCCTTTGTGGAGAACAGAATGGAATTTGCCTCTTAAAGGTTGGGAATGATGGACAGGAAGCTGGGTGCCAGTGAGACCACACCAGGAACTTCCCTTAACTGTGGGCGTCCGGTGGCAGCGAGTGGCTTGGACCTTCCACTCGAGGAAAGTTTCCAGGGCTTTCGAGCTCAGTCTCGGGTCTAATGTGAGCCTAAGACCATATGAGCCCAAACTTCAACATGTTCCAGTGATTTGCATTTTCACATCTAAATAGTTCTACCAATTAAAACAGTTTGACTTTCCCAACTGTTTAATTCCTCAGCATCTCTGGCCTTTATATTTCTAGGAATTATTTATGCCTTCTTCTGCCCCCAACTCAGACTCATTACTCCTTATAAATCATTATATTCCAGCTCTTCATTACTTTGGCTGCTTTTTAGAATTCAGCCCCGTTTTTTAACACTCCTCTCAGAGTGTCGTTAACTACAGTACTAAAAATTCTTGACATTTATAGTTCTTTCCACATCTCACTAGTATAGTCTTCAGTGTTAAAAAAAAAAAGTCCTCCACTTTACTGCTTTAAATATCCTTTTAGATTAGAGCTTATCACAGTTCGTGCCACAAAGAACTGGAAACGTGGAGAATCTGCTGCCACCTTTCAGCAGAAACTCACAAGATGTCTTGACAACAGAGTGAGGACAAAAGTGTTGACATCCTTGAGGACACTGCCAGTCTTGAGGACCGTGCCTCAGCACCCTACCCCAGCCCTCCAGCCGCTCAGCTCTCCAAAGGGTCCCACGAGGCTCACCAGGGAAGCTGGCCTGGATACGGTGGGGAACGGGACACCGCGGGCACAAGCCCCAGACCGAGACACGCACTGCTCACGCCGGTTCCCCCCGCCGGCATTCCTTCCCCACGGCTCTGCACACCTAAACCTCGCCAGGCTTGAAGGGACCAGTGCAGTAGTTAAGAGCATAGACTCTGCCACTTACTGGCGGAGTGACGACAGGCAATTTGCTCTACCTCTCTGTGCTTCCATGTCCTCATCTGTCAAAAGCTCACAGTTGTTAGGGATTAAATGAGTCAACAGGTATCACGACACAAGGTGTCAACCATCGTATCACCATCAATTCAGCTGCCGCTGACTTCACAAAGCACCTCGACTTCCTGCCCAGGAAGTGGTCCCCTGCTCCAGCCCCCACTCGTTTACTTCCCGACCAGGGCTGCGGTGCCCTTCAGCCTTGCCTTGTGGTTTAGGTTCTTTCTCCTCAGCTAGGCCTTGAGGTTTCTGAGAGCTGAGCCCCTACGTGATGTGTCCTTCGTGGCCCCCAGCGTACTTCCTGATTCACAGGGGAGACTAAACACTTGCTGAATGAACGAGGGGAGGAAGCGACCCACGTCAGGTCTTCCCGACACCTGATCTCCCCGGAGCAGGTTCATTTCATCTCCATCTTCCCGTTTCAAATTCGTCTCTTTCCCCCAAGAGGGCTTTTGTGGATCATTTATCCAGCTTGATCTATGAATTTTTAAAGTGTCATTGCTCAAGCTCATTTATCCAGTTGAGTCCAGGAACTAAAACTGTCCACTAATGAATGAAGGCAGGTGCCGCCCAGTGAGGGAGCTGGAGGAGTGGCAGGGACACCCCACGGTGGTTCCGTTCCGTCAGCCGGGGACTGGCCTTCTGTGAGTCGCAAAGCACCACTGAGCTCTAAAAACCAGCAGCCCCAAGTCACGGCCCCCGCCTGGCAACTAGCTAACCATATGACTCAGCTTCCTTTTCTGTAAAATGGGGATAATGCCTTCCCGACCCCCTTCCAGAACCAGAGATCAGTGAAAGGACTCTGAATACTGAAAGTAAATACCATATGGAAAGTACTCGAGAGGAAAACGAAAAGCCTGGCAAGGGGCCGAGCCTCAGAGACCAACAGTGTCAGTAGTGACAGCGTGGCGGGGGGCACAGGAAGTGAGGAGTCTCAGGGACTCTGACCTCTGCCTGAGGTGTTAGTGAGGAAGCCTGTCCTGCACCAGGGCTGCCGGGAGGCCGCGGGCGCAAGGCCTGGACGAGGGAGCAGGGCCTGGACGAGGGATCAGCCCCGGCTGTGGGCCCCTGAGCTACGCCCAGCGTAAAGGGACCCCACGAGCAAACATGGTGTCTGCAGGCGAGGAGGGGAGGCAGGGAGGTATGCGTCAGTGTCAGAATCGGGAGCCATCTCCCAAAACGCTGCCCTGGGTCCGCAAAGCTGCACAAAGGGTCTTCAAGATGACTGCAAAGACATGAGAGGTCAGGAGAGACAACCATTCCCCGGTGTTAGATGGGGCACTGCACAGAGACTCTGGGCCCCCAGGACATGGCCTGTGACGGGGCTCTGGTCATTCACTGTCCTGTGTCCCGGTGAGAATGAGGCTCCCAGATTCAACTCATTGAGAGGTGATCACATCCCACACGATGCTTTGGGAGTCAGTTCTGTCCAAGGGGACAGAAACCTTTGACGTTCTGCAAGTTTAGAGAATTTTAAAGTTGAGGGGAGGGAGTCACTTTGCTAACCTGAAAGAAGTGAGGAGGTTAATCTAGAAAACTCCATCAAAGGAAGTCTTCTATCCCGAGAGAAGCTGCCTACAAGTCTGCACCCCTGGGATGTCACAGACCTTAGAAACCATCCACCAGTGCTGCCCAATCTGACAACCTTATGTGGTGGGAACAAGGTCCCCAGACACATATCTGGCAGCCACGGTCATCACACAGCCTGAAGCACAGGACAGAGCACACAGTGTGAGCGCCCCCCACCCTCACCCAGATGGTGTGGGTCCAGGGGGCCGGCCAGGGTGTGTGTCCTCGGATCCTCAAACCAGGCCCCTGAGCTCTGTGATCCTGGCTGACCACCCTGGGCCTCTAATTTCAGCTTCCTGCTTATGAAAATGAAGCCAACAGGGGCAGGAGGAGGGTATAGCTCAGCGGTGGAGCACATGCTTAGCATGCGTGAGGTCCTGGGTTCAATCCCCAGCACCTCCATTAAAAAAATTAAAAATGAATAAACAAAAAAAATCCTTAAAAAAAAAATGAAGCTAATGGCACCTCTCCTGCCCACTGCACAATGCCGTGCACAATGCTGTTCGAAAATAAAAATTGGGAAAGTACTTTACAAATTGCAAAATACAAATGAAGACCAAGCCTGAAGTGCAACTTGAAGACACTGCAGAAATTGCCGTAAGTCCCTGCAACTCTTTACATTGAGAGGTGCGGGTTTGCTCTGGGCTCAGCCAACAGAATGCAGGGGAATCGACCTTGTGGGGTTCCAAGCTACATCTCCAAGAGATTCTGTGTGCTCCTGCAATCCTACAGCCATGAAGCTGACAAGCCAGGACTAACCTGCTGGATGATGAGAAACACGGGCCCTGTCATCCCCATCGCCCTGGCCCGCAGCCACTGATGTGAGGAAGGCCACCTGCTGATGGCAGCCCACGAGCCAATCGCGCCAACGTCAGCCTCGTGGCCGGGACCAGCAGGTCACCAGGGCGAGCACACAGATTCACGAGCCTGAGTGATGGCTTTGTTTTGAACCCTGGAGTTTTTGTGGTGGTTTATTTTGCACAAATGCTAACTGATGCATATCCTCTTGTGGGGTGAGTCTCGGCAGCATGGGCCCCTGCTCAGGAGGGACACAGCCAACAGGCCAGCTGTCCACACTGCTAGGAGAGGCCACATGGGGCCCGCAGGCCACCTTCCCACAGACACGGAGGTGGTCTCCCTCCCTCTTCTCCAGGGTCAATGCTCAAAGCAGCCCCTGCATTTCCCCAGAGACAGAAGGCCCCCGTTTCTTTCAAAGTCTGCCTTGCCGTGCCCTTAGGCCTGTCACGCCCAGAGTCCTACAGCCATAAAGGGCTCCAGAGATGGAGGGAAAACCCTTCACTTAAGAGCTGAAGCACATGAGGCCCAGAGATGCAAAGTGACCAAGATCAAACAGCTACACAGAGGTCAAGCCCTCGAAGCCTTAAAGCTGCCCGAGTGAACCTTCTGCCTCACGCTCCGCATTGTTTCTGGTCACGTGCTTTAGCCCAGGACTGAGAGCCCCGCTCCCTCCACGGCTCACCTGCCACGAAGAAGCCTGACTTGTCCTGGGGGAGAGAAGCAAAAGCCAGGGCGCTAAGGGCCATCCCCTGGTCTGCACTCGCCAAGGTCAAAGCCACAGCTCCAAAGACAACTGTTGTCACATCTGTGCAAGCTGACCAGCGAGGCCCGGCAGCTCTGCTCCCCCAACGCCACCCTCCCCACCAACCGCTCGGCCAGGGCCCTGGAGCAGCTGGAAAGGTGCTCTCCGGAGGTTCAAGGTGCACATAAACTTTACTACTCCCGGTCCAGATGAATGCTTTCTACCTTCTACAGCCCTAAAGCACATTTACTTGAGGCCTGAGAGTCTCTGGAAACATAATAAAGAGAATGGATGCCCTCCTCGGGGTAGGACTGGCCAAAAAATCGCTCAGGGTGTGCACATAACACTGCTTTCTGGCCCATGTGTACTAAGTTATTTCTTCTAGCCTGGCAATAACCCCATGTCACTCCTTCTCAGAACTACTCTGAGTTACGAAAACAAATGCCCTGCTAGGCCCTCCAAATGGGGACCAGGCCAGGTGTGGGGAGGGCAGACCTTCCTTTCGGTTTAAGGACACTCAGAAGAGGCACCTCCCTGTTGGGTAAAAATGGAAATCTATTCATTGCTTTTAGGATCCAGGAGCTGGAGCAGCACCTGCGACCCCAAGTCGAGAAGCTGGGGAACCGGAGGAGCAGGTGATGGAGAGACACAGGGGAGGAACCTGGCGGACCTTTGGTCAGTGCCTCGGGGCTCGGGTCGGACACGTCCACGCGGAAGAGCAGGTACTGCTGGGCTTGGATGAGGAGGCCTGGGAAGTCTCTCTCCACGGAAGCAAACTGCTCGATCTTGTTTTTCACAGATGCGAGGACCTGTCAAAACCAGCACTAATGTCGTTAATGCTTCACAACAGAATTCCGCCCTCCATTATCAATACATCTGCCAGGCACAGCCTGCCCCTGCAGGTTTCTAACTGCCGGGGTGTTCTTGGGAGGGCACTCTCGGGACATCAAACTAAACAGAGCTTTGCAGTTTTTCTAGAATCATCGACACCACCCCCAGCGTAATGGGACAGGGAAGGGGAGCAAATGGATTAGAACAGAGGGTCCTAGAACAACAGCAGTGTGACAGGGGTGGGGGGAGGAGGGGAGGAGCTGGCTCAGCCGCATCTCAGGCAGCAGGTGGTACCTGGTAGAGGGAGCGGACGCTGGGCTGGAAGACCATGTTGGTGTTGAGCAGAAAGGAGCGCAGGAGGGGCTGCGGGTAGCTGGCCAGCTGAGTGATGATGCCGATTAGCAGCAAGTTCACGTGCAAGGAGTTCTCCAGCATGTTCTCCAGCTTGGACAGGACCACACTGATGAACGGGCCTGCGGAAGGACACGAGGCTTCAGGGCTGGCTGGGCACATGGGACATCTCTCCCCCCAAACCAAGGAGCCACGGGAGCCCCCGCTGGCCCACCAGGTGCAAATCAAATACAAAGGCGGCAAACGCAGCCAGGTCTTCTGCCTCCAATCCCAACCACCGCCAGAAAAAGAAAGCAGGAACACGTGCATGGGAGCTAGCATTCTGATGCTGGGAGCAGTTTCAATCCTTTGAAAATTATCATAGACCTTGAAAAAAACAGATGACAAATAATTTTTAAAATCAAAATACACTTTCCATACTATTTCTGTATTTCTTGGGGCTGCCAGTGCTCAAAGACATGCCATTCATCGTCCTGTGATGCTGCGTCCTGTAGGGCTTCATGCAAACATTAGAGCCCTTCAGAAGTCTTAGTGAAAAAAACATTCGTCTTATTAAAGAATAGTAAACACATACCAACTGTGTTTACCAAACAATAGCGCTGTGAACAGGGATTGTCTGTCCCCCATAAGCACCATGGGAAAGATTCTGTCTCACTAACGTCACAACGTGGAAGAATCAAAAGAAAAGTGAGGAGTGAACGCAGCGTGGCCATAACTTTAGGGTCATGCTTAATTTTCAGGTACAAGGGAGAGAGGAGAGGGGACAGGAGAGAGGGGGAAGGGACTCGGTTTGGGGAGCTATAGTTTGGCGTGTAGTACTTCCTTAAGGGAAATCCCTATGACTATAAAAGCAGTTTGTAAAAAAAAAAAAAAAGAAAGAAAATTAGGCAAAAAGCAGCTTTGACTAAATTGGGTCACTCGAAGAATAATATGCTTTATGTCTGAGTTCACTGAAGACAGGGAAAATCAAGAAAATAAATCCTGCGTTTAAAAAATTACTTGAAGATGTTTCCCATTTTCACCATAAAAGTGGTCCATTAAGCAAAATCAATGAGAATTTTCTCTTTTCCCCACTGGAGCTATTGATGATGCCACTAAACCATGGCATATTTATAACAAAAGCACATAACCCTTGATGAATAAACATGCCTTATGAAGATTTCACCAACATTAATAAGAGTTTAACAAAAACATACTTCCTCACGAGATGCTTCATTCAGAAGCCTTAGTGGTGTAAGAGGATAAATCCTCTACAAGAAACATAGTTTAAAAAACAAAATAAAACAGATTTCTTCTGTATAGCACAAGGAACTATATTCAATATCTGATAATAACCTTTAATGAAAAATAATAAAATGAATATATGTATATATATATATGCATGACTAGGACATTGTGCTGTACACCAGAAACTAACACATTGTAACTGACTATACTTCAATTAAAAAAAAGAAAGAAACAGAAACAAGAAATCTGTGAGGAATGGGACACCAAACTAAGCCTCACCCAGGCAGGCAAAGAGCAGGGGGTAATGGCAATGTTCCCAGCACAAGGAACATGGAGGAGGACTCTACCAGGCCTCGAAATAGAAGAGACTCTCGCCTGTATGTTGAGATTAGCCCCCACTTCCCCATCCTTGGGAGGGGGCTGAGCTCCTGAGTCACTTTCCATCACACAGGAGGTCAATGAACTCTTGAACAGAAAGGCTCTGGGGAGCCACTGCTTACAGAACAAAAGTGGGAGAGTTTGCCAAACACATTCAGAAACTCTAGATTGGAACCCCACTTTGAAAGCAATTTGATGAGATTCCATCCAGAACCCCAGAAATGTTGCCGGTACGTAGCTCTTCTTAATTCTAGCCCTCCAGGAAGATCTGCAAGGAGAAGGCTGCTGTCCTCACTCAAGCCTGCACCCAGTCTTTTCCCATCCCCTCTCACCACTCCCCCACAGTCCTGTAGGGCTCAGCATTTATTTCCTTCCAGAAGAGCAAAGACAGGTGAATTAAGTGACACTTGGGAGGGAAGCACCTCCTATAAAACAGATCTCCTTAATATGAGCGCTCAACTTCCCTTCCCTATACTTGGCCTCCAGCTATCCTACAAACACGACCGCTGAACCGTGCGGTGGCCACTGAGAACATCTATGGTCCATCGCTGCTGTGAGTGAGGGAAAAACCCAGCCTGAACCCCGCGCCCTGCGGAGAGGAGGTGTCATAACTGTCTCACCTGAACGACAGGCTAGTAGGTCAAGATCAGCAGACTGTCATTGTAATCCACTAACGACATTAATTACAATTTCTTAGGCATGTGCAATAAGAGACATATATGAAACCTTTACAAGTTCCTATTTTATTTTTAGTTGATTTCTAGCAGTTAAAAAAAAAAAAAAAACCTGCTTAGCAAAAAGCAGTTGCTAGGAGAACCTGGCAAGCAGCTGAAAATGAGAAAACTCAGCTATAATTCAGAAAGCCACAGGTGTGTATTGGAGATGAGATAGTTTTTCCCCCCTTCCTCTAGGAAGACACATAAATTCCCCACCTGTAAAATACTGAATTTTCAGAACAACTAACACTGTGTCCACCACCCCTCCCTGTCGTTGCCTTCTCTCCTCAGTGTAACATCCCCAACCCCGAGTTTCCCAGCTGTGGGAGGAGCCGCCACTATGCCCCGCCCTGGCCCCGCCCCTGGCTTGGCCCTGCCCTGGCCCCGCCCCATCGCTTCCACCCTGGAACCCTCTCCCGAAGGCAAACCAGCACCTCTGCCACCACCTCTGCCAACTGTTGGACTTAGCAACAGTTTCTGTTTTAAAGATTAAAATGATCTAATTTTTTTCTTCCAACAGTACCAGAATTATAAAGAACAGACCTCCTGCCTGGAGGCAACCCCTGTTAACAGATCCGAGTGTATTCTTCCAGAAATACGTGTATAATAAAACTAATAAACTTCTGTGCCTATCATAAACTAATAACTGGTTTATCCTTAAAAGCATTTATTAATCACGTTATGTGCCAGGCAGTGTTCTAAGCACCTTCCATGTACCAGTGAGCTTAAATATTCACAACCTACAAAGTGTGCTTATTATTTACCCCCCTTTAAAGATGACACAGAATGCCCAGTGCACAGGTGGTACATGAAGGTGTCACAATTTTAATTCAGGCCATCTGTTTCCAGCTCCCATGCTCTCAACCAATGCACTGTCTTGAATCCTGGTGTGCGTGTGTGTGTGTGTGTGTTTGTGTGTGTGTGTGTGTGTGTGTTGTGCATGTGTCAATCTCCTGGTGTAAAAAAAAAAAAACACCATTTTTTAAACAAATGACAAGATGACAACCTTGTCTACACACCATTCAGCCCCCTGGTTTTCCACTGCACTTTATATCCCAGAGACACCCCACATCAGCACACACACAGCTGTGTCACTCATTCACAAGATATTCGGTTGCCATGGGTATTGCATTAGCAAAAGCAGTCCCCTCCTGGTGGACACTTAGGTTACTCCTGGCCATTTTCTATTACAAATAACGGTGCAGTGAACACCTCTGTGTACACATCTTGGCACATCCGTGTGAGCACAGCTGTGAAAATGTTCCCAGGGGCATTATTACTGGCACATTCTCAATTCGGACATGATGACATGTCTTACTTTGCTCTTCCTGGTGCCAACCTCTCCCCAGTGCTCTCTCCATGCTCTCCAAGCTAGCTTTTTCCTTTCCAAATACAGATCTGGTCACATCATTCACCAACTCTAATACTTTGAAGGCATCTTCAGTGCCAGGAGCACAAGACCACCATTCCTCAGCTTGGCCCGAGGGCCCCCATGAGCTGGCATCAACTAGCTTTGTGGCTTCCTCTCTGCCTCCCATGATCCGTGCCCATCACGTCCATGCGCTGTCAGGCTCCTTTGTCTTCACTTGTCATTTCCTCTGCCTGGACTGTCATCCTCCGCCACTTTTACCCGGAGGCTTCTGGTCACTCTGTTCCTCCTCTGTGAAGTCTTTCCCACCCCAACCCCTCCCACTGAGCTCCCCAAAAATTCAAATACAATGACTGCTACACATCTCTCACGAAGAGAGTACTGTTCTTTGTTTACGTCTCCTCTGAAAGTCTACAGGTCCCTTCATTTTTGTGTCCTTGGTAACTGGCACAGAACCTGCCAAACATTTGGAGATCAATAAAAGATTGCTGAACCCATGAATAAATACAATTAATTAGATCAATGAAATGGGATGCTTTGACTTTGCTGAGAAGCAGATTCATTTCAGCGGAAATCAGGATGCCATGGAGAGAGGGGAGTTAAGCCAAAGGCTGCAGAACAGATTCAGAAATTCAGAAACTACAAAGCTTGGATACATGGAAGGAGAAAGTACGTTTCCTGAAGCCATATACAAGTTTCAAAGGAGGAAAAAGGAGAGGCTTTAGCTAAAATTACCTATATGTGTCAGAAAACTCAGATTGTTTTGTTCTCAGGTGTATCATTCAAAATATTGATGCTATTGAACAAGCGGTGTATTCACTTTCTTTTTGCCCTAAGCTATACTTTGTTTCCTCAATTTACATATTTCCCAGGGATGAAGCTCCTTTATAAGCAAGCTGGCATTCTAAAGAACAATCTTCATTAGCGGTGGGTAGCCCGGATGTCCTGGAGAACACTGCAGACAAAGCTGGGACTCCTGCTAGGTGAGAGTAACCCGGGGGCAGAACTGGGGCTGAGCTGGGTCACTTCTGTCCCCTTCCCTCCCACCAAGCTCTCTGCCCTGCCTTCAGTGCCTCCCTTCCCTCTTCCCATAGCAATTAGGAAAAGCCAGATTATTTGACCCTTTGTACTTATGATTGACTGATTGAATTTATATATATATATATTTTTTTTTTTTTTAACTTTTGAAGTATAGTCAGTTTACAATGTGTCAATTTCTGGTGTACAGCATAATGCTTCAGTCATACATGAACATACATATATTCATTTTCATATTTTTTTCACCATAAGTTACTATAAGATATTCAATATAGTTCCCTGTACTATACAGTATGAACTTGTTGTTTATCTATTATATATAGTAGTTAGTATCTGCAAATCTCGAACTCCCAATTTATCCCTTCCCACCCCTTTTCCCAGCTGGTAACTGTAAGTTTGTTTTCTACGTCTAGGAGTCCATTTCTGTTTTGTAAATAAGTTCATTTGTCTTATTTTTTTTAGATTCCACGTATAAGTGATATCATACGACTGATTGAAAATTAATTAAAATCTATTTGCACTGAACTATTATCTCTGCTAGAACCTCAAGCCTTTTCATTGTGGAATTAAAAGCTTTCTCCCTGTTTAAATAAATTTTCAGGCACCAGCAAACAGAGTAATAAATGTTGGAGGAGGGTGGAAGAGCTCCTTGAAATGATGTTACACCTGCCAGCTGACCTGGAAGTGCTGTAATTTCATGTATTTTGGGTGACCCCAGGGAGGTAGGGGCATGGTCTCTCCCCACCAAGCTGCTCCCTGCTGGCCAGGGAAGGACAGGCCTCAGCTGAGGCTGCTGCGGGCTGCCTGTGATAACAGTGATGACACAGCCCCCACCCCACCTCAGTATCACATTTAGTCGTCCCAGGGTTAGGGCACCAAGGCCACATGGCAGGAAGGGTCAGAGCCAGCATTCTCCCACAGGCCCGACCCCAAGACCAGTCTGTCCCTCTGAGATGCCAGCTCCTTCAGGGACCTCTCCTCTAACTGAAAACCATTCAGGGGTCCCACCCCAGATGTCCCTGAGCCTGAGGAACCTCCTCTGTGCCAGGTCCCCGAGTATCATGATTTGCAGGTTCAGATTTTGTGATGGAGCAGGATCCTGTGGGGCCTTCCCAGGAAAAACCCCACCACCACCCACCATGTCCTCCACTTGCCTCTTGTCTGTAGAAAAACTTTAGCTGAAGAATAAATTGAATCAGAGAAATGAGAAAATACAAAAGTAAAGGAATACAGTCAAGCAAGACAAAAATAGTAAGAGTTTAGCCATTAAACAAAGTCAAGGGCCTTTAGTTCCTCCTCCAGGGCTGCTGATAATATTCTGAGCCATGCCCTTTGAGCTGTTTTACAGAGACTGAAACCCCCACCAGGTGGAAGAAGTTAACTGCATGCTGACCAGACTGTAGCCATGACACAATTTCGAGAACTGGCCTCAAAGAGATGGGAAAAAACTGACCCTGGAACTGAAGATTAACTGTACTTAAAACAATCAAGATGACCCTGATCAGACCTCCGCATGTCTAATTTTAAGATGATTGTCAGAGCTGACTGTGCTGTTCTGCATGTAGAGCCTCCCTCCACCTATGCCCCCTTGACACTCTCCTTTAAAAGCGCTTGCCCTCTGTTCACCCGGGGGGCAGTTGACTTTTGAACATGAGTCCATCTTCGCCCCAGGCTGCCAGCCCCTTGAATAATGCAATCTTTCCTTTCCTACCAATACTTGTCTCTCAAGTACTGGCTTTTCAGTGGCAAGCAACCGAACCTCAGTTCAGTAACAATTTTACTTAGCTAATAATTTAATGAAAATTCTACCATAATTCCTCACACCAATCCATTTACCTGATACCCTCTCCTGTCCCTCTGCCTCTTCCGTGATTTCTCCCTGCTGTTAGGGGTATATCATGGGAACACACTCATCCTTTGGTACAGTGATGAGTTTATGTAGGTCCACTCCATTTACTTTTGTATGAACATTTTGTGATTAACTGAAATGAGCTCCCAGGCAAAGGCACGACTAACCCCAATGGCCTCCCTCTGATGTGTGTACACAGCTACACTGATTCAAGGTATTCTGAGCACCTACTATGTACTCTGTCCACTGTTCAAGTCTAGAAGACAGCCGAGAATAAGCCAACCCCCGTGTCCTCATAAAGCACACATTTCAGTGGCAGAAACTGTAAATTTTTTTAAAATATGCATAAAAACAAATGCTGAGAAAAATATAAATTAGACTAAAGGAAATAAGGCTATTAAATACTGAGACAGCCTTTTCTGTGTGGCTTAATCAGTCCTATGGTTTTATCAAACACATACCAAGGGAAGTTACTCAGCAGCAAAATTTAACCTCTAATTTGCTAGGGAAAAAAAAAACCAAGACAGTCATTGCGAGTGAATGAAATTTTTTGAAAAATGAAACCACCCCTCCCTGCTCCTTACAATAGCTTCACCCCTCTGTTAGGTAAAGTGATCATGCTTCTTACCTTTACCTACCTTACTCTTCTGGTACAATATGTACAAGTACTTTCAAAAGCAGAAACCACAATGCAATTAAGAGTGTCACCTGTAAACGGCGTGCTCTGAGTCCTCGCAGGACGCTGACTGGCAAAGGCAGCTTCATCTCTGGCCCCAAATGGGGACGGCTGGGTCTCTGCGGCAGGAGTCTCAGATATGAAAGCATCAAAGTCATCCTCCTCCTCCTCCGGCTCCTTCCTCCCTTCCTCCTCTCCCTCCTCCTCTCCTCCTTTGCTCTCCTCTCCCTCCCCATCAGGCTCTTTTGGGAGAGGCAAGGGATCAGGTGTGGAGAAACTCTGCTCCAAAAAGCCCTCGGTGCCAGAATCCAGTTCCTTAATGATCTGGTCATACTGGGCAATGAAGTCTTCACCCTCGGGGTTAGTCACCGTCGGGTGTGCACCCTGCTCAGCCCTGGAGGTGGGGGCTGCTACCTCGGAGTTCGGTTCTAGGGCAACTTCAGGCTCTTTCTCTGGTTCCGGTTCCCTGGACACATTGTGAAACTCGTCCGAATCATCCCTATTCTGTTCCTCCTCTGACTCTGACTCTGACACTGGCTGAGGACGGGGCAGGGGGCCATTGTTCACAGGCGGGCTCTGGACTGCAGTCTGGGCTGGGGTTGGGGGTCCCTCAGGGTCCTCCCGTGAGTTCCTGGTGTCCTCCGCGTCCTTCTCGGCACACAGCCTGTACACCATCACGTCATCCTGAAAGTCGGACTCCTCGATGTAGGCGCCTTTGAAGAGCAGGATGGCGTTCTTCTTCATCTCCTGGATATGTTTGGGGGGGTCGACCGGGGCGGGGGGGCCCGAGCTCTCCGCATCCTCGTAGGGCCCCGGGGAGCCCGCGTCCGCCCCCGAGGAGATCCCGGTGTCGTAGCTGTCGTCCCACTCCAGCTCCGTGTGGCTCTTCTCCTTTCCGGGAGCCCGCGGGGGCCCCATCTTCTGGGGGAGTGGCTGCGGGAGCCCGAGCACGGGGTGGGCGGAGCTCGGAGCCCTCTCCTCAGACGGAGCCGGCACACTCGGGTAAAGCGCCTCGGGGTCGGGGGAGTCCCCGTCGTACAGGGCGGACCACACGTGGCAGTCCCGCATGCAGCGGAGGATGTTGGTGTGGGCCTCCCACAGGTACTGCAGGTAGCTGATGTCCAGGGCTTTGCCGTACTCCACGATGCAGGCCGATGGCGGGAAGGCCTCGGGCAGCGGCTGCTCCGTGGGCCCTGGCCCGGGAGACACACAAGTCAGAACCGGACCCCTTCTGACGCTCACGAGGAGGGGGGGACCCAGCAGTGGACGGGAATGAGACACACGGGGCTGCCAAGGCTCTGTCCCACCAGCTACTTTGGTTCTAGTAATTTCTGATTAAATGATACCCAAATAATGTTTTTTTTAAGTGGTTAGACTTTAAGAAGGAAAGTTGAGAACAGAAACTCTACCTTCACAAATATATAGACCCAATCTGGCCGGTCAGATACTGGCTATTGCCAGCAGAAGTCTGTTACTTGGTATCAGTTTTTGATGGGGGAGAGGAGAGGGTGTAGCTCAGTGGCAGCACACATGCTTAGCATGCACAAGGTCCTGGGTTCAATCCCCAGTGCCTCCATTGAAAAAAAAGAGAGAGAGAGAGAGTAATAAGAGCTAATAATGGCAACCTCTCAAGTTGCTGAGAGGATTAACTTATTAGGTAATATATCGAATATGGTACCTGGCACAGAGTAGGTAATAAAAAGAATTTTACTCTGACTCTAAACTGGAAAGCCTATATAATCCATGAATTTGGAGAAGAGATGTGTTCTAGAAACCCCTGGGGTTTTCAAAAAGTTTAACTCATTCCACCTTCCTAGGAACTCCTGAGATGTTGTACATATTGTACCAAATGGTGTCTTACGATAAAGTCATATTCACTACCAAAATAACCCTTTAACCTAAGAATTATACTCTGACTACCTTTGATGTAAAAAGTTCTCAACCGTGTAACTGAAATAGCTGTGAAAACATCCATATTTAAGTTTACATTTTCCTTTAGAAAAAGAAAAAGGACTCAGACAAGGGAAAATACAAACTCTACCATTTCCTGAACATCTACTACCTGACAGGTGCTTTATGAATGTTCCCTAATTTAATCCTCACAACGACAGTATAGGGAGATACTATTTTCTCCATTTACAGATGAAGAAACTGATGCTGAGACGAAGATCACCCAGTGGGTCGGGGGCAGAGCCACAAGTCAAGCAGAAGCTGTCTCACATCAACCTCTCTCCTTATTTTGTTCGATGCCACACCTTTCAAGCCTTTTGTCCCTTCAGACTCCCTTCAGACTGAACCTTTGAGAATACAAATTTTCATATCACTAGTGTAGACACAATTCATTTTTTACAGCTCTACTGTTAAAAGTCTCTCTCTTATCCACTTTGACTACTGATAATATTTATTTACCACTTACTACAAACCAGGCAATTTTCTAACAGCTTTGTATGTCCTACATCACCTATCCTTGGAGCAACCATTTGAGGAAGGTACTATTTTACAGATGAGGAGAAAAGCTTAGAAAGATCAAATAACTTGCCTAAGGCAGTAGCAGAGCTGAGATTCAGCTCTTAACCACTGCACAATTAAACTGTCTATCTACCCACCTCCTTATCCACATAACCACCATGGGGACATTTATCCACCAGAAAGCAACCCCAGAGGGAGGAGAGTGGGAAGAACATGGGATCTGGAATCAGAGGACCTACTACCAGCTGTAGGTAACCTTGAACCAGTCAATGCCTCTCTCTGAGTCTATTTCTGTAAATTGAGACTATGACTATCTTCAAAGGATTAAATGTGATAACACAGAGAAGGGACGTGGCAAGTTGCAGGCACTCAACCATCGTATGTTTAACTTGAAATCTGAACTCTTTTTAAAGGTCAGCCATAGAATCATTCTTAAAACAACTTCTTTAGTAAATAAAAAAGACATCAATTTCTTAAATATGTTTTTAAAAGTAATTACTGGGTAGGAAAATATAAGATACCCATACTAGTTTACCTAACAGGAAAATATATTTAATATACAACTTGTTATACTGCTGAGTAAATTACTAATTTACACGATGCACTATATCTTTATTTAAAAACCAAGAACCAGTAAGACAACCCTAATTTCCAAAAATTACATTTATATCACAAATGCTGACATTTTCTTAGTCAAGCAGCCCAGCTCTTAGACCACATCTGTTATCTAAGAGGACTACAGCTGGGTGGACAAAATGACATTGTTTGGGGGGCTATCAAAATATAGACGGGAAACCTGGAGTCAACACTGGGCCTGGACCATTTCCTAGTGGTCACAGGACAGACAGAATCTTCCTGAACTGAAGCAGCCTCCTGACCACCAAAGACACACAAATGCCTCCTTGCTACAGCTGCCTGTGGAGGGAGGACCAAAGCTGACACAGGTCGCCATTTAAATTTTACTTGTACGAGATCAACTACCACAGCTGGCAAACACCAACCACATGGGCACCATGACTCCTGGCACATCAGAGTAATTATGAAAAACCCTCACGAGGTCAATCAAATGAATCATATCTTGAGACAGGAGGGAAGGGGGCAGGGCACAACCATTAAAAAAACAACACAGCTATTGAAGATACGACATAAACTGATTAGAACCAACTAGGCCAAGATGGCGGAAGATTCACTTCCAGCAGAACTCGAGCCTCATTATAGGCTCATTGTAATACATTAGCTGCTAAATGACACACGACAGTCACCATGATAGTTCCTGACCATAAAAGGCCAGGAGGGGGGCAACTCCTGAAAATCTCTACCCCTTCCCCAAAGTAGTTGGAATAATCCTCCCACTTGCCTATGAAATTACCCAACCCATAAAAACCAACCATGCCCGCTCCTCAGAACCCACTCTTGCTTTCCGAGACGACCCCATACCCTGGGGCCATCTCTCTGGCCTTCTGAGACAGCCTACACTCTGTGCATGGAGTGTGCATCCCTCTGAATAAATCTACTTTCACTTTAATATAAAATGTGGTTTTCGCAGGGCTGCTCTCCCTTCTAAGACAGACCGCACTGTCTATGGAGTGTGTATCTCTCTAAATAAACTTGCTTTCACTTTACTGTGGTTCACTCTTGAATTCTTTCCTGAGAGAAACAAGAACCTGCTCTAGGGTAACAATACTGTTGCCATATCACAAATTTCACGTTTTAGAATGATATATTATGGGCAGGCAAGCATCCATAAATGGGTAACTTTGGAAATTAAAATAAGGGCGAATTCTATCTGAGCCCTAGCCACCTCCACACCCCCCGCCCCATTTTGTCTAAGGAGACAAGCAAGTACACGTTTTCGTGTCGTATTTGGACTTTGAGGAGACCCCTAGAAAGCCTAGTTAAAATAAAGGTCTCACTGACGAGGTGAGAACTGGGCATGTCAATGAACACTGATCGCAGGTGTCTATGATTCTCTACGAAGCAGAAGAGGACCCCCAACTAGTCAGTCGTAAAAGAAGTGGGACCCACTGCATCATTCCGCGTCTACCTAGAGAGAGAGAGAGCGCGATGGAACTTGGCACCCTTTCGTTTAAAGATGATCAGTACCAGAGAGGTCCTCCTACCTGGATTATCATGCGTGCACTTTGACCAGAGAATATAATCCCTCTCCTGGTTCCCAAGTGTCAGGGTGATCCCGCTGGAGCAGCAGACGGGGGTCAAGGCAAGCAGCTTGGCCGCAGAAACGGAGTAACAGTCTCTCTCCTTCACGGCCCACCGTTGACTCAGCATCATGTGATTGCAAGGGATCAGATACCTGGAACGACAGAGGGCCGGCGTCAGTGTCTGTGCGGTCTGTTCCCAGCCAGCCACTACCCGAGCCACAGCCAGGACCAGTCACATCTTCTCCCCACCTCACTCATGCATCCTGCCAGCCCTGAGGGCTCACTCTTCTATGAAAACTTGTCAAGGGCTTCTCCCTTCTGTAAGGGCCTTCACACTTCAATCTCCACACGCGGCCCCATCTCTCCACAGCTCTGCCATCCCTCTGTGCCTCCGAGCCTGTGCACCCACTGCTACCTCCCCCTGCAGTGTGCCTTCCGCTCCCCTTGCCTGACAAATGCCTGGTCACCCTACAAAGTCTAGCTTCTGTGTCACCTTCTCCAGGAAGGCTTCTAGGCTTCCTACTCCAACACAGAGCCACTCTCTGCCTCCCACGATGCTCACAGCCCTCTCCTAAGGCACTGTTACCAGTATCACAATTATGTCTGTGTCTGCCTTCTCAATATAATGTGCTACCAGAGCCAGCGCCTCCTCCAATAGTTTTGTCTCATAACCTCAGAAACTGGCTCAGAGTGGGTACCAAATGACAACAGTGGCAGAAAAAGGCAAAGAACCCATCATAGTGCAAATCTCCTCTTGTATTCTCATGGGTGATCTCTCACCAGTTCCAGTGGGGGGGTGTGTAAGTGGTAGGGGGTGGTCCCCACACCACCAAGCAAGATGTCCTTCTTTCCAACTAAATTCCAACAACATCTACCCAGAGAGAGCAGCCCACCCCACACACAGGTCAAGGGTTCAGTCCTACAAGACTGCCCCTCCCCAACCCTCAACACACAACACACTTCAGATGCCAATTCAAGTCCAAGTTGTCACTTGCGCTCCTGACCAATCGACTATAAATCAGAGGTTCTAACAACCATTGCCTTGGGTTCAATGAATTTGCTAGAGTGGCCTACAGAACTCAGAAACATTTTACTGACTAGATCACTGCTTTATCATAAAAGGATATAACTCAGGAACAGCCAGATGGCAAGATGCACCGGGTAAGGTACATGCGGCAGGGAGCGGAGCATCCATGCCCTCCATGGGCACGTCTCTCTCCCAGCACCTCCACGTGTCCTCCAGCCCTGAGGCTCTCCAAACCCAGTCTTTGTGGGTTTTTACGGAGGTTTCATTACGCAGTCACGGATGACTGAATCATTGGCCACTGGCGATTCATTCAACCTCTAGCCCATCTCCCCTCCCCGGATATCAGGGGATGGGTGGAAAAAGAAATAGGGAGAAGACTAAGCGTATAGTTCTTATTACAAATCAGAGTACGATAGTGGCCAAGGACTCACTGGGGAGCGCTGGGCCCCATTTCACACAAAACGCTTTTGGTTGGTGATCAGAGCCTCTTGGTATCAGTATGAAGCTGGAAAGAAGAAAACCCGGGCAACTGTTTCTGACACACTTGGAGCACAACACAGGCTTTGTGGGTAGAACAAAGTGCCTTTAAATAGCTTTCTTTCTTAACAGGGAGAAAGACCATGCTGTTTACTTAAACAAAGATGGAACAAACTGGATGGAGGTCTCACGGCCAGAGCCAAGTGTCCCATGTCTGTGCAGGAGCCAGTTCCAGAGACCCTGAGCCTGTATGTGAACAACCACAATCTTCAATAAACCAGAATGTTTTTGTTTCTGTGTTTAGGTTTTGAAGAGGCAGTACAAAGGAATACAAGCTATGATTAAGGATTCAGTGAAACAGGTAAAAGTACAACTTCCAGGGTATGTTTGGGGCCAGTAAACATTAAGCTCCTGTTCCTCCTGCAGCTCCTGTTCATCTGAAAGAGGAAAACCTGTTTACATGAATGACTGACAGACTGCGAGTGCCTGAGTCCAGGCAGAGAAGAGATTTCATTTTCTTCATAGCATTTTACACTCAAAGGCCTTAATAACTTTCAAAGGATAAAATGATAAATTTGCACTTAACCTTCCATTTTCAAAAACAAATGAAAAAAATCAAACTGTGCTTCAATCAGCCCAAACCTAACTATGTAGCAGGTAAGGGGTCCTAGTCTCCCCTCCCCACATACAACACACACACACACACCTGAGCCGAAACGGCTATCACTAAGATCCAGGCACACCCGCAAGTCTTATGTGGTGGCGTCTGTTTTCCTATGTTCAGCTGCGTGAAAGTCAAAGCTTATAAGAATAAGAAGGAAGGACAGAGGAGGGCAGTCTGGGAAACAGAGCAGTTCTGTTCTAACTCCTGGCCCAGCTTTGGGAACATGGACCTGAGCCCTACGGGAGAAGAAACAGATGCTGGAGGTAGAAAATGAAGGCGCTCTTTTCACAAGGATTTCTGGGGGAAGAGATGTTTTGCTGACCAAGAATGATGCTTCTCCCACCAATCTGAACCCAGCACCGCTCTCGCCTTGAAGACACAAGGAAAAGCAGTGCCTCTCCAACACTGCAGGCCCCATGTGCTCTCAGGAGAGGGGAGGGCTCCAACCCAGGGAGCTCAGCAGATGAGGAGGCCACGGCCAAGGTGCTACAGTAGCCGTGGTGGGGGACAGGCTTGTCCGCGAACGCATGTAAGACCCCTCCCTTGGGACCCTCCCAGAAGTGATGGCTGATGCCAAGGTCTTAGATGAGGGGCGGGGTTAAGAGGCAGGGAAACCTATCCTGTGGGTGTTGACATGAACCCTCCTGTTCTCATAAGCTGGTAAGGCCCAAGGAAATTCAGATCGCACAAGATTTATTGTATCCTTATTTTGATTATTAATTATTTAAGAAATAAACTGCTTTGATGCTTTTATATACTGCAGGAACTCAACGACTACTTATAGCCCAACCCAAGCCTATTTCATGATTAAAGCCGATATACATAGATTTCTACTCTTTGTTTGAAGTACTGAAAAAAAAAAAAAAAGAACACTGGATCAAACCTAATAAAGCTATTTATCAAGTATCACCAGTGGGTAGCTTGAAACTGTATTAGAATAAAGAGTTACTGGGAATTTGCAACTTTGCAAATACACGCCTTCAGTAGAAACCAAGAATTTTCTTCGGAGTAAATCGAATAAAGGAAGATCCCCATAGGTTGAAGGAGGAGGTTCTTTCTATAAAATTGGAAATTGGAGAGTCAGCTCAAATGAATAACACCCTGTATTCAAAGCAGCTCTCCTATTACTGTGCCTTTATAATGAAGGACTGTCCTGGGGGAGAGCAGGAAAACCATACATGGTCACTCTGTCTTTCCGTCATTTACTGGGAAAGATGAGAAACAGAATAAAATCAGAAGCTCCCCAAGTGTCAAGTATCGAAATGAAGTGGCTGAATAGCAGAAAAATCACTTAGGAATTCAGTATAGATATCTGTCATCAAACTACATTTAAACTACACTTATTTTGTTTGGGGATATTATTTAAACTCAGAAAGTGGTAAAAAAATGATCAGAGACTAGTAAATGACTGATTTGAGAGATCCAGCTTACTCAACACCATCCCGCAATATAGCAGGAAAAAAAAAATATTGCCCACATTGTCCGCCCTTTTTTCATGATTTCCCCAACCCTCTGGAACCCTGGATCTGTTTTCTGTTTTCCTGGATATCACTCATTAAAACAAATCATTATCACTTTCGAAACAATTCAGTAACAACCAATCAATAACAAGGGACATGTATTGTCTATTGCTACAATGACAATAAAAACAAACAAAGCCGTGAAGTCCGAGGATGTAAACAGAGTGCTTCTTATGAGATGTTATCATCAATGCACCAAAAGGCAAAAATCTCAAAAGCAACCTTAGTGAATTTCAAATACTTGTTAGTTTCACAAAGACATCCTGGCCATATTTCTCCTATTCGTCTTACCCTAGGCTGACTTTTTTTTTTTTTCCCCTCTCCTCTAGACACCTAACACCCATACAAAATGGAAATGTTTCTGAAGTGCTCGCGCAGCTTCTCTTCAAGCAAAGCAGCCTCTATCTGAATACAGCAGGCAATGCAGTTTACAAGCCTGACAAAGGACCAGCCCTTCTGGAAAAAACACCCCAACCAGAATGTTCAGAAATAGGCATTCAGGGTATTAAGCAATTAAATGTTGCCCAAACTGAGAAGTGCCAAGAACATGGGGGTGATGTGTCCCTTCACTGCTTGTCAGCATTTCCTGCCGGCCTTTGGTCTAACGTGTGTCACATCCCTGAAGGTGGACAACCTCTCCTTGGTTTCCTGCTTGCTTAAATAGCCTCTCTTCTGGGGTTCCTTATTTTAACTTACCTTTCTAGTATTTTGCTAAAGGAAATAAACAGATCAGTTACAAATGGATTATCGTTTTGCAATGTCAATAATTAAGAGTATTTGGGTTGCAACAAAAATGGATGCAGGTATTATTTATCATGTAACAAATAACTTCATTAGAAGGATTCATGTAACCTTCATGGCTCTACTGCCTCGCAGATCTACAAGTCTGTCATGTACATTTCAATGGCTACAGTGGTAACAACAAAAAGGACAGATTATAAATCTATTTTTTGTGTCCCTTAAAATAAAATTGAAATGACTAAATAAGGACTTTTCATTGTCTTTGCTTTTGGTACAGATTCTAAAGCAGAAAAAAAACATTGTTTTCATTACAGTAACTCCCTTCTTATCCCTTCTTATCTGTGGGGGATACATTCCAAGACCCCCAGTGATACCTGAAACCGTGGACAGTACCGAACCCTATATATGTTGCATTTTTCTTATACATACAAACCTATGATAAAGCTTAACTTATACATTAGGCTCAGTAAGAGATGAACAATAGCTGGTAATAAGACAGAACAATTCTAATAATAAACTGTAAAAAATAAGTTCTGTGAATGTAGTTTCTCTCTCTCTCAAAATATCTTATTGTAGTGTCCTCATCCTCCTTCTTGTGATGATGGGAGATGATAAAATGCCTACCTGATGAGCTGAAGTGAGGTGAGTGATGTAGGCGTGGTGATGCAGGGTTAGGCTATTCTGACCTTCCGACATACTGTCAGAAGGAGGGCCACCTGCTGAAGGTGAGCCTGGACCACTGAGCCATGACGATGTCACTGTTTGGGGGACGGTGTGAGATTCTACCACCCTACTCAGAACAGTGCATAATTTAAAACTTATGAATTGTTTATTACTGGAATTTTTCATTTAATATTTTTAGACCACAGTTGACCATGGGAAACCTTGGAAAGCAAAACTGTGAGTACAGGGGACTACTACAGTTTAAAATGCATTTTCTAGAAAATTCCCCTCCTTTAAATTTGTATGGTATATTACAGTGTCTCAAGACATTTTCACAGATATTACCACAGTTGATCCTCCAAAAACCCTTGTGAGATACAAATTCCAAAACCAGAATAGGTCAAGAGGCTCTAACTGCATACGTTACATCTTATCATTCCAGTCACCATTGTTCACAGCTTCGTCCTCATATTTTTAAATCTCCTTATTACTTACTGCTGCAAACTTAGTAGTAACGTTTCAAATCTATCTTCTAGTTCATTCATTCTCTCTTAATCTGTAGTTTAAATGTTATTTACCCTACTCATTTTTCATTTTAATAATTACAGTTCTTACTTCTAAAACCCCCAGCTGGTTCTTCAAATCTGCCTGTCATTTTTGCTTGATTATCAAAATGCCATTTTTGTTTTAACAGAAAATAACAACTATTTGGAGGGGCTATGGAGAAACTGGAATCCCATGCACTATTGGTGGGCACGTAAAATGTGCAGGCTGTTATGGAAAACAACAAAAAAAATTAGAATTACCATATGATCCAGCAATTCCACTTCTGGGTACATACATAAAAGAATTGAGAGCAGGGTCTTGAGGAAAGATATCTGTACACCCCTGTTCACAGCAGCAATATTCACGACAGCCGAAAATGAAAGCAACCCAAAATGTCCATCAGTAGATAAATGGATAAACAAAATGTGGAATAAACACTGGAAAATTATGCAGCCTTAAAAAGGAAGGAAATTCTGACACATGACACAACATGGATGAACCTGGAAGACAATGTGCCAAGTGAAGTAAGTCTGGCACAAAAAGACAAATACTGTATGAGTCTGCTTACATGAGGGACCTAGCCCAGTCAAAGCCAGAAAGACAGAAAGAAGGGTGGCTGCCAGGAGCTGAGGGTGGGAGAAATGGGGACCTGTTGTTTAACGGGGACAGAGTGTTTCTTCTAAAAAGAGAAAACAGCTCTGGAGACCGATGGTGGTCGTGGCTATACAACAATGTGAATGCATTTAATGCCACTGAACCATATGGTTAAGATGGTAGATTTTAGGTTTTGTGTATTTTACTACAATTAAAAATAATTGTTAAATGTGGGGCCGGGGGAGATCAGCAGTTCAGAGGACACAGACCGGGAACAGAGGTTTCCTCTGTGTCTCCCATGTGCCGACTTTTGTGTCTGTCTGTCCTCTCACTTGCTTTTCACAGATCCCTCAGGGATGTGCAGTAGGATTAGAAATACAGAAAGTATTAAATAAAGGGTAGCTCCTATTATCACAGTATCATCAGCATTCTCATTAAGGAAACAGAGAAGAAACTCAGGACCAGGTGGTCATGCCCGGCACCCTTTCCACAACTCCACTCAGAACCTGTGACAACGCGCCCTCTGGGCACTTTCCGGGAAATGACTCGTCCTCACTCGCCCTGGGAATGACAGGCCTTGACATGGACATGTGAATATTTCAACCACAAGCTGATTTCTTCACCTTTGTAAGGTACAGGTCTGGGTCTCAAAAGAAGCTTTAATACAACCTCCAAAGACAGTTCGTACACAAGCACAGCTTTAGGAGTGGATGAGGGTGATCAGAGTTCACCTCATACAGGTCACTGAACAGAAGCTTCCACCACCTGGGCTCAGTCTCACCCAGTGACCCAGAGCCGGGATGCTCTGCGTCCCCAAGCAGGGCCGGGCTCCAGGGACACGGAAAAGACAGCTGTTCTCTAGGCCATCAAAGAAGCGGCATTCGAGAATTTCACATTGAAATATAATCAGGATTTACCCTTGCTGGAGGCAAAGTCTGGTTTTTGTCAGTCAAAAAGGATTTAACAAGTTGCTCAGATGCATTTCCTCCAGGCCCTGCTAATGCATTCTGTCCTATCAGTAGAGACTTGAGGGGAAGCTAACGTAATCCTTTTAGGACAGATAAATGACACTCTCCCCCGACTACCCAGGGTGTTTCTTTATGATCGGATTTGTTCTTTGCTAATGCCCTAAGATTAGCTACTGATGACCTGATCTAAATCCCTAAAATGTCCCAAACCTCTCTTTACACTAAAAAAATTAATGGGCGATACTCTCCCCTGAAACGGTAACTCCGTGAGGCCCCCACCCTTGTGCCACCACCGCCTCACCCCAACCCCAGCACTGTTACCGCCCCCTTCTGCAGGGCACCATGCACTGCACCCTTCCTCAAAACAGAGGTTCTCAGACTTAGCCACCATCAGAATCCCCCAGAGAGTCTGTTAAAACACGACTTGCTGGACCCCACCCACCCCCAGGGTTTCTGATCAGCACACAGGGGAGAAGGCCAGCAGGTGCATCCCTAACATGCTCCTGGGTGACGCCTCCACTGCTGTTCCCAGGATCTCACTTGGCCACCCTCCAACTTTTCCACGGCTACTCTGTGGGAATGCTGTCTCCACAGTGAGTCTCCTCACATCACGTCTAGACCCCAGTGGAGACCAGGGACAGCCCAAGTCTCCTCCTCTTGCCCTGCCCTCAGCTCCTCCTGCCCTTCCACCCAAGAAGGGGTCAGAGGCAGGATCAGAAAGCCCAACAAGGAAAGAGGGGGTGGAGACTCACATGCCAAGGACCTGGCTGGCTTTTTCCTTTCTGCTTCCACATCACCAGAGGGGAGTGTGGGCAGACAAAACCTTATCAGCTCTCTCTCCCTTCACAAAGCAGATGCTTCCCTAGGGGACCCTGAGAAGAGAGGCACTGCTGGGCCAAGGCAGGATTTGATGTCCCTGAGTCTCCTGCCAAACGACCAAACTAACAACGTCTTGATAGCAGTTCATCCTGACTCCGGATACCCGTCTTCAGCCACCAGCCACTCCGTGACACCTTGCCCACCCGTACTTGGGAAGAGTGTACCTTTTCTACCTGGTATACATACAAGCCCTTTTCAATCCATCCACTCTGTGCCTTCTTCTCTTCTGAATTGTATACAGAAAGTACTCATTAAATGTTTACTGAGTTCAATTGAAACATTCACAGGTCAGATAGTGCATACTGTAGGTGCACTGTCACGAAAGCAAGAGGCATAGAAATTACACATCCACAGCATTTCATACTTAGGAAAGTTGTTTTCAATAACATGAGTCGCCCAAAAATGAGCTTCTGGAGAAAGACACTCAGCTACAGATCACAAGAGCTTTCACAATACTTTTGAAAGTTTCCAAACATTCTATTTAATCCTTCCAGGAGCATATTTTTAATATCATGCATTTGGCCCCCCAAAAAAACTTTTAAAGTAAAACTAAAATTAACCTTGAGAAATAATACAGAAGTGAAATTGATTTCTTGATGATTTTCTTTCTTAGAAGCACTGCCTTACTTAGCTTATGTTACCAAAGAAAAATATAACAACAATATTAATATAGAGTTTTTCTTTAAAAGGAATAAAAGATGGCAACTCACCTTAGAACTAGCTGTAACATCACATCTTCACAATGTAAACCGATGAGAGTTCTAAATAATGCCAGGGACACCACACAAAGCTGGGAAGCAATAAACAAACACATACTGTATTTCAGATATTAGAAGGATAGCTCTCCTTCCCACAGAAGGTAAATAAATCAGAATTACAAATAAAATGGCCTTTTTAAAAAAGAAATTTTGATTAAAAAAAAAAACCCACACTGCTGCCAGAGAGAATGTATATATTCAGGCCATCAGTTCTACAGGATTTGATTCGACAGCATACACCTGGAATTATGCCATTACACAGAATTACCCTCCTACAAGACGCCTACGTTCATACTTCCAACTTTCAAAGATCCAAATAAATATGCCACCTACCACTCCCCAACACACACACACAATCCCCTATGTCATTTGTTTTCCTAGGTTGTCTTCAATGTGAAATTGATTATTTCCAGACAGGACTAACAGAAAACTGCATACACCCTGGCCAACTCTCTCCAGAGTCCTCAGCCCCAAGCCCCAGCTCCCTTGGCTTGTCTCTTTGGCTTTGAGGCAAAACATTCTCCTTGGTTCCATTTCCCGTAGTGCTGAGGGTGTGACGATGTACTTGTCTAAGAAGGTCATTAAAAATTGCAAGAATTCTTGCAATCTCGGATTTCCAAAAAGGAGAGAGAAACAGCCCAACAGAGAAGGTTCCCAAAGGGGCATTACAAAATCACCATGCCCTTTTGGGAGTAAGCTTTTATCCTTCTAACAAGCCACTCAGGTAATTTAGGCTCTCATCTTTTGTACAGGAGAGTAAGTGCTAGTCTGTCTTCTAGGCAGGATGGGTTTACAGCCTCGTCGGTGAAATCCATAATGGTGTTGGAGAGAAGAGCTGCACTTGGCGTGCCCCAAAACATCTCTTGTGCACAGGACGGGTCACGCCTTGTAGTGAGGCAGAAGCAACATCCTTCAACCCATTCACTCCACGCCTTTGCACATGCTGTTCCTTTGCCTGGTATGTGTTTCACTGTCTCCTCCACAGGATAACCCCAACTTATTCTCAAAGGCTGACCCTAGGTATCACTTCCCCTAGGAAATCTTTCTTCTCTGTCTCCCAGAATTACCACTCAACACCTCCCTTCCCCAGTCTGAGTCCTTTCTATATGTTGCCATAGTAACCCCAGCAAATCACTGTATCTGTCTTCTTATTAGTGAGTCGCAGGAGTTCATTATTCTGCATGCAAGCATCTTATCAGAAACATGACTTGCAAAGATTTCCTCCCATTTTGTGCATTGTCTTTTCAATTTCTTAATGGTGTCCTTTGAAATACAGAAGTTTTTACTTGTTCATAGATTTTTGATTTCTTCTCGAATCAGTTTCAGAAGTTTGCGCCTTTCTAGAATTTGCCTGTTTTATCTAAGTTATCCAATATTTTGGCATACAGTTGTTCATAGTATTCCTTTGTAATCCTTTTTAGTTCTGTAAAGTCATAGTAATATCTTCTCTTTCATTCTGAATTTTAGTAATTTGAGTCTTCTCAATTTTTTTCTTGGTAGTCTTAGCTAAAAGTTTGTGAATGTTGTCAATCTTTTCCAAGAACCAACTTTTTACTTTTTAGGGGTTTTTTTGTTTATTTATTTTTACTGAATGAAAGTTTCTTTAAATTCTATAATGCTTTACAATTTTGACAAGTTTCACACACATGATTTCAAATAATCCCATAATACTCTTTTTTTTCCCCTTACTCTTAATTTGCCCCCTCTACTTCCTGCCCCCTACTGGTAACCACTAGTTCCTTCTCTCCATCTGTGAGTCTGTTTCTTTTCTGTTCTATTAACCAGTTAGTTGTATTTTCTAAATTCCACATGTAAGAAATATCATACAGTATTTGTCTTTCCCTGTCTGATTTACTTCACTTAGCATAACAATTTCCAAGTCCATCCATGTTGCTGCAAATTGCAAAATTTCATTCTTTTTATGGTTGAGTAGTATTCCATTGTATATATACCACATCTTTTTTATCCAGTCTCCTGTTGATGGACACTTAGGTTCCTTCTGTATCTGACAACTGTAAATAGTGCTGCTATAAACATTGGGATGCATTCACCTTTTTGAATTAATGTTTTTATTTTTGTTTTGTTTCAGATATATACCCCAGAGTGGAACTGCAGGGTTGTACGACAGTTCTATTTCCAGTTTTTTCAGAAACCGCCACACTGTTTTCCACAGTGGCTGCACCAGTTTACATTCTCACCAGCAGCCTAGGAGGGTCAAAAAACCAACTTTCAGTTTTGTTGTTCTTCTCTCAGTTTTGTCGATTCTGTTGTTTTTCTAGTCTCCATTTCATTAATATCTGCTCTAATCCTTATTAATCCCTTCTTCCTGTCTGGTTTGAGTTTGCTCTTCTTTTTCAAGTGTTTTACAGTGCAAGGTTAGGTTACTGCTCTGAGATCTTGCTTCTTTTTTTTTTTTTTTAATTGAAGTAGTCAGTTTACAATGTTGTACCAATTTCTGGTGTACAGCATAATATTTCAGTCATACATATACATACATATATTCTTTTCCATTATAGGTTACTATAAGATATTGAATATCTGTGCTATACAGTAGAAACTTGTTGTTTATCTATTTTATATATAGTAGTTAGTATCTGCAAATCTCAAACTCCCAATTTATCCTTCCCACTCCCTTTTCCCCCCGGTAATCATAAGTTTATTTTCTATGTCTGTGAGTCTATTTGTTTTGTAAATAAGTTCATTTTTGTCTTTTTTTTTTTTTAATCCACATATGAGTGATTTCATATGGTATTTTTCTTTCTCTTTCTGGCTTACTTCACTTAGGATGACAATGTCCAGGTCCATCCATGCTGCTGCAAATGGCATTATTTCATTCTTTTTTATGGCTGAGTAGTATTCCATTGGATAAATATACCATATCTTCTTTATCCAGTCATCTGTTGATGGACATTTGGGTTGCTTCCATGTCTTGGCTATTGTAAATAGTGCTGCTGGAATATTGGGGTGTATGTATCTTTTTGAATTAGAGTTCCCCTGGATATATACCCAGGAGTGGGATTGCTGGATCATATGGTAAGTCTATTTTTAGTTTTTTAAGGAATCTCTATACTGTTTTCCATAATGGCTGCACCAAACTACATTCCCACCAACAGTGTAGGAGGGTTCCCTCCTCTCCACACCCTCTCCAGCATTTATCATTTGTGAACTTTTTAATGATGACCCTTTCTTCTTTTTTCATGTAGGTGTTTACAGCTGTATATTTCCCTTTAAGCAGTGCTATACTGCATCCAATAAGTTTTGACATGTTTTGTCTTCATTCTCATTTATCTCAAAGTATATTCTCATTTCCCTTGAGACTTCTTCTTTGATCCATTGGTTATTTAGAAGTACTGCTTAATTTCTATGTATCTGTGAATTTTCTTTCTATTAATAAGCGTTCATTTTAATCTACTGTGGTCAATAAACACACTTTGAATGATTTCAATCCCTTTAAATTATTGAGGTTTGTTTTATGGCTTATCATACGGTCTGCCTTGGAAAGTGTTTGCTCCATGTGCACTCAAGGAGAATGTGTATTCTGCTGCTGTTGGGTGGGTGTTTTATAGACCTCTGTTAAATCTAGTTTTTTTACAATGTTGTTCAAGTCTCCTATTTCTTTGTTCATCTTCTGCCTAGTTGTTCTATCTGTTATGGAAAATAAAGTGTTGAAATAGCCAATAACTATTGCTGTATCTTCTATTTCTTCCTTAAATTTCATCAGTTTTTTGCTTTATAAATTTGGGGGCTCTGTTTTTAGATGCATATATATTCATAATTGCTGTATCTTCCTGATGAGTTAACCTTTATCATTATTAAATGTCCCTCTTTCTCTAGTAACAGGTCTTGTTTTAAAGCCTATTTTGTGGCTTATTGGTATAGCCACTCCAGCTTTGTTTTGGTTGCTGTTTGCATAACCTATCTTTAAACATCTTAACATTCCATCTACTGTTATCACTGAATCTAAAGTTTATCTCCAGGTGGCAGCATATAGTTGGATCCTGTATTTTTATCTAGTCTTGTCAGTCTCAGCCTTTTGATTGAATTTTTAATCTGTTTACATTTAATATTATCATTATAATTGGATTTATGTCTGTCATTTTACTTTTTTCTAGATGTCTGATGTCTCTTTTGTTCCTCTGTTCCTATTTTACTGTCTTCTTTTACATTAAATGAATATTTCCCCCACTGTAATGTTTAAATTCCTTTAATGACTTTTTTCACTATATTAATTTTATTAGTGGTTGCTCTAGGCCTTACCAGATACATCTTATCAGATTCGACTTCAGATTTATACTAAATTAACTGCAGTGAAAAACAGAAATACTACTCCTATAGAGCTCTTTTCCTTCTTACCACCCCTCTTTGTGCTATTACTGTTATACACATTACATCTAGATATGTTACAAACTCAATAACACTGTTAATTATCCCTTTGTTCTCTTTTTTTGCATTTCAATGGAGCTTTTTTCCCCAGTATAGTTGCTTTATAATATTATATTAGTTTCAGGTGTACAATATAGCATTTAAATATTTTCATAGATTATATACTCCATTTAAAGTTATTATAAAATATTGGCTATGTTCCCTGTGCTGTACAATATTTCCTTGTAGCTTACTTATTTTATACATAGTAGTTTGTACCTCTGACTCCCCTACCCCCAGCTTGCCTCCTCTCTTCCCTCTCCCCACTGGTAACTATCAGTTTGTTCTCTGTATCTGTGAGTCTATTTCTTTTGTCATATTCATTCATTTTATTTTTTAGATTCCAGATATAAATGATAGATTCCAGATATAAGTGGTAATGTACAGTATTTGTCCTTCTCTGTTCTAACTTACTTCACTAAGCATAATACCCTCTAGTTTCATCCATGTTGCTGCAAATGGCTAATATTCCATTGTGTGTTTGTGTGTGTGTGTGTGTGTGTGTGTGTGTGTGTGTACAGGCATACACACTTCTTTAACCATTCATCTGTTAATGGACACTTAGGTTGCTTCCATATCCTAGCTATTGTAAATACTTCTGCTATGAACATTGCAGCATATGTATCTTTTCAAATTAGTATTTTCATTTTCTTTAGATATACCTTTGCTTTTAAAACAATAATTGCAATTAAATAGAGACAGCCTTTGAGGAGGGGATTGCAAAGGATTACACTAATGGTATAAAAGTTAATCAGAGCTCCAAACTAAAGAATGACTATCTTAATTCACAACTGCCCAGACATGCATTTCAAAACATTTGTGGACAGAGATAAAATCGCTAATACCCAGACTTGATACACTTCAGTTCCTTGGCTTTACCTGCACTTAAGCCCAGCACCTTGACTCCTCAGAAGCACATTCTGCTGGTTCTACAGAAGAATGTGCCAATCCAGACAAATTGAGAAAAATGTCCTGAGAAAGGCAGTAAGTGCCACCTCCCTGATAGAAGAGCTACTGAGAGCTAAACAAATTATCTACTTTCTCTCTTCCAAAATAGAAAAAGTAACAGCTGAAAGAAATAAAGAGGGGTACAGGAGGAGGAGAGAAAGAGAATATTCATTTTTATTCCCCAAAACAAACTCTCCTGAAACCTGTTCTGAGTTATAAATCCCCTTCCTCTGGAGCTCTCCTTACCCGAAATGGGGTGTTGATTCTGCTCGTGAGAGTATCTAGGATGTGGACGTTCTCGTGCTGGTGCAACAGGATAAAACGGAGGAAGATCTCAAGTAGAGCTGGCTCGGAGATGCTCCGCAGGAAAAGGTCCAGATAGGCAGTTGTGGTCATGACCTCCTCCACAGTCACCTGGGACCAATGACAGTGTGCACAGGTAAGCAGCCTCCCGATGCTGTGATACACGCCTCCCCTCTCCCCTACAGCCCCCGGCCTCACTGCAGTGACTTCATCAAGGTAAGAACATGCCTGTCCCGAGCACACACTTCAGAGCTTCATCTGAAGCCCATAACCTATTCACATTCCACAATACCTCGTGCTGTTTCCGCCCTTTAAGTCATAAGGGGAAACGCAACGGCATAAAGAGGCAATTCAAGGGCTCCAACAACTCCAATCAGCAGATGCAGTTCAAATACCATAAAGATTTTAGTGTGTGATCACGATGGGGAAAGAAAAGATAATAGAAAGTATTTCCATGGTCAGTAAAGGATTAATTAGAAAACTCAGTATGACTTGTTTCATTATTAGTCATTCAATAAACCTTTATGGGGACCTGCTATGTACAAGGAGCTAGAAACACTAGAACATATTTTCTGTCCAGGAAGACGGGTTACACATATGATTTAGCAAACAAAATAATAAAATAAGAAATAGCAAATGAGAGATACAGACACAAAGTTGCAGATATTCAGATATGTTTCTGGAAAGTGTCAAGTCAAATTTTTATAACTGAATAACACATGTAAAGTATTATTTATAAAGTGTTTACTGCTTATGAAATAACTGACTTTTTTAATAATACAAATGACCTTTTTCTATGTGGTGTGATTTTTCCGTGCAGTAAAACATCGATCTTTCAGGAAACAGAACTCTTGAAGAAGTCAATTTCAAAGAGCTGAGGATTTGATGCTAAAAGCATCAAAATTTTAATTTTTAAATGTTTGATTAGGAACAGTTTAAGAGCTTATATATGTTTCTTTGTCTTCCTAAGAGCAGAATACAGGTCGTCAACTGCCTTACTGACATCAATTGCCTGACTGTCTAATACAGAAAGACTCAAACAGGACTGCATGAAGATCACACGGAAACAGTTCAACATTTCAGATTCCAACCCTGTACGAGAAATCTTAGAATTTCTAAAAATTTCCCCTGCCATGAGTCTCATACACTTGATGCTACATGAAACAGATGGTGATCATTTTTGAATGATTACATCTTCATCTTTTCTTTTCCAGTTTTCCATCTTCTTTCTTCCTCCCTTTAAAAGTGTTAACTGTCACTTTATCATACTGTTCCTGGGATGTTCCTTTTAAATTACATTCCTCTTCTTCTCTTCTACTTTCAAAATCTAAATCAGTTTAGAAACCAGATCTCCAAACCTGCTACACAAGCATACACAGGCCTTGTGTGGATGCATCTGTGCAAAAAAAAGGCTTAGTTTTATAAATTTCTTGGTTCTTCAGGAATTATCTAGATACATAATTCCAGATAGATAAGATACCACCAAATCAGTTCTGTCTGTTTTCCTTATTCTAAGCAAGGTCTCTACAGCACATCTCAATCCACTCAGAATTACTGACAGGTCACCAGCAGTACCCTGAGCGGCCTGAGCGCTGCCCTTCCCTTGCCAGGTCAGCGCCAGTCTCATGAACCCTCAAACTCTCAACACACCCCTGTATAATCTGACCAACTTTAAAGGGTTCTCTGTGGCCCAAATACAGCGAGGGAAACAGGTAAGCATCACCCCCCTGGCAGATAAATCACCCTGAGAAGAGTGCATCTCCTGGGCTGCCCTGCCTCAGAAACAAACCCCTTCTCTCCCTGTGTTTTCCCGTGTTCGCTGGTCCCAGGCTGTCCTGGGACACAGGCTATGTCTCTTTCTGTATCATCCAGGGCAAAGTTCACAGCCTGGCACACAGAAGGTACTTAACAAACATTTCCTGAGTAAATGACAGCCCCCAAGGACCTAGCAATCCACACTGGCCAGGGCTGAGCTTAAGTTTTGAATTCCTTTCTCTTCTTTACATGTGCTCTGAAGGCCCCAGAGAGTGGGGACTTCTTTTTTTTTTTTTTTATAAAATGTATAAAATAACTGATGTCACCCAGTATGGCTAAGGGGGAAAGGACTCACACACCACCAAACGTGTAGTTCCATCAGCTCACGCCCATTCCACAACTGCAACGTCAGGGTCCTATAGCAAGCAGAAGCTTAGCCCTAAACCATTTAGGCAAAAATCGAATTCCCTAATGATCTCGATCACTAGGAAAAAAAAATAGCACTAATCATTCCAAACGGGCCACGCGTGTAGTTTCTGCCATACTGTATTTTCAGCTTACCTACTGAGCATGCTGAGCTGACCGTCCTGCGGAATTCCAGAAGCTGCCTCTGCACCAATGACGCAGCATCAGCTTCCCCCTCCCCACCCTCGTTAAGTTATGCGTGACCTTAATAAGCTCAAAAGTACAGCAATAAACTCTTTAGAATAGAAGTCTCAGTCTTTGGGGGCTGACATGAAAGGAAGGCATTAAGCATCTATTGTTTACTACTCTTAGGCTGGATAAATGAAAAGACTTTTTTTTTTTTAAGAAATCAAAGCTGTCATTTATAAGCTAAGAGGATTTAAGAAAGCACATGGAGGGGCAGCATTTACATAACGTGCTATAAATATTAAAAACCCAATTCCTATTAAGTGTCAAGTTGCAAAGTCTTCATAAATCGAGGTCACACTCACCTTAAACTAATACCCGGACCAAGAGAACCTAGTTCCCTTCTCTTGCCATCTCTTCCCTCCTCCATATTCTCAGAGCCCTCAGAAGCCTTTTATCCCAGAAAATCTTCTCCCACCCCATTATCTTACTTTTCAGAAACTTCCTGTAATTTCCCAAATAGGCAACCCCCTTAACAAGGATGAGACCAGAGCCTTAGTGTGATCACATGAAAGCTAATGATGAAATGAACCACCAGGGGAAAGCGGCTTGTGCAGAATACAGAACTGAGGCTTCCACTGACGCCCCAGAGAGCATGTACTGGCAATACGGGAGAGTCACCTGCTCTTCATGGTTCAATTATGAAGGGCAATCGGCTGCTGATGTAAGACCTTCTGCCTTATAGCTGAGTATCAGTATTTCAGACCTTGTTCTAAAAGAGTTGCAGGTAGCCACACATCTACACAGAGATTCTAGCAGAAATAGTAAATGAGGTTCTACCTTACTACCACGTAATACACAATAATAACGTTTAAGGATATTAAAGTCTGGGAACGGGACTTCTTCCTAAAGGTAGACCACAATGGCCGCAATGACTAAGGAAAACTCAGTTCCCACAACCAAATAATTATCCTTGACAAGGTGAGTTCAACCATGAACCCAAGCAGTCTATCTGCTTGAGCACTGTGATGTGCTCACTTTCAGCCAGGTCCTAGAAGGGAGCCCTGACTCAGGGACTTACTCTTACCGTTGTCGAGTCCAGTTTAGTCTATTCTTCGAAATCTCTTCCTTCGCCCACCTTCTCCACCTCCACCAGCCTTGACCTGAGTTCTCCTCCACGCCTAGTGCCCTTCACCAAGCCCTTAAACTGGTGTTTTTCAAACTACAGTTTGAGAACCAAAAGTAGGTAGTAAAATTAATTTACTGGTTCACTAATGGTTTAGGCCAGATTCAAATAGAAAGTATTCACGTATACTGCATGGAGGAAGAGTGAGTACCGTTTTGTGAAATTTTTATATACATATTTTGTTCAAACTCTACATAATCAATATATTATACATGCATGTACCGTGTGCTATAGTCACTAAAAAATACACACATGCAAATGCATAAAATAAATTTCTGGCTGTGCATCAGTCAAAAACATCTGATGCTGTGCTATCAATTGTAAAAAAAAAAAAAAATCTGAAAAGCACTAAAACAGCACAGCAATAACCACGCCAATTCACACCCCTGCCTGCCACCCCTTCCCAACAGCTCCCCAGACGCCAGGCTATCACCCAGCAGGGGCTGAATGTGGCCAAACTGCGTAGATAGTTGAGATCCGTTCTCTGAACAGGATGGCAACTGAATTTCAGGTCAATCTACCCCTTTTCATCTTAGCCTAAGAGCTCCAAGAGTGCATTTTTATTTTTTAAATTAAAATGTCAAGTTTCTCAGAAATGGACAAAATCGAGATTCTGTTTTCTTTCAACAAGGAGGTGACAGGAAGGGAGGAGTGGATACCGTGTGCCACATTCCACTTCTGTCAAGTCAAAGCTCCCTCAAAAGTGCAGGCGAGAACCGAGCCCAACCATCACGCCCACAATCACAGCAGCACGTTAACTTGATGTGCAGCGTAGGAGTGAAACTGGGCACATAGACATCCTGACATTTCTGTAATCAGCTCTAGTTGGGCAATTCCATTTGCATCTAAACTGGCACCAGAATCCTCCCTGTAATGGCAGGTTTATGGTGTGTCCCGAAAAATACATTTCCCACCTGCTAACTGGTTTTTGTGCGTGTGTGTGTGTGATCCAGTCACACTGGAACAAACAGATGGGTCCTACCGTCTGTCGCCCAGGCAGGTGGCAGGAAGTGGGATCAGGTGACTGCTGCACCGTCTCCAAGTTAGAAGCCACCCTTCCTTGGCTTTTCCTTCGGTATAGAGGAGAAAACTAGCCAACCACAGTTCACCTGGGTCCGCTGTGAGCCCTCAGCCCCAGGGGCTCCAAGTGGAGACCAAGAAACCATGCGACCAGGTGTACCCTGCCCACTGAAAGCAGCTGCAGAGAAGGGAAGATGAGGCTGGATCGCATGAAACAGGTGTGATGGGGTCTTTCCAGGGAACACAGGCTAAGACACTGCTCGCTGCTGCCAGAGAGAGACAAGATAATGAGCAGGCGGGAGGCGTGTCCACTGGAGGGCAGCCCAGGGCAGCCGCTGGATGGACTCCTCACAGCCATCTTCTTCCCTCCAAGGACAGAGTGCAAAGAACATTCAAGTACAGAAGGGAGTGGCCCCACTGCTTCAGCCAAAATTCAGCCAAAATTTCAGCCAAAAATTCAGGACAGAAAACGTTCAATTATTCCAAGTCTGAAAAGAGTCTGCAGTTCATGCTCCCTCCCTCTGGGCCCCCTTCTGCTCCTCGACCTCCAGGCACTCACTTCATTGACACCACAGCCAGAGGCAGGAATGGAGGTGACATCCAAAGTCAGCAAGTGTGCCTGTTTATTCCTAAAATATCTGAGGAAGGAGGAAATTAAAATGATGGCCATAATGACTTCAGCAACATATTTTAAGGAAAAGATATTTAAAATAAAGCCAGTCTCTGTCTCTTTCCCCCAGCACTCCCTCCATGTAACTGTAATACATTAAACATAATAATTAATTAAATCAATTAAATATTAATTCATTGACTAATTAAGTAGAATAAACTTCCTCTTGCCTGTGATAAACCTCTCCCTGGAGAAGTCAGCAAATTATTTCTAAAGCCTTTCTTCCTATTCTCTGCACGTATTAAATGTACCTACTACTTCATTATAATGTAACTTATCAGAGTATAATTCAATAGATGATCCATTATATTTAAACCACATCCTGTAGAATTTAGTTATTGAAATGCTCCAAATATCACATAAGAAAGGTATTTCATAGTATGGCTCTGAGGTCAGAATTAACAGGGAAACTCTGGGATGAAACATTTTTTAGCTCAGAAGCAAAGATCTGAAAATTATTCCAAAGATCATTTGCTCCAAGCCTTTCCTGCTTATGAGTTATCCCAGAAAGATTCTTCTGAGTTGCAAGAAGGATCATAAAAATGAAAATAATATCAGCAATCAGTTTTTGAGCGCCTATATACTCTCAGCATACTGTTTCAGCTCTCTGAGTCCACACCGTCTCCTGAGAACTGAGTTGACCCAAGCAGAAAACATACTTATAGGAAGGAGCCCGGGGTAGCTAACAGAATTATCGGACACAGGAAGAGCAAGCTTAGAGGTCTGCTGCTGGGCAGCCAAAAACCCAGTCAGACAGGGATCACAAAGCTCCCTTTGGCAACACAGCTCAGTGGGTCCCTCCAATCAGAAAGGATTCCGCGTTGTAAAGGAAGATTCCACCTGCTGTAATTCAAAGCGTGCCTTACCCTGCCCTCACGTTAAGAAGTGGTGATGGAGAAATGCTGTCCCCTCAAACTCATCCTTCCTCCCTGTTCTGGAATTCTTATTAAACCTCTCAGCTTCCTCTTTTCTAAGCTAGGTCCATCCCCTTTCTCAGTTTGCTTAATGCATTTATCCATCCTTGAAGATGGCAAACTTACTGCGGAAACCACTGTTGTCTGACCTAGAGTACGAATTCTCAAAACGCCTGGTATGCTGGCAGGTACCCAAGGGATATTCAACAAAGGTGTCACGAGGGAAATCAGCTGCCCTGTTACTAACAAGAAAAAAATGTGGTTTTCACAGTGCATGTTGGGGATGCCTTCATTAGCAAGGTAGTTAGACTAATTTGATGATACGTGAACAGCAGAGGAAATCTTCCTTTAAGAGTGAGTAACGTGTTATTGAAAATACAGAGCCTGACTCATGCCATGCTCTTGATTATGGCAACTGAGCAAAGTGATCCATTGGGAAAAAGGAAATGCTTCCTCAGGCTTCCCCCTAATTTCTCTTCTTGGTTAACAAGACAATAGTATTGAATTCTGATGAGACTGACATTAAGCCCAATGGTAGAGGGGAAGTGGTTCATGGGCCAGTCTCAACCAGCAGCTTCTTTAGAATGAAGTATTTAAGAAAAAATGAGACAGTGGTGAGAGGAGAGTATAGCTCAGAGGTAGAGTGTGTGCTTAGCATGCACACGGTTCTGGGTTCAATCCCCTGGACCTCCATTAAAATGCTAATACTAATACTAACACTAATAATAATAAAAAGATGGTGGCATCTAATGCCTGCCAGCCCCACCCCCATCCAATCCGCCTGCTGGGTCCCACATATTGTTCGGAGATGGAATTTTATGTACAGATGGTTTTCCTAGACACCAAAACTATAACAAAGGCAAGTTCTGATGATAAAGGACAGATTTCACTCCTGGCTTAATTTCCATGAGAGACAGGAAGACCTCAACACAGTAGAAGACTGGGAAAACACGCAGGTGATTGCCCCAACAAATTCAGTAATTCTAGTCTTTCTGGTCATCTTTCTCTGTTGTCCCAAACCTGCTCATTCGCAGGCACTGCATAATCACAGGGGAAGGCACAGGGAGGGGCAACCTGCCAGAATTATTCTGTCTCACCTGAAACAAAAGTCAGACATAAAAATGAAGGGAGAGCGGGCCCTTTAAAAAAGCTAGTGTATAAATGCAAATGTTTACAAGGAACAACTTTCTCTGCTATTAAGAAATCTTCCACATTTTATTGGAAGAGCCCATTGAGCGAATCTTTCTTAATTTCTAAACCATGTAACTATATCAGTTTTAGAATAAGGAAATGAATAAATATAATACATAATTTTTTAAAAGTTGGCATGGGACAAAAGAAAATTACACCAAGAAAGTAAAAGAAGCAGACTATAAACTCCCTTTCTGTTTTCCTTGCTTTTTGGTTTTCTTACAACTACCTGAAGAAAAACGTGTAGGGCATTTCTTGCTGATAAATTTTTAATGATCTCTGAGGAGCGTGCAGAGAAAGAGTAAAAGGTTTACACCAACTTCCAGATGAAATTCTCCCTCCTCTCTGCACATTGGTTTCCAAGACGAACACCACCTGGCTGCCTTAGATAAGGCGGGGTTTTGTGTGAGGTTTTTTTTTTTTTGTTTTTTTTTGTTTTTTTTTTTTGCATTTCTCTGTGTAGAGTGGGTGGGACCCTTCCTATCTTTTCATAACTGATGCTTAAGACTGAATCCTTTTGTATTGCATTATCTCCTTCATACACTTTTTGAAATTAAAAAGAAAGAAATCTAATTTTCCATTTCAAATCAAAAAATAAGTATAAGCGTAATTGATAACCCTAATTTTCCTCTCCTGTGACTGGAGAGAGGTGACATGAAGTTAATACAGGGAGGTCAGAGATAAGGGGACTTCACAGTACCTGGGACCTGTTGAAACTCTAAAAAATGTACTGTGTGTGTGTGTGTGTGTGAAGACAGTGAGTACAGGTTGGTCTCCTAACTTCTATAATTTTTCCTACCGAAGTGTAGTTGATTTACAGTGTTGTGTTAGTTTCAGGTATACAGCATATTGACTCAGTATTTTTGCAGATTATATTCCATTATAGGTTATTCCAAGATAATGGGTATAATTCTCTGAGCTATACAGTGTGTCCTTGTTGCTTACTAATTTCTGTAATTTTTAAAGTAGCAAATCTAGGTGAGAAGAGCTGTCCTAGGAAAAGGGGCGGAACCAGGTGTATCTTGGATCACACGTTTAAGGCCACCTCTAGGCAACCTGGGACCCAGCCTCTGAGCCAAAACCAGCCTGTATAGGGCATGTCGGCAAAGTAGTAAAAGGGCCCCCCGGGGCCACAGTCTGGCAAGTGGATGGCTCGGCCAGAGCCAAAAGGTCCTTCTGCCGATGAGATCAAGGTGCCCTTGCTGTGGGCAGACACGGCCCCACGCGAGGGCACACGGTCAAGCAGGATGTGCACTTCATCTCCCCCATCTGCCCCTCAGCAGGGCATCCCTGTGCTATGGGCAACCTGCACTAACCTGTCCCTGCCCGGCTGGTGCATTTCCAGGAATCACAATAACAGAAACGTATCATCAACAGAAACAACACTTTGTTAACAAGTAAGAAATCTTGAGGTATTTGTGGTAGGCACTTTTACATGTCCGCCAATACTCAGTCTCCCTTTCTTCCTCGGGAATAAACCCTAACTTTACAGCTGAAAAACTACATTTCCCTTCTTCCTTTGTGTCTAGGTGTGGCTGTATATGTCTTGGCCAGTGAGGTGTAAACGGAATCGGTGTATGGAATAGGGAAAGATTATTAAAGAGAATTTTCTGTTATCTACAGCTAAATCTTATGCAAACTGATAGTGTTTTCTTTGCAAATAAGATGATTTGCTCTGCAAGTAAATTGTTAAAGAGATCTCACCGCCAGCATTTAGAAGAGTGTCTCGCATATACTGGGCAATCAAAATATAAATGAATGTTTTCTACTAAGAGAAGACCAGCTAACATTTGCAGTCCATGATGAAGCAGAAATGTAGCATCAAGATAAATTTCATAACCCGTTCTCCAAATAATCCTCCAAAACATGAGAACAGTCTTTTTGAAACTTTTTAAAACTATGACCCATAAGAACTGTATTTTACAATAATATGGTATTTACCATTACCAAATATAAAGCAGTGTTATATTTTCTATTTTATTCTGTTTTGAAGTGCTAATTGTGACCTACCAAATTAACTTTGTGACTCAATATGACAAGATTCAGTGCTGGAAAACTCTTTAAAAATATATATGTATTTACTTCAGTGCTAAATTTTTTGTTCACTAATAAATGAGTAAGAGCCAACACTATTTTTTAATTAAAAAACAAAATTATTTAAAATTTAATGGAAAAAAACAGTGGTAGAAATAACTAAAACACTGCACTTATTTGTACATTTTTATACGATAGTTAAATACGATCACTGATGTCTCGGGATCTCTACGACCGAAAACTAATATTGAATCTGCACTGGGCAAACCTGCCTGGGACTTAGGAGGAGCGGAGAGCTGGTGAGGTGACCTGCCCTCCTCCTGCCTCGACTCCTGCCTTCCACTCCACACTGGCAGAGGGCCGCATCCTCTCTCTGCACTCGGCAAAGCCAGGATGTCCTGGCTCCAGGCTGGGCTCCTAGCCTCCTACCAGGGGTGGCTTAGTACTTGTGTTAGCTGTTCTTTCTCTTTGCTGAGCAGGAAATCAAATATGTGCTTCCTTTCTAAGCCAGAATTTTCAGAGTCTAGAGATAATAATTTGAGAAAGAAAAAGTCATCACGGGCTAGTTGAAAATGGATTGCATGGGAATACAAAACACTTGCATTTTAATCCTTAGTATCTGGGCACCTTGGGCAAGACAAGTAATCTTCCAGGAAATCAGCTTCTGTGGCCGCACAATGAGCGCGGTACCTCTGGCCTGCCGTGGAATCCCATGCAGGGCGTTCACACGTGTCAGTGAAGGTCAATGATGACACGTGGTGATAGCTTTTGGGAGAAGCGCCTTCCTCCACAGATTTTGGGGAGAACATCAAGAAGTGAGGTTCTATAAGATATTAGAAAAGCACTCTGGAACACTCAGAGGAATCCCTAATGTGTATATAAAGCTGTCACATAACCCTGGATAATCTAATGTTAAAGAATTGAAACATCATCTATTTCATATCCTCTATTCCTCTCACAAATATTCAGCTCATAGACTCTGAATACCTCCTTTCAAAGCATGAGCCTCAGTGTTTTCAGCTGTAAAAAATAAATAAATGGGGTTGAACTAGATGACTTATCCTCTCAGTTCCCAAAATTGGAGATTCTTGGATTCCATGTCAACAGCATGAAATAAGAGCAAATTTCAATCCTTCGCCGTGGTCATTTTATCTTCCAGCATAACCAGCACACAACTCTGTTCTAGTGCAGTGATAAGGGTGCGAGCCACAGTCTTTTGATACATTTATTTAACCGACTGCGTATTGACTGAGTGCTTTCCATGTGTACAATATGCGAGCAGCTGAGGACACATAAAAGAAGTATGAGAAACACCCCGTCCCTCGTGGTCCTGACAGCAGCCGGCTGGTAAGATTCACACGATGAGCCAAGTGCTAAACTGCGTGGTCCCCGGGGGAAAGTGCAGCAGCAGTTTAAAGATGAGAGAAAGCAGTGTGTGCTGAAGTGCGAGGCGCTGGCCCAACGTGGGGACTGTCCTGGGACTTAACAGATGAACACATCTTGGACAGACTGACAGGAAGTAGAAAGAATTATCCAGCAGGAACACTATAATAAGAACAGAGGTCCATGAGGGCACGCTCTGACTTGAGATTTGCATCTAAAAATCATGGGGGAAGGAGGGTTGATCAGTAGGATGGGGTACGATTCGGACGGGTTTTCAAAAACAAGTGAAGGAACCTGGATTCTCTTCTGCAGGTAACTGGGACAGGTTATAGGACCTTGAGCATGGGAAGGACATTTAAACCACCCCTACTTGTTGTTTTTTTTTAATATGATTTACGGTTTCCAAATTTGCTAGAATTTTAAAAGGTTGGATTTTTGTAGACTTGCTAGAGAAAAACAATGTCTCAATCTTAATGTTTCCCCGCAGCACAGGCTTTCCTCCAGAGTACTTCCCGCTCTCTCTGCCTCCTTCAGTAACTCTTCCCCTGGGGCGGGGTGGGGGCTAACCGTCATTGTGATAAGCCTGTCCCTTCCTCTCTCTTTTTTCTTCTGGGAGCCAGGCTGCCAGCAGGAAGTATGTATTCTTCTCTGCATCTGGGAGAGTCTGTCTAATTCTGGGCTCAGTATCAGGATATCTTACCCACAGGTTATCAACCCTATTCTCCAGCATCAGTTTTATTGCTAATAAAGGTCCTCCAGCTGCCTCATTCACTTTTCCTCAACTTGTCAGAGCTTAGATGGGGAAGAAAGCCCTTAACACCCAACTGGACTGTACCGACTTTGCTGAACCTGCATTACAGGTCCCCCAGCTATGCAGATTCAGTTTACAGTGACACATACAAATGTTTTCTACTCTAGGCTCAGGGCTGCAGTGAAACAGTGCTCTCCTCCAGACACTGCCAACTTACAGCAAATGACCAAGGTGGTACCAAGACAAACTTATGGCAACACACAGGCAGTCCTAACAGGGACTTGGGGACAGCAATTCACAGCAGACGGCTGCTGAATTTGGGCCCCCACTACCCTCCAGTCCTGTGTCCTGGCATCACCTATCTTGGCTTCCCATTGGCCCAACTCTTTCTGTATGTCCACAGCCCACACCACCCCATGGTAGCAAAGACCAGGTATGACATACTGAAGTAATCCCCACAAATCACATTTTCCCTTCTTCCCTACTAACTCCGCCTCTACATTGTTTAAATAAAAATCTGTAGTCTATTTCCTCTGAGGTAAATGAGCAGGACATACACAAGATGAGTGATCAGTGAATTTAACTCTTCTAGGGAGAAGCTACATTTTAAGGAATTAACATAGATTAAATTATGACAGATGACTGGATAAAGAAAATGTGGTATATATACACAATGGAATATGACTCAGCCATAAAAAAGAATAAAATAATGCCATTTGCAGCAACATGGATGGACCTGGAGATCATCATCCTAAGTAAAGTAAAACAGAAAGAGAAAGAAAAATACCGTATGATATCACTTAACTGTGGAATCTAAAAAAAAGACACAAATGAATTTATTTACAAAACAGAAATAGACTCACAGACACAGAAAACAAACTTATGGTTACCAAGAGAGAAAGGGGCTGGGAAGGGATAAATTGAGAGTTTGAGATTTGCAGATACTGACTCCTACATATAAAGTAGATAAACAGCAAGTTTGTACTGTATAGCACAGGGAACAATATTCAATATCTTGCAGTAACCTCTAATGAAAGAATATGAAAACAAATATATGCATGTACATGTATGACTGAACTATTATGCTATACACCAGAAACTGACACAACATTGTAAACTGACTATACTTCAATTTAAAAAATGGGAAAAAAGATTAAATTATAACATGTTGGTTATGTGAAGATGAACATTCTGAGGACAACTTTCCCAGCCGGGACTCCTGTCAACATCACTTTGCCATCCCCATCCTCAGCCCACCACGGGGACAAATGGACACGAGAGCCATGACACTACTTACACCTCAGGCACCATGTCCGAAGGAGGGGAAAACAGCTGCTTATTATTATCATTATCATTAATTATTACTATTATCAATGGCAGTTCCAGAAGTAGCTACCATTTCTGGAGTCCCAGCTCTGTGCCAAGCATCGTGTTAGGGGCTTCACATACATTATCTGAATTAATTTCCCTTGGCCTAAGAAAGACAGGTATTAGGGTTCTCATCTTACAGATGCTCACAAACTTGCCAAGCAAAGTACACAGTAAGTGGCAGAGGAGAGATCAAGTCTGCCTGATACCAAATTTCACATTCTTTACACAATAGTATTGCCTTAGAGAAGCCAAGACAAGAATTCTAACAATTCTTTGATATTCTCATCCCCCTGTCCTCTGAAAACAGAGCAGAAATACTTCGAAATTGAATAGCTGCATCAACTGCGTGGACTAATTAAGGTCAAAGACGCGGTTTCTCACTGTAAGAGTTCAAGTTTTGGCATTTTGGAAGATTTATACCCATCCCTGCCCTTTTATGGCCCGACCCCGCCTCCAACCAATTCAGCTCCATTTCTCAGAAATAAGCTGCTCCCAGGGACAGATTAGGACTTCAGAAAATAGCTTCTCTAAAGAACTCACTGGCCCACCACAGAAAGAGGTGAAATTCATCACTAAGCCAACAAGATAAAAAAAAAAGTTCTTAAAACCAACAAAAGGAAAAAAATTTAATATGCGATATCAACTTTCCTACTGTCACTGGGACAAATGCCAACAACAGAGAAGCAATGCCCTCAGCTGAGGACAACTATAATAATACATTAAACCCACCAGTCCCAAAAGCATTAACTCCTGGCCTCACTGCTCCTGGCTAGCCCTGTAAGTACTCGGTTCCTCAGACCTGGATCATGCATTCAGGACTGATTCCACCAGCACCAACTAGAGATGGACGCATGGAGTCATTTAGCCACAGGATAACTTCCTTGCTCCCATCACAATACAGTACAAACTTCAGGTCCCAAAAAGAATAGTGGTTTTCAAATACGGGTCTCCAGTGTTCAAACCTGATTTGGAATCCAATGATTCACAATACACTTTCAAGAATTATCATCCAGCAGTGCTTCTGAACCCTGGTGCCATGTTAGAATCCCCTGGGGAGCTTTTTAAAAATACGCCTGCTCACATCCCACCTGGATCCAGGTAAATCAGACTCTCGAGGGGTGGGGCCAGGCTTCCCTTGATTCTGCTGTGCACCAGCATGAGAACCACTATCACAAAGGATGCCTGCCCCACACAGGTGATAAGGAGCCATGTAAGATATTTCAGCTGATGCAATAACAAATGGAAAAAAAAGAAAGAAACAAACCTGGATTTTGCTGAGCGGTAAGTACTCTGTAAATATTAAGATGAACAATGACATTCTTTCCGAAGAAAATTCAGGCCCAGAAGGTAATGAGTAACTTAAAGGCATCGTCAGTGATGAAATCCCCCGCCCTGTGTTGCCCACTCAGTCATCAAGTCATTCTGCTTGACACACTATCTTCTACCACCTACCACACAAGATAAGTATTTTGTAGAGCTTGAGAAAAGATTTAAATCTCTATTGAAGGAAACAAAGGAGTCATTTGGAAGCTTCCCAAAACTTCATTTATCCAACTGGGCAGCGGAATACTGCACATGATTGAAAAAGTTAATTGCCCAAATGAGTACTTGCGGCTTTCCTAGGAATAATAGCAGGATTTAACTAATTCCCAACTATTATGAGAAGACTCATGCCAGAAGAGTTAATGTTTTGCATTAATGAGTAAAAGAATCTAAGCGCTGGATACAAAAACAGGTTGCCAGACTACCCACTTTTTTACCTTCCTTCTACCAGGAAAGAACCAACAGCCTCGTCTCTCACGTGCCGTTTCTAGCATGGTGAGGTACAAAGTGACCCAAGCATTGCTCTGCACTGCCACCCTCACTTTCATGGTAGGAACAAAGGGTTCCATGTGAGATCTGCAGGTTAATGAAGTAAAAATACTGTTCCTTTCTTCTTCTTTTTTGAAGCTAGAACCCATCCATCAGAGATGTATTTGCAATCAAGAACCAGGGTTTTAATGCTGGGTGTGGCAGTCCTATTCCTTTCTTCTTTTAAAACAGGGCCACCAAAAAATTAAACCCAAGAGCCTCTTTTTAGCTCCACTAGATGGTGCAAGCTCTCCTTTTGGAACAGACTTCCCAGGAGGAGAAACTCAAGCAGGACATCAAAAAATGAATATGGGCACAACCAAGCAGCCCCTGCCCTTCACAGGAGCCTGGGTGGGAAGGGGGTGTGCTGTCTAAGAAATCATTCTATTTTGAAATTAACAAAAGCATAAGGAAAATTTTTTTTCTAAATTCTGCATTAGAAGCTCAAGAGTTAACTTATGCCATGGAAGGAATCGTGAAATTCAGATTTACTTCGAGGGAAGCAATAGAAAGAGATGACATTGAAGCCTCAAGACCTGGAGACCTGGGCTCTGTAATCAGCTGTGCGAGCCTGAGCGAGTCACCGGACCTCTCCAGTCCTCAGGGTCATTATCTGAAAAATGAGGATCTGGGACTAGACAATCTCTGGAACTATGTCTAGTACTAAATCCTGTCTAGTACTAAAATCCTATGAATGTGCATAACGTATTCCGTTTCCATCTTCAATTTAATCTCTCCACTTTAGATTTGGCAAGAACTTTAAATACAAAGGATATGTTTTGTGAAATCCATGCAGTCTGAAATTTGTTTTAAATTAGTTATTAATTCACTTACTGAAAAACTGAGATCTTATTAATTTATTTATTGAAAAACAATTATAGAGTGCCTACTGGGTGCCAAGTATGGGGCTAACAGTGGCAGGGAATGAGGACTGGGAGACTTTGAATGAGTCCCTCACCTCTGCTCCACACATCGCTCCTCCACGAAACTGAACTCTAATCGATTGCAAAGTTCTCAACTTCAACGATCTAAGAAAAAACTGCACAGCTAAACCCACTAGCTCTATTAAAGCATTTAACCCAAATGTAAATATCATACATTCTGACCCAGATAGTTTGATGCCTTGATAACCATGGCAATGATATACCATCAATTATTTTCGACTTGATCTCTCGTAGCCAATGCTTCAAGCCAAAAATAATAAAGAGGGTGGGAAGGGATGAATCAGGAGTTCAAGATTTGCATATACTAATATATATAAAATAGATACATAACAAGTTTATACTGTATAGCACAGGGAACTATATTCAATAATTCAATTCTTGTAGTAACTTATGGTGAAAAAGAATATGAAAACAAATATATGTATGTTCACGTATGACTGAAACATTATGCTGTACACCAGAAACTGACACAACATTGTAAAATGACTATACTTCAATAAAAAACATGTATATACAAAAAAAAACCCACAAAAGACAAAAACAATAAAGAAAAGCTGGCCCACTCGTATAATTTCATTTCTAAGTGTGGAGAGCACATTTCAAACATGAATCTTAGCGCCATCACTAATTCTTCAGTAATATTTTTTGTTCATTTTCCTTCTACTTCTCTAAGATATCCATATCCTCCTTTATATTTTTCCTGAAATACCTGTCTCAGGTTGGGTCATTTCCCTTTTGGACCTCCACAACAAATGAGCACTGTCTTGCTTTCAGCAAAAGCCACCTCCAGCCAATCCTAAACACCCCTTCCCTCAGGCTCCCCACTTCTCGTCCCCTCCACGCCACCCCAGAGGGCTCGCTGTCAGCCACACATCAGTTCACCAGCCTGACTTGACCCCAACAGATTGGAACTATTCAACCTCTCCTCTGCTTTCTCCTATCACTCCTTCACAGTTGCTCCACACACTATACCCCCACCTACTCACCATATTCACATTCACATGTTTACTTATTTATTCAGAAAACAGCACACTACCTACTGTGCACAGGGCACAGGGTGCTAGACATGTTGCCATCATATGGGTTCAAGGAAGGGATGGATAAATACACGCGGATGGTCTCTACCCTCATGGCGTCCACCTCTTGGCAGGACAGGTAAGACATATTAAACCCACAGTGACCACACAAGGGGATCTTTAATGCCATGCAAGTGACAGCGGCCAAAGTTGAGAGAAGTGAGGAGTGATTGCCTCCTTCTGGCTTGATCAGAAAGACTTCCAGAGGGAGGGGGCATGTGGTCTGGACACTGGAAGATGAGAAAGATTGGGATGAGTATAGGTGTAGGAGAAAGGCAGCTCAAATACAGGGAAGACATAAGCATATGTATTTAACTAGAGGGCTAATTCACACCCGGTATACAGCAAAGGGTCCGGGACAGCTGAAGAAGTGAGTCTCTGGAGAGGGGAGGAGGGAGAGGTTTGGGACTGGCCTAGGAAACATTCATATAGCTGGGCTCCACCAAGTCTCATCTGAGTTACTTCTCCAGGACCTTGAAGTCTCCAGTTCTTCACCTATCTCCTCCTGGCAATATGCCAAGTTTTATATTAATACAGACAATAATAACAGTATTATAGTATAGTATTACCAATCAATGAAAGCACTGTTGGGTCATGTAAAATTATGATTTTCCAACAAGTACATAATATATATAGAAAGAGTTACAACAGCGTTAACATAAACATAGCACTTACTCTGTGCCAGGTGTCACTTTAAAATTATTTAATCCCCACAACTCCTAAAAGGTATGCACCATTCATTACCAACCTCATTTTACAAATGAAAATGAGGAAAATGGTTCAGAGAGGTTAAAGATTCTGCCCAAGGGCACACAACTAGCAAGTGGCAGAGCTGAGATATCAACCCTGGCAGTCTGACTCTAAAGTCCACATTGTATCAAACCCTTTGCAAAGACCTTACTCACTAGATACCACTACCTCTAGGTTTAAGTCAATGAATGAATAAATCTGGCTTCCTCTTTGCTCTCTATCTGAAGTCTACCTACTCAAGCCGATGTTTTTTGGTTTTCATTTTTATTTGTTTTGGCAGAGCATCAGAATCAGCATTATAGAGACAGGGATGCCCCACAAGCCTCCACGAAGCTGTCGACACCAAGGTGATGACCTCCTGAATCCTATGGCCAGTTAGTTAGTTCACTATTTGGCCTGTGAATATGAAAAATAAGAGGAAAGATTTGGATTTTCATTCACATAACAATACGCCCAGGCCTCAGCTACATACACACCAGCTGCCTTACCTGGAACCTCTGTGTCTACAAAATTTCCAAAGACATAGTGCTTAAGTAGGCTAGAAACTCAGCACAAGACCTTAGATATGAATTACAAGATTTTCTTTGGGAGAAAAAAAAAGGCGAATGTTCCAATAGCTTCTATTATAATCTGTTTCCACATTCTCAGGTGCTTTCTACAATAAATACTAGACATTGTATTTTGTTCCATAGTTGGTCCACAAATGATAGCTCTGGGGTAAACCATGGACTCTCTGAGGCTTTTCTGTATGTTGATAAGGAGAAAAGTACGTTTGCATATGGATCTAAACAACTGTATGCATCATCAACCCAGAATATGGGAAGTGAAGAAGTTACGGTCAACGATCAACCAGAGAAAGTCTGCCCACCCCCTTTATCTCAAGGGACTTTTTTGCCTTCTGCCCACAGCACCAAGGCACCTGGGAGGACCAGCAGCAGTGGAATGGTGATGCCCTGTAACATTCTGTGACATACGTGACATCGGTGAGTGGCTAGTATTCCCACTGCAGGCTGACAAGATTTCCATCTGAAAGGCGTTTTTATGATATTAACATCACTGTCCACATATCCTAGTAGCATCACACGGGAGAGCAGAGCTGATTTCAGGGTAACAAATATGATGCTCGTCCAGAGTCCTGAACCATGTACCTCAGTCAAACACTCTATACACCTCAGGGGCAGAAACACACTTTTAGAACCCTACAATCTCCTTGCACGACTCACCTTTGGAGAATGCTACTACTAAGTCCTTAAATTATGCAAAGTACTTGGACCTACATTACCTGCTTAGACGGCTAAAACAGCTCCAGACGGGGAAAGGGGAGATCTCACCCCTGTTTGAATACCTTGCTCATTTGGAACAGGCTTCACAGCTTCCCAAAGTGTTGTTAATCCACCTGCTTGTCTGATGCTCACCACAGTCTTGGGATGCTGACAGGGTGGGACTATTACTACATCAGAAAACTGAACCCTTAGCTGAGTTAAGACCCTTGCAATCACACAGAAAACTAGAACCCATGTCTTCCGAATCCTAGTTCAATAAAAGAGCATCAATAATCAAAGCGTCAGCAGAAGGTCACAGGTCAGTGTGTCACCCGAGTGTGGTCCTTGGAGCATCTGGGTGTTGGCTGAAGTGCAAACTCCTGGGCCTCAACCTGACCTCCAAAACTCACATCCCCAGCACTCGGGAGTTTGCCTGTAAGAAGTTCCCAGGGAACTGCCCCTGCACGTTCAAGTTTGAGAACCTCTGGCACTGAGAATTAGAACAAATAGGAAAATAACTCTGTGAACAACTGAGGGAAATAAGAAAAGAGTAAATCTAAAGACAGCAGTCTATTAAATAATGTAAAAATGTGTTAGGGAACAATAAGCATATTATCTAAAATCAAAACAGTGCAAAAAATGGTAAACACAAAAAAATTCACTGTCCAGTAACATACAATGTCACGGGAAGGATGTTTCATTTAGAGATTCAGCTGGCTAATAGGTAATATGTATTCGGTACTAAGTGCCAGAGACAACAAGCACATTAAATGCAGTATCTCATTTATTCTTCACAAGAACCCAACAAGGCAGGTATTATTATCCATAGATTATACACACACACACACACACACACACACACACACACACACACACACACACATACACACACATAGATGAAGGTGCTTGCCACAGTCACATTGCTAGTTAAACAGCAAAGCCCCAGAACTCAAACTAAGGTCTCTCTAAACTCAAAAGCCATTTTTCCAAATATTAAGCTAGACTGCTTCCCCAAATTATATTAATCAAATACATTGCATTAATAGAATGTATTAGATGACACACACTTTCAGTTTTCAATTAATAAATCAAATATGTCCACGTCAAAGCCTCTTATAACTGTCACTGAAAACTTCTAGGTCTACTTAATAACAGGCTTTCCTTGGATAGAGCAATTATTAATTTAAGATGTCTAGAGCTGGCCTGCTGAGTATGATTTTTCTTCAATCCAAGTTTAACAGTGGACTGCCAATCCACGTCACACAGCTGCAGGCCCGCGACAGGACTGGGCCTTTTAATTACCTCATTCAATTGCCTTTCCTGATGACAGACTATAGTGATCGTCACATTTGGCCTCTCTGCTTCCACAGAATGCTCTGTGAAGTCCAGGCTGACTGACAAGGCAGAATTATTGCTTGGGCCAGGCCACTGCCATCCCTCAGATGCACCCGGGTGGGACTAAGATGCCATTAGGTGCTTCAAGCCTTCCCACTGCTCCAGCTGCCATCTGGCCCTGAGGGGACACCTCCCTGCCCAGAACCCACTGGAGCCCACCTCAGAGGCTGTGGGGCAAGAGCAGCAGCTCCCAAGGACCTCATTTCTGCTGGACACCCCTGAGGCCCCTTCACTGCACACAGACCAGCCACCTGCGGGCCCAGGTGGGCACACAGGTATGCTGTCCGTGCAATGAGAAGAGAATCATTTCAAGTGCTGGTTCACTCCAGGAGTGCTGAGAAGCAAAGTTCCATGTACATAAGTACAGCTCAACGTCATTATAGGAAGAGGATAAGGAGCCAGCAAAAAAAAATAAATAAATAAAATTAAAAAGGTAGGATTATCTTTGGGAGCCTTTGGTAACTGGGTAACTGGACAGTTGGGTTAATAACGTAGAGAATGAATTTTAAAAAGCAAATGACTGAAATGCATAAATAAAAGTACGAAATGTAGAAACCAAAACACTACCCCAGTACAGTTTTCGGTATAGTTCACCCCAGGGAGTCTAGCGTGAAGCTCCATGACTCACGGGAAAACTATAAAAGATTTAGCAAAGAGACATCAAAGTTGAAAAATAAGATCTTGAAAGTCTAGGGCCAAGATGGCATCCTGATTCCCTCTTTCTTCCAATCTGCCACTGAAAGGAATGACCTGGTCAATGCAATTTTACAGCATTACTGGAAACCAGACACAAAACGTCAAGGCGTTTGTCTTCAAGAAGTGACACCGATGGCAGCAGAGTGAGGAACAGCACCAACTTGCTGGGCATCCAAAATTGCAACAAGAAGTCAGCCAGAAGGGCGAGCAGGGGGGCTCATCTCTACCCTCCTGCCACCCCAAGCCCCTCCACCACCTCCCAGACTAGAGATGCACGAAGAAGGATGGACATCAGTGACAGTTAAGTGACAGGCTGCTCTGCCCACTCCTCACAGGAGACTGAAAACCCAGGCGTAAGGGCTCAGTATACACGCAGCACCCAATTATAGCTTGTCAATAGTCATTAATGGTGCTTGTTTGAAGATGGTACTTAGTTGCTCTTAAAATCTTCAGTCTCCAGTTTCACTGGGCAGGAAAGTCAAAAACGTCCCCAGCGAGTGAGAGCTCCACTGGGCTCTAAAAGGGGTCCCAGCCCACCCCACAGACAGACACACGAAATGCGCAACTCACAAGTGCGGCTGCTCCCAGCCTCTCAAAATTTCCATTTTCTCTAATTCCCCCAAAACTTCAATCCATCAACCTCAGTCACTAAGCTGTGAATTATTGAGCTCACAGGATACAGATCATGAATATGTATGTGCGTGTTCGGAAGACGGGTCTGTAAAACAAATGGGCTCCACAGTGGCTTATGAGAAGCCTGTGCGCGCACGCCTGAAAGGGAATGGGGGAAATGACTGTGCGCGTGTATGTTGTTCAAGCATGGTTTTAGCACACAAGAGATGGTGGGACAAATCAGGTTTTTTGGTGGCTATATTTCTCCTGTTTCTCCAAGCGTACTTGTATGGAATAATTTGCTGAGTGAAACACAGCTGGCTGCTCTTCACAAAAAACCAAAAGGAACAGGCTTTCTCTGAGGTCACAGTTATTACGGCTAACACCTGTGAGCTGCCTGCAGAAAAGGATGGTGTGTTATTTTTCCTTCCATCATTCATCCTTTACTTCTTCAGTGCACTCCCCTCAAGGTCTCCAACTACCACAGACAGCCCCAGACTTCTGCTCTAATCTCCTCATGGGCTCCAAACAAAGAAGCCAAAATAACCCACAAAACAGACCAGCCTGGTTCACAAGACGCTGGACAGAAACAATATGATGGTGCTATTAACGCAACCCTGTCCCTTCTTCCAACCCTTCTGGGGCCACGGCAGCAATGAAGCCACCTTTGGCTGCTACTGCCACCTGTCTGCTGGTCTCCTACACAACACACCTGGACAAAGATTCCTCTAAGCTGGTGACAAACCCAATCAGCCTGCTCCACTTCTGTTCTTGTCTGCAGCCCCTCAGCCTGATCACAACATTCAAAAAAAAGTATAGGAGGGTGCATCTCTCTACCTGGGGGCTTTCTTCCACTATTATCATCATCCTCAAATATTTATTGATCACCTAAAATATACAGGACACCATGCTATCCCCCAGAGTTCAGGGTCAGCACATTTTTTTTGTCCTTCCCCCACCGGCTCACCATCAAGGCTCAGCACCGACTGACTCTCCCTAACTGCTCACTCCTCTGAGTCGCCGCACACCCCTCGCTTCTTTCTCTCTTCCACCACTTATCTTCGTCTATCTTGCTTCAAGTCTGTGGCTGGCCTATCAGTCTCCTGGGTCCCAGATCAGAAACTCCATGGAGACGAGAGGGTTTCTCGGCCCGTTCCCCCTCCATCTCCCCACAGGGTGTGGGAGTGTGCTTTGCACCTGGTGCACACTCACTAAATGGTCTTCAAACAAATAGCATTATCCTCTGACCGCATATTAGAGGGCAGAATTTGTCCTGGATTAAGTAAGATAATATCTTTGCATTTAACAGCATACTGTCTTCAGAATGCGCTCACATGATGAAAGAGGAGTATTACGATCCCCACTGTGCAGCTGAGGAAAATGAGACTCAGGGAGGTTAAAAGCTTTGCACAAGGTCACACAGCAGTAAATACAAGAGCCAGGACCAGAACCCAGACCTTCTGACTCAGTCTAGAACTCTTCCACTGCACACCCTGCCTCTGTGTGAATCCACGTAATAAGCTTGACTTGGTGATGGTTACCTGGGCTTGAGATAGTTCCTTGTTCATGTCTCATCTGTTGTTAGGTATCTGCCTGTCACATTAACATCTAACTATGTTTTAGGTTCCAGAGGATAAGAATCGGTAGATATATCTAGGCAGTTACTACAAACTATACTTTCTTACATGTTTCTAGAAAAATTTAAGCCACAACTTACTTAAGCACAAGATCCCAGTACGCTCTTACAGGGGCCTTCTATCCCCGCTAGGGAACACTCTGCAAGGCTGATATGAGCACAGAAGTGTGCTGGCATCTCCCACCTGCCCCTCTGCATCTTCTGTCCATCTTTCCCTCCTTGCTCTGAGCCCTGATTCACCCACTTCTTCTCCACGCTTCCCCTGCCACAGGGATTCCATCTGGGTTCAACCAATGGGAGCCTGGTAGGAGATGGGAGGAAGGGAAGAGAGTGACGTTTGGCTATTCATTCCCCTGACTCCCTCTCTGACCAGCTGTGACCCACGGCTGAGGTCTCTGGCTCTTCTCAGGTGGTCCTCTCCATACAGCTCTCTGACCGTCTGCACACATTCAGTCCCGGGATGGTAATCAAGGTAAACCTGCCCAGAATATGGGCACAAATCCTTTGACACTCCTGTCACCAAGAGGTGGGGGCTGTGTCCTCTCCCCTTGAAAGCTGGGGGGCTCTGTGACTACCACGGACAATAAAGTACAGCGGAAGTGACACTGCTCCGGTGTCCAGACTGGCAGCTTGTACCAAGGGATGCTAAGGCAGACCTGTTCCTGGAGAAGCCGTCCTCCCTGGCAGGTCTATCTCAGATTACCCAGGGGGCCCAGACACTCCCAGCCAGCCCCTCCCCGTCCCTGCGTTCGGGGTCAGATCAGCACTGCAGTCGGACAGCACCCCTAGCCTTCCCCACCTCATTTCCTACTTTCTCTCTCATGTTGAGTCCTATCTTGGCATCCTCTTCTCTGAGGACCCAGACTAATACAACCACACCAATAAATATTCAGCCTTGAAAATTTAGCATTGATAAATTAAACATACAGACATTAGAACTAGCTCTTGCTGAAGAAGGGCTGTCCCATTAACCTATAGTCATAAATAACCAGTTTTATACAATGTGATGTCCAGATCTGTGGCCAGATCTAATTCCTACATGACCGATATTAACACAGTATCATTTTCTTTAATATTATTTTTACCAAGTATAATTTGCACCTATCTCCAAAAATGTGTCCTTCCCTAAATGTCCAAAAGAGGCTTCCAGTCCCTTATCCAAAACCCTGGAGATCATGTGTATTTTGGAACTCAAAACTTTTCAGAAAGTACGATGTACATCTGCCACATTTGACTTAACAAATCAGCAGGTCTGAGGTAGAACTCTATAATCAAATGCATTAATATTTCTTCCATGAAATGTATAAATATTAACACAAGTACTATAAAAACAAATAGCCTTGAGGCAGTTCAGGCATGCGTTTGCCACCAAATGAGTTTAGCAAAGGTTAGACTGGACCACCATATGAATTATAAAAACACATTCAGTTTTCAGAGCTTTTCCAATTTTTGAGTTATGCATAAGGGACTGTGGACCCATATAGCCACACTACAGAAAACTAAGCAACCCTTTTAAAAACACCACTATTCCTTTGTACTAGCACAGAGGAATGATCGGCCATCCCATGGTGTGGGATGAAGACAGCACATGACTTGCAAAGAAAGAACACAGAGTGGGGAGAAGAAAGGTGGAGACAGTCTTCACTTGTCAGGACCTGCCCACTCCCCACCATTTATTACCCAACCCTTAGTAATGGCTTCATTTCTGGTTAAGAAATGCCGAGAAATACTGTCTAGGAGTACTGATTGTGATGTGGGAAAAATTTTAAGTCTGAATTTTTTATATTATTTATGAGATGCAGAGAGAGTAAGTTCACCTCTGCAAAAGGCCTCCGCTGACAGCAGGTAACTAAAATGTTAGGCATAAATTGGGGCTGAGATAGTACACAAAGGAAACTTATTTAGGATATGAAACGAGGCTCAAGGCAAGGGACATAGAATGTGAAAAATACAGGCAGGAGCCCCTATGATAGACCTGAGACTTCCGGACATCCCTTCCCATGTCCGAGGCGAGGATACAGGATGTGTCTGCTCCCAGTGGGAACTCCTCAAGAAACACCAGGGTCTGGGCTTCTTCCCTCCTCTGCCTCTGAGCTCCTGTCCTGCCACTCATGAAAGGCTCATTTGTTCATCGACCACTCAGGGAGCCAGGAGCCAGAGAAGCTGTCCGCATTCCCCTGCTGCCCTGCGCCTTCCTAAACCTTTTAATTCAAAGTGATAAAAACACAAACAATAAAAGATGAAGAGCAGGGAGAAAAATAAATTAAGAAGGAAATATTCTCCTCAGTTGCTAAATAGCCCTGGGGAGAAATGGTCTGCAATGGATAAAAGTTAAGGAATCTTAATTAGGGGGTGGAAATTCAAATTTGATATAGTAATGCTCACTTTGCATTTTATATATTCAGTATTGACTGTTTTTTGCCACAGTAACCATGTATTTATAATAACTTCATGACTTTTTAAAATAGGTTTATTTTATTTGGGGTTTTTTGGGGGTGTGATAAATAGGTTTATTTATTTTTGATGGAGGCACTGGGGATTGAACCCAGGACCTCATGAATGCTAAGCATACACTCTACCACTGAGCAATACCCTCCCCTCCTTAAATCTCTTATTTTAATTATAGGCATAATTAAGTAACAATATTAGTTAATATACGTAAAGTGCTGTTATTTTTCTCCATGCACCACTGGCTGGGACTGTACTGAGTGCAAACACCCTGCCTGGCACTTTAACAAGCTTCATTCCATATGTGTGCTGCTTATTCAACCCTCTAAGTCTAAGGTACTTTGTGTGGCGCTGGAGATTCCCCAGTGAATAAAACAGGTGTGAACTCTCCCCTCCCAAGAAGCAGGCAAAGCCTTGTGGAGACACTGAACAAGGTACTGCACATTTCATGATTTACTTTCACTTGTGGTAAGTGCTAGGAAGGAGAAGTACCCAGTGACCAGTCAGAGCCTCACAGCAGCTCTCCGAGGAGCACCTCATCCTCGATTATGGATAAAGCATCATCATTAGTATCTGTAACATCAAAGTATGCTAGTTACAATAACATAAAATATCCCGAACAAATAATAATCGTCATTATTGCTATCATAATAACAACTTGGGGAATTATTTTCTATCAGCCGGTCAGTGGGAAAAAGGATGGGAATCAATGAGGAAAAAAGCCAAAACATGCGAAAGTGCACATGGATAATTACTCCCAAAGAGTTTCCGGGGCGCTAGGAAAATTCCTCCCTCCAGAGGCAGGGAACTTCAGTACGAGATGCCCACCCCACCTCCAGAACAGCAAGGTACTAACGGAAGGACCACCTGGAAACAAACACAAGATTTGTCTTTTCCAAAGATATGTCCCATATTTTCTAAGACAAATTTATTTTCAAAGACATAGCCCTTCTGTGGGAACCCTCAATATTCTGGGATGTTCAAACCACATCCAAGATTACCTCCTGAACCGTGAAGTAACACAAAACTCCTAGTCAGGCCAAGTGCCCTGTTTGTTTTGGGAATTATCACCACTCTGCTCAAAAGGCACGGATAGTAAGACGTGGACATCTTCCATCGAGACCTGCTGCTCTGAACCAGAACTGCCATCAGAGGTACAGCCAGGCTTCAAAGCTGCCGCCATCAGATACTCCTGGATTCTGTAAGATGGGAGCCCATGGAAATGGAACTTCCAGATACACAAAGGTGGGCGTTCCATCAAAAGGCATGTGATATGTTGCTCCTCGCTTCTCTCCCCACCAGGGCTGGCAACTCCAATAACTGGACAAACATCCTCTGAATTAAATACTATATATGTCTCTTTTCTTAGTGAAGAAAAAAACTCCTTAAAATTAGAATTCCAGGTCCATGGATGTCTCCTGACAGCTCACAACAGAAAAGATATCAGTTGATTTATTATACAAAATGAGCGTATCATGAGGAACTCAGAGTGATGCTAATGAGACAGCCAGCCTTTGATGGGACCCTAACTTGGCTTCACTTTAATTCTTGCTGTCATAAAACTGTTGTAATAAAAAATTATGTTCTATTAAGCAGATGGCAACTCCATAGCACTGGTGCTACCAGTGCCCCTCTCCATGTCCTCAGCAAACCATGTGCTCACTTTGACAGACTTGTTAAGCTCAGGGGATGGCACAACAGAGAGCCCCAAGTAGCCACTACCTATGAACTCAAGTAGACACAAGAGCCGGTCTAGTTGACAGTCCTTGTTTAGACTGCCTTAACTTGACATTGACAAGGCCCTAGTCTATGACATCAAGGGATCCCATCAGACTTAGGCTGTCGACATCTTGAGGACCTGTGTTTGCTATTGGTAAGGAATAAGGATGGAAGGAGAAGGGAAATAAGGCTCAAGTCACCATCAAGTCAACTATACTGTGTTCGCCTTCCTTGGCTTCCATCGGTTGTACTACGAACAGAGGAAAAATTACAGCAGCCGATCACTGACCTTATGGAGAGCAGGAGCCAAGACTGGGACCAAGAATCCATTGTAAATGTAACTGACAAGCTGATTACGAATCAAGGGGTGAGCCACCTAAGGGAGAAACAAGTAGTCATGAAAAAGACAGAGTTCAATTTTTAGGTCTTATTAAAAACAAATACTTCTGTGTATATCCTGAATTCAAAAAGGAAAGCCAAATTTTGGCCATTTATTTCATGGTTAAAGAATAAATCAGACTTCAAACTGCCATATAATTTTTCCAGATGGTTTATTCCAGTATAAACAGCTTGGACTTGAAAATTTTTAAAACCCTGGTAATTTTAAGTTTCTATTTGAAAAAACAGCTAATAAATAGATCGGATATACATATGGACTCATAAATTAAAATCAGCAAACTGGAAAGTATAATTTTTGCTCCATAACTTCATCTCTGTCTTATCTCTACTTGTGACTAATTAAAACAAACAAACAAAAGAATTGTCAAAATGGACATTTAAATACATTCATTTGCTAGCAGAAAAAAATTCTTATTTTAAAATACATTTCCTGATAATCGTTTATATTGGGGAGGAAGGCATTTAGAAACTTTTCATAAAAGATAGATACTTTTCAAAAGCAGAACACATCATCAGCGGTATGATACTTCCTATATTTATTTTTCAAAATACATTTATCCCGGAATAACCCTTACTAATATCTTTTATAGGTACAATCGTCCTTGGGTATCTGTGGGTAACTAGTGCAAGGATGCCCCCACCCCACCAGGATACCAAAATCTGCAAATGCTTAAGTCTCTTATATAAAATGGCATAGTATTTGCATACAATCTGCATACATCTTCCCATATACCTTCAATCATCTCCAAATTACTTCTAATACTTAGTACAATGTAAATAGTTGTAAACAATGTAAATGCTATGTAAATTGTTGCTGGTGCACAGCAAATTCAAGTTTGCCTTTTGGAACTTTTTTTTTTTTTTTTTAATTTTTTCAGATCCTCTGTTGGTTGACCCGACAGGTACAGCACTTGCAAATACAGGGGGCCAACTGTAATCTTTTCACTAGTTCCCCCAAACACACTGGCCTCCATCTCAAAATGTGTTATGAAATGTGTCATTTCTCTGTCCATGCCTGTTAGCTTTACTTCTCTTTCTTAAAAAAAAAAAATTATAAAGGCAAACAATAAAGTAAAAAGCAATTTCTAGAGAAGAGAGGCCAGATCTTTAAATTACTGATAATCTCTCTTTGTGTGTACATTTGGGGAGAAACTAATAGTTCCATCTTTTTTATTTCCACACACTTCTGCAAGAAAACGTTGATAGGATGCAATACTAAAGGAAAAAAAATAACAAGACATAATCCATTTATCTTATACATAAATAAAATTTCCTTTGACTTAGCAATAAAAATGAGATGGGAACTAAAGTAATTTACTTGCATTTTCTTCCAGAAGCTATTTCTTTATTTGGTAGATAAACAGATTATAACTAACATTTTTCATCTTACAATCACCATAAAGAAAATTCAATTTCTTAATAAATCCAATATTAAGGAAATATTTGTGCTATATAGAAATAAAACATTTTTGATGAAAACCTACTATGCCCTTAAATATATATAAAATTTGGTTTTTATTGAAAACAGTAACAAGAAATCTGAAGGTAAAAATCTAATCAAGAAGCCAAATATACTAGAGTTCAGTGGTTCTTTTTTCCCCGAAGCGGGCCAATTTCAAAGCAAATTTAATTTGTGTTGCTAAGATGATGCTTAACTTCTTCTAAATTCAATTGGGATAACAATATTCTTTATGTAGTATGCACCATTAAGCAAAATAAAGTGTTTTCCTTTGTAGACTCCCAAGAAGACCTTGAAGTAAAAGTGGTATAATCTGAAGTACACACAAGCCTAAAAATACCTATTTAATGAGTCAGGCATTGGACTTCTTTTTGATGGTTAAGTGGATAATCAAAACAGAATTAACACTTTTTATAAGGAAGATAAAGAAAATCTACTCATTTTTTTTCTCAATTAAAACTTCTCGGAAACCTATCAACTAACAACATTTTCCCTCATTCAAGGACATTCAGTGTGCTTAAAGCAAAGCATTAGTATTCCATAAACATTTATTCAGGTAAGAAAAGGGATGCTTATAAGTGGATCCTTCAGGTTGCTTGCATTCTGGATGGACCACGACACGGGGTCCCCTCACTGCCCGGTACCTGAATGACGGCATTGCAGAACTCGAGGGAGTTCATGAACTGGACGAGGGGAGGCAGCAGGAGCCAGTCGTCTTTCAGGAGGCAGTGCCATTCCTCGCCTTTCTCTTCTAGCTTCGTAGGCAGGGAAGAGTAGAGACCACTGAGCCCAGTTGCAAGCACCTGTGTTCGGAAATAAAAATGTTAATAAGCTCTTTCCCCAAGTTCTTAACCTGCAACTAACAGCTTCCAGGTGATTCCACTGCCGCTGGGCCAGAGACTGTCCTTTAGGTAGCAAGGTAGTCAAGCATTCGGCGACAGCAGCTGGCTGGGAGGACTCAACAGGTGGAGGCAGGAGGGAAGGACAACTCCAGCAGGGGGACCAGAAGCCCCAGAGGTCTTCCGCTAATCCACATGCAGATGCTGTGCGTTGCTGATCTCTTCCACGCCAGGCGTATGCTGGGTTGGGGTGGGGGGGAGTGAGAGAGACATGTGCAAGAGGAAGAAAACATGATTCCAGCCCCCAAGGTGTTGAAGAGAGGGGCAAACCCATAAAGAACACGTTATATTACAACACGCTGAGTGCAAATGCAGGGATGGCCCACACTCCTGCCCACGGGAGGATGCCCTGGACTGAGGCGGCCCCGTACAGAAGATCTCACAGGAGAACCACAAGTAGCTTCAGGACAAAGATTCCTGCTGACATGTTAAAGTCATGATGGACACGTTGCATGGGTACAGTTTAGAAAGCGCTTTAATCTCATCTCCACAAATTATAGCAAGAAAAAAGAACTGAGGGTCAGTTAGATGTGATGTCAGTAGTTCAAACAGAGCAAAAGGGGGTCAAAACTGAAGCAGCAGCAGCAGGAGAAAGAGGGGCAAAGAGCTGAGTGTCACCTGTAAAGTGGAAGCCAGGGTGATGTAACTGCAATATCTATCTATCCAGTATTAACCCAAAGCTCATGAGGTTTTCCTCCTCCCTCAGTGTTCTGTTCCCAAACGACACTGCCAGCGTTTGTGCTCAGGAAGGGAGGATGAGTGAGAACTCCAAATTGTCCCATTACTCAGCTTCACCAGGATTAAGATTCATCAAGATTAAGAAAATAGTGATGCCTTAAAGAGATAGAAATGGAGAAAAGGAACACCACGTTGAGCATCTGTTGGTTTTAGGCACTTGTGCAGAATAGGACCAAGGAAAACAATTAACTTCGCAGTGCTGGGAAGTGATGCTAGCCAAACAGCACCTTAGGGATCCTGACCTGGCAGATGTGCAAAGGATGGACAGAAATGGCCCAGAACAGAAGCCAGGAAGTGATTGAGAGAAGGTGTTGCTCAAGGGTAAGCCCTGAGGTGATGAGGGACTCAACGGGATAGAAACATTCAAGAAAACATTCACTCCTGAGTTAGGCCCAGAAAACAAACAGCAAAGTGTTCACTGATCTCAGTGTCTAATAAGAGATCAACAAGCAATTATAAGAGTGGAAAAATGCTCAGACTACATGACAGAAAATATATGTCTCTGTGGATGTTACAAAAAGCCCTTACACCAGACTTGGAGTGTTCGGAGCAGGAAATGTTCTCAGAAGTGATATCCAAGCTGCTGAAGAATAAATAGGAGTTAGCCAGAAAAAGAGTGCTGGAGGGAAAACCACTCCTTGCAGCAGATGTACAAAAGCTCAAAGGAGACAGAGAAGATGGCATCTTCCAGGAATAAGAGAAGGCAGTACTATGGGGGTGGAGAACTAGAGGTGGAAGGAGCCTAGCAAGGTAAGCAGGAGGCAGATCCTGCAGGGTCTTGGAGCACAGAATAAAGAGCTCGGGGACCCAGTGGACAGCCCAGCAGACAGCATGTGGGGCTAACGCTCAGGAGAGGGACCAGCCTGGAGATGGTGATCAGGAGGTGCCGTGTAGATGGTACCTCAAGCTGTGCAGACCAGAGAGAGAAGGGAAGGGAGGTTGAGACATATGAGATAACAAAATAATCCGTACTGCTTGGCATCAAAGAAAGAAAGTCAGAAGGTATGCTGAACTTGGAAAAATTATCTACAAATGGCTGTCTCTCCTTTTCCCCTGTCTTCTTCCCCCAGCGTCCTCTGTGTCCCCTGTGGAGTGACTCTCTTCCCTGCATTTATTAGTTTCTCAGCCGTCTTCTCCATCTTGCATGGCTTGACTCATTCACTCCAGTCCACACTGGAGGTGCGGATGACTTGTCCAGCACAGGCAGGTATGTCGAATATCAGAGGCTGGTGGTGCTTCCCATGAGTAAGACGCCCAGCTCAACCACAGAGGACAGGCCCAGGGACTGAGCACCTGGAGGTCCTAGTGCAGGGAAACCAAGTGACACCCTGGGAGGGAGTCTGGGCAGGGATATGGAATCAGAGCCCACAGTGAAGTATGAGGCAGTAAGAAAAAGAGATGAACAATATTGGAGAAATCAAAAGATTATATACATTTCTCTGTTCTGTTTCCTAGGGACCTTTATTCACTCATTTATTCACTTACATTAAAAAAAAAATCACTGAGCACCTTCAGGCCCGGAACTATGTTAAGTACAGGATGTACAACAGTAAACCAGATAGTGCACTTATTTCTTTTACAAAGTCAGGGCATCTGTTGTCCCAAAGGAGAATGTCTCCTATTTAAAGTATTTAACTCCTTTAACTTCAACATACCCAAACAAATCACTTTCATTACAGTTTTCTGACTGTGACCCCGGTGAGTTGCCTGTTATAAATTAGAAACCTCTGGCAAGAGAGAACTGAGACCAAAAGTTCTCCTTGAAGGGAAATCTAATCTTGATGCCACATTTTGAAAATCAATTATGTTTGCTAACTCATGCTAAATTACCCACAGAACAAAGGCTTTAAGTCTGCATACTCCTGATTCCTTAACCACTTTGAGGCTTTGAAGATGAATTCATAAAGACAGGCTTAATTTGTCTGACTAAAAAGCTGGGAATAACTATTCAGTATATCAATATAATTACAGCAACATTAATTTTCAAATTACATACATCAGTGACAGTAATTAAAAACAGCACATACCTAATAGTCACTTTTTAAAAAGAGGGCATGGCTGAGAGGCGAACAGAAGCCTGCCTGGACAGAGGGATGGTCCAGCTGGACATGGAGCCCTGCCATGTTCTCGCTACCAGAAGTGGAGCCAGAGAACGTCTCCGCCATAGCCTTCAGAGCAGCAAAGGAACACAGGAGAAGGTATCCCGCAGGATGAAGAGTACTACGTGGTCTTAAGAGCAAGATTCCAAATCTTTCCTGCTAAATATTTACATCATCCTTTCCAAGACCTTGCTCAGAGTCAGATTTCTTCCATATATACTTCTAGAACACTAACTACAGGCCAGGCACTCTACAGCCAGCCGGTGCTGCGGAAAGAGCACTGAACAAGTCAGACAGGTGAGATGGGGAAGACAGCTGGTAAACTAATAAACACAAGAAAGATGATTACTACACAAAGAGATGCCCAGGTTGCTGTGACAACAGGATGAGGGAAAAGGAGGGGCAACAACAGCTCTGTCAATAATTTTTCCAAGAGTTTAATGGCACCATCTATTGATTCTTAAGCTTCATTTTTAACTTGAAATTTTAAAAAAAATACATAGACATTCAACAGCTGATTTTAAAAAAATGCTCATCTACTATTTTAGCCTTTTATTGATCCTGACCACGAAAAAGTGATTGTTGGGAAGGGTGGGAGAAGGGATAAACTGGGAGTTCTAGATTTGCAGATACTAATATACATAAAATAGATAAACAACAAGTTTATACTGTATAGCACAGGGAACTATATTCAATACCTTGTAGTAACATATGGTGAAAAAGAATATGAAAATGAATATATGTATGTTCCTATGTGATTGAAGTATTGTGCTGTATACCAGACATTGACACAACATTGTAAACTAACTATACTTCAATTTTAAAAATGGAAAAAAAAACTAATTGTAAAACATTATATTTATTCCCAACACATTAAGTATTAACCCAATATTTTTAATGTATCTTTTTTTAAGAGTCTTAAAAAACTAATCACCATATAAACCCATAAGGATAACAGACAATTCAAAAAGCAAACCACTTCCCTGACAGCAGTTTAGCATGGTAGCTATCAAGACCATGGATTTCAGTATCAGACTAACGTGGTTTTGAACCTGACCCTGCCATTTACAGGCAGTTACTTAAGTCCTCTAAAGTTCAGTTTCTTTTCTGCGCTGTTGCAAGGATTAAAGGAAACACTGTGTGTGAAGAGCGGAGCATCATGGTTTACACACGGCAATGTAACCAGTGGACGGAAGAAAGGCAACATGCACAGAGCAGTGAGCAAGTCAGGAAAGGTCCATCTTTAACTTTAAACATCTAATAGTACCCAGTTAATTTCAGCAAAAACAAAAAGATTTTGAACAGATGGCTTTAGTCTGAAGCTAGCAGCAAAACACCTGGTGGAGAGCATTTGTGACACCTTGCCAAAATAAAAAGCCTCATAAATTTTAGATATGGGATAAATAATGTTCTACCTGCAGCTGTATACCTAAAGGTTGCTCATTTCAATTTGCATTTCCTAATGTATATATAGGCTGTTTTCTACTCTTGCTCATGTGTAACAAGTGACAAGGGCTTAATCATCAATACTGGGTTAAAAAAAAAATCAAAAGAAGATAGGGTCATATAGTCCCCAACCATTTGCTGGCACTAAATTGTTCCCTAGGGTATCTTCATGCTCCTCCTTTTCTTGGGAAAGCCCATCTTGAGACAGGAGGCAGCAGAACCAGCCAGCTCCTCCTATCAGCCACAAGAACAGAAGTTTGCAAAAGTGGTCCAGTTTCCTGAAGGAGTTATTAGTCTTCCCAAAGCCTGATGCTAACACACTTTGACAATCATACTAATTAGGGAAAGCTTTTTGTCAATTGTGGTCCTTAGCTGGATGGTTAATAGAGTATGCTTTTATCTTCAACATAAAGAGGACTCTTTTTTTTTAATTATGTTGTCAGATGTAATTATAGAAAACTGGGTACAAATGAGATTATGGGATCTATCCTGAGGGGCAACTTAACACAATGAAGCTCTGTGTTCCATTCTAGCAAATAAGGTCAGCTGGAGATGTTTTTCCTCCAATTTTAAGGAACTATAAGTGTTTTAAAATGCGTCTTTATAAAAGCAACAATTACTCTGTGAAACCTGCTTAAAACATAATAAGTGGAAATCTAAACATTAAAAACATGTTCCCTTCTAGTCCTAATACATTTAAGTTTTAAAAGTATGAAGTACTACAAACATATAAAACATAATAGAATAGAAAACCATCACCAAGATTTAACAGATTTTTAATATTTGGGCATAATTTCTCCAGAGTGCTCTTTATTTAAAAAAAAAAAAAACAAAACATTACAAACAGAGCTAAACCCTACTCCAATCCCAAGACAGCCCCTTCTCCTTCATTTGCCCCCAAAAGTAGCCACAGTGGTGAACTAACACATATAATCTTTTGCAACTTACTTTTTTTAACTCAACTTATTTTTATATTTATTGGTGTTCACACCTGTAGATGCAGTTTTGTGCTAATAAGTGTAATGGATTTATTTTTTATTGAAGTATAGCTGACTTACAATATTATCTTAGTTTCCACATAACTCAACATAGATTTTTGTATAGACTACACTCCATTCAAAGTCATTATAAAATACTGACTCTGTTCCCTGTGCTGCACATTAGAGCCTTGTGACTTAGGTGTTTTATATCTGATAGTCTGCACCTCTTAATCCCCTTCACCTATATTGCCCCTCCCTCCACTCTTATTCCCTCTGACAACCACTAGTTTCTGCTCTGTATCTGTGACTCTATTTCTGTTTTGTCATATTTGTTCACTGGTTTTATCTTTTTGATTCTACATATAAGTGAAAACATGCAGTGCTTGTCTTTTTCTATCTGACTTATTTCACTAAGCATAATAGCCTCCAGGTCCATTCAATGCTGTCCCAAACGGCAAAATTTCATTCTTTTTTATGGCTGAGTAACATTCCATTTTTATCCAAAGAAAACAAAAACACTCATTTAAAAAGATACATGCACCCCAATGTTCACAGCAGCATTATTTCTAACAGCCAAGATACGGAAATAACCCAAGTGTCTATCAACAGATGAATGGATAAAGAAGATGTGGTATACATATATGTACATACATACAGTGGAATGTTGCTCCATGATTCACTCATTTTGAATGCTGAGTAATACTCCATTGACACAGAATAAACCAGTTTATTTATCTTTCCCTTAATATATTTCTTTCTCTTCCTCAGATCACTAGTGAATACCTTTGTGCATGTATCCTTGTAAACATGTGCCGGATTTCCCAAGTGCAGGTACTTAGCAGTGAAGGTGCAGGATCACATGGGATGCAAATATCCAATTTTATTAAATATTGCCATACTGCTTTCCTGAGTTATTGTACCGTTTATATTCTCAAGAGTACCTGTTTCTCCACTCCTTTGACAGCACTTTGTTTTATTAGACGTCTAAGGGTTAGCCACTCTGAGGAGCATTATCTGGTGTCTCACTGTGGATTCAATTTGTATTTCCTGATAGTAAGGAAGATAAGCATATTTTCACACAATTATCAGCTTTGGGTGTCTTCTGTGAATTGTCCATTCATACCCTTTGCCCATTTATCTAATAGACGGTTTCATCATTTTCTTATTAATGTATAGTATAACAAATATTTTTGTCTATTTTGAGTACTTGTTAAATGTTTTGCAAATATCTTCCCCTAATCTGTGTTTTTGTTCTTAACTCCAATCTTTTCATTATGATTCGTGCTTTATAGGAAGTCTTGATATTTTATATTTCATTACATATGTATAAGGCAGTGGTTAAGCACATGGGTGCTTGAGTCAGACTGCCCAAGTTTAAATCCTGACTCTCTTACTAGCCATGTAGCCTTGTATGTTACTTAAGGTCTCTGTGCCTGAATTTCTTCATCTACAAAAAGGGAGTAACACTTGTATCTATGGTTGTGAGTAGATGAATTAATATATATAAATACATAAGAACAGTATCTGACATAATGTAAGCACTTGACAAATGCATTATTGTTACCATTACTCATAATCATCTCAGCTATTTTATATGACTTTTAGCATCGATTTGTCACATTCCTTGAAAAACCCTATTGGGATTTTAAGTCCCATTAACACCTCACAAATTAAATATTAGAATTAACAAGGGGGAAATTTTACCTCTACAATGGAGGTATCTAGGGGTCACCACCTTAACCAACCAAGGGATCAAGCAAAGCATGACCAATAGTGGGACGACCTAACACGTGCTGCTTGATGCAAAGCATTAAGAAGCCTACAGCATCAACTGTAAACCACTCGTGCCAAAAGTATCCAATCTGAATTTAATGAAGCACTTAGACCTAACTTCCAATCTGCAGGAAATATGAGTGATGGAACAAGTCAAGCTACACAAGAGACAAAGCCAGAACGTGGAACATTCTACAGACAATGGCCCATCTCTTAAAAAGTCACTGTCATGAGGGAAAAAAGTGGCAGGCTGTTACAGATTAAGAGACTAAAGGGACATGACAGTTAGAAATGTATCTTGTGGGGGGAGGGTATAGCTCAGTGGTAGAGCGCATGCCTAGCATGCACAAGGTCCTGGGTTCAATCCTCAGTATCTCCATTAAATAAATAAATAAATAAAGTTAATTACCTCCCCCTCCATAAAATAAAATTTTAAAAAATTTAAAAAAAAGAGAAATGTATCTTGTATTGAATTCCATTTTGGAAAAAAAAATCTGTAAAAGTCATTTTGGGCATAATTGGGAAACTGGATATTCGATCATATTATGAAATTATTATATAGTTTTCTTAGGTATAATAATAATGGTATTGTGATTATGTAGGTGTATATCCTTATTTGCATGAGATACATACTAGAGTATTTAATGTCTGTAACAACTTTAAATGTCTATAACTTAATTTCAAATGGCACAGCAAAAATTAAAATGCATAGATGAGAAATATACCAAAGCACGACAACATATCAACAATTTTGAATGCAAGTGGTGTGTATATGGTGTTCATTTTGGTATTCTTCCAAGTTTTCTCAATTTTGCTCTTTTTTCATAATAAAAAGTTGAAAACATAAATTGCATTAGCTTTACAGATTGATCTGCAGGAAAAGTGTTACCTACACAATACCTACAAACTACAGGGCTTTCCATTTATTTCAGTCTTCTTATATGCGTTTCAATAAAGTTTTATAAATTCCCCTGTAAAGGCCTTTTACGTATTTTGTAGGTTTATTCAAAATATCTTAGAATTGTATTGCTTTTGTAAATGGTAACTTTACAACGGCCCTGTACATATCGACCAGTGAACCACCTGAATATTTTGCTGATTTGTCTCAATACCAGCACTCCTTCTGTAACAGCAGAACCACCCCAAGATATTTCAAATACGTCCAGACTCAAACCTCTGCCCAGCTCCTCATGGAAAGGGTCATTGTCTAATTAGCTTCTCCCTTCACATCACTTCTCAGACCCAGCTTCTCTTTTTCTTTCTCATTCCCACCACTCGTTTCTAGACCCTAATGTGTGTCCCTACTTTCTCAGCATCTCCCAAACTTACGTAGTCAGATTAAACTTCTACAAGCATTCTGATTATGCTGTTCTCGATCAAACTTCTTCAAGAGCTCTCCAAGCTGAATGTATATAGCAATGGTGGTGGGCAGAGTATTAGTCCCCCCAAAGCTGTCTACCTCCTAATCCCTGAGCCTGTGAACAGATCAGGTTACACAACAAAGGGGAATCAAGGCTGCAGATGGAATTAAGGGTACTAATCAGCTGTCTAAATAGAGAGATTGTCCTGAAAGATGCAGGTATGCCTGATGTAATCACAAGGGTCCTTAAAAGTTGGAGAGGGAGGCGTGACTACAGAAGGATGGTCAGAGAGGTGTGACACTGCTGACTGTGAAGATGGAGGAGGGGGCCGTGAGCTAAGGAAAGCGGGCGGCTTCCAGGAGCCCGAGAAGGCAGGGAGATAGACTTACCACGAGAGCCTCCAGAAAGAAGACAAGTCCTGCTGACATCTTGATTTTAGCCCAGTGAGACCTGCTGGGCTTCTAACCTACAATAAGACAATACGACTGTAAACTAGTAATTTGTGTTGTTTAAAGCCACGAGAGGTTTTGGTAACTTCTTACAGTGGCAATAGAAAACTAATACAGCACCGTATTCCAAAGGTGCTTGGATTCAGGGTGAGAAGTTATATTTTCACCTTAAGATATATTCTTCAAGAAGAGTTTATGAAAAACTCTGCACTGTTGAAGGAGATAAGGAAGGGAGATTTAACATATTGGCACAGATGAATGGAATCGGTTCTTCACTGCCCATTGCACTCTCAATCTGTGTACAACTTCTTATTCCATTGGTCAGAACCCAGAAGATAAGAGACGCAGGGGACCCTGAGCTTAACTGAAATTCTTTATTTCAAAATTTTTACTCATGTGTTTCCCTTGAAATAAATATTCACCAAATGCTAGGTGACCCTGGTTTATTAGTAAAAACAGGAATTTAGTAATATAAAGAAGATTACTGCTTTTGAGCCTCAAAGCAAAATACAGTATGTTACTCACTACGATTGCTATTAGCATTTGGGGCAGGTCAGTTCCTTACTGTGTGTGCTCAAACTACTGGCCATTAAACACCCCTGGTCCCTGCACACTAAATGCCAGCTGACCTCCCTCCCAGGCCACCCCATGTCCCTTGACAACCAAACACACACCACAGGTATTTCAAAATGCCCTTGCCCCAGGTCAAGAACTACCCACATAGTGTTAATTAATAAGGAATCTAATCTACTTATGGCAATTTGCCTAGCCTGTTCCAACAAAACTCACTCATGGTCTTACACACTATTTTAGCAGAGTCAGGCATATTTAAGGAAATATGGTTTATAAGGAAACATGAGATGACTGATAAAAAGAACAGACAATGGAAACAAACTGGAAATGTTCACTGAGTTGGGAAAAATTAAAATAGCTGTGGCCCAACATCCGACAAACCAGAAAAAGATATAAATCTATAATCTGTCATTTAAATTCCCCTTCCAAAGACAACACTAACACCAGAAAATAATCAGAACCCTGTGGCACCTTAAGAGTCTCAGAGAGCTTCCACTCTCTTCTAGAACTATGTCTGGGCCTGGCCACTCCAGCATTTGCAAAAGACCTGACGCTTTATTTCTCACCAAACCAATGATGAAGAAACTATACAGAGTAGAGTATTTCTTTCTACCTCAAACTGTAAACATGTATTTACTTCTTAAAATAAAATCAGTGCTTTCGATCTAAAATTATGACCATTATCTTGCTGGGAAACAAATTAATTCAAGAAAACAGCTGTGAAGGGTCTCACCATATGCCACAATGTATTGACACAAAATTAACCTGAAAAGCTAAGAATATCAAAAGTGCAGGTTTTACCCATCGTTCAGGATATGCTCTTAGAGAAAAACTAAAACAGGTCCTAACCTAACAGGAATGAACTCAGAAATGGTAACCCATGTAGTTCCCTCTGTTGGCTTCTTCTGAGCTGACACTGCTCAGCCAAACAGCATCTCAACTTAGACTCCTCCGCTCCCTCCGAAAGATTTCCTCTAAACATTTTTTCATAGAAGGTGCCCAGGACAGCTTGCTGCAAAAAAAGGAATTAAAAAAAAGTTTTTATCATTAGCCGGAGAGAGGGTGGGAAACAGGCCAACAAGAAGGACCTACCGGACAAAAGTAGGTGTTGTCCACGATGTGATGGGCCACCATGCTGTTCTCGGCAGAGAGAGACATGATGAAGAGCAAAGCATCCCGGGCCTGCTGGCCCACTGCCCCCTCCCGGTGAATAAAGGGGATTAGAAGGGAGAAGATGAGGAAGTTGGCTGCCCCCTGGTCCTCACTAGTGTGGAAGAAGAGCTCCAGAATGGATGGATCTTTGGCAAGAATGGAACAGAGCTGGTTCAGCAGGACGACCAGCTTCCCCTCCACAGTGGGGGTGGCTGTTCCGGAACAAGAGCTCAGCAGCATCATCAGGGGCCTCAGAATGGGCTTGTGGCACAGCAGAGGCTGGTGCGCCTGGGTGACCAACATCTCGTACATCTTCAGCTGCTCCATCTTCGTCTCATCCGTAAACTCCCGCCTCAAGCTCCAGAGGAAGAGTTTTTCCATGATGTTCTCAGAGACCACAAGTTCCAGGATTGGCCCCATGGCAGCATCCTTGGCTTGCTCTTCAATCAGCAAGAAGAGCATGTGTTCAACATAATTCTGCACAGCACTGGCCTCATCTGGAGGGATGGACCCATATTTTGCCTGGGTGTTCTTCAATGGGTCGTGTTTCTCTAAGATTTTCACAACCTGTAACCAAACCAAGCATTTGTCATCCATCTGACACTTATTGTCACTACAAAAACACACCACCACTAACCGTACCAAGTCTTCATGGAAATAAATGCGAGAGCCACAGCCCCCAACAAGATGTATGTGAGCATTGTGTTTCTCTCATGAGAATAAAATGAAGGGGTTAAACCACAGAAAGACAATGTCTGAAGATGTTCATTTACAATAGTTACAAACGCTGGCAACCTAAATGTCAAATAAAGTAGTGTGGTTATGTAAATCAGGCTACATGCATTCCTGGGCTCATTATTATGAAGACTATTGAGCAAAATAAAAAACTGTAAGTGATATGTTAGATGAAAAAAGAAGTCACTTGTATCAAGTCAGACCCATTATTATCAACTATGCCAAAATCATGCAACTGAAAAAAGACTGAAAAGAAACATGGAAAAATAGTCGTCGTCTTTGTCTTCAAAGTAATGACAAGTTCTTAAATTCTCTTCTAAACTGTCAAGAATATAATAGTGCTCTTTAATTTTCAAATACATTGCATAAGTAAGACTACTGGAGTCCTCCTACAAATAGAGCTGATTTGGAGATTTCAGCAGTAGAACACATGCCCTCAACAGAACAATAACCCTCCCTCCTCTGCTTGGATTGGCAGCCTCTTCAACCAAGCATCATCAGGAAGGATGAAAGGAAACTAACAAACACGACACATACCTAGCAGAACAACGTACAGCATATGTGGAAATTCTAAAAATGAAGGATCTGAACTGTGCATTTCTTTAAGCCAGCGGGGAGAAAACTCTGAGATAACCAATTACAAAATAAATCCCTAAAGCACGGGGTTTCTGTTTGGGATGATGAAAAAGTTTTGGAAATAGGAGCAAAGGTTACATAATATTGTGAATTTAAGTTAATGCCATTGAATTATATACTTATAAATGACTGAGATGGCAAACTTCGTTATATGCATCTTACCACCAAAAAAGAAAAAATTCAATTAACAGTATAAATAAATAAATAAAGCCCTAATTAGGTCACATGACAGCCCCAGTGTGTCTCTCCCTTACCACCGCTGGCATTTTGAATGCTTCCTACCTCCTCTGCCCATCAAGACTGAATTTCTACTTTGGGACCTGAAAATTAAAACAATTCTATCTCTCAACCTCCATTTAACTTCATGACTTGGAATTTCTATGATAATATCCATTTAATTTACTTCCTTTAAAATGTATACCCACATTAATTTTTAGACAATCAAACATTCCATCAACGACTTTAACTTGTTCCTTTTTGCCTGTCTGAACTGCATGCTGTATGGAATATGTTTAACTTCAGCAGTCCCCTCCCAGCTCAGTTCTAGGACATGCTGTTACGCGTTCTGGTATTTGGGTTACAGAATTTTTGCAAGTCACTGCAGAGGCTGGCAAAGGGACCATGCTATGTCAGTGTGCACGAGCAATGAGGGAAATATATTTCTCAGGGAAAAGTCCAAGTTCTTCCTCTGTCAGAAGCAGGGCAAAGGAACTTTTATAGACTAGGCTAATATATCCTTATGAATAAATAGGTTTCCACAGAATCTCTAAACTCCATCGATTTCCATTATAAAATTTAAAATACCATCAGAAAAAACTCACCCCAGCACCCTTGAGTTGACATTTTCAGCCAGGAGGGGCTTTGTTAGCAGATACCTAGGAGTTACAAGACTCAATGACCAAGGGCCGGGGTCTACCCACTGGCCATCCCCCTCCTTCACTGCACTCAGACTCCAGAGTCCCCCGACTCTCCCCCACCCTCCAAGAAGCCCTCCAGGACTCCCCGCAGGCCTGATGACCTCAGTGGCAGAAATGCTGGGAACTGCTGTCCTCCCTTCCCTTTGCTCTGGCCGTGAGGGAGCTCAGTACCACACTTGTCCAAAAGGGGGCTCCACCTCAGCACAGCATGCTCTCCAGCCCCAAAGTTCTAACTTCAAGGCCCCACGTTCTGAAGAACAAATTAACTATACACTTTATCAGTTCTATAATGTCAAAGTCCACGTATTGAGTTTACTTTTGAGAGCTATCCATACAACTAAGCCTCGGGGCAGAAATGTAATTATATTTCTCATGTGTGCTCACACTGTCTAAACTGCCTAAAACTGGGATTGTGTATTATACGCTGATAGTGGCTTGGCAAATTAGCTCAATCTTTCCAGAAAACAATCTGGCAATACGTAACAAAAGCTATAATACTGTTCCTGCCCTTTGACTTGTTACACTCACTTTGGGGAAAATGCCCCAAGGAAACAACCTCGAAATAATTTGTTTAAAACTGTTCACACCAATGATATTTTCAATAATGAAAAATAAAAATATTATTAACCCAAATGGTCAAGAATAAGAGAATTATAATCACTATGTTATACACCACACAATGTTCACCATACACTAAAACTATTAAAAATAAACACTAAGTGAATCATATTGCATGCCAATATATACATGAAATAATTTAACTTAAAAACTAAATATACTGACAAACAGATGAATGATTAGAAGTGAGTATGAAAAGATATAAATGAGATCTTAAGGCTAATTAGTTCTTCTTCCCTATAAATTGTTCTAATTTCATAAAATAAATAGAAGTAAAAGCAAAGTAATTTGTACTAATGTCTTAAAAAAGGACCAAAACACTGAGTTAAAAACAATGAATAATTCTCAGAAATTCCTAAGCAATATAAATTTTACATTGCATATTGTGTTTACTATATGCATACATGTAAATATTATTACATATCTAAGTGTATATATGTAAGAAAGAGCAAAACTATTTACATGATCACTAGTTACATTTTTCTCATTGAATTAATCATCATTTATATTATTTATTCCAATGCATTCTTTGGCAGACAGACCTACTCTTGGGGGAGCTGTGAGAAACCTAAAAAAGAAAGCTGAGATTTTTATCTCAAGCTATTGCAAGCTATTTAGTAGATTTTATTCTATTTTATTTTATTTTTAACACTTTTATTGTGGTATGGTTCCCGTATAGTAAATTACACGTATTTCAGATGTACAACTTGATGAATTTTGATAGATGCATACACCAATGAAACCACCACCACAATCAAGATAGCTTACATTTCCATCACTCCCCAAGAGGTGCAATTTTTGAATTCCCAATTTATCTTTCCCATCCCCTTTACCCCCTGGTAACCCTGTTTGTTCTCTGTGTCTGTGAGTCTGTTTCTGTTTTATAGATAAGTTCGTTTGGCAGCTTTTAAACTGAAGCATCTCTCTACCCCTTTATAGCAGCAGCCCCTCTACACTGCCTTCTGGGTTAATGCGTGGAGAAACCCGAGAACAGAGCTATAATAACCCATGGATATGTAAGATTTGCTGATCATCTGGAACGGAGCCCTTTGCTCATTCCCAGCCCTGGCCAGGTGGTTTTACTGCCTGGAAGATGGGTGTGTTACAACCAAGACCGGTGAGTCACGGAATCCACATCAGCAAAGGGCTGATTATGCACTGTGTTGCCACTTGTCCTTCACCTCCCTCCTTAAGTGTCAGCACCCTCCCAGGCCACCTCCCTTTTCCTTCCAGGCAGACACGTCCACGACCTGCTTTTACAAGTGGGTTCTGGGGGCCCACGCCCTGGGCCTGGTTCCCATCCTGACATGGAATGCCTGAGAAGCTTCTTGGCTAGAGCACAGCTTGCACTGAAACTTCTGTTCTGATGTCCCAAGTGGGCTGCCCGGACGGTGTCATGGTCCTTTCAGTTTTCACAGATGATTCCTGATGTGACCTCGACTTTTCCTTATTATTTCCTTCCGTGCCCTCTGCTCACATCACTCCCACCAAACTCCAACATTCCCGGCCCCTGACTTCTGCTGGCTGCCTGGTTTGACCTCTTTATCTGCTATGGATCCAGGAGCTCATGCTCATCACGGTGGCTTCCCTGGGCCCGGCTCACCCCTATGACCATCCTGCATCTTACATTCTCAGCCCTGCTTCTGATTCCCAGGCCCCGCTGCTTCTCAGCTGCATAATGTCAGTCTCAGGGACTCAGTTCAGGGGAAAAAATAAGATTATGGGGGCTGGAGAGACCCAAGCAGGAAAATGTACTTTGCAAATATTTCCTTTATTAAGCAAGTTCACTTCGTTAGGCTAAATAACATTAAATAAACTGACTGGCCCCTGATGTAAAAAGCCCATGCTTATTAAGCATGTAAACCAGCTGAAATCAGATACAGCACGGTAAACGTTTTGTAGATCAGAGCTGGGCATTTGTTGATCTATAAACTTTAACATATACAAGCTGATCCATGTATATATGTACACACACACACACACACACACACATATGGATCATGAGCCTGGATCACAGTCTGCAGTTCTAAAAAGAAACAAATACACGAAGAATCAATAGAGTGAACAATGGTGTGCAGATTATTTGACCAATAGAGCTAAATTTTGACCTAAGTTCAAAGTCTTCTGACCTATAAATATGAGGATTATTGGAGTTCAGTAAGATAAACAAAGAACATATTTCTTTCATTAACATGTTGATCGCCACTGTGAATTGGGTGTCCCTGAAGAAACACAACTGTCACCCAGATTTGGGTGACGTGGTGATCAACGTGTTAAAGAGTATCAGTTACTCCTTGCTTCTGCTCTAACAACAACCCCCATCAGTCAGGGATAATGGGCCTGAATTTCAAATATTCACAAATTCTAAATAGGAAGCTCAAATGCTTTCAGAATGAAAGGTATACATAAATCACATAATCACACCTCAAGCTAACAAATAATCATTCTTCACGATAAACACACGTGCTTGTCTGTCAGGACATTAGCTTCGACTCTATCCTAATATTGTTCTATGTCTTATCTACAGGCAGGTATCAACAGATGACCATTTGCGCTTCTTTGGTTAGAGCCTGGTTATTTCAAGAAAGTCGCATGAGTGCAGCCCATAACTTCCAAATCCTTTGGAAGGCTGATTTTTAGTGGCAGGGTGGAAAAACCCAAGTTACTAAGCAACGTTTTCCATCACACAGAAGGAGGACAAGATTTAGTGATCCTAAGCCAAATTCCACTTAATGTACCAAATGAACTACAACAAAAGTAAGTTTCCAACCACTCCTTGTTACTTAATGTGTCTTTCAATTTCAGGTATTTCTTACACACCTATTCCCATGGCAGACCTTTATGGAGTCATTTCTTTTTACATTAAGATAACAGCCTTATAACATATGTGTACTTGCACAAGCTGGTTAATGTCAACTACAGTCCTGACCTCCAGAGATGTATCTAAATCTGGAATTAGAATAACACGGAAGCTCTACCTACAAGCCTTATCTCCTTGGGACCAAAGTAGTCTAGTAATTACTGGAATACAGAAGCATGGTGGGAGCATCAGTCAATAAAATAGCACAGTAAACTAACCCTTAATTTAGGTTTGTGTGTGTGTGTGTGTATATATATATATATATATATATATATATATATATATATATATATATATATTTTATTTAAGTATTAGAGAAAAGATTTAAGAGTAATGATCTATGTAATAATATTCCAGAGAACACAGTAATTCCAACCACAGCAAAAACAGACTCATCACCGAGCCTGTGGTGGGAGAGTTGCTGACGTTTCAACACGTCCGACCACTTGAGAGTCTAAAAGAAGCACAAGCTGACGCCCTGGTCCTCTAAAGGAGCACAGCTCTCGTTCTGCTTTACTTTCTACTGTCAAGTTGGGAGATACCTGGAAAGTTGAGAAGAGTGACAAATTTTTTAAATGTCACACTATTAACATCACTTTATTAAGATACTGAGAAGATTAATCAGAGTTCTCTACTACTTTCCAAGCTTTCATCTCTCAGAGACTTCACGTAATTTCTCTAAAATTGTCTATTTAGTCTATGACAAGGCACAGACCAAAAGAGTGAACCTGGACAGAGCAAAAGAATGAGTTTCACAGGAAACAGGTTAGAATGATAATCTCAAATCCCTGTATAAGGGCTCTAGGCTTCTTTAATGGAGCCTGGCTACTCGGAGCTCCATACAAGTTACCACACTTAAAACATATCATCTGCTTTTCACTATTATGGGAAGACATCTGACTGAATTAATTAATCTAGACGATTCCATCTTTTTCCCATCCCTCTCCCCTCCAAGAAGAAAAAGGCTACTAAATCCACTAGCATTTCTTTATCCATCACCATTACATTATCTGAGCTCTGAAATGTTCTTAGCTTAAAAAATTGTATAACAGCCTATTTTTTGGAGGCTGAGGGTGGTAAGAAGTTTGCGCTATTAAAAAGTATACAGAGATGTGCATGTCCATTTGATTTTTTTTTAACCTTTGTTCTCCTGGCTTTAAGAGCAGACATCATTTAGTATATAACTAATATTGATTCAATACGTGAAAGGAGAGAATAGAGACTGGATAGAGCAAGGGCCAAGAAGCACCACAAAGTACAAATGTGTCATTAAGAATAACTAGTGTGTGTGTGGCGGGGCGGATGGGGGTGTAACTGACATGGTAATACAGTTGGATTGTTCATTATCTGCTGGACCAACGCTTCGTACTTCTTGCTCTCTCTTTCAGAAGAAGCAAAGGCAAGACATAAAAACAGTCCACTAGACGACAAACTGTTCTTACAGACTGCTATAAAAATTAAACACACATACTCTGTCTCTCTTCTCCAGACCACTGATCATTAAATGCAAGTCTAAAGATCTTACTGGTAGCAAATTATAGAATGTTTTAATATTAGCGTATGTTCAATTCTGTTTTCCTAGGCTCTTACCTTTTCTAAAGTGATACGTCACATTTCCTGCTTTCAGTTCGACAATTTATTCAACGTCTACAATATGCCTACAATACTCTTGGCATTGGAGATTTGGTGACCTACAGGTAAATGGTCTCTGATCGTGAGGAGCTTGTAATGAGGTTGGGAAGAAGATACCCATACATGTAATTTTAACAAAAGGTGGCTGTTGTAACAGTGAAAGGACACACAAGATGCTGCTGGAGCCCAGAGTTGTGGCATAAAAGGGGGCAGAGAAGGTTTCCTGGAGGAAATAATGCCACAGATGAGTCCTGTGGCAGGAGATCCATTAGCCAGGCGGAGGGACAGTCCAGGCAGAAAGAAGAGGAAGTGCCTGAGGCAGAGAGGCATGAAATTGCATGACAGGTGTGGCCGGGAGAGGGGGTGGCCAGGAACTCCAAGTAATTTTGCATTTCTGGAGATTAAATGAGAAGTGAAAGAGGCCAGGACATACAAGCCAACCTGGCCTGTAGGTGGCTAGATGCCACTGAAATGTCCAAACACCGGAACGCCCCAGACAGATCCGGGATGTAGGTTCACTGCTCTGGCACAAGATGGCATCTCAGAAGATGAGAGGAAACATGGGCCAGAGGCTACTTCCAACAGCCTGGATTCTCCAGTATCACTATTAAGAAGGCAACTCTTCCTGGATGTCCACAATAGAACTATTCTGAGGATGTCATGAGAGCCCTGGACTCAGGGACCAGTTTGGAAACTCAAGTGCACCACTGGGCCACTCAACGTCTCTCCCTGGTGACCCCCCTGAACCATGAACCGCCTTGGATGATGGTTGGTTGTATAACTAGGTGTCCCTGACTGACTGCAAAGTGTGGGTGGACAAGTGGATAACCCTGACTTCCACTGAAGGTCTGGAATAGAAGCTACTAGTAAACAGTAGAACGGAACCTGTCAAACATATGTTAATTATGCTGAATTTGTACTGAAGTATCCTAACAAACAGAACTCTGGATACCACTGACTTTTGTTGCCTTCTTTTCCCTAACTCAACATTTGAAACAGCATCGTGCTTGCCAGCTAATGGAAATACCCAATTCTGTCTATGCCACCTTTTTTTTTTACCAGCCTTACAGGTTTTCTTGGGCTGCCTCAGGGGAACCCAGGGGCTACAGTCAGACTAGCCACAGGAGTTTATGTCAAATTTTTGCTCATTTCCCAGTCCTCAGCAACTGCTCTCCACCGGCTCCTGGTCTGAATAACCTCACAGCAAAATGCTACTATGTGAAGCCCCCCAAACAGTGAATAGGTAACATTTATTCCCTTCAACTGAAGGTCTCATACTCAGTCCCATATCTCTGCCCTGCCCTGACTTCACCTTTTTTTTTTTAACCACCCAAAAGAGCCAAAGCTGAGCATTTGTTCCCAATAGCCCTTCTCTAAGACATTCTTTTTCTTTCTGTCATCAAACCCTTCTTTTCCCACAGGCAAGCTGACAAAATCTCACTTCCTCCATCTCACAGGCCATTCTCCATCCATAATAGTCCCTTTCCTTGACTTAATTCCCATAATCAATATTACTCATTTTGTAACAATGTATTTCACACTGTCTTCCAAATTGGCTTATACATTCCTTAAAAGCCCAGCCCAGGGCTTATACATTTCTATGTCCTACACGTGATGCCCACAATGATGTAGCTGAAGTTTGGGCTCAGTAAATCTCCATTCAACAATTCAGTCGGCCCTCTGTATCCTTGCGTTCTGCATCTGCAAATTCAACCAATCTTGGATCGAAAATATTCAGGAAAAAATTCCAGAAAGTTTCCAAAAAGTGTAACTTGAATTTATTGCACACTGACAACTATTTACAAAGCATTTACACTGTATTAGGTTTTATAAGTAATCTAAAGATGATCTGGAGGATGTGTGGATGTGTGTAGGTTATATGCAAATATAATTTTATATAAGGGACTTGAGCATCTTCAGATTTTGGTATCTGCTGGTGTCCTGGAACCAATCTCCCATGGATATCAAGGGATGACTGTAATCACTATGACATCCACATGAATTTCTTCAATCAGTATTTTTATTCACAAAGGTAAACAGAAAAGCCCTCAAGAGCCTTTGGAAATTGAGAGAGACTAGGGGCATTTTCTAGATTTATCTAAAAGGAAAAATCAAGACTAAAGAGGTAAGAAACTTGGCCAAAGAAATGGCTGAGACAACAGTAAGACCAAGAGGGTACCCACTTTAAAGAGGAAGTGTTTAATAACTAAACCCCACTTCCTCTGACAAACATCCTTATCCTCAACTCAATATTCCTCTGCATTAAATGGAGGGGGCCATGCATCAGCTAAAGTGTAAAGCCGAAGGTAATTACTCTAATTATCTGGAAAACTCCTGAATTACTTTCTTCCTTTTGCTAAAGCAGATGTGTCCTCAATATCCAGAGCAAACCCATTATGGTTACAACAGTAAAAAATCAGAAAGTGGGAAATGCATAAAAAATCTTGGATAATGACAAGAAGCTGCAAAGTGTAAATGACCCAAAGACAGAATTGATTTTGTTTTTGATCTAAACTGTGTCCCCTATAATTGCTGTGACTTACAGGTTCGGTGCTTTAACCCATGTGCTGTTTCCGGCCACAGGAAGGCATTGGGTAGCCATTAAAAAACTGTCACATAAATAGCCACTTACCAGCTCACCTGGGGAGTGTAATGTTGGACAAGTAGTAAAGAATCTCAATTTTATTTATTTTACTGCTTGTAAACTCCCTGAGGAAAGGGGTGAGCTGGGAAATTTCCTGAACATTCTACCCTTAATTATCCACACAAGCAGATCAGAGAAGAGTCATAGAGAAGTCAAAATGAATAAACAACAAAAAAAAAAAGCTTTTATAATCAGCTTTGAAATGAATTCAGATCCTTTCAGGCATTTTCTTTCCTTAAATTACACAAGGGACCACCAGCCCGGAAAATGGTAGAGCACAGAGGTCAAATACACTGGTCTTGAAGTCACAGGACCAAGGTCTACATACTTGATTAGAAGCTCACCAGTTGTATAACCTCAGGCAAGTTATTTAACCTCTACAATTTTCCACTCCCTCGTCTGTACAATGAGGAAGCTAAAAGTAACTGCCTTGTGGGTTTGGGGAGAAGGTTAAATGATATAAGGCATTTGAAGTATTCAGCAAAACACATGGTAAACATTTAATAAATATGTATTTTAGTACTGTTAGAGTCCAGGGACTGAATGGAAATCAGCAGGGAGAAAGGAAAGAGAGGATGTGATCATGATCAAGTATATTGCAAAGTGAGGTACAAGGCACTTGACAGCTAACTGCCATTCTGCTAAAAATATCTGAGGAACTTGCATGTTCCCTAATTGCTCTTGTGAAAACCAAGGGTTTTAACCAACTACCTATTCTAGGAAAGCAAGTAGAGAAATGTGCTTTTCTTCCTACCTGAAAGGGTTTTCCTTCCTATATTTCCAGAAGCCAAGTTACCTGTCACGCAGGTGGGGAACCCGGCTTCAGTGCAACAGAGACCCCGAGGGCTCCCTAACCAACAGAGAAGGTGGAACTCATACTTTACCTGCATCCAGTGGTTTTTAAATACAATCATGCATGTTTCTGGGTCAACTCCCTGCAGGCTCACAGCCTGCTGGAGTTTGCCTTCTGTCGCAACCGATGACATCATAAGCCTTCATAAGCCAAGTGCTTCTAAGTCATATTTAATTTTCACGAAAATTTGGTAAGCGGTCACTAATTTTCAAGTATCACAGTAGAAATGTAACTTCTTCACATTTCATTGTCACCTTCCAAAACCTGTAATGACAGTAACAAAAGATGTATCTAATTGTTTGTGTATTAAATAGGACATGGACTATTAAATTAAAATCAAAGTACAGACATTCTCAAAGTCCAACACTGAACAAAATAGCTACAAAATAGACATTTATACTCAGTCTAAAGGCTTTCTTCTATTTTCTCTCACTTTTCTTCTAAAAATATAAAATAATGATGCTGCAAAAGCTACCTGCATAAAGTAAGCAATTGTTGGCTGGATTCTCTCCACTACCAACCACAGCCCCCTAGATTATTATTCTAAATCATTCAGATCTAGTTTTGATAAACAATAAGCTATGAGATCAATGTTGATGGAATTTAAAAACACCCAGAAATAGGAAAACCATTCGTTAATAGTGACGGAAATCAATGGCTTGATGTGACGTGGGGGAGTTTTAACATAGCACCCAGACTCCTGGGTCCAATAATAGTGAATTTTTTTTTTAATTAATGACTGTCATAATGGAATTGAAAGCATTCTCAGTCATTTTGGGGATACAACCTAAGTTAAGGCTCCTAGCTTTCCTGAAAGATAATAGAATTCCAAGTAACCTTGACAAATCAGATAGAAATGATCCATCAAAAACAAGATAGTGCTTCCTTGGTGTGAAAACAAGGTAGCAGCACGCTTATACATGAAAAATGAGGTATGTGGATAAAATATGAAGAAAACCTGACTGCAACAGAGCCAGTGGGGAGGAAAAGGATACTGAGGTCACAGAGTGTGCAGGGAATGTGATCCAGTCACGTGGTGGTAAGTCCCTGACAAGAACAGTTAAGACAGCGGTATCATCCCACTGGTTTCATCAGTTCAGAAAAGGACTGGGTATGGCTCAAAACACTAATATTTTTTTAGTGTACAGACTGGAGAGAGTTCAGAGAAAAGTAATCAGAACATCATTACCAGAGCACTAGGAAACAAAACCCATGATAAAATTTCTAGACTTGTAGTGCCAAAAGATTAAAAAATAATTAAAATATACAGGCTATTTTCAACTGAGTAATATAAAGGACGTTACAGGGAGAACACTGATCAGCTCTTCCTCCTACGAACAATAAAATGTGAGAAAGAGGACTTAAGGGGACGATTCACGTTAGACATGTGGGTCATGTTCTTTGTGGAAGTGGAATTAAACACTGGGAAACAGCTAAAGGAATATTCAAAGTCAGTACTTCTGTTCGGGGAATGAGGTAGAAGGCTAACCAATCAACACTGAAGGATCTTTAAAATAAATTTTAGGACATAAGAATAGAAAACTGGTAAGAAAATTATTCATTTTGAGGATAATTTTGAGGAGAGAAACATTCTTAAGGAGAATGCAGGAGGATTAAGATGTGTAGAAAAAATTAAGGCCTGTTACAAGGACTGCACAAAGCACACACCTGAGGGAAACAGCTCACGTGTATCTTCCAAGACTATGTCTTAGTACATAAATTGGTGAATTCCTCAATGTATAATTCTTAATAATACAAATGTGTTGCTTTCAATAAGACATTGTCTACTGTTAACCATGGCCCTCTGCCACTGAGGTATGTTTCACTAGGCCCATCTGGTGTTCTAAAAATCAGGGGTGACCACCCATGCATGCAGGATGTGTGCTCCCAGTCTCTCTCTCAGTGTCTATCTCTCTCTCTCTCTCTCACACACACACACACACACACACTCTCTGATCCTACCGCCACTCTCTTCACCTCACCCTGGTTGGCAGGTAGCCCTTATAGACAATAACCCAGTATGCAACTCTGTTTTAAGAGAGAAAACAAGTTCTGACTCAACTCTCTTGTTGTCCTAAACACTACATTTTTTTGAAAATGTCAAGGTCTCTTATTCGGATGGCGTCATGATAATAACTAGGAAAATCAGTGTTCTGGTTTATCCTGGAGGTTGAAAATGTAGAAGACTCTCCAAGATTCCTTCCAGCTCCAGGATTCTGAGATTCTTCCTCAAAGGAATGAAGGGAACATAAATCATGACAATTGCCTCTGAATCAAAAATAGAGACATGCTTTCTAAGATCCCTGTGAGTTAGTTCTCAAAGGGACTTCACATGCAATCTTTTCAGACAGTGAGACCGCAGCACAGACAGGATAAATATTGCAGGCCAGGCCGTAAACTTACAACGTGGTTTTGATGGAAACAGAATGTCTCTTGATTCCCAGTCCAGCGCTCTTCCTAGAAAACTATATTCTCCTTTCTCCTGGCTATACTCCTTGGCCCTAGGCCCTTCGGGAATCTTCTCTGAAAAGAGCACATCTCACTCAGTTGACGCTTAACCCATTCATATGGATGCCTGAAAAATCTAAACTTGGGAGAGAAAGGAGGGCGGTGAGGCAGGTGCAGGAAGCCCTGTGTGGGAAGGGAAAGGCTACGCCAGGAGACCCTGCTGATGAAAACACCACCTAATCCCCAAGAGGCCAGCTGGCTATTTCCACTCTGCCTCTCTCTCACTCCCAGAGTAGAGGGTTAAAGCCCTGGCATGTCCCCAGGCAACGCAAAAACTGCAAGGAATAACCTTTAATGAAAAAGAATATGAAAACAAACATATGTATGTATATGCACGACTGGGACATTGTGCTGTACACCAGAAACTGAAACATTGTAACTGACGATACTTCAATTAAAAAAAAAAGTAAAAAAAAAAAAATGCAAGGAAGAGACAGCTCCATGTTTACAAGCGATGTTTAAGGATGCACTGCCTCAAGCACTAACGTTTTCAATGTATTTCTGCATTTTCCTGTTATCAACCTTTTCTTTTTCTAATTCCAAGCTTTTTATTTAGCTCCCAGGCAACAGCTGAAAGTCCCGAGTGAGGGAGACAGAAGGACAAAACTAAGCAAAAGGCTGTGCGCAGGTAAGAGAGGCTGCGCGCGCTAGACTGTGTGCCTGTGTCACGAGCCATCACTGGCCGGTCCCCATTCCTGCCCTCTGCTGTCTCTGGATGGGGGCACCTGAAGCTGGGGACCGCCGAGGGAAAGCTTGCTGTTCTTGGCACACATGCAGCCTGTTCATCCCATAAATACACACATGGCACTTCAACTCAAATGCCACGCCTGGAGAGGGCTCTAGAGATCATCTGGCCCCTAATGAGGGATGTTTTCCTTTCTTCAAACAAACCACCACCAACCAAAAATACCCAAAGGACTCTTTTCCAAGAGTGCTTGTGTGTGGTATTGTGGTGTGGTTATTGAGGTTTTTGGACTTGCGGGGAAAGAGATGAGCTATCAAAATACAAGTACGACTGAGCTATCACACGTTCTATGCTGCAGACAGAACTGAGGACCGTGTTCTCCCCAAAGACGTTACTGAGGAGTCACATTTAAATATCTCGTTAATATTATATGCAGAAATATTTTCCATCAATAAGGAAAGAAAAAGTCTATTAACTGTTTTTAAGATAAGACAACTGATGTAAGAATTACGTGTTTTTCTTTGCTTTTTTCCAAAAGGATAGGATCTCTTTTATTTGACTATGGAAAAAGCAAAAGCATATGCTTCCGTATCACAGAATTATAAAATATTCCGTATAATCATGAAAGCTTAGACTCCAGTCATCTAGATCGTATCTCTTTCTGATGTAAAAATTCCTTCGACCTCATTCCCAAATAGACAGACATCTTCTCTAACTTCAGACTCTTTCAAAAACTACAATACTTAGGAGAGCTATAAATGTGTGAAAAATCATATTTTTCCTGGAACTATCAATGATTATATTTTAATATAGCCCTCTTTCACTATCACACTGAACTTAACAACGTATACTTTTTGGCAGTTCATTCTATATTATCTCACACATTATATTATCTCATCATATCTTCAAGTCTTTAACGTATTTAAATATAATATCCTCTAATAATGGGTCATAAAAAATTCCTGATGGGAAAGAAATGGACGGCCACCTTAAGAGGAGACACAGCCAAGGGAACATTTTTATTAAGGGAAAAGCGATCATATTTGCAGGTGTAATGAGGAGGAATCAACGAACATGGATAATTTGAAGGTACAAAATAAAGAGGATTTTGATGGAGCAAGAAGCAGAAGAAAGACGAGGACAAGAGCACAGGCAGGAGGGGTCTAGAGATAAAAGAGAAGCCTTTTCATAGTGAGTCACCAAATCTTGAACTTGAAAGAAAGACACAGCAAGGCTCCCTTCCCATCTTTCCTTCTCTGTTTCTCCTGATATTCCTCTGGTTGGTTTGTGGAAATGGTCAGAGAGTTTAGGTGGATTTAAGTAGGGAACAAAGCATTGGGGCTGAGAGTTTTTAGACCAGTTCTCCAAACATGGAAGTCAGAAAAGTTAACCTCCCTCCTCAGGGGACTTAAGCTTTGACCTGAGAGACAGGGCCCAGGGCGCCGGCTCCAGCTCTAACCAGCGTGAGACTGACTCTTGGTTTGGAACCTCGCTTAGGGAAGGAGTTAGGACTAAACGGTTATTTCGTAGACCTCTTCCAGCTCAAAAGTCATCATTTTACATACTTTACTACAACTGTTACGCTAATTGGGGAGAGGTAAGCAGATAACCATCACAGGAGGATAATGGCCATTCTACCAAAATCTCTGGACGAATTCCAGTTGTAAAAGGGATTCTTTTTAAGATTAAAGCATATTTCACTTATAGAACACAACACAGAAATCAGCCATCTCAAATATAACTTGTCGTTGGTTTCTTTGTTTTTTTCCTGTAGAAAAACTCATTGTTTTAGAATACACTTCAGAATGCTCTGAATTGGCTGCTATTAAATACAAAGAGTCTATTACTGTAAATGTGTTTATCATATAAAATTCCATCTCAGGGTGAAGATTCTTCAAATATTGGGAAAACCTGAAGAGAGGGGAACCTTGTGCCCTCAATTATAACTAATAGCAGTGGGAGGAATTCATTTTGGGTCAAACTACCTCAGACAACCTCTACTCAGAGCCTAATAAAATCCTATTACGACTAAATCCTCCCTGTGCTCTAATCCTTTGGCCCAGTTTCCTTTCCTCTCTTGCTGTCACACCACGTGGCAATCCTGGGCAGTGGAAAACAGAGCAACATCTCATAATCTCCGACTCTCCTGAACCTTGTCCTGAGACTCCCTCAACTTGTCACAGTGTGACTCTAGCCCATTCATTGTTCACTATCCACCGTTTCAGTAAAGCACACCATTTTGTTGCCCCAGGTTGCAGGTCACCAGTGAACACAGAGTGTACACAAAGAAAAGTCTTGTGATATATGGATTCCAAATAATTTCAGGCTTTGGTAAATGTATGCTTCAAAATAATAACAAGATTGCGGAAAACTGTTAATAATGCCATGAACTTGATTCCACCATGTTTTAGGTCTTAATTTCACTAGAACAAGCTGCCACATGTGCCATGCAAGTAACTGATAAGCAGGATAAATGAAGAAGAAAAGTTAAAATTAATATTCAAATTCATCCTTAAAATTTGTTATGGGACTTCACTGTCAAGGCTGTTTAAGAAACTAGACCCCTAGTGGCAAGGATCTGGAATGTAAAAAGTATAGCTTTTGAAAGTTAGAGCAAGTGTTGAGACATCAGCTCGTTGGTAACTGAACAGGAAAGTCTCTTATACACATTGGAGAGATTTGTTGAAACATGAAAACTGGACTAATAATTCAATCAGTCACTATAATCTAGGTGATATGCACCATCCTTTAGCATCACTATTTTGCTGAAAACTATTAAAGGACAAGTCAGTCATCTACCATAAAACCCTAAAATGTAGCTAAGGTGAATTCAGAAATAAGATTACTGGACAACTTCCATGGGATAGTATTTTACAGCAGAGATTTGAGGTCGATGCTCTAAATCTTTCTCCAAGAAGAACCCTCTTATACTAATGAAGTTCTTCTCAAGAAATGTTCCTGGGGAAAAAGCATACCAGTCGAACCAACATGTCTTCTCACTTTCCCTGGAAAAGCAGGTACCTTTGGGAAGTTATGCTGATTAGTCTAATACTTGTCTTCCCTGCTCTATTAGTCAGAATTAGTTCTCTACCAATATAGTCTTTCAGATGCCTTTATGTGAAAATTTTTAGATATGCAATCTGCAGCATAATTAAGATTATGTGATAATTATCTTTTGGAATAGCAACATGGAAAAAATCTCCTTTTCAAAAATGTCCTTCATCCATGCCTGGTTTAAGATGTACTCAGTGCAATGAGTATAGTAACAATAAAAAATCCCATATATCATATTCATGAATCTCATAAATTGTGGGAATATTTTTCTGGAGAGAGGTGGCAATAGTCTTCAGCCAATTCTAAGAAGGGTCCACAAATTGGCCCCCTTCCAAAAAGTTTTAAAACTACTTTAAAGATGCCTTCATGGTTCAACCATGAAGAGTTCCAGAACAGAGACTAACAGCCAGTTCAAATTCTAAAGGTAATACTGAAAAGACAGTCATGGAATTTCTGTGACTTCAGTGATAACAAAAAGCTCTGTTTCAGTAGTTTGGGGGTTGCTCCAGCCTATGAGTACCCATGTTCTTGAATAATAATCAGTTCAGGCCTCAGTGCCTCACAAATTTCATGGCTGGTTAGGTACTTCCACTCCTACTCAAAACACCACGAAGTCTGACATCATTGGTATAAAGCGATTAACATTTATTTCATTTAAAAAAATTATTATTATTATTTTGGGGAGGGTGGTAATTAGGTTCATATATTTATTTTTAGAGGAGGTACTGGGGATTGAACCCAGGACCCTGTGCACACTAGGCATGAACTCTACCACTTGGGCTGTGTCCTCCCTCTGATTAGCATTTATTATAATGTTAGCAACAGGCTTGTAGAACATGGTCCAAAGCATCTATCTTCATCAGTCTATGAAAATGGACTGTGAAGAGTCTGGGTGCCTTCTGTGCACTATAAATATGACAGAAATGGAGTAAATCACTGGTACTTGTGTGACCCAATACATGTGTCTTGACTTCAGGTAGGTGGAATAATATTAGCACTTATGCCCAAGCAATCTAAGACCAAGAAGTTCTAATTCCACACTTTTTTACTTTTAATGAGTATAAAGATAATGAAAGACTTCCTTACATGTAAGTATTATAATCTAACAAATAATACCACTGTTGTACCAAGATTTAAAAGACTACATTTTCTCATTCAGGAGTAGGTAAAAGACCCTAGAAGTTCATAATAAAAAATTACTGTTTTAGAGGAGTGATATTACGGCCATGATCAGTTTATCAACAAGATGTCACACTGATAAAATAAAGAGCAAGATCTAGAATCACTGAAAACTTTCAACTTGAAATGTCTCCCTCTTGGCCAACAACTACATGGGCCTCAGTAGTACACCCTCAATGGACAGGTTTATGTATCTCAAGAGATGACTTCGGAGAAGTAAAAATGCATCCATCTCATACACTCAGGTGAGAACATAAACTGCTGTTCTACCTGGAAAGAGCAATTTGGCAACAGTCTTCAAAACAGAATTCGATCAGCAAAACCACTTCAAGGCATTTATCCTACAAACACACTTTCACCTGACAAAATGACAAACTGAATAATAGCAAAGAGTTGACACTTACTGAGTACTTTTCTGTGCCAGGTACTTTTCTAAAGACATCTCACCATTAACTCATTAAATCCGACCAATCCTGTGAACTATATTCCCCTCTTCCACAGACAAGGAAACTGAGGTAGGAAGAGGTAAAGGACCTGGTCTCACCAAGGTCACACAGACATCCTGGCACCTTATGCAGGTATATTCTCTTAACCACTAAGCACTTCTCTAACTACAGTGATACCTTTTGCAGCACTGTTTAGATGGTAAACAAATGGAAAGATCCCAAATATCCATCAATAATGGTCTGGTTATATAAATCATGGCACTTCTGTATAATGGAACACTATGTCACAATTTTAAAAAGGATATAACAAATCAGCCAAGATGGCAGAACAGAAAGACCTGTTCAGAACCAGAGTTCACCTCCTCTCATGAGCACACTGAAATGACAACTATTTTCAGAACAACCATGAATGAAAAAGACTGAAACCTACCAGGAAAGATCTTCTACAACTAAAGACTTAAAGAAGGGACCACAACGAGATGGGTAGGAGGGGCAGACTCAGATATAATCAGTAACACCCCAGGGTGGGTGATGCACAAACTGGAGAATAATTAATACTGCACAAGTTCTCCCACAGGAGAGTTCTGAGCCCCACATGGGGCTCCCCAGCCCGGGGTTCCTGCACCAGGAAGACGAGCCCCAGAGTATTTGGCTTTGAAAGCCAGCAAGGCTTAATTTCAGGAATCCCAAAAGACTAGAGGAAATAGAGACTTCACTTTTAAAGAGTGCATACAAAATCTCACACACACGTGGACCCAAGGCAAAAGCAGTAATTTGGTAGAAGCCTGAGCCAGACCTACCTGCTGGTCTTGGAGAGTCTCCTGGAGAGGCAGGTGGCAGCTGCAGCTCACCCTGGAGACAGAAACGGTGGAGGCAGCCATTCTTGGGAGCCCCCTCTGCTGCATGGACAGTGGCATTGGTAGGCACCATTATGGAGTCCTCCCTCTGGCTCATCAATGACAAGATCTGGCCCCATCCAACAGCCTGCAGGCCCAGTGCTGGGACGCCTCAGGCTAAGCAACTAACTGGGAGGGGACAGAGCCCCACTCATCAGCTGACAGGCTGCCTAAAGACTTCCTGAGCCCACTCACATCTAGACACGCCTCTAGAAATGGTCCTACCCACCAGAGGAAAAGAACTCAGCTCCACCCACCAGGGGGCAGACATCAGCCTGAAGAAAACCACAAATCCACGGCTTGCAGATCCAGCCAGCCCAACACAGGCCAGACCCGCCCTGGGACCAGCTGGGCCTAGAAACCAAATCCAATTGTTTCAGGAACTGCCCCCTGCCACCACCAGCAAACTGACACCAGTTCTGGGATCCCTGGATCCTGCAGCCAGACTCCGGTACCTGGTTCTCCTTACCAGTAGTCTGGTACTAACCCCAAAACCTGGATTCACCCACCAGTGGGTGGCCAATAGCCCTCGAGTCTTTGGATCCTAACTCCACCAATCAGTGAACCAGCACTATCCCCTAGGGTTCTGCAGTCAGCCACCTGTGACCAGGCCCCACCAACGAGTTGCTGGCAGTCTCCACACAAAGCAAGGTCTAGCAATTAACCAGGCTCAGGACCAAGCAAGCCAACCAGAATGCCCACACAGTCAACCTGCCATAACAGAAGGACACACATGACTCCCATAAGGGGAACCTCTAGAGCATACAGGTGACAAGAGGGGTGTGCACTGCTGGGATTGCATAGGACATCTCCTACATAAGGTCACTTCTCCAAGGTTGGGAAACATAACTAACCTACCAGATACAGTAAAATACAAAGAGTAACTTAGACAAAATGAGGTGGAAGAGGGACACATTTCAGACAAAGGAACAAGATAAAACCCCAGAATAAGAATTAAGTGAAGTGGAGATAGGCAATTTACACATGAAAGAGTTCAGGGTAATAATTATAAAAATGATCAAAGAACTTGGGAGAAGAACGGATGCAGAGTGAGAAGTTAGAAGTTTTTAACATTGTTAGAAAATATAAAGAACAACCATACAGAGACAAGAATACAAGAAGTGAAATGAAAAATACACTAGAAGGAAATCAAGAATATACCAAATGATACAGAGAAACTGATCAGTGAACTGGAAGGCAGATTAGTGGAAATCACTGTTGCAGAACAGAAAAAAGAAAAAACAATGGAAAGAAATGAGGACAGTTTAAGAGACCTTTGGGACAACATCAAGTGTACTAATATTTGCACTATAGGGATCCCAGAAGAAGAGGGAGAGAAAGTGGCTGAGAACATATTTAAAGACATAATAGCTGAAAACTTCCATAACATGGGAAAGAAAACAGTCACCCAAGTCCAGGAAGTGCAGAGAGTACCACACAGGATTAACCCAAAGAGGAATACACCAAGATACACTGTAATTAAAATGAGAAAAATGAGAAATGAGAAAAATCTACAACGAAGGCTACTCTACCTAGCAAGGCTCTCCTCCAGATTTAATGGAGAGATCAAAAGCTTTAGTGACAAGAAAAAGCTAAAAGAATTCAGCACCAGCAAATCAGCTTTACAACAAATATTACAGGAACTTCTCTAGCTGAAAAAGAAAAGACCACAGAGAGAATCAAAAAAATTACAAAACAAAAAAGCTCACCAGTAAAGGCAAATACATAGTAAAAGTAGGAAACCACCCATGCACAAAGCTAATAGGAAGTTTAAAAGACAAAAGTAGTAAAATCCTCTATATCCACACTAAGCAGCTAAGGGACACACAAAACAATTAGATGTAAAATATTATTCAAAAACAGTAATTGTGAGGGGAGGAGAGTAAAACAGTGTTTTTTAAGTGGATTTAAATTTAAGAGATCAGCAATTTGAAACAATCAGGTGTATACATAGATTGCTATATAAAAACCACATGGTAACCACAAACAAAAAAAATCTATAATAGATACACACACAAAAAAGAAGAAAAGAATCATAACACTAAATTGTGATCAAATCACAAGAGAACAAAAGAATAAGGAAAGAAAAGATTTATAGAACAACCCCAAAACAAATCACAAAATGGCAAAAAGAACGTACATATCAATAATTACATTGAATGTAAATGGACTAAATGCTCCAATCAAAAGACACAGATTAGCTGAATGAATACAAAAATAAGACGCATATATATGCTGCCCACAAGAGACTCAATTCAGATCTAAAGACACACACAGATTGAAAGTGATGGGATACAAAAAGGTATTCTATACAAATGAAAGTCAAATGAAAGCCAGAATAGCAATATTTATATTAGACCAATTTGACTTTAAAATAAAGACTGTTACAAGAGTCAAACAACCTACATAATGATCAAGGGATCTATCCAAGAAGAAGGTAAAACAACTGTAAATATGTACACGCCCAACATAGGAGCAGCTAGATATGCAAAGCAAATATTAACAAGCATAAAAGGAAAAATAAACAGTAACACAATAACAGTAGGAGACTTTAACATCCCACTTACATCAGTGGAGAGATCATCCAGACAGAAAATCAATAAGGAAACACTGGCCTTAAATGACACATTAGACCAAATGGATTTAATAGATATATATACAAAAGTATTCTATCTGAAAGCAGCAGAATACACATTCTTTTCAAGAGCACATGGAACATTCTCCAGGATACATCACAGGCTACATCACAAAACAAGCCTCAGTGAATCTAAGAAAACTGAAATCATATCAAGCACTTTTTCTGACTATAATGCTATGAGACTAGAAATCAACTAAAAGAAAAACCTGCAAAAAACACAAACACACAGAGGCTAACCAATATGCTACTAAAAAACCAATGGATCACTGAAGAAATCAAAGAGGAAATAAAAAAATACCTAGAGGCAAATGAAAATGAAAACACAACAACCTAAAACCTATGGGACACAGCAAAAGTAGTTCTAAGATGGAAGTTTACAGCAACACAAGCTTACCTCAGGAAACAAGAAAAATCTCAAATAAACAACCTAACCTTACATCTAAAGGGATCTGAAGAAGAACAAACAAAACCCAAAGTTAACAGAAGGAAAAAAATCATAAAGATCAGAGCACAAATAAATGAAATAGAGACTAAAAAACAACAGAAAAGATCAAAGGATAGAAAGCCCAGAAATAAATCCATGTACTTATGGTCAATTAATCTACGATAAAGGAGGCAAGAATATACAATGAAGAAAAGACAGTCTCTTCAAAATGTGGGGCTGGGAAAATTGGACAGTCACATGTAAAAGAATGAAATTAGAACATTCTCTAACACCATACACAGAAATAAACTCAAAACATATTAAAGACCTAAATGTAAGACCAGATACTCTAAAACTACTAGAGGAAAACATGGACAGAATACAGTCTGACATAAATCACAGCAACATTTTTTGGATTTGTCTCCTAGAGCAATAGAACCAAAAACAAAAATAAACAAATGGGACTTAATTAAATGTAGAAGATTTGCACAGCAAAGGAAACCATAAACAAAACAAAAAGACAACCTACAGAATGGGAGAAAATATTTGCAAATGAGGTGACCAACAAGGACTTACTTTCTAAAATGTACAAACAGCTTATACAGCTCAATATTTTGAAAAATTAAAAAATGGGCTGAAGACTGAAATAGACATTTCTCCAAAGACACATAGGCACATACTCCAAACTGGATGTGAAAAGATGCTCAACATCACCAATTATTAGAGAATTGCAAATCAAAACCACAAAGAGGGATCACCTCAGACCAGTCAGAATGGTCATCATCAAAAAGTTTACAAATAATAAATGTGGGAGAGGGTGTTAAGAAAAGGGAACCCTCCTACACTGTTGGTGGGAATGTAAATCGGTGCAGCAACTGTGAAGAACAGTATAGAGGGTCCTTAAAAACCTAAAAATAGAGTCACCATATGATCCAGCAATCCCAAAAAGATGAAAACTAATTTTAAAAGATACATGCACCCCAATGTTCATAGCAACACTATTTACAATAGTCAAGACATGAAAGCAGCCTAATGTCCACTGACAGATGAATGGATAAAGAAGATGGAGTGTGTATGTATCTATATACACTGGAATATTACTCGTCCATAAAAAGAATGAAATAATGCCATTTACAGCAACATGGGTGGACCTAGAGATTATCATACTAGGTGAAGTAAGTCAGACAGAGAAAGACAAATATCATATGATATCACTTAATATGTGGAATCTAAAAAATCATACAAATGAACTTATTTACAGAACAGAAATAGACATACAAACATATAAAATAAATGTATGGTTACCAAAGGGGAAAAAGGGGCAGAGGGATAAATTAAGGATTTAAGATTAATAGAAACACACTACCATATATAAAATAGATAAACAACAAAGATCTACTGGATAGCACAGAGAACTATATTCAATATCTTGCAATAACCTATAATAAAAAAGAATCTGAAAAAGAATATATGTATATAAACCTGTATCTCTTTGCTATATACCTGAAACACTGTAAATCAACTATACTTTAATAAAAAATAATTTTAAAAAAAACAAACAAAAAGATAGTTCTTAGCAAAGGTAAACAGAGTTGATAAACCTTAGCCAGATTCATCAAGAAAAAAGGGAGAGGGCCCAAAGCAATAAAATTAGAACTGAAAAAGGAGTTACAACTGACAACACAGAAATAAAAATGTCTATAAAAATACTACCATGAACAACTATATGTCAATAAGATGGAAAACCAAGAAGAAATGAACAAATTCTTAGAAAGGTATAATCTCAAATGACTGAACCAGGAAGAAATAGATAATATGAACAAACCAATTACCAGTAATGAAATTGAATTAGTAATTTAAAAACTCCCAACAAACAAAAGTCCAGGACCAGATGGCTTCACAGCGGAATTCTAACAAACATTTAAAGAAGATTTAACACTATCCTTCTCACAATATTCCAAACAGTTGCAGAAGGATGAACACTTCAAAGCTCATTCTATGAGGCCAGCATCACCCTGATACCAAACCAGACAAAAAGATTAAAGAAAAAAAGAAAATTACAGATCAATATCACTGATGAACATAGATACAAAAATCCTCAACAAAATATCTGCAAACTGAATCCAACAATACGTTTAAAGGATCTTACACTATGATCAAGTGGGATTTATCCTAAGGATGCATGAATTTTTAAATATCTACATTCCAATCAATGTGATACACCACATTAACAAATTGAAGAATAAAAACCATATGATCATCTCAACAGCTACAGAAAAAGCTTTTGATAAAATTCAACATCCATTTATGATTAAAAACTCCCCCAGAAAGTAGGCACAGAGGGAACATACTTCAACATAATAAAGGTTATGTATGACAAACCCACAGCTAACATCACACTCAACAGCAGAAAGCTAAAAGCATTTTCTCTAAGACCAGGAATAAGATAAAGATGTCCACATATGCCACTTTTTTTCAACATAGTATTAGAAGTCCTAGCCACAGCAATCAGACAAGAAAAAGAAATAAAAAGAATCCAAATTGGAAAGGAAGAAGTAAAACTGTCACTGTTTGCCAATGACATGATACTATACACAGAAATCATAAAGACACCACCAGAAAATTACTAGAGCTCATCAATGAAGTCAGTAAAGTTGCAGGATACAAAATAAATACATAGAAATCTGATGCATTTCTATACACTAAGAGTGAACTACCAGAAAGAAGAATTAAGGAAACAGTCCCATTTACCACTGCATCAAAAAGAACAAAATACCTAGGAATAAACCTACCTAACGAGGTAAAAGACCTGTACCCAAAAAACTATAAGACACTGATCAAAGAAATTGAGGACAACATAAACAGATGGAAAGATATGCTGTGTTCTTGGATTAGAAAAATTAATAATTAAGATTGCTAAAACTGACCATAGTACTCAAGGCAATCTACAGATTCAGTGCAATCTCGATCAAAATACGAATGACATTTTTCACAGAACTAGAACAAATGATTTTTTATTTATACAGAAACAAAAAAGACCCCAAAGAGCCAAAACAATCTTGGGAAAGAAGAACAATTTGGAGGAATCATGCTCCCTGACTTTAGACTACACTACAAAGCTACAGACATCATAACAGTATAGTACTAGCATAAAAACACGCACAGATCAATGAAACAGGATAGAGAGCCTGATAGAAAACCACACACTTATGGTATTACTCTACAATAAAGGTGGCAAGAATATACAATGGAGAAAAAACAGTTTCTTCAATAGGTGGTAGTAGGAAAACTGGACAGTTACACATAAAAGAATGAAATTAGAACATTCTGTAACACCATATACAAAAATAAAGTCAAAATGGATATAAGAACTAAGCGTAAGACTGGAAACCATAAAACTCCTAGAGGAAACATAAGCAGAACACTCTTTGACATGAATCGTAGTAATATTTTTTGGATCTGTTTCCTAGAGCAAAGGAAATAAAAACAAAAATAAACAAATGGGACCTAATTAAACTTAAAAGCTTTTCCACAGCAAAGGAAACCATTAACAAAACAAAATCAACCTACAGAATGGGAGAAAATATTTGCAAACTATATGATCAATAAGGGGTTAATGTCCAACAAATATTAACAGCTCCTACAACTCAACATCAAAAAACACAAACAATCCAATTAAAAAATGAGCAGAAGAACTGAAGAGACATTTTTACAAAGAGGAACTGCAGATGGCCAACAGGCACATGAAAAGATGCTCAACACTGACAATCATCAGGGAAATGCAAATCAAGACTACAATGAGATTGTCACCTCACACCTGTCAGAATGGCTATCATCAAACAGAACACAAATAACAAATGTTGGCAAGGTTGTGGAGAAAAGGGAACCCTCATACACTGCTGGTGGGAATATAAATTGGTGCACTGTGGAAAACAGTATGGAGGTTTCTCAAAAAACTAAAATTAAACTACTATATGACCCAGCAATTCCACTCCTGAGTACACATTCAAATAAAAACAAAAACACTAATTCAAAAGGATACATGCACCCCAACATTCACAGCAGCACAATTTACAACAGCCAAGATAAGGAAGCAACCAAAGTGTCCATCAACAGATGAATGAATAAACATATGGTTTGTGTATACACACACACACACACACACACACACACACACACACACACACACACACAGTGGAATACTACTCAGCCATTAAAAAGTATGAAATTTTGCCATTTGCAGCAACATGAATAGACTTGGCGGATATTATGTTAATGGAAGGAAGTCAGACAGAGAAAAACAAATACTGTATGGTATCACTTTTATGTGGCATCTTATAAATACAAGAAACTAGTGAATACAACCAAAAAAAAGAAGCAAACACAGATACAGAGAACAATTAGAGGTTACCAATGGGGAGAAGGAAGGGGAAGGGGCAATACAGAGGTGGAGAATTAAAAGGTACAAACTATTAGGTATAAAATAAGCTACAAGGATATATTGTACAGCACAGGGAATATAGCTAATATTTTACAATAACTATAAATGGAGTAGAACCTTTAAAAAATTGTGAATCACTAGATTGTACACCTGTAACTTATATAATATTGTACATCAACTTTACTTCAATAAAAAATTATTTTAATTTAAAAAAAGGATGCAGCTCTGCATGTACTGATATGGAAAGGCTGCCAGGATATGTACAGAACAGCAAGTATATTACATCACCAGTTGTGTAAGGAAAAAAAGGAATGTGTTGTTCTGTGTGCTTGTAAAAGCATAGCCCATCTATGTGAAGTCACACAAGGACTTTGAGCTGGCTGCCTCAGCAGAGGGGCACAGGGTGTCTAGGAACAGGGAGGCAGGGCAACTTGCTTTTCATTGTGTCCCTACATCTTCACTTTCTGAATTTGGTACCATGATTATGAACTACTTAGTGAAAACATTTTTTTAATTTAACAAAATAAAAGCAAAAGAACATCCTAAACAAAAGGAAAGTACCTAAGCCCAGCTCAAGTGTAGCAATTACAGGGCACTTGAAGTCTCTTCTTTGTCTCTCTGGGAAAGGGAAAAGCCTGCACAACGGCCATACAGCCCGGTGGATATGAGTACGGATAAAAGATTACATTAATGTAATATGCTATTTGAATCAATTATAATGACCACAAAAGGCTTGAAAAGCATTTAATAGAAAACACGCAAAGGAAAACCAACTCCATCTGTAGCCTGTAAGTTGGTAACTGCCAATGGGATAAACACAGATGAAAGTGACATACTAGGAAAGCGTGAAGAATTCAGAAGAGTGGTACTCTTATTTTTAAGGACCACTTTTTCAAAATGCTTATTTTAATGTTATTGTGCAATACTATTTATTGAATTAAATGTAGGCAGTTTACCTTCAGCTAATGACATTCACAGCTCTAGGAATCTGGAAGGTTAACGTTCTGTCAAAATATTGGTCAGTCTAGATGCATGTTTCTCCATATGTAGTCAGAGGAACCCTGGGCTTCTCAGGGGTCTGTAAGGATCTCAGTAATTTGTAAGGACTTTTTTTTAAAGAAAAACCAAAATCAGTCAAAGTAAATATAGCTCACAGTGAAGATTTCTTTTATCCAAAAAAGCGTCCAGCACTGCAATTTGCTGTAGTTATGCTTGAGCAGTGTCACCACTACCCACTGCCACTTTTTAAAATTATTTGGCTTTATTATAGGATTTTTTTTCCATTTGTACAAAACCTATTCTTTCAAACTGACATTTGCCCTGAAAACTAAAGATCATTATGCACCTGTAAATAGGTTTCTTAAACTTTCTTTAAAAAATATTGTACTCATTACCATCAGTTCTCACTGCTCTGAAGCCTGATTTTGCCACAAAATCATTCTGTGGACTTCAAACAGAACTGGTAAGAGACTCGTTACCCGTGAAAGGAGAAGTGCTTTATCTCACTGACAGGTGCATTTTCTCTCTCTCTCTCTCCCCATCTTCTCATGCACAGAAATGCATCCACATCCATGTACACAAACATACACAAGTCTAGCTCTGCGCACAGATGAAAATACTAATCTTTAGTTGCTACCTTTTCAGAGACTCCACAATAGAACCATGTGTAATGTGCAATTAACAAAGGATAATGGAGGCTCTTAATTTCTGCTTAGGGGTCCAGCATTTGGCTTACTGGGATGCCTTTCCAAGCAATAAAAGTAAAAACCGAAATGACTTACATTAAGCAGTTCCTCTGTCTCACCAAGGGTGGCTTATTGACTGGATGGCTGCCAGCCCCGTAAGGAGACCTGCAGAGGCTGTCCTCATGGGAAAGAAGGCATTAATTTATCTATAAGCCTCCAGAAACACCTGGGTAGATCGCAACTCTCCCAAATTCCGCTGCAATTTATCTACACTTGCCCCTAGAGTGACTGGCACAGACTCGAAAATGGTTTCAGGCTATCTGTACTTCTTTAATTAAAACTCTTCTCTACTAAATTTACATGTGGGTATCAATGTGTTTTGCACAGAGAGGAAAGGAAAAGAAAGCAAAAGCTAGAAAAGAAAAATCAAAGTCAATGTTTTAAACTGACTTTTGTTTCAGATAAATTTTGCATTTGGCACTATTTCTCCCTAGAGTTGGTGCTTCAGGTAGAAAACTATGAGCAAGAAGAGTAGACAATGGTTCCTACTTTCCCCGGAAAAGCATCCTGCACTTTAATTAACCACTTACAATTAAAGGATCTGTGAAGAGGTAGGGAAGCAAAAGAGGAATTTGGTCATTCCTTTATTGGCAAGAATAATGTTACATAACATTAACATATATATGCATAATAATTCATTCCCATTCTATGCCCTGCAGGATTACCAAAAATTAATTATCTGAGTCGATACTACTGGAATGGAACTTATCTGGAGAACAGGTTCCAATATCAGGGCATAAGACAAGACATGACTCCTGAACACCCCTTAGCAAGGCACTTGTTGGAAACCAACAGACATTTTCTCATTAAGTTGAAGAAATAGTTGAGTATCCAACAAAGCAGTAGGCATTTGGGGTGAGGTTGTACAAACAATAACGTGTATCTTCAAACACAAGAGTGATTTTCAGCACAGTGAGATACTCACACTATGAGAGGCAGGTAGAGAGAGAGACCAATAAGGAAACAGCAGGTATGTACACCTACAATTCCCCAAGAATAAACTCACAAGTATCTGAATCCTTTAAGCTACTGCCCTCTCTTTCTTTGATTTTTTTGGGAGGTCAAGGATATATACACTGGATGAGGTTACTACACAACTGTGGAGCTTCCATCAGAATAACTACCCTAGAGGAGCTTCATAAATATTAATTATACAGCAAATTTGCACTAAGTTCCAAGTAAATTCTATTTCCTGCTTTCATGGAAAAGGAATCTAATATAGGCAAACCATCCAGGAGACAACTCAAATAAAATTAAAGACAGATTTTTTTTCCCATTAAGTAAACATGTCTCTGTTTCCAAAATATTTTAAATTTACACCCACAAATAGATCAAACAAACATTGCCAATTAGCAATTCGGTAATAAACAGCAAACTCTGGAAAAAGATTCCTCAAAAGTGAGGGAAAGGATACTGACAGAATGGAAATCAAACAAATACACTAAGTATTTGGCTTTCAGGTAGACCTGGTTATGCTAATTCTAGTATTTAGCTAATAAACTGATAGGGAAATTAACAGCAATAACTTCTGGCTCTGTCATATGAATTATTCATGTCTAGGTTCTTTCTGTAAGAAATCTAAAGAGAATGTTAAACTTTAAATCTGACCATATTTAGTCCTGAGGGCTTCCAAAAATATGCTTATGATAATTAAAGTACATTTAAAATATAAGGTTTTACCTTAGCACCAGAGGACCTTTCACATGTTTCTATATTGATCATTGAGAGAATAAAATTATCCTCTCGAAAAAGTTGCCACCACCTTTTTTCATCCTGTATTCTGAGAACTTACACCCTAAAGCAAGAAAAAGGTAAAGGACTGCTCTAATGCTAGAGTTAAATATTTTACATGATTATATCACAATAACATCTTCTTTAGTCTAACATAATCAGTATTCTATATTTGTTGCCTGCACAAAACTATAATTACTCGTTGATTTGATCAAAATTACTAGGTGACTTGAGCAATTCAGTCTGCCAGCCAGCCTACAGGGTAATTAGTCAAAACAACAGTGTATCACAATGACTAATATGTTTCTGAATGATGGTTAGGCTATCTACAACATCATGGCAACGCTTAGATTCAGTTCCAAAACCTCAGTTCATCTTGTTTCACTTCACAGACTATTTTCCTCATAATTTAATTTACTCTGCACACAGTTGGGAGTTTTTCCTCTCCTTCAAGGGAGAAAGTGACAATAAGAGCCAAAGAACAAAATTCAGTGAAATCACATACTCCTGTTTCCAAAAAAAAAAAAAAAAAAAAAGAGGATGAGGAGGAGGCTTGTTTCCTTACTGTGAAAAGGGAGTACAGTCAAGGAGAAAGAAATAAAAATAGATTCTCACCAATCAAACCACTTTCAGTGCTTCAAATTCCATTAAAGGCCACAATTCTGTTGATTTGATGCCAAACACCTCTGAAATGTTCTTACCCAAGAAAAGTGCGTTTTTTGAAAGAACAAGGAAGCAATACATTTAAAGGCTGGAGAAAATTTTCTTCCATTTACTTTGGTCAGTGAAACATCTATCATACAGAGACACAAACACCTCCCAGAATAAAAGATCAGAAGAACTACACTAGTAGAAGATCAAAGAGCCAGTGCCTCTGGCGGAATCATACAAGTAACTGTCTGAACAGAGCCCCCTGTGATTTCTCTCCTAAATCTGGCTGATATGACTGAGAAGACACAACACAGAACGCAGAACATGCCAGCCAAAAGAAGGCAATTACAAATAATTCATTCTGGTTTGGCTCTCTCCAGAGAAAGAGTCTTTCAAAGCCATTAAATAGAATAGCTATATAATGACATGAAAATTTTTAACAAGCAAACATGTTCAAATTATCTACATGCTAACTACAACCAAGCACATGAAATTAGCACATGTTCAGCATAACAGCACATCTGGTACAAACAATGATAGAGATATATGTATAGTAAATATTTGCAAAAGTGTAGAAAGATGCACTTAACAGATGCCCTCAGATTTAATTCCATCTGCTTGGGATGAAAAAGAACACTCTGTCCATTCTTGCCACATAAAAGAATAAGTTGTCATTAAAAATTGAAAGGTAGAATTCAAAGCAGAAATATAACACGTCCAGTATAATATTTCCTTGTTTTATTTAAGTATAGTCAGTTTACAATATTATGTCAATTTCTGGTGTACAGCATGTTTCAGTCATACATATACATACATATATTTCTTTATATATTCTTTTTCATTATAGGTTACTGCAAGATAATTGAATATAGTTCCCTGTTCAATATACTATAAAACTGTTGTTTATCTATTTTAAATATAGTAGTTAGTATCTGGAAATCTCAAACTCCCAATTTATCCCTTCCTACCCACTTCCCCTCCTGGAAACCATATGTTTGTTTTCTATGTCTGTGAGTCTGTTTTTGTTTTGTAAATAAGTTCATTTGTGTATTTTTTTTTAAGATTCCATATATAAGTGATATCATGTGGTATTTTTCTTTCTCTTTCTGGCTTTCTTTACTTAGATTGACGATCTCCAGGTCCATCCATGTTGCTGCAAATGGTATTATTTCATTCTTTTTTATTGCTGAGTAGTATTCCATTGTATAAATATACCACAACTTCTTTATCCAGTCATCTGTCAATGGACATTAGGTTGTTTCTATGTCTTGGCTATTGTAAACTGTGCTGCTATGAACACTGGGGAGCATGGGGGCATGTATCTTTTCAAATTAGAGTTCCCTCAAGATACATGCCCAGAAGTGGGATTGCTGGATCATATGGTAAATTAATTTTTAGGTTTTTGAGGAATCTCCATACTTTTTTCCATAATGGCTGCACCCAACTACATTCCCAACAACAGTGTAGGAGGGTTCCCTTTTCTCCGCACCGTCTCCAGCATTTATTATTACTTGTGAACTTTTCAATAATAGCCATGCTGACTGGTTTGAGGTAATACACTTCATTGTAGTTTTGACTTGCATTTCTCTGATAATTAGCAATATTGAGCATTTTTTCCTGTGACTATTGGCCATTTGTATGTCTTCACTGGATAAATGTTTGCTTAGGTCTTCTGTCCAGTTTTGCCTTGGGTTGTTTGTTTCTTTCGTTATTAAGTTGTATGAGCTGTTTATATATTCTGGAAATTAAACTTTTGTCAGTCACATCATTTGCAAATATTTTATCCCATTCCTTGGGTTGTCTTTTCATTTTGTTTATGGTTTCCTTTGCTGTGCAAAAAGTTGTAAGTTTAACTAGGTTACATTTGTTTAGTTTTGCTTTTATTTTTATTGCCTGAGTAGACTGCCCAAGGAGAACATTACTAAGATTTATGTCCCAAAATGTTTTGCCTATGTTTTCTTCTAGGTTTATAGTGTCTTGTCTTATGTTTAAGTCTTTAAGCCATTTTGAGTTTATTTTTGTGTATGGTATGAGAGAGTGTTCTAACTTCATTGACTTACATGCTGCTATCCAGTTTTCCCAGCACCACTTGCCAAAGAGACTGTGTTTTCTCCATTGTATATTCTTGCCTCCTTTGTTGAAGATTAATTGACCGTAAGTCTGTGGGTTTATTTCTAGGCTCTCTATTCTGTCCCATTGACCCATATCTCTATTTTTGTGCCAGTACAACTGCTGTTTAGATTACTGTAGCTCTGTAGTATTATATGAAGTCTGGGAGGGTTATTTCTCCGGCTCTGTTCTTTTTCTTCAGTGTTGCTTTGGCAATTCTGCATGTTTTGCGGTTTCATATAAATTTTAGGATTATTTGTTCTAATTCTGTGAAAAATGTTCTGGATAATTTGATAGGGATCACATTAAATCTGTAGATTGCTTTGGGCAGTATGGACATTTTAACAATATTGATTCTTCCAATCCAAGCACATGGGATAGGTTTTAATTTCTTTAAATCACCTTTAATTTCCTTAATCAATGTTTTGTAGTTCTCCATGTATAAGTGTTTCACCTCCTTGGTCATGTTTATTCCTAAATATTTTACTTTTGGGGATGCAATTTTAAAAAGAATTGTTTCTTTACTGTCCTTTTCTGGTATTTCATTGTTAGTGTAAAGAAATGCCACTGATTTCTGTATGTTGATCTTGTATCCTGCTACCTTGCAGAATTCTTTTATTGGCTCTAGCAGTTTTTGTGTGGGCCTTTAGGGTCTTCTATGTACAGTGTCATGACATCTGCACATAGTGACAATTTTATCTCTTCTCTTCCAATTTGCATCCTTTTTATTTCCTTTCCTTGTCTGATTGTTGTGGCTAGGACTTCCAATACTATGTTGAATACAAGTGGTGAGAGTGGACATTCCAAATTTTAGTGGGAAAGCTTTCAACATTTCACTGTTGAGTATTATGTTGACTGTGGGTTTATCATAAATTGCTTTTATTATGTTGCTATATGCTTCCTCTATACCCACTTTGGTAAGAGTTTTTATCATAAAAGGGTGTTGAATTTTATCAAATTCTTTTTCTGCATCTATTGAGATGATCATGTGATTTTTATCCTTTCTTCTGTTGAGGTGTCAAATGTTGATTGATTTGCATATGTTGAACCACCCTTATCACCCTAGGATGAATCCAACTCGATTGTAGTGTATGATATTTTTTATGTGTTGTTGGATTGTGTCTGTTAATATTTTGTTGAGGATTTTTGCATCTATGTTCATCAACGATATTAGCCAGTAATTTTCTTTTTTGGTAGTGTCTTTGTTTGGCTTTGGTATCAGGGTAATGGTGGCTTCATAGAATGTGTCTGGGAGTGTTCCCTCCTCTTCAGTCTTTTGGAAGAGTTTGAGAAAGATCAGTATGAGTTCTTCTGTGTATGTTCAGTAGAATTTTCCAGTGAAACCATCTGATACTGAACTTTTGCTTGCAGGGAGGCTTTTTATTGCTGATTCTGTTTCTCTTCTAGTGATTGGTCTGTTCAAATGATCTATTTCTTCTTGATTCAGTTTTGGTGGACTGTATGTTTCTAGAAACTTTTCTCTTTCTGCTAGTTGTCCAATTTGTTGTCATATCATTGTTCATAGTATTCTCTTACGGTTTTTTTCTATTTCTGTGGTGTTGGTTCTAATTTCTCCATTTTCCTTTCTCACTTTATTTACTTGTGTCCTTTCTCTTTTCTTCTTGGTAAGCCTGGCCAAAGGGTTTGTCTAATTGGTTTACTCTTTCAAAATACCAGCCCTTGGTTTGATTGGTTTTTTCCATTGTTTTTTAAATCTCTTTTCCTTTTTCCCTCCCTTGTCTTTATTATTTATTTCCTTCTGCTGACTTTAGGTTTTGTTTGTTCTTCCAGTTCTTTTAGATGGTAGGTTAGGTTGTTTATTTGAGATAGCTCTTGTTTTTTGAGGAAGGCTCTTGTTTTGAACTTCTCTCTTAGAACTGTGTTTGCTGCATCCTATAGATTTTGTGCCACTGTGTTTTTATTGTCATTTGTCTCAAGGTATTTTTTAATTTCTTCTTTGATTTCATAATTGACTCATTGGTTTTTTTAGTAGCATGTTGTTTAGTCTCCACACAGTCATTTTTTTCTCATTTTTCTTTCTGTAGCTGATTTCTAGTTTCATGCCATTGTGGTCAGAAAAGATGCTTGAAATAATTTCTATCCTCTTAAGTTTGTTGAGGCTTCTTCTGTGCCCGAGTATGTGGTCTATCCCAGAGAATGTTCCATATGTACCTGAAAATAATGTACATCCTGTTTTGGGGGGATGTCATGTCCTGAAAATATCAACTAAGTCTAACTGTTCTATTGTGTTATTTACTATCTATGTTGCCTTATTGATTTTCTGTCTGGAAAACCTGTCCAATGATGTTAATGGGGTGTTAAAGTCCCCTACTATTACTGTTTCCCATCAGTTTCTCCCTTTATGTCTGACAGTATTTGTTTTATGTATTTATTAATATAAGTGCTCCTATATTGGGTGCATATATGTTAACAAGTGTAATATCCTCATCTTGTATTGCTCCTATTTTATCATTATATAGTGTCCTTCTTTATCTTTCTTTATGGCCTTTGTTTTAAAGTCTATTTTATCTGATATGAGGATTGCTACCTCCACTTTCTTGTCTTTTCTATTTGCATGAAATATCTTTTTCCTCTCACTTTCAATCTGTGTGTGTCCTTCACTCCAAAGTGAGTCTCTTGTAGGCAGCATATTGTAGGTTCTTGTTTTATTATCCAATCTGCCACTCTGTGTCTTTTGACTGGGACATTTAGTCCATTGACATTTACGGTAATTATTGACAGATGTGTGTTTGTTGCCATTTTAAACTTTGTTTTCCAGTTGATTTTGTATTTCTTCTTTGTTCCTTTCTTTTTCTTTTTCTTTTTTTTTTTTTTTCCTTTTGTGGTTTGATAATTTTCTTTTGTATTAGCTTGGTTTCTTTCCTTTTTGGTTTTTGTGACTCTATTGTATGCTTTTGATTTGTGGTTAACCTGTTTTCCATTATGTTAACCCATTATTGTATCTATTTGCTTTAGACTGGTAATCATATAGGCTCAAACACATTCTAAGAAGGACAAGAAAGAAAATCCACATTTTCTTATCTCCCTATGGTAATGTAGTTTTTGCTTTGTATTATAGTTCTTTCAGAACCAGACTCTAGTCTCCTTGAGGGTAGGGAATCACATCTTATATTATTCATAGGTGATTCAATAAGCATTGTCTGCTGCCCAAGATATGCCATGTTGAGCATGTGAATAAAATCCAGTCCCAGGCCTCAGGGAATAAGCGGCTTACTGGCGGGGGGGGTCCTGTCATGTCAGGTAACAGTAATAGCCCCCAGTGGGAAGGGATGCCACTTACTGGGTACTCCTTGCCAGGCACCACATTAAACCGCCTGTTTAATTCTCACAACCACCCAGTGAGGCAGGGAATGTCATACTCATTTTACAGATGAAGAAACTGAAGCTTAGAGAAAAGTGAATAGTGGCATTAACAAGAAGCTGAGTCAGGAGGGCTGCGAGAACTAGGAAGACCGGATGGGAGAGAGGAAGAGTAAATGTGCAGCCGTGGTCAGGAGAGGAAATGGGGATGGGCTTCACCAAGGCCAGGCTCCTTCACTGATACCATGACAGTACAGGAATACATCTGAGGGTGACCCAGGGAAGCAGGTCACCTAAGCAAATGAGAAGCATGGTCGAAATATGAAATGAAAATATGATGTGATTCCCTGCATTCCAGGCCCTAATGAAGTATCTCCATTTGTTTATTTGTTTTACCATAAGGTCCACAAAAGAGAATTTGTACCTATCACAAATTCAAATTTCAGGGAGGTTAAAAGTTTGGGGCTAGGCAAAAAAACAGTGGCTTGAAGAAGCTGGGACCACGAGTCAGCTAGTCACGCTACGTATCCAAGAGTCTAGAAAACTTCAGCCTGTGGAGATGCTGTGAAATTTCCCTGCTTACATAAGGTCTAGCTACACAAATAAAATCCAACTGGTTAGCAATTCCAATGCATGTTAGAAAGATTAATAAAACTGATTATCCTACTAGTTAAAAAAAGAAATAAAACACAAATATGAGCCATTTAATATATCCTGATTCATCACTTTAGTTCTAAGAGAGTGGAGATGTTCAAATCTATTGCAAGATGCATTACCCAAAATGCTGATCCCAAACATTATTGTATTTTCCTTTTCATATGGTATATACTGATCAATATTGTGGGGAAAAGCTCATAAATTCAGTTATATATCTATGGTAACTTTCTGTATATAATTTAAATTAGCAAATTAAAATGTAACTGCACGTGTTTTTCAGTAATTGTTTATGAAATATAAAATCATGCGCTATTTTAAATAAAAATTCAGGTCATTATTTCTTACATGAAATCCTCCCTGTGGATCTGATTCTGCAGTTTGGCTCCTTGTTTTATAAAATTTCTGTAACCATGCTCATCTTCCCCATGCAGCATGGTCCTAGACTTTTCCTCAGATAGTTATAACACAAGGCACATTCCTCTGTGAGCAATTTAAGAATCTGTGACTTAGCCAGATTTGGAATTTAATACTAGAATAAATCACACCATGAATTAGGTAAATTGTATTTTAACAGTGGTTCTATTTTTACAGGCTTATACATCAAACTGTCTTATCACATACACACACACACGGGAAAACTGGATTTGTTGACAGATTGTTTCTTGTACCACTCCCCATCTATCTTAAAACCCTACTCATCACACAAAGATTATCTGACGACCCTCTCTCTACACTCTCCTACCCTTTTACTGAATTTGAAGGGTTAACAGCACTGTACTGGATGCTGTGGCATCCACCCAGTCTCTCCAGGACCGAGAGATTTATTCTCCCAGCTGCTAGGAGTGCTGTTAGCTGTCAGCCTCTCTAGAAATCACTCTCTGCTGAAGACAGCCACTTCGTCTAAGATTACACCCTCCCCATGAAGGCAGCCCACACCCATGCCAGGATAAAGAGAGGATGTGACTCCTTGACCCTCAAGTCAGGACAGCTCCAGAGCCCTCTGCAGGGTCAGCCCAGGCCTTCGTGGAGACTTCAGTGCAGCCCTCTGCCATCTCTCTCTGCTCAGTGCTGCCTCCTTCTCTCCCCACAGTATAGATTCAAAGAGCATATCCTAAAGAACTCCTGCACGCAGTATCTCATCTCAGCGTCTGCAGCCCAGGATGACCTGCAGCGAACACCACCACTACCAGTCAGCTCTGAGAAACTACCTACCTATCTAAGGTTATGAAAGACACTTAGAAGAAAAGATTTTTTAAAAATAAGAGTTCTTTAAAATGTCACAAGCTTTCAAACAGAGAAAGAACATCACTTTTGCTGGGCAAACTAATAAAAACAATACACCAAGGCTGCTTAAATTATTTAAATCAATGTTTTCCAATATTCAGTGTTTTATAACACTGAATGATTCCTAAACCAATATTAAAAATTAACACCAAAAGTGGCTTTTACTCTACGTGCTTAGATTACCATTTTAAAAACACTTATCCGTTATGTTAGACTGGTAGGCAATTTGAATAATTTTAAATACATACACATATACCAACAGCCTAAAGAATAAGACAAATAAATTAACCCAGCTACTAACTTTTTTCTTTCAAAAATAAACTCTTCTAAAACTTTTCAAGTTCCCTGAAAACAGCAGAAAGAGTAAGGGAGGAGAGAAAAGGAAGGAGAGATTTTCTCCCTCTGTTTCAACACGTGCTCTCTCCCTTTCAAATAAACTAGTCTTCAGCCATGTGAAAAGAAGGACATGTGTCCTATAACCACATTTTGTTTTAAGGGAACTGTCTCTCCAGAAAACTAGCTCAAATATGAACTATCAAGCTGATATTTCCAAAGCAGCTGTCACTACGGTCCACACAAAGAACACTGGATCAGGGGTCAGGATTCCTGGGTCCCAATCCTGGCACTGGCACTGACCACAAATGTGACCTCAGAAAGGTCGTGATGATTGAGGGCTTTGGCTGGTGAGTCCAGGAGACCCAGGTTCAAGTCCAACTCCCATCACTTACTAGCTGTGTGACCTTAGGCAGGACCTTAAACCTCTCTAAGTCTGTAAAGCAGAGACGATGACAGTGGTGCCTACCTCACAGGGCTGCCAGGGAGACCGGACGCAACTGTGCAGAGTGCTCGGCACAGTGTCTCTCACTGTAAACACTAATAAAAGTGAGCTATTACTATGAGCTATTTTTCAGTCTGTGCCTGCCAGGACCTAGGAACTTTTGGGAAAAGCAGTGTTTCAGGCATTTAAAAAGAATGAATATTAAAATTCTCTAAGATGTCAATTCATGGCTTTTATCAGATTTATATTCTAGATTTCCACAGATCTTGCTGAGGGGGAAAAGTGTCTAACAGTTCAAAGTACATTAACTAGATGATCTTGAACTTTTAGGCTTCTTTCTGTGAGTCCATGGCCTGCTCCAAAGGGGGCCTTTTCTCTGAGAGCCACTGTTTTCACCCTAAAGTGGAGACGTGCGTACTGACTGCTTCCTAGAGCCCTTCTTTCTACTGCATGTCCAGCCCTGGTACTGCGGTACTCCTGCCCCTTCTCACACAACATACAATGCAACCAATCGATGGCCTGCAGCCCTTTATGACAACTCTTCAGGGGACAAGACAGCCAGTCTATAGCATCACTACACAAAGCATGTCACAACTATCTTCTCCTGGTTTCTGAGTGGGAAAAATCCACTTCAATCAGAACTGCCAACCTAAAGAAAGAAATGCTATGTGGTTTTCAAACTAAAGGAACAACTGGCCAGGAACAGAGCAGCTGGAGCTGCTGGAGTTGATAAAGTGAGAACCAAAAAGAATGTCACTGCCTGGATAAAGAAGTTGTGGTATATTTATACAATGCAATACTACTCAGCCTTTAAAAAAAAAAGAATAAAATAATGCCATTTACAGCAACATGCATGGACCTAGAGATCATCGTTCTAAGTAAGCCAGAAAGAAAAATGTCATATGATATCACTCTTATGTGGAATCCAAAAAAAAGAAAAAGAACACTATAAACTCATCTACAAAACAGTAACAGACTCACAGACATAGTAAATAATCTTATGGTTACTGGGGAAAGGGGGTGTGGAAGGGATAAATTTGGGAGTTTGAGATTTACAAATGTTAGTCACTGTATATAAAAATAGATTTTTAAAAATGTTTCTTCAGAATAGCACAGAGAACTATGTTCAATATCTTGTAATAACCTTCAATGAAAAAGAATAAAAACAAATAAATGTATGTATATGCATGACTGGGACATTGTGCTGTACACCAGAAATTGACACATTGTAATTGAGATACTTCAATTAAAAAAAAAAAAAGAATGCCACTGTGACCGCAACCTGAGACTTCGAACCACCCCTGGCCAAGGAGGCCTGGCCACCTGGAGAAACAACACTTAGGTTCTGAAGTAACAGCAGATTGGTTTTGTTTCTGAGATAGAGAGTCTGCAGTTAAACCTGAGGATTTCCATGGCCCCCTTTGTTAACATGTTGTATGTCTGTCCCCACTTTCCCGAGGCACCTCCAGATCTATTCATAGTAGACATTGTCTTAAGATTTCTTCTCACTCCTCGGGTCTCAGCTGACATGCCTCCACTACTAGGAAGGCTTCCCAGAAACATTGGACTTTTTGCCCACCAGACTTTTCTAAACTCCATGAAAGCAAAGTTTATATTTTGTTCACTGCTATATCCCCCGATGTCTTACACAGTGCACATCACACAGTAGGCCCTTAAGAAATATCTGTTGAGTAAGTTAATGAATAAACAAATGAGTAAGTAAAAGAAAGGGAAAACAGGTTGTTGTGCCAAAAATTTAAGCCCACTTTTACCTGTCATTTCAACGATGTTTAAAAAACCATAGGGATAGACTGGGATTTCAAAACTGTAGAATAGATAAGAAAAAAAAAAAAAACCATAGCAGATTTCTAAAAGATAAATGGGACATAATCATCTTTAAAAAGTTCCTTTTCTGAGCTTCTCATTCAGAAGCATATTAAACAGCATTAAGACATTCACCTTTCCCCAAAGGCAAGAGGCTTTCAAAGCAGGTTTTTCTTTTTTGATTATTATTATAGGAAAATTTTAATCTAGCAAGATAATCCTTGCCATCATTTCAATAACATTCTTTGTTCTTTGTTAAGAACAGGGTGATAAAGGTAGGTTATTCTGAGACTAAAAAAGTAAGGAAACATTTTACCTTGGTAATTTTAGTCAAAATTATTGGCAATAAAGGTGAGATATGAATTTAACGTGTTTCCAGCCTTGAAGCTGCTAGCCTTTTTATAGCTCAATCATCACAATCAATATCAAAAAAAAAAAGATTTGAACTGCAAAAATTCATTGTGTTTGCATTTTATCCCACAATATTGATATATAGAAAGAGTGACCCATCCTACCCAGACTTTCCTGGGAAACCAAGTGCTCTTGAGAGAAATGCACGAAGAATGAGGGCAGTGAGGACTTGCACACTTGCGACCCTGTGGAAGAAAGCTGCATTCAGGTGAAGGCTCCAGGGCTGGCTTCTGGAGCACGGTGCCGTCAGGCTGCGCAGGTGTCCGTGGATTAGCTCCATGCCATGCCACAGCTTTTCTCAACATCGTGGAAGAAGAAGAGGAAGGCCACCCAGCCAGATGCTGCAACTAGCACCAAAGCTCATATCCCTGAAGGAAGCCTATTTCCAAGTACAAATCATGCTAAGCCACCTCCCAGAGTCTGAGGCCTCTGTCTGCCAGGGACAGGCCACATTTCAGGTCCCCATCTTCACACATCTTCCATTTCACCTGAGTTAAACATGGGCACCTGGGAGGCTCTAAGTAGGGAAAGGAGGAATGAAATGGTGACAAAGCTGGACTGTCTGATAAGACTAATTGGAATCCTTTAGCTGAGTCCCAAAGAGAGGCAAGCATTGATTGCTTTGTTCTATGTTCATAAGCAGCACCTCCAAATTTGGTCAGCCATGTCTGAGAAGCCAGATGGAGTGATGCTGGATGTGTCATTAAGGTAAATGAAAAACAGTGTGACACAGAGAAAAATCAATGAGTTTGAAAACCAGAAATCTAATACTCATTCTGCTGCTAACCAGTTGTATGAACTTGGACAAGTTACTTAACCTCTCTGTGTCTCACTTTCTTTATCTTCAAAACATGGGGCTATAGTAAATAGTTTGTACAGCCTCCTCCAGTTCCTAAACCCTAGAACTCTACAAAGCTCACCACATCTCTACCAAAAAATCAACTAAGTAAGTACTTATGGAACACCATGGGCTCATTACTAAAAGTACTTTGTGTTCAGTGCAATTTGAGCCATTATCCTTGCCCTAGATCATCTATCACATTATCTAATCAAAAAGTCATTGGTCAACAAGAACAGTCACCAAGTAGTCAACAAGGACAGTGAAACACCTGCAGCTTCAATAAAACACTGTTTTATTACAGTGGAAGAAATAAATCGGCACAATCTTTGAAAGGCAATTTTGCATACATACCAGAAATCTTTTTTAAAGCCATGTCCTGTGACCCATTTAATTGTAGAAATATTTGTTAGTCATTTAAAAATTGTGAGTAAATAATATGTCCACCATAGACATAGTAAATAATTAAATTGTTTGCACTCATTATAATGGTAACCTAGAATATATAATGACACAAGCAAATGCTCACACTATAATGTTAAGCAAGAAAGGCAGGATACAAAATTATATCCATTGCATGACCATAATTATACTGTGTATATATGTCCTATATTGTCATGTGCAGATGTATAATATTTAAAAATAAGATTAGGAGAACAGATAACATGTGAATAGCAGTTATCTCCAGGTGTATTTTATTTTCTTCTTTGATGTTTCCGTATGCCAGATTCTCCATTTTAGCATGCAATAACTTTGTAATCAAAGGAATTTTTAGTATATATTCAATACTGAAAATAGAAAACAATGAGGATTTAAGGAACTACAAATTTATTCTGCTGACTACATGCACTAGGGATTCAGACAGAGAGGCTTCACTATGGGGTATGTAGTCAAAGAGATTCCTGGAGGGGGCTCACAAGTAGAATTTAGGTTTATAGGATAGTGCTTAAGAGCACTAATTCTAGAGCTGGATTTCCTAGGTTCAAATTCTAGCCCTGCCACTTACCAATTGTGTGAGCTTAGGCAAGTCACTCAAACTCTCTCAGCCTCAGTTTTCTCATCTGTGAGATGGGACTGGTATCAATTCTTTCCTCAGAGTTCTTGTGAGGATTAAACAAATTCATGTAAGCAAGTGCTGGACACGTAGTAAGCATTATATAAGTACTAACGTAACTATTAGAGGAGTGTTTTAGACCACATAAGCATAACACGTTAATAGCTCACCCTTTTGCTGAATTCTTACTATGTGTCAGAAACATACACAACTCACACTTTATACCTCTCTGAGGGAAGGACCATCATTATGCCCAATTTATAGATGAGAAATATGAGGCCCAGAGAGGTTAGCTGCCCCAGGTAAGTGGCTGAACCAGCATATGATCCCAAGCTAATTCCACCCCAGTGCACATGCTCTTAACCCCAGCACCATCCTGCAGGAAGCAGCCAACAAGCTGACCCCGAGCAGAGGATGACTTTCCAAGAGTTCAGGAACCACCCCAACCCAACAGAGGGCGTGGAACTGGATCATGGGAGCCAGGCAGGGAGCTGAGCTCCAGGGCGTTAGGCAGTTGGGAGCTAGTAAAGATTTCTGAGCAAATCTGCTCTCTTCTGGTTACCAGACAAAAGAGGAATATGAGGAAGTGAGTGTGGCAGATAACCAGGGAAGGAGGCTAAAAGAGGCTGAGAGATGGAGAGATAACAGACAAAGCAGCTGGTGTGGCGGTGAGGGACTGAGCCAGGTGACAGCACGGAGAGAAGGAGAGCCGGCCAATCGAAACGCTTTGAAGGGAAAATGAAGAGAACTCAAACACTCAACCCTGGGAGCCAAAAAAAAAAGGCAGGAGAACCCTGTCAGATCTCACAACCCATTGAGAGCCAGGCAAGGAACATTCCCTTTTATTTTGATTGCTATAAATTCTGTGAAATGTTTAGTGTGATTATTCATGTATTTGTAAAGCATCAAAAAAAAAAAAAAACTAACCAATAGTAGCACACAAAAAGGCATCACACGCTATATCCTATGTAAGCAAGGATGACTGAAAAGGGGTACCACAGTAAGTGACAGAACTGATTAGCAGGAAATCATAGAGCATAAACATCTTTTGTGGAAAGGAAGTGGCTATTTACAAAATCAAGATAGAGAACCCACTAATGGCTGATACTGACAAAGAGCCCAGGTCTGATAACATCTCCCCACACAAAGACAAGCTGATTTACCCCTTCTTTTAAAGTGGCAGCCAGAGCCTGCCAACAAAAATATGTGATTAATCTAATTAGCTTACTGAACTGAGGAAACAGCCTGCCAAAATCATATGTACTCACAGATTAGTCCTTCCAGGACAAAGCGGTGTCGCATAAAAGCCTATCCTTCAACTTAAACATTCACGCTCATTAAAAGGGACGAACCCGGTGGTACTCAGCATGTAGGAGCTTAATGAATATTATTGGATGGTGATGACACAGACATGAGCCTCAAAAGAATGAGCTCTCATGGTGGAAAAGAAGAATCATAAAGGACTGCAAAAATGTCTATGCTGTGGCTGAAGACCAATTACCAGCTCAGGCCAGGCAATTGGACTGCATTATGCCTGCATTAACATTCCCACCCTCAACTTAATGCTTTAATAACCTAACGGATACATGCCTGTCTTCGTTTGGAGTTATCAGCAGATGTAAGCCATGTCTGTTGAAACAAAGGCAAAGTCATTCATTCATTCAACAAATATTCCTGGGCCCATCCCAGGCACAGGTTGTAAGTGATTATCTCTGTGTAGTCTTTGGCTGCCACGACAAGCGAGGGTCTAAATACCAGTTTGGTGTGCTAAAAAAAAAAAAAAAAAAAAAAACCACCCTTGAAGGTAAGAGATAAATGACCTAGAGAAACAAAAAGTGACAACGGTAGCTTCATCTAATAGTCTGCAGATGACGAGGGCAGCTGCCTCCCTGGTACCCATTAGGGAGTACCCAAAAACCAAATTTTCTTCAAGGAAGGTGTTTTGTTCAACTGTGTCTCTCTCATGGACTCAGACCAAAGTCAATATAAGGAAAAAATTAAGTAGTTATTCATCTAAATTGTCTTGCCTGTTCTACCTTCGACATCACTGCTTAGAAGGATCCCTGGCCCAGAGAGCCACAGAGGCTGGCACTCCTGGAGCCGCGGGTCAGCTGAGTTGACCTGAGCAGCTGGGCAGCCTGCCTGCTGTGAGAAAGCAGGACACACCCGGAGGGTACAGTGGGAGCTCAGCAGAGAGTTGGCCATGTAAGCAGGTGGTTGATATTTCTGATTTTCTAGACTTCTTATTTTTACCACTAAGATCCCAGAGAAAACAAGTTATCAGTTCATGTCTGGAGTAAGGATAATTTATTATACCCAATTTTACCGCTATGCTGTATTCTGAATACCCTTGAACTTGAAAAAGGAATCACTTTGTAGCACTTTATATTAAATCAGAAGCATCATTCCTATGAGAAATTTTTCACAGGAAAAGAAAACAAAATGTTAATTTTACCAAATGTACAATTACCGATATTTGAGTATTTGGAAATCTAGATAGAGCTATGGTATAAAATAAAAGAGCCAAATTTCAAATTTCAGTAAGAGTTTTTTAAAGATACATATAAATAATTTGCTTTTAGGGCACTGTTTTCTCTGAAAATAGAACTCTCTCCCTCACTTGGCTGCAGCCCCAACTTGACTGTGGACCCATCTCAGCCAGCCCCTCAGTGGTCAGCACACAGCCCTGTGGGGTGGGACAGCTACAGCACCTGACATTCTTGTTCACAGATTCATAGAAAATGTCATTTAAGGCAGAGAATCACTAACAATGACATATACACACATTTTAAACACCTTACTTCATCATGAGCCATAAAAAAGCAAATTTATTTGCCAATATTTTCACACAGGCCAGAGCTATTTCTACAGGTACAGGCCTACTGACTGAAGCTTAAAGCTGTCTTTCTTGCACAAACCACACTCGTAATGTCTAATATACAATTTCCAGTTTGGCCACTTGAAGCTGAGGAAAAATCTCAGTGTAAATCAAAGTGTAGAATCATTCCATATTTTCAACATCTTCACAATCTTTTAGAGTTATCTCTTCCATATCCAGTTTGACAGGAATGTCTTACAGCGACTTGCCTTTATTTAGTCTTTGCAAAGAACTCAGCTTCCTAGAAACAAACAACTTCCTTTTCACTCACGTATTTCATCAGATTATATGTTACTTGATGGAAGTGTATAATTACTGTAACAATGCACACAACTCAGCGGTGGGAGAAGTTTGGACAGAGAGAGAGAGAACCGTGGAATTGGCCAACCGGACAGCAGGGTGTGGAGAAATCAGTGCGCTCTCCAAAGAGAACGGAAGGAACTGGCGAAGTGGGGAACCACTTAGGTTGGTGAAGAGAACTCCTGTTACCTACGAGAAGAAGCCAGTGGTGGTTTTAAGGGCTGGCTTCTAGCTTAAAACAATATCTCCAGGCAAAGTCATGTCAGTTTAGAGGGAACGTCAGTGAAGTCTCTCTGGGAGGGACGTCTCGGTCTTTCTGCATCCCTTGTGGGAGAAGTCCTCCAGTCATTCTTTTTGTGAAAGGAAGCATGTGCTACTATCTATACGGCCTAAGGGTATCTCCGGAGTTTAATTTCCAGTATTTGCACTGGATGATAATCTGTAGTAGACAAGCCAGTTTAAAAAAAAAATACTGGCCTTGAGCAGCCTATTTACAAGAAAATTGACACCCAGGATGGCAAACAGAGTCTCCCACATCGCTCACACCTCCACAAAAACACTGCCCCAGACCTTTGCAACACCATTAAAACTGAATCCATACCACAGATTTATGTTTTTATTACTATTGTCTTCATCTGGAGATCTTTAGGTACGGTTGCTATCCATGCTCCAGTTTACCACAGACTCCAGCACTCCCTATGATCTCACACCTGCCTGACCCCAATAAGTATGCCACTGAATCAGCTGGATATAAACTTCTACCATAACTTGACTCCACAGAAACACTGGTGAGTCTCTGGCAACACTAAAAGGGCTCTTAGGGAGAAGGCATTTGTCTTGGCAGAAGCCCCAACTACATCCCTAAAGAAGACCAGAGAATTCACTTACCATGGAGAAACAGAAATGACTGACAGCCTAAGTGACTGTTCAAAAACTTAAGCCTTGGTGGGTCAGGTAGAGCTCAGAGGTAAAGCAAGTGCTTAGCATGCACGAGGTTCTGGGTTCAATCCCCAGTACCTCCTCTGAAAAACAAAATAAGCCTTCATAAGAACCATGTGGGAACCCTGCTGTAATGCAGATTCCTGGAGCCCTAACCCTTCAGATTCTGATTCAGTAGGTCTAGGAGTGGAGATCACACCCCAATATAAATATTAACAACAATCATTAAGTGTTGACAAGGTCGTGATCCAAACACCTTACATGTAACAGCTTAATCCTTGGCAACAACCTAAGAGGTGAATTCTACTCCTATCCCCATTTTATGAATGAGACAATGGAAGAGAGAGATTAAGAAACATGCCTCTGCTTACTAACCTGGAAAGGGAAGAGTCAGGATTAGAGGGTCTCTAGGAACAAGTCAAAAGTCCATGCTGGCTAGGCAAAGAATTCTGAGACTTGAAACCAAAGGCACAATCCATAAAAGGAAAAACTGACAAACTGAACCTCATCAAAATTAAAAATCTTTTGCTCTAAGAAAGACTATATGAAGAAAATAAAAAGACAAACTAAAGATTGGCAAAAACATCCACAAACCACGTATCTGACAAAGGACTAGTCTCTAGGATATTAAAGAACACTCAAAAACTCAACAGTAAGGAAAAAAAAAATCAAGTAATTCAATTAAAAAATGGGCAAAAGACAGGAGCAGATATTTCACCAAAGAGGATATACAAAAGGCAAATAAGCACATGAAAAGATGTTCAACATTATTAATGATTAGGGAAATACAAATTAAAACCACAATGATGTATCACTACACACCTATCAAAATAAGCTAAAATAAAACCATGACAATGCTAAGTGTTGACAAGGAGGCAGAGAAACTAGGTCATTCATATATTGCTGGTGGGAATGTAAAGTGGTAAACCACTCTGGAGAACAGTTTCTTTAAAAATGATATGCATGCAAATAGTGTGATCGACAAGGGACTAATTTCCAAAATAAACAAACAGCTCAGAGAGCTTAATATCAAAAAACAAGCAACATAATCAAAAAATGGGCAGAAGACCTAAGTAGACACCTCTCCAAAGAAGACATCTAGATGGCCAACTGGCATATGAAAAGATGCTCAACATCACTAATTGTTAGAGAAATGCAAATCAAAACTATAATGAGGTGTTACCTCACACCAGTCAGTGGCCATCATTAAGAAGTCTACAAATAATAAATGCTGGAGAGGGTGTAGAGAAAATGAAACCCTCCCACACTGTTGGTGGGAATGTAAAGTGGTACAGCCATTATGCAGGACAGTATGGAGAGTCCTTAAGAAACTAAAAATACACCTATCATATGATCCAACAATCCCACTCCTGGTCATATATCTGGAGAAAAGTATAATTTGAAAGAAGACAAATGCACCCCAATGTTCACAGCAGCGCTATTTATAATAGCCAAGACATGGAAACAACCTAAATGTCCATCAACAGATGACTGGATAAAGAAGTTGTGGTATGTGTGGTATACACACACACACACACACACACACACACACACACACACACACACAATGGAACACTACTCAGTCATAAAAAAGAATGAAATAATGCCATTTGAAGTAACATGGATGGACCTGGAAGCCATCATTCTAAGTGAAGTAAGCCAGAAAGAAAAATACCTCATGATATCACTAATATGTGGAACCTAAAAAAGAAAAAAAAAAAAAAAGAGAGAGACACATACACACACACACAAATGAACTTATTTACAAAATGGACACAGACTCACAGACAGAAAACAAACATGGTTACCTAAGGGGTGGGAAGGGATACATTGGTAGTTCAAAATTTGCAGATACTAACTACTATGTATAAAATAGATAAACAACAAGTTTCTGCTTTATAGCACAGGGAACCATATTCAATATCTTACAGTAATCTCTAACGAAAAAGAATATGAAAACAAATATATGTATGTATATGTATGACTGAAACATTATGCTGTACACCAGCAATTGACCTAACACTGTAAAGTGATTATATTTTAATAAAAAAAAAGAATGCAAAAAAAAAAAAAAAACCTGTATCTGCAACCACCATACATAACCTAGCAACTGACCTACAGGGAATTTATCTAGGAGAAATGAAACTTACGTTCACACAAAAACCTGTACAGAAATACTCACAGCAGCTTAATCTGTACTAGCCAAAAACTAGAATCCATCCAACAGACAAATGGTTAAACAAATTGTGGCCCATCCATACCATGAAATACTATTCAGCAATTTAACAAAAATGAACTTTTTCTTAAATTGAAGTGTAATCAGTTTACAATGTTGTGTCAATTTCTGGTGTAGAGCATAATGTTTCAGGCATAGATACACATACATGTATTCGTTTTCATATTCTTTTTCATTATAGGTTACTACAAGGAATGAACTACTGATACCAGTAACAACTTGCATAAATGACCAGGGAATAATGCTGAGTGAAAAAAAGCCGACTCCAAATAGTAACATATTCTATGCTTCCTTTCACATAACATTTTAAAAATGACAAATTTTTATGACTGGAGGGCGGGTTAGTTGCCAGGAGAAAGGCAGGAGGGAAGTCGCATGATTATAAAAGGGCCACAGGACGGATCCTTGTAGTGTTGGAAGTGCTGTGTCTTGACTGCGGCAGTGGACCCACAAACCTACCCCTGTGGTAAACTCAAATGGAACTTAATATGGTACGACTAGCACACGCGAATGAGACCAAGTAAAACTGGAGACATCCGAGTATTTTATCAACGCCAATACCCTGGTTATGATATTATACTAGACTTTTGAAAAAATGATTCCACAAGGGAAAATGGGTAAAGCGTACAAGGAATGTCTCTGTACTATTTCTTAAAACAGTATAAGAATTCACAATTATCTCAAGTAAATTTCAGGTTTTTTTAAAAAAAAAAAAAGGTCCAGGCTTCCAAGTGTGTAGGTAAATTGCAGTAGGGAAGAACAAATCTGACATCATATTAAACCTGTTCCTTTGGCTCTAACCCTGTGCTCTGCTTACGGTGCTGTCACTGTTGGTTCTGTACCTTTTGTAAAAAGAATGTTGCCTAGAGCCTGAAATATACAGGATAGCCCATTCTCTAGGCTCCTATCTTTAAGGGTATAACACTTCCATTCATATAAAGATAAAAAGTTGCAGAATAGAAAACATTCGTCTTGTTGGAGATTTACAGGGACACCATTACCTGACCGATGTAGATAGCTGCAAGAACAAAGGATTCTGACACCTAGAAGTTTGCAACAACCAACCACACCCCCTCCCCCTTTTTAGTATAAAAGGAGCCTAAATTCTGGGATAATTTAATAATTCTCCAGGACATTAGTCTGCTATCTTCTGGGTCTGCTGGCTTTCCAAATAAAGTCATTATTCCTTAACCCCAACACCTTGTCTCCCGATTTATTGGACTTTCCTGCAGCGAGCGGAACGCGTTTGGACTCAGTAACAAAATCAGGCACTGTTTGCTTTCACTAGGAATGTAAAACGGCACCACCTTTCTGGAGGACGTTCGGCAATGCTACCAAAAGTAAGAAGCACATATATACCCTCTGATCCAACAAATCAATTTTTAGGTTACTAGTTATAATGAATAATTTATGATGTGTCAAATATTTAGTTAGAAGAGTGCTTAATTCAGCAGTGCTTTTTTATAGCTAAAGACTAGAAACAACTAAATGTAGTATGTCCACATTGTGAGATTCCATCAAAATAATCTTTGGGAGTAAAACAGTTGACCTGGAAAGATAGTCAAGATAAACGCAGTTGTTCCATGAATATTTATTCAGTTCCTACTCTGTGCCAGGCACTGGAAACTCTGACACACCCAATAAGGCATGGTCTCTGTGCTCATTTAACTATACAGTCTGATGGACTGTCTTCTACTGGTAAATAAACAGGTGGCAAGGCACTGTCTGTGTGTGATGACAAACACACACACACGTACACATGCACACACATATGTACATATAATGTAAATTCTGGAAGGATATAACCCTAAGTGTCAATAGTGCTTTATTTCTGGAAAGTGGGATTTTGTGTGAGTGTGTGTGTTTAATTTTATTTGTTTTGGCATGTCTATATATTCTAAATTTCTACAATGATCAAGTTTCACTGGTATTAATTTTAGCTATTGGGAGGAAAAAGGCTGATCCCTAGAGAGTGCCTGTTTTTTCTTTTTTTTCTTTTTTTTTCTTTTTAGCTTTTTAAAATTTATTTCTAATAAGGTACAATCAGAGTGAAATTCTTCTAAATCCTGATTCAAAGAACTCAAAGACCTCTTCAATTATCCATGTGAATAAAGGCAAGTTAACCAAACTGGATGACCTCAGGATGATAATTGTGCATATTTGTGACAATTACACGTCCTTACAAATTCAGATTTGTGAACAATTTCTAGCCCTTGGACTGAGCGGGTGCTTCTATTTCAGGAATTTTGTACTGTTTGCTTTTACTAATTTCTTTTTCTTATAAAAAAAAATTGCAGAGTCTTTACAGAAAAATATTTTAAATGCAGATGTGTAAAAAAAAAAGGTAATATCACTCAGCCAGATAAAAACAACTATTTTAAGTCCTAGATATGTATATATTTCTATATATTTAAGTCCTAGATAGCTATACATTTAAACTAATATCTATGTGCACATATTTGCAAGTTGGTGTGATTATACTAAGATGGTCTCAAATAGCACATTCTCTGGTTTAAACTGGTTTTTTTTTCTTGCTTAATAATAACTACCATTTTAATAACACATTTCAACATTAAATATGTTTATTTAACCAATCTGCTAATGGTTAGGTATTTTGTTTGTTTCCAGGTTTCAGAGTTACAAACAGTGGATAATCTTTTAACTGAACATTTGAGCAAATCCTTGATTTTTGTCTTTCAGTTGAAATCCCAGAAGTGGAAATCCTGGCTCAAAGGGCATGCATACCTGCAGTGGTCTCCCAAAAAGCTGTACCAACTTACACTCCCAACAATCAGTACAGGAATGAAAGTGATGCAGTTTCTACATGCTCACTGACATTGCTGACCAACAACGAAGTTTTTAACTTGTTCTTGGACTCTCTAGAATTTCACTTTTCATTAAAAAAAAAAAAAGAGAAAAAATGATGTTCACAGCAGATCAAAACAGAGAAATTATCTGGCTGTCAGTTAAATTAGAAATTTTACTTTGTCAATTTCACTTTAATTGTGGAATTTAGTCAGACCCATTAAGGCAAACAAAAAATCATCTCTGTAGGACTCTGTTCAATTCAATGATCTTTAGACAATTACTGTGAATTCATGTCTGACATCTCCAAATCTTGATCCTACAGACAGATTGGTCTCCCCACCAAGAACTCCAAAGCTAAGACCGAGGTGGCCTTTTCACAGTAACTACCTCATGGGGCCACGTGGGAGTAAATGAGATGATGCAGGCTTCATGCACCTGCTTAAGGTAAATGCTGCAGCCCAGTGCTCAGCACATGTTAAATGGGCCAGAAGTGTTGTTTACTACTGGTATTCTATTACAAGTAACGCAAATTCAACATGATGTCATGAGGACTTAAATACCAGTTATTTCAATCCTCTTTTATTTTTACAAATGAGGAAATGGGTTCACACAATTAGGCCTAGAACTCAGGCCTCCTTGATGCCTGTCTGATACTGTTTCTCTAACACTATCTTGTCTGTTGGTGGGTTTTCTCTGCACTGAGTGAAGGCTGGAGGAGGCACCTTAATTCACGCAATTACACTTAATCAGAGCAATCTGCAATTTGATATTTAAGTCTACACGCTCAAAATATACTTGGCTTATAGGTATCTGCCTGGGTAAATAGTAATTCTCTAAAGCAGATATTTTAAGTTGCAGGCGAAAAGCAAATGGGTTTATATCCACCTCAGAGGATGATGAATGATTGATGATAAATCTCTCCTCTGATCGAAGGTTTCTGATTGCATTAGACAGAGGGCATGAAGACTAATCAAAAATGCTCGTACATTCATCACCGTTGATTGTGCATAATCCACTGCTGAAGGTACCAGTGCGGCACCTTCTCTAAAATGACAGAGGAAACAGATGAATTTCCATTCAGAACTCCCAGAGGCTATCTGTCTTGATTTCAGGGTAAATGGGCTTTCCCTAATAATCTAAATCACAAACAGAATGACAGTGCAAAAACCCTGGACCACATTTTACCATTCTATCTGAGCAGGGGCTGGTCAGGTCTGGTCACATGCTACATGATCAATAAATAATTACAGATAGATTGGTAAACAGGTCTATGGGCATACTTTAGGGATTTTCAAAACTAATTTTTCTAGACGCCTACATATTTAGAAGTCAAAATGTGTGTTCCAGTGAGCTAAAGGAAATACATCCTGTATCCCACCAAAAACAGACCTTAAGCTGCTTCTCTCATATATGTACTCTAGCCCTATAGTGAGTGGCTTGTACTGAACTCTCCTCACCCTTTCGGGGCCACAGTTATCATGGGAGAGTCAGCAGTGTTGCATTCATCCAGGAGAACATCCCTGATAGGGGCTTTCTAACAAGGAAAGACAGGTCATTTGCATCTCTGTCCTCTAAAGAAACCTCCACTAACTGCACATTGACAATCTCAAATACATGCTCCTGGGCTGAAAAGGGAAGGATGGGAGGAGGCTAACGGTCAATATGTGGTCTCCTACTTCTCAGGAAATATGCCCCCTACCCTCAGCGTGCACACACAAACACACACACACACACACTCCACCCCTATCCCAGAAAGCCACCACCACCAGCCTCCTCTCTGACCTGATTTAGGAGTTAGAATCCTTACCTAGTGGAAGGGAGGAGAATCCACCCATAATGCCACCTGAACTCACCTCAGTGCTTAAGGTGTTTGTACCTATCCTCCCCCAGGAGGCCCCCGTGACACGTCTGCAGTGGGGCAGCCAGGGGAGTAGGGAAAGGAACACTACCTGGTCTATGGAACCTGCACAACAGGGGGCAAGTTTGGAGACCTGGCTTAAAACTCAAAATTCTGTGAGATGAAGATACTTGTCATACGAACTTTTGATCTGCTTGATGTATGAAGGGTCAGAAAAATGAAAATGGATTAGAAATGACATAATCTGCATTAATAGCAAGGGAGAGAGTTCTGAAATGAATAGTAACTCAACACAGCAACTATAAACTTAAGGCGGGAAAGGGATAAAATAATGAGACTGAGCTTGAAAAGTCACCTTAGTTTAAGCAATAAAAGGACAAAGCCAAGGAAAGATACAGACCAAACAATACCAAAATTGTTATGCTGCTGCTCAGCCTCTGCTTTCTGAGAAACAATCCACTATCAGCATCGAATTAAGCAACGCCACACATCCACACACTCCATGTTCCTTCTATGTGAGTTACCACCAAGTGAAATTTACATTTTCTAACTTGTATATTCCTCTGTCGCTTTTTAAAAAATTCTTGCCTTTCTTAAACCTCATTCCCTTCTTTACACATCTCTCACTGGGCCCTGGAGATCCAGCTTCTGGCCCAGAATCTATCCCTGTAGATATCAATGTAATTTATGTAAGTATCAGTAGGCCTCCATTTTCCCATAAATTTACTCAACAAATTCCACTCTGCACCAGGTTCTGTGCCAAGTACAAGGCATACAACATGGAACAAGTCAAACACGGTCCCTGTTCTTAAGGAGCTCAGAGTCTAAAAAAACGAAGGTTCGATATGAAATCAACAATCCCTTCAAGGTCTCAAGTGTTTGACTTTCCCTTTCTCCCTCTTTCTTCTGATTCTCAAGGCACAAACTTCAACTTTTTCATTTCCATCTTCAGTCACCTTTAACATCCACCACCTACCCACAACAGGCAGTGCCATATGAAAATTGTATTCTCTAATGCAGGGATTTAGCCAGACTGGTTCACAGGGCAAGGAGGAGGAAAATGCAGCAGAGAGATTCTATAAAAATCAAGGCCTCAGAAAAACGTAGAGCAGCACTGTGTTCAATAGACACAAAATGTGAGTAAAGGTAACTGGTGGGGAGACAAACAACAGAGAAGAGGAGAAAGCGTGACTGGCTCCTCCTCCTCTGAAATTGGAAACCTGACCCCCTGAAAGTCTGCTCCTGGGTCATTCAATCCTGATTGCTTAATGAAAGTGTACAAATCAGCAGATATTACGCCTGAGTGTTCCAAATGTCCCTAATTATGACCAAGTACACAAAGGCCTTAAAAAAAATCACACTTCACCTTATTGAAAGGGTTCCTGGCACATCAGTAATTAAAACACCTCAGCTCCCAACCACATTAGAAACATGATAATTATCTTCGTACAAAATTTGCTTTATAACACTTGAAAGGCTTCAAACCCTAGGATGACAACAGAATATAAACAAAAAGACCACGCATTCAGTCTCCTGCCCATGACTATGTTGCTGCAGCTCAATGTTAAGAGCTCCCTCCTTCGGGAATAATAAGCATTGACAGTCCCCAGAATCAAACGCATGATTATCATATTATGGTTATAATTATATTAGCAGCACCTCGTTTTTCTTGACTCATCACTATGCACCATGCCTGTACTAAGTGCTTTGTTACATATCCAGGCTCAGAGAGACTGAGTAACTTGCCAGAGGTCACCCAGCCAGGATGTGTCAGAGCAGTGAATCGAACCCAGATTTGCCTGGCTCCCAGACCTGTACTGCTCATCACTACACTGCCAGCAAATGGGTAACGTCCAAAGCCGGCAGGGGGTAGGGAAGAGAAGGAGCTGGCAACTGCAAACATCCTTCTCCTCCCAAAGTGTAATTTACAAGGTTGAAAACCGTTAGAACTGCAGAGATTGAATGCTGAACCATTAGAGAAGCCCAAACAGAATTCCAAAGAATTCCCCAAACAGAGATCAAAAAACCTGCCGTCTCGCCCAAGGCTGGTAAAATTTGAACAAAGAGAAATGGCAAGGCTGTGGTGTGAGGAAAAAGTGATTCATAGGGAGGATCCCTCCCTGAGGACAGACAGTGGGGCCACAAGTTAACTGATGAACACAGACTGCAGGCCTACTGTGTGCCGGCTGCCAAGCCACTGCCCTGGTTATGGCCTCTAGGCTCCACATGCCGGAGAGAAATGACGAACCCCTAAATGAGGAAGAGAACGGGGTACCAACCCGCAAAGGGAAACGAGCAGGACTGATGGAAACATCTGCCCCCAGTGCTCCTGACCGTAGGTGCAGACTGCTCAGTCTGCGAGCCCTTCCAGCCCAGCACCTAGCGCAGCTGTGATGGTGAGAACAGTGCCGCTCTCGAAACACTGAGCTTTAACTATTTCTTTTCAATCACAGAAAACTCACAATCTTTCCTAGAAGCTCTTTTCCATGAGATGGGAAAATGAGAAGCTACCCTGGTTCTAAAGCACTGGGGAAAAACACACAGCCCCAGCCCCTCAGAGAATAAGAAGGGGCCAGCACTATCCATCGAGTGCCTTGCCTCATCTGTGAAGAACTCACAAGTAAAAAACACATCATGGCCCAGCGGAGTCAAATAAATCTAGCTTCAAATCCCAGCTCCTCCACCTCCTTAGTCAATAACTTGAGGCATAGTATTTAACCTCTTTCGGCCCCAATTTCCTCAGTTTCAAAACAGGGATAATAACCTCCATCTTACTGGTATCTTGTGGGCATTACCTGAGGGTGGGTTTTTCACCCCACTGGGGTGCTTGCCCTGCCCACGGCCCCTTCTACAGGAAATTGATAACATTCCCAACCACTGTTTGGGGGCGGCCCTCGGCAATGCTTTTCTGTAAATACACACACACACACACCCCAACCTGCTAATTATATGGAACAGAATCCGATAGAGCCAAGGATGATCTAAAAGCAACTAATCCCAAGGCTGGCCATCAACCTGTGACACGATTTAATCCCAGCAACGGTGGTGAATTCGCTCAGCCACTCAAATTGTTTTGGAGATTTCAACTAGGAAGTGAAGCCAGCTGTCAGCAGGGAGTGCAGCCCACCTATCCCCAAGACAGAACAGCAACTGGGAGAGGAGCTGGGTTAGCAGCGAGGGCAGACGCCCAGGACGGCGGTCCCCAACCCCTCAGCTGAGGCCCCCGGAACCAGTGGGGATCCAGGCATCTTCTAATTCCAGCCTCCAGGTGTTCAGCTCCCTGCCCTTCCTTAAGCCTGGCTGGTCCTTTCTCCTAGGATCTAACAGTAAACTTCCGATGACCCCAGGTTCCTTGTAAGCCATGAGAAGGCAGGTAAGGACGTCCACTCATCTGTGAAAGAGGCAGAGGGGCAGAGAATCAGTCACCAGACTGTTTGGCAGGATCTCACTGAACAGACAGGGGGAGAGAGGACAGGATCCATCCAGCAAAGAAAGGCTCAGGGTGCCTTTCAGAGATCCAGGCTCACCAAGAAAACAGTCAGGAAGGGGACCCCTGTTACGATAGGTATTTGATGTCTTCAAGAAGTTCCATGAAGTGAAACACCGAGTCGAGTCCCAAGGCCCTCGCTCCTTTGTCACCACTGGGGCCTCTGTTGAGAGGGGAAAAATAATACTCTAATGCTTCTTGAGGTTGAAATGAAGACAGATGTTCCTGGTTTTCTCTTTGGGATAAGTTTTCATTAAGGAATGAAAAAACAAAGCAAACAATCCAAGCCCCCTCAAAACAAAAGCAGCAAAACAAAACAAAGAAACTTAAGTCAAAGCCTCCCTCTTCTCCCTACCCAAATACATAACTTAGAAAATGACAGTCAAAACAACCAGCTGCATCAATCACGCAGGAGTCATTACACGGAGCCTTTCCCGACCCCCGCCTCCTCCAGCTAGGCCTCCGGTCCCATGCCAGCTTTTCTGGAGCACCTTTGGGGTCCCTTTCCATTTATCATTCATTTTATTATCTGGCTTTGTGCAACCCAATTTGTTCCACTTCATGTTTCTGGTTGAAATATGTGAGTTCTGTATTTCAACAGAACGGACAACGGGCTTCAGCAGACGCCCTCGGTGTACATTTCACAGCTACCTGCTTCAGGGCTTCTCTCGAATCTGCAAATAACACAGAAAACTTGTTGGCTGTGTGTTTAAGAGGCAGCAGACAGGTACTGCTGCACAAATCAGATCTGGGGAGGGAGTCGGGGGTACCCCAACAGGCCAAAGGATAATTTATCTAGATTGACTTTTCCTTAGACCACTACTCAGTTGAGCTGGAGAATTGTTCCTGTTAGCTTTTCTTTCAGCCACCAAAAGGACAAGGCTCAAAGCAGCTGCTGTCTTGACAAAGTATTCACTTCTCACAGGGGTGGGAGTGAGCAGAGAAACTCAGATCTGAAGCCGCTGGCCTGGGTCCATCCTATATGTTATGAGAAATGCCTGAGATAACATTTTGGTTCTGTTCCAAGCTCCACGGTTTCTGTTCTATTCTCTCGGTGCAGAGGATTCAGTGCCTTCCTGGCACTAAGTGGCAACAGCTCAAGGTGACGAGCAGTGAATCACAGCAAACTTCATTGAGTGTTTTCTTGCAGCCTATAAATAAAATCAGAATCTCTGAAACTAGTAAACCATCTGCAGCCTGAACACCTCAAGGTTATTCATCTCTAAACCTCTCTGGGAAGGATAAAAACATCATCCAGAGAAACGTGGTTTCTGATGAACGAAATTTCTTAATGCATGAAAATCCACGTTTTAATTGTCCGAGGCATTATACTAAAAGCTTTGCAGACCTTTAACTTCTCACTCCCTATGTTACCCCAAAAAAGCTCATTTTCCAGCAGGGTTTGAAAAATAACAGAGGTGAGCTGCAAAACACCAGATTCGAGGAAAAGCTAGGGTTCGTCATTATTTTTATATGATGAAGTGGATAAAATGGGCTGAATAGATCGAATTCCTCCTTACGCCACAAAGAAACTTTAAAACATCAGTGCCACAAAAAGCAAATAACATTTTAGGAACTGGGTAACTTTAAGTGGGGATTTTCAACATGTTTTGAGTATCTGCCAGGGTCCCCCCTTCTCTGCTCCCCAAGACCTCCAGTTCAAGGTGGGGACCTGCTGCCATTCTGGCCTCACGTGGGCCTGGCTGCCCTGCCTTCTGCCTTTGCTGACTGGGCTGAGCCAATCAAATTTCTCCCCTTGGAATTTAAATCAGAACTAGAGATGCTAAATGGATTTCTCCAGTTGCTGCAATCGCTGGGACGTGACGCAGGAGGTACAAAGAGCCCGGGTTAGCTACGCGGAATGAACGCCAATTCAGCAAGGGAAGGAAAGCAAACGGAAGAAAGTGCTGAGCTGGCATCCCAGACCCTGCTCTGAGGGTAGGCTGAGCCCAGGTTCCTTAAGATACCAGGATCCTTTCCATAAAGTTCCCTTTTTATTTAATCTGGTGGAGGTTTTCTGTTAATTTCAGCCTGTTTCAGTCAGGGCTAGGGCTGGGGCAGCCCAGGTGTGGAGTGAGAGCTAAATAATACCAGAATGATCACTTGGGCAAGTGAAAATAAGACCATCATCAAAACTCAGAGTCAGAAAACCAACTGTGATCACAAAAGATGGAGTGACATACTGTTTGAGAATTTGATTCCTATTTCTGTCCTGTATTTATTACAGCCTCTCAGTTCAAAATCAAAGGGCCTCAAGCTTCTACGTGTCAGACGGGTAACCCTTCCCTCCCCAGGTCGTTTCTTGCAGTCCTCCCTGCCCCGGGCTGCACTGACACACAGCAGTATCTCTAGCATCTTCCCTCGAGTGTTAATTTGCTCATATTAAGCTCCATCATGAAAGCCTGCAGTGGCTTCCAACTGCTTGACGTGCCAAATGAAAACACCCGGTAAAGTGTTGCATCCATTAGTTCCACATTATCTGGCCACTGTCATAACCCATTACGCCTAAACTCGCAGCCAGTCATAGAGTCAGCTCTCTTGTTCATCACCCACTGTCACAGGACTCCTCCTCCACGCTAACAGTGAGGCCTTCTCAGAACTGAGTCAAGAGAAGGGATCCCAGAGTCTGGACACTTCACCATCGGTCATGGCTCTTCTATTAACCAGTTATCTTTTAATTCCTGATCTCTTCTCTATAAAACAAAGATGCTGGGACTTGACCCCACCAGCTTTTAGCTTTTTTTTCTGCCTCAACACATCTAAGAGGTGTGGTGAGAACACAAGAAAAATTACACAGTAACAAAGAAACAAGATAAAACATGTCATATTAACTGAGGAGACTATCCAGAAAGAGGCTGCTGCAGGCTTGGCTGGCATTGCAGCAGAGGGAGAAGCTGGGCTAAGCCAAGGAGAGGCAGGGCAGGGGTCAGTGGAATGACACGTGATCATGTCACTTGACCTTTCACTTACTTTTGGGTTGGCTGTTGACAAATGGTACTAATAAACCTTTAGGAAAAAACATGTATTAATAGATTGTACTGGAAAAGAAGAGAGGAACTGTTCCAAAAAATCTGTCAAACAATTATTGAGAAAGGTTTCTCTAAGGCAAAGGACGGTGCTAAAAGTGGAACCAGAAATGCATGGACGTGGTCCACCTGCCACTGTCCTCTCTGCCTTGCTCACACTGCACTCCCAAACCTAAGAGCGCCCCGCTGAATGCTCAATAAACACCTACTGCAAGAATTCATAAATACAGCCCCTGCCTTTAAGGACTTAACAATTTGTTTTAATGGAGAATAAAAGAGAGAGAATATGTTGTCCTTTCCCTTCAGGAACACTAATAAATATAGCATTAATTTCCCTTCAAGGCAGCCCTCCTAGGATAATAGAGGGAAGAAGGTAAACCTCATGCAATAACCATTTTATACAATAAATGATCAAATCTCACCATGTTAGCAAGTAAACAAATCTGTCACTTGCCTCATTCTCTGTGCTGACGCATTAGCCAAGAATGAGCCTTTTAATAGAAAGGAATAAGCCACTCCAGCATGGTGAAGCCCAGATCCAGCTAATACCCTGATACACAGTCAGCCCTCCATATCATCAGTCCGCAGTTGGTCAAATCTGCCGATGCCGAACCTGATTCAGAGGGTCGACTGTGCCATGGCCATTTTATAAAAGGGACTTATGCATCCGTGGGTTTTGGTATCCATGGGGGTCCTGGAATTGGTCCCCTACAGATACCAAGGGACAACAGTATATATTAATTTGCTTCAAAATGCCACTTCCTCTTAAGTTGATTTTCCCCTCCAACTGCCTCAACCACAGGCAATGGTGTCACGTGCACCAGATCCATGCAGTCCAAATGACAAACAGTCCCCTTAAACCAAATGCATTTCCATAGCAACAAAAGGACTACATTAGCCGTTCTCTACCTGCCATGCCCCATCAATTATTTAACATGCCTCTACCACAGCGATACTGCATAAATGATCATGTTCATTAGCGGCAAGAGTCAGCTCTGAGAAAACCACAAATGCCAGACAGCTAAACTGAGCACAAACCAAACACATACACACACACCCCTTGATGGTGATGTTAGATATCCCAGCGCAAAGGGAAGGAGGGAAAACTAAATGTTCTTCATTCTAAGCTTCCACTTTAGAATTACATGAGCACACGAATCTCACAATTATTTTCTTTTAACAAAGGGAAACACATCAATTGATTTTATATAATATAACACATGCTATCAAAAGTTGCTGGGAACAGGAGGATATGACGAGATCAGAGAGCCAACGGAGGAAATTCGTCTTAAACTTGTTTTCTAGTTTTGGTTTTGGTTTTGGTTCTGTCCCATTTTCTGGCTTATTTCTCATTAGGAGAGCAGGCAGGGGACTGGAAAATTGGATACTGAAGGGAGTGTACGTCACCTAGCAGCCAGCCATGACCGTCCTTTCACTCAACCTGGTTAAATCTCCACGGACTTCCCCTGGGAAGACTCCTGAACAGAAAACGACGGAGGACCTCCACCCAGTTCTGGGAGAAAGGAGAGAGTCTCTCATCAAGAATAACCAGAGACTGAGTTCGTGCAGGACTCCTGCAATTCACGTTGGGACACACCTCAAACCCTTAAGGCCAATGCAGTCAGATCCAACACTGCTATCTTAAACCAACTGGTGAGTTTAATCCAGATAGGGCTTGGTTAGGGTGGCCCCTGTGTCTTGTGTCCACAATGAACCACTGACAGGATCAGCACTGAAGGCTGGAAGCAGCACTGTGGCCAAAATGGAGGCTAAATGACTCTTTGACTCGCTTTGTTGTGCTCTTTCTTGACATCTCTCAGAAAGAGAGAAAAAGGGGACAGCCCTCTGAAAGATTCTGATTTATTTATAATAAGCCATGGTCTGCTAACGAGAGCATCACACAGACAAGAGTTCATATTTGGTTAAAAAAAACTGACATGGCCCAGAAAGGGAATCTCTAATTACTGACAAATGAGAAAGCATGTATAAAATTTCGAAGAACCCATTCACACACAGACTTCCTATGATATTCTTCTACATACAGTCCTCTGTCTTTCCGCTTTGCCAAAATCTAGCTTGACACAAGCTGCAGCTATCAAACTTTGATTACATGCTGCAGGACTTAACAATTCATGAAAACGGCAGTGTTCCAGTACAGTAGTCTTTCCACCACATATATTAATTTTTATTCTTGTAAACACAAGAAAACCTCTTAAAAGATTATGATGCACAATGATTTCAAAGTTTTGAGAACATGGGAAAAAAATTAAATATTCACCCCAAATATTTGTTTTTCCCTTAAAACTCTATCTTCCCCAAGAAAAGCATCACAAAGACCAGAAATGATGTCTAGGGCAGCCACCACAAATCGCTCCTGTAAGTGGATAAACTATCAAGTATAGAAGCTAAGAATGTAGAAATACTTCAGACAGTAGTACACTTTTACTTACATAACCACATAAAATAAGAACATGTGCCTTGGGGATCATGTACACAACTAAATGCCTTGCTGATTACCATATAAAGAAGCTTAAGACAGATGACCTCTCACATCTGACAGTACACAGGACATGAGTTATGACCGCTGTTCTGTTTCCATAATTGAGTGGTTGCCTTTAGACAACTGGTCAAATATCTGCCTCTCATTTTCAACAACATGACATGCATGCAAATGCATGTTTACAACATCTTAGGGACCCGTGGAGAATAGTATGTTCTAAGAAAGTCCTTTTGAAGGTTTCAGTCTTTCTACTTCTCTACTCTAGTAACTTTGGTTGATGATATATAATAGAAGCCATCTATAAATGACATTTAGATGCAAGTGAATTTTCTTCTCCCAGCTGATGAGGACTTCACGGTGTTGGTCAGAGGACTCACTCTACCTTCTGGCCAATAGCAGGCACTCTCATTCGTCACAGAACTAAACATCAGAATCTACTATGTAAAGGTAAACAGTAACGTTGCACTTGTACATATCTGCATTGAATTTTGTTTATAAATTAATTCTGCCACTTATAACTTAAATAATCGAAGATTCAACAACAAGTAATATGCATCATAATGTTTTTAATTGAAGTATAGTTGTTGTATAATATTATATGTTACAGGTGTAGAATACAGTGATTCACAATTTTTAAATTATACTCCATTTATAATTATTATAAAATATTCCATATTGCACAATATATCCTTGTGGCTTATTTCATACATAATAGTTTGTACCTGCCAATTCCCTACTCCTATACTGCCCCACCCTCTTCCCTCTCCCCACTGGTAACCACTAATTTGTTCTCTATATCTGTGAGTCTGTTTCTTTTTTGCTATATTCACTAGCTTGTATTTTTTTTAGATTCCACACATAAGTCATATCATACAGTTTTTGTCTTTCTCTGTTTGACTTATTTCACCTAGCAACAATATTGTTATTAACATTGAGAAATTATAAACTTCAAAATTCCCGACAATGGCAAAGTGATTCTATATGATTACAGACATTCATACAATTATTTAAAATGGTGCAAGACAAGAATAAAGTAGATCAATGGAACAGAACAGAAAGTCTCAGAAGTAGACCCACACATATACAGTAATGATTTTCAACAAATGCACCAAAGCAATCCAATAGTTAAAGAAAACTCTTTTCAACAAATGGTGTGGGAATAATTGGATACCTATATGGAGAGAAAATAAACCGTGACCTCTACCTCACATCACTCACACAAACTGAAGAGATATGATACAGATACATGCATTAAAGCTAAAATCATTAAGCTTATACTGGGAAATATAGACTATCATCATGATTTGGGGCTCAGTAAAGTCACAGAAAGCAGTCATATTTTCAAAATAATAATAAATATGACTGTGTTGAAATTTAGAGCATCTCATCAAAGACACAATTAAGAAAATAAGCAAATCACTGTCTGGGAATAAAAATCTACAAAACATGATGACAAAGGACTAGTACTTGGATATATAGAAAACTCCAACTCAGTAAGAAAAGACAAACAATCCAATTTTTTAAATTGACAAATACTTAAACAGACACTTGACAAAAGAAGATATGCAACTGGCCAATAAGCACATGAAAAGTACTCAATATCATTATATCACTACACACCAACCAGAATGACCAAAATTAAAAAGACTGACAAACTCAAGGCTGTTGAGCAACAGGAATTTAATATATTACTGGTGGAAATGTAAAAAAGTACAACCACTTTGGAAGCAGGTTTGTCAGTTTCTTATAAGGGAAACATACACCTACCCTATGATCAAGCCATTCTAGTCATAGGCATTTACCCAAAAGAAACAGGAAATATATATATACACATATATATGAATACACACACACATATATCCACAAAAAGACTTGTAGAAGAATGTTCATTGCAGTTTTCTCACAGGAGCCAAAAAAATAGAAATGCTCCAGGTGTCCATGAATAAATAGAAGAATAGGGAAGCTATGGTATACTCATACAAAGAAATACTGTGCAGCAATAAAAAGGAATGAAACTACTAAAACATACAGGAATCTGGATGAATCTCAGAAACACTATGCTGAGTGAAAGAAGGACCATGTTGAAGAAAGTATATATGGGTTTGAACTGCATGGGTCCATTTATACAAGGATTTGTTTCAATAGATACATATATGTATTGTAAATATATTTTCTCTTCCTTATGATTTTCTTAGTAACATTTTTCTTTTCTCTAGCTTACTTTATACAGTATATAATACACATGCAAACCATGTGTTAATCAATTGTGTGTCATCAGTAAGGCTCGTAGTCACCAGTAGGCTATTAGAAAACTAAGTTTGGGGGAAGTCAAAAGTTATACTTGGATTTTTGATTGTGCAGGGGGTCAGTGCCCCTAACCCCCACATTGTTTAAGGATCAAATGTATATTATATGATTCCATTTAGATGAAACCATAGAATGGGCAAAACTAATCTCTGGTGAAAAAAATTAGCACAGTGGTTGCCTCTAGAAGGGTAGCGAGTGGGGAATAACTGGAAGGGTAATGAGGGAACTTTCTAGGGTGATAATGGTGTTGTACAGTCTATGTCATGATAGAGTGTGATTTACACAGGTGTACGTGCTTGTCAAAACTCAGCAAGATGAGTGCATCTCATTGAAAACAAATTCTTATCAAAAGAAAAATCTGTAAACAAACATTGGACTCTAGTTAACGATAAGTATGCTGAACTATTTAGAGGATATTTCCTAATATAGGCAATGTACTTCAAGATGTATTAAATAATTAAGATACATTAATAAGTAGAATGATAAAGAGATATATATGTGATAAAGCAAATATAGAAAAGTGTTACTAGTAGACTACAGATGATAGGTTTGGGTCCTAACTGTCAAATTCCCTCAACTTTGCTACATTTGAAATTTTTCATGATAAAATTTTTCACAGTAAAATGTCAAAAAACGTGTGAAAAGTGTACTTATTGACATACACACACACATATCTACACACATATAGTAAAATATAAAAAGCAAGATGCAAGATAGCATCTAGAAATGATTGCATTCTAGTTTTCTTTTAAGGCAAACATGTACAGAAAAAGGGCTGGGAAGACAATCACAATCAGCACATTGGTGTATTTAATATAACTATATTTTAACTCCACTTCACAGAGGGACAATGTAACATCCATTTGTAAAATAACAAAGTACTGACAGTTCCCTGGATTTACCTAGGCCATCTTAATTATAATTTTGAACTGAACAGCACTATGTATTTCATGGTCTCCAGACAGTGCTCCTTCTAGTAAGGGCAGCCTAGTGAGGATTTGTCAGATCAGAGTTTTGGGGTCTCTATCCTTGCGTTTCCAGGCACCCTGTTTATATCTCTACCATAACATTTTCATACTGTTTTGCAACTGTATATTTTCCACTAGATCATAAATTCCTTAAAGGTAAGAGTTACAAGTTGAAGTTCAAGTTACTCCAGAGATAAGTACAGTATTTAGCACATATGGAACAGTCAGTCAGTAAGTGCTAGTGAAGAGAAAATTCAATAAATGAACAAACAGCGGTTTCAAGAGGCCCTCAATTCAAAAAACCTCTTTCACCCAAATTCTACTACCACTGAAAACTGATCACTACAAACCGTTACACTTGGACTCACTACTAATGTTACCCAAAAAATGTCTTAGAATGTAAAAATTCTTCTGAGAAGATAAAACTTTAAGTCACTCAAACCCACTAATAGGTTTCCAGCTCCTTGAAGGTAAGAGAAAAGGATGGTGCCATGGCTGGATCCTGAGGACAGCAAAGTCCCCAGCACAGGAGCGGTATTAAAAGGGTGCTGAGAAGAAATCGTGCATCAAATGCCTGACCCATTAAGTTAAGCGGTTAACATTGGGGGAAACTGGGGGAAGGGTATATGGGAACACGCCACATTATTTTTGCAACTTTTCTGTAAATCTAAAATTATTTCAAAATAAAAAGTCTTTAAAAATGCTGTCGGCCGCAGGGGTGGGGAATGCACCACATGTGGAAAGAGGGAGCTAAGAAAGCGGAGATGTGCAGGGCACAGAAAAGGAAAGCTTTTCTTTCAGTTCCCAGCCTTGCCCAGGACCATCCATGCTTTAATACCTTCAGCTGTAAGAAAAATACTTGGGCCTCCCAAAAGGTATCTTCCCCAAAAATGAAAGATAAATCAATCCTTAACCAAACTGAGATTTCCAAGCCAGATCACAAATACATCAAGACAGAGAGGTAAAGTGGGGATGGAAAAAAAAAAAAATCTCTTTAAATGTATTTATATCTACATAAGGAGTAACTAACTGTAAAAAGCACTTGCAGCAGCTCAATGGGAAAGAAACATGAAATGAACAAAGGAGGAGCCCTGGGGTGAAGTCGACCTCGATGCTGGCCTTCTATTGGCCACCATTATTAATTCCTCACCACAACCACTATTGACTTGTTTGTCAGCTGAGAATGACAACAGAGGTAGATTTCACACAAGAATAAGCTCACAAATGGTGCTCTCAGTCTCCAAAGGCAGAAGCCAGATCTGCTGTTGTATTTTGTGCTACCCCTGGCTCAGTGCCCCATGAAGGTAAAGAGCTTAATAAATGCTTTCAGTGGTACCAATGGCTGCAAGAATTTGCTTCCCATCTCATTTACTGTCCTCATGTAATATTTATTAAATATTCACATGCACAAGGGGAGCCCCAAGCTAGGGGCTATTTGTACCCTTCCCAAAGAATGCCTAATACTGCCTGCAGGGAGGAATTTCATCCAAATCCAAAAGGAGGAAAAACTGTTATTTAAGGGTGTCTTGGGTTTACCTTGGGGCAGTTTTGGAACAAATGTTCCTTCCAAGTTACAGGAGGTAGTTTTTAGGGAAGGCTGGCTGGGAAAGGGGAGAGTATATGAGAGCTGGCAGAGAGGGAAGTGGGCGGCTCCAACCTCTGAGCTGCCTGTTCGTTCGGCTGTCCCTGCCAGGGTCCAGACAATCCTGAGGGACTGGCGTTACCCAATTTCAAGACTCAAAGTGGGTTCCAATTTCAAATTACCAATTTTTGTTTCTCCCCAAGTTCTAAGCTTTGCAAGAGCAATAAAGTCAAACCTTGATGCTGAGAGCCTATCTACGCAAGTACACAGCTGATGTCTTAGTTCAGCCAATGACTGTGGATCAGTAGTGTGATGTTGTTCACCTAGAGGGCGAGGAGAAGACAGCCTATTCTACCTCACCCCTCATCCTTTCACCCACAGCTCCAGCTGGGGCCACACACAGCCATTCACTTACTCATAGCTCCTATATTCTGATGAGGAACCTTTGGACAGGCCAGATCCCACCCCAAGGCAAAAGGCTAACAACTCCTGAGCCAGCAACCCAAGGAGACAATGCTGGCCAGTGATCAGACCTCAGCACACTCACTGTTACCATCCTGTGCGTGAAGGCAGGTCCCCAGGGTCTTTCTCCCCTAAATTTCTGTGCCTGCCTTGCTCTTTCCTAGATCTTAATTCCCAAGAGGATACTGTTCATTGTAAATGTTGCACTTTTCTGAGATATTCTGAGCTTAAATAAAAACTGAGTTACTCAAAAGCACACAGCCACATAAAATTATGCAATCCTGTTACAGAACTCCCACTCTCTTCCTTGTTCCCTCTCCGAGTCTCGTCCAAATCTCTTCATAAACCTGCTGGGTAAGGCCTTCCCGGATGCTCAGCCTTCCCACAGTACCTCCTTGTCTTCACCTTGAAAGGGCCTCTTCAGTTTTCATTCTATATTCTCTGTCTTCTCCTCCTGAACCTTTCAGACTCGAAATGCCTCAGGAAAGAGGCTCTAATTTCAGTACCACTTCTGCTTCCAGGAGCAACATTTACCTTCACTATTTAAATAATATATAACACAGTCTCTCTGGTAAGCATTAGCCCATGCTGTCCTTTTCGGCTCCTGATCACCTCTCTCCCTCTGAATATCTCCATCTCCCAGAGTCAAAACTGTGGTTCTCAAAGTGTTTACATTCATGGGGGTGGGGGAGGGGCAGAGAGAGCCAGCGGGGCTCTTCTACAGGCCCTTACAACTTCAAAAATGAATAATAAAAAGATCACAGATGACCCCTGTTCATTTAATAGTCCAAGAAAACATTTCCTACAAAATATGACATGGATCTAAGATCATCTGCCACACCATTTAACAATGTATAATGATATGAAAGTAAAAACATGTTAGATAATTATCAAATACTAAAAAATGCATATACTGACTAGAAGGAAGACGTTAGTAAGTGGAGAATTGGGGTTCAAAATAATACTAGACGTGTTTTAACTTTTGAAAACCTTTTTTCTTATTTTCTAGTGTCTATCTCACTCCTTACTGTACTCCTTTTAAAAATTAGATACAGCTTTCACAGCATAAACAGAGAGAGTGGTACAGGACACTGAGCTGAGCAGCGGTACTTTGGGTGGGAATCTCAGCTAGAAACAAATGCTCCCTGTTGAAGATTATGAAAGTTTTATTTTTGCCAGGGAATGTCCTATTTGATTTCTCTTTTATAAAAGTAGGAGGATTTGTCCTCTGTCCCAGGTGACAGAGTTGGTTTGTAAATAAGAAGTAATTACCACAGTTCTAAATCTCTTCCCATATTACAGAACTGGTTTCATATTTTACATTCTGAAATTCAGCACTCTCTTAAGGGTTGTCTTTAATTTAGTGGAAATACTTCCCTAGCAAAGGTCACAGAAAACTCAGTAGAGCCTCACAGTAACAGTGAATATTTATTAAGTATCCTGTCCGAAAAATCACCCCTCTCTACACAGTCACCACCCAACTCAATCCCTTTCTCCCGTTTCTCATAACCCCATTCGAATTCTATCCCCAAAATACAGCTTGTGCCTACCCTCAGTGAGGAAACATGATATATTAATGCAAATGTGCTGGAACCTGAGATCTGATCTTTAGCTTTCTGAGAAAGCCATATGGCAAAACCCCTTTAAATCAAAGTCACTGGCCAAACCTCGGCAGACTACCAGTCCCTTCGGTATAGCATAATCTTATTTATTAGCAAAGCTTCTTCAAGTCTGACTACTGCTTCTCTCAACATCCAGCGCCCAGTAAATGAAACTGGTTTGCAGATGGTCAAGAGCTCGGAAAATTATTAAACTGTTTCACATTTTTGGAAACTCCAAATTATTCAGTGCTAGCTAGCCATTAAGTACAGAAGAAGAGTTTTGTTTGTGGACACTCAGTTTACTATTAATGGCCTTGAACGACACACAATTTTGTCATCAGTCACAGCACACGAGGACAACTGAACACGCTCCAGCGGGTGCACTGCAGGCAGTGCCGGAGATGCGTCATTTCCCGCCTCCTGCAGTCATTCCAAGGATGCCCACGTTTCCAATACAGTGAGAGAATTTAAATGGCTGTTATGCTGAAACATTTGTTTTACTACATTAACTTCATATCCTTGTTCTGAAATTGGACTGCGCCCATTTGGTTTCTCTGTATTTGTCCCTTATTTGTCTTTGAGGAAATAAGTAAAAGTTATAACTCTATTGCAATCCCACAGATAGAAAAATGCTAGATCCTTCCGGTATACTTTTTCCTTCCAGGCTCTGTTCAGTTCAGTGCTTCTCCCCAAGTGTATCAGGACACTCTATGTTCCAATGGCCTACTTTATTGTGACGATGCCAGACTTCCTCCACAACATGGACTACTTCTGGGCAGATCCTAGGCTCGTCTCTTTTGTCCTCAGATTTCCAGTCAACTTAGTTCCCATCCTCTAGCCTTACTTATTAGAATCCCACTCAGGTTTGCTTTGGAGGCAAAACAATCAGAATGTCCCCAGGGTGTATGAATGGCAACTACAGAGAACCAGAAGGTAAGTGTGGCCACACTGGTAATATGGTTATGTTTTTACACACTGAACAGATGAGAGACAACTTCTGATGTCAAATTCAAGTCACCAAAAGCAACTCAAGATCCACTATTCGAAGGCTATTCCGTTCAATTCAGTGCTTCTCCCAAATATCTTTAAGTGTGTATCTTCCTGCATTTAATTGGAGTAAGATCTTTTAGAAAAATTCTTTGCAAATCACTTATTCTAAAACATTTATCAGGAACAAGCTACAGTGTTTTAAAATTGGCCAGTAGCCATTTCTGGGGTGAGGTATTTTTCCTCCTATGGTCATGATTAGCGATTAGTAATAGCAGCTTTGGAAAAGCTGGGTTAGACATAACATGAGTGTGCCCTTCAGCATGGGACACTGGGGCCTCAGCGGGTCACTAAGCAAATTATTAAAGTGAACATTTTTTTTTAAAGCATGCCTCTAGCCTCAGATATTTCCCCAGTGTGTTAATCCAGATGTCTGAATTTACAGGTGACAGAAAGCCAACTCAAATCTGCTTGGGCAAAACAGAAGGTATATTAGCTCATCTAGCTAGATAGCACTTAGAACAGAAGAAAACTGGATCAGGACTCAATGTCAGGAAACTCATTTGCTCTTGCCCACCACCCACCTTACCAAGTCTCTGCGTATCTCTGCATCTCTTTGCCTAATGGCCTCCCTCTCTCTGCTTCATGCGTGCCTTCCATGTGATCCAGGAAATAAACTCCAGGCTACCGCTTGTCCTGCACTTACATCTCAAAGACACAAATGTCTTGCGCATTTGCTGTATCACAAAAGACCTGGGGATGAGTCACATTCATCTGATCACATCATCACTAGAGCCTGGAAGATGGGGTTGCCTAGGAGATGGGAATCTCTAATTAGGCCTCAGTCACATGCTTACGTTTGTGGCTAGGAATAGGAAGCAGGGAATGGGGAGGTCATAGATCAACATGATTGCTGTCTTTATCAAAATGAGGCGAAAAGGGAAAGAAGTCTCCAAATGGAAAGGACTGTTATTACCAACAGCGATGAGAAAGAAACATCCAGGGCAGCCATAATCACTAACTACCTCTATCTCTACCATAATCAGTAGTCTACCACTGACCTCTTTCACACAAAGATGCGGTGGCCATCTATTCCCAGCTGTTCGGGTGTGGTGCCCAGACTTCTTATAAATTTTGAGGAAGGGAGAGCAACCTGCCACCTACTCAGATGATACACTGGATATATTTTTATCAATAATTTTGAACAGCTATACCTGTAAAAGACTAAAATTAGAACATTCTCTAACACCATGTACAAAAATGAACTCAAAATGGATTAAAGACCTAAATGTAAGACCAGATACTATAAAACTCCTAGAGGAAAACATAGGCAGAACACTCACAGACATACATCACAGCAATACATTTTTTGAACCAGCTTCTGGAGTAATGGAAATAAAAGCAAAAATAAACAAATGGGATCTAATTAAACTTAAAAGCTTTTGCACAGCTAAGGATACCATCAACAAAATGAAAAGACAACCTACAGAATGGGAGAAAATATTTGCAAATGATGCAACTGACAAGGGACTAATTTCCAAAATATACAAACAGCTCACATACCTTAATATCAAAGAAACAAGCAACCCAATCCAAAAATGGGCAAAAGACCTAAACAAGCAATTCTCCAGTGACAACACAGAAATGGCCAATAGGCACATGAAAAAAATGCTCAGCATTGCTAATTGTCAGAGAAATGCAGATCAAAACTACAATGAGATATCACCTCACACCAGCCAGAATGGCCATCATTGAAAAAGTCTACTAATGATAGATGCTGGAGAGAGTGTGGAGAAAGGGAACCCTCCCACACTGCTGGTGAGAATGTAGATTGGTGAAGCCACTATGGAGGACAGCATGGAGGTTCCTTAAAAAACTGAAAACAGACTTATCATGTGATCCAGCAATCCCACTCCTGGGAACAGCTATACCTGTAAAAGACTAAATTTAGAACATTCTCTAACACCATGTACAAAAATAAACTCAAAATGGATTAAAGACCTAAATGTAAGACCAGATACTATAAAACTCCTAGAGGAAAACATATATCTGGAGAAAAATAAAATTCAAAAAGACACCTGCAACCCAATGTTCACAGCAGCACTATTTACAATAGCCAAGACATGGAAACAACCCAAATGTCCATCAACAGATGACTGGATAAAGAAGATGTGGTACATATATACAATGGAACACTAATTAGCCATAAAAAAAGAATAAAACAAGGCCATTTGCAGCAACATGGATGGACCTGAAGATCACCATTAAGTGAAGTGGGCCAGAAAAAGAAAGAAAAATTCCATATGATATCGCTTAAATGTGGAATCTAAAAATAATAATAATATTAAGGACACAAATGAACTATTTATTATTTATAACTTAGTTGATTTCTTGAATATGTGTAAGCACATTTGACTGTCCTTTATGATTGGATTACCACATTCTGTTGATTCTGATTTTGTGGTTGGCTATATTCCTTTGATAATTATCTAAGTTTTAAAAGCTAAAGCTCTAATCTGTTCTTAGAAACAATGATTAGCACATATATGTAAACTAAAAAAAAGTCTAGTATATTGTATATATGTATTTACATGCAATATAATGTATATGTGCAAACTGTAACAATTCTACCTAATAAAACTGAAAAAGGAAAACAAAACAAAAAAGGTAGCATTAATCTGTATTTGAAATGATCATATTTACTATGTGTCTCTTTTTAAAGAATCTCAGGCTCCATGAGAAGAGTGACTTGATCTGTCTTGCTCATTTCACTTATAATTCAATGCCTGGTATTCAATAAATATTTGCTTAATGAAAAAAAAAAAAAGAGGTTCATCTCTCCAAGGACCCACATTGAGGGAGTGGCAGAACAAAGCTATGCAGTGCCAGGACTTTATTTACTTCCTTCCTCTTTATTAATGCTCTCAGTAAAATACAAGTTTTATTATCTTTGTTTTATTAATGAGGAACCTGTTGTTTAAAGGGATTAAGTTCTGCCTCCCAGCTAGTAAATGCAGATTCAAACTGAGGTCTCTTTTTTTAAGCTTATACAATGTGATTTGTTTAAATGGTGTACAATGTGCTATTTAATATACATACACATTGTGAAATGATTACCACAATCTAGTTAATGAATAAATCCATCACCTCAAAAAACATTTTTGAACAGCTGAACTCTAGATTCTCAGAAAAAGAGAATAACCTAGAATTTCTCCAGCTTGGTTCTTACTAAAAGATTAGTTTTAGGAAATAACATTCAGAGGAGGTGACATGAAGGATTTGCTATCCTGTAACTAACTACTGGTTACACTTCCAACGGCCACTTCGCCTTTTTTTTGCTGTTGGCAGAACGTGTCATGTTAAGGAAGCTCTCTTCTATTCCTAGTCTTCTGGGTCTTTTTGCTATGAAAGAGTGTTAAATTTTCTTAAATGTTCTCTCTGCATCTATTGAGATGATCACGTGAATTTTTTTACCATTTGTTCTGTTAACGTGGTATATTATACTGATTTTTTTTTAGTGGTTACTATGGGGATTACAGTTAATAGTCTAAGTTTATAACAAACTAGTATGAATTGATACCAACTTAGCTTCAATAGCATGCATTAAATCTATTCCTATCCCACAAACTTTTGGTCAACTCATCTTTGACAAAGGAGGCAAGAATATACATTGGAATAAAGACAGTCTCTTCAGCAAATGGTGTTGGGAAAACTGGACAGCAGCATGTAAAACAATGAAGCTAGAACACTCCCTTACACCATATACAAAAATCAACTCAAAATGGATTAAAGACTTAAACATAAGACAAGATACAATAAACCTCCTAGAGGAAAACATAGGCAAAACATTATCTGACATACATCTCAAAAATTTTCTCCTAGAAGAAATAAAAGCAAGAATAAACAAATGGGACCTAATGAAACTTACAAGCTTCTGCACAGCAAAGGAAACCAGAAATAAAACAAGAAGAAAACCTACGGAATGGGAGAAAATTTTTGCAAGTGAAACCAACAAAGGCTTATCTCCAGAATATATAAGCAGCTCATACGACTCAGTAAGAAAAAAATAAACAACCCAATCCAAAAATGGGCAGAAGACATAAACAAGCAATTCTCCAAGGAAGACATACAAATGATCAAAAAGCACATGAAAAAATGCTCCATATCACTAATTATCAGAGAAATGCAAATCAAAGCTACAATGAGGTACCACCTCACACCAGTCAGAATGGCCGTCATTCAAAAATCCACAAATGACAAATGCTGGAGAGGCTGTGGAGAAAGGGGAACCCTCCTACACTGCTGGTGGGAATGCAGTTTGGTGCAGCCACTATGGAAAACAGTGTGGAGATTCCTCAAAAGACTAGGAATAGACTTACCATATGACCCAGGAATCCCACTCCTGGGCTTGTATCCAGAAGGAAGTCTACTTCAGGATGACACCTGCACCCCAATGTTCATAGCAGCACTATTTACAATAGCCAAAACATGGAAACAGCCTAAATGTCCATCAACAGGTGGCTGGATAAAGAAGATGTGGTATATTTATACAATGGAATACTACTCAGCCATAAAAACTGACAACATAATGCCATTTGCAGCAACATGGATGCTCCTGGAGAATGTCATTCTAAGTGAAGTAAGCCAGAAAGAGAAAAAAAATACCATATGAGATCGCTCATATGTGGAATCTAAAAAACAAAAACAAAAACAAACAAACAAACAAAAACAAAGCATAAATAAAGGACAGAAATAGACTCACAGACAGAGAATACAGACTTGTGGTTACCGGGGCGGTGGAGGGTGGGAAGGGATAGACTGGGATTTCAAAATTGTAGAATAGACTACACTGTATAGCACAGGGAAATATACACAAAATGTTATGATAACTCACAGAGAAAAAAAAAAGTTTAATTCAGAACACCTATTTAATTAAAAATAAAAATAAAAAAAGACAAACATTAAAAAAAAAATCTATTCCTATCCAGCTCTGTATCCCAGCTTTATGTTGTTACTGTCACACATTATATTGTATATATTGTGTGCCAATTAACAGATTTATAATTATTGTTTCAGACATTTGTCTTAGAGGAGTTACAAACCAAAATTATAATGACATTGATTTTATACTTATCTATGGTTACCTTTATTAGTGATCTTTACTTCTTCATATGGCTTTGAGTTACTGTCTAGTGTCCCTACTGTTCCAGCCCAAAGGACTCTCTTTAGCATTTTTTGCAGGGCAGGTCTACTAGCAATGAATCCCCCTAGCTTTTGTTTATCTATGAATGTATTAATTTCTCCCTAATTTTTAAAGCACAGTTTTGCCAAATATAGAATTCTTGGTTGATTTTTTTTTTCTTTCAGCACTTTAAATGTATCACCCCACTGCCCCCTGGCCTCCATGGTCTTGATGAGAAGTTGGCAGTTCATCTTACTGAGAAAACTCTGTATATGACAAGCTGATTTTCTCTTGCTACTTACAAAGTTCTCTCTTCAGCTTTCAACAGTTTGATAATAATGTGTCTAGGTGTGGCTCTCTTCGGTTTATCCTATTTGGGGTTTGTTGCTTCTTGGATGTGTAAATTAATGTCTTCCACAAAATTTGGGAACTTACAGATTTATTTCTTTAAATAATTTTTCTATCTCTTTCTCTCTTCTCCTTCTGGGACTCCCATAATGCATGTATTGCTAAGCTTGATGGTGTCTTTTTGCTTTCTGCTCCTAAGACTGGGTAACTTCAAATGCCTGATCTTCATGCTTGCTAATTCTTTCTTCTGCCTGCTCAACCCTCCTGTTGAAGCCCTTTAGTTTTTCATTTGTTTGTTTTTAATTTCAGCTATTGTAACTTTCAACTCCAGAATTTCTATATGGTTCTTTTTTTACAGTTCCTACCTCTGTATTGATATTTCCTATTTGGGTATATATAATTCTCATGATCACCTTTAGCTGTTTATTCATGGTTTCCTTTAGCTCTTTCAGCATACTAAAGACTGTTAATGTAAAGTTTTTGTCTGCTAAGTCTAATGTCTGGGCTTCCTCATGGATGGCTCCTATCAGCTTCTTCTTTATGAATGGGTCTTATTTTTCTGTCTCTTTGTATACTTTGTAATTTTTTTGAGAACTGGAAATTCGGATAAGTGTTCCATATTCAGAAAATATAAAGAGCTCTTACAATTCAATAACAACCAAAAAAAATCCCAATTCTTTTTAATGGGCAAAGAATCTTGAAAAGACATCTCTTCAAAGTAGGTAGTCAATTAGCTAACAAGAATGTAGAAAAGATGTCCAAAATCATTGGCTATCAAGGAAATGCAAGTGAAAACCACAATGAGATACCACTCCATACCCACTAGGATGGCTATAATAAGAAAAATAAAAATTTTTAAAAACATACAATAACAAGTATTGTTTAAGATGTGGAGAAATAGGAACCCTTATACATTCCACTGGAAATATAAAATGATGTAGCCACTGTGAAAAAGGTTTGTGGTTCCTCAAAAAGTTATACATGGAATTACCATATAACTTAGGAATTCCACTCTTATGTATAGACCCAAAAGAACTGAAAACAGATACTCAAATGAACACTTGTTCACAATTCTTTGTAACAGCATGATTCACAATAGCCAAAAGCTATAAACAATCTAAATGTCTATCAATAGATGAACAGACAAACAAACTGTGGTATGTACATACAATGTACTATTATTCAGCCCCAAAAAGGAATAAAGTACTGATGATACCTGTTATAATTTAAATGCACTTTGAAAAAATTTTGCTAAGTGAAAGAAGCAAGACACAAAAAACTACTTACTGTATGCTTTTTACGTAAAATATCCAGACGAGGCAAAGCCACAGAGACAGAAAGCAGATTTGTGGCTGCCAGGGGATGGGAAGAAGAGGGAGTTGGGGAGGGATTACTTAATGGGTATGAGGTGTTCTTCTGGGGTGAGAAGAAAAAGTTTTGAAACTATAGAGAGATGGTGATTGCACACACTGAGAGTATTCTAAATGCCACTGAATTGTACATTTTTTAATGTTTAACTGTATGTTGTCTGAATTTTACCTCAGTTTTAAAAAGAAAAAAAAAACTTCTACTGTAGCTTAAATTATATCTCTAGATCAACTCTAAGCTTCAGAGCTTCATACTTTAACTTCACTGCTTTATCTCCTGAAAGAATCACTTCTACTAAACCGTACTCTGATGGTATGTACTTGGCTCAAACTGAGCAGCATCACAAGTATCAGCTGTATGAAAATCATTATTGTAGCTGTCATAAGGTTGCTTTTGGAAGAGTGCTGTCTTCCCTGTCACCCAGTGCCCTCTTCACAAGAACCCATAAGAGTAAGTCCTCACAGGCCTAAAAGCCTAAAAATGTTCCTGGATAAACAGTATGTCTTTAAACCTTAAAGACATTGTATAAATTGAAATGATTGCACCAAGGTGTTTAGGGAAACCTGTTCCACTCACATCACCTTCTCCCAAATCTCCAGAGGGGGTTTTTAGACCTTCTCAAGTATTTGAGCTGGGAGAAAAAGAGAGAACACAGACAAAGTAAACAAAACTAAGTCACACTAATGACAGGAGACTGAGGTAAAGGTCTTAAAACTCCTGCAGCTGAAGTCTGCAAACACTATGAACCCAGACCTCAACTCCAGCTTCATGGAGGCGCAGCCTTCCTCAGGATACTTGCTCTTAAATCAATGTGAAGTTTCAACTTGTGGCTCCCTTTAATTTGAGCCAGCTGTTTCTATGAAGCTCAGACAGAAATTTATGGTCCACATTCAATAACAGAGGCAGACCTTGTTAACGCATTTCTGCAGCCTTTACCTTACTGTATACCTTTATCTTCACCTTCACAAATTTATCTTTCTTTTTTCCCTATATTTCTATTAACCACTCAATCTTTTATTAGGACAATCTTTTATTAGGATTGTAAATAACAGGAAAATAAAAACGAGTGTCATGTTACCAATATGTATGGAAAATAAGCAACCTGTCTACAAGTAAAACTGCAGTCCCCCTCGGTGCAGTGGTGAGATGATCCACCATTTGGGTAATAATATTTAATACAAATTCTTTAACTTTCATTACAAAATTACCAGCTCAGTTTTCAATCAATAATTTGAAATTATGGCACTTATCAGAAACCTTAATCTCAAGTTATCTATGTCTAGTTCCTTTAGTAGACAAGGGAAAATCACCAATACCAGAGAGAATTAGTCCCTGGTGCAACTGTTTCCTCCATTTTATCATATACTTTTCTCTTAATAATGCATATATTTATAACTTTATATCTATATAAAATTATATATGTTTTATTGTCAGCTTCAAATCCATTTTGAAGATAAGCAAAGTTAAGCAAAGAATAAAAGAGTAACTCAATTGTCAGTGCTTCCTTCCTTTCTCCCTTTCCACCCTCCTTCACCATTAGAAACTCAATGTATATAATTTTTATCAGTGGGCACAACTGTCTCTAGTTGTATCTTGGAAAATGTACACTAGTACTCATGAACAAAAAAATAATATGACGAGATTAAACATTTCTAAATAACACGAGTCAAAGAAGAAATCTCACAGGAAATCTAAAAATTCTTTAAATGAAACTAAAACTACAACTTACCAAAATTTGTGAAATGCAGAGAAAGCAGTGCTTGGAGAAAAATTAATAGCACTGAATGCATATATTAGAAAAGAAGAAAGATCTCAAATCAATAATATAAACTTCCACCTTAGGAAACTAGAAAAAGAGGAGCAAATTAAATCCAAAGTAAGCAGAAGGGAAAATCATAAAAATTAGAGTAAAAATCAATGAAATTGAAAAAGAAAATCAATAGAGAAAAAAAACCAATGAAGCCAAAAGCTGTCTTTGAAAACATCTCTAAAATTGAGGAACTCTTAGCCACGTTAAGAAAGAAGACACAAATCATTAACATTAGAAATGAAAAAAGGGGCCATCACCACTGATCCCATGGACATTATAAGGGTATTAAAGGAATATTATGGACAACTCTAGGTCCACAAATTTGATAACCTACATAAAATGGATCAGTATCTTGAAACACAGACTATACCGACACTCACACAAGGAAAAAGAAATCATGTAATAGCCTATATTAATTAAAGAAACTGAATCAATAATTACCTTCCAAAACAGAAACACCAGGCCCAGACTGGGTTTGCCAGTGGATTCTACCAAACATTTAAGGAGGAAATTATACCAATTCTCTACAATCTCTTCCAGAAGATAGAAGGAAAGAGAACACTTTCTAACCTGTTCTATATGACAAGCATCACCCTAATAATAAAACCAGACAAAGACATTATAAGAAATGAAAACTATAGGCCAACACCTGCTATGAACATAGATACAAAAATCCTCCACAAAATATTAGGAAATCAAATCCAACAACATATAAAAAAGCATTTGGCACAGAAGGATGAGCAACAGCTTGGGCTCAGAAGGCCTGGGTCTGAGTTTCACATACTATTTAGTGGCCTTGGGCAAGTCACTAAAACTTACTTTATCATAATTGACACCTGCCTGGCTACTGTACAGTATTAAAGAAATCAAACGAGAAAAAAGGTGCAGAAGCACATCAGATTACATCGTTACCCCAAATGAGGAAGCACTAATTTAATTAACAGCAGCAATGATACCCTGAGTGACAAGAGTCAAGAGTGGTAGTTAGCGAAATCAGCTACCGGTTTAGTCTTGGATGGGCTTCAAATTCACACTGGTGATCATGGCAACAGGTTGCAGCTCCAAGCCTAAGTAGCCAACTGGAGGATGCACAGACACCACCAGGGCCTGACACAAACTCCCAAGAAAAGGACCTGCAGATTCAGATCCTGCAGACAGACAGTGGCAGGACACCACATCGCTCAGGCACCACCTAAGTACTTGACAACACTGCCATCCTATGCTTTCGCAGAAGCTGCGTTTATTTTCTGCCAAGTGTTCTGGCAAACTGCTTTAGCAGAATCTATTACATAGCCACAAATTTATCCGAAAAGGGGAGAAAAAAAACACACATACAGAAAATTCATTACCCACGGGATATGTCACAGTTAATGGTAATTAATCAAACTTTTCTCCCTTCGTGTAGAAAACCAGCCACATAAATAACCGTATCAGGGATCAATAGAGCATCTGTTTCATCCCTTTAAAAAAAAGCAACTGGCAGAATGCTGCTCAGATTTTCTGGTGTGCTTAAAGAGAACCATCTTCAGAGAAATGAGCTATATTTCTGTTTGGAAAAAGAAGTCCATAATCTCTTTCCTAAATGTGTCTTTTACACCATAATTACATTCTTTTATACATGTGTACACACATGTTGACACAGGTGCACCTGATTATAAACACGCACATAAAAAAGTTTAGGTGAGTGTCATAAAATATGAAGATAAAGCTTGAGGAATTTCCTTTGATGTTTTGGGAAAGCACATTTCATTTGGAAGTGTTTCGGTACATCCTAAAAATCTTTTGAACTCATGTCTATTGAACAAAATGAAAGAAAACTGCCCCCTCCCTAAATGGCCAAATTATTCTGACATAAATGAGAGTGTTTATATTACCTTTATGACTGCTAGTGTCACCAAAAGTCAAATTCAATGCATTTTGATATCCTCTCCGAAACTAAACCCCATAGAGAGCTTCATGCCTGTGCTCCTCAGCAAATCAGTATTTCCACATAAAACTTATTCAACCCAATGCCATTTTAACCAACACCCCGGATAGGTACCCAGGCGGCAGCGGCACTTTTCAGTGCCTTGGCAACTTTCGTCAGCTAAAAACACCTTCATAAACATAAAGGGATATACTGGTGTGTCTGTGGTGAGTAACCTATTTGAGAAACATATAATTTAGCACTGCCAGCTATTACATTTATCTTTCTCTGATTTAAGGTATTCCAAAGAATTGTGCTTAGACTTTTCTTTCTGGAAGTATGTCTGAACATATTTCCTTGAATTTCCTAAAAATATATTTCTCTAGATTAGGTCATTAACAACAAGACTAAAATAAATACTACTATCAATAGCTATGGCTTAGATAGCAGTTATAAGTGTGGCCTGCACTATTTTAAGTACTTCACACACAAACTGAGACAGGCCTTACAACAACCCTATGAGGTAGGTATACATTATTTTCCCTGTTTCATAGCTGAAGAAACTGAGGCAGAGAGAGGTGATGGGGGCAGAGCCAGGATTCTTCCCCAGGTGCACTGTGTCCAAAATCAGTATTCTTCTGCCTGGATTATATAGTATTTCTTGGGATATAATAGCAGCCTTATTTTTTATTAAAGTATAGTTGACATACAATATTATATGTTACAGGTGTACAATATAGTGATTCACAATTTTAAAGGTTCTACTCCATTTATAGTTATTATAAAATATTGGCTATAATCCTTGTGCTGTATAATATATTCTTGTAGCTTATTATATATCTAATAGTTTGGACTTCTTATCTTCTACCCTTATCTTGCCCCTCCTCCTATCCTTCATTAATTTTTTTTTAATGGAAGAATTTTATTTGAAGACAATGACTGCTCCTGGTCCAGTCCAAGAAAAAAATTTTTTTCTATGTTTATTAACAATGAATAGTAAATTAGTAGGTTCTATGTAGTTACTTAACTAATGATTGCTTTCTTTTATTGAGTTGCTAGTACATTAAAAGGGTCCTTTTGGGACCTAGAAAAATAAAGAGCAGCCCCAAAGTCCACTATGCTGCTCATTAGAAATATCTATATGCTCTCCTACAAATTTAAAATTTTCCCCATGTCCTCTGGACAACTTCTATATTGGCAATTACAAGTCTCTAACAATGACCTGACAGTGGCCATAAAGTCTCTATGCAAAGATTCCATCTGACAACAAAGACATATAAATAGTAGCAAGGTCTGCTTTGTGACTTCCAATCATCAAAATGAAAGATTTCCAGAAGAAAAAGGGAACATATTAAAACCCAGGTGGAGAATGGAGAGAAATGCAGAGATAAGTTCTAACTGGCACACATAAAGACTCTGTGGCCACTTTGTAACTAGGCTTACTTTCTGAACTCTTCTATCAGAACCAATCAGGAATAACATGGTCACAGAAAATTAGGATGGCAAAGAAAATGAGAGGCACAGGAGAATCTGAACCATTAGCTGGAGTGAGAAGGCTGGACTTATACTGGGCAGGTCTGGCTTCATGTCAAAAAGAGAGAGTTCAGACCAGTAGGTAAGACACAGGCTCCAGAGGTTCCTGCCCAGAGAAGGATGCTTCTGTTAACAGGAAAGCCACATGGACAGAATAGGTACCAGGGTCCCAGTTCTCAGGAAGCAAGCAGGCAAAAGAAAAGGGGAGCTGGGACTCAGGTACACAAGAAAGGTGAGGTCAAGTTATAGCTTTGAACTTTTTTCTTTGTTTTTAGCCTTTTCTTGCCTCTCACTCACCAATGAAGATATCCAATCTCCTTAAACTTTACAGTAGAATACAGAAACACATTTTCAGACCTCATGTGTACTCTTGCTCTCTTCAACCACACCTCTAAATGAGAACCAGGAAAGACACAGTAATCACTTCTATTTACTGATTAACAACTGTCTAAACTTGTTTTAACAAGTTCATACATTTGCTTTTTAGTATTTTACTTTGAAGATTGCAAGGTCTCATCTTTTAATGAAGATTCCAACAGACAGAAGAATATTGGGGAGTCATAGAAATGTAAAGTACAGCATAGGGAATATAGTCAATAATACTGTAATAACTCTGTATGTGACAGATGGTAACTAGACTTATCTCGGTGATCATTCTGTAACGTATAAAAATATTGAATCACTATGTTGTACACCCGAGACTAATACTGTATGTCAATTATAATTCAATAAAAAAAAATTGGGGAGGAAGGGAGGTTGATAATGAAATCCCCCTGGAGAGAGTAAATCTTATTTCATTCTTAAGGATACCCAGGGAAAGGAGCCAGGGCCGAGCCCATCCTGATTGCCTTATTTTACCCTGGAGATGTCATTGAGGCAAAATATGTTTACAACTGGCCTCTTTCAAGTCCTGAAGGCAACAGATCCCTAAAGCATGTTTGTGCAGGCTGGTTCCTCTTCCCTATAAAACAGGAAAGGGGCTGCTGTAGAGTCATTGGCAGGGGTGGTCCCTGCTTTCATACACATACCAAATACTAGCTCGGGGTTTCTCAACCTCTACACTATTGATATTGGTAAAGAAAAAATATTCTGACAACGTGTGTAACTGGTAAGGAAGATTTTATTATTCAGGATTATTGCAATGGGTGTGAAGACGACTGCAATAGGGGTGAGAGATCAAGCTCAACTCCGAACATAGCGAAAGACAGCTGGGAATTTATACTAACGAGCAGAGTGAGGGGTTCATTAGATGGAAAATTTGACTATGACATGACATCAAGGGTAGGGGGATTCGTACTAAATTGATCTAACAGGATTCTTGCTGAACACACACCAGGGTGATCAGACATCAAGGGTGGGGATAAGGCATTTGATCAGACATCAAGGGTGATCAGATATTAAGAATGGGGAGGTTTTCACTAAACTGACCTAACATAATTCTTGCTAAAACTGGGATAGGCAGGACAAAGACAGGATGGGGGCCAAGGCTGAGGCCTAGTCAAGAGGCGGCTCAGAGGAGCCTAACTAAAATTTGGGCAAGCAAAGTCTCATTGTCCACGTCTTCAATAGGTTAATTCTTTGCCTTGAGAAGCCATTCTGCACATTTTAAGGTGTTTAGCAGCATCTCCAGCCTCTACCTACTGATTGCCAGTAGCACCCCCAACCCTTTGGTTGTGACAATCAAAAGTGTCTTTGAAGGATTGCCAAATGTCCCTTGGGGACAAAACTGCCTCTGGTTGAAAACCACTGCTTTAGACCAAGGGTGGGCAAACTTTTTCTGTAAAGGGCCAGATAGTAATTATTTTCGGCTTTGAAGGATCCATATACGCTCTCTATACATTATGTTCTCCTTTTTTTTTTTCCAACCATTAAAAATCTATAAACTCTTCTTAACTGGTGGATCATAAAAAAAAGTGCAGCAGGCCAGATTTGGCCATTGTTTGCCAAACTCTACTTTAGACTAAATACCACTTTTCAAGTAGACAGAGACAGTACATAAATGGTATTATATTTAACAAAATACAATTTACTTAAAACTATGATTTGGGTCTTGGTAACTTTCTATCAATATTTTCTCAAATGAGGGAGAACAGAATGAGAGGCAGAATGTTGCGGCAGTCCACATAAGATTTTACATTAGAAAAGTATGCAAATTCTCAATAGCCTGGGGAAAACTACTCAAAATTCTGCAAATCTGCCCTTTCCCGTCTAACATCCAACCATCTAATTGTAACCCAAACCTTGCATCCTCAGCCCTATTCTCCAAATCTACATATTTTTGATTCAGGGGTTTATTTTCGTTGTTGTTTTTTAACTGGCACTACTTTGGTTTATATATAACATGTTTTTCATACTCTCTCTCCTTAGCCAACATTCTGGAATGCATCTCTGAAATTAATCTATTCCTGGCTGCGGAGTCTATGAATGTGAAACAGGTCACTGGGACACCTTATCTTGCTTAAGGGTCAATTTGTTACAAAATGATGACATGCTAAAAATGACCCCAGGACTATCTAAAGGTTATACTACAATCCAGCTACTGAACGTGAGAACTTAAGCTCTGTGGTGCTCTTGTTTTTAACAGTTACAACAAATGTTACTGGGGAAAAAAAAAAGACCCAGCAACTTTTGTTTATTTCAATTTACTAGATTCCATTAGGTAAGGTCTAAATCACTAGGAAAAATGGAGAAACAGCTCTAAACAAATGCAGGAAAATATGTCTAATATGTAAATTACAAATCCTATAGGATATATCTGCAATGTGCTTACTCTTCTTTGATTAAAACATCAACATTAAAATTTCACACTTGATGCCAACACTCTAAATTGCAAAGCAATAGCTGATCATCAAAATAGAAGTCAGAGTCTTTATTTTCAACTTTATTTTAAATCATAAAAGCAATACATAGTCATTGCAAAAAATGTAGCGAAAATATAAAGATAGTAGAAATCACTCAAAGCACCACCACCAGAAATAATTATTTTTAAAGCTTTAATATCTTTATTTCTAGTCTTTTTTCTATATTTTCCAATAACTTCATAAATTTACAAAGTCAGAAGCATAATACATGTGTGTATATAGACATCTGGCAAAAGACTTGGCAACAGATAACAAATAAGGCATCTACATTTTTAATCTCTTCTGTTCATTCTTCTATAAATCTATCATGAAAACCTAGAAATGTTAAATAAAATTATGTAAAAATGTACTAAGTTTTTTACTGAAGAATATTTCTAAAAGTGAAAATTTGGAACAGGCTAAGCGTTCAGCAAGAGAAGGATTAAATATATGTGGAACATCCCTATAATGGAATGATGGACAATTATGAAAACTGGATTTTTTTTTGAAGAATTTTATGACTTGGGATTAAATCTTGATTCCTGCTTTTTTCATTCAATATTTCATCATGAGTATTTTGCCAAGCCATTAAATTCTCCCCCCAAAAAAATATAATTCCATGAATTAGATTTTAGATTTCTTAACGTCTATTATCAAATCTTTTGCCAAATATTCTAGCAATTTACACTCCTACTCGCAGATTCTGGGGTACCTCTCGATGAGACTTTAAGAAGGTATACTCCTAAATCAACAAGTGCAAATATCTAGAAAAAATAATAAAGATTCATAAAAGTAACTATTCAGATTTTTTTCAGAATCCTGTAATTAACTTTCTTAAAATATCCAAAAAGGTTGCTAATTTTATGTAAAGTGGCAAGATACAAAAAAGGTAAAACTTCTTTCAAATCCACGTTATATATATACATATATTTTAAGCACTGACATACTGATTTTCAAATTACTTACTAAAATTGTCCATGGTTACGTAAGAGGGAAATCATCCTCAGCTATGCAGAGACTTCCAGTTACCACCCAGTATCTGTCCTCTCCCTCCTTATTAAAAGAAACCCAATTTTTCAGTAAGGCAAAAAACAGTATCTCCCAGCCTCCCTTACAGCCAGAGGTGATACTGTGATACAGTTCCATCATTGAGCATACGGAGAAATCCTTGGAAGGCCTTTCTGGAGAGCCCCTAAAAGGTGTGGGGGCAGGAAGCAGAATGCTAGTAAGCTCCCTTTTGCTTTTTTGATCTTTCCTCCTGTCCCAGAATGAGATCACACAAATGTTAAACTTCTGGTGGTCATCTTAAGATGAGAACGTAGGGGCAAGGATGGCCCCAGGAGAGTGAAGCAGAAAGACAGAAGGAGCCAGTTTACTAAGCCTGGAGAGCCTAGTCCCAGACTTATTTTATGTGGAAGAAAAATAACCCCCTAATTGGTTTAAGCCATTGATTTTGGTAGTTACTTATGGGTGAATCTAACCCTAACTGATATATCACCTACAAGAGTTTTTCCACAGAGGTAAGAAGCAGGCGGAACTGGGTAAAATCAATTTGCTCATTTAAATACCCATTTATTCTTCCATGCAATCAATATTTATTGAACATCTATGCTGGGTGGCAGAAGCACAGAAATAAATAAGATGTGGCTTACAGCCTAAATGAAACAACGGAACAATTAAAACAAGGTTTAGTGAGTCGCATGGTAGGGAAGAATGGTATGCAATGGCGGCATATAAGAAGAAGCACTTAACCCAAACTGTTGGTTGGAAGGTAAATGGGATCTGAGAAGGCTTTTCAGGTGAAATGAAATCTAAGTTGAGACCTGAAAATGGAGATGGTAGTGTGAGCCAGGCAAATGGGGCAGTGAGGGAAGAGTATACAGGAAGAGCGAAGAGCATATGCGAAGGCTCAGAGGAAGGAGAGAGAACATGACACACTGTAGGGAGTGCAAGCAGTTTACTACACCTGGAGCACAGAACTGGGGCAGCCGTGGGAGAGCACTCCACTGAGGGGCTGCCAAAATTAGAGATGCCACCCCTCTCTGAGCTAGACTAGACTCTTAATTTTTTTTTATTGTTCTTTCATTACAATAAATAGAAATTAAGGACCAAAAGCAGCAAAGACTCTTTCAGCTCTCTGCATTATGGCAAGATTCTTCAAAAGTCTGAACCGTCCTGTTCCTCAAAATGAGTGGAGCTTGCTCAATAGTGAAGTGGATAATAGAGCATTTGCCCAACACCAGATGACGGATCGTGGAGGGTGGGGCTGGCGAAGGCAGGCAAGTGTCATGATGCGGTTTACTACTAGGAAGAACAATACCCTCGCAATAATATACAGAAATAGATGGAAAGAGGACACCAATTAGAACAGTAGGGGCAAGAGATGAAGGAGACCAGGATCAGAATACTTACTCCACTGAAAGTGCAGAGAAGCAGAAATGTGCTTTTAAGAGAGTTTAGGGGGTGGGCGGGAGAGGACTGACCAGATGTGCAGGGGCAGGAGACGAGGTGAAGGGTAATCCTAGACGTCTGGCATGGGGTACTGAGAAAGGCTGGCAGCAGAGCACGGCGACTAAGACTCCATGCTCTGGGATTCCATCTCCACCAATTAATGGTTTTGTGATCTTAAGCTCCATGTGCTTCAGTTTCTGCATCTCTATAATGGGAATAATCATAAAATCTATCCCAAAGGATTTTGTGAGGAGTTACACAGAAGTTCTTAGAAAAGAGCCTGGCACATAGAAGATGCCGGGTCAATGTCAGCCATGTAAAGGGGGACAGTGATGGCATTCTCCAAGACAGAGGACATGACGGGGTAGGTATGGGGGCACAGATTTCAGGGGAGAAGAATGATGAGTTCAGTTTCGGGTATGTTAATCTGATCTGCCTGCAGGACATCCAAGAGGCAGCCAGTTATGTGGGGCTAGTGCTCAGAGGAGAGTCGAGAGTCAGATGCTGCTTTATAAAGGGTGGTGTTAAGGTGACATCTGAACAATGATCAGGCAGACATGAAGAAGCAGGCCCCGAGGGGACAGCATGCAGTGGGACATGGAGAAAAGAACTTGGGCAGTTCCTGGGGAACGCCGACACATGAAGGGTAGACAGAGGGAAGAAAGACCAGAAAGGAGCAGCCACTGAGACAAGAGGAAGACTCAAAAAATAATACTTCTCTGTTAAAGAGACAAAAATATGAATGACAGTGAGATGAGGGAACCAGCACAGGGAACCAGCTTAGAGACTGGAAATAAAGGGTGGGGATAAAGAGATCTCAATAGAAAGTAGCATTTCCCCAAGAACCAGTATTTAAGATTGTTAATTTTTTAAAATAAATTACCTAGAGGAACCACATAATGAAATCTCCAAGTTTATAAGAGTCAGAAAGCTCTTTTAGCGTACAAATTGCCTTACCAGTGAGGATATAAACCTCAGTAAAATCTCATGTAATCTGAGTGGGCAAGAAAGAATCATATTTTCAAGGAAAGAAACCAGAACATAATGGCTTCTGTGGAAAAAAAAAAATCCAAACTGCAATTGTGAAAATAAAGTTCTGGCCCCCAAGCTTCCAGTTACTGAACCTAAAAAAGCCACTTTAAGTCACCTCACTTTGAGGCTTAAAGGAAACTCAGAGACATCCACTGGTCCAGATCGTAGATATGAGAACTATTTTGGAAAGCTTGCCCGGAAAGCAGATAACTGAGTCATCCAAGACCACTGAATCAGAATCTCAGGGTATGAGGTTAGGAAGAATGTACTGCTTTCTGAAATTGTTTAAACAAGCTCACCAGATAATTCATGTGCACACCAACGTTTGAGAACCCCTGATCTATCTGATCAGGAGACCAAGGGCCAGAGAAAATGAATGGCTGGGACAACAGCCCACAGCTAACAGGAGTGTCTAGAACAGTTATTAAACGTTCACATGCAGCATGGAATCACCCAGAGAACTTGTTAAATATGAATTTTTGAGCTCTACTCGCGGACTTTCTGATTCAGCCCAAGAATTCACATTTCTAACACGTGTCCAGGTGAGGCTGCTGCTGCCCACCTGGGGACCACACTTTGAGAACCTCTGGACTAGTCATTAAAGACTTTTCTCTGAGCACATCAATTCAATGTAGCCCATACCCTTAAAGAAAAGGCAGGAGGGTATTTCAGGAATGATGTGGACAATGAACTCAAGAACATGAAAAAATATAAATTTCACACATGAGCCATTCTGGTCAATTGGAAGAGACAGAGAAAGCTGGAAAAGATCCAGACTACCCTAGAATGAAATGATAGGGGCTAGGGGACGTGACGAGAAACAAAAATGACTGAATAAATAAAAAGATGAAATTCACAAAATAAGGTACAAACAGGTCATGATTTTAAAATCTATAAAAAGTGTGGAAAGACACATGCAGAATGAACAAATTTCAGAATGACAGCATTAGGCAGCTGTTTTGATTTTTACTCTAAGAAGTCATTCTTAGGCAACTTTTCATTATTTACTCAGAAAATCTAAGCTCAAGCCAGTCTTGAGGCTAGATTTTTATTCAAAACCACCTTGGAAAATGGTTCCCCAATGGTTCCATACAAAGCCAGGGAAGCCACAGAGAAACATTCCTCACTCACCACCCCACGTCTGCATGACTCTGACATTCCAGTATTACATTAGAAAGAACGGCATTCTAACACTGCTCTAACTGCTACTCTTTTCTCAGGTAGACAGCTCTTAACCCTGAAACACTGCATTGAGATACATAATTCTCTCAACAGCTCAGAATAACTGTAATTGCCTCTGTCTACTTGCTATTTGTCTCACTGTTCTGAGAACACATCCAAAATCTGTAACGGATGAATTCTACTGACAGCATCTCCTCGAGACTGTCATACACATTTTACATCATATTGTTTTCAATCCTTTTCAAGCCCATTCTCTGCCTGTGGTTCTTGCTGTGCTACCTCTAGTATCTGCTGTCATTTCCTCCGAAGAAGGTAATGCACCTGAGTGTTAGATCTGGGCATTATCCGTGTTACTCCTACACCCAGCTAAGCTGCTCCCTCTGCCTTCTAAGTATCCTTGCCCAGGCTGTCCTCTTTGTTACATATATTTGCTTTTGTCCTCTCCCCACCCAACTCCCAACACCCTTCTGTCCTCCAAAAAATAGCCTTACTTCCAAAGACACAATATCTGGTTTTTGACCTTTTCAAAGCCAGTGTAAATATCATTTTGTCAACACACATACTACTTTTCAGAACTAAGAGGCAAAACAGGTTCCAAGTAGCTCCTGCTACACAGACAGGTGAATAGTTTGAGCTGGCTTTAGTTCTTCCCAAGACTTATTACTGGCTATTCTTTACCATGAGAATGTCGATTCTGCTTACGGCTTTGAAATTAAAGTCCCCTAAGATGTTAGAGGATCTCTCCTTGGCCAGAGTTCATTGTGATTAACCCTGTAACAGGATACACACACACACACACACACACCTCGACCAGAAGACCAAAACTCTGAGAGTTTAACATAATCAAGTTCCAAATACAAGAAGTCATTGCCCACCAAATAACTAACATAAAACTTAAACACAGGCTCTATGCCTGTCTACAATTATTCTAAGGTGAGCTGTGAATCTTACACCATGTCTTCTTGTTTCTGAAATGTATTCTTAATTAGGAACAAGAGACTTTATAGGAATTGCTATGTAGACGCAACATAGACATTTATGACTGTCTGCTTGCCCTTTCTTTAACCTAAACTGTCTTTAAAAATATAAACTTCACTTCAACTAACAGTGGTGGGAAAACCAGATATCCACATGAAAAGGAATGAATTGGGACCCTTACTTTACACCATATACAAAAATTAACTCAAAATGAATCAAAGACCTAAGGTAAGACTTAAAACTACAAAACTCTTAGAAGAAAACATAGGGGAAATGCTTCATGATTTCTTGGATATGACACCAAAAGTATAGGCGACAAAAGTAAAAATAAACTGGACTCATCAAAATTTAAAACATCTGTGCATCAAAGGACATAGTCAACACAGTGAAAAGGCACCCTATGGAATGGGAGAAAGCATTTGTAAACCATACATCTGATAAAGGATTAATATCCAGAATATATAAAGAACTCCTACAACTTAACAACAAAAAGATAAATGACCCAATTAAATCATGGGCAAAAGACTTGACTAAACATTTCTCCAAAGCAGGTATACAAATGGCCAATAAGCATATGAAAAGATGTTTAACATCACTAATCATTATGGAAATGTGAACCAAAATCACGAGCTATTACCTCACACATATTAGGATGGCTATTAAAATAAAAACGGTTTTTTTGAGGTTGTGGAGAAACTGGAATGCTTGTGTACTATTGATAGGAATATAAAATGGTGTAGCTGCTGTGGAAAACAGTATGGTGGTTCTTCAAAAAATTAAAAGTAGAACTACCATATGATCCAGCAATTCCACTTCTAGATATACACCTAAAATAGCTGAAAGCAGGAATTCAAACAGATACTTATACACATGCACAAGCAGCATTATTCTTAATAGCCAAAAGGTTGAAGCAACCCAAACATCCATCAGTGGATGAATGGATACATAAAATGTGATGTGTGCGTGTGTGTGTATGTGTGATAGAATATCATTCATTCAGTCTTAAAAGGGAAGGAAATTCTAACACATGCTACAATATGGATGAACCTTGAAGACACTATTCTAAGTGAAATAAGCTAGTCACAAAAAGACAAATACTGTATGATTCCACTTCCATGAGCTACCTAGAACAGTTAAATTCACAGAGACAGAAGGTAGAATAGTGGTTAACAGGGACTGGGGGAGGGGAAAATGGGGAGCAGTTTAATGGGTAGAGTGTTTTGCAAGATGAAAACATTCTGGAAATCATTTGCACAACAATGTGAATATACTCAACAATACTGAACTATATACTTGAAAATAGTTAAAACTTTGTGTTGTGTATTTTAACACAATTTTTAGGTATAAACTTAAGAAAATATTTTATACCAATAAGTTAAATATTTAAATAAGGAAACAAGTATCTGAAGGTAATAGCCTTAACTTATAAATCTATAGTTACTTTTTTATTTTACACAAAGTACACTATCTCTTAAGAGAACAAATAATATTGTGTACAGCTTTTAAAGTAAAGGAATAATCTGTCTGTAGAATTGAAATATCTAAAAAATAACACACTTGATACACAAAGCTTACCTTCTGTAAAATTAATAACTCTACAGGAAGGACTACTAAAGACTGTACATGGTAATGAAAATAACATCCTATCAAACTCTAATAGTTGATGTTAATATTCCCTTTCATTCAAAGAGCTTTGTAAAATCTCAGTATGCTATAAAGAAAGGATTTCATTCATTTGAACCATAAATTGCACAGCAAAGCTTTCATCACAGTGTTTACTGGAAAGTGCTGGACTGGGTGCTAGTGTAGTGCAGCACGGATTCCAGGGGCCGCCAACACCTACCCTGTTACTCTTCACCCTTTACTTGAGTAAGATACCTGAGGTACAATCACTAGCAAATCTGAAGAGCAGACACTTCATAAAACTTAGTATTTGGTACCTAGATGTCAAAAACAGATTTATCCATTTGCATCCAAGGAAACATATATCCATTTTGAATCCAGACACAGAGTTCAAAGTACAGCTTATTCAGTTATATTGTCAATTTGATCTAATAATAAACTACTTGAGAACATAACCCTGTGTCCAAACAGTATACTAAAAATACTGACACTGTTCTTTTCAAAGCAAAAATCAAGGTGATTGATCAAAAAATACAAAGATTAGGTAGAAGTACGATTTTACTGAGTTGGGTGTGTCAATCTTTGGACGTACTTACTTGTAAAATGCAGATTCCCAAATCCTTCTCTCTACCACTCTGATGCGGATTCTGACACACTAGATTTGGGCCTATTAATTTGATTTCTTAAGGGGGTAATTAAGTTTTTTTGTTTGCTTATTTATTATTTTTTAACAGAGGTCCTGGAGATTGAACCCATGACCTCGTGCATGCTAAGCATACACTCTACCCACAGAGCTATACCCTCTCCCTGATTTAATGTGCATTTTTAACAAGCACTCATTAATAACACTTTAAGAAACACTGCAAAACACACCTCCAATAAGATGAAAATTACAAAGACTTAGATGTACACTTTCATAAGTAAGTTAAATCTCATCTTATTCAACCTGATACACACAGGAATCCTTCCTACAATATTGACAGATTGACAGATTGATTGATTTTTATAAGAAAGAATATCAATATTTACATACAAACAAATAGCATATGCTTCTCTTTAAGCTACAAGTCTAATCACTTATTTTAATAATACTACCATTGTTTGAAACTCAGAGTCTTAGAATTAACTCTAACTCTTAGAATTAACTTTCAACATACTGTATAAGCCTTCAAACATATATAAATTACAAAAAGAGAAACCTATATATCCTGTCTCCTCCTGTACCTCTTTGGAGCAGTCCTTCAGAGCTGTCTGAGAGGCTGTCTCCCAGGTGATGGTCCTCAGGAAGGTATTGGAATAAAACTCAACTGGCAACTTTTAGGTAGTGTGTTTTTCTTCAGTGGAAACTTGGATATGTCAATTCAATTAGGCTTATTTGTTTTAAGTTTATTACTGATCATTACTGAACACACATCACCAGTAAGAAGAAAAGAAGACATTACCTATGACTGCTCTCTTCCACAGCCTTCTGCTGGGTTGTATCTGCTCACTTCAGTCTATCAGAGGGGCAGAGAAGACTGCTCCAACACTTGGCACTGCTGGCAACTCCCAGAAGAAGACTTCCAAAATCTATAGAAAGGAATAAAGAAAAGTCCCACAATCATTAATAGATCACAAAAACCCAATCTAAATTTCTCTAGTTTTTCTCTCCTCCAATTTAGCACCATTTGTAGTGCATTGAGTGGGAGCATTCTCCTCATATTGCACTTATCATTAAAAAAAAAAAGTCAATATGAAAACAAATAGATGTATGTATGTTTGTGTGTGTGTATATATATGCATACATAAATACATACATACATACATGACTGGGACATTGTGCTGTACACCAGACACTGACACATTATAATTGACTGTACTTCAATTTAAAAAAAGTTATAAGCAAAAAAGGAATATTTATTTAGAAATCTGAATGCTAGCCAAAAATGAGAGACTCCCACTGGGTAACAGAAAGAATTCTTCTATCCTCTGAGAGACGGTTAGTAATGACACAGTTCTTTCAGAAGAGGAAAAAAAAAATGTGAAACAAAACAAATCCATATCCATGCATCAACAGCATCATATTATAATGACAAAAAATATATAAAAGAGCAAGGAGAGGACCAGAGATACCTTTCATAACATACTTGTTTTTTAATGTGCAGTACTCCCAAAATAGTCCCTGGCACCTCTGACCTATCTAGAGATTGACAGTGGAAAGTTCAGTTTTTGCCATCTCATGGGCAGAGTTCACTTTGGTCTTAGACACACATCTCATATCATCAGGGTTATCTGGGAAGATCAGTTTCACAACACAAATGCATGACTTAATCCCTGCTGTACAATCAGGAAAACATGAGCTTGAAGAAGGCTGGGAAATTAACCTCTCTGGGAGAAATAGTACAGAGAACACTCCGTAGAGATGTTCTGGACAACAGAGCAAAGACGTTTACTCCAGACACTTAGAATATAAAAGTCAGAAGCTAATGCAAATGCTAAACAAACTGCAAGAAGCCACTATTCTAGATCAAAACAGATGGAAGCTAGAGAAAATGTCCAAGAAAAAACCTTTTTAAGAAAACAATAAATACTATACTTATATTATATTTAAAGCATGGAAACCATTTAAATGCCCAATAACTGGGGAAGAGATAAGCAAATTTGACAAAATGACATAATTTACTTAACCACTATTTTGTCAGCCATTAGAAAATTTTATAAGTTTCAATAAAATGGGAAAATGCCATTTATCATGTAAAGAGGAGAGAAAAAAAAGAGTACAATGTTATAACTAAACAGGATCACAACCACTTCTGCAAAGCAAGAAACAAGAAGCAGTTTGTTCTGATATAGTTGTAAGTATTATTTATAAGTATTTCCCCAACTTTAGATGGGCCAAGGTGAGCAAGTCAATCAGGGTCTAGTACAACAAATAGGCCTTTCACTCTCTCTGATGAGCCACTCATTAATATAATAATTTTTCTGCAGTAGTCCGGTATATTAAAAGATGCTTCCCTAGAAGCCACCATAAGGGGTTTTGTGTGTGTGTGTGAGTTTGACCTATAGACGCCACAAAGACTTGGAATGGAATACCTTCTCTTATAACAAATGTTTCATGAAACGGAAAAAAATGGTCGGGTCGGGGGGCGGGACCTCAATGTGACCTAAATCTTCAAACCTGGGCACAGTAGTGGTAATTCCCCAGGCACAAGAAGAGTGCGTACAAGGCCTGAGAAGCAAAGGATAACATTTCACCATGCAAATAAACAAATTCTTCACATTACAATTTCATCAGTACCTTCAAATCTGCCTTTTTCACTAAGTAATTATTAAGCACCCGGGACCTTGCAGTATATAATTCATAACCAAATCTCTGGGCATTTAATTGCAAGAGGTTTCACAAGTATCAGAATTCTGCTTCTTCATAATCCCACATGAACAGTTTTATCATCATGTACTGGAGAGGGACAAGCTCTCCTACTGCCTCTTAAGAACTACAGATTGCTTCCAGATGTTTTTCAGGTGATTTCAAGCCTTTTCTCATTCTGTGGCTCTTGAATTATGAAAGGACATCTCTAATTCATGAGAAATTCCTCTCCCATTTTTGTGTCCATTATCACACATTCTCCCCTTACACTACGTTTTAGGCGCCCACACACATGCACTTTTACTTAGGTAATCAGGCATCCCTGGGTATCAGTAACTGCTCATATTTTACCATCATGATTCCACCAATAGCAACACCTTCAAAGGAAGCTGAGTCCCTTGACGGTAATGTACAGAACCACATCGAAAGCAAGGTTAAATGGAACTCAAGTGAACAGGAAGGACTCTTAAAATTCATTGGGTCTTGATGATTCTCTCACTGTCATCTCATTTAAAAACAAAATATGTCTCCTTCTAAAAAGGGGTGGGGGAGCTGGTGGTTAACAATTCAGTCACATTCGAATCTCTGCCCAGGCAAGTACTTCTAACAAAACATTCTACTTCCACATAATAAAATCAACTTCAGGCTCATAATCCTTCTGCACAAGAGCTATGTCACATCCCTAATTTCAACAGAGGAACAAAATTTAAACCTCATTGCCAGATAGCATAAATGCAGTGAATTCAGACTTCTTCTGTGCTGAGTTCAGAAATCTGCTAATAGGCAGTGAGTGCGCAAAAAGCACAGCAAGCCACCGAATGAACACTGTGTGTGCTGTGGGCGGGGTGGGAGGGGGTAAGATAATTAACAGCCACATCACAGACTTCTCCCTGTATGGGTGAAATGAATGCAGAGGGGCGTTTATACAGGAACTGTGGATTTATCCACAGTGCTGTATTAATTGACCCGTGTTATAATCAAACACCTTCCTGGAGGGTAATTAACAAATCAATCAATCAAGTACAAGTCTTGAACAATTCAAGAAGTTTTCAAATACACAGAGTTGGCTATGAGCTAATTATTGAATAATTTCATTCTCCAAAGAGCTGAACTGAGACAGGTTATATTCACGTGTGGAAACTTGCAGAGTAGAACAAAATACTCTACATAGGCCCACAATCTTCACTGACTCCATATTGATAATCACTCAAGAGTCTTAAAAATGGATGGACCTAAACCCTATCCTTATGGACCTAGAGATTATCATACTAAATGAAGTAAATCAGAGAAAGACAAATATCATATGATGTCACTATACGTAAAATCTAAAAAAAAAAAAAAATACAAATGAAAGTATTTACAAAACAGAAGTAGACTCACAGACATAGAAAACAAACTTACAGTTACCAAAAGGGAAAGGTGGGGAGGGATAAATTAGGAGTTTGGGATTAACAGATACAAACTACTATGTATAAAATAGATAAACAACAAGGACCTACTGTATAGCACAGGGAACTTATTCAAGATCTTGCAATAATTATAATGAAAAAGAATATGAAAAATAATAGACATATAATTAAATCACTTTGCTGTACACCTGAAACAACTATAAATCAACTATACTTCAATTAAAATAAACAAATAAATTCTAAAAATAAATAAACCAAGTCCCTGAATTTCAAAGATGATAAAAATGAAGCCCAGGGAAGCTAAGGGACCTGCTGAAAATTAAACAGCTGGTAAACCATGAAGACGGAGGTAGAACCCGTATCTCCTAACCCACAGTGACGCTATCTTCTCCACATTAAACTCCCAGCTCCTCAACTTTCTACCCATTAGGTAGATTTCATTCCTTCCCCCAAACAGCAAAACCTTTTAAGCTTTGGGAAAAGTTAAATCAAAAGAAGCTTCAATCTGCAATTTCCATTCAATCAATCCCTGAGATTTTACATGAATTACATACATTCTTTTCTTTACCCAAGACATCCAGTGTAATTTGGATGACTTTAGGAAGGTCTCAACCACAAAACAAATAAGTGAGCTGCAGCATATCACTAAGAAATATGCTTAGTTTTGTTTAATCCAACATTTCCCAATCTTATTGGACATCTTTGCTTTGCAGAGCCTGTACTGACATCCTCCAAGAAGCATCCTTCAGGAAGCACATACAGCATACTAACATGAGTATGGGCACCCACTAAGCAGCATTTATAGTGAGAACAGCTTCCTCCTCCAGGCCCAACTGTTAAAAAATCAACTTGAGAGATAAAGGAAACCTGTGATTACAATGAAAATAACCACCAAGTAATAAATACTAAGTGCAAGGTAATGTGATAAGTACATTTTTTTGAGAAGGGGTGGGGCCGTCTTCAATCATTTATATGTGGAATCTAAAAAATACAACAAACTAGTGAATAAAACAAAAAGAAAGCAGACTCACAAATACAGAGATCAAACTAGTGGTTACTAGTAAGAAGAGGGAAGGAAGAGGGGCAAGATAGGGGTAGGGGAACAAAGGGTTATTATGGGATTATATGAAATCATGTGTGTGAAACTTTTGAAAATGGTGAAGCACTATAAAATTTAAAGAATCTTTTGTTCAATTAAAAATAATTCAAGTTATACTCCCCAGAGCCTGCATCAACTCTGCATTTGTTCATAGACAAGCAAAGTATTTTTAACACAAATAAATGTATCACATACATTGCTCTCTACCTTGCATTTTTCACCAAACAACATATGTTGGCAATGTTTCCAAAAATGACACATAAAGAGATTCACTGGTATTTTTATGACTGCAGTTTTCTAACGTACAGCTGTAACACCACACATTAATTCAGTCTCCCATGGATGAACATTTTGGTTGTTTCCAATTTTTAGTTATTTTATAAACACTACTACAAAAAATATTTTTGTACATACATGCATGTAATAGGTATGCATATATAGGATACATTCATAGTACACTTGAATGTTTATCTAGAGGAATGTATTTGTATCTAAGATAAATTTCTAGAACTGGAGTTCCTAGTCAAATGATACGAGATTTTTCATACTATAGATTTTGTCAAATTGCCCACTAAAGAGACTATTGTTTTGCACTCATACTCTTACAGAGTAAGTTATACAACTCCTTAAACTTTTCCTGCCTAATAGTGATAAATGGTACCTCAGCTCAGCTGTATGTCCATATCTCTTATAATGAGTAGCGCTTAAGCATCTTCTTCATATTTTTAAAAGACACCGTTATTTCCCTTTCTGTACAATATTTATATCCTTTGTCCATTTTTCTGGGTTGTTGGACACTTTCTTATAGATCTGTAGAAGCTCTTTATTAAGGAAATTAGTGGTTGGTGATAAAAGAATCAAAACATTTTCCCAATTCTCTTATTCTTTGTCTTTCCTTACGCAGGACTTTTTTTCAGTTAGGTTGTTTTTAATGTAATCAAGTATATCAATTTCTTTTCTGTCTTACTTAGGAAGATCATATGTATTCCAAGATTATAAAATAACCTTCCTGTGCTTTCTTCTACAATTTAATTTGTTAAATTTCTCTTTAATATAGATCAATTTTGGCTAAACATTTGAGGTGCTGCTCTAAGTAGCTTTTTCCATTCCCCCTAGATGGCCACCTGGTTACCCCACGATTATTTATTGAACAGAGCTTCTTTCTCTAACTACCTTGAAATGCCATCTTTTTTTTAAATTAATTAATTAATTTTTTTGAAGTACAGTCAATTATAGTGTCTCTATCTCGTATACAGCATAATGTCCCAGTCATGTGCATAAATAATGTTTGCTTCTGTATTTTTCCCATTAAAGGTTATTACAAGATATTGAACATAGTTCCCTGTGCTGTACAAAAGAAACTTTTTTTAAAATCGACTTTTATATATAATGGCTAACATTTGTAAATCTCCAACGCCCAAATTTATCCCTTCCCACCCCTTTTTCCCCAGTAACCATAAGATTGTTTACTGTCTGAGAATCTGTTTCTGTTTTGTAGATGAGTTCACAGTGTCCTTTTTTTTTTAAAGATATCACACATGAGTGATAGTATATGGTATTTTTCTTTCTCTTTCTGGCTTACTTCACTTATCTCTAGGTCTATCCATGTTGCTGCAAATGGCATTATTTTATTCTTTTTTATGGCAGATTAGTATTGTGTAAATACACCACAATTTCTTTATCTACTCATCTGTCGATGGACATTTAGGTAGCTTCCATGTCTTGGCTGTTGTAAATAGTGCTGCTGTGAAAACTGGGGTGCATGTGTCTTTTCAACTTAGAGTTCCCTCCGGATACATATTCAGAAGTGGGATTGCTGGTTCCTATGTTAAGTCTATGAAATGCCATCTTTATAATATACCAACTATGGTATCTGGTAACATCAGTGTTTTAATTATTGTAGCCTTACAGTATGTTTTAGTCTCTTTTTCAGAACTGGGCTAGCTATTCGTGCTTAACTTATTTTTCCATGTGAACACAGAATAAGTTGGCTTAGCCCCCCCAAAAAATCCTGTTGTTATTTTTACTGGAATTACATTAAACATACACATAAATTTAAGGAGAACTTGCATCTCTATATCCAAGAATATGACAGGCCTTCTCACGCCTCTTTTGTATCTCTCAGGAGCATTTTTAAATGCCTTCACATACATCATACATATTTCTTAAGTTTATTCTTAGGTATTTTATCCTTTTTTAAGCTAATGTTTTTTTCTTCCACTACATTCAAACTAACTGTTAGTATATATGAAAGCCATGAATGTTGACACATTACTTTGGTATCCAGGCACATTTATAAATTATCTTATTCTTTATAATTAGCTTTTCACTTGATTCTCTTGGGTATTCTAGTCATAGGCCTACCTATTATTTACAAATAATATCTGTTTACTTCCTTCCTGGTTTGTATACTTTCATAACTTTATTTTCTTTCTGTTGTCCAACTCTATTAACTTGTGATTCCAAAACACCATTAATAAATAGTAAAAATAGTCGGCCTTATTTTGCTCCTAACTGAAATGGGAATGGTCTCAAATTTCCTATTAAGTCTGAGATGGTTTTTAGATTGAGATGAACATACTTTGCTAAGGATATTTTCCTCTTATATTTTGAGGGTTTTTAAAAGATCAATAATCAATATTGAACTTTATCAGATGCCTTTTTTTTATAAAAAATGATCATATGTCATTAAACATAAGATGATGAATGTCTGTAATAAATTTCATACTACTGAACCCTTCATGGATTCCTAAAGCCATTCTCACTTGTTCCAGCGTATTGTTCTTTTTCTGTGTGCAGAACACACATCAGCCCTGTCCCCTCCCTCCACTGTCTCAGCAGCCCCATTGGGTGTGCATCGTCCAGGGCTGTGTGGACCCCCACCTGCCAGACGCCCACTCTCCTCACTGACCCCCAACCCCTGCCCGCCCCTTCCAGGACTGTGCAGTGCCTGCCAAACTTGCTGGGCCCTGAGATGCTCTGTCCCCACGTATCCTCATGTATCCTTCCTCTCCCTGCTGACATGTCACCTGCACACAGAGGCCCTCCCGTCTACTGTCCACCCACGTAAACCAGAAAGAAACCAACTTCTGATCCTGTCACTCTACCCCTGACCCTGTTCTGTTTTCATTTGTAGCAGCCACCACTCTCTCACATATATTTTATCTAACTTCCATTCATTTATGTTCCATTTTCCCCAGGAGCAGGAGCATGTAAGCTCCGTGAGAACAGGAGTTTCATCTGCTTTGCTCACTGTTCACTTCCCAGCACCGAGAATGCGCCTGGCACAGAGAAATTACTATTTGTCAAATGACTGAATGAACAAATGAATGCATGAATGAACACCTGTTTTATAGACAGGAAAGGTGAGGCTTAAGGAGATTAAGGAAAACCATATACTGGCAGAGATAGAGCTGAAACCCAAGTTCAACTCCCAATACCCTGCCTTTAACCCTGAAAACAGACGATGGTGATTTTAGGGCATAGAAAACACTCATAAAATCTTCCGAATACTGGAGTGCAAGTTAGTGACTCCACTGAAAGTAGATGGTCTCTGTACAAAGGAAGCAAGAGAATCAGAAGACAGCCTCCAAAGAATTCCCTGGAACATATAGGCATGATATTAAGGCAGCTCTCCCCTCTGAGAGCCTCACAGCAAGCATCACAAAGCTCTGACCTTCCTCCACACATGTCCTTGGATATCCAGGAGGTAAAACCGGATGCTTCAAGATGGAATGGCCATTGAACACATGACTCCTACTGGTGCTGGCAGACACAAGTACTAGACGTGCACTCTCCCAGGGACTGGCCACGTTATGACCAGTACAGACACCAAGGACCTGGCTTTGAGAAATTATCCGCCCCTTCAAAGCCTAAGAATCATTTTTGGTTTCAGTGAGGGTGATTTACAATTACATGTTCATGGGCTTTCCTTCTTCTAGCACTGGGATACTTCCTTGAACCAACTTTATGCTACAAATAAAATTTCACAAATCATTTCTGACATTAAACAGTCTCTTTAATTTCTTTTTTTCAGAATTCAGTCAAACCCTGTATTTTAGAACTGTGGGGCTGATCCAACGATGCAATGTGTCATATTTAATTCCATCAGTGTAAAGCATAACGAGCGAAAATTTGAGCTAGTGAGGCATAACTAAATGTTTTGAACCTGCACATTTACAAAGCCAGGCTCGTTTATGTTATGTCTAAATAGTAAATAAAATCATTTCTAACATTTCACTATCAAATTAGAGTAATTTTTCTACCAGCACACACTTGAAGAATGCCACAAAAGGGTTTTTTTAACAGTTCATTTTATTGTTGCTCATAACCTTCTAAATATTTCTCTGTTGGCTTCTGCTCAAAGGTAAATAGAAGGCAGTAAAATTTATGGAAAAATGTATTCAACTCCTTAAAATACATCAGCCAAAAGAAAAAAGTCTTTAAAGCTACATTATGAGTTGTGAACTGAAATCTCCTTCGTCACTTAGTCCCCAGTTTCAATGATAGGTAACAAAACTGACAGACTGGTCTAGTTCCAAATCACCTCCTCGACAGAGCCCAGCTCTCCCATCTCAAATTCTCACCTTGGACAGGGCCAGAGTAAACACCTGTCCTTCACATTTTTACACAACGTCACTTTGTATGCCACAAATACAAGCTTTCACGCTGGAGAGGAAGCAAATTCCAGTGCACTGGACAAATCCCCACTCTTTTGAACCAGCCTGTTGATTGTTGCCTTGACTTTCTCGGCTGTCAAGATAGTGAAAGGAGGAAAAAGTCCTTTATGTAAAACTGTGAAGTGTAATCAGATAAGATTGCCCTTTAAGCAATTCACATAGAGAGAAGTAAAATAAAACTCCAGGTAAGGTTTAAAATTTAGCCATAAAAAAATTACGTTCTAGCCCTTGACCAACATGTCACAAGATTTTAATAAAACAAGATTATTAAAGTGAAGTCAACTGAAGTCAATTCTTACATTTCATGGGCCAAGGAAGAGACATTAAAGAAGAATTCTTAAAAATAACATTTAAAAGATACCATACTTTATCAACTTAAGAAGAAAAATGACAATTGTACTAGTTCAGAAATGCCTTAGAATAGGGAAGTGAGGGAGTCTAATGAGTATAACTATAAAAAAAGGAGACTAAAGTCTTAAAATTAAAAACAGTACTGAGAAAAATTCCCCTTCATACAACTCAGTTTAATATAAGAAAATACTGTATTCATCCTGCATAATACTGTTTCATTTCATTTAGCCTTCTAGGAATTTTAGAGATCTCTATAAATATTGTCCACTTAACTCTTCATTTACAAGTATAAAAAGAAAATGCACTGCTATTATCACTTCAAACATGCAAGAGATTTTAGTAACAACACCAAAAAAAGATGAGGTATGAAGTTTCAGGATATTTCAAAGCAAAGAAGACAGGACGTATACTCTTTTGGCTGGGGCTTGCTTTTTTTTTTTTTTTTTTTTAAGGAGATGGGGTAAAACATACAATAAAAATGAAAATATATGCAATACAGGACCGGCTTAAGTTAAGCAAACAGATCTGGAGTTTATTGCCAACAGTCTTACCACAGGCTTACAAGAAAAAATATGCTCGGCAGAATCCCAGCTGATGAAAGTACCTTTTTCACATCAAGTTTTATACCAAGTGCAAGTTTTCTAACTCTTACAAATGGACTAACATCCGGCATCACCACTAACATTTCTATATTTGAGTCTTAGAAGCAAGAAATTTTGAGAAGCACAAAGTAGCTGACAAAATTCTAACTTTCATATGAAATCCCCAACAGAAAACATTAAGACAAGGGAAGTGAGACAACTGGCTACACACACACACACACAAAAAAAAACCAGAGCAAGAGGAAAAGCCCTTTCAGAGGTGGGCTCAAAAAACAAAGTGCAGTAAACGTCCTTAGCAGTCACGGGGCACCTTGTACATGTCTTTATTAATATTTGTTTTATGTTTTTATCCCCCTAGGAGGCTGGGATCTCCTTCAAGGCAAGGACCTGGCTTTATATCATCCACTGAATTCAAATAAATGAACCAAGTGTTGAGTCAATTAACCTTTCTTAAATCCTCTTGACAAAAAATTTTCATGGCCTTTTGTTATATAAATTTTACTTCCATTAAAAAGATATCAAAAAAAAAATCATGGCCTAAACATATGTTAAAAGCCAAACAGCTGGAAAAGGGCTCTTTCTTAATTATTATGGCAAAAGTATTTTAAAGTCAGATCATAAGTCACTGGACTCCAACGTAAGGGTAATATGTTTTATAATAAACAATAAACCATGTAATCAAACAAGTATTTCCTAACCTGACATATGTCCAGAGTCCTCAACTGTCCAAACAGGTGAGTGAATACACAACCTCAAAACACCCATTAACTTATGTGTGGTTTCTGGGACAGCTGACTGACATACTGTTGAAACTTATTGACCTTCTTTGCTTAGAGGCAAACAGATTCCATAATACTAGGTTTCATCGTAGGAAACATGGATTAAGAGTGCTGGGGTTTTTTTTTTTTTCTTTATGGAAAAAAATACACTAATTTTTTATTTTTAAAGAATGATACCAGGAGAGACCTAGAGTTAAAAGGAACTTGAACTTTGGGGACATGAAGAGGCCTGCTTTGCTTCAGGCTCCATTCTGGCCTTAAGTATTTGCATCTATTCTGCTTCTTCTAAGAAATGTAAAGACCACCATCCTGGGCTGGGGGACTGACTTGTACACCCTTCAGAGGTCCTGACCAGGCACCCACCCTCCTCTCCCTTAATCTCCTCGGCACCTGCACCCACTGAGTCCCCTGAGATCGAAACAACAGAAAATCTCACACAAGTAAAAATGTGATCTTTGGCCTTGAGCTCTGCCTATGAAAGGACAAGTCCACAGCAGCCCACATGCCCCACGAATTAAAACCCTGAAGCAAAAATGCAATGAGCCACAGACAGAAGAAAACAAACAATTTAGCAGAAGAATACAGAGGGCAAATATATTATTATTAATAACCCAGTCTAAACTCCTAATTCTGACACCAGGGCCTGAAGAATTAAGAGTTTTCACATGATCAGTCAAGTTTCACTAGGCAGGAACCTTTTTCTCTTTATTCTCATTACTATTCAACAAATCACAGATGTACAAACTCTAAAATTAATACTGGTATTTTTGTATCTCCCTCCAAAGAGTCCAAATGACATTAATATGCATATTTTTATGGAGTCACTTGCACCCACTGCAGTTAATTTTCTTAATCGAACCCCTGACTTGTTGACAGAAAGAACCACCACTCCACTCACTAATGCCTTTTCTACCCAGCCAATGCCAGGGACGTGAAATAAACGACTGACATCCTGATGTCCTTTGCCATGACCCCACTGGAGTGAAAACGTAAGTCAAGTCAGCACAAGAATCTTTACAAGAAGTGTTCTAAACACGAATACTCCTTTCAGAAAATGCTCTGGCCCCAAGCCCTCAGCACAGACACCTTCTAAATGCCAGCCTGCCTTAACCCCTAGAATCTCAGTACTGACTGAATCCTGACATGATGCATTTGCAAAATAAAAGTAAATTAATACCCACATATGCAGCTCTCTTCTCTACACTATTAGACAAAAAGCACAAGTGGAATAAGTAAGGCACTGACCCCTGGCTTGAACACAAATGGAATTACGCTACCACACATTACTTAAAAATGCAAAGCACAATCTCAAGTTAATTTGTCACTTGGAGAAATCACTGTGCTTTTTTATGATGAGAATTCATTTATGAGAAGCTCTTAGTACAGTTTTCCTTTAACCTTCTCAATTTATCTTACATTTGCTGCTCTTCCACAGCAAACTTTTATGAGCAATTTTAAGGCTGTATAATGTAAGTTACAAGGGCACTAGTCTTTGAAACCCAACGAACAATCTAATGAAAATGAGGTGATGCTACCGGCTGCCAATGACTTGCCCTCTCATGAACCAACATGCTGAAAAATATGATTGGGTAAGATTTTTCTATGATCCTTCTGGAGAACAAAAGAAGAGGGGCTAGGGCCAGCTTTTATTTGACTGTGAAGTGGGGAGATTATGAAATTTTGTTTTAAAATCACTAAAATGAGGAATAGCCAAAAGGAAAGCCACAATTTTAACATGATCCATTTCCTTTAGAAAGGGAATAATGACATTAGGTGTGAGATGAATAATTGGCCTTTTATCCACAATGAACTTTTGAGATTTCTCTAGGCTTTGTCCAGGTGTATTTAGAGGTTACCCAAGCATGAGCCAAGTGGCAGTGTCCAGCACGTTCGGATGACAGGTAAACCTAGTGATAGTGTCTCAGGCTTTTCTCTCAGCCTGTGTCATCAACTGTAAATAGGGGTAACAATCTTCCTGCTCTATATACCTCAAAGGATCGAATTTTTAAAAGAAACTACCTGAACCTACTGGATAAGCATGTTGTTGACAGCACTAGTATGAACTGTCCCCATCACCAGAAATAGAAAAGCATGAAGGCACAGGTACAAGACCGGCGCACCTGAGGAGACAACGAGGCAGCCCAAGTATGATTGCCAACCCCATAAAAGCTCTTCGACCTCAAATGGCTGCAGATCTTACCAGGATTTCTTAAAACTTGTATCCAAAAGTAGCTTAAGCAATAGTTAATCAGCCCTCTTTGGGGTGGGCGGTGTGGTGGGGAGAACACAGATCCTTTCCAGAATCTGTTGGAAACTATGGACCCTCTACCCACAAAAAGTCACACCCATATGCACAAAGCAAGCTTATTTTTCTGATATCAGGGTTGGTTCTTGGATCTCAGCTCAGGAACCCCCAGCTACAGGCTGCTGAATGAATGCCTAGTTAATCAGGAAGTCACAAGAGAAAAAGAACAGGTTTATACAGCAAACGTGGGTAAGATGATCTGGGCCACATAAGTGCTGCACTTAGGAAATCCTCCCTCAGACCCTCACCGGAGACATGAAACTGAAAGGGCGGTGACTCCAAGTCACCTCGGCAGACAAATGAGGCCCCAGGTGGTCAAGCAGAAAATCACTTCCTTTTGTAAACAAGCGGTCTTCCAACACACACCTGAAAAATCGTGTTCCTATACATCCAGTGGTCGCTTCAGAATTTCCACATAAAAGGGAGCAAGGAGTAGTAATCTAGTTGAACGTCAGAGCTAGGGTATTTGGGGTTTTTTTGTTTGTTTTTTAATTTTGTATTGAAGTGTAGTTGATTCACAATGTTAGTTTCAGGTGTACAGCAAAGCGATTCAGTTATACACATACATATATATATATATATTCTTTTCAGATTCCTTAAGATAAACTTGCTTAGGACTTTGCATAAGATTGAGAAAACATCAATTTTCCATAACAGAACAAGAGTGCTTATAGGAAGTGGGAGGGGGGAAGTAGTGTTAAAACACCCCCAAGCCAACCCCTGGCACCGTCACTATGTTCTCCAACACCAGTGGTTCTCAGTCTTTAATGTGCAGCAGAATCATCCAAAAGGCTTGTTAAATACAAATTTCTGGGCTCCACCCTCAAAGCTCCTGATTCAGCAGGTCTGGGTAGAGGCCAAGAATTTGCATTCTAACAAGTTTGAGGGGCAGCTGGGGCTGGTGGGCAGGGAACCACACTTTGAGAATCACTGATCTATCAGTGATTAGAGCCTATCTCATGAAGGACATCCCAGCTTCTTAGGCATATTCGGAGTCTCATTCAGATGCCATACTCGTCACCAAATTAAAACAAACAGTACCACCTGTCACTCAGGTCAGCTTCTCTTTTTTTTTTAAATATTTTGTTTATTATTGTATAATTTTTTAATTCTTTTTGGCTTGGGGGGGAGGAGGTAATTACATTTATTTATTTTTTTAGAGGAGGTACTGGGGATTGAACCCATGACCTCATCCATGCTAAGCATGCACTCTATCACTTGAGCCATGCCCTCTGCCCCCTCAGGCCAGCCTTTTACCTGTGGTACCTAACGGTGCACGTTGGTTGGGCTGAACATTCACTACACAGTATGAGCTTCTTAATGACTGGTGAGTGTCTATAGGTAACTCACACTATAGATAAATGCAGAGGAAGAACTCTGAGCTGTTCTGTTTTCAATTTTTACCCTCAGGAAGCAATAAACAGCAAACTGGTGGCAGGAAGATTTACCTAAGTCTTAGCAAAACATCCATCACTCCAGAACTGTGGTTTTCTAACCGAGCTCCACGAGCCCCAGGTGTTATATCCAAATACCTCAGGGTCTGGGGTGGAAAGGGAGCAGAGAAATGAGAGAGGCTTTCGGCCTCCCATTTCCATGCCTCTCTGAACCAGAAATTCAGCTTTCCTCTGATTTACATACAGTGTAAATTAGTGGTTTTACTGTCCCTTTGAAGGAAGGAAGAGTTTAAGGGACACTAGATTTGATTACCTCTCAGAGCCCCTCCATTTCTGCGATTCTAGTCTAATACAACAAAGACTGAGTGGCACATTACAAAAATAAAAATATCAAACCAGCCCAGGAGGCTAACAAAACACTAAAAATAGCATCCGAATGAATGCTTAGCAATCAGATCCCGTTTACATCTGGTATGAAGGTCTGGATGGTGTACCCAGGAGCTTCCAAATTCACTGAGGGCAGCAACCGAACCTCTGTAGGAGGCATATAAAAAACAAACTCCAGTGGTGATTATCTCTACTTAAACTCACCCTGTCCAGCAGACACTTTGCAGAAACCAGGGTCTTTTCACTAACTGTCATGGTAATGCTGTGAGAGACAGAGCAAGATGCCACATGTTTAAGGCTGTTATCAACAAGGCCACCTACTCAACTGGCTAAACTTTTCTTTATGACATGTATTTATAAGCTACCAGGTAAGTTGTGCACCAAATACTGGGATCACTGCTGCAGTCAACAACTGGACCACAGCTGAAAGAACAGAATGAAGCACGGGGGGCTGGGGTGGGGAAGGTAATTTGGGGGAGAAGGAGATATCTTTTATTATGCTTTAACTTAGAAGTCACCCATAATTCCAAGTTCAAAATCACCTTCAAGGGGCAAATGAGGAGATGGAATCTTTTAAGTGGGGAGCCGTCCATCCCTGGGATGCCAGAACCATCTGCAATGACTAGGGTGCCCCGTCAGGGAACGGAAGATACAGGTTCAGTATTTAAAAATAATAATAATAATGATAATGATAATAATAATAATAATAATAATAATAATAAGAGCATCTTCAAAGCCATTGGGGTTTCATACACACCCATCTTCCTTTCAACCAATCCCTGACGCTACCTTCTTTGGCGAGGGCAGCACCCAGAGGTAAGAAGACAAGTTCCTCTCTGAAAGTCAATCACTTGCAAGCCAGTTCCAACAGGTAATCTAAACCACTCAGGAAGACCCATCACCTGTAAATCAAAGAGTCAGAATGTCCCTACTCATATCTGTTCTAGGGACACAGTTGGGTGGAGAAGGCTTTAGACAGAAATGTTATGTATTCTTTATTTCATTCAACAAAAAAAATGTTTTCTGAGCTCCTTTGGCAACAATGAACGACACACAGTCCCAAATCTCAAGGAGCTCACAGGGGCCCTGAAAGACCTACTCTCAGCCAACTGATACTGTTATGTCACACCTAATGGCACAGGGAACTGGGTTAGAGTCCAAAGTCAAACTCAAGGCAGCAATTACAAACAGTCAAAACTGCCTTTGAAAAGTCCCTGAAATTCCTCATAAAATACAACACTATGCTGTTTCTCACTAAGTCCAAGATGACCAGTTTTTCCTGCCCTTGGGGAAAGACTATTATCTCTTCAGGTAAACAACAGATGAAGTGTTCGGCTTGCATTTTGTGAGCCGTGCTGTTAAACCCACATGCCCACAGTCTGAGAGGAAATGAAATCTCCCCACAAACTGCTGGCTCATCTCTCCCCTCTGGTGTTCACTCCAGCACTGTGCTCACCCTATTCCAATTGTCATTTCTTGTTCTTTTGTTCAAGCTTACTTCCTGTGAGTAAAATATGCATATAATAGGACTCCTCTGTAATATCACCATCTTAATATTTACCCAAAGACTTGCCCAAAATGCCACCACTTCTTTGAGTCAACATACCATGAATCCTTCTTTTGAATGCAAATATATAACAGGAAACTGGTTATATATTAACCCTACACAAGAGAATGAATGTTTTCATTAAATTAGCTCCAGTTATCTGCAGAGACTAGAGACACCAGAGAGTGAGCATAAATTTTGGTAGACAGAAAGAAAATTGAGAAAGATTCAGAATAGGAAATAAATTCCCAGTGAATGGGGCTCTGTCAGGGAACAGCATGAACCCGCAGTGCACCCGGGAAAAGGGCTGGGGGGAGCAGGAGGAGGAGGCGAATCACAAATTCCAAAATCCCTCCTGATCAGTCAATGCCCTCAATACACTACAAAGTAAACCCCGTTCCCAAAGTCCTCCAGGTAAGGGATGATTTGAGAAAAACAGATGGCCCTGTTAGGCTGCCTGACTGGACTCCACTAGATGACCCGTCCAATGGATTCCATTAGTCCCAACTGCTAGTGTCTTCCAAGGTCACACACATTGCTGTGGCTCCGAACACAGCCCTGCAGACCAACTCGGTCCCTGCATCCTTTTCCATTTCCATTCTCACACAGCCATGAGAATGCGTGTCCCACACCGCACAGCAGACCCTCTGCGTCAGCCTGACTTGATCCTTTGCCAGGAAACCTGCCCCTCCCATCCTGGAGGCACTCCAGTAAGTTATCTCATCAACAACACGTGTCTTCCCAGGAGACAAAGACCTCTCTGCCACCTTTCCCTCTTCTTCCTACCTCTTCCTCCTTCCACGTCTCCCCGCTTCATTGTTTTTTAGCCTTCCCTCCTCTTTGTCACATGGAAGATTCTCCCGGTGTTGCCCCTGAGCAGGGCCCATATAGAACCTTCTTGTTATCATTTTTAGCTTTTAGGGTGGACATCCCTCTGCCTTCTGTCCCCTCCAGATGACACCTCAACTTCCTCTGTTCTTCCTCAACCTTCCAACTGCCTAATCCCAGAAGAGTAGGTGACACGTTTTAATGCAAAATGTACAAAAGAAAATTGTTCGTACTAGTCAGTGTCACATACATCTCCTCACATCCTCCCAATTTCAGCCCCGCTCTGCTCTTCTGACACAAACACTCCATCCATCCTCTGCCCCAGCCTCAAACCACCCATCTCCACACTCCCTCCTCCAGGCAGCTCCTCACCTGCTCACAGCTCTGACCTGAGCTCCGTCTACAGGTATCATTGTCGTAAATTCTTCAGCTGATTTTGGAAATGAAAAATTTTAAGCAGGCAATTAAAAAAGACTAGTAAACCTGTTCTTGACAGGACTAGACTTAACTATAATGAGATAAAATGACAAGTACATGGCTCGCTGCCAAGGTATCATGAACAGTCTAAGAATTAGATTCAAATTAGCTGATAGGATCTGAAAGACAGAGTGACCTCCATACATTTTATCTTTTGCTTGGTTTGCACTGTGTGCAAGATATGAAACTCAAGATATTAAGATACCAGTTTAAGAAGAAACCTTCAATTCAAGATTCAGGAAGAGGCTGGGGGAGGTTACTATAGCAGAATACTCACTAACTAGATGTAACTATTTTTACCCACAGTGAATATGAACTACATAATGCGCTGCTTTCCTAAATTTTATGCTCAGAAACACTTCAATATTTTTTTGTCTTGCAGGATAAAATCATTTCTTTGCCAAAATGCTTACCTCTCTCACACACACATTCAAACCTAATAATCAGAAGAATTTAACCTGGGACCTATAAAAACTATTTAAATTCAAAACATTACAATTTTACCCTCATTTAAAAAAAAACAGTATGTCAGTATTCACATTTTCATAATAATGTATTCTCAAACACCAGAAAGAAATGTTATTTTTCACTTGATATCCACAATTTCAGTAAGAAATGTCTTCCCATTTTGGGGGGAGAAAAGTAAACTCTTAAAACATAAAAAATTGTAAGTATTCAACATAGCTGACACGAGAGTCCCTTTATTTCATTTATTTCATAAAATTAAGAGCATATGTCCTATAACAGGAAAAATGTAAAAAGCTGAATTTCAAGTGTATGTAAAAGCCCCTTCTCATCCCCCATCCTACACACAAACCCACACACACACACACACACACACACATCACCAAAGACAACCTTAAGAAAGTTGTAGATTTGGTAGCTCTACAACAAAGGTATTAACACGTTAAGCCATTCTCTCTTCAACCGCTGTTTTGGTTTCTTGCTTCAGAAACCACTGCAAACCCGACCCGAGATAAATAACGGAGATTAATGCAGTATTACCTTGACAAGCAATTAAAAGAGGCTGAAAAGCAGCAACTAAGCCAAACCATTTGCTCTTTCACAATAGGAAGCTGAAGATAATCTTATTTACTAAACATAAATCACTTGAGATCTGGCCAAATTCTTAAATGATATTCCAGATGGAAACGCTGTGAAGCCAGGAGCTGCTTACATTAAGAATTTTCTTCCAACTCTGAAAACAAACTGGACCAGTTTTTCTTGTTGCTTCTAGGAAAGCAATCATTTTAAACCAAACAATTCAGCAGAAGGGCTTCCCGAGGACCCGCTCAGGCTCTATTTTTGGTCCCCCCCCCCTCCTTCTAGCAGTGTTAGGTTTCTTGTAACTAAGTTTGCTTCCTCCTCCTTCCATATCTATTTAAAAGTCTTAGGCTACAGAAAGCAAACTCCATTCATCAGTCTTACTTCCTCATGTATTTCTGTAGTATACTCACACTGTTAAGGAAAAAAAAGGTCAAGATACAGCCCTTTAATTTGTTTTTTGTGGTGTATGTGCGTACTTTTAAAAAATTTCTCTTTAGGGCCCTGTGAGGTTTATGGAGACAGGCCTCTCCCAGAGGCTGTGGTGCTTTCTAGGGTTCGCGTTCACGTGTAGCTGGTTTGGAATACCTGGGGCTTTACATTCCATGTCCTTGAGTTAAAGGCACTTAGACAGAGAGGCTTTGAGAGCTACAGTGAGCAGCGCGTCAGTGACTTGTCTGTTTAGAGGTGCTACGTGACAGCTGGACGTTTCTGGTTCTAACTCAACAACCAAAGGTTTGTGAGGATACTTGGTTTCCACTAACTAGCAAGGGAAGTGCCAGGGGTCCAGAGAGAGACACACCCTCTGAGGCAGGAAGAGGAGCTGCCACAGCCACCAAACAAAAGCCAGTGAGAGAAACAATCCCCTCCACCCAACGAAAACCTTGTTTAGTTTTAAGGTGTACTGTGACAGGAAGCCCTGGATTAAGTCTCAGACCGATACCTTTTAGTTCTTTCTTCCTCAGCTCTATTTCCTTGTACCCAGCTAGGAAGCCAACGGTACAAAATATCCCGGGAGGCCTGACTCACGTCTGCCAAAACCCACATCACAAGCCCCTCCACGTGGTCTGACCTCCCACCCCTACAGGCTGCACACACCCCACACACATCTTCTGTACCAACCGTGACTTTATCCCCCCCCGAGGCCTCACCGCATCAGCCCCTGCGAAGACTTCTAGAGCCCGTCCACACCGCAGCACCTGACCCTGGTTTCCTCTTCTCTAGGCCCAAGAACACTGCTCTTCCTCCCAGGCCTGGCTTCTTCCTCCAAGGCCACAAAGCTGGCAGCTGCCCACACGCTGAGCAGCTTAGCCATTGACTGACAATTTTTTTCCTACCCAATGAATGCAATTCAAAGTTCTGTGGCCTAAAATCAAAACACACCACAGAGCTCAAGGCCCAGAGTCAGACAAACCTGGCTTTGCTACTATCTCTGTGACATGAGCAAAAAAAAAAAACCTCTCTAGGCCTCAGTTTTATCTCTAAGATAGGGGTAACAATATTATTTACCTTTATTGTGAAGACAGAATCAGATAATGTACACGTCCAGCACAGAGTAAGCTCTCAAAAAGTGTTAGCTGTTTTAATTATCACTGTACTACTACATACCACTGTTATTACTGCAGGGGTCACGGGCATCACCAGGCATAAACTGGTTGGCTTCAACGTGGACCTGGGCTTTCTGTTTGGCCGTCACAGTATATTTTGTGTTTTTGTTTCATTGCCACTGGAGAGGCGAGCAATGTACAGCCTGTCAAAGTCCTCACCACTCCTTCTTAGAATCTTATATTCTCATTATATACCTGTCTGGCCCCTGAGTTTGTGACACCCCTCCCCCCTCAAACAAAAGGTCTTAGAGCACCAAGGGATTTTTCTTCTTAACAAAGACACCATAGAACCAGGTCCACCACACATTATACTAAAAACAACGCCTTTTTTAAAACCACAGCAAGGAGTCACCAATTTCCAAGAAGATTAAGACCTCTCAATCAGTCAAAAGGTGCATAAGTGACAGGTGGGGGAAAAAAGGAATAAACTCTACTTTGTAGTTTTATATTCAGTAACACCTTCTAGAACATGGAGAATTCATGAGGTTCTTATAAATCATGGAATCCCGCTGTTAGCTTTCCTGGTCTGGCACAAAATGGACAGAACAAGTATAATAATGGCAGATTGGAAAACATACTTCAAAAGCCAGCCTCTTCCCTAAGTGTGAAGGCCACTGCCCAGCAATTTCTTGCTCCAAATGTTCCTGTCAGATGTTAAGGTCTTAAAGTCACCGATAGTTTAGCACATACCAAAAAATTAAGCTGTATGACATTCAGTATTTTTCTTTTCTTACTAACTTAGCCTAACTTTTTTACTAACTAACTTACTAACATAAATTTTCCATGAGGATAAGAAGATATAACTAATAAATAAGAAACACAAAACTTCTTCATATACATAATTTCTGGGAAAAAAAATACTACTATAAAAAGAACAAAAAATCTAAACACTGTAAGAGTACAAAGATTTAACCTATTACAGAGATTTCTTACTATCATAAAATTAAACAACCATAATTCTCTTTATTAGAAAATCTCCATCTTCTTCTATCACTCCCAAAAAGTCTGTCCATCAAAAACATTCTCTTTAAAATAAGGTCATGTGCTTTAAAATACTCTAAAATGAAATCAAATGGCTTTTTTCAAGGTTTACAAAAACTTTCCAATATAATTGCAAAATTAAAGGTAGGCAAGGTCAAAACTATCATCACAATAACCAATACAATGATCTTCTATGAATCCAACTCATATTTATTCTTTATGGAATCTATACACGCTCTGGTTTGAGAATCCAAATAAAAATAATTAGAGTCAGGGGAAGGGTATAGCTCAAGTGGTAGGGAGCATGCTTAGCATACACGAAGGTCCTGGGTTCAATCCCCGGTACCTCCTCCAAAAAATAAATAAATAAGCAAACCTAATTACCTCCCCCCAAAAATAAATAAAATAAAAAAATAATTAAAGTCAATTACACAGGAAAAAAGAGGGGGCAGGAGGAATGTTCCACAATGTTAACAGTAACTATGTCTAGGTAGCCGGATTATAGGTGATTCATTTTTCTTTTGTGTAGTATACGTATGTTTCCCAAGTCTTCTGCTCCTCAGAGTTATTACTTCCACTATCAGATGAAAAATGTTTATTTATATATTTTAGCAGTCCTGTACCTAACTATGATTAAAGGATCAGGGTAAATTTGCCAGAAGGCCGAGTCCCTTAAGGAACTGGGAGTCAACGTGCAGAAAGCAGCTCTCTCCCTGGCATTCCTCCTGTGCTCCATCTCCTCCCTGTAGTTCCTGAGCACTCAGGCTCCAAACATGCGACGCAGTCCTGTCTGCCTGGCTGGTAGTGTTCTCCTGGGCGCCCTGCTTCCGTCTTACACGCCAGACTCCTTTCAATAGGAACTGTGTTTTACATGTATTTTATGGACCTCTACTGAGCTTAGCACGGCTCTCCCAACACAGCAGACTTCAGATATCTATCTGTTAAACTTAATGAAATAACTTGTCAATCAGTTAATTAACAGTAAAGTAAACCAAGCCTTCTGCTTCCCTGCCTTTAGAGGCAGTGCTTCATTATGTGCAATAACACAGACTGAGGGGTGGTCCCACTGACCCAGATCAGGACTACTGATGGGAAGGCTTTCAGAAAACACCCAAAGCACCAAATGAAGAAGTGGCTCCTGCCGGAGTCAGCTCTGAACTTCCAAAGTAAGGGGAACAGACCTGGGGGGGCCACATCTCAAGAGAGCCATGAAATCAACTCCTGCTCCTTGTATCATTCCCATGCAAGGGCATGTGTTGTTAGCTGGGGCTCCTAATCCAGCTTTACTATCCCAAAGGGAACCATATCAGCAAACGGTATGAGGCAGGAGTACTGATCCCTGCTGGGGGATGACCTGCAGCCTTTAATGACGGCCATGGTTATCTCCATTTACACAGCCTGCGAAGCACTGGCAGAGTTTTCAGGGTTCTTAGACAAAGTGCTATTATTACGGTGACGCTGAGGACTGGCTAATAATAGAGGAAGCATCATTATATTCTTTAGCTTCAATAGCGCTAATTATATTTACTGTGAATTCTCAAACCAGTGGGTGTACAAATTGCACAAAGAAAAATATGAGTTGTGTGTGTAAAATTAATTGTACTGGGTACGGTAATGCTACTGTTAATCCTTAGTGCTGTTAACTTGTGATTGTTAAACTGAGCTGCTTCCAAGTCAAATTATCATGTACACAAACGAGTTTAGAATGGCAAAGTGGCGGTGGGGGTGCGGGGGAGTTGACTGGGATTTGACCTCCCAATGAGACTAGGAGGCTTTGTCAGTCCCAAACCACAGTAAAGAATTTTTGTTTTCCCGCTGTAAGCCACCAAAAATTGCTGTTGGAGGGAAGAGATATCCACGTAAGTAGACAAGGCAAGAAAAAAAATACACCCACAAAAAAACTTTCCATTTTCATACACAAACTAAAAGTTAAGGGATGTATTTGTAAATATTCAAAACCTCTTGGAACATAATCTTTTAGGCGGTTGTAATGCAACATTTACGGTCAAACATATAACTCTTTCATGATTTCAAAAATGCCCTGAGGAAGCTCCTATGCTCTCTCAGGCTTCTGTGTCTGCCTGAGATTTTTTAGGCCTAATTTGCCTAACTTTCTCTGTTTTCTTCACAGGTCTGTAATTGTTAGCTACAAGAGTGTTTTAAACAAACACAGCTGTAAACACTTAGGAAAATGAAAATTTGCCCTGGGGAAAAAAAGTAACAAACTTGCCAGTCTCTTTAGTTCGGCAAAAGAGCGATTTCACAGAGTCTTTGTAGTTAGAAAGCTTGCATTTTGTCCTAGCTGGTCCTACATCACACAAGCAGACCCAAAATTACTACAGGAACTGAGCTCCTGACAAACAGGGGAAAAAGTGGCTGCCAGTCTTTCACACCAGTAACTTCAGTGCTTCCTGGTGAGCTGCCACGGTATTCTGCCTGAATCAAGAGGCATATGAATGCCACCTCACAACCCTTGGAGAATCAACTCTCTTTGACTAAACCCAGTGATAATTTTATCACCTCCTTCCCACAACAAAATCAAAAGGGCACTTCATTATACCTGAAAGCTCTGATACTCAGTAATATCAATTCTACTATTAAAAAACACAGAAAATAACATTGGTGGAGGATGTGGAGAAACGGGAACCCTTGTGCACTGCTGGTATGAATGTAAAATGGTGCAGGTGCTATAGAAAACAGTATGGTGGTGCCTCAAAAAATTAATAAAGTATTAATTAGTAGAATGACCACATGACCCACCAGTTCCACTTCTAGATCTATACCCAAAAGAAAAAAAAATCTTAGATTATTTGTATACCCATGTTCATAACATCATTATTCACAATAGCCAAAAGAAGAAAGCAACCCAAATGACCATTCAATAAATAAAATGTGGTATATATACACACAATGGAAAATTATTCAGTCATAAAAGGAAGGAAATTCTGACACATGCTACAACATGGATGAATCTTGACACATTATGCAAAATGAAATATGCCAATCACAAAAGAATAAAAATAAACACTGTATGATTTCATATATATGAGATATAGAGTAGTCAAAGTCATAGAGACAGTAGAATGGTGGTTGCTAGGGGCTGGTGGGGAGAATCGAATAGAGTACAGAGTTCAATTTTGTAAGACAACAAAAGCTCTGGAGATGGATGGTGATAATGGTTGCATAACAACACAAATGTACTTAATGTCATTAAACTGTACACTTAAAAATGGATAAAATGGTAAATTTCATGTTATGTATTATATTAGTTTGCTAGGGCTATCATAACAAAGTTTCACAGACTGGGTGGCTTAAACAACAGAAATTAATTTTCTCACAATTCTGGAAGCTAGAAGTATGAGATCAAGGTGTGAGCAGGACTGGTTTCTTCTGAGAACTTTGATACCCAGTAATATCATTTCTACCATAAAAATAATAGAAAATAAATAACTTCTCAATATCACTAATTATCAGAGAAATGCAAATCAAAACTGCAATGAGATATCACCTCACACCAGTCAGAATGGCCATCATTAAAAAGTCTACAAACAATAAATGCTGGAGAAGGTATGAAGAAAGGGGAACCCTCCTACACTGTTAGTGGGAATGTAGTTTGGTGCAGCCATTTTATAAAACAATATGGAGATTCCTTAAAAAACTAAAAACAGATTTACCATATGATGTAGCAATCCCAATTCTGGGCATATACCCAGAGAAAACTCTAATTCAAAAAAAATATATGCACCCCAATGTTCATTTACAATAGCCAATAGCCAATTTACAATAGCCAAGACATGGAAGCAACCTAAATGTCCATCAACAGATAATTGGATAAAGAAGGGTTGTGTATATTTATGGCTGTGGTGTATTTATATACCATGGAGTACTACACAGCCATAAAAAATAAAACAATACCATTTGCAGCAACATGGATGGACCAGCAGATTGTCATTCTAAGTGAAGTAAGCCAGAAAGAGAAAGGAAAATACCACATGATATCAGTTAGATGTAGAATCTAAAAAAAAAAAAAAAAACACAAATGAACTTACTTATAAAACAGAAACAGACAGACACAGAAAACAAACTTATGGTTACCAGGGGGGAAAGAGATAGGAAGGGATAAATTGCGAGCTGGAGATTTGCAAATACTACTCTATATAAAATAGATAAACAAGGTCCTACTCTAGAGCAAAGGGAACTATATTCAACACCTTGTAATAGCCTATAATGAAAAAGAATATGAAAAGGAACATATATATATATATATATATATATATATATATATATATATATATATATATATATATATATATACAATTGAATCACTATGCTCTACAACAGAAGCTAACACAACATTATAAATCGACTATATTTCAGTTAAAAAAATGCATTAGAGATCTGCATCAGCATCCACACCCAACTCCTCTGCTGGCCAGCCTGAGGTCTGATACCACTGAAACAGGTCTGAGAGCATCAAGCATCATAAGCAGTGTACTCCAATCTGAACAGCATGCACTCCAAAGAAAACATTCTGCATTACTGAATATCAAGGATATTTTCTCAACCAAAATTGTTTCACAATAGGGGTAGATTAGGAGGAGGGACAGAAAAAAGATTCCAAACTTTTTAAAGTGCCAAAACTTACTTCTCAATTTTGTCAAAGATTAACCACAACTAAAAAGAGGAAAAGAGAAAATGCCGTAATCATGTTTGTAGAAAACTGACCACTGGACATAAGCACTGCCTTTTCCTCCTGGTGCAATGGGACCTGCCCACAAAAAAATAAATTCCATCACATATTATAGATACATATACATACACACTATTATATATTCAGGATATAAAAGGAACACCCACCAATCAATGAGAGAAAAGTGGGAGAACATAGCAAACTTTCACAGAAGAGAAAGTATGAAAGGTTAATATCCATGTGACAATATATCTTTCATCTCATTAATAATCAGGAAAATTAAAATTAAAACCACAATAAGGTAAATTATGCTGTACATAAAGTACATCTCAATTTTAAAAACACACAGTAAGATATGATTGCACACCCCCAAAATGGGCAAAAATATTTAAAATCCAATCACACTAAGTGTCATCAAGCCACAGGCAATTTCACACACCAGTGTGGTGTGTCCTGGTACAACCACTCGGGCACAGAGTTGTCATAACCTAGTAAAATTAAACATGTATATACGCTCCGACCCAGCAATTCCACTCCTAGGTTTATACATTTAGAGAAACGCTGACATATATGCAATAGGAACTATGGTCATACCAATCTTTCTCTTGCTTGCAAAAAGCTACACAGACAACACAAATGTCCATCAGCAGCAGGAAAGAGAATTAAACGTGATATATTCTTACAATTCAGTGCTATATAGCAGTAAAAGAAATAAAATACAGCTTCATGAAAAAACATGGATGAATCTCAAAAACAATTTGGAGTAAAACAGCAAAGTACAAAAGAGTCCAAGTTATATGAGTCCATTTATACAAAGAGCAAAAGCAGCTAAAATTAAACAACATATTGTTCAGAGAATAATATACATAAGACAAATCCATTTTTAAAAAAAGCAAGGGAAAGACTAAAAAAACGAAGGATAATGTTTACCACAGTGGGCAGAGGAGATGAAGAAGATGAGATCAAGGATGGACACACGGGACCTCAAAGATACTGACAATGTGATATTCCATTTCTTAAGCAATGTAGTAGGCACCAGTGTTCATTTTACTATTTTTCTTTAAAGTATACATATACTGATACTCTTTTTTTTTTAATGGAGGTACTGGGGATGGAACCCAACACCTCCTGCATGCTAAGCACGTGATCTACCACTGAGCTATACCCTCCCCCCAACTGATATATATTCTTTTATATGTATGTGTGTATGTATGATCTATCTCTCATTTTAAAGAGTAAAACAAAAGCCAAAAGCCAAATGCTATTTTTTAAAAGAACAACCTTGAGGTTTCAGTTTCCACATGGTTGATAGCCTGGTCATCCCACCTGAATCCCAAATGAAGTGAATGGACCGAAAAATAAAACAGAACAATTCTGTAAGATCAAAAGAGTTTGCTGGAAAAGAACTTTGTTGTTTATTTCAGATAAGAGAATTTTTACAACATTCTCATGTATTTGCAAGACAGCTCTACTTGGATGTATTCTAGGTGCCTCAAATTTAATACATATTTGTACATTTTTAATACACATATTGAACATATTATCTTCCACTCACCTAAGTTCTCCATCTTTTGTAAACTTCCTTCCACTTTGGTCTTCTGTCTTGGCATTATTGGTAAATGATCGCATTGACCAAACTGACCAGGTCTGAAACTTAAATTTCATTTTCAATCATCTCTTCCTCTCTTCTAAAAGTTCCCCTATAAAGTCAATTCCTAAATAGCCCTAGATTATCTAACTTCTAGATTATCTAAGAAACATTATATTTCTTTGCTTGCTATGCTTGAAACTCCTTTTAGTTTTTTGACATCCTCAACACTCCCAAGCCAATGCACACATACTAATTCATTCTTCCTTATGTAATCACGGTGATATTTCTCATTTGCAGTTCTGATAAAGGCCACTCAGCTCACTGTTTAAAAACTGTTAATGACTATCATTCTACCTATGAAGTCCTAATGATCTGCCTTTTTTTTAAAATTGAAGTATAGTCAGTTTACAATGTTGTGTCACGGAAAAGAACTTTAAATAAATGAGAGATTTCATCAAATTTCTGGAAAACGAAGCAAGAGATGGGAACGTGCTGACAGATGAAACAATGAGGAGAGAGCTACTACCTATGGGCCACCAAGGAGACAATCTGCTCAAAAGAATCCCAGGGAGGCTCCAGGCTCTGAGTCAACAGGTACCAGAGTGGTGACACTGACCACTCCACCTCCCTGACCCCTAACAGAGCCCACAGGTGGCACAGCCAAGTGTAATGACAGACAAACATCTGGGGGTTCATCTCTAAAATAACACAACCAATTTTTGCAACAGGGAATAAGACATGGCTTATAAAGGTTTCCAAGGTGAATTCTGGTTCCTCAGAGTAAATCCTCCTCTGCATTTTTGGGGTGAAGCAAAGCTGGCCAGCTGCCCACCTAGTATCCCCACTCCCTGCCACACACACACATACACACTGAGCTCTGTTTAGAATTCCTGCTCAAAGGAGAGGTGGGGGGGGAGTACTCTACAGATAGATCTTTTCAAGAGAGTAGAGAAAACTCTCCCCAGTTCTTCCTCCTTAATTATGAAGAGGCAACCAGGCCTACAAGGAAAATCAGTAACGTAAGGGGGGGAAAAACTGACAATGAGAAGAAACAGAATTAATTCAGGAAACAGAAGAGCACTTTAAAAAGAAGTAACTTTAATACAACTCAAAGAGATTCAAGAAGTATTACAACCATTAAACAAGAATGAGACAGATGAAAATAAAATGACTGGAGAAAAATAAAGAACTTGAAAAATATTTTTGAAAATATGATTACCAAAATAAAAATTCAGTAAAAGTACTCCAAGATAACAGTGAGGAAATCTCTCAAAATATGGAACAAAAAGACAAAAGGATAGAAAATAGGCAAGAATAGGGTAGAAACAAAGAGCCAGTGCAGGAGGTGCAGGACCTGGCTGAAGGCTGCCTCGCTTGTACCGTGTAAAATGCTCCCAGCCCTAACCAGTCGTAGAACCAGGGTAGCTGCCTGATTCGGGGGAACAGATCCATAGGCTGAATTAAGCCAATCGAATTGTCTTTTTCAAGACTCTGACTTAGGAAAAATATTTGGGCCTAAAACCAAAAGGTCAGTATGCTGGCCCATGTCAAAGAGGAGAGAGAGAAGCAGGGAAGGCAGAACTAGAGAGGAGGTGATGTGACCATGATTCTTGACTTTCTTGCCCATTCCATAGTCCCTGGTAGGGCCACGCGTATCTTTGAGATGGGCTGTAAAATCCTACATGTCTAAGTTTTTTCTAGCTTCTTTAAGTCACTTTGAGAGGACTTTTGTTTTTTGCAACCAATGAACTCTGACTGAAACAGCAGCTATCTGCTGTTTGAAACTGCACAGTAACCAAGAGACAGCACAATGAGTCTGTGGTACCATGGGAACACCCAGCCTCTTCCTTCACCAATCGGCTGTCAGAACCCAACCAGGGTACCCACTGCCCGTCATTCCGTCAGCACTGTGCACAAATGGAAGTCAGGTGGTGGTGTTGAACATCATTACAATTCCATGTGATCAAATACTCCTAGTAATTAAAATGTCAAAATCTAAAAGTAAACATACAGTGTATTCAACAAAAGCCTTAAATTGTGGAACGATTGGAAAAAAGGAGGAGAATGTTAACTTGCCTTCCAATATGGAGCAAGAAAACAAATGGTTCAAGATTTGGAAGGAAAAGAACAAATTAATATCTTTTGTATCCTCACTGAGTTTTTTAATCAACCTGAAAAATTAGAAAGCCATGCAAAAATTCTCCTTTGATGACATGAATAAAGCTGATTGACTTAGAAAGGGCACAGAATGCCACTGCCTAGATTAATCTGAACTGAACAAGAAAAAATATTCTTTGAAGTTCAAGCAATGGAAGGAAACACTTTTGGATGTTTGGAAGGTAACTTTCATGTATTCCCTAGCTGAATAAACAGAATCAAATCACAGCATGAGAATCTTAAGCCAATGTCTGAGACCTTGAAAAACAGCACTTCAACTTACAATTTCAACTTTATGAAAAAAGGTACAGAAGTGATGGACACTTAGTAGAAACCGTACTTGGAATTTTGAATTTTGATCTTGTCCCAGGCTAGTGACAGGCAGTTCATACTCTCTTGTGATGCTGGACTTTGCCCAACTGTAGGCTATGGTGAATGTTCTGAATACATTTAAAGTGGACTGGGCTAAACTATGAGGTTCGGTAGGTTAGGTGTATTAAAAGCATTTTCGACTTATTTTCAACTTACGATGGGTTTATTGGGATTAACCCCGTAGAAAAATGAGGAAGATCTGAACTGTGCAACAGAGCAGGGAATAGAATGGCCACCAGATGAAGTTAAAGGGATGGAGTACATACGCTCCCACGATCAGCAGTCAGCAAGACTTGTCTTTTCTAGACTTTGCAATTTCAGAAACCAGTGAAACTACATATAGACATACACAACCAATTCAACTCCAATTTTTATTTTTCCATGTAAAGATCATTCATTTCATGCCATTACTATTACTAGGTGTTACCATCATCACTTACTTTTTTTAAAAGAACATTTTAATGCCAAAAAAAAAAAATAGGAAGGACTTGATCTTAGAATTTTCTAAAGCCCTTGTAAACTACACAGGTTAGAAAATAAACTTACATTGTTAATTTTTCCAATTTAGTAGGTGTTGCTTTAGCTGTGATGTGTGATTCCTCCCCTAACCCCCAATTGCATTATTCCATCAGTCCCTCCCCTCAAAAAGGTTATCATAAAGTAGGGAAAGCAGTAAATATGCAAATGGAACACTTAAGAATACATTTAGGAGCCTAAAAACATGACACAGATGGCTTCACATAAGTAAGGGTGGAAAAGCCTCTCTAGTCGATTAAGGAAGACAGATTTGGATGAATGAGGATGCAGGAAGCCCGACCGCATAATGAACACAGCACAGTGTGAACAGAGGGACATTAAAGCAGGAACAGGAATGCTTTAGGAGACGTGAAGGGAGAGGCCTCAGCTGAGGAGAGATCTGATGAGGGGCGGAACTGGAAAGTTCTGGGGGGTTTCACTGGATGCCAGGCTGCAGAGCTGGGACTCCGTTTAGAAGCAACAAGGACTTTCCAATGGAACTAGCATGACAAAGAAAGTTTGCTAACCCAGCAATACTAACGCAGCAGAAGCTACAATTTTAGCAATAATTTTTGGTGACTTTAGTAATTTCCTGGGCAGTTAAGCAGTTACCTCTAATTCTGGCTCAAAACGTTCTGTTTGAGAAGATTCAGGCCCACCCACCTTGTATGAAAATATTCTGTCCCTGTTTCTGCACCTAGAGCCTTGGGGGCAGGGACTGTCTTAATGTCCCTGAAAATCATTCAATCTGCTCTGTCTCAGGTATGGTTGCCAACTCCGCTAGGATTTTGCTCTTGGTAACATGAAAGGATTCATTGGTAGAAATAAAACCATGAAAGGGAGCTGTTTAGAAGAGAATCAGAAGTGATCAATTAATAGAAATGTCCACTAGGCAATTGAAGATTCATTTATTCAACAATGTTTATTGAATCCCTACCTGGCTACCTACTTCGTGCTGGATACTTGAACAAAAAAAGATGAAGATGTCTTAGCCATACAATGGCAATAATAAAAATAGCAAACACTTAACAGGGCACTTGACTCTCTTCTAAATCCTCGTCATGAATAATAAACTCATTTAATCCTCACAACAAGCCTTTGATGCAGATTCCAGAGTGAGTGGTTTTAATGCCGCACCACCCCCTCAGTGACTCATGCACACTCTCATAGAGCATAATCTTCATCGCTAATTAGGAAACTTAGATCTAGAGTTTTCATTTGGGCCTAGCTGAATTAGATCATATGTGTATGTCAAAAATGCAACCATGTAAGCTTCATTTGAAGGAAACATGTTTTAGAAGTAAAGAAAATTTGAAACTATATAATAAAATCAGTATTATGCTGAATAATTGGTATTTAATTAATTCAATAAAGGGTCCTTAAGGGTATGTTTTCAACTACATACTACTTCAAAGACACCCTTTCAAGACCCTAAGCAAAGTTTTTAAAAAATGAAATTCTGGGTAAGGTAGGGGTTTTGGGTTTTGTTTTGTTTTTTTCACTTGAACAAACTTTATGCTTTGTTTCCCCACCAGAGATGGGAAAAGGAGAGAGAAATACAATGAAAAAAAGTTCTTTCTCTGGTTAGTATTTTTATAAGCATCTGATATTTAAAGTTGTAGATTAGATTTATGAAAGATTAGAATTACGACTCTTACTAATAACATATGGTAACGTGATAGCAGATAAAATATAGTGAATTTTTTAATTTTTATAAAACAAAGGTTCTCTTTCTCAACACACCAAATATAGATTTTGTAAATTTAATTATAAAATAAAGTGTTACCATGTATCTCAATTTGATGATCTTTTGCTTTCAGTTAACTTGGTTCACTTTTATTTCAGTGGACTTTTCCATTAAAGAGTTTTGACTGTATGTCACATACTATTACAGTTCATTCCATAGATCTGTCCACATTCTTTCATTGTACTGGAATTTAATCATACAGAATAAAAGCTGAATACATGGACCATTGGCTACAGCTCACAACTATTTTAGAGCTGATGTAATCTGCATTACACGGTAGGTGTGTCTGCATGACTTGTATGCCTAGATCTCAAAGCGACTTCTAAACCTTCACTGATTAAACTGTCCCTCTTCCAACAAACTCCTTACCTTTTTTCTATGACAGAAGAGAATTGACCTTTCCGACTGGAGCAAAATAAGGAGACGCCAGGCTCCCAGCTTTGATACAGCAGTGTATTCAGACAAGACACAAAGAGGGAAGTAGCGTAGGTTGGCTCCTACATTCGACATTCTTTTCTCACCCTAAGGAGCACCCTGTTTCATGGTGCAGGATTTTCAAACATACAACCTTCTGATCCTCAGCATGTTCAAAACCTCCACTGGCACACTGTGTGTTTCTTTCTCCTAGCCCTCATCACTGCAGACAGCCCAACATGGAGCTATTTTTGAGGGACCTCATAATACTTAATTCAGCTATTATTTGACTGCCAAATGGGTACAAGACACTGTAACAGCCCCATAAGGAATATAAACAAAAATAGAATCCGTGTCTTCAAATAGCTTTTAAAGCTAGTAGAATTAGATAAGTGTACCAATCCCTGTAGCCACAAGGGAGAATGAGAGCCAGAATTGAGGTGTTGTAGACATTGAAGGGGGAGGAGGAAAAGAGAGGAGGAGGACGGAGACTCAAAGCTTCGCTGCAGCCATGTGGAGAGAAACATGACCTCTCTCTACAGTCCTGTAGAGAGAAACATGATCTGTTATAAGATGCGGTGTCCCTGGGGTAAAAATAAACCAGTGGCTCAGAGAAAGAACAACTATTTTTGTTCAGAAAAGCAATTCAACTTATGGTTCCTGAGAGGAGATTCTGTTCAATGTAATGAAAATCCTAAGGATTTTTATTTTACAATAAACAGTGGTTAAGTTTTGAGGAGGGCTGAGAAGCTCTAATGAAAACCATGAAATGTAACACGAAAATGATGCAGAAGAACAGGCCTCAGCTCAATCGTGACTGCAAACTCCACACCTGCAGCATTCAGAGACAAGACCCTGGAGCATGACTGACACACTGAAAATAACTATTTCTCGGGGAGGGGGAATGAGATGGGATTCAAATAAGCAAACGCCACTGTGTTATTTAACTGAATTCATTTATCCTCACACAGACTGAATCACAAAGATATTCTGATGTCAACATTTGACACTTCATTTAAATAGAAAGTAGGTCATCAGTCTGAAACAGACAAAAGTGACTTTTATCTAAGAATTACTATTTTTAAAACAAAGTTCCTAAAAACATCTGATATTCATTTAACTCTACAAAGTTTTCTGTACCACTTAAATGTATATCAGCATAGGTTCACAGTCTTCCCACTTTATAAGAACTGACAGGGCTGTCTGAGGGATGGGTGATACTTTGTTAAGTTTAAAACTGGGGGAGAAATTTCTACTGGAGGCTACATAAGGCAAATTCAAAAAGCACAGCTATCCCTTTAATTATTTCACTACTTTAATTGAAAAGATTTCTGTTTTAAGGAGTCCAGTTTTTCATCTGGTCACTGAAAACAAAAATTTCTTCTACAAGATAAAGTGTTTTTTTAACTTTTAAAGATCTTTTTTTAGACAGAATCTAAGAATGATTGGTCGTAAGAGGTCAACTCATTTTACCTAACCAGTGATCTGCTCATTGCTCAGCACTGAACAATACACAGTCCTCTGAGGCAGGGTTTGCACACATTGATTGAAAATAAAAGCATGACTAGATCATGTTAGCTCAAGTTCAGTGATGAGTCCCAGCCCATTAATAATAGCAACTCCAAGTCTCCAAATGGACCATTAAAATCTATGAATGACCAACAACAACAACAAAAAAATTCCAATTCTTATTGCAAAGATTCATATACGTGGAAATGAATAACTCATCAGAGGCAGAGTGGACTCAGTCAGTGTGCAAATATTTACTCATGAACTTGGCTCTTGCTGTTGCAACATTTTTCATTTAGTTTTACAGTCTATGATTATATGTACCATTGCCTAAAAACTATCAATGAAGACCAAGTTCACAGAGAACAAAGAACATATAAATTTAAAATATGATGGGTCCTTGTATTTATGTACTGATATATAACATTCTAAGTGTATCTTGTTCATACAGTGAACAGTGTAGGGGCATTATTTATTTAGCCCTCATCTAATTCTACAAAAAACCTGAGATGGCTTATGAGAAATGCACATATTAAAGAAGGAAATTAAAAATCATGACCAACGAGTACTCAGCTCAGTAGCATTTACACTAAAATTGGAATGACACAGAGATTAGCATGGCCCCTGCACTAGGATGACATGCCAATTCATGAACAATTACATATTTTTTAAAACATCATGACCAAGGAAAGTATGAATTAGAGACGAAAACGAAGACTGTGGCTGACATAAGAGATATTAGAATAGAACTCAAATACGGAGACCCATTTGAGTCCTACACAGTTACTACAGTTAAGCAGAGAATTTGAGTCTGTGCTTCCTAACAGCCAAGGTGAAAACGTAAATATCATTAGGTATACGGTTTCCTATGAGGACCAAACATTTGCACCTCTCCAGGGAAGCAAAGCTGTTTCCTATCATTTACTGTGAAAGAACTGCTCTAGGAGATATAATCACATCACAAGATGTGATGGAAAATTTTCCCAATAGTACTCCAAAAGCAAATAAAGTCAAAAACTGTTTTTTCTTAGGTTGTCCCAAATTAAAACTGAATTCTACAATGGAGTCAAGATAACATGGCCCAGGAGCCCATTTTTCAAGCAACATAGGGGACTGAGCTCAGAGTAAAGGGCTGGAAGTCCAACAGTGTATTGTTTGATCAAGAGATTATTAGCACTAAAGTGCAAAAACAAAAAATTCAAATAAATAGCCAAAATTATGATGTTTCTAAGTTTCCATCCTCATTTCTGTCTCCACTAGGGCAAGGATCAAACCTTACGTCACTCTGCAATCTAACATAGCCATCTCTCCATACACAGTCCAATCTTAATTCCCTGCAGAATGGGTCTTTTCTTATGTATTTACCGTCTGTCTCTCTTCCGCTAGAATGCACGCTCACTGAAAACACAGACTTTGCTTGCTCTGTTCTCAACTATCCTCCCAGCATCTAGAACAGTGCCTGGCACATAGTGGTGATCAGAAGTTTAGGATGAAGATAAACAGATGAATGAGGGAGAGGGTATAGCTCAAATGGTAAAGTACATGCTTAGCATGCAGGAGGCCCTGGGTTCAATCCCTAGTACCTCCTCTAAAAATAAATAGATACATAAATAAACCTAATTATATCCCTACACCCCCCAAAATAAACAATAAACAGATGAACAATCCTCAAGGTCTAGCCCAGGCTTGACACACCACAGTGCCAAAAAATCTGCAGAATGAATGAATTCTGGCTTGTAGAAAATTATTTTCATACATATTTTACAAGCTCTGACGACTGGAGATCCTGATATCCTACTCTGGCACCCAGCGTACTGTTTCACACATAAGAGGGCCTTGGTAAATTTCTATCAAACCGAATTGGTGGTTCAGTAAGTTAATAAATGACTTGAGCTTTTATCTCCTAAATCTCAGTTTGTCTCAGCTTATCAAAAAGAGGAAACTGTACATTTCTTGCAACACGTGACGCCTCCCTCCGTCCAGGGAAAGGCAGAACTGTGGAGGAGGGATGAGCAGGAGCCGTCTGGGTCCAGGTCCAGCTCCCGCACTCATCACCCACGTGACTCTGCGTGCCACGTGACCTCTGCTCACCGCAGTTGCCTCCTCCATAAAGACTGCGAAGACCTCTCACGCACAGTAGCCTGTTTACTTCACAACTAAGTGAAAAGCCATTCCAAATCCTTTATTACCCCTTCTTTACCAGTTTCTAACTCATGTTAGAATATTTTAATATACGCTGCCTGAACCTGAGTGGGTCGTTATTTTGAACAGTAGAGGATTATGTTTACAAGGTATTAATTTTCCATTAACTTTTCAAGACCTTACAACAAGCACTTCAGTGCTCACCCAGAGGGCGCAGTTGACTTGAGCGCATTACTGCCATCATTCTTGAGACTTCCCAGGGCCCAGCTACACAATATCCCACCACCTTACACAGAACAGTAATTCTCTTGCCCACACAGGAAACAGCACAATGATCAGTGATGAATACAAGAACTGTACGCATTAAATATATTACATAATAACATGACCCCAGCTTAAGATTGGATGATTTAGTAAAAAATAAATAAACAAGTAACAATAATACTAAAGGGCTTAATGCTAATGTGAGTGCATCTACATCAAAATGCATTTGACAGTATTCAAATCCCTCTGGGGACAATTTTGTTGGGAAGTAGGGAGTGGCTGGCCAGGACTCACACAGATGAGTGTCAGTGGTCACGTATGAGGTTGGGACTCGGTCACAGACAGGATTCACTGAGATTCACACAGACAGAAAACACGATGACTCTTCTGCACAAACATTAAAAGGTCTTTTTCTAAGAGCCTTATTTAACAAAAAGTGGTAACCTGCCAAAGAAGGTATTGAGCATAGAACCACTCTTTACAAGACCAAATTCAAAAGATTGTTCTCTCATGAATCTCGGTATTATTGTTAGGCACAGAAAATATTTGCAGAAGGAAGTACAAAAATATATTTGCAAAAAATATATACATATATTTGTATAAGCAAATACTGCCAACACTAAAGCAATATGAAAATGTAGGCCTTTACTGGCAAGTAGTAAACGAAACAAAAAGCAAATGAAAGCCAAATCTCTGTTGCTCAGGTGAAAACAAGAACACTTGAGAACAAAAAGTCAATAGAACTTTTGCTCCTGGCCGCATAGCTAAGGCTTGCCACCAGAATGTTAGCCTGCAGTGCCGTCTTCTATTCCGAAAGCACCCACACCACGTTGAGTTGTGTGCACTTCCCCAAAGGTGAACGAAGGAAAAGCACAGTCCTAATGGTGACCTGAATGGATCTGTGACAAATGTTCTGCTTGAAGATAATCTTCAAGAGCTGCAGTTACCAGTTCAGTATATCCAAAAGCATTCTCATAGATTTAAAGCTGCAGATGTATGTGTGTTATTTTAAATTCAGTTACTCCCCCTTAAAGTCAATGCTGATTTAAAGTGTTAGAAAGAGGGAGTACACAAAGCAACTTTCTTCCAAAATCAGGAGGTAAAGGGGCAATACCTAGCACAAAAGAGATTAAGTGGTAGTGGCCAAAAAAAAAAAAAAAAAAATCAATAAAAGTAACGAATAAATCATCCTGAATAGTAGAATGTGGCAAGAATCCCTGATACTTTTCGGTGGAATAATGTGGTCCCAGTTCTGTGATCTTTCACGCTAACAGGGGCTTTTTCTAAACACAGAATTCAACATCTAAGGAATTTAAAACACTTTATAATAGTTAATTCATTTCCCTATTACATTCCTTCCTGGTTAAAAAAAACAAATTCTGCAAGATGTATTTTGCCCATGGAGGATGGAAAGCACCAAGATGAAGTGAATGACTTAAGAGAGTAAAATGCCTCCCTCTGCCTCGTTGCCAGAAGCACAACTGAGACATCCTTAAAGCGTGAAGAGCGACTTCGTGAAAGATCCGAACAGAAACAGCACAGCGCGCATGTCCATGGAAGTAGTAGCCCCTTCAAAGCTGACACGCTCATTACAAAAACGCCCGCCAATGCTCAAAACGTTTTAGGAACAACTCTTTTAAGGTTGCCATCACCTATTTAACATTCTTTTGAAATTTTCAACTGTGACAAATTTGGTTCTTTGAAAGTGGAATTTGATATCTGTGAGTCGGAAATACATTTAGAAAATAAAGGGAATCATCAAGCTGGATATTATTTTTAATCAAAAAGACAAGCGCTTTTCTTACGTGGCTCGTAAACTACTTCCAAAGACCACTCTTTAAAACTGTTCCAAACTCCCCTTCTAACAACAGCAGCTACAGATTAAGGAGCCAGCCTCCGAAGATGACCTCTTGCAAGGGCACATTTCACTCTTCCTGATGTCTCTGGTATTGGCACTGTGTGTGCACTTAATTAGGTAACAGCTACATCGATTCCATTTTCTCTAGTTATTCATTCATTCAGCAAATATTTATGGGACACCTAATACGTGCTAAGTACTGTGCTAAGTCTGGGGAGATAATGGTGAGCGAAAACAGGTCCACCACCTGCGCTCATAAAGATGGTTTACAGAACCACATAAATTATAGCCAATAAGTCAGCTCAATGGGGGAAAAAAAAAAGATGCATGGTGATTCAAAGGCCTATTAAAAATGATTAAAGAATACAATTTAGATGGCACAAATAAACTTTAACAATTCATGAAGTGGACAGTCTCCTTTCGGCAAAATGGGACAGAAGGCAGGAAACTTTTACGGGATGAAGAATAAAGAACAAAGAAGAGAAAAGTAGAAAATAAATGATTGGCTGGGGCCACACAGTCAACCCCGTCTGGGGTGAGAAGACCCAGAGCCGACTTGGTGTCTGCAGACTGGCGACTAGGTATACTTAGCACGCTTCTGGTCAAGCGGACCAGGGACACCAAAATCATCCAAGTGTCAGTTTGCTGATATGACACCCTGAACAGTTATGGCTCCATCTTGGGCCTAGAAAGTTATGTCAACAAGCCTATAAAAGAGAGACCCAACTAGTGTAAAAAGGCTTCCCTGAGGAAATGTGGTTTTAGCTGAAGATAAATAGGAGTTAACAAATTACGCAAAGGGGATTATGTGGGGAGAGGTACAGGGATGGTGGGGTGGAGGAGAATGGTGTTCCAAGTAGAGTGAACAGCATGTGCAAAGGCTCTGTGGCTTTTTTAAAGACTATGGGGGCACATGAAGAGATGAAAGAAAGCCTATGGTGCTGAAGTACTGAGAGCCGGTGAGAGAAGGGTCAGAGGTGAGGCTGGCAAGGTGGTGGGCTAGAGTCCACAGCGCCTGGCACATATTAAGGATCTTTACTTACCTTAAGAACAATGGACACTAGGAATTCATCTACAAAACAGAAACAGACTTGCAGACTTAGTAAATAATCTTATGGAAAGGGGGTGGGAAGGGACAAATTTGGGAGTTTGAGATTTACAAATGTTAGCCACTATATTTAAAAATAGATTTTAAAAAAGTTTCTTCTGTATAGCACAGGGAACTATGTTCAGTATCTTGTAACAACCTCTAGTGGAAAAAAATATGTAAACGAATATATGCATGCATATGCATGACTGGGATATTGTGTTGTACACCAGAGATTGACACATCGTAACTGACTGTACTTCAATAAAAAATAAATAAAAAATTTTTTTAAAAAAGAGTGATGGGAAGCCTCAAATGGATTTTCAAATGGAAGGGAGGAAGAAGAAGGAAAATGACACCATGAAATCGATACTGTTTAAATATCACTAAGGCTGGAGCAAAGAACCCACTGGAGAGAGTGGACAGAGTAGGAGGAAGACCAGTTAAGAAGCTACTGTAAGGATCTAGAAGAGAGGGTGGAGCTAATACAGATGAGGGAAAACAAACGGATTTGAGAGACATGAAGGATGTAAAATCAGTAAAGGTTTGGATGGTATTTTGTATTTGTTATTCACTCAAAGACAATGCTTTGTTTTTGCATAATGATTCCTTTTTTGTTAATTATTTGCAAACCAAAAAAAAATCATGCAAACCTTAGAGTTCTTTTTCAATCAGATTTCTGCATCATGGTTTATCTTCTTTAAGATAAAGAAGAAAAAGTAGCAAAGAGGAAAACAAAACTTAAGAAGTATCTCATTTTATGTAAAGATGTGTGTTCTTGAAAAATTAAAGTATACCTGGGTAATAAAAGAACCTATATCTTAAAGACGATTACTGAGTAAATAGTTCTTCTGTGCACAAAAACATACACTAAAAAATGCAGAACAGATTATCATAATACTATATCAAGTGAAATGTAAGCCATTATCTCAATTATTTCTATACATCCTTTCTCCTTTATTACAGAGTACATAAATCAGGTGATTTTGCAACTCTAAAAGGAGGCAATGGCTGAGAGATTTAATAATCACCATCAAGTTTTATAATAAGCCATTTAGTAAGCAACTAGAATGCCCAAGAGGCTTGCAAGGATTTAAATCTATTCCTTCACCAATGACTTCATCCACATAGAAAAGTTATTTTTATATCTACATTGCTATGATACACCACCTCTAGTCCACACCTGCCAAGAAATACATCTTTCCGGTAGGCCTGGGTTTCCATGTCATAGCAATATAATAATAAGTTCAAAATGCCGTCAGCCTTATAAACTATATGAACGCATATACCACAAAAAGTTGAATTTTGTAGTGAATTGGCCACATGTTCCTATGTGTGATGTATACAGGCCAACTGGTACCACACTCAGAACAAACATACAGGAGGGAACCGGGTTTCAGTAGTCTCATATATCAGCAAACAACACATACAAAATTCTAATTCCATGAGCAGAAAAAAGATGGCCTAATTTTGAGATTTTACAACTAGAGTTTATACCACCCCTTCAAAATACAGCTTTTAACTTGAAAAGAAACAAATTCAGTATGAAAGTCACTGAGGAAAGAATACAAAACTATGGCATGTTAACAAACTGGCTTCTAAAGGCTAAATTCACATTTAAACATGCTGCTTTGGGCAATTTAAGTCACAACCCAGGCATTATTTGATCGGAGACTCTGCATATGAATTTCTGCTTCCTTCCTTAAGAAAAGTCACTACGGAACTAAAATACACGTGACATAACTTGAATAGCCTAAAACAGTGTCGACAGTCATTATCCTTTGTAACATACACACCTAAGCCGGAACTGGGTATATGATAGTACTTTAAGAAATATACTTGTATACACAAGCCACAACAGCTCTTTGAGAAATGCCTTGTGTGTTTATTTTGAAATGTATGCCTTGAAATCGTCCCAGCACAGGGGTGAGGAAGAGAAATCATGAAAATCTCATTATTTTTCACTTTAAAGGAAAAACAGAATAAAACAGATTAGAATTCGTAATTAAAATCTCAAGCCTTATATCATTAAAAAGAGTAATTCACAGAAAAAATATTCATTACTACTGAACTACTCCACGGAGGATACTCTATGTGCCAAGTTGCAGCTCACTTGGACATTTTATGATCACAGTTAAACAGACCTGAAAGATGGGCCTTCCAGTAAAAATGTTGACCCTTTCGTGATTCCATCTGCTTGACAAGGATGTTGTGTTAAGTTACTTGGCCCATGAGTTTCCAAAGATGACCAGGCCGCCTCCTGCACTCACCAGTATTTTCATGAGGAAGGGAAAAGGGGGTTCTTATCTAAGCCTCAGGTCACCTTCCATCTTACAAGTTCTGAATTTCAAATGAAGGGACATTCACCTTTTTCTTTTTCTTGAGAAGTACAAAGTATGTCTGAAAAGGCAGTGAAAGCCTGATGGACTAACCAGAATGTTAGACATCTCATAACTAATTTTTACGAACAGAAAAAATTGGAGGTTTATACTTACTAGGGGTTAATATGGGATATTCCAGATTCTGAGAGGAACTGATTACTAAGGCATTCTGGTTTACCTTTTTTGTTTGTTGTTTGTTTGTTTCCCCTTTTTATTCAGAAAGTTTTCAACACATACAAAGTAGAGAGAGTAGTACATGAACAGGCCTGACTCGGCTCAAGAATGGACAATGTAAAACTTGTGGTTGCCAGGGGCGGAGAGGGGTGGGAAGGGACAGAATGGGAGTTTGAAATTTGTAGATACTGACAGGTATATATAGAATAAATAAACAAGTTTATACTGTATGGCACAGGGAAATATATACAGGATCCTGTGGTAGCTCAGGGTGAAAAAGAATGTGAAAATAAATATATGTATATTCACGTATGACTGAAAAATTGTGCTCTGCACCAGAAATTGACACAACATTGTAAACTGACTATAACTCAAAAAAAAAAAAAAAAGAATGAACGATGTATAGCCACCCAGAATCTCCCATTCCCACTGTCTGCCTCTGCTGGATTGTTTTAAAGTAAATTTCACGTATCATATCTGAGATAAGCAGAAAAAGTGGCCCGTAAAGATACATCACTTCCTAATCCCCAGAAACTGTGAATATTACTTTTACAGCAAAAAAAAAAAAAAAAAAAAAAACTGTGACTATAACTTCAGATCTTAAGGAAGAATTTATGTTGGATTATCCAGGTCAGCCCTAAACACAATCACATGTATCCTTATAGGAGAGAGGCAGAGGGGGATTAGACACAGACATCCCAAGAGAGGGCCTGTGAGATGGCGTGGAGAGATGCAGCCACAAGCCAAGGACAGCTTCCAGAACCTGGAAGAGGCAAGAATTCTCCCCTAGCATCTCTGAGGGAGCATGGCCTTGCCTACACCTTGATTTTAGACCTCTAGCCTCCAGAACTACTAGCAAATAAATATTTATTGTTTAATCCATCCAGTCTGTGGTAATTTGTTATAAGTCATAGAAAACATATAATATTATATATAATTTGAAAAAAATTTCAGTATGTATCTTTAAATAAGGACTCTTTTTCAATAATAATCCCATTATCATTCCTTTTTTTAAGTCCCTTAATTTGCCTCCTGTCCAGAGTTAAATTTCCTAAATTGTCTCATAATTTTATATTTATAGTTTACAACTTAGTTGATTTAGCCAAATCAAGACCCAAACCTAGTTATGTCTCTTAAAAATAAAAGGAAGTTCCTTAATAAAAGGAAGTTCCTCTTCCTTTTTTGTTTTTCTTGCCATTATTAACTGAACAAACTGAGTAATTTGTCCTATAGAAATTTCTACATTCTGGATTTGGCTGTCATCTCCAGGGTGTTGTTTAACATGGTCCTCTGTTTCCTGTGCTTCATATAAGCCAGTAGTTAGTCTTCATCAGAATCACATTCAACTACTCCGCCATAAAAAAGTAATAAAATAATGCCATTTGCAGCAACATGGATGGACCTGGAGACTGTCATTCTAAGTGAAGTAAGCCAGAAAGAGAAAGAAAAAATACCACATGATATCACTTATATGTGGAACCTAAAAAAAAAAAAAAAAAAAAGACAAATGAACTTATTTACAAAACAGAAATAGACTCACAGACATAGAAAACAAACTTACAGTTACCAGAGGGGAGAAGAGGGTGGGAAGGGATAAACTGGGAGTCTGAGATTTGCAGATACTAGCTAATATACATAAACTAGATAAACAAGTTTATACTGTATAGCACAGGGAATGATATTCAAGATCTTATAGTAACTTATATGAAAAATAATATGGAAACGAATATATGCATGTTCATGTATGACTGAAGCACTGTGCTGTACACCAGAAACTGACACAACATTGTAAACTGACTATACTTCAATAAAAATATATTTTTAAAAAATTGTGATCTTATTCACATATTTAGTTTTTCTCTTGTTGATCTAATCTTTGGATTGGAAGTTGAAAATCAGGCACCTTTTATTTTGAAAATCATGGGGTTTCTCATTTATATTCCTGGTACTAACAATAGTGCTGTGATTTGCACTATGCTTCTACCCACATTGTTCTTTTCAGTACCTGCTAACGGCTACTAATAGAGTAATTGCTTAATAAAAAGAGATTAATTCAAAAAAAAGAAGCACATTACATTTTTTTGGCAAGAAACTTCAGATGGTTTCTGTATATTTCCTACTGCATCAAATTGGGAAGCACGAACTATCTCCTTCTTTCTCTTTTTGTAATGTTAGGATTAATCTGTGGGTTCAGGGGTTATTAGCCTGATCCATCAATTATAAAGTTCCCCATCAGCCTTTGACCTAATAGTTGTAGCAGTCACTGGTGATCATTCCCTAGATCTGTTATTTCATTCGGGGTAACAAAATGATAATACTTTCTTTTTATCATTTCTTCTTCATTTATTAGCTGTAATTCTTCTAAAGGTAAGATTTTTGTTCAAACCATCTATCTGGTTACTCTGAAATATAGGGTTGGTTTGTTTTTTGTTTTTTGTTTTTTAATAGGAAAAGTAAGATAAATACTTGATAACATGTAATTTTTAAGGTACTGCCAGGATGGACATCCGTCTCTTGACTACAAAGACTACCTTGTCTGTGCTCAATGAGTGTAACTTCTCAAGTGCACTCAACTTAGTCCTCAAATTACCAATTCAAATACTCTGCTTACAAAATGAAACCGATTTTTAAAGAATAAAAGCCAGGATCCAACATGACTAAGTCAATTCCATGTCGGTTCTTAGGATTTATGCCCTATCAGATCAGTCCAGAATCCACAACCAACCCCTTCAAACTAGTCACCCTGAGTCTACCTGATCCTGTTTCACTAATACAACCCATTTTCTCATTCTAGACTCGGTGCCTTTGTTTCAGTGTTTTGCACACTTGCCTCTCTCCCTGCAACCAGCTAAAGCTGTCCTTTTCCCCCTCAAAGTAAACACACCTCCTGCTCCTGCGTCCAACACCCTCCTTTCTTCTGAGAATGACCAAATTCCTCTTCTTCATCCTAACTATGTAATTCTAGATGGGGTTGCCAATTACCAAATAATCTGTGCCCCTGGCCACAGGGATAAAGGTGTCACCCAAGCGAGGCCAACCAGAGCCACTCCTGGGATTTTGAGATGGAGACTAAAAGAAGAAGGTCAGGGGCTCTTTCTGGGTGATCCATGCCAGCCATGCCTCAGCTGTGGAGAGAAAACTGACTCAGAGAGAAGTAGGGGTAAGAGACAGGGCGTCTTGGTGGTATAGGAGTTTTCAGCTTTGGCTTCCACCAAAACTTCTCCCATACCTTTGGCCACGGGAGCCAATACATCCCCTTTCCGAACAGTTTACATTTCTATCATTTACAACCAAAGGAATCCTAATACAACCCCCATCATGATTCTTGAAGACTATGACCTCAGTGACCTCTACCTTTCTGGTTTCTTGTACTTACTTTCTGTACAAATAACACTTCATCACATGCTGTCCTAATTTTTTGTGTGTCAAATACATATGTCACCATCTTCACGGCCTTGCAGACAGATATCTTACCTACCTTTTGAAAGATCCTCCCCAAACAATCTCTAGAATAGTGCTAATAGAGCTTCAGTACATAAGTAACAACAACCATGTAGTGATTATTACTTCCTTGCTAAGCAGTTTGCACGTGTCATGCTCTTGGGACAGGCATTATTATCTCCACTTAAAGACAAAGAAGCTAAAGTTCATCATAGGAAAATAATGGCCCAAAGACACACATTTACTAAACAGTAAAGCAGAGATTTGAAACAGATTTGCACCCAAATTGCATCCTCTTTCCACCATGCCCATGGTGCCTCCCACAACAATAAATACTTGCAAATTAACTTACCAGGGAGTACACCTGATTGAAGACCTCCACTTCACCCCTGACTTTCCACTAACCTGAAAGTGCATGTCCCTCCACTATTAAAAATAGCATTAATACATTAATGTATAAATAAATGAGCTACATGAAATAAGGATCTTGAAAAAGTTACAATACAGTTTCTCCAAAATTGCCCCTGGCAGCCTGAAGACTAAATGCTGGCATTTCTCTTAAAGTAATAGCTAAAAGGAATGAATATTTAAGACCACTCTGCCAGAACAAGTTGTATACAACTCCCCTGGCAGTGATAATTCAAAACAGCAAAAGGAGATTTGTGAGCACCTGTCAATATGTGACATGACTTCAGCTCTCCAATTGCTCAGAGGAATATTCCGGCATCATCATTAGACACTAATAGTTATTGAGCACTCCCATGGCTTGGAGGCAGGAACAGAGGCCTTGAGGAAGAAAATGGCTCCATCTTTGTAGCTCAGCAAGGAGAAAGGCCAGGAGGGCAGCAACAGCAATTTACTGGCGGAGAACCTGAAAGTCACCTCATCTCTACGTGATCTGCATCCTCAGGACAACTATTTCAGTTCCATGCTTGTGTCTCCAATTCCTGCTGGACAGGTCCACATGGAACTCCTGCTATTAAAGTAACTTTGAGGCAACAATAGTTTTTCAGCATCTAGCCAAACACTTTCCACTGAAAAGTGTTCCATAAACGTGCTGGCGGTTGTCTGTTTCTTTTTTTCCCTTTCTCATCTTTACCACTTTGCTTGAGGACCTTATATCATATATACACACTCTTCTGGGAAATACAATGATTGTTCCTGGAAGGCCAGAAGATGCTGTCGAAGAAGCAAGTTCCTTATACACAATTTGGCACTGGGTACGCCCAGCACACACTGATGAATGGCTGCATCCCCTGGTGGGACAAGACTGCTAACTTGCATGCTATGGTGAAAGACAGACCCTAAAGAATTCATTGTTGTCACAGACTCAGAAAAACTGCCAACGAGATGGTACACGGCATCCTGCCTTATAAACCATGAACAGTCAAGGGACTCTAAATTACTCCTGCTACTGACGTGGCTATTACAAAGGCACAGACCCAGGGAAGAGGTAGTTGTGTGGTTTGAAAGAATTATAGTCCAGATAGAAGGGATCTTCAGTAACAAGAAGGAAAAAAGAAAGAGAGGTCCCAGAGGATGCATCAGAAAGCCTAGACAACAAGGAGATGTGGGGGTGAATGGTTTCAAGTCAGCAAACTCCCACTCAATTCAACACACATTTACTGAATGGCAGGCACTGGTCTACGTCTTGGGACATAGAGCCAAAGACAATCAAAACTAATTCAGCCAAGACCCCTGCCCTTCCTGGAGCTTTATGTTCTTATTCTGGGAGACAGATGATAAACAACGCACATAAGAAATAAGTAAACTGTAATATGTTAGAAGACAAGTGCTGGAGAACAGGGTAGGGAGGATGGAAAGTGCAGAGGGTTTGCAATATTCTTAGCTTAAAAGACCCAACAAAGAGCACAGTGAGGTCAGATTTCCAATGACATGCCTCAAAAACTACATTCAATTGCAGGAAAATGGGGAGAATCATACAGAGCTTGAATGAAATGTGCATAAAATTTGACAAATCCAAATTGCCTAGGAACATACAACTCGCTTCCCATATTTCATCTCCTTCACTTTTGTTCAAAATTATTGACACAAATATGCTCCGTAACATATTTACAGAGGAAGATACGAAACGACTTAGCCTGAGGCAGGGCAATGGAAATTGCAAGAGACAACAGCAAAGCAGATGGCAGCAAAAACAGTTGCAAACCAGCACCTCAGAAAAGGGCCAATTCAACAGAACTTTAAATATGACTCAATTTTTTTCTTAGGAAAAGTTGGCTCTAGGTCAAGGATGATATATAAGTTTCATTTCTAGTAACAACTCCAAAAAACTGGCAGAGTCTCCCTGGAGCACTGCACTGATAAAGAGTTCTGGGTCCTGTGGGAAATGAGTTAGACATTTCTTCCATGGGCTGGAGATGGGGGACTGGGCACACATGCCCCACACTTGCCTTCCTTTCCTTGGTAGAGCTGAGTGCTTAAAAAAAAATCAGTAAACACTCCACTACATGAAGCAAAACCAAGAACACTGGAGGATTTAGAAGTACAGAGGTGGTCTGAGTTCTAATGGAGTTTATAATACATTTGGGAAGAAACACAAATGTATAAAAGATAACACTAGAAGGCAGCAAATGACTAAATTCCTAAAATTTCAGTACAGAGATTCGGATGCCAAGAAATTGCTACAGGAAAAGATAACCAAGAAAGGTTTCACAGAGGACACAGGCTCTGAACTGGGCTTTGAAGAATTCTCATTACTGATATAACTGGAAGGAGGAAGGACTGGTCCCAGCAGAGATGGAGAAAGAGGAACAGGTAGGTGTGCTAAGGAATGAGGAACAGGTCAGCATGGCAGCCAGAGCAGAAGACCTGCTCGGGGCACCAGAGCATAGATGTCTTGAGTATTAGTCAGGGACCTCTGGACAAACAGAGTCTATAGGAGATATAAATATAAAGGAATTGTGTATATATAGAGAGACGACAGACAGAAGCAGAGGCAGAGAGACAGAATTTATGACAAGGAATTGGCCTATGCGATTATGAAGGCTGAGAAAACCCAAGATCTGTAGTCGGTAAACCAGAGAAGTAGGACAGCTGGTAATACAGTTCAAGTGCAAGTCCAAGTTTAAGGCCAAAGGCAAAGAAGATGGATATCCTAGCTGAAAGACAGGCAGAGAGAACGAATTCTCCCTTACTCAGCCTTTTTGTTCAATTCAGGCTTTCAGCGGGTTGAACAAGGCCCACCCATGGCGGGAGGGCAGTTTGCTTTCTTCACTGTACCAATTCAAACATTAATCTCATCCAGAAACACCCTCACAGACATACCCAGAATAATCTTTAACCAAGTCTCTGGGCACCCTGTGGCTCAGTCAGTTTGGCACCTAAATTTAACCATCACACCTTGAGTTGAGTCATTACCCAGCAGGCAACAAGGACCATGATCAGTGACATGAGCAAGGCTGTACTTTAGAAAATCAAACTGATTATGGCGTGAAAATGGATTATAGAAGGAAAAACTAGAAACAAAAACAAGGTCACAAATATTACAATTGCCCACGTGATAGTAAGAGGTGAACCATCAACAACAAACATGTCTAGGATTCTGTCCAAAGTAAGTTCTCTGCTAGGTGATTAAGATGAGTTACTCTTGTCTCCCTATATTTTACTTTGATGTCAGAATCCAAATGGCGAACTATCAGGAATGGAGAAGCAAGCTCAGGATTCCAAAGGACAGCCACGAGGATGCAGATGTGGAGATTACCCATGCAGGGAAGGAGGCCAAGCTCAGAGTTTGCTCCGGGCATGCCTACCCTGCCAGAAGCTCATGGACAGCAGGTTGAGTCAGTCAGGCTTGAGTCAGGAAGCCTCATCAAACCGACTCATTTTGTGATTCACTGTAGAGAAATAACCACTCCCAGGTGGTAAACTAATCCTAAAACATGATCAAGACGTAGGGCTACTTTAAGAGAACAAAAGGCAGGAGGCAACAAAACCAGCCCCCAGACACCTAAACACAAGTTCCAAGCTGATTTATCAACAGCAACTGCAGGGTCCACCTTCTGAATCAGACACACAAAGTCCTAAACAGTAACCCAGTGGAGAATTACAAGGAGGAAACTGAAAGCTCAAACTTAAATCAAACTGATAAGAAATCAGCAATCACCATTAAGTAAACAGCAAGTTGTTGGGTGTTTCCTGAAGCAAAGCAAGGTCAGTACACAAAAAAATCAAAACACAAGCACTATATTCAACCTATGAAGTTTCCCTGTTTCCTAAGAAATTCTTATTTTATTAAGAAATTTTTCATATGAAAAATATCAAGAACCATTTTTCCTAATAAAATAAATATGGGAAGACATCATCTTCATTATGAGGACGCACAAAGTAGTCAAGTTAGATGACCTACTGATGATTGTATTTTTAAAGTATGGCTTATATCACTTACGCATAAATACACATGTGTGTCTATTCATATAGGTTGTGTGTGTATGTGTGTGTGTGTACAGACACTTATACTTATTAGTATATTTTTATACTCATTCTGATGTAATACAAAGAAAATCAGGAATGAACTCCAAGTACAAGTTCCATGAACACAAACAAAACAGAAGACACTCATCTTGAGGAATGAAACATAATCCAATTGAATGGTTTTGAACAGAGCTTGGCCTCAACGAAAATATTAATCAACTCTCTAAGATGGCCAATAAAAAACTTTGCCACAGGAATTCCTGAAATGTTCCTGTTTCAAGGAGCCTGAGTCATGAAATTTTGCCAAAGTATCTTATTTCACGTTTTCCACACACAGATGAGTGAAATCAATTCCTGGGACTTTCTACAGGCGTGAAGATCTTAAAACTGACCCATGACCAACATTTCAACAGAAGTAAACTTAAATACGTGAAGAGCTAAAATACACTCACTCTGCACTCTGCAAAACCAAGAGGGTTCACTGAACTCCTTAATGGCATGTCCTAGAATAGTGTTCTTAAGAAAAATTTTTTTAAAAACCATGCTCCATAAAAAATAATTAGCAGCTCCTCCAACAACTGCAGGGTATTTTTATAGCTGTTATCAATTACTTTCTTCTCTTGGGGAAAACATTAGAAGCAAAAACCTGAAATGTGAAGAAATGAGATGAGCTTTAACCTAAAAGCTCAGTGCCTTTTGTTACCATGGGCTCTTGTTTCAGAGTCTGGTCATATATTAATAATTTCTACCTTCAGTCTGATACATTCAAAAAGAAAAAAGCTATTAATATAATTTAAAATCTAGGGACACTATTAGGAAAAAGTATAAACTAGAAAAGTTTAACATTTTCATATCTGACTCTTTCATAAAACTTTCCTACACAAAACACTTACACAAATGTACAAAGATATACTTTATTTTTTCTTAACAAAGATACACTTTAAAAGATGTTCTCTAAAGCACTGTTCTTACTGTGGAAAAGTGAGGAACAACCCAAATTTCTAACAATAGGAAATTGTTCAAATAACCTGTGATGCAATACTATACTGCCAGAATGCTCTGAATGTATGCTCATGCATACACTCTTAAGTTACTATGTTAAAAATAAAAACCAGTTGAAAGTTGTTTCATATTACCCCACTTGTCATTACAATCACAATAACAAATATATTTTAGTATAGGGAAATTTGGGAGAAGAAACATATACCTATTTACAGCAGTTTCTCTAGAATACAAGCTTACAGTGCACTTTAACTTTCAACATTACATATTTGAATGTTGAATATGAATATGTTTTGTGTGTATAATCAGAAAAAATAAAGTTTTTTTATATGTTTTATTTTATATTCATTTTTAGAAGTACATTGTTTTTGGTTTTTAGATAAAACATGAAACAGACAAAATTCCCTGTACAATACAAAAAAATCAACCCACTGTTGGCCAAAACTTAGCTATCTATTTACATATACAGATAACTCTCTGTAAAAATAAATTCTTCAAGGCTAAACCAACTATGTTTAATTTGCTCCTACCATAGGAAAGTATTATTATCCAGTTTTGATGAAAGTGTCTCAAAATATTACTATATGGAATCAAGAATTTTATTCAGCTTTGAAGTTACATATCATGATTATTCTAAGGGAAAAGATAGGATTCATATCATAATTAAGTAAATAATATAAAAATGCTAAATCCTATACCTGAAAGTTATCTTTTCATTATCTAGAAAAATAAACTTTTATTTTAAGTTAGTGATATAATTAGAAGGGAAGTAGGAGAAAATCTTATGTATAAAGAAAAGGGAAAACAGGGTGTTAGAAACTGTTCTGTTATAGCTCTAAAATATCATCTACCTCTACCTCTCCTTTGGAAGACAGTTGTTTCCTTATTCTCAGAACTTCAAAATTAAGCAATACATATGGATATTGGAAAGGCCCCCTAGCATCTCCCGTTACTAATAGCTTCTAGGGATAAAAGTTTAGCCCAAACTCCAGTAGTATCATATTCAACGGAGCAACACTGTCAATTCCTGAAAATTGTTGCAGACAAACTGCCAAGTGTCTCTAATTCTAATTTTAAAATACTGCAGAATTAATCTCCAAAAGAAGTATAGATCCTGCAAACTCTGAAACGATTTGAAGCATTTTCATAGTGGAAACTCAAGGAATTAGAGATAACTTACTGCTTTTGATTCCACAGTCCTGTAACCATTTCAAACATTATAAAAACCAGATAAAGGAGAAGACAGAAGTGCCTGGAAAGGTAACTGAGGAATCACAAGCATGGGGGAAATTTTGACCTGCCTGGGGAAAGGCGTGAACTTGCGCTGGGAGAGGTTTGTCTCCACAGTCATGTAACCTTGGTGAAACAAACTCCTATCCCTCAATTTTCTCACCTCCAAAATGAGAAAACTGGGAATTAACAATCTCTGTGATCCCTTTCGGCTCTAAAATTTTGAAAATGAATCTTTATCCTTGCCAAAAGATATCTAAAAACATAATAATAATATATGTATAAATAGTATCAAATATATGGTATAAGGTTAAAAGGTATCTGGCCAAAAACAGCAGACTCCTGCCTAGCTCTTCCTCACCCTTGAGTTCCATTCCCCAAAAGATGCTCCTTCAACTCTTTTAGATGTTTCTTCCTATAATTACTTCCATATTTGTAAATCACATACTTGAATTACTATTTTCTGATTCCCTCCCCTCCAGTTTAGACCCTACCAAAAGTTCCTTCAACAACTGGGGCATTTATTCACCCATCCCACCTCCAGGGGTGCAGCTACACTGTTGAAATGGGAAGGATATAAAGATTACATGCACATACATACATGTATATAAGTACATGTTTATATACGGTCCTGTCCCCAGTGAGCACACATTTTGATAAATGAGAAATAAGATCCCATTTCACAACCAAATACTTCACAAAATGCAGAAGAGAAAAAATTAAAAGCCTGGCCTCTAAATCAGAAATCCTGCATTGGGGTCTGAGTCCACCATATATAGGAACAAAGTATGCACCTGAAAGTTCCTTATTTTCTCTGAATCTCATCTGCTTTCCTCATGTGTAATCCGAATATAATAGCACCAGCTATGAAATGGTTAAATCACAAAGCACAAATGTGGTACCCGTGAAAGTACTTTGATGCTCATAAAGCACTATAAACATGTGACCTTCTGTTATTGTCTTCACTAAGAGATCCCTATAAATGAAGTTATTGGTCACTCTTGAGCACTGTTCTCGTACGTAGGCTTAAAAACTAAGAGTTGGAAGTCGCTGAGTATAAGAGTGAAATAGCTGTAAATTGTGACCCAAGGCCAGAATCTGAGGGTCCAGCTTTTCAAAGGGCTTATGCATTGCCCTATGAGACAAATATACATAGAATAAAGATCAAGCATCTAAGTAAAGATCAGAGAAAGCAATTCTGTTTTATATTTGCAGAGAGAGGAAGCTTCCTTATCATGTTTTCATTTTTAAACTAATACAAGAAATAATTTCAAAAGTCACTCCTCAGGCAACTCTTCCTTGCTGCTTCTAATACGTACCTCTCTATTTCTACATAATTTGTACATCTGCTTTTTGATTTGCAGACACAATCTACTGACTTCCTATCACGGTAGAAATAACTTTGCAAAGAAAGTGTTTTGAACCAAACAGGGTAAGTTATTGCGAAGAACTGTCCAGCAACGCATTACTGACACTGTGCTAAAACAGCCCTTTCATTTCTGGTCTTCAAAGGCCTACATTAAAAGTGATACAACCATAGGGTCTCTATTTAGAGGTAAGAAGGAAGCTAGCTAGGCAGTTGGGCCAAGATTATTAGACCATTCTAAACCTCTCTCTGAACCTAGTTCAGTGACACTCAGTTTCTCTTGCCGTTTCCACCTGCCCCACACAGTTTAATCCTGTTCCTAAAACTACAGGACAAATGATAAATGGGACCCCAAACATAATTTATTTCAAGACAGGCATAGGCACAATTCTTACGAGCTCTGTGAAAAGAGAGTAACTGGAACTAAAAGAAACCAGCCGTTAATTATCAGAAAAGTTACCTAAAGCCAACAAGTATGCTGCATTAAAGTAATTTATGGACTGAATCTCCTGCTCAGTTTCTGTCCAGAGAAGACCACTAAAGTTCTCCCAATGCAGACTTCGGTTGTGGTTTGGGCAGTTTCAGGGAAAACATTCTGTCCAGTGCCAGGTGTACAAGTGAACTTGAGGTCAGGCAGGTGATGCTGCCAACCAGGCATGGTACATTAAGGAGAGGAAATCTTTTCTCTCACTAATCAACAGGATAAAGGTGATTATGCAGGAATTATTTTTCAATGACCTACATAATTTCATCAGGGCTGCTATGGCTATTAGCAAAGAGCAGCTGACTTCCTAATGAGATGAATTTGATAGCAGGACCCTTCCAGAGAAGTCAGGGAGTGGGTTCAATCCACAGGGAAGCAACAACTGGTATTCATTGTTTACTGTTACTCCTCACAGCTGTCTCTCCTCTGTTTGAGGGTCCTTCCTTCCACAGGGAATATTCCCCACACCTGGATGGCTAACGCTGCAGCATCTGCTGACTGGTGGAAGCCGGGTCTTTTAAGAATGGATGGATCCAAGTGGGTGGGACAGAGCTGAGCTAATTCATCAGACTTGCCCACGTGATTCGCAAAGTCCCAAGCAAACAAGGCTACCGCTGCCACCGACACCTCGCTCTGGCCGGACTTGAAATAGGACAGCAGCTAGTTCCACTCCTTAGCACAAATGGAATTAACAAGGGACCTTTGTTAAGATTGGAGTCGGCCACACACACCCCATCATCATCATCAGTAACAACCACCACGACTCGAACGCAGTTTCATTAGAGAACTCGATGACACTGAGCAAGAGGCACTCCGCAAGTAAGTCCTCACAACAGAAAAGTGCTGCAAACCTCAGAGTGGCATTGCCTCTGTCTCTTGTGTAAAACAGAGGTTCTGAGAGGGAAAACTGAGCCCCACATCTCTTCTCCTTGGCCTGTTCCTCCCGTAGGTTCCCGGCTCTCTAGCTCCAGGAACCAACGAAAGGGGTGGAGGGCCCTGGTGCCATCCTCCTCCGTCAAAACAAGCTGGCTCTCCCCCGGGATCAGTCACCAAGTAACGCCCGGTTCCGCAGCTCTGGGAGCCACCTCCTCCCGCCCGTGCCTCGGCCTGACACACTGATCTTGTTTGAGGTACTCCCAGCGGGGCCCCCATCCCAATTCCTGCTCCTCCCGCGCAGTCCGAGAATGCAGGGAAGGGACACTTCTCTCACCCCTCCCTTGACCCCTAAAATAAAAGAATGCCTCAGGCGCAAATCTCAGATCCGTATACCACCTACCTGTCAGCGGCCGCGGCTCCTCCTCGCCGCGCGGTGCCGGACTCTCTAGGGCTGTCCGGAAACAATCCAGAAAGTTTGTGCCGCGGTCCTGGGGACCGCCACCCGCGCTGGCTACCTCGAGGAAGGGGCAGCGGGCTCCTCGCCGGGTCCCAACAGTCCGCTCCGCGCCCTGGCCGGCGGCCGCTCGCAGGTCTCGGCCTGGCTCCTTCCCGCCCAGCTCCAACTCAACAGCCGGGCCCGGGAAGAAAGTAGGAGGCTGGAGAAGGTCCGAGCGCAACTTTCTGACGGCGCGTCAGCGGGTACCTGAGCCGCGCGGCTCCCGGGCGTCCCTCTCCCGCCGGTCTCTCCCTCCCTACCCCGCGCCCTCGGGAACGCGGGCGGGGCCCGAGCCGGGGCGGGGCCCAACCTGCCCAGCCGGCCCAGGGGAGCGCGCGTCCGGCCCGGCCCCCGCCCCTGTCCCCACCAGCGCCGTCCCGCCCCCAGCCCCGCCTCTGCCCCCGCCCTCTGCCTCGCCCTCAGCCCCGCCCCTGCCCCCGGGGCGCGCGGCTGCCAGGTGCGCGGTGCGAGGGGGCGGGGCAGCGGGCTCCGCTGCAAGGCCGCCCCGGCGCCCGTTTCCAAGGTGAAGGAGGAGGAGTCTCTGAGAGAAAGTTTCCACCGAAACTTAAACCCTGCGGAATGGAGGACACCTCGCCCTTGGGGGTTCGCCTTTCGCCGGCACTGCACCCCTTCACCCTACTCCTCTCACCACACACGCAGAAAATAAATCAGCCTTACAGTACGGCTAAAAGGCTCGTTTCTTGGGTTCTGCTGAGTGGAGAAAGTCAGACGACTCTACTTTGAGATTTAGATCTACTCCTACTGGGACGTTTTAGATTTCTCACTTCCCAGAGGTTTAACGGCGGCCATCGGCGCCCTTTCCCCACTACAGTTTCTTTTTTTCCTAAAATGTTATTACAGCCTGCAGAGAGCCGAATTGAGTGATGGAAACGTTCGCCTTGCACTTCTGGCAAACTCCCCGAAGTGGGCAGGGGGAGACGAGGCCTCGTAGATGTTAATAAAGTGCCCAGGTTCTGGGACCCGGAGGAGAGCGGGGCGGGGCGGCTGGTTTGTTTTTCAAGGGGAGTCAGCGTTATCGGAGTTGTCCGTCAGGATATGTGTGCAGTTCACTAGCGATTTTCCTCCTGAAAATGAGGGCTCTTTAATTCGGACAATTCTACGGCGAAAAGGAAGCTTCCCCAACTCAGGACTCCGTGGAAAATGGGAGAGCACGTCGGGATCAATTTCCGCACCACCCCGGGAGTGGTGAGGGCCTTTGGCACTGCCCTGTCTCACTATCCTTCCCAGAGCCCGGACCTCGGACCCTGGACGGCCCGGCCGCTGGTTGGCCAGCTGCCCTTCACGAGAGACGGTGCCCATTGCCAGGCTGGCATCGCCACCTCCCCAGTCCATTCCTCCGCCTCCCACACACCTTCCGTCCTTGGGTGGCAAAGACAGAGGTCTGCTTTCTGGACTTTAAATCCAGGAGGAGGAATCAAATTCTTGGTTAGAGGCCCTCTTGGCATATTCAGAACCCTGCAGTTGATGTGGCTGAAACTTGAGCTGAGCCTCAATCTGAGCAGGTTGGGCCACACCATGTCTTGCAAAGGCGGATGTGGAGCTTCTCCCACTGTGGTGGCACCCTGCTGGCACGGCATCAGATTCTCCTTTGGAGGAAGTATCTTCTTCCCTGCATTCTCGATGAATGCCACCCGGAGACAACCAAAATCAAGTATATCTAGTTTCAGGTTCTCTCTTGCACCCATGGTAATCAGAGGATGCAAACCTCACACTTCCTTCTGTAAGTCTCCCACCACTGCTGTACTTGATGAAGGCAGCAGGAATGCATTTGCTGCGAATACTTCTTGGGATTTATCAGCCTTCCACCGATAACAAGTGCAGACAAGCGGCTCCTAAAAAAAAGCTGGGGTAGGAGCGGGGAGGTTTTGCCCAGCGAGTCACCTTGGCCTGTTCTAACAATTAGGAAGTGGGAGGATCATTTACTCAACCAATATTTTTTGAGTGTTTTTTGCGTGCTAGGCATCCCTCTAAGGCTCAGGGACACAGCAGAGAACAAAAACATAAAAATCCTAGCCTTCCAGGCGGCAGAGACAGATGATAAAGAAAATATGTGGTCTGTCATATAATTAGAAACGCAATGGAGAAAAATTAGACTGGGGGAGAAAAGAGTAAGAGATGATCAAAGAAAGCCTCTGGACATAATATTTGAGCAAAGGCCTGAAGGCATTTGGGGAACAAGATATCCGGACAGGCAACTTCTGAGGCAGAAAGCACAGCACGTACAAAAGCTCCGAGGCAGGAATGTGCCTGTGTGTGCTGGGAGCAACCAAGAGGCCAAGGTGGCAGAAAGGAGAAGTCGGAGAGGTAAGAGTAGGAAGGATCAAATGAGGCTTTTACTCTGAGTGAGTTGGAAGCCATTGGAGGGTTTTGTGTAGAAAAGTGACATCCTCTGACACACTGTAATAGGATCACTGCTGGGTTGAAAGTAGACAGTAAGGGGTAAAGGCTGAAGCAGAAACCTATCCCAAGGCTACTGAAATAATCCAGGAGTAAGAGTGGAGCGATTGGACCATGGAGACCGGGTTGGCAGTGATGACCCCACAAGGATTCCTCACAGACTAGCTGTGGAGTGTGAAGGAAAGAGACAAGGCTGACTCTGAGGTTTTTGGCCTGAGCAGCTGGAAGAATAGAATTGCAGTAACAAAGATGGCGAAGACTTCAGAAGGAGCAAGGTGGAGGTAAAATCAAAAAAGACAAATGAACTTAGTTACAAAGCAGAAACAGACTCACAGACACAGAAAACAAACTTATGGTTACAAGGATGGGGGGGAGGAATAAATTGGGAGTTCAAGATTTGCAGATACTAACTACTATATATAAAATAGATAAACAAGTTTATACTGTATAGCACAGGGGAACTATATTTGATATCTTGTAGTAAACTATGATGAAAAAGAATATGAAAATGAATGTGTGTATGTACATGTATGACTGAACTATTATGCTGTACACCAGAAATTAACACGTTGTAACTGACTGTACTTCAATTTAAAAAAAAATAAATTTAAATTTAAAAAAGAAGGCCAAAGGGAAGAAGACAGGAAAGAAAGGACATGTAATTTGAATGATCTTCAATTTCCTCAGCTTATAAAATGAAGAAAATAATACCTACTTCATTAGGGTTGTTTTAAGGATGACATGAATTAATGTAGTGAAGTGTCTCATATAGTACCTGACACCTGGCAGGCACTTAAGAATGTTAGTTCCCTCCCTGCAAATATGAATTTCATATATATCCATTATGCCCTCTGGGAGTGAAACATTGTTTTAGCAGAAATAGTTTTCCTAAAATAAAGAAGAGGGAAAAGAAAATGGGAGAGAAAGGACATGAAATGAAAACATAAGAAATGAAGTCCAACAAAGGTGCCTAATGCTATCTATCTGTGATAATCATTTCTCCTAAGTTCTGCTTCCTCAAGGGGACAAACCAAAGTATTATTGTTTGATGGCTTGGAAAAGAAATTTGAAATATAGAAAGTTTGTAGTAAAGCTTAAAAAAAATCTACAACACATGAAATATGGAAAGAATGTTGGTTGCTATTCCTTATAAAGGATTCTTTCAAACAAATAAGATGTAAGAATAGAAAAATAGTCAAAGGAAATGAACAGAGAATTCTAAAAAAAAAAAGCCAATATTTTAAAAAATCCAACCATATTAAGTAAAGCTATAAAAAGAGGCAATTGTTTTTATTTATAAATTGGGCAAGGATTAGAAATAATAATTATGCCTATTGTTGGATACTGGACAATAACATACCATGCTGAAAGGAATATAAGATACAGTAATTTTTAGCAATTTATATCTAAATATTTAAAACTTACCAGAAATTTCACTTCTAGGAATTTATTCTAATATTCAAATGTTTGCTAAAAATGTATATATAAGAATGTCCATTACAATGTTATTTAACTTTTTTATTTTAGTGAATGTACTGGGGATTGAACCCAGGACCGCGTGCATGCTAAGCATGCACTCTACCACTGACCTATGTTATTTAAATGTAGTGAAAAAGTTAGAAAGATCCTAAGTATCCAACAAGACAGAATTATGATAAGTACTATATGTTATGATTTAGTCATGTTATAATATTATAACATGTTTTTAAAATATTGTTGAGTATCTACTAAATGGAAACATGTTCACAATACCTTACTATATGAAATAAGTCTACCAAACAGTGTGTAAAATATGATTTTCCTTAATAATGTTAATAGTTGTACCTCCATACTAGGATGACAGTTTATTTTTATTGTCTTCTTTGTGCTTTTCTCTATTTCCAAGTTTTCTGCCATAAGCAAGTATACATTCTCTTAGAAGTGGAATTGCTGGATGACAGGCTGTGTATATCAGTAAGATTTAGTTAATACTGCCAAACAGGTTTTCAAAGTACTTATCCCAATTTTCACTCCCACCAGCAATATATGGGTTCTGGTTTGGAGATGCATCTTTAATATTATGCATCCAGGAAACAGCAATTGATTTGAACCCTACTGCTTTAGAAGTTACAATAATTAGCTAAGAAGTTAGAAATAGGCACATTGGTTGTGAATGCATATGTCAATAACATAATATCAACCATTTCTAACTAGTACTTTTCATTAATTTCTCATTTTATTTATTTTTACCCTCTTTAGCTGTGTATACAATATAAGTACTGAAATTAGATTTCTTAGAAGCCAGATAAGACTTCCTCCTTTATCTTACCTCCTATAGCCCCACTTAAAAATGTAATTATGTCTTAAATTGTATACATTTCTCAAGCTATTAAATATTTAAAATATCAAAAATCCAGAATTATATGAAAAAAAGAGAGCAGTATCTCATTAACGCATGCACTTGCATACATTCATCTTTCACAGAGCTTGAAAGACTGAAGTCAATATCTTAACATCTCTATAAGGAAGCGGACAAAGGGTATCACCCTCTGTTTAACAAAAACAGAAGCTAAGGTGTATCTTAGGGAAGTGAACCGTCTGAGATGAGGATATCAACACAATCCCATCATTGACCCAGATAACTTGGAATCTAAACTAAAAACACATGAAGATTTATCATTTGTAGTCAAATTCAATCTAAATTTAAATTGTCTTCTAAAGTTGCTTTCCTTAAGAAGAGCTCAGAAATGAACCATGTATATCCTATTAGAATACCAATCATCCTGTCAAGAAATTCTTCTTTCTAACAAATATGTTAATAAAAACCTATTGCTTTTTGAATGGTCTTGTCTCCTGTGGAAATTGTCAAGTGGTCAGGGTCTACTCCACTGATGATGTAAGGCTTATTTATTATTAAAACTCTTCTCAAATCCATTTGTCTTCTCTTTTAAAGTGAATCACCATAGCATGTTAAGGGCCCAGGCTCTACAGCAGATGCAGCTGATAGACGTGTTCAAAACCCACTTCTACTGCTTTCCAGCTTTGTGACCTGGATCAGATAACCAAGTATTCTTATTCATTTCTGTTGTGCCTCAGCTTTCTCTCCAAAAATAATAACCAGAGTACCTACCTACATCATTGGTCTGTAATAAGGATTGTATATCTCTATCTATGTATTTCTGAGTACAGTCTAGGGCACATAATAAGCACTTAGTAAATTTAATTTTCAAGGCAATTTCTAGTAACTTTATCATAAGGAAATAATTCTAAATATAAATATTTATGTACAAGTATTGTCATACCAACAAGATTTTATAATATCCAACCTTTGAAAACAATTTAACTGACAAATAGGAATGAACTGAAATAAATTATATTCTATCCAAGCATAGTTTACCAAATAGTGTGCTCTCATATTTTATTAAAAATATATATATAAAACAAAATCCATAGGTACATTCAGAACCACAACATATGGTTGTACAAGTCCTTCACTGCACAGTGTCCCTGCCCTAGGGACAAGTGAGATTTGAAATCCAGCTGTGCCCTGCTTATCAAGCCACATACCCTGGTGCAGGGTTGCATTCACCTAGAAGGGGCAGTATGGCTTAGCATCAGCCATCCAGAAATATGGACAGAAAAAAGACTGGAAAGATACAAATACAAACCAAAGTATTAGCATTGATTTTTTTTTTAATTATGGAAATTTTATTTTCCTATGCTAAACACTTGTTTGATAAATTAAGCACAAGCCATTACTTACTACTATTATTATTTCTTAAAACTATTAAAAGTTTATTAAAATTTTAGCATTGATTAAAGTAACAGGATTCTGAGTTTTTTTCACTATGATTTTTTAAATTTTCCAAATTTTCTACAATGAGCATGTATTGCGTTTACAATTATAAAAGACAAAATTTTTACTTTTAAAAAATAAATTGGATAAGCAGAAGGAAAGAAATAATAAAGATCAGGGAGGAAATAAATAAAATAGAGATTAAAAAATCGATAGGAAAAAAAATCAATCAAACCAAGAGCTGGTTTTTTGAAAGAGTAAACAAATTACATAAACCTCTGGCCAGGCTCACCAAGAAGAAAAAAGAGAGGACACAAATAAATAAAATAAGAAAGGAAAATGGAGAAATTACAACCAATACCACAGAAATACAAAAAAAAAAAAGAGAGAGAGAGAGAATACTATGAACAACTATATGGCAACAAATTGGACAACCAAGAAGAAGTGAACACGTTTCTAGAAACATACAGTCCACCAAAACTGAATCAAGAAGAAATAGACCACTTGAACAGTCCAATCACTAGAAGTGAAATAGAATGTTGATAAAGGAAATTAAAGGTGATTTAAAGAAATGGAAATATATCCCATGCTCTTGGATTGGAAGAATTTTTTTTAATTGGATTTAAAAATGCAAGTCAAAACTATGAGATATCACCTCATACCCATTAAGAGGGCTACTATCCCAAAAACAGAAAATAGAAGTGTTGGGGAGGATGTGGAGAAATTGGAAGCCTTGTGCACTGTTGGTGGGGATGAAAAATGGTACAGCCACTGTGGAAAATAGTAAGGAAGTTCTCATAAAGTTAAAAATTGAACTACCATATGATCCAGCAATTCCACTTCTGAGTGTATATCCAAAAGAATTGAAAGCAGGATCTGAAAGAGATATTTGTACACCCATGTTCTTAGCAGCATTTGTACCCAATAGCCAAGAGGAGGAGGTCGGAAACTCTGGCAATGTCCCTGACTAGCTGCCTTTCCCAGGGTCATGCCCACTTCTTGGGGACAGCCTGCATCCAATGACTGGTCTATGCAAAGAATAAAGGTTGAGTCTACTCAGTCCAAATCAGAAGAGCTGTCCCAACTCCAGAGCTCCTCATGGAATCAGACTGAGACGGCCCCAGTTCAAGTTTCAATTCAGAAGGATCCTGATTCTTTCATTCCTCCATCTGTGTTGAGCCCATATCCCAATAAACTTCCCGCGTGCAAATCTCTATCTTACAGACTGTTTCCCAGAGGACCCAACCTGCAAATTTATTAAAGAAATCCTGCTCTTTGCATATCCTGTGCTGGAGGAGACACATGCTGCTGACCTTGTCTTCTTTGTGGCACACTTACAGCCGTCTAGAGAATTTTCTCTCCCCTGTGCACAATGGCAACTCTTAAGGAAAAGCTGATCGCACCAGTTGCAGAAGAAGAGGCAATGGTCCCCAACAATAAGATCACTGTAGTGGGTGCTGGAAAGTTGGCACAGCATGTGCCATCAGCATTTTGGGAAAGTCTCTGTCTGATGAACTTGCTCTTGTGGATATTTTGGAAGATAAACACAAAGGCGAAATGACAGATCTTCTGCATGGGGCTTGTTTCTTCAGACACCAAAAAATGTGGCAGATAAAGATTACTCTTTGACCACCAATCTCAAGTTTGTGGTTTTGACTGCAGGAGTTCTCCAGCAAGAGGGGGAGAGTTGTCTCAATCTGGTGCAGAGGAACGTTAATGTCTTCAAGTTCATCATTCCTTAGATCATCAAGTACAGTCCTGATTGAATCATAATTGTGGTTTCTAACCCAGTGGATATTCTCACATATATTACCTGGAGACTAACTGTATTACCCAAACACTGTGTGATTGGAAATGAGTGCAGTCTGGATTCTACTAGATTCCGCTATCTTATGGCGGAAAAAGTTGGCATTCATCCCAGCAGCTGCCACGGATGGATTTTGGGAGAACATGGCAACTCAAGTGTGGTTATGTGGAGTGGGGTGAATGTGGCAGCCGTTTCTCTCCAGGAACTGAATCCAGAAATGGGAGTGGACAATGATAGTGAAAATTGGAAGGAGTGCATAAGATGGTGGTTGACAGTGCCTATGAAGTCATCAACCTAAAGGGGTACACCAACTGGGCTATTAGATTAAGTATTGAATCCATGTTGAAAAATATCTCCAGGATTCACCCAGTGCCAGCAATGGTAAGGGGGATGTATGACATCGAGAATGAAGTCTTCCTGAGCTTTCCATGTATCCTGAATGCTTGAGGATTAACCAGTTTTATCAACCAGAAGCTGAAGGATGATGAGGTTGCCCAACACAAGAAAAGTGCAGACACCCTATGGGACATCCAGAAGGATCTAAAGGACCCATGACTACTGGCTTCTAGTTCTAGGTTGTAGAAACTTAAAAACTACGATGTAATTAACCATGAGCCTTTAGTTTTCATCCATGTACATGGGGCACAGTTTGCTTTTATCTTCCTAAATCTCTGAATCTGGGTTCACAGAATCAAAGCCTGTGCTTGGTTTAATGCTTGCAATGAGTCCTTGAACAAATAAAATACAACTGTCATAGTGTGAAGAAAAAAAAAAAAGAAATTCTTTCGTTTCCTGATAGTCTCCTGTATTTTCTTCTTTCATTTTACATTTGACCTTTAGATTTTTAAAAAATACATTTGGAGTTTACTTTTATATAAAATAGGGATCTGATTGTATTTTCCTCCTTACAATGAGAAAATTTTCTCATTACTATTTACTAAATAATCCATCATTTCTTCTGATTTTATTTCTCTATCATATAACAAATTCCCATATGTATGTATACAGGTCTGTTTCATGACTTTCTACTCTGCCCTCTCGGCTTAAAGATTTGATCCTGTGACACTGTTTCAATTGTTTTGGTTTATTTTTCAAAATTGCCTTTAGATATTCACCAAATATATTTCAGAATCATTTTATTGATCTACCTCCCAAAATCCTTCTGGAATTTTTTAAAAATTATACTGCATTTACAGATTAATTTTGGAGGAATTAAACCTTTAAAATGTTAAATCATCTTATCTATTATCATGGTATTTTGCTTCTTTTTTAGGTATTTTTAATATCCTTTAATAGAGTCATGCAATATTTCCAGTATTTTTGTATTCTTTATTAGCTTAATTTCTGTATGTTATAGGGTTTTGTTGCTATTAAAATATCTTGTGTTAAAATTTCTAATTGGTTGCTGTTGTTAAAGAGGAGTGAATTTTTATATATTGATCACATATCTGGCTGTCTGGCTGAACTCTCTTACTAGTTCTAAAGATTGATTGAATTGAAGAGGTATTTATGTAAAAGATAAACATCTGAAAATGAGAATTTTGTCCCTTTCTTTCCCATCCTTCTATGTTGTAACAGATACTTATCGCTCTTCCCAGCCACCTAGCATGTTTAAACATCCTTCCTAGATATTCAAAGAGGTTTCTCTCCTGGTAAGTTCCCAGCTCCCATGATAAGAGACAGAAATTTGCTTTTTCCAGACTCCTGTGCAACTAGAATGCAGACTTTGAAAGGGAGATTGATGAAGTAAAGAATAAAGCTCTATGAGGAGTCATTGCAGAAGAGAGGCAGAAGACACAGATTGGCTCGTGGCAGAAATTTTTGCCAGTACCCAGTAACACCCAGTACCCAGATTGGTAGAGTTGTGAGGAGCAGATCTGGATTTGGGTGTTGTTCCTAGTTGCGTAGGCTCCAAATTGGGCTTTATAGACTCAATAAGGTAACTAATATTGCTTAATAAGTTACTTTCTTTTAAGCCAGCTAGATACAGTTTCTGCAGTTTGTAGCAGAAATATGACAGTGATATGTCACTTTTTTTTTTTTTTTTTTTTTTGCCTTTTTGCAATGGCCAAGCCATCAAATACTAATTTGAAAGGTAGTGGTCATGGTGTGGATCACTGTGTTTTTCTCAAACCTAAAGCAAATACAAAGTAGAAACTACCCGTTGTCAATTCAATTTCAAGTCTCTATTTTTCACTTTCTACCAGAAACCAATTTTGTTTATAGAGACAATATGCAGCTGCCTTTGCAACTAAAGGTGGTTGTGTAACACAGTCCAAGCCAATGGGATGTTAGGAGAACAAACCTGTGTGTGCTTTCAGAAAGCCCAGCTGGCTTGGTCCTCATCCCTTTACCCTTCTCTCCATCCCCTTCCTCCTGTCTGGATGGTGGTTACCTAGAGGGGCAGAAAGCACCTTAAGAAGCTGAGAATGAAAGCTGAGTGTGTGGGATGGTGGAAGGGACCTAGAACACTGATGCTTTATGAGGCTGTGCACCATGGCTGTGCTGCCCATCCTTGGACCTCCTGTCTGTTATGAGGAAAAAGCAATCCCTGTGTGTTTATACCACTGCTGTTTGGGTTTCATTTACGTATGGCAAACACATGCCTAGATAATATCACATCTAGAGATTCTGATAAACGTGATATTTGCTGCAGATTTTTGGTTACTGTCCTTCATTAGGTTGAAATTTTCCCCTTTTATTCCAGATTGTGGAGATCTCCTTTCTGACATCTCCAGAATTGTACATGAGAGAGAGCCAGCAACCATTTTTAGTTTACCATCTTATCTAGAACCTGAAGTCTCTGGTTTAATGCATGAAATATGAGTGCAACTATATTTCTTTATAAACTATATGCTTTGAGGATAAGGAAGATACTGTGTGTGTGTATAGATACATTTATTTCTTCCTTCCCTTGCTGCCTCTCAATATTTAACACACAGTTCAGGAACCCACCAAATTCCAAACATTCCATTAGTCCTTGAGGGAGTCATAAAAATGAGTACAGTATCATCTTCACCATTGTAATCCAGTAAGGAAAATAAACTATCAGCCCTAACCACTATAAACAAGGTTTAACATGATTAGAGTTATAGGACATTTTTAAAGGGTAGTAATTTTAGCTGGTGCTATCTGGGAAGGTCTCAAAGACCCATATTTGAAAATTTCAGTTCAGGATAGTGACAAAGGAAGATCCTAAGCTCACCTCCTCTCTCAGACACACTAAATCTATAGCTACATATGAACAATTTCCTCTGGAAAAACAATAACTATCAAGCAACTCCTACACATCAGGTAAATGAGAAAAAAATCACACTGAAGTGGGTAGGAGAGGCTCAAAACCAATGGTGGTGTGGTAACCCGAAATCAGGAGGGAACTCAAAACCCAGAGCTTCTCCCTGGGGAGCTAAGGGTTTGAACCCCATCAGGTACTTTTAACTTTTAATACCTGCATCTGAGACACATGAGCCACCCCACCAGACATCTAGTTTGAAAACTAATGGGACTCACATCCATGAGACCTGCCAGGCTACAGTGATCTGAGAAACAACTCTTAAAAATGGGCTAGTTCATTCAGACTCACCCACCCCATATACCAGCAGAGAGGCAACCAATTGTGAAGTGTCCAGATCTTATGTGAAAGAAGCTTGTTTGATTATTAAAGCATTGGCTAAGGGGCAGACATCTAATTTAACACACATCTAAGGACCTACTGGGTTACTTTCCAAAGATGGAGGCAAGCAGGTGCATCTTTGTGCTCTTCTTCTTCCTACTCCAGCTCACTGGTATCACCCAGGAAGGAGAATGTGCCTTCCTCTGGTGCCCCAATTTTGTAGCTACCACTAAGGGACACCTCTAGATCACCTAGCTCTGGTGGCCAGCAGGATATATACATGTGGTCCCACAGGACTGTATATATTTGCATACTTTAAAAACGAACCTCAGAGTCTGGTTTCCAATCAGCCTGAACCTAGGCATTGATTGAGAACCTCCCCTTGGGCACAACTTCAACTACTGGGAGCCACTAAAACTAAAATAGGCTTCTTGAACAATCACAAAGGTTTGAGAGACAACCAAGAGCTAGATAGCTAAGGGCAGTGTTGAACAATAAGTTTCATGTCCCACACAAGGTCACTCCTTCAAGACTGAAGAAGCGGCTATTTTATCTAAAACATAGAAACCAACACAGAAAGTCAAGAAAAATGAAGAAACAGAGGAATACATTCCAAATAAAAGAACCAGATATAATCTCAGGAAAAGTTCTTAATGAAATGGAGATGTGATTTACCTAATAAAGAGATTTTCTTTTTAATGATCATAAAGATTCTCACTGAACTTAGGAGAAAAATGGATGAACACAGTGAGAACTACAAAAAAGAGATTGATAATATAAGGAAGTATCAAATAGAAGTCAAAGAGCTGAAGAATACAATAACTGAACTAAAAACCACACTATATACATTCAACAGCCAACCTAGAGGAAGAAAAGAGTTCCACAGGACAGTGGAACTCACTCAATCAGAACAGAAATAAATAAATAAATAAATAAATAAATAAATAAATAAATAAATAAATAAATAAATAAAATCAAGATAGCTTAATGTACTTATGGGACAACATCAAGCACACCAATACTTACATAATAGGGGTCTCAGAAGGAGAAGAGAGAGAGAAAGGAGCAGAAAACTTATTTGAATAAATAATGACTAAAAAGTTCCTTAACCTGGGGAAGGAATAGACATCCAGATCCAGGAAGCCCACAGAGTTCCAAATAAGGTGAACCCAAAGAGACCTATACCAAGATATATCATAGTTAGAATGTCAAAAGTTAAAGACAAGGAGAAAATCTTAAAAGCAGCAATGGAAATACAACTTACTACATTCAAGGGAACCCCCATAAGACTATCAGATTTTTCAGCAGAAAATTTGTAGGTCTGAAGGAGTGGCACAATATATTCAAAATGCTGAAAGGAAAAAACTTCCAATCAAGAATACTCTACCTGGCCAAATTATCATTCAGAATTGAAGGAGAGTTAAAGTTTTTCAGGCAGAAAAAGTTAAAAGGAGTTCATCACCACTAGGCCAGCCTTATAAGAAATGATAAAAGGACTTCTTTAAGCTGAAATGAAAGAGCACCTAAATATTTAACAAGAAAACATATTAAAGTATAAATCTCACTAATAAAGGTTAATATATAGTAAAATTCAGAAAAAATCTAATGTTGTAAGGGTGGTGGATCAATCATGTATAAGCTAGTACGAAAGTTAAAAGACAAAAGTAGTAAAAATGACTATAACTACAGTAATTACTTAAGAAATAACAAGATGTAAAATGTGTCATTAAAAACATAAATATAGGCAGAGGGGAAGGTAAAAATACAGAGTTTTAGAATGCATCCAAATTTAAGCTGTTTATCAACTTAACATAAACTGTTATAAATATAAGTTGTTATTTGTAAACCTCATGGCAACCACAAAGCAAATACCTATAGTAGATATAGAAAATATAAAGAAAAAGGAATCTGAGTATATCATTATAGGAAATCATCAAGTCACAAAAGAGAGTAAGAGAAAAAGAAACAGAGGAACTACAAAACAACCAGAAAACAATGATCAAAATCACAGTAAGTACTTACCTATGAAGAATTACTTTAAAGGTAAATGGACTAAATTCCCCAATCAAAAGACATAGAGTGGCTGAATGAATAAAGAAAACAAGACCCATCTATATGCCATCTATAAGAGATTCACTTCAGATGTAAGGACACACATAGACTGAAAGTAAAGGGATAAAAAAGATGTTCCAGGGAAATGAAAACCAAAATAAAGCAGAGTAACTATATTTATATCAGACAAAATAGACCTTAAAACAATGACAGTAATAAGAGGTAAAGAAGGGCATTACATCAAGATAAAGAGATCAATCCAAAAGAGAATGTACAATTTGTAAATATTTATGCACCTAAGATAAGAGTACTTAAACATATAAAGTAAGTATTAACAGACCTAAAGGGAGAAATAGCAATACAATAATAGTAGGGGACTTTAATACTCCACTTTCATCAATGGATAGATCATCCAGTTGAAAATAAATAAGGAAACGTCAACCTAAAACAACATGTTAGGCCAGACGAATTTAACAGATACATAGAAAACATTCCACATAAAAGCAACAGAATACACATACTTTTCAAATGGACATAGAACATTCTCCAGAATAGATCGTAAGTTAGGCCGCAAAACAAGTCTTAATACATTTAAGAGGACCGAAATCATATCAAGCATCTTCTCTGACCACAGTGTTATGAAACTAGAAATCAATTGTAAGACGAAAACTAGAAAATTCACAAATAAGTGGAGATTAAGCAACATGCTACTGAACGACCAATGGGTCAACAAGGAAATCAAAAGAGAAATGAAAAAATATGTTAAGACAAATGAAAATGGAAATATACCAAAATTTATAGCATGCAGGAAAGTAGTTCTAAGAAGAAGCTCATAGCAATAAATGCTTAAAGAAGAAATAAGAAAAATTGCAAACAACCTAACTTTACATCTCAAGGAACAAGATAAAGAAGAACAAATGAAATTTAAAGTTAGTAGAAGGAAGGAAATAACAAAAATCAGAGTGGATATAAATGAAATAGAGACAAAAAAAAAAAAAAAAGCCCCCACAATAGAAAATATCAATGAAACTCAGAGCTAATTCTTTGAAAAAATAAACAAAATTTACAAACCTTTACTTAACAAGAGAAAAAGAGAGGACTCAAATAATATCAGAAATGAAAAAGGAGACATTACAACTGACACCAGAAAAATTTAAACCATCATAAGACTCTTATGAACAATTATATGTCAACAAATTGGACCACCTAGAAGAAATGATAAATTACTAGAAATATATAACCTACTAAGACTGAATCATGATGAAATAGAAAATCTGAACAGATTACTAGTAAGGAGATTGAATCAGAAGTCAAAAACCTCCCAACAGAGAAAAGTCCAGGACCAGACAGCTTCACTGGTGAATTCTACCAAACATTTAAGGAAGAATTAGTACCAATCCTTCTCAAACTCTTCCCAAAAAGTAGAAGAGGAGGCAACACATCAAGACATTTTCTGGGACCAGGATACAAACTGGAAAGGAAGAAGTGAAACTGTCACTACCTGCAATGACATGATATTATGTGTAAAAAAATCCTAACAACTCCACCAAAAGACTATTAGAATTAATAAATAAATTTAATAAAGATGTAGGATATAAGCCAATATACAAAAAAAAAAACTGTTGCATTTCTATATACTAATGATGAACTGTCAGAGAGAGAAATTAGGAAAACAATTCCATTTACAATTGCATTAAAAAGAATAAAATATCTAGGGATAAATACAACTAAGGAGATGAAACACCTGTACACTGAAAACTATAAGACGTTGATGAAAGAAACTGAAGAAGATACAAATGGAAAGAAACTCTGTGCTCATGGATTGAAAGAGTAAATATCATTAAAATGTCCACACTACCAAAGCAGTCTACAAACTCAATGCAATCCCTGTCAAAATTCCAATGGCATCTTTCAGAGAAATAGAACAAATAATCCTAAAATTCAAATGAAACCACAAAAGAAACTGAATAGCCACAGCAATCTTGAGGAAGAACAACAAAGCTGGAGGCATCACACGTCCTGATTTCAAAATATATTATAAAGCTATAATAATCAAAACAGTATGGTATTAGCACAAAAACACACACATAGACCAATGGAACAGACAGCCCAGAGGAAAAAAACACACAAATATCTTCAATTAATTTATGACAAAGGAGCTAAGAATATACAATGAGTAAAGGACAGTCTTTTCAATAAATGGTGTTGGGAAAACTGGACAGTCACATAAAAAACAATGAAACCACATCATTATCTTACACCATACATGAAAATGAATCAAATAAAAATGGATCAAAGACTTGAATGTAAGACCTGAAACCATAAAACTCCTAGAAGAAAACATAGACTGTAAGCTCCTTGGCAGCAGTCTTGGCAATGACTTTGTAGATCTGACACCAAAATCAAAGGCTACAAAAGCGAAAGTAAACAAGTGGGACTACCTCAAACTAAAAAGCTTCTGCTCAGAAAAGGACACCATCAACAAAATGAAAAGGCAAACTACTGAATGGGAGAACATAGTTGCAAATCTGATAAAGGGTTAATATCCAAAATATATAAAGAACTCATACAACTCAATAGCATAAAAAGAAACAACCCAATTAAAAAATGAACAAAGGACGTGAATAGACATTTTTCCAAAGAAGACCTATACATGGCCAATAGGTACATGAAAAGGTGCTCAACATGACTAATTATCAGAGAAATACAAATCAAAAGCATAATGAGTTATCACGTTACACGTGTTAGAATGGCCATCAAAAGACAAGAAATAACAAATGTTGGAGAGGATGTGGAGAAAAGGGAACCCTTGTGCACTGTTGGTGGGAATGCAGATTGGTTCAGCCAATACAGAAAACAGTACGGGGTGTCTTCAAAAAATTAAAAATAAAACTATCATTGATCCAGCGATTCAACTTCTAGATATCTATCCAAAGAAAATGAAAACAATAACTCAAAAAGATATATGCACTTCCTTGTTCACTGCAGCATAACTTACAATAGCCAAGACACGGAAGCAGATTACATGTTCATCAACAGACGAATGGAGAAAGAAAATGTGGTGTATATATACAGTGGAATATTATTCATCTATAAAAAATTAAATTTTGCTATTTGCAACAACATGAATGTAACTTGGAGGCATTATGCTAAGTGAAATAAGTCAGAGAAAGACAAATACTGTATGATTCTCATTTATATGTGGAATATATAAAACAAAAACAAATCCTGAGCTCATGGATACAAAGAACAGATTGGTAGTTGCCAGAGGCAAGGGTTGGTGGTGGGAGGAACAGGTGAAAGGAGTCAAAAGATACAAACTCCCCCTGGTAAGTCCGAGGGATGTAATGTACAACATGGTAATGATATTTAACAATGTTGTGTTGCATATTTGAAAGTGCTAAGAGAGTAGATCTTAAAAGTTCTCATCACAAAAAAAAAACTTTTATAACTACATACAGTGATGGATGTTAACTACACATTATATATATATAGTGATCATTTTGTGATATATGCAAATATTGAATCATTATGCTGTACACCTGAAACTAATACAATGTTATATATCAGTTATACCTCAATTTTTTAAAAACTTTAAAAGAATAGTATTTGACTAAAACCTTGATGGAGTTTGTAGATTTTTAATAAATCAAGATTGGTAAGGAAAACATCTCCTATAAAAAAGAATGTCAACAATGACATAGAGCTAAAGAGCTATATTCAAGGGATGAGAAATAGCCCAGGTGGACCGAAAAAAAGTGAAAAACCAACAAACAGCTTTGCAGGAATTCATATAGACTAGGAATACCCAGCTAGGATGTGCTATTATCGCCATGTCCCGGGCTGGGTATATATAAATCGCTAAGCTGCTGAGATTGGTTTTTATGTGTGATTTGTAGAATGTCTCATTGTTTTGTGCTCACAGCTCTTAATGTGACAGCCACAAAGCCCAGTCCTCACTTTCTCTCTGAGGGAAGATGACTGCTGCATCCACAAATATTTTTTAAAGGTCCCATTCTCGTAGCCCCTCCTGAATCAATTGGTCCAGTCTTTTGTTAACATATTCTTCAAGCTTTCATGACATCTGAGGGTGTTTTTTTTTTTTTCCTTCCTCTCTTCACAGGAGTTACCCATTCTAACTGATCAGTAATAACCTTTTTTTAAAAAAAGGTGTTCTTATAGTCTTGCCATTTATCTTTCGGATTTCTCATAAATTGCATCCTCTTCATGCTTTACTACATACATTTTACACTGGATGTTTTATCCTCAGTCCTAGGCAACCAAATGACACATTAAACCTCTCAGATACTTAGGAAACCTACAGCCAGTTTCAAGAGCTTTCTCTGAGTAGGCAGAGAGAGATTACAATTAAGCTGCTATGTGGAGCTTTTAAAAAGAAAATTTCAACATAAAATTATACCCACAGTGAATTCTTGATTTTTCATAGAATGAAATTGTACGAATAATTGAAATCCACAGGTTATCCTCATAAAATCTGGTTTCCTCTGTCTTAGTCCTCTTGGGCTGCTACAACAAAATACCACAGACTGGGTGGCTTAAAAACAACAGAAATCTATTTCTCACAGGTCTGGAGGCTGAAATTCTGAGATCGAGGTGCCGGAGTGGTTGGGAGAGAGCCTTCTTCTGGGTAGCAGACTTCTCATTACATCTTCACATGATGGAAGAGACAGAGTTCCCCCAGGTCTTTTTTATAAGAGCATTAATCCTATTCACGAGGGCTTCACCCTTATGATGTCATCACTTCTCAAAGGCTCCACCTTCAAACACCATCACACTGGGGATTAGGTTTCAACATATTTTGGAGGGATGCATTCAAACCATAACACCTTCTGTGCCGTTAGCCCTCATTTCCTACCTTAATTCCCACTCCTGTGATTCACAACTCTGATCATCCAAATTCTGGAAAGGTGACAGGACAATAAAATTCACTGTTGTAGTTAGAAAAGGGATTATTGTTTATATATCAAATGTACCCATATGAAGAATCAGAGGAACTCACTTTAGAACCCAGACTCATATCTAAGTATATGAGTCCTGGAAGTTATTCAGCAGGACTTTTTATTCAGTTGAAAAATAAAAGCAGATTATCAGATTGAAACAATGATCAAAGGAAAGCATAAAAAAAAAAAAAGCAGTCCTTCCATCAAATACAAAAATCAGTTTGAAATATGTGCTGAAAACTCAAGAATGAGGACTAGTTGGAGACACGTGTGCCGGGTGGGTCTCAGCGTAAAACAGTGGTTCACAAAATGAGCATCCTCCCCTCCCATAGCAGCATCAGCATCACTGTGAACTTGTTAGAAGTGGAAATACTTTGGCCAATCAGAAACGCTGGGGGTTAGCACCCAGCCATTTGTGTTTTCACAAGCCTGCCAGGTGATTCTGATGCACAGTGAGGTTTGAGACCCACTGATGTAAAATACAGGGGAAATATTTAAAGAGTGACTCTTCATCATACCTAATTTACATTCTTCTAATTCTAAAGAGCCATGGGATTTTGCTCCCTGCAGCTTAACTATGATTTTGCAAAGTGAAAACTATAAGATCTAGCCTAAAGAAAGGCATGTATGATGTCCTGTTATCAAAAACAATTCCTGATCTAAGCTGCTCTCGATCTCAGCCATCAGGGCTTAACTCTGGGACATAAAAACACACAACCTTTCTTATCCCTCCCTTTATCCTCTACTTCCCCTTACCTCCCTTCAGGCTTTTCTGTGTCCACAGTCTTTGACAATGAATTTCTGTTCCTAACTCTTTTCCCAGAATTTGTGAATGTATAATTGATGAACAGTGAAATACCCAAAGCTAAGTAGCTTTAGAAAAAAAGTAAGGGATGTTATCTGCAGCCTGGCTATTCAGTTCAGCAATCTAAAGAATTCCATTTTTTATTCTAGGCTTGTTTACAGTTATTTAGCATATTTCATTTGCAAGTATTTTTCTTTTTGAATACGTTTTGTGGAGTCAGGATATGATGCCTTTACAATAAAATAATTGCCATTATTTTTCAGAGAGGCATATGATACAGTTATAAAGATAATAGCATAGACTAGCAATGATTAGCATTAATCATTTAAGAGCTCTTTTAAAAATATATAAATCCTTGAAGTTGGACTCTCTCTAATATCACTAAATTTGGGGGAAGGAAAGACATTGAATTAGAAATACTGGGAGACATGCTTCTTTTCCCTTTTCTTAACTGTACAAGCTGTCTTTTACTATACTAAGTGAAGCAAATACACAGTGATCATCACACAATGAACTGTTGCTTACTTTTGAAATGGTGGAAATCTTTCTAGCACAGTAGTTCTCATCCTTCATTGCATATTAGAATCGTCTGGAGAGCCTTTAAGACTATCAGTGAATGCCAAGGCTATATCCCAGAACAATTAAATAAAGATCTCTGGGGTGGGAACCAGATATCACTTTTTTTACAGCTTCTCCACCTAATTACCTAATTCCACGGCAGTCATAGATGAGAACCACTGTTAAGTTGATCAAGGTCCTTTTACAGAAAGGATTACATTTGATGTGACTAACACTAGACACAGTATCTGACGATAAGTATGAGGCACCTATTGGTGGTTATTACTGGTTATGAAATCCTTATTTCACATCACATCATTTATTCAAAAATCTTCAGTGGCTATAAAAAATTTAATTTGAAACCTATCAAACACCTAAAACTCTTTTAAAAAAATAAGAGAAAAATTAAAAATTAAAATTAAAAAATATATATACACATACATTATATAGATATCTGTATGTATGTGTAAGTGTAGACACATTTACAGATACACCTGTGCATGTAAATATGTACATATACATATTTGTAATACATATGTATTAACATATAACAATACATTGTAAAAAAAATAGGAGAAAGTCTTCATGACATTGGATTTGGCAATAATTTCTTGGATATGACACAAAAAGCACAGGCAACAAATGTGAAAATAGATAAATTGGACTACATCAAAATTTAAAACTTTTGTGCATCAAAGGACGTAATCAATGGACTGAAAGGCAACCTACAGAATGAGAGAAAATATTTGCAAATTATATATCTGATAAAGGGTTAATACCCAGAGTATAAAGAGGGCTGCCATAACTCAACAACAGAAAAATAACCTGATTAAAACATGGGCAAAGGACTTCACTAGACATTTGTCCAAAAAAGATGTACACATGGTGGCCAACAAGCACATGAAAAGATGCTCAACATCACTAATCATTAGGGAAATGAGAATCAAAAGCACAATGAGATACCACCTCACACTCATTAGGATAGCTATTATTAAAAAAAAAATCAAAAACAGGAAATAACAAGTGTTGGCAAGGATATGGAGAAACTGGAACCCTTGTACACTGTTGGTGGGAATGTAAAATGGTGCAGTTGCTGTGGAAAACAGTTTAGCGGTTCCTCAAAAAATTAAAAATAGAACTACCATGTAATCCGGCAATTCCACTTCTGGGCATATACCCAAAAGAATTGAAAGCAAGATCTCAAAAAGATTTTTGTACACCCATGGTCATAACAGCATTATTCACAATAGCCAGAAGGTGGAAGCAACCCAAATATCCATTAACCAATGAATGGATAAACAAACTATGGAAAAGGTACTCATTTATGTTCTGAGTACATGGCAAACTCAACAGAGCATCATTGTTATTAGTATATTAGTATTGTTGTTCATAGCACCATATTTATTGAGTGCTCACTGTGTGCTCAGTAGAATGCTATGCATTATGGCGGCCCAGGTCCTCCTCTCAGATCTCCAACCACATTGATCTGGGACTCAGCTACTGGGCTCTGAAATGATGTCCTGTTTGGGCCAAGCTTCTCTTGGGCTGTTCCATGGTAGAGAGTCAAAGGCAGCCCCGGTCCTAGAGACTCCTGACTCCCCTGGCAGGCAACTAACCAGCACCCTTGCCAAAACTTCCGTAGCCCACACGGTGGTCTAGGATGCGCCCCTCAACCTGCCTTCCTTCTCTACCTCACTCCCTGTCAGACCCGGCATTGTAGTCTGAGGGCTCTCCCCACCCTTCCCAGTTTCCTTTCTATCTTCTCTCACAGGGGAAATCTAAAAAATAATCCTTACATCTTTAATCCTGCTTCTTGCGGAACCTGGCCCAACACAATAAATGCATTATTTCATTCAATTTGTATAACAGTCATACCATGATCGCCTCCACCTTATAAATAGGAAAATTGTAGTTTAGAGAGGTCAGAAGTGGTGGGATCAGGATTTGAACTCTAGTCTTTCTGACTCTAAAACCAACACTTCAACCAGCACATGAGAAACAAATATTAATGTAGATGATTCCTTCATTTGCTAAATATGGGTGTGTGTTTTACTTTGGAAACAATGTTCTAAATATAGAAAAATACAGAGAATAGTATAATAAATACCCACATACCTATTACTCAGAATTTTAAAACAATGATTGAGTTTTTAAAAAAAAAAAAAAAGCTCTTGATTTTTAAATACATTTAAGTAATAAAACAGTACACTTAACTACTACAGACAGAACACCCAGCCCCAGGCCCATTTCTTTTCCTTTCTCCCCACAGAAATAACATTTTCATGATTTTGCTGTGTGTCCTTCCATTCCATAGTTTTCATACTGTTAATACATACATTTGTATTTATAAAAATATATTATATTTGTATTTCCAAATTTTCCATTAATGGATGCATACTTTCTGTACGTCTTTTTTGTAGCCTAGTTCTTTAACTATAGACTAGTTTTTAAAATCGGTTCATGTTCATTCTTCTAAACCAGTGGTTCTTAACAGGAGGCAATTTTGCCTCCCCAGGGGACATCTGGGGAGATGTTTTTGGTTGTCACAACAGGGAAGGAGGAAGAGAGGCTACTGGCATCAAGTAGGTAGAAGCCAGGGAAACCGCTAGACATCCTACAAGACACAGGACAGCCCCCCAGAGCAAAGAATTACTGGTCTAAAATGCCAATAGTGCCAAGGTAGAGAATCCCTAATCCAAACCAGTGAGTCTCAAAATGTGGTCCCTGATCAGCAGCATCAGCATCACCTGGAAACTTCTTAGAACTTCTAGGACACTGCCCCCTCGCCCAGTGAATCCGAAACTTAGGGGGTGGAGCCCAGCAACTATGGTTTTACAAGCCCTCCAGGTGATTCTGAGGCACACCGAAGTGAGAACCACTGAGCTAAACTACTAAATAGCATTCCGCTGTACAGAAGCACCCCAATTAATTTATCTTGGCACCATTTCACATTTATTAGGCAACACAGTGTTCTTTGTACTGTGACGCTCCTTTGTCTTCCTATGCTAATACCCTGTTACCGAACCAAACTTGAGTCTGCTTGCGCCTGCGCAGTAAAGCCAACCTACTGACCCCGAGTTGTGGTGAAGTGCAGCGTTTTGTTGCAGGGCACCCAGCAAGGAGTCCAGGCAGCTAGTGCTTAAAAGACCCAAACTCCTCGAAAGCTTTCAGGGAAAGGCTTTCAAAGACAGGGTTAAGGAAGGGGCATTGTGGGGAGTGTGATCTGCTCATGAGCATTCTTCTGATTGGTTGGTGGTGAGGTAATTGAGTGTCAACATCCTCAACCTTCTGGTTCCAACCGGCCTGGGAGCTACGTGCTTGTGGGCAGCATACAGTTTACTTCTTCCACCTGGTGGGAGTTTCAGTATTTGTAAAACAATTCAAAGGACAGAATATTATCTACAGTCCTTAAGCAGGAACTAAAGGTCCTTGACTTTGTTTAATGGCTAAACTAGTATTATTTTGTCTTGCTTGACTGTTTTCCTTTTTCCTGCATTATTTCACTTCCCAGATTAAATGTACTCTTTGGAACTCAGGGAAGCCTAGGAGACTAAAGGTTTACTGTAGACAAGAGGCAGGTAGAGGACATGAGGGTGGAGTCTGTTCCAGGAAGGTCCCATAGGGTCCTGCTCGGTTACACCCCTTAACAAACTCAAGTGGATATTTTAGTAGTAACAAACATCTATTGAATGCTGGCTATGTGCTTGGCATTATTCTAAATGTTTTTCATCTATTAATTACTCATAAAAATCCAGGGAGTACGTACTAGTATTATCCAATTTCACAGCTGTAAATTAACTAGTTAAGTAAGTTGTTCAAGGTCACACAACAAAGTATCTGGCTGAGCTAGGATTTGAAGCCAGTCTGTCTAGGACTAAAGCCTGTTTCCTTACCATCACACATACTCTCAAAAACATAGGCCATACCATTTCGGCTTAATTTCTAGAACCCAGTATAATGGCTGGTGCGTCCAAACATCTAACAGAAATCAATGTGAGAATGAGAGAAAAGGATGCAGTGAAGATGGAATCTAATCTCCATCTGACATGTTTCCAACAAGCACAGAAACCACGTTTTCTCTGAAATACCTCAAAGCACCTGCTCCAGCCGTATATAAGGCATTTATACTTATATCACTAAAGTGTAAACTGCACAAAATTTGGAGGAAGAATCTGGCTTCTCAATACTTTTTTTTAAACTAAAAACAGGATTTGAAATCAGATTGAGAGGAGGGAATAGCTCAGTGTAGAGTGCATACCTAGCATGAACAAGGTCCTGGGTTCAATCCCCAGTACCTCCAATAAGAATAAATAAATTGATAAAAACCTAATTACTCCCCCACAAAAATAAAAAATAAAAAACTTAAGGAAAAAAGAAATCAGATTGACTTCTGGCCTAAGCACATGAAAAATAGATGCTACAATCTTAATGGTATTTTTAATCCTACCCAAAAGAAAAATCCCTAAAGAAGGACCTTTAAACCTTTTCTGTGGTTTTAACTTTTCTTGAGTGTCACATTCTAAGTGGTATGAAAACTTTAGTGAGTTTTATCCTAAAATATTCAGGGCGACACTAGGCATGCAACCTATCAGGCCTGAGAGCACTGCTTCTGCCTTTAAAGGGGGGAACTACTGGTATTCGGGGTGGAATAATTTTTCACTATGTGGAACTCTCCTGCACATCGCAGGAAGTTTAACATACCTGCTCCCTACCAGGAAGTGTTGCCAGGAGTGTTCCCAGGTGTGTGACAACCAAAAATGCCCCTGCACATTCCTGAACATCCCCTAATGCCTTGATACTCAAAAAATGTTAGAGAGATTGTTAGAGATGCAAAAAAAAAAAAAAAAAAAAAAAAAAAAAAAGTAAGGCACACCCCAAACCCAGGGAATCTGAAACTGCATTTGAACAAGATCTCCAGTGCTTGGTCATCACACGGAAGTGTGAGAAGCAGTGTAGGACCACCTGCTGAGAACCATTTCCCTGGAGAAACTCTATAAATCAGAAGGCATGTACTGAAAGGTTCAGACTAGAGATGCTAAACAATTTGCAAAGCAGTTCTACTTCTGACTGAAAATCAGTAAATTAGAGCATTTCTGAAAAATGGAGTTCACATCCAGTAAGATGCAGGGTCAAATGGTAGATGAGCAAAGTTCCAACAAAATTGTTTGCACCCCTCAAAGCATCCTTGCCTGAGAGAAAGAAATAAAAGGGATCCAAATTGGAAAAGAAGAGGTAAAAGTGTCATTATATGCTGATGACATGTTACTATATGTAGAAAACCCTAAAAGGTCCACACAAAAGCTACTAGAGCTGATTGAAGAATTCAGCAAGGTAGCAGGTTACAAAATTAACGTTCAAAAATCAGTTGCATTTCTTTACACTAACGATAAGTCAACAGAAGAAGAAAGTAAAGAAACAATCCCCTTTAAAATAGCACCCAAAGTAATAAAATATCTGGGAATAAATCTAACCAAGGAGGTGAAAGAATTATACACAGAAAACTATAAACCATTGATGAAGGAAATTAAAGAAGACTTTAAAAAATGGAAAGATATTCTATGCTCTTGGATTGGAAGAATCAATATTGTTAAAATGGTCACACTGCCCAAGGCAATCTACAGATTTAATGCAATACCTATCCAATTACCCAGGACATATTTCACAGAACTAGAACAAATCATAATAAAATTTATATGGAACCATCAAAGACCTAGAATTGCCAAAGCATTACTGAAGAGAAAGAAAGAGGCTGGAGGAATAACTCTCCCAGACTTCAGACAACACTATAGAGCTACAGTCATCAAGACAGCATGGTTTTGGTACCAAAACAGACATATAGACCAATGGAACAGAATAGAGAGCCCAGAAATGAACCCACAAACTTTTGGTCAACTCATCTTTGACAAAGGAGGCAAGAATATACAATGGAATAAAGACAGTCTCTTCAGCAAATGGTGTTGGGAAAACTGGACAGCAGCATGGAAAACAATGAAGCTAGAACACTCCCTTACACCATATACAAAAATCAACTCAAAATGGATTAAAGACTTAAACATAAGACAAGATACAATAAACCTCCTAGAGGAAAACATAGGCAAAACATTATCTGACATACATCTCAAAAATTTTCTCCTAGAAGAAATAAAAGCAAGAATAAACAAATGGGACCTAATGAAACTTACAAGCTTCTGCACAGCAAAGGAAACCAGAAGTAAAACAAGAAGAAAACCTACGGAATGGGAGAAAATTTTTGCAAGTGAAACCGACAAAGGCTTGATCTCCAGGATATATAAGCAGCTCATATGACTCAATAAGAAAAAAATAAACAACCCAATCCAAAAATGGGCAGAAGACCTAAACAAGCAATTCTCCAAGGAAGACATACAAATGATCAAAAAGCACATGAAAAAATGCTCCATATCACTAATTATCAGAGAAATGCAAATCAAAACTACAATGAGGTACCACCTCACACCAGTCAGAATGGCCGTCATTCAAAAATCCACAAATGACAAATGCTGGAGAGGCTGTGGAGAAAGGGGAACCCTCCTACACTGCTGGTGGGAATGCAGTTTGGTGCAGCCACTGTGGAAAACAGTATAGAGATTCCTCAAAAGACTAGGAATAGACTTACCATATGACCCAGGAATCCCACTCCTGGGCTTGTATCCAGAAGGAAATCTACTTCAGGATGACACCTGCACCCCAATATTCATAGCAGCACTATTTACAATAGCCAAAACATGGAAACAGCCTAAATGTCCATCAACAGGTGACTGGATAAAGAAGATGTGGTATATTTATACAATGGAATACTACTCAGCCATAAAATCCGACAACATAATGCCATTTGCAGCAACATGGATGCTCCTGGAGAATGTCATTCAAAGTGAAGTAAGCCAGAAAGAGAAAGAAAAATACCATATGAGATCGCTTATATGTGGAATCTAAAAAACAAAAACAAAAACAAACAAACAAAAACAAAGCATAAATACAGGACAGAAATAGACTCACAGACAGAGAATACAGACTTGTGGTTACCGGGGGGTGGAGGGTGGGAAGGGATAGCCTGGGATTTCAAAATTGTAGAATAGATAAATAAGATTACACTGTATAGCACAGGGAAATATACACAAAATGTTATGATAACTCACAGAGAAAAAAATGTGACAGTGAGTGTGTATATGTCCATGAATGACTGAAAAATTGTGCTGAACACTGGAATTTGACACATTGTAAAATGATTATAAATCAATAAAAAATGTTAAAAAAAAAAGCATCCTTGCCTGTAGGCAGATATTTAGATATATGTCAATTTATATTGCTTTTTAAATTTATATATTTAAATATCTATATCTATATATTACTAACTAGGAATCTGTGAAAGAGTTACTGAAGTGTCAGCCTTTTTGGCAAACATACAGAGTGTGAAACAGCCACAGACCTCAGCTGCTCACCTCTGATCTTGAATGACTTGGTTTATGCACCCTAGTATGCCAGTGATCATTTCCATGTGTGCCTTGATGAAAAAAAAATACCAGGAGTTACTGTTATCAGCAACAGGAAGTCACTGAAAGTCTGTTTGTTTCATTCTAAATTGTGGTAAAATACACATGACGTGAAAATGTCCATCCTAACCACTTTCACGTGACAGTTCAGTAGAGTGAGGTATATTCACCTTGTTACGCAGTGGGTCACCAAATCTCTTTTCATCTTGCAAAATTAAACCCTATATTAGTTAAACTACACTCCCCTACTCCCCACCTCCCTGGCAACTTCCATTCTACTTTGAATTTGATGTCTCTAGGAACCACATATAAGCGGGATCATACAGTATCAATCCTTCTGAGTCTGGCTTATCTCACGTAGGATAATGTCTTCCAGATTCATCATGCCATAGCATGTGACAGAGCTACCATGACTGATTTTTAAAAAAAAAATTTTTATTGAGTTATAGTCATTTTACAATGTTGTGTCAAATTCCAGTGTAGAGCACAATTTTTCAGTTATACATGAACATACATATATTCATTGTCACATTTTTTTTCGCTGTGAGCTACCATAAGATCTTGTATGTATTTCCCTGTGCTATATACTGTATAATCTTATTTATCTATTCTACATATGCCTATGAGTGTCTACAAATTTTGAACTCCCAGTCTATCCCTTCCCACCATCCCCCCTTGGCAACCACAAGTTTGTATTCTATGTGTATGAGTCTGTTTCTGTTTTGTATTTATGTTCTTTTTTTTTTAAGATTCCATATATGAGAAATCTCATATGATATTTTTCTTTCTCTTTCTGGCTTACTACACTTAGAATGACATTCTCCAGGAACATCCATGTTGCTGCAAATGGCATTATGTTGTCAGTTTTTATGGCTGAATAGTATTCCATTGTATAAATATACCACATCTGCTTTATCCAGTCATCTGTTAATGGACATTTAGGCTGTCTCCATGTCTTGGCTATTGTAAATAGTGCTGCTATGAACATTAGGGTGCAGGTGTCTTTTTGAAGTAGGGTTCCTTCTGGATATATGCCCAGGAGTGGGATTCCTGGGTCATATGGTAAGTCTATTCCTAGTCTTTTGAGGAATCTCTATACTGTTTTCCACAGTGGCTGCACCAAACTGCATTCCCACCAGCAGTGTAGGAGGGTTCCCTTTTCTCCACAGCCTCTCCAGCATTTGCATGACTGATTTTTTAAAAGGAAAAGATTAAAGTTTCCCTCCTAAAAAATAATTCACAGTGGCCAGCATCCTCACAGTTGCGGCAGGACATGTTTGGAAGAAGCAGAAGATTAGGATAAACTCCATGCCCAATGTGGTGCATTTCCCATGGAGGAAATATATCATGTTTGTTCTCATTGGACCCAGAAGTCTCCAAATTGATACAATAGTCAGTAATTTTTTTTTTCTTACAAGAAATTTCAGTCTTGCAGTTCTATTCAAATCAAGTTGACATTTCCTGATCGTTTTAATGTTAAGAGTCTGTAAGTGCTTAACCAGAAAGCTGTCAGGTGTCCAATTAATGCGGCTCACTGGTTTCTGTATTTGATAGGATGTGGTAACCATATGAATCAAAATAGGATGAATCAAAATACAGAAGAGGGTTTGATTCAGAATCTTAGTTCCTTTACTATATTTGATTGATTTGGTTTATGACAACTTGCAAACTTATCCTTTTAAAATACACATTGTGTTAAATTTCACCCATCAAAGGGCTAGTTTTATTTCCTCTTTCATCATGAATAAAAGAGAATTTTTCTCAAGTAAGGATTCACAGTTAATTCATTTATCTCTAAAGCCTGCAGACAGTTACCTGAGAATACTAATGAGGTGATCTTGAAAGAGTTGGTTGTTAATTTTTTTTTTTTTTTTTTTTTTTTTTTGGCTGATTGGCTGGTTGGTTGTTATTATTCTGCCGAACAGTGGCGGAATGAGCGAATGCATTTCTCTGCAAAGGGAAATTCTTCCCACTGGCTTAACCTTTATCTTCAGACTTTCATATGTTTATGAAAGCCTTCCTCCCATTCATTAGATACATTTAAAATATTTACCATGGGTGAAAAAAGTTTTAAGAAAGAGATTGCTAAACTATTCACTAAGCTATTACAAGTTATATATTAAAAAAAAAAAATCAAAAAACTGAATAGAGTTCCAAGCTCCAAAAGCACTTACTGAGATTCCTGCCATCATTTTTGGAAACTTATAATTATTTTATCACTTATAAAGTAATTGAACTTGATAGATTTCAGTGTTCACTAGAGGGTAGTCAATTGAAGCTGTGATAAGAGACAGAGTTTTACGTTTGCAGCTCTGAATGGGTATTTTAATTTTTGTCCTTAATGTTCATTAATTACTATAATTTTTGCTAACTTTCCTTTCACTTAAACATTTCCTAAAGTTCTAGAACTTGTAAAGGCAAGATATTAAGAGAAAGCCTTCTCCAAAATAAACTTTTAAAATAGTCCTGTCCAGGATTCTCATGTTCTTTAAATTTGGGGTGATGGTTTGGGGATGGGGAGGAGATAATTAGATTTGTTTGTTTGTTTGTTTTTACTTTTAACAGAGATACTGGGGATTGAACCCAGGACCTCCTGCATACTAAGCTCATTCTGCCACTAAGCTATACCCTCCCCCAAGGATCTTCATATGTAATGACTCATGGTTAAACTAGAAATACTTATTAAGTGTAAGTGGTTAAGTTACCAAAATTAAGCATCTCATAATACTGTTTACTCAGTTGTTCCTAAATCTTATGTGAAAGCAGAACAATGTAAGCCTAAAATATATATAAAGTTTTGTATAGCATGGAACATATAACAATAATAATACATCATAACTCTATAGAGCTTTACAGTTTTTAGCACTTTCACAGATTAAGTAATAAAGACTTACAGGGGATTCTCAGAGGTTTTTTTTAAACAGTTCTTGAGGAATTCATTGCTGTTCAAAGGTACGTAGCCTCTGCCAAATGTAAATTAAGAAATTTTGGACTATGAAAAAACTTTGCTACAAAGATACAAAAACATGTAAGGGGCTTCTGTTTCCACACAAGATGGAGTAACAGGGACTCGATTTATTCTCCCACCTGAAATCCCCCAAAAGAAAGAAAAAGATAAAATTTAAGAAGAGTTCTCAAGGCAACGAGCAGCAGACAATGAAGAAAAATGACCCCTGGAAGATAGGAAACAAGGAAGGGGAGGCCCACGCTTGCCGCAGCTTACTGCTCTGGGAGGGGGTCGGGGCTGCTGTGCAGGGACAGAGCTCTCGGCTCAGCCCAGCGGACTCCCGGAGTTGAGATGGAGCTGACCGTCCAAGAAACCAAAACACTTAGCAGTCACAGGCCAGGGTACCAGAGAAGAAAGAGCTGCACAGAGAGAGAACCCTGCAGGTGTACAGAGGCCCCCTGAGTTTTCAGCAGAGTATTGATTAGTGCATGCATGTGAGGAAACTGCATGAGTGACAGGAAAAACTTGAAAGGTGCAAACTATCAAATCCCACTCAAGAAGAACTAGGCAACTTAAAGAACCCTATACATCTATTTCCAAAATTGAATATGTAGTTAAGAACCTTCCCCCACAAAAAAACTCCAGGCTTAGAGAGCTTTCCTGGTGAACACTACCAACGTTTAAGGAAGAAATAATACCAACTGTAAACAGATTTCCGGAAAATTTAAATTTAATTTCTGATTAATTCCATGAGGCCAACATTCTCCTAACACCAGATTGGGACAAACACATTACAAGAAAACTGTAGATCAATATCACCCATTAATATAGATACAAAAAAATTCTAAACAAAATTCAGTATTAATAATACATCATCATGACCAAGTGGGGTATACTACAGGAATGCAGAAGTAGCTTAACATCAGAAAATTAGTCAGTGTAATTCACCATATGAAACTGAAAAAGAAAAATCGTAAGATGATCTGAGCATGAGATGCATAAAGGCGTTTGACAAAAATCTAACATCCATTTTTTCAGTAAAATAAGGAACTTCCTCAACATCATAAAAGGCATCCATGAAAAATCTAACTAACATCATACTTAACTGTGACAGATTGAATGTATTACCCACTAAGATCAGGAGCCAGGCATGGATCAACACTTCTTTTCAACAGTGAACTACAGGTTCTAGAGAGGAAGAAGTAAAACTGCTCTTACTGTCAGACAATATGGTCATTATTTAGAAAATCCAATAGAATCTACAAAAAAGCCACTAGAACTAACAGGTGGGTTTAGCAAGGCTATAGGATACAAGATCAATATACAAAAATCAATAGTATGAAAGTAATCTGTATAATTTTGTGTCTGTATAACTTCTAATCTGTATAATACTGTAATGGTGGATACATGTCATTATATATTTGTTAAAACCTACAGAATGTACAAAAAGTGAATCCTACGTAACATAAGCTATAAACTTTAGTTAATGATAATGTATCAATACTGGTTCATCAATTGTAACACATGTACCACAATAATTCCCAACGTAAATAATATGGGAAACTGGGGAGTAGAGAGAGTAGGTGAGAACTCTCTGCACTTTCTGATCAATTTTCCTGTCAAACTAACCCAGTTCTTTAAAAAAAACTATCAATTTTTAAAAACTAATATATAAACTTACAATTAATTAAATTATGTCCGTTCTTCCCAAATTTATTTCTAGATTCAGTGCTATCCCAGTCAAAATGCCAGCAGATTTTTCCTTGGTAGAAATTGACAGGGGCTTCTAAAATTCATATGGAAATGCAAAAGACCTGAAAGAGCCAAAAGGACTTTGAAAAAGAAGAATAAAGTTGAGTGACTAAGCCGACCTGATATGAAGACCAATGATAATGCCATCGTAGTCAAAAATAGATGCTACTGAGGGAAGTGCAGATTGGAGCACCATTTCCATGTATCAATTAGCAAATGGCTGAAACGCTTTTGACTGAGCAGTTCAGTGCTAGCAATTTTTACTGAAAAGTGGTCAAACACATACAAACAAGAACAAAGATATTAAAATCATCCTTCTTCTTAGTGGCTAAAAACTAGAAAATAGAAGGACTGCAGAAATTTTCCAAACTAGGGGGAACTAAGGATGCAAGACAACTAAATGTAATGTAAATCTTGGATTGCTCTTTAATGAGAAAAAAGGACACTAGAGGGACAACTGGAAAACATGTGCGAAACGTCTGTAGATTAATTGTGTTATATCAATATTTTCCCTGGCTTCAGTATTGACATGGTTTTGTCAGATGTTAACTTTGGGGAGACTGGATAAAAGGTATATGGGGAAAAAACTAGAAAATAAACAGATATTTAACAAAAGGAAACTGGTTAAGTAAATTATGATATACACTTATGTTAAAATAAGTATGCAGGCCAGGCATCAAAAATCATGTATTTAATGACGTGGGGGAAAGTTCAGGTTATATAGTTATGTGAATTTAGCAGGTAACAAAATGATAGGTTCCTCATTTGTTTTAAAATATCTGTTTATATATCTGGAAGAATTTAAAGCAAAATATTTACAGTTCTAAGTGAAGAAGTTATCAGTTGTTTTTCACAAAAATTGTATATTGCTTTTGTAATTTTAAAAAGGTTTTAAAGTTTAGATTTTTTAAAGTTTTATCATTGAAAACATATATTTATCGAAACAGTCATTTTTAGCATGCAAAAATGATGGCTACCTCAAATTACATGTGATAAATTAAGATTCTGTTTCAAACTGGTGAAGGAAGATCTTTCTCTAAATGACTGGTAATTAAACCTTAAAATCTTTGTTTCTCCCTTCCTGTTCATTTAACTGTGTTTGTTTTCATTTTATGGACTGTACTTGCTATTGTTTTTTATATTTTAAAATAAAATCTGTACATGCTTTCTATACATGAAAAATACAGAAGAGTATTCAGAAGAAAATAAACAATTATCTGTAATCACTACTAGTATGTTCTCATGTCTTATTATTCTTTCAAGGACTTGCGAGTGGGCTTCTCAGTCCTTGGCCTGTATCAGTGGAAGACCCATTAATGTTAATAAGCAAACATGGAATCACTCCCGTGAGCCAACACAACCTCATGTAACCATGATGAAATTATAAAATTCTCCTTTTGCATATGGTGGGATGGATATTTACTTATTTGTTTTGGAAGTTCCCTCATTAATTTTCTTCTAAGTATTAAAGTATCCATATTCACCATTTTGTAAAATATAAAACACTATAGTGCTTGCTTCAGCAGCACATCTACTAAAATTGGAACGATGTAGAGAAGATTAGCAGGAATGACACACAAATTTGTGAAGTGCTCCATATTGAAAAAAAAAAAAAAAGGACAAACGAACTTATTTACAAAACAGAAACAGGCTTACAGAAATAGAAAGTGAACTTATGGTTACCAGGGGGGCATGGGGTGGGAAGGGATAAACTGGGAGTTTGAGATTTGCAGATACTACCTAATATGTATAAAATAGGTAAACAACAAGTTTATACTGTATAGCATACGGAACTATATTCAATATCTTGCAGTAACTTATGATGAAAAGGAATATGAAAACGAATATATGTATGTTCATGTATGACTGAAGCACTGTGCTGTACACCAGAAATTGACACAATATTGTAAACTGATTATTAAAAAAATACATATATACAAAAAAAATTAAAAACACTATAAAGAAGAAAACAAAAAACAACAGTAATTCTACCGTCAAGGATTATCACTTGTAACTTCCAGGGGTTTATTCTATGTAAATATATGCAATATAAACACTTACGTAAAACCATGTATTGTTAGGATTTTGCTTTTTTTCACTTAACATTTTCTTATTATCAGTTCTCCTATCTTTTAAAGGGCGTATTGTATTTCTTTGTATGATACATTACAAGTCATTTAGTCAGTCCCTGATCACTGAACATTTTGGTTATTTCGAATTTTTTTACGAGGCAAGTCCACTGTCCTCTGGGATACGGGTGCAGATAAGCAAATCCTGTAAGAACCATCAATTTACAATTTCGTACTCCACACACACTATGTATGAGTTTTGGTTTTGTTTTTGGCAAGGAAGGGCAATGGATGATAGCGGAAGGACGTGTAGAGGGTAGAAGTGGGGGTAATCCGCTCCATCTAGTTCAAGAAGAACCGCGTTTGCCACTTTAGGGAGGGGTTCCCTGGGACCCCGCCCCCAGACCATTCACCAGTCATCGCCGGTTCCCACTGTATGCTGAGCTGCACTGCACCCCTGTGGCCGAGCCGCGGCACTGCAGCACAAGAGCACCAAATCGCAGGGGTTTTAGGGATGGCGTTTGGTTTATTTGGGGAACTGATTTTAAAATCCAATTTAAAGCTGTAATTTTTTTTTTCAGCACACAAACAGAAAATGATAGACTGTGTGGGACTGTGGTCTGTAATACACATTTCTTTAGAGCCCTAAGCGCTTGAATGAAAATAAACTTCCCCCTTATATCCCTGACTCTTTTTCTACAGCTTCAGTCGGGCCACTCCGCCCTTAGGCAGTATCTTTTAGCCGTATGAACCACTCGCTGCAAGTCTCCAAATGAGCTAGGCTTCCTTTTGCTCACGGGACTTTATACAGGCTGAGTAAACCCCAGACTCCCTGTTCCCTGCCTAACTCCTAAATCCCCTTAAGATTTAGATTCCTTTCAATCCCCTAAGACAGGGGTGATGGTTGACTGGTGCTGGGAGCTCCCCCAGCTGGAAAAAGTAATTCCTATAAATGCATCACTCTCTCCCCTTTTGGACTGGAGGGTCCCTGAGCACAAACGGGACTCCTCCTCATTTTGCTCACCACTTTTCTTGCCGTGGAGACAGTAAATCACGAACAGATAGTAGGAGTCTAGTCTGTTCAAAGGAGGAAAGCACACAAACATGGATAGTATAGTATGTTTTCTCCATTCAGTTCCACTGTATTCAGTTCTGCCAGTATCGATGGGGCACCTACTCTGTCCAAGAGTGCTCACTGATAGCATGGGAGGTGGGAACGGAGGCGAGGAAAGCTATGAGATGAGGAACTGATATCTCCTGCTATTAACTCTGCAGTTTGTTATTCCTTTCAAACACTTACTGCGTGGACAAAGCTTGAGGTGTTGAGGTCCAGACATTGGTCCAGACTTGAGACGTTAGGCTCACACATGCATATTTTTAAGGCTTCTTTCTTTCTTTCTCTTTCTTTCTTTCCCTTTCTTCTCTCTCTCTCTCTCTCTCTTTCTTTCTTTCTTTCTTTCTTTCTTTCTTTCTTTCTTTCTTTCTTTCTTTCTTTCTTTCTTTCTTTCTTTCTTTCTTTATTTTCTTGTCACCCGGTGATTCTATGTGTAGCTAGCATTAAGAACTTTGACCGCAGAGTATCTGTAAGAAACTCCTGAGTCCCAAGTTCTTAAACAGTGAGAAGTAACAGTGACAATATCAAGCAAGCCAGTGGAACACTATTTGAAGACAGGAGTAATTAGCTATCCATTCTTCTGCGAGGAACCCTTTGATTTTCCTCTGAAGAAAAATCCCTTCTTTACAGTAACTACTGTTCACAGTTTATGAGAATTACTGCTCCAAGTCCTTGGGGTTGAGGTAGGGCTGATTCTCACCGTCACTTCCGATTCCCCACCACCACACACACACACGTGCGCGCGGGCACGCACATGGTACCTGCACGCACAGCCCACCCACGTACTGATGCTACTTTCTTTTTCAACTTGAATTGCACGTGGATCCAGCCACGTCTGAACCTTTAGACTGAACTTCTACTCTTATTAAACTTTTCAACTACTGAGCCAATAAATCCCCTGCCACTTTTTTCCCTATATGAGTTTGAGGTGGGTTTTGTCATTGCAACCACAAAATTTCTAACGAACAGAAATCTTTGAGACTTTCAAATGAGACATACAACTTTCTATTCTGTCTGCTCATAGAAAGGGGATACGTTTATTGATGTGTCCTGCTATGTTGAGATTCTTTTTTCTTGTTCTCTGATAAGATTTTCTTCATTATTCTTAGTGGAGCTTAAGTTTATTAAACATGAAAAGCCCATATATTTGGTCTAGCTTAGCCCTGTTCAGTGTATTTGTTTTTGACATGGGCTTTTAAAAGCTGCTCACACGAATAAAATGGAGACAATGAGACATCTCACAGAACTGTTGATGGTAAGATGAAATAACATGTGAAATCACCTTATGCCATATAAATATTGGGTATTATTACTACGGGTTTCATCCTTATTATCATCATATTTCATTTTCTGCCAACAAAGATGCTGGAGAGTTATTTATCGAAAGCTATACAAATGCAAACTGTAACTGAGCAAGTAAATGATGGAAAAAACGGAAATTTGATTCCTTTGAGGCTCTGATCATCTCAGGAATGTTGTAAAAGATCAGTTGAAATAATGTCGAAGGTGCTTAGAAAAGAAAAATGCGATGTGATTATAAGGTACTGTTATCTCAGCCCTTCTGGTCACTGAAACTTTGACATTGTTCATATGCATATGTGTTTTATTTCAGAGCTTATTAATATCTGGTACTTCTCACTTAATTTTAAAACAAACAAAAAAACCCCACATGCTGTTTAATAGAGTGCAATCTTATACAATGAATGGCTTTATCTTGGTTTTCATTCTCTTCGGCCTCTCTGTGGCATTTAACCACCCTGGCAACCCACTCCTTCAAATTCCTTCCTCCCTTAGATCCAGTGACACTAATTTCCCTACTTCTTCTTGACCTTTTCAAAGACTTTTGAGTCCCTTCTCCCTTCCCAACTCCTAATTCCAGGGATGATGCCCACAAGGCTCTGAGCTTCGTTCTCTCTCTCTCTGTCTCTCTCAGTCCTCAGTTCCTGTACAATTCATCCATTCTCATCTATCTTACATAGTTCCTTCTTCCCACTATTTATTCCAACATGTACGTCCTGCCACTAGCTCACTTTCAAGATCTTCAACCCTTCTCCGTTCCAACTAACTGCCTTCACAATTGCCCGGTTTCAGTTGGTGGCAGCCTCACGGAGCCCGTGTCCCTCCCTCCTTAGAGCGTTCCTATCTTTCAGTCCCTTTTTCCAGGCTCCAAGTACATTAATGCCTTCCCGACTTATTTTTCTCTGCTTTCCCGAGACCAACACAGCAGCCCAGGTCCTCATCACCAGCCTGCCCATCCTCATAGCTGGTCTGTTTGGCTCTGGACTCTTCCCACTCCTGTCTGTCCCATGGACAGCAGCTGAATCCAGTTCCTATAATGCCTCTTTGTGAGCTCTGTCAGAGCAAGTACTGCACACTGGGCATCTTGGCGCCCCCAGCACCTGGCACAGTGCCCAGCACAATTATGGCTCTTGACTGACAGTCGTCCCATTGCTCAGGAGAGTTGCTTCAGTGTGTGTGTGTGTGTGTGTGTGTGTGTGTGTGTGTGTGTGGTATCAATTTCAGACTTCTTAGCTTGACTCTATAATATGAATTATTCATCCTGTCTTGTTTTAAATTGCTTCATAGAATAAACCCTTTACCTAAGCCAATCTAGATTTTCCTTTTATAAATTTACATTTCACTGATAACTAAGACCAAACTCTTTAGCAATCATTAATTCTCTGCTATCAATGTAATTTGTCTCCCTAACTAGATTATGCTATCCTGAAAGCCCAAAATTCTAACAGTTTTTAGATCCACTCCCTACCAAACACCCTTTCACCACAAATATCTATTTTCCTTTATAAATTTACACTTCCCTTCTTATTTGTAGATCCATAACACATGTTTATATATCTCATAGCACCTAGCTCTGTGCTGAGTCCCGGTGGTCACTCATTGAATATTTGTTGATTAATCACCTGGACTGATCATTATTCTACTTCGATTTGCTCCTGGACCGGGAAACCCAACACAAAAGAGCATCTTGCTGGCCTGACTTGATATCGCTCTCTGGAGATACAAGAACTTAACTTATCACAGAGTGAGTCTTTTGATAATTGGATGATAGATCCCCAACTATTTATTTTAGCTCAAAATATTAGAAGGAAAAACAATGATAGCAGCAGTGGCTAAGCATGACTGTAGACACCGTGGGACTTACAATGAAAGACTGACAGCCTCTGAGCTGCTGTGATGTAAAAAAAAAAGAGGTGGCAGGGTGACCAAAGGACGTTTACCAGTCCAGTCTTGTGTCATTTCTGATTTTTTTTCCTTTTGCCAACAACAAAAATGATCACCTGGTATCCCGAACGAATGAATGGACCTCTTTTCAATTCCTAACTCAAAGCAAGAGAGTTATTTGGAAGACTTGATAGAATCTAATACATTATGTCGATGCAGGAAGGAGGCTCTGAAATGGAGTCTTTAGGGCTGTATAATTCTGCATGTATTTGAATAATTCAAACTGGTGTGCCCCCTCCCCCAGCCATCCTTTTATTCTCCGCACACTGCAGACATTAACAACACGAAGCCATCGCACATTCGCGCACTTTCTGAAACAATTGAGCTAATTGTGAACTTGCCAACTCCTAACAAAAATGCTAGTGTGTGTTGCTCCGCAGTCGTGCCCAGTTCTACGAGGAGATAACAACACTGTTGTCTCCCTCGGCCAGGGCTCCCAGATGGGTCACTGGGCTGAGGCAGAACTGGGCTGTGTTCTTGGCAGATGGGTTGGAAAGTTGGCTGACTTGTTCAGAAACCTGACATCCTGGACATCTCCAGCCTCCACAGACAGAATTGACACAGTTCAATCTCAGTCTCACCTCATCAGTAATTTTCCTTGGAAAAGTTTTTTTTACTGTGTAGCTCGCTTTCATTCTGTTTCTATGATGACTGTATGTTTGCATGTCATAATATATGTTATGTATTATATATAAATCTTTTAAAGTCTGTTATATAAATATATAGAGAGAGAGAGACAGAGACAGAAACAGAAATGGAGAGGGCAGCGTCTCTCAGCCTCGATGCTATTAACGTTTGGGGCTAAATAATTCTTTGTTTTGGGGACTGTCCTGTCACGACAACCAAAATGTCTCCAGACATTGCCAAATGTTCCCTGGCAGGAGAACTGTCCCTGGTTGAGAAGCACTGATATAGAGTAATGCTGAGTGAATTATTTGAATTAAGGTCTTAATGGAATACACGTGCAGACGCACAATCCAAGGCAATGTACAACCACATAAAAATTCATTAGAACTGAAATATTTCCAACTGAGAGTCATTTTTATTTCAAGAAATGTAAAATACAGCATAATGAGAGTATTAAAAAAATCGAATGGACCCTTAAATTTTGTTGCAATTTGTCATTTTTAATCAAGCCTATTTGATATACTCAGCTTTTATTCAAAACATCTGAATAAGGAAGAAAAATGTTTCTTACGCTGCCTGTCTCTCCTACTGGGCCCTACTAGGAGTTTGCACTGTAGACCCAGATCCTGTCCTAAGGACTTAAACACATTTTCTAATGAAGGGGTTCATGCAACATAGTATCTGGTCCATGAATGTTAGTTTTCAGTAGCTCTGAATGATTATTATTATCTTATTTAATCCTCATAACATACCTTCGAGGTATAAATTATTATTCCTGTTTTACAGACAAGGCTCAGAGAACAGAGGAGCTTCCACAAGGTCACACAATCAGAACAAGTCAGAACAACCTCTAGAACTCAGATCTTTCTGGCCTCAACTATGTTTTAACCTTTTTTTTTTTTTAACTCCCATATTAAGGGACCCAAAGCCAGGAGAAGAAATAAGTTATCCATAATCCCAGAGGGGGAAAAAGAGTCCCAGAAGGATGGCTTTGGTTACCCCACTGGGGTTGCTGCGAAGGAATGATGATGGCTGTGACATGAGGTCCCTTCTCACTCATAGTTGTGGGGATGTCATCCCATCTCTGCTCCTTCGAAGAGCTCCTCCTCTGCATGCCGACTGAAAGTCCATTAAGACACCTAAGTTCAGCCCAATCACTTCCAAGTCAGATTTTGACCCATGAGGGTAATAGAGGAGGACCCAGGACAGATGTCAGAGAGGCTGGGAACAGTGGGGTCACAGGGTAGGCAAAGGGAGATAAGGATCAGAAGGCAAGGTGGGAGGAGAATAAGGCTAGGGGGCAGGTAAAAGTGTGTGGCCCAAACTAAGCAGAGAGGGGCATGCTCACAGGGTAAGAGGCAAGGGAAAAGGCGTGTCTCCAATAGTGTTAAGTTTACACTATTGTTTCAAAGAATCGGTTTGCTAGGGCTGCCAAAGTACCACAGACTGGGTGGCCTTAATGACAGAAATTTATTTTCTGACTATTTTGGAGACTAGAAGTCCGAGTTCAAGATGTCAGCAGAGTTGGTTCCTTCTCTGGACCACGAGGAAGAATCTGTTCCATGCTGTCCCCCAGCTGCCGGTGGTTTGTGGCCAGCCTTTGGTGTTCCTTGGCATGTAGAACCATCACCCCATCTCTGCCTTCATCTTCACATGATGTTATCCCTATGCATAGGTCTGCCTCCAGATTTCCTCTTTTTACAAGGACACTGGTCATATTGGATGAGAGTTCACCCTAAAGATCTCATCTTAACTTGATTACCTCAGTAAAAACCGTCTCTCCAAATAAGGTCATATTCTGAGATACTGGGTCTTAGCACAACATACGAATTTTGCAGAGGTACAATTCAGCCCATAACAGGAGCCAAGTAACACTGGATGCATAAGAATGAGCAATGCAACTCTCCCCCGCTCTTCCCTCTTCAGCCCTGACCCAGCAAGAGGGACACCAGCTCCAGGTTCAGAGGCTGGAGGAGCTACCACAGGGCAGCAGCTAGTGAGTCACGATCAAGCTACTGCCTCATCTCCAGGGAAGACCTCACAAAAGCTACTGTGGGTGTCTTTAAAGTGTCAGCTTAGCTCTTAGATATTGAAATTTCTATTCTGAACTAAGGAAGTTTAAAAAAAATGTCTTTCAAGATAAAACAGATATTAAAGGTAAAAAAAGGACCACCTTTTAAATTAAACAATTTGAAGGACCATGTGTCAGTGACCCAGAAGTAATTAAGACATCATTAAGGTACTCTGAAGTGTAGGGACAGAGTTAATTCATACTCAGTAGAGCAGAACCCAATCATAAATTTCAGCCCTTGGAGCTTGAATCAGGAAATTCTCAGAGTTCCAGCCAGAATCAACTGAACATCTAGAGGAGACATTTGGCTTTTGCAAAGCAACTGTCATCTTTGTCCTATGCTTGTCTCCAGTCCTTCTGGACACTCTTCAGCCCCATGTTGAGTTGATCATGGTGCTCTATCCCCATTCCCACCACCCACCCCGTTTCAGGATTAGCCCCAGATGCACACAGGAATCCAGCCAAGTCATTTCCAGCCCTAACCTAGAATTTTCTACTGGAGTTGTGGGGAAGAATCTCACTCTTGCCTGTTGGGTGAATCCAGGGCTGTCAGAAGCCATGCTCCCCACCAGGAGGGGGAATGACATGAAGGATAAACAGGAGTCCTGGTGGCTTTGAGCCCAGTTATAATCTCCAAGAATCCAGAGTTGCTTGGTTCTGGCTTTCCTTTTTTTTTAATTAAAAACAAACTTTTAATAATACCTTTATTAAAGGACCTACTGTATAGCACAGGGAATTATATTCAATTTCTTGTAATAATATATAATGGGAAAGAATCTGAAAAAAATATATGTATGTATATGTATAACTGAATCACTTCGCTGTGCACCTGAAACTAACATTGTCAATCAACTACATTTCAATTAAAAAAAAAGAAAAAATAATAATACTAGCTTTACTGAGATATAATTCACATACCACAAAATTCACTCACTTAGAATGTACAGTTCAATGGTTTTTTGTATATTCTGAAGGTTGTGCAAATTTTACCATTATCTAACTTTGGAACATTTTCATCACCCCCAAAAGAAACCCCATACTCGCTAGCACGCACTTCCCATGACCCCTCCCCCAGTCCCGGGCAGTCACCAGTCTGCTTACTGGCTCTGTGAATTTTGCCTTTTCTAGACAGTCTCACTCTACTCTCACACTGTTTTAAAATTGTTTTGGGGTCTGTCTCCCCAGCCAAGGCAGGAGCTGTCTCAGGAGGGTACTAAGGGTACCAGCCAGGCACTAGGGAATAAAATTCCCTAGCAGGGGGCCCTTGCCTCTCTCCCATAATTTGGGAGTAGATAATCTAAGCAAATTTCTTAGCTTAGAACTCCTAGTGGATTCATGCCTAGAAGGTAGTGAACTTTTTTGGTGTGTGTGTGTGTGGTAAAATATATATAACATAAAAGTTATAATTTTAGACATTTTTATGAATACAGTTGAGTGGTATTAAATACAATCACATTTTTGTGCAATCCTTACTACCATCCATCTCCAGAACATTTTCATCTTCCCCAATTGAAACTCTGCACACATTGAACAATAACTATCCACTCCCATCCTCCCCTATTCCCCTACCCCTGGTAGCCTCTCCCCTACTTTCTGTCTCCTCTAGATACTTTATAACAGTGGAGTCATACAATACTTGTCCTTTTGTGACTGATTTATTTCACTTAGCAGAACGTTTTAAAGGTTCACCAATATTGTGGCATTGTCCGTACTTCATTCATGTTTCCTCCCCAAACTGTTTCTATTATGGCAAAATATATGTAACATAAAATTTACCATCTTAACTATTTTTAAGTGTACAGCTCACTAGTATTAAATACATTCATAATGTTGTGCCACCATCACCACCACTCATTTCCAGAACTCTTTTCATCTTGTAAAACTGAAATTGAACACCCACTAAACAATAACTCCACATTTTTTCCTTCCTCCCAGACTTGGGCAACCAACATTCTGCCTTCTATCTCTATGACTTGGACTAATCTGTATACTCTCCAGAGACTATATGATGACCAAATATTCTCTATAAGTGGAAATGCACAGTATTTATCTTTTGTGACTGGTTTATTTCATTTAATATAAAATGTCCTCAAGGTTCATCCATGTTGCAGCAAATGTCAGAATCTCCTTCCTTTTTAAGGCTGAATAATATTCCATTATGTGTATATACCAAATTTTTGCCTATTCATTCATCCATCAATGAACACTTAGGTTGCTTCCACCTTTGGACTATTATGAATAATGCTGCTATGACCATGGGGGTACAAATCTCTCTTTGAGACCCTGCCTTCAAGGTATAGATATATACCAAGAAGTGGAATTGCTGGATCATATGGTAATTCTATTCTTTATTTGTAAGGAACCATCATATTGTTTTCGATAGTGACTGCACCATTTTTCATTCCTACATTCCCACGCACAAGGGTTCCAATTTCTTCACATCCCCACAAACACTTGCTTTCTGTTTGTTTGATAATAGCCACCCTAATAGGCATGAAGTGGAATCCCATTGTAGTTTGATTTGCATTTTCCTAATGGTTAATAATATTGAGCATTTTTCCATGTGCTTATTGGCCATTTGAATATTTTCTTTGGAAAAATGTCTGTTCAAGTCCTTTGCCTATTTTTTAATCAGATTGATTATTTTTCTTGTTGTTAAGTTGTAGTTATTCTCTATATATTCTGGATTTTAATCCCTTATCAGTGATATGATTTGTAGACATTTTCTCATAAAGTGAATCTCCTGTAGACAGCATAGAGTTGGATCGTTCTGCCAGTTTCTGTCTTTTAACTGGAAAATTTAAGCTATCAAAGTAATTATTGACAAGGAGAGAATTACTTATGTCATCTTGCTGTTATTTTCCATATATTATTTCTCTTTTGCCCTCATTTCCTACACTTTTTTGTCATTAAACCTTTTAATTGGTTCTCATTTCCTTTTCTGTACATTCTATCGCTATTTCTTTGTGGTTATCGTGGAGATTATATTAAACATGTCAAACTTACAACAACCTAAATTGAATTTATACTAGCTTAACTTCAGCAATAAACAAAACTGTGCCCTTTTACAGCTCCATCCTGACCCCTTTCAATTGTTGATATCATAAAATTGCCTCTTTATATATTGTATACATAAAACATGAATTAATAATCCTTTTACATGCATTAGTATTCTAAATTATGTAGAAAACAAAAGGTGGAGTTACAAGCCAAAATCAAAATAATATTGGCTTTTAGACTAATAATTATTTTTGTTAATGTGTTAGTCTCTTACATCATGTAGAAAACAAAAAGTGGAGTGACAGACAGTTGTTACAAAAATACCAGCTTTTATAATTGCCCCTGTGTTTACCCTGACTGACAGCTATATAGTTTCATACAGCTGCAAATTGTTGTCTAGTGTCCTTTCACATCAACCTCCAAGACTCCCTTTAGCATTTCTTTCTAGGAAAATCTAACGGTAATTAACTCCCTGGGTTTTTGTTTATCAGGGAATGTCTTAATTTCTCCCTAACTTTTGAAGGACAGTTTTGCCAGATGTAGGACTCACAGTTGACAGGGTTTTTTTGTTTTGTTTTGTTTACTTTTGGTGCTCTGAATATATCAGCTTATTATCTTCTGGTCGTCAAAGTTTCTGATGAGAAATGGTCTTGTTGAAGATTCCCTATAAGTAATTAGTTGCTTCTTTCTTGCTACTTTCAAGATTCTTTGTCTTTGAAAAGTTTGATCATTGGTATGTCTATGTGTGAGTCACTCTGAGTTCACCCTGAAGTTCATTGAACTTCTTGGATGTCTATATTCATGTCTTTCATTAAATTTGCAAAGTTTTCAGTCATCATTTTGTCAAATATTCTCTCTGCTCCTTTCTCTCTCTCTTCTCATTTTAAGGAGAAGCCCCACGGAATGATGGTTTGCTGTGTGGTCCTTCATCTTCTCGGCACTCGCTGTGCTTCCGTTTACAGACATTAGACATTTTCTCTGGTCACAAGTGCCATCCAAGTGTGAATAAGTAAGTGTGCCCTCTTTTCAGCCCCCACCTCAGCCCCGTGTTCCTCTAAATAGAAAAGGTGCTGGGTATCTCTTCAGAGTCTCTGTGGCCATGGTTCTCCCACCTGGGGCTTAAAGCAGACCGCAGCTCGATCTTCTGAAATCCTTCCTGGAACTACCTTTTAAGACTCTCTCAGTGTGTACGTTGGTCTGCTTGACGGTGTCTCATAGGTCCCTCATGCTCTATTCATTTTTCTTTTTTTCCTTTCTGTTCCTCAGATGCAATAGTTTTTCCCTTGTACTCTCTTCAGGTTCACTGATGCTTTCTTCGGCTGGTCCATTTTGCCTTTGAATCCCTCTAGTGAAATTTTATTTCAGTTATTGCATTTTTCCATTTCAAAATTTCTTTTTGGTTTCTTTTTAGGTTCTGCATCTCTTTTAAAATTTCCATTCTGTTCATACAGCTACTTCTTGACTTTCTCCACATCTTCCTTTAGTTCTTTGAGCATCTTTAAGATAGTTGTTTTGAAGTCTCCTCAGGTCTTTTTCAGCGACAATTTATGTTAATTTATTTTTCCTTTAAATGGGCCTTACTTCCTTGTTTCTTTGTGTGCCTCATGATGTTTTGTTGAAAATTGGACATTTGAATTTGTGATGTGTTAACTCTGGAAATTAGATTCTCCTCATTCCCCAGAGTTTACTGGGTGTTTTGTTTTTGTTTTTGTTTTTAAATTGTTGTAGGCTATCTCCATGCCAAGGATCAGCCTGAGGTGTAAACATAAGGTCGTCTCAGGTGTTTTCTGAGCCTACACCTTTCCATGAGTATGTGCACTGACTCTCTAACTTCCCTCATATAAGCAGTTGCTTTTGAATTCCCCATCATTTAATGTCTTGCTCCTAAAAAGGGGAAAAGAGAAAAATGAAGGGGGAAGGGCACTAGCTTTTTAAGCTCCCTACAAGACACTTCAGTTAGAGGGAGAGGGGCTTGCAACAACCGGGGGAGCTGAAAAAACAATGGCCACCCACCACTTTGTTTACATCTCTGAGATGAGACAGAGCATTAGCAATCAAAGCACAGATCCTTGATATTTCAAGGACAAGGTCCTTTTTGACCACCCTGGCTCTGGAAGCTATGTGAAAACTGCTCCAAGAACACATGCACAGCTAGGCAGTTGTACCATGGAACTAGAAGTGGGGGATGGGTAGCTGCCACGGTGCTAAGATCTGAGACTGACCACAGTTTACCATCCAAACTTCCTCTATAACTTGCAAGCCTTCGATAGGCCCCAGAGTTCCAAAATATCTACAGCAGTCAGATTCTATCAGTGCAATTATTGTCTAAGTGGGGAAACTGATTCCTGGTGCTCCCTACTCTGCCATCTTCCCAGAATCCTCTGTTGGTCCTGGCTTTTCTTTCAGTCATTATCTATCCAATAAATCTAATGCTGAGACTAAGCTGGGTTTGGCATTCTGTCACTTACAACCAATAGAACCCTGAAAAATACACTTGGATTCTGTTCCAATACTATAGAAAATGAAATATTTTTTTCCCACAGTAGAATATAGTTCTGCATGGCTAATAGTAACTGAGGGTTTAATAAGTGCCAGGTTCTGTTAATTCAAACTGAAAGTTTCCATGCTACTTTTGCTAACATTTCACTGACCCCATGATCAAGTATATCATAACTAGGAGGGGGATAACCCACCATATTCCCAGGCTGTGGTTATCTGTCTCAGCTGAGGTCTGCCCTAGGACACTAGCAATGATAATGATAGGATCTGGGGCAATGAAAGGGCAGCTCAGAGAATGAGTTACCATGTAAAAACCTCAGAAACCACCTCAGCATTTGAAGCTTAATTATAGAGTGAAAAAATTTCAAAACCTTGGTAGGCTTGTCAGAAAGATTTACTCACCTTTTTATCTAGGGCTAGGTTGGCAGTTCTCTGTACTCATGGAAATTAGCCCTACCCTAAAATAGAGCAAGTCACCACACGTTCCATAACTCCTCTGGAATAGAGGGTAATCACCTAAGCCTGACAAATACCCTACACAATCTCACTCAACCTCTCCTTACATCTTAATTTCTACCTTACTCTGCTGTTTCCTGATTTGCTTCAGCCTTGGGGAACTATTATCAGTTCCCTTTTCATGCCTTGCAAGGTCCCATCTCTGCTTCCTTGATCATGCCATGCCTTCTGCTGGTCCTCTTACCCTTGAAGGTCAGCTCAGATGCTTTTCTACGAGCACAACCAGAAGTGACTTACTGATCCTTGAGGTCCTAGGGCTCCTTGGTTGTGCCTCTCCTCTGGTGACCCTTTGCTTATCATGTGGCTCTTGTGAGGGCATCCTCTCCTCCTTGACCATGTACTGTCTTAGACTAGAGACTATAGCTTTATATTATTCACATTACCTAAAATAATTTACAGTAAATTTTTGTTGAATGAAGGAATAAACAAAGGAATGTTTCTTGGCACTCAAGTTTCTCCATTATCTAGCCTAACTCTGTTAATCCATTTTCTTTTGGCTCTTTCTAAATATGGTTCTTGTAGGTCATTCCTGCCACTGTTCCCTGGGTATACTCTGTCAGCTTGAAGTTTTTGCTCATATCAATTCTTCAAGCACCTTTTCATTTATTCAATCATATATCCATTCATACATTTATTCACTCATTCACTCACTCATTCATCCTATCACTAAAATGTTCACTGAGCATCTGTTGATTGTGCAGAGGGACCAAGGACACAAAAATGTCCAGGACTGGCTCCTCATCTTGCAATATGGTAGGAGAGACAGGTGTGTAAGTTGAGCATTATAGATACCATGAAGTATGGTAGGGACATAAGAGAGGTACATACACAATAAATGTGGAGATGGAGGAGGGAGTGGTTAACTCTACCTGGAAGGTAGGGGACTGTGTTCAGGAGAACTTCACAGAGGAGTATCATCTAGAAGGTTGTTAAAAGTGGACTCACAGTGAAGGGTGGTGGGTTGTCCTCAGTGTGGCACTTCCAGGCCCCTGTGACACCCTTGCCCCAACTGAGATTCTGGAGCCTGAATTTGGGTCTTTCCTCAGAAAGGGATTAGGAGTCTAAGACCCACTCAGAGTTACTTTTGGGGGGGCTAATTTGCAACCCCCTCCAATTGGTTAATAAATTATTTCTTTATATAAGCAAAATCTCCAATTCTGTTCTAGACAAATCACACACTTGGTCTGCGACCTTTTTGGGTTCTTTAAAGTACCTGTGTCCAGTGTCACCAGATTTTTCTTTATTGTATTAGTCAAATTCTAGAGTTCAAGGGGTGACTCATTGGCACACCCCACGTTTAACTGCTTTATGTGAAAATTCCTCCCCCTTTACTAGGCTGTAAACTCCATAAAGGTGAGCTTTGTCCTCCCTAGCACAACACCACTTGTGTGAGGCCCATGGTGAGGGGTCAGTGCCTCTTGAAAAAATAAACTCTATTCTCTCTTCTTTCCCGAGGTAGTTCTCATTTCTCTCCATTCCTCTCCTCCTCCAACTCTTTATCTGCTGACCCTTATTTTCCTACCTCCTGCAGTAAATTTCCCTCTGGCCCTGGGGAGCAATCTGCTATCTAGGAAATGCAAAATGTTTTCAGGAAAGTATAGAGCCTTCCCATAGTGGGAGGATATTTGAATGTAGAACAGGATTAGACAAAGATTTGAACTAGCTGATCTTTAGCATTTCTTCCCCCATTGAGATTTTACAATTCTGTCTCAAGGTACTGCTTCTAAGGCTGAAGTAGCTTGTTTGCCACAGTTCTTGTGGTACTGATTTTTTTCAGGTGTTGTTATTGCAAGAAGTTGGACAGGGGGAGGGATTTTCAATATAAACCATACCTTTAAACTGAGATTAGGAAGTTACTAGCTGGTAAAGCATGTTCATTGTGTTAGTCATTAATAAATTTACAAAAAAATTTTTCAATCACACAGTGATAAGTCAAAGAAAACATAGTTCAAGGCTATTTAGAGGAACTAGTGTGTGTAACAATACTTTGTAAACTCTGAATACTATGCAAAGATAAGATCTTATTTTTAATGTTATTAATACTTGTAGCAAAATAGCAGAAAACACATTCTTTTCAAGTGCATATGGAACATCCCCAAGATAGATCACATGCTAGGGCACAAAATAAGTCTCAATAAATTTAAGATTGAAATCAAATCAAGCATTTTTTCTGACCATAGAACCATGAGACTAGAAATCAACAAAAGATTATAAAAGATTACTACAAACAACTGTATGCCAATAAAACGGACAAGCTAGAAAAATGGACAAATTCCTAGAGACGTACAATCTTCCAAAACTGAGTCAGGAAGAAATAGAAAATATAAACAGACCAATTATCAGTAATGAAATAGAATCAATAAAAAAAAAAAAACAGAAAGAAAAAGGGAAAGAAAGAAAGAAAAGAAAAACAAAGACAAAAACAAAAAACCCTCCCCCAAAACAAAAAGTCCAGGACCAGAGAACTTCACAGGTGAATCCTACAAAACATTTAAAGACGGCTTAACATCTATTCTTCTCAAACTATTCCAAAAAAAAGTTGTACAGGATGGATTGCTTCTGAACTCATTCTACAAGGCCAGCATCACCCTGATAAGAAAACTAGTCAAAGACACTACAAAAAAAGAAAAAACATTACAGGCCATTGTCATTTAATATAGATGCAAAAATTCTAAACAAAATATTAACAAACCAAATTTAACAATACATTAAAAAAGATCATAAACCATGATCAAGTGGGATTTATCCCAGGGATGCAAGGATGTTTCAATATCTGCAAATCAATCAACATGATATACTACTTTAACAAATTGAGGAATAAAAATCATATGATCACAGATGCAAAAAAAGCTTTTGACAACATTCAACATCCATTTATTTTAAAAATCCTCAATAAAATGGGTAGAGGGAAAGTACTTCAACGTATTAAAGGCCATATATGACAAACCTACAGCTAACATCATACTCAGTGGTGGAAAGCTGAAAGCATTTTCTCTAAGATCAGGAACAAGACAAGGATGCCCACTCTAACCGCTTTTATTCAACATAGTGTTGGAAGTCCTAGACACAGTTATCAGACAAAAAAAGGAAATAAAAGCATCCAAATTTGAAAAAAGTAAAACTGTCATTCTTTGCAGATGATATAGTACTATGTATAGAAATCCTAAAGATGCCATCAAAAACAATTCAAATAAATGAATTCAGTAAAATTGCAGGATACAAAATTAATAAACAGAAATCTGTTTGCATTTCCATAGACTAATAAAAGGGAAATTGAGAAAACAATCCCATTTGCAAGTGCACAACAAAGAATAAAATATCTAGGAATATATCTAACCAAAGAGATAAAAGACATGTATTCTGAAAACTATGAGACATTGATGAAGGAAATTGAAGACAACACAAACAAATGGAAAGATATTCCATATTTATGGATTGGAAGAATTAATATTGTTAAAATGACCATAACTCCCAAAATAATCTACAGATTCAGTGCAATGTCTATCAAAATACCAAAAGCATTTTTCACAGAACTAGAACAAATAATTACAAAGTTGTCATGGAAATGCAAATGATCCTGAATTGCCCAAGCAATCTTGAGAAAAGAACAAAGCTGGAGATATCAAGTTCCCTGATCTCAAATTATACCACAAAGCTACAGTAATCAAAACAGTATGATACTGGCACAAAAATAGGCACAGAGATCAATGTAACAGAATAGAGAGCCCAGAAATGAGCTCACACCTATATGGGCAATTAATCTATAATAAAGAGGCAAAAATATACAATAGGGAAAGGATAGCCTTTTCAATAAATGGTGTTGGGAAAACTGGACAGCTACATGCAAAAGAATCTAACTGGATTACTTTTCTCACACCATGCACAAAAATTAATTCAGAATGGATTAAAAACTTACATGTAAGATCCTAAACCATAAAACTTCCAGAAGAAAACATAGGCAGTATACTCTTGGACAACAGTTTTAGCAATATTTTTTGTATATGTCTCTTCAGGCAAGGGAAACAAAAGCAAAAATAAACATATAGGATGACATCAGACTTAAAAGCCTTCTGCACAGCAAAGAAAACTCTCAACAAAACAAAAAGGTAGCTTACTGAATAGGAGAAAATATTTGCAAATAACATATGTAATGAAGGGTTAATATCCAACATATATAAAGAACTCATGCAACTCAACATCAAAAAAAAACCAATCTGATTAAAAAATTGGCAGAAGATATCTGAAATCTGAAAGATATCTGAAAGAAATATCTGAATAGATATTTTTCTAAAGAAAAATTACAGATAGCCAACAGCACATGAAAAGATGTTTAATATCACTAATCATCAGGGAAATGCAAATCAAAAGCACAATGAGATACCACCTCACATCTGTCAGAATGGCAATCATCAAAAAGACAACAAATAACAAGTGCTGGTGAGGATGTAGAGAAAAGGGAACCCTCCTGCACTGTTGGTGGGAATGTATATTAGTGCAGCCACCATGGAAAATATTATGGAGATTCCTTAAAAAATTATGAATAAGCCTACCAAATAATCCAGTTATCCCACTTCTGAGTATTTATCCAAAGACTATAAAACACTAATTCAAAAAGATATTTGTACCCCTATGTTCATCACAGCATCATTTATAATAACCAAGATATGGAAACAACCTAAGTGTCCATCAACAGATGAATGGATAAAGAAGAAGTGGTATATACACACAATGGAATATAGTCATAAAACAATGAAATCTTGCCATTTATGACAATATGGATGGATGCAGAAGATATTATGCTACACAAGAAAAGTTGGACAGAGAAAGACAAATACTATATGATCTCACTCATATGTGGACTCTAAAAAGCAAAATAAACCACAAACAAAATAAAATGAAAATAGACTCACAGGTACAGAGAACAAAAGGGTGGTTGCCAGAGAGGAGGGGAATGAGGCAGCTTAATAGGTGAAGGGGATTAGGCTGTACAAACCTTTGTTATAAAATAAATAAGCCACAGGGATGTTATATACAGCATAAGGAACACAGGTAATAATATTGTAATAACTTTGTATGGGGAGAGATGGTTCCTAGACCCATCATGGTGATCATTTCATAATGTAGGCAAATGTCAAATCATTAATTAGTACACCTGAAACTGACATAATATTGTACATCAGCTATATTTCAATAAAATAAAGTAAATGAATGAATAAATGAATGCCATACCACCCCCCAGCCTCTTTCAACTATTGTAATCATTGACGTCTATCGCTAAAGTTTGAAGACAAGATTTAGAATAAAGTGCCTCTTGGAATAGAAACACAGTCATGGACATGTAGGGATCCTGTTAAGACAACTGCACACCCCTCCTTCAGTCAGCGCCTGAGGCATCTGACCTAGGCTTCTGCAGTGTTTAGAATGAATGGTATTTAAGGCAAACCAGCCCTGACATCACATACGTCCTTGGAATTAGGTAGTAGGCCGATTAACCTACAGACACGCAGAAACACAGCCAGGGTAAGGGAATGGATGAGTGACATCAGGAATGATCCAAGGCTTCAACATTTGGTTTGCAATCAGGATCCATTATGAAGCTGCCCATGTAACCCCAGCAGAGAAAAATCTCTAACAAATAAATTCCTGACTTCAGAAGAAAGGGACCTTTTTCTCTCAAACCATTACCTTGGAGCATCAGTCATCTTGATGGCAGATAAATCATAGTTCATCTCCAGCATTTATCCAAGTGCCCAGAATATCATAGGCATTCAATATTTATTAGACAAATGAGTTTCAGTTGTTTAGAATGTTTGACAGTTGGTTCCAGGTAGAGGTGATAGATTAAACAAATGCTGCTGTTTTGACTCCCTCCAGAACCCACGAAAACTCATTAGGATGGGGAGAGAGGGAGAAGCAAAAGCAACAGAATTTTGGAGGCTAGAAAGCAGTGATAAAGGACAAGGCAGACCTGAGAAAACCAAATGCTAAGTTCGTGGTGTTGCAAGATCCCTCAGATGTGGAGTGAAGATGAAGAGAGCTAACATAAGGGAATTGGTTGGAGGTTGGAAGCCACTTGGGAAGTAGTACTACTTTTATGTCCTTTTCCCACACTCTTTTCCACTGAGTGACCCCCTACCTCCACCTCCCCTAACAGAAGTGGACATTTATCCACTTTTTTCCCCAAAGCTGAAAGGGCTTAGGAACTCTGCCAAGAAAACAGGGATTAATTTATGTAGACACACCACATGGTCAGATCCTCTCCCAATTCCTGATATGCTGGAAATCAAGCCTCACTCTCCAGACAGAAGATTGGAGAAGACTTCTCTAAGGAAAACGACTAGCCCAAGTGGGGGAAAAAAATCCCTAAAGGTAATGGTATGGAGTGGGATTTGGGGCAGGGGAAGGGATTCCCTAACAAAGAGCTTACTCATGTCACCTTTAAGTAAAGTTATAGTCAATAGGTTCCCAAAGCCCAGAGCTTCTCATCAGTTTTTTGCTCTCCCACCCTTAAATATAAGCAGGCAAGTAGGCTTACCAAACATCCGAGGAAATACCAACGTGAAAGATAACTGAAGGACCGAAATTGCCAGACTGAAAAGACCCACAAAATACACAGCTCAGTGAATAGAAACAGACTTATACCAAACACATGATCTTGAAATTTTAGATTGCCAGACACAAAGACAAATTTCTCCAAACTCTGGAAGAGAAAAAGCGCATGCAAAGGAGTAGGAATCAGAATGGCATCAGAATTCTCAACAACCCTGAACCCTGAACTCTGAGGGCAGTAGAGCAGTGCCTCCAGAATTCTGAAGGAAAATGATTTCTTACTCAGAATTCTTGCCCATCAAGAATAAAGGTAGAAAGTGGGAGGGTATAGCTCAGTGGTAGAGAGAGTGCTTAGATGCATGAGGTCCTGGGTTCGATCCTCCGTATCTCCACTATAAACAAACAAAGAAACGAACAAGCCTAATTCCACACCCCCCACAAAAAAAAGTGGAAAAAAGAATAAAGATAGAATATACATAAATTCTTAAAGTTTACCTTCTATGCACCATTTCTCAAGAAGCTAAGTGATGATGTGCTGAATCAAGAAGAAACAGAGAGTAAAACAAGAAAGAAGAAGGTATGAATTAAAGGAAAACAGAAAATCCATATAAGGAAATGGATGACGGGAGTCCTCAGGATGATGTGTGCTAGCTGTATACCAGGTATGGGGGGCAAAAAGCACAAACTGGAGCAATGTGACTCCAGAGAGAAGACATAATTGAGGCAGGTTATCGCTACGATGCCACATTACTATTTTTTTTTAAATCTGACAATGGAATGCCTGGATGAGATTGATCCAGGTTGTTATTTGTATTTCCTTACCCATGTTTTCATGGCATTTCTGCCCACCTGCCCACCCTGAACCCTACACTAGAACATACAGCCTGGATAAGCTGAAGATGCTCACTAAACCCTGGGGAAGGTTTCTGCTTTGACCTTCTCCAGAACTGGAGGTGGGCTTTGGTGAACTTAGAAGCATCTCTCCCACCACAGTCTTTCCAGGTGTCCTGTACCCAGACCACCTGCCAATGGTCCCAACGGGAATAAGTCCTGTGTTTTCCAGGTCTCCCTCATGACCTTGTCCATTGATTCTCTAGTAATGGCTGTTACACACTTTCATGGAAGCTGGAGCCAGACTACGGGCTAGAAATTCTGTTCAACTTATCTTCTTAGAGATCTTCCTCTACCAGGGCCCTCATGCCCTTTTTCTTACACACCTGGGGTTCTGCTTGCTGCTCAGCTTTACATTAACCACAGAGAGCAGTTGATAAAATATTTGAGAAAAGGGGATGTTCAATAGTGGTATTCGCTACATATGTTGATGACTTCCCCTTTGAAACTTTGGTGATGATACCCTGAGGATGCAGCCAATAAGTACTGGATGGAAGTGGAAGGAGTTTGTTGTAGAAAAGCAGCCTCAAAGGGTGCTGAGCAGCCTTGAGAAAGTATCCATCTTCTCGGCTTCCATTTCAAGCCCCACATCATCTCCATTTGGCTGCCCAAATCTCCAATTCCAAATCTTTCCCTGCTGCCAGCACCTAGACTCTTTCCAAGACACAAAACAAAGCAAAACAAAACAAAACAAAACAAAACAAAACAAAACAGAATACCCAAGTGGTAGCAATGATGTTACAGAGAGACTAAGGGTGTAACGAAGGGAGGAAGCTAAATCCAAAATACTGACCCTTCTCAATCTTCTTCCTGGCCACCGGGTCACTCTGCTGCTAAAAATCCTCCATTGATCCCAACTGCCCCATCTATGGATCCTTCAGTATGACGTACAAAGGATAATATCATAATATCACCTCTTCTACCTTGCCAGCTTCACCTCTGGTCCCCTTATAGACCCTTTCCCTTGTTCTCAGCAATATGTAACTACTTCTAATTCCCTGAATATGGTGTTCACAACTATTTTGACCATGCCTGGACGTCTCTTCTTACACCCTCCCTTCTTCTTTGCCTGATTAATACCTGCTTATTTTCAACACCCAGTTCAGACAGTTTACATTAGCGTTTACATTGTATGTTGTACAGCCTATGAGTTTTGACAAATGTATAATATTGTACATTCTATGGGTTGTGATGAATAGTTACATTTATATCATACAAAATAGTTTCACTTGCCTAAAAATCCACTGTACTCCACCTACTCATCCTCCCTCCCTCCCTCAAACCCTTGGAAACCACTGATCCTTTTCCTGTCTCCATAATTGTGCCTTTTCCAGAATGTCATAGAATTGGAATCAAATGATATGTAGACTTTTTTAACTGGCTTCTTTCACTTAACAAGATGCATTTAAGTGGCTTTTTGTGGCATATTATAACTCTGCAAGGTAAGTATTATTTTTAGTAGATGAACACGTGAGACTTGGAGAAAGAAGGTGACAGTGCAGAATAGCCAAAATATTAATAATTCCACACTATCAGTCATTAAATAAACATTCATTGAGCCCCCGCTTTGCATCAGTGTCATGTTTGCTTGATTTCAAGAGCAATAGAAGGTAATTTCCTAGTCCTCAAGGATCTAATAATTTAGGGTATAAGATAGGTATATGAAAAAACTTGTCACTTCACATATGGAAAGGACTACTAAAAGGGTAGGCATCCTGCTGATAAAAAAAGAATTAATTCATTCCTCAAAAAACTAAAAGTAGACTTACCATGTGATCCACTCCTGGGAATATATCTGGAGTTAACTCTAATTCAAAAAGAATTAATTCCGATAATGTAGGCACTTGTCACAATAATGCCACATAGTAAGTGCTCATTAAATGTTAACTATTACTGTGTTTTCACTTAGTCCTTATAATAGTCCTAACCCCTATGTATTGCTATCTCTTCTTTTTCTGGTTAGTATAGTTCCGAGTAATTAATTAACTTGCTCAAAATCACAGGATAAGGAAGTGAATCTGGGTTTGCCCCAAAGCCCATATTCTCTCTGCATTCTTGCTGACTCTGGCTGAAGTGACATCATATCCCAAGGTGGAGACATTACAGGGAAGGGTGTGTTGGGGACAGTGACAAGCTGAGTATGACTGACGCACAGGGGTGGGGACAGGAGCAGCAGGCAGTGGAGGCTGGTCAGTCAGGCTATAAAAGAAGCCCAAGTGCTGAAGGTCATACAGTGTGCCATTCTCACTGGTTGACTCATGATATTTAGCTCTAAGAACTGCTGAAGTCGAGCATTCCCTTCAGAGTGTGCGGAATAAGACACGCTCTGTGTAAGACATTTTTGGTCTGGCTGAGGTCAGTGTGGTGGGTTTGTTGCTGAGGGAGAATTCTGACAATTGCTATTGAGAGGCTACATAAGCAAAGATAAGCAAAAATGTTTGTCTTCTGAAAGCAAAATTAGAGGAAAGCACAATCAGGATTCCATACATAACAAGTTTTGCAAATAAACACCAATTGGAAGAGAAACTTCAGGAAATGAAATTAAAATTGACCGAGTCCAGGTCTTTACACAAGACACATTTCTCCTTTCTCCCCTAGGTGACTGGAATGCTCACCTGTGGGAGCATTTCCTTCTGTCAGCCAACAGCTTCTTGATTTGAGAAACAGAAATAAATAAAAAATTTGCCTTTGATCTCTATTACACCCTTGAAAGCATTCAGATGCTTTAAACTGAAAGAGCTAAATGCTCCTTGTACTCTTCTGGGGAAAAAATGGAAATTAATTCCTGCCTAGTTATTTTTAATAATGCGTTTGGCATTGACTTTAATATAATAGAAAAAACATTAGCATTGAATTTCAGTTCAGAACAATTCAAGAACATTACCCATACCTACAAATCTGACTTATTTTTAAAGTATGACTTAAACGAAAGCAAACCAATGGCTGTCATTTTACCATATTTTCTTGTTACCATTAAAATATCTGTTTTCTGCCAATACTCGCTTACTTATTTAACCAAACTGGTTACTGAGGATCTACTAAGTACCCAGCTTGGGCACTAAGAATACAGTCATGACCTAGGCAGACACAGGTCCCGTTCTGGTGGAGTTTCCAGTCTAATTAATAATACCAGAAAACTACAAGCAGTGGTATCAAAAGATTAAAGTTAGACATTTTTATCACTGAAATGCAAGAGGACTGGGCTTGTGAGTGCACAGAACAGTGCTTCTCAAATTCCACATGTGAATCACATGGGGATCTTATTAAGATACAGAATCTGATTCAGTAGGTCTGGGGTGGAGCTGATATTCTGTATTTAAATATGCCATCAAGTAATGCTGATGCCGCTGGTCAAAGGACCACACTTCATAGCAAAGGCATAGACTGTTAAGATGTAAGATTATAAAATGTAATATTAAGATATAAAGCATAGAGTAATATTACAATTTTTTATTTTCTTGGGGTATAGAGAGCACCTGGTAAGAGCACTTGGTAATAATATATGGGTGAATGGGATGCATCTACAAATATGAAGTGTTCACAAGGGGAGGTAGAAAGTGGCATGGGAGCCAAACAGAAGAGAAACAGCATGAAGACTGGGGAGAGGAGGGGGTTCAGGAGATGCTTCCCAGGGAAGGTTGCATCTCTAATTGAGCCGGGAAGATGTGGAGGATGTCTGCAGCTGGAGAGGGCAGGGAGGTGCTCAAGGCTGAGCGTTGGCATCGCTGTTTTCCAGGGTCAGGTCAGGGCCTGTTCAGAGACCGGCCAGTGATCCTGTGCAGTTGCTCTTCCATGCAGAGAAGCAGGAGTGATAAGACTGGAAAGGACATTCATAGGAAGCCCTGCCTGATAAAATCCACCTCTAGCAAGGCCAAACCCAGCATTCCTATGATTGCACGCAAAGACCCTGACCTTTCTTTTTACTGCATTTTCTCTGCATCCATTGCACACAATACCTAGATTTATTGCTCAGGGCTTTGTCTGGGGTCTAGTTTGGGTATCCCTGTGTTCAGCTCCTGTGGTCCCTAACCATACCTCCCCTGTCCCTGTGGTTTCCCTTTCTGGCATGGCTCTGCTTTTGACGGGGTATCTGGTAATAGACTTCTTCACATTGGCCCTAAGATCCCTTTCCGTGAACTGTTGATTTGAGTACTCAGTTGGGCTCTCTCATAATCAGAACACATAGCAATACTTGTCCCACATCCCTGCTGAGTTCCTGCTGCCCCTGTTTGATGGATGTGAAATCTCTCATTCATCTCCATCTTCCCAGATTCTATTGTCTTTCTCCTTTATATTATGTACTTGATCCTTGGGAGGCATGTGAGGCTACAGTCTGATTGAACATGTGGGACACAGGCAAAGGAGGGGGACAAAGAGATAGAGTCGTGAGGAGGAGCCATGAGGAGCTGTGTCTGCTTTAATTACTTCTGTGTCCCCCAGAGAGCACCTAGTAGAGGCTCAACACACACTGGCTAAATTTTAAGCACAGATTTTGTATAATCGTATTTCACTAATTTTCAAGACATTATGGATTCAAAAAGTACTCTATTTAGCTGGGCTTTCTGAGCACTAGCTGTCCCAAAATCCTTATACAGCGCCTTACAGTAAACATTACATTTTCCTTCACCACAGCCTTACTGTGCACTGGCAAGTGGACCCAACTTTGAGTTTGGTAACGCAAGTAGTATCAGAATTGAGTTGAATTGTAGGACACAAGATGGTGTCTGAGAAAACACCTCACATGGGAAACACATGGGGAAAATCTCACACGTTGGAATTGGAAGCAGAATTGTAGGGGTATTTTATAATAGAAACACCTTTTCCTGAATATTTAGTTCACGCTATTGTGAAATCAAAAGTTATTTTAGACTCTTTTTTGCTTGCAAGCCTCTACATATAATGTTTCTTCTATTCAGAGGGATTTCTATTTTCTCCCCTCTTACCTCCTTTCATGACTGTTTAAGACAGAGTTCAATGTCTGTAACAGTTGGGATTATACTAACTGCGTGACAGAAAACCCAAAATAATCATATCTTTAAAAGTACTTTACTTCTCATGTAAATGAAGTCCAGATGTATGAGATCTGATAGGTATGCCTTCTCCATGATCATCAGGGGTCCTGGTTTCTAGTTCCTTAATATCTGTTGTTAAAGACGGCTGATCCAGTTCCAGACATTACACCTAAATGATATAGGAAAATAGGGGCCCAAGAGGATAGTCATGTCCCAGGTTTCAGGTGAGTCACTGAGACATGCCCCATCAAGTGAGGGTCCTTGGATTCATGCAAGAAAGAATTCAAGAATGAGCCATAGTTGAGTAAAAGTAGATTTATTCAGAGATGTGCACACTCCACAGACAGAGTGCAGGCCATTTCCAAAGGAGAGGAAGTGAGATGCCACAAAGCATGGTGTTGCTAGGTTTTATGGGCTTGGTGATTTCATAAGCTAACAAGTGGGAGGATTATTCCAACTACTTTGAGGAAGGAGCTGGGATCCCTAGGAATGGGGCCACTGCCCTCTTTTTGACCTTTTATGGTCAGCCTTGGAAGTGTCATTTACCGTGCTAACATATTACAATGAGTATATAATGAAGCTCAAGGTCTACTGGATGTCAAATCTACCTTCATCTTGGGCCTCAGGGTCTACTTTGAGTTGAATTCTCTGCCATCTTGGTGCTAATTACCATGTCATTTCTTTAATGGTTGTGCCCTCCTTTCCTATTTCACAAATTCTAGTCAACAAAGACAAGGTGTGAAGAAGAGCACGTCCCTTCCCTTTAATGTATTTCTTTAAAGTTATGCACACCATTTCCCATTGGCCAGAATCTGGTCATATGGCTGTGCCTAGTGCCATTGGACACTGGAGAATGTAGATCTTGTTCTTGACTACCAAATGCCAAGGAGATAACAGATATTGGGGGGGGGGGGTGCAAGCTTTGCCTCTCCTATGTTTCCTCTTGGATCCTCTATCCTCCCATCTTGTTCATCTCTAGAGTGACTGACTTGGCCTGATTTGCCCCGGATCTTCCTGGTGTTTGCACTAAAAGTCCCTGTGTCCCAGGAATATCATCCCACACCCCCAGCCCCCAGTCATGGGCAAGCTAACTGGGACAATAGTCACCCTACATCACCTCTATCATGGATCTTATCATGCTATAGGCTCCTTGAGTGACAGACATGTGCCTGATTCACTGTTACAACCTCAGTACAGTTCTCCACACATGTAATTATAATAGCAAATACTTATAAAGCAAATATATCCTTTTAAGTGCTTTACATATGTGTTATGAGTTGAAGTAAGTTCCCTGCCCCTAAATCCTATGTTAAAGCCCCAGGACCTCAGAATGTGACCTTATCTGGGAATAGAGTTGCTGCAGATGTAATTAGTTAAGATTAGGTCACACTGGAGGAGGGTGAGCCTCTAATCCAATATGACTAGTGTCCTTATAAAAAGGGGAAGTTTGGACACAGAACATGCACACAGGAAGAATACCATGTGAAGACTGGAGTTTTGCTGCACAAGCCAAAGAACTGCCTAAAATAAGAAAAGAAGTCTTGAAAAGATTTTTCCCTAGGGCTTCCAGGGGGAGTCTGACCCTCCCAACATGTTGATCTTGGACTTCCAGCCTCCAGAACTGTGAGACAACACCTTTGTGTTATTTAAGCCTCTCAGTCGGTGGTACTTTGTTATGCTAGCCCCAGCCACCTAACATAATATATTAGCTCATTTTAATCTTCACAGCTCCCTCATGAGATAGTTGATGATGATGATGATGATGGTGATGATGATGATTATTCCTGTTTTAGAGATGAGAAAACCGAGGCACAGAGCAGTGAAGAAAACCAAAGAGAGTTCTGAGGAGAAAAAAGTGAAAGAAATGTAAACAAACTGAAAGAAAGAAGGAAAGAGGAGGGAAAGGTGATATTTTTGAAAAGTCAAAATGCGGGCAGGAATAAAGAGAAAGAAGGAGCAAAGGAAAAGATTACAGCTTGACCTGGCCCAAGGACATTAGACGCTCTAGGTCATTGTATATAAACCACTAACATTTTTCTTTTGCAGATGTGTCAAGAGTTTGAATAAAAATGTTCTTCCAACAGGAAATGAATTCTCATTTTTGACACTTCCATGTATTTTATCATATTTTGAACCTGAAGCTACAGCTCCTGAGAACCCTGGTCTTGATTTTGTAATATAGGCTTCATTTTTATTTGAAGAGAGGGACTAATAATAATCGCTTGTTCCATGAATGTGATTTTGGGGGAATCTGAATTTTATGCTCATATATTTTATGGATTTGTTTTTGATGGATGAAATAGTACTTAATTTAAAAAGCTCTTATATATTACATATTATGCTTCTTACCTCTAGTTTCATATATATTCATATATATATTCTTGCTGAAAGACGGCATAGCTGAAGAACAAAGTTGGAGGCAATACCTTGTGAAGATGGGGCTTAATCCTCCAGAATGCAGTATACATTGTATCAGGGATTCTTCTTTTTATGGTGGTGTATCTCTAATCAGAAGAATATATGGATCTGGAACTGAGTAGAAGCAGGAGTGGCCCCACTGACCACCACTCCCAATGACCTACTGAGTTACGCTTCTTGGGCTCTATAGCATTAGAGGTTCTTGTTGTCAATGGGGACATGTTCTCACAAGAGGACATGGCATGGGTCCAGTTGAATTACAAACTATGGCTGCCATCGGGGCACTTTGAGCTCTCTGGGGCCAGGGACCAGCAGGTGAGAAGAATGATTATCTTGGCAGGGGTAATTCATTCAGATGGACAGCGGGAGGTAAGGCTGATTTCATGCAGTGGGAACAGGGGAGGCATAGGTACATAACTCAGATGACTCACCTGGGTGCTCCTTGGTTCCTGATTCTCCTTTGATCAATTGTAACTGTTGAACAGACAAGTGAAGCAACCCTGCCTGAGAAGGATGTGATTCCTGGGGCTAAGATAGGTGAGTAATGAAAGTGTGGGTCATACCACCAGGTAAGCCACCAAGACCAGCAGAGGTGGTAGCTGAGGGCAAGAGGAGTTGAGAATGGATGGTGGAGAAGGGAGGCTCTGAGTATTAGTGAAGGCTCGGAACCAACTGCAGTGACGGAGGGTAACCTGAGCTGGACGTGGACGGAGAGGATTTGCATGGTGCAAGGACCACACTGTGGCAGAAACAGAGGTGTGCCGCTCCCTTCTAGAAAGCTCTCGCTGCCCAATTACAAGGAATGTGGTAAGCCAACAGTAGCTCCTTCAGTGTCTGCCTCAGCTTTCAAGCAGCCTGAGCCAATGACTAAGTAAGGTGGTGACTCAAGGGCCCAGCGATTTACACCACCCAACCAGCAGAGGCATTGTCAGGTCTGCACAGAGGTATGACAGCTCCCCTTGATCAAATTTCTGTCTCTCCTGTTCCTTTCACACGTGTGATGCTCTGATATACTTTTTGCACCTCTGTTTCAGCAATGGATTCCCCAGGTATCCAAAGCCAGCACATGCTGCATAACAACCAATCACAAAACCTCAGGGGCATAAAACATGAAGCATTTCTTACAGCTTATGAGTTCAGAGTCCAGCTGGGCAGCAGTTTTGGTCTTGGCTGGGTCACGTATGTGTCTGCAGTCAGCTGTTGGTCAGATACGCAGTAGTGCTGGTCCTGATTGGGTCCTTTCACACATTTGGGGGTTGGCTGGCCATGGGCGTGTCTCAACAGGGACAACTGGTCTTTCCTTCATAGACTGTCTCATTGTCTGCTGGGCTCACCTTGATTTGTGTACATGGTGGTGGAAGGCTTCCAAGAGAACAAACTGAATGAAGAAAAAAGGCCTCTTGAAGTCTAGACTTGGAATTCACTTCTGCCATATTCTATGGGCCTAAGCAAATCCCAAAGCCAGCCCAACGTCATGGGGGAGGGAACCACCTCTTGTTGGAAGAGATGCTAAGTTACATTACAAAGTGTGCGGGCAAAGGGAAAGATAAAGAAATGGGGACATTTTTGCAAGCTGTCTACCACAGGGAGAATTCCCTGGTGTGAAGAGCACTAGACAAACAGAAACGATAGATATTTTAGTCTCTACTATACTGTGCTCTTTGCTTCTTTTTAAAAAAAATAATGAAAATTTAAAAGTACGGACAATACGGAGAACAGCACAACATAGCAGACACTCATGAACCCACCATTCTACTTTAACAAATCTTAAAATTCTGTCCTATTTGGTTCAGATATTTTAAGAAACAGAACTTTGAAGATATTATACTTTCAAAATCCCCTGTACACTCCTGTCTATCCTTGCTTTTTCTATTTTGAGGTCTTCAGCTATAAATTTTTTAATCCCAGGTAGTTACTTGTTATTTAAGTTGAAAAATTTGAGACTCATGCCATCTGGTGATTTAGCAGGAGAAAAAAGGAATTGCATGCACATAGTCATTAAATAAATATTATTTTGTCTTCAATTTGTCAAGCACTGCACTACGTATGTATATTCTTATTTTTTGTCATATTTTATTCTCACACCATTTTGTTTCAGGCTGTATATCTGAAGTGGAAAGAAAAGAACATTTTCCTTTGTAATGGGAGCTATTTTTCAATACCTCTTACCAAAAAACAAACAAAAACCCCCCAAACCCTGTAATACCTTGAAGCTTTAAAGGCAAATCTTGTTCTACTCTTGGCCTGTGGATTTTCATTCTGAGTTTCTTAACCTTTTCCTTCTATGGGTTTGGTTCTTGCTGTGTCACTTGGCTGGGTAGGGTGTTTTAACACGTTTGTTTAGTTGCTAGTTGGCCACACCTTTCATTTTCTTTCATACGATTAAATTGTTATTGCTCCTATCTGGTTTCTCTAGTTCAGTATCATGACTTCAGAATGCAGTCCTCTCCCTTTGTTTTCTTGGTTTCATGATGAATGGGTTATAGTTTAAAAAAAAAAAACTGCTTTATTGATACACAATTACACACCATAAAATTCATCCTTTAATATATTCAGAGTTGTACAACCATCACCAATATCTGATTTTATAATATTTTCATCACCTCAAAGAGAAATGTTATAACCTATTAATTGTAACTCCCCATTCTCCTCTGCCCAGAACCACCCCTAGTCTATGTCCTGTCTCCATAGATTAACCTGTTATGGACATTTCATATAAACAGGATCAGACATCATAGCAGTCTTTTGTCTCTGGCTTTTTAAATGTAGTGTAATGTTTTCAAGGTTCATCCACGTTGTAGCATGTATCAGTACTTCATTCACTTTTATGGCTAAATAATACTCCATTGTGTGCATAGGTCATATTTTGATTATCCATTCACCAACTGATGAATATTTGGTTATATCTACTTTTTGACTATTATAAATAATGTCAGTCATAGCATTCATGTACAAGTTTTTGTGTGGACATGTTTTCATTTCTCTTGGGTATATACCTATGAGTAGAATTGCTGTGTTATATGGTAACTCTGTGTTTAACTTTTTGAGGAAGTGCCAAACTGTTTTCCAAAGTGGTTGCACCATTTTACATTCCCACCAGCCATGTAGGAGGGTTGAATTTTCTCCAAATCCTTATCAATACTTATGATCATCTATCTTTTTTATCTTAGCCATCCTGGCACATGTTAAGTGGTATCTCACTGAGGTTTTAATTTACTTGTTTCTAATGACTAATAATGTTGAACATCTATTCATGTTCCTATTGGCGATTTGTATATCTTCTTTGGAGAACATCATTTTAAAAACTGGGCTAATTTTTTCTTGTTGTTGAGTTGTAAGTTCTTTATACATTCAGAATATCTCTTATCAGATATATGATTTACAAATATTTTCTCACATTTTGATGATTGTCTTTTTACCTTTTTGATGATGTCCTGTGAAATACAAAAGTTTTTAATTTTGGCGAGGTCCAATTTATTTTTTCTTTTGTCACTTATACGTTTTGGTCTCTAAGAAACTATTGCCTAACACAAGGTCACAATAGTTTAATTCTATTTAAGGATTAAATCTTTTTAACTTAATTTACTTTGAAGTTTTCTTTGAAGAGCTTTATACTTCTAGCTCTTACACTTAGAGCTGTGATCCATTTTGAGTTACTCTTTTATATGACATAAAGTAGCAGTTCAAATTCTTTCTTTTGGATGTGAATATCCACTTGGAAAGACAAATCTTTCTCCATTGAATTATCTTGGCACTCTTGTCTGTCTTTATTACAGAAGTTACTAAAGTTTGCCTTGCGTTGTGGTAAACTGGATAGATACTCCTCTTTCACTAGAGGACAGGAAATATGTTTTGTTCATTTAAAATGAGAAAATTATGTGAAAACACCTACCATTTACCCAGAGTAAATATTTCTTTCCTTCTTTGGAATCTTCAGCAGTACTTAGTGTGGTATTTGTTGTAAACAGTTACATAAGTGTTTGTTGAACGGAAACTGAGTTTGAGTCTACACCTCAAATGAAGGGTGTGAGTTCCTAAAGCTCGGATCAGATGGGAGGTCCGGAACACTTTTCACCCTTTTCAAACTGAGAATCTGAATAGTGGAGGTTGACCCCCAACAGCTTTGTGAAGTTGTGTGGCTAGCAGGGTGGGGGCTTCCAAATGATTCCTCATCCTCTAAGGTAAGTAACAAATATGCTTTCACTTAAAGGTAAGTGACAAATCCACTTAAAATGACCCGGAAGTTTCAGAACCTTTTTTCTTTCCAGTTTAACTTCAAGTTCTCCAGATGTCCACTTATTTAACTGCTTATGCAGTAATAAGGTTTCACTTGTGAATTTGACCTCAATTCCACAAAATCGACAGTAGCTCTTATCTACCTAAAAGCAGAAAGATTTTCTCTGGCAGCAACAACCGCTAACAAAAAGGCAAAGAGACCGCTCGCAGGGATGGCAGGCGGTTCTATTTTGAGTGACCCCTTTCTCCCTCTCTTTTTCTCTTTTACATGCTGAGCATTAGGAGCCCTCACAAGCTCTCAAAAATAGAGCAAGAGGCTGAAGATAAAGGCCTGTTCATTCCACCAGGGAGTTTCCTACGGCTTCATGTCCAGGCAATGTCTCTGCCTGCTGCTTGGATACCTTTCTCTGAGATTTCGGGATCTGCCCCTCTGCGTGAACGTGTGTATGAGCAAGTGTGGAACCTAAGGTGTGTACTATACAGATAGGCATCACAACCCTCTTACCCTAGTCCTTTCAGCTTTAGCTAAGTGCTTCAAATGACAGGTTCTGGTTCCAGAGCCAGTGCTTTGGCACTTCACCAAATCGCCTCTCTACAAATAATCAGGTACTGGACACTTAAATACATCTTATTCTAGGGTTGGTGGCCATTTCCTAACCCTAAACCAACTAGAATACAGAGAGGCTCGATTTAAAAAAAATTTTTTTAATTAGACTTTGTATTTTGGAGCAGTTTCAGGTTCACAGCAAAATTCCAGTGAAGACTGAGATTTTTCATATTTCCCTGCCCCCTGCACATGCCCAGCCTCCCCTATTATCAACATCCCCACCTTTGTTACAACTGATGAATTTACATGGAAACATCATAATCGCCCAGAGTTACAGTAAGTTTACATTAGGGTTCACTCTTCCTGTTGTATATTCTATAGGTTTGGACAAACGTATAACGACATTGCTCCACAATTATAGTGTCATACAGAGAAGTGTCACTGCCCTAAAAATTCTTTGCGCTCTGCCCAGAGGCTCGATTTAAAAGAGAAGAGGGAGAAAGAAAAAAGCCTGTGATTTACGCTGAAGCGCCACCAAACTCCAAGCCAAGTTTGTTCCCAAGTTCAGCGGCTCCCAGCTGCCCCATCTCCCCAAGTCCGGCTACAGGCAGGTTCCTCCTCCTCCTCCTTTTGTTTAAGTGTCAAGCAAATGGGTTTCCTGTTGACACCGGAATAATGTGAAAGGGCAGGAAGAGGCCAGGCCGCCTCCTCTTTCCCCCCTTCCTATCCCGTTTATTTATCTTCTACACGTTTGTTTCGGTGGAGCGGGTGGTTCCAGCGTGTGCGGCTGCGGGGCGGCCCCAGAGGCCGGTAACCCCTCCCCGAGGAGGCGCGGCCCGGCCGGCCGGAGCCCGCCCGATCCCTGGCTCCGATTCCGCGGGGCGGGGAAGGGGAAGGGAAGAGGAAGGGGGAGACAGTGGGAGAGGGAGAGCGGGGAGAAGGCGGCCGCCGGGGCTCGCGAGGAGGCGGGGAGACCGGCTCAGCCCGCGCCCCGCCGCTCCCCCGCGGGCTGCAGGTGGAGCCGCAGAGGTAGCCGCTTCCGCCGCCGCCGCCGCCGCCGCCGCCTCCCCGGGGCCGCGGTCCAGGCCCGGAGGCTGCTGGCGCGGGACAGCGGTGCTGGCGGACGGCGCGCCGGGGCCCGCAGCTCGCCCATGGCTGAGGGCCGGCGGCGGGAGGACGAGGACGAAGAGCTGCGCGAGCGCCGCGAGCTCGGGGGCCCGCGCCGCGCCCGAGGCCGTGCGCTCTCGGGCCACTCGGCCGCAGGTGAGGGGCGCGGGCAGCGCGAGGGGGTCGGGGGGGTCGGGGACCCGGGGACCCAGGGGTGGGCGCCCCGGAGCCGCGCAGATCCTGCCCCGGACGCCAGCGGCTCCCTCACCGGCCCGTAGGGGACCCGCACCTTCAACTCTCAGAGGCGAAGAGGGAGAGAGAGTGGCTTTTCCATCCTCATCCTCACTTTCGGGCCAAGCCCGAAGAAATTCAAGCCTGTCTCTATCCGCTAGTGACCCTGGAGCCTAAACTACACGTTTTCCGTGCAAACTAAATCCAAGAGCTGCTGGCTTGGAACTTGTGGCCAGGGTGGTTACTTATCTCTGGATGAGTCAGGCCGGTGGAGAGTTCGCTGGGTCTGGCCGTCTGGCTGGTGAATACCCCCTCCCGATAGGTCGGCCTGCGCTCTCGCAACCAGGTCGAACCACGTGCTGATTGTCCAGCCGGGGTTCGGTGCCTCTTGGACTTCGGACCTGTGACAGTCTTCCCAAACCCCCATCGCCTGAGCTCACCAGTTTTCTATAGGACTTGCTTTAGTGTTATTTTGTGGACAACCTCACCACCCCTCCCCCAACCCCCGGTCCAGAATATCTCATTCCAAAAGGCGCATCCTTTGGACTGAGAATCATTTCTGGGCCTATAACTACTTTAATGATCTTGTGCTTTGGGGTGCACAAAGGCGGCACGGATCAATAGTTTGGCACATAAGGGGAAGAGTGAATAAGTGTAAATCCACACCCCTTCCTTCTTTCCGGGGCAGCTTTTCAATTAAACATAGTAGAGAGGAAATTCTTCAGCCTTTGGTTCCAACTGGATAAGCCAGTTATTGAAAACAAGAGGGAAGAACAAACCTACGGAGATGACAAACAAAAGGCCGATAGAGAAGTGAGACAGATTCAGATGTGAACATTTATTAACACCGCTTTAGAAAGTGGAGTATAGCGAACGATTTATCAAGCCAGGGACAATCTTTTCTCTGTGGCTCCCTTAACCTAAGAGAAAGTTGGAGAATTTAAAGACAGTAGGTCTGTTGGGAACCAATGGAGGGTAGAAAATGGGATGAAAGTAAAGAGTTTGAATGCACATGAAAAAAAAATAGTCAATTTGATGCTCTTGGTAGGGTCTTGCAGTTTTAAAAATAATGCCTTTTGCCCATTACTCTTTCCATCAAAATAAGGCATTTTACTATCCACAAGAATATCAACTGTTTTGAAGATAATTTGACAGTTTTGTTCAGCATAAGGCAAGACCAATGAAATTTGTTCAGTTTAAACCAAGACCTAATGAAATAAATCTCTCATATTTGTTTGTAGACATGAGTAAATATTTCTTGCAAGAATACAATGAAAAAACTTTACAAAGATGTTCCTTCATTGAATTACTGATTTAAACATACCTTGGTCTCCTATTACCTTCAGCAAAAAGCTTCACTCTCTTTTGCAAGGGACTGTACTGTGAAGAAGTCTACCAGAGGTCAGACTAGATATGATCCAGATATATACTTAACATTTAGTTGCAATATGTGTATTTATTCCAAGGCTGGCGGAAATGGCATTTTGTAACTTGTTTTTACCAGTTCCTTAATTCCCCATGGCTAGCAGAAGCTTTTCCAGGCTCCGTGATAATATTTTGCTGAAACATGACATAGTGTACTTTTTCACACAGAAATTGATGTTCGCAGTCTCTGACCGTTTAATATACCCTGTCTCCGTTAAGCAGTGAGGGACGGAGATCTTACGGAGTGGGCAGAGGGTTAAACTTGCCGCTGTTGGTCTTCTTTCTTTTGAGATACAGTATTTAATAGTTTACATTTCTTTGCTGGCTGTGCTCCTCTTTCCCCTCATTAGTTCCCGTGTTTTTCAGACTCCATCGCATTCCTTACCAAGCTTGGGCATTTGTTAGTTATGTTCAAGCTAGACGTTCTCTCTCCAAGTGAGAGAGTATGAACTGACCCAGAGGCTTAATGTTTCTTCTTTTTAACATCTTTCTAATCTTTCACCTTTCCTGTTCTCATCTGCTCCCTCCTTCCTCCACCACTTCATAATCTGAAGATTTTCTTTTTCTTTGATCTCACATAGCTTGACACCATAAACTTAGGGTTTATGGACCCGAGGGAGTTTGTGAAGTCCTCTCCCTGCTAAATTGAGGTGTGCTTGTGGAAATGCATTGATTAATTTTGCAGTGTACATTCAGGAGGGTGTATAAAACCTGTACATTATGAAATAAAACTCATGTAACCTGTGCCCAAGCTGAGCAATAGAATATTATCATTTCACAGAAGTAAACTTCAGTCCCTCCCAGGCATGGCTTCTTCCTTCCCCATGAGGGAATCACTTTTTTTCCCCTTGCTTTTATGCACAATTTTACCTGTGCAGTTTTACCTGTATGCATATGCATACGTATGTGTATCCGTATACAATATTATTTAGTCTTACGTATTTTACAACTTCATATGCATGGAATCATTCTGTATATAGTCTTTAGTGTCCTGCTTTTTTTGCTCAACATTAAGTTTGTAAGATTTATCCATATTGTTATATGCAGCTAAAGTTTCTTTTCATTGTATGAATATATCCCACTTTTGCTTATCATTTTTTATTGATTTTGGTGTTCTTTATTTGCACAGGAATCCCAGCTTTCGTTGGTTGCATGTGTTGCAAAATCTTCCACTCTGTGGTTTATTTTAAAAATTTGGTTTATGGTTTCTTTTGATGTGGAAATTCTTAATTTTAATATAGGTATATTTATGAGTCTTTTTCTTTATAGTTAGTGTGACTTTTCCCCTCACTGTCCCCCTTGGTTAAGAAGGCGTTTCCTACCTCACGGGCATGAAGATATTCTCCTGTATCTTCTGTGCTGTCTCCTAAAAGTTTTGTAGCTTTCTTTGAGGAGAGGTGCCGTCGCTTTCCTCAGATTCTCAAATGAATTTGAGAACCTATGACTGACATGCAGCATTTTTATATTGTTTCTCCAAAGGGCAGGGAATACAAAATTCTAGGGCTTCCCTTTGTCACCTGGAAGAGTGGTAGGCATTTCATAGGGTTTAATAAATACTAAATAAATTTATTCTTTCTACCTGTTGATGTCTTTATGGTAAACTCTGGAAGGACAGGTATAACTTCTCCAATATATTTCAAGGGAAATGACTGGTATTGCAAGTCTGAGGTCACAGAATAAAATTCATTGTGTTCCCTATGAATTAAGTACTTCTTACATGTGATCCCCTATGAGGGAGGCATTATTTTCTCTATTTTATAATTGAAAAGAGTGAGGCTCAGGAATATTTAAGCCACTTGCCCCAGATCCCTCAGCTAGTAAATGGCAGGTTGGGGATTGAATTCAGGTCTGCTTGGCCTGAAAAGCCGTGTTTTTCCAAGCTGTCCCTCTGGCTACTGATAAAAGTTAGTTGCTACGAATGTGCCACTCATTTGTACCCGCTTGGTGCTTGTTACATTTTAGAAATGCTTTATGTTCATCTGGTGCTTTTCTACTATAGGAAGGGCTTTCACAGCCTCATGGAACTTGATTGTTATATCAACCTGAGAGGGAAGAGGGTACATTTTTATTATCCCCATTTCAAAGAGTAAATTGAGACTCAGAAGTGTTAAAAGACGTAATCTAAAGTAACACAGACAGATATAGCTGCACCTCTGTTATTTCTATTGGGTGTTTCAAGTCATAAACTATAGTTTCTTGGTCATATGGCCCAGAGTTTGTGGCTCTGTGTTATAAGTTGTATAGTTTTGAAAACTGCATTAATTTTTTCTGGGCCACCATCTTACAGTTTTTTGTTATTAGGATTACAAAGTTTATCTATTTTGGGAAAGTTAAGTCCAATAGATATTGTGGACATATGTACATATTGTTTAAAAATCCTGCACTGACCGAGTTCTTTAAGACCTGCCTAGTGATAACTAATATAATAACATGATGTATGCAAAATGGTGTAGAAAATACAGGGAATACAAGGAAGTACATCAAATTGGTTCCCTGCTTTTAAAGAACATGTCATATAATTAGGAAAGATAAGACTAATATACTTTAAAGAAATAAATAATAATGTGAAGTAGTCCATGATGACTATCAAATGGAGTTTAGCATGAGAGAACCAGACTGTCTTGATTCACCTCTTACTGTGTGACCTTAGACAAGTTACCTAACCTCTCTGTGCATCCATTCTTTATTTGTAAAGTGGGAATATTAATAAAACCTATTGCCCAGGGTTTGAGCATTAAGTGAATTAGTATATGTAATACCTTTAGAACATGGCTAGGCATGTAGTAAATACTACCTATAAAGTAATTAGCATTTATGTATGTGTATTTTTGTTATTGTTAAATTATCTGACCCTTGGTTGAGTCTACATTTTTCTCTATTTGGGAACAGTTATGGGATTTCAGGTTGGCAAAGAAAAAGGGGGTAAAACTGCTTTACTATTTCTAATCAAATGTAGTTGCTTTGCTTTGGAGTTCATGCATTTTTCTGAAATCTGTCAATCTTACAAGACCCCCAAAGACTGAGACTAGTTCTTCATTTGACATTCCTTGCACCATACAGACAGTTTTAACATGGCTTGTCATGGTGTTTACCTTTTATTCAACATCACAAATGAAAAGCTCATTCTAGTGACATAAGCAGTTGTGCTCACAGTGGTTTCAGCAAATCAAATGTAAGTTGATGGTCCTACATCCTATTTTTAACCAGGGTGCATCCCTTTATTTTTTTACTTTTTTTTTTTTTTTTAACTTTGACACTATTCATCCAGTGCTTCTATAACTGCATTGGCATCTTACATTCTGGGGGTGATTCTGTTTTCCCTCAGAGCATTTCAGCTTTCCATTCAATGGTACTTAGAGTCTAATCCTCTAAACAGTTGGGTCTGTCTCAGTTAGCTTTGTCCTCCAGCAACTAGCAGTTTACCACATCTTTCTGGGCCTTAGTTTTGCCTTATTAATGGAAAGGATGAGACTTCCAACTTTACATTTTATGATTCTAGGAGATGAGAGGAAAAATAACTTCTAACTTGGCTTACAGAAGTTTGCCAATGTGTAGGTCAGATCTAGGGGGAGTTCTCCAGGCCCCTTATGAAGTACTGTATTGGTAGGAAAAAGCCAAAGGTGCCAAGCTCAAGACACTGCCTCACCCGGAGAGGGCAGTCACATTAGGTTAAGTTGCCCTGCAAGGACCTGCCTTTCAAGGTAGGCACTCCACTGATAAAGTGATGATACCCCACTTTAAATGTGGGAGGCATGGGACGTGTTCTGGGGGGATTTATAATACTGAACATGAACAGAGGTACGAGGAAAATGCTATCAAGTAAATTCAAGAGGTAAATATATGTTTAGTAGCTGCAGAGCATGGGAAAGGGTTAAGGCTGGAGAGGAAGGAGGCTGGCTCCTTGTTTATATGAAGGTAGAACATCGGTTCCAGTCCCCCAGCAGCCGTAGGCCTCACCGTTAGGGGCTCCAAGCTTGCCTTTGGGTGGGGATGGGTGCCTAGAAGGGAAGAGGTGCAGAAGCAGTAAACCATTGTTTTCTATGTCAAAATAAAGTTTGTTTTTTTGGATAGTTTTAGATTTACAGAAAAAATGTGACGATAGTACAGTGTTTCCCGTCTACCCCACGTTCAGATTCCCCTATCATTAAGATCGCCAGAGTTTGTACCTAATTCATCTTTTTACTTTGCAGGACCCTATGCAGGGCACCACACTGCGTGTAGATGTCCTGTCTCCTCAGGCTCCTCTTGGCTGGGATGGTTTCTCACATTTTCCTTATTCTCGAGGGCCTTGACCTCACTGAGGAGTACTGACCAGATAGTTTGTAGAGGGTCACTCTTTGGGGATTTGTCTAATGTTTTTCTCATGTTTAGGCTGGAGTGATAGGTGTTTGGGAGGTAAGGTACCATTTTTACCACATGTTAAGTGTATACAGCAGGAACATCATTCATCACTGTTGATGTTGACCTTGCTCACCTAGCCGAGGTGTGTCTGGCAGGTTTCTCTATTCCAAGATGACTCCCTGCACACCTCCCCCACTTCCATACCACAGGTAGTGAAGGACGGGACTATGTGGAGCCCACACTTAAGAAGGGAGGAATTATGATCCACCTTCTTGAGGATAGTATATCTACATACTTTTTTTATTTTCTTCTATACAGGAAAGATGATGATGATGATGATGATTTTTACTTTCACCTTAGTTTCTTCAGGCTCTCCAGACATCTACATTGGGATTGTGTTTAGACTCTGTCTTTTGGGGAATGTAAGCTCAATTCCTCGACCCTAATTCTGTCCAGAATATCTGATGTGTGCTGAGTCTGGCACATACTTTCTCCATAATTAGAAAGGAAAGGCATGAAATGCATATCCTACTCGAGGTGACCTTTGATGAAAACTCAAATCACACTAGAGTATCAACATGTACTAATATGAATTCCCTTCCAATTTTAGAAATGGAGAGGAAGTAGTGTCTGAGAAGAATTTGGAAAAGCACTGGACAGGGATCATCAAATAATAACAATGAGTTAATATTTATTGTGCCCTGGGTCCCACGGTAGCATTCTAATTGTTTTCCATGCATTTTTCTCACTTAGTCCTCATAGCAATCTCATGAGGTAGGTGTGATGATTTCCTTCAATTTTACAGATGAGAAATCTGAGGCCTAGAGCGGGGAATAATCTACCCAGGGCAACGTACCTAGGCAGCCACTAGTGGCAGACTTGTAGTTGCCTACCCAACACTCATTCCTGTCTTCCTTAGTCAGTGGAATGGCACTGCTGAATGTGGCAATGTCCCTACCTGCCTAGGAAACTGCTTCACCCAGCCTGCTAATGAGATGCAAGTAAAAGTTGTTGAGCGGCATTTCTAGGAAATTTCTTCAAAGGGTACTTAACTGCACAGACTATCCCTTTGCCCTCATCACCTTCCTTCCCCCTCCTACCAGGAACACTGGTGTGTAGCTCACGGCAACCAACCTGCGTCATGAGGTTAACCTGAGGTTGGAAGCCATGCACTGAGAATGGATGGAATCTCAGTGGATGGGATATAGTCATCGTATGAGTTTTTGATTGCCTGCCTCCTCCTTTATTGGAGAAAAATCCTGTCTAATTTCAGCCACTGTTATCTTAGGTCTTTGTAACTAGCAGCCAAATGCAAGTCCTGACTGATAAAGATTCTAACTTGGTCTTGTTTCTCTCTCCTACCACCAGGCTATCGTGGATTTTGTTAACGTGAGGTTACCTTAGGATACGTAGGTTCCTGTTGCTCTTTTGTACTTGATTGTGCTGTGACCTTGGACAAATAACTTAGAGCCCTCCCCCCACTTGTGCATCTTTTGAAAGGGAATTATTCATTCTACTCTCTACAAGTTTACTATGGAAAACATGCTTATAAACTTCAAGTTCTCATGTGTGATGTACGGTTCTTGAAGAGAGTCACAGTCATCCTTGGACAAGTTTAAGGGCATTGAAAAGGAAATCTATAGAATCTGAACACAGTTTTCTGATTTTGTTGTTTGGCTGGGTGCCAGGTCTGAATCCTTCTCAGGGAATAAATAACTAGAAGCTGTGAAGGGAGGTGATTTTGTCCTTCCTCTGAAGCAGACATGCAGACTAGCAGTGGCATCACAGATGAGCTTATAAAGCACGCCAGGGCTGCTGCTTAGGATTCAGAGTTTTGTTTTCGCTACAGCTGCCTTCATTGTACCAGCGCGTTGTTTTCTCAAGAGACATCAATCAAGGAATCGCTATACTGGAAGAAAGCTAAGTGCTTTTTCTCTGAGAGCTAGCCAAGAACAAGGGGCACAGAAAATGTTTGCACAACATGTGGAGAATTCGTTTTTCTGGCAATAAATATCGCCATTTCCAAATAGTCCTTTGAGCCCAGTAGAGAGCTGTTCACTAAAAACCTGGAAGGCCCTTCAGCAGGGGCAACCCATGTAAATGCTCCTTTCTTGTCTAGTCACCACCCCCCTTTATTTCCTCACAAGGACTCACCCTGAACACACACTAGGTCAGTGGAGATGACGAGCTAGCTGGAGATGATCAGGTAGATTTGTGTTTCTCAGTTGAGGTATAACTCCTGCCAGTGGAGGGTGTGGTTTGTAAGTGGAATTCATTTGGAGTAAGGAGTGGTGTTGCGAGTTTTAAAATGTGCAGACTTGTATTTGAATACTGATTACTCTTAATTAGATGCTTAATAATGTGAAATGCCTAATGATCACAAACATTTTATCTTTTATGCTGTTCTATTCCTAATTCTTCTTTCTTCTTGTGGTATTCAACTTTCAAACATTTTGTGGTATTTCTCACTGTTTCTATAGCAATGGGACCTTTAAACAGGGCTTCTCAAACTTTCATATGCCTATAAATCACCTGGTGAGCTTGTAAAAATGAAGATCTTGATTTAGCAGGTTTTGGGTGGAGCCTGAGATTCTGCATTTCTACCAAGCCCCAGGTGTTGCTGCTGCGACTGGTCCCTGGACCACACTTTGAGTAACAGGGCCCTCAGTTACTTCTACCTCAGTGCCAGAGTTCTCGGTGCTGGTTGAACATCAGAATTGACTGGGGAGTTTTTAAAAAGATGTACACTCGTGACCTCACCCTCAGATTTCCTGATTAATTACCTTGGAATAGTTGTTGGAGAGCTGAAGTTTTGAAGTTCTATGTGAGGTGAGTGAGACTCATGGGTTTAGTGTCCTATTAAAAAACGTGATGTTGAGCAGTTTCAGTGCACTTTCTTTGTAATTTGAACTGTAATGTTTCTCCATCATAAGTAATTCATGTTGTGATGCCTTTGAGTCAAGCAGAAGAAATAAATGGAATCCACTGTGCATTTTATACACAGATTTTATGCAGTCCTGCTATGATCCGTAGCCTAAAAAAACTCCACATAAAGAATGATGTAAGGAGCTATTGTTGATGTAATTGGAAAGCAATGTACATAATAGCTACATTCTTTCAGATTGCAAGGAATAGAGGCCTGTTATGCTAACCTTAGCTGATGGGAGGCTTACTATAAGGATACACTAGTAAGGTGGAAGACACAGGAAGTGGCCTCAGAAGTCATTTGGAAATAGGAGCAGTTCTAGGAAACTGACAGCAGAGAACACTCCTTTGCAAGTTGAGATGATGGTTATTCCTTATGTCACTGACAACACCATTTTTGTGACTCAGTTTACCTCTATGTGCTTCCGTGGCTTCTGAACCTACTGAATAATTGGCCCTCTCTTGCTTTTCTTACAGTCAGCCTCCCCAAGAATGAGGACCCAAGTAGGTTGGCCAGCCACAGCCCTGCACAGAGCACCCTTTTTGGGCAGGTTCTCATGCTGGTTGACCTCAGAGGCCAGTGACAAACTATAGATAGCTACCTTTCCAGACCCATCCCTGGTCCCTTCTGGAGAAGGATGGTTGGTCTTGTGGTACCCACCTGGCTCCCTGCTCGCAAGAATTGAGAATCACCTGCGGCTGCTTCTGTCAGATGGGACTTGAGGTCTGGGGTGGTGGTCTGAGGTTTCTTAGAATGGAGAGCAGGTAAAAGTGGCAGATTCCATGCGTGACCTGAACACTCTTTCAGGAATGAGTTCCACGAGGGAAGATTTATTTCGTTCGTTGTTACAGCCCCGTAACTCAGAAGGGTGCCTGGCACATATGTTCAATACGTATCTGTCAGAATAGAATAGAATTTTTTAAAAAATGATGTGATGTTGTCTTTATTGTTCACTTGATCACATTTTATTCTAACCCGAATCCTTGTGGACCCAATGATGGAGAGTGACTTTCTACTCTGTCCGTGGCTCACCGAACCAGTATGTTCTAACGCACAAGAAATTTTCCTGTTGTCTTTTTGGTCTTAAGACCATTCAACGTTTGCCCCTTGGTGCTCTCCGTACAGCTGGCGGCAGGCTCTGGGCTAGGGGGGCAGCAAATGGATGTCAAGTCCAGCGCCGGGAGTCCTTCCTAACGGCCTCACTTTAGCGTGTTCTTGGCCGCCGTGGCAGTGAAGCAGCCCCGCAGGGCCTGGAACCCTTGACAGCCCAGGGGTCCCCCCCACCACCCCGGAGGCGGCCCCACCCCCACCCCCACCCCCGGAGGCGGCCCCCCCCCACCACCACCCCCGGAGGCGGCCCCCAGGCTCCACGCGCAGCCGCAGTTGCTCCTTCTCAGCGTCGCTCGGCCACTCCTGGCCCGACGGCTCCGCCATCTTGGGTCTCTGTTGAATCGGACGTGAAGGTTCGAGTTTGGGTTTGGACGTCTGGCCATGCAAAGGAGGCTGCTTTTCAGGTAAAGAGAGAGAGTGGGAAGATGAGAGCCGCCGTTAGTTAGAGCAGCAGCTGCTGCTTAAAAAGCGCCAACCCCCCCTGTCTATGTGGAATGGGTGGAGGGTGGACATTGCCAGAGCTCTTTCTGAGGAGGGATGACCCGGCTGGTGACGCGAGCGCCAGGCCCAGCGCTGCTGACGTGCCCTGCCTGGGGACGAGGAGCTGGCCCGTTGACACCCTCCCCGGGAAAGGGACAGTGATACCAAACATGTGGTGTTAAACCTTAATTAGAGCGTGTTTGCTATTAGTATTAAATATCGGGGCCAGTAAAGTTATGTAGCAGTTGCGACAAAACTTGAGCGCAAGGATTTTGTAAATCTCATCACCTCCTAGGTTTCCAGTGAATGTTTAATGAAAGTAATGAAGAATTGGTGGTTTTAATTCCAGTGTCCTGTAATCCTTTGCTGTGTTCGCTGAAAACTAGATTTCTTAACTCCTGCAGTAGGTTTTTACAAAGTACCAACCGTTTAGCACGTCTGAATAAAACATTTTATTTTTCAGTCACGAGTTAGTGCTTAACCTATGTCAGGAACTCGTGGAATCTAATAATCATAAAGTTGGTTTCCGTTTTTAAGATAAGAAAAATGGGGCAGAGAGAACTAGAGCTGGGACTTGAACCCCTGAGGTCTTTTTTTTTTTTCTCCTTTGATTTTTAAATTTACATACAACAAAGTTGTCTTCTTTTGGGTACAGAGGTCCGTGAGCTTAAATACAGGTGTAGATTCATGTGACCACCTCCATAGTCAGAATATAGAACAGTTTCATCCTCTTGAAATTCCTGTGCTACCCCTTGCAGTCAGACCTTCTCTACACCCTTAACCCCTGGCAACCACTGAACTGTTGTTCTGTCTCTAGTTTTGCCTTTTCCAGAATATGATACAAATGGAATTATTTCACCCAGCACACTGCTGTGCAGATTCATTCATGTTGTTCCGTGTATCAATAGTTTGTTCCGTGTTACTGCTGAATAGTACTCCATTGCGTGAATGCATCACAGTTTTTTATCCATTTACCCCGAATGAAGGATGTTTAGGTTGTTTTCAGTTTTTAGTATTTATGAATAAGGTGCTATAAATATTTGTATACAGGTTTTTTGCATAAACATAAGTTTTTTATTTCTCTGGTTTAAGCACCAGGATATTTGTTTGCTGGACCATATGTGTATATTTAACTTTATAAGAAACTGCCACACTGTTTTCCAGAGTGGTGCTTATACCATTTTGCATTATCATCAGCAATGGGTAAGAGTTCCAGTTGGTCCACATACTCACCAGTACTTGGTACTGTCAGGTTTTTCTTGTTTGTTTTTGTTTTAGCCTTTCTGATAGATGTGTAGTGATATTTCATTATGGCTTTGATGTGCATTTCCTTAGTGGATAACAATGTTGAACATCTTTTCATGTGGTTAATTACCATCCATTAGGTCATCTTTTTATTTGCTTATTTCATTTTTCAGTTTTATTAGGTAGAATTGTTACAATTTGACTGCACATACACAATATATTGCATGTAAATACATATACACAATATGCTGCACCTATTTTTTAAATTTACATATTTATATACTGTTCATTGTTTCTAAGAACGTTTAGAGCTTTAGCTTTTTAAACTTACATAGTTATCAAAGAAATAAAACCAGCCACAAAATAAGAATTAATTCAAAAAGATACATACACCCTGCTATTAACAGCAACATTATTTATAAGTGCCAAGATATGGAAGCATCTTAAGTGCACATCAGTAGATGAATGGATAAAGAAGGTGCAGCATATATGTGTAATGGAATACAGCTCATCCATAAGAAAGAAGGATGTTTTACTACTTACGGCTCTTCATTCACTTTTTTTTTCTTCACTTCAAAAACCAGACTTTTATAACTGGCATAAACATTAGGTCATCTTTGGTGAAGAATGAGGTCTGTTCTGCACCCTCTGGTACTGGTACTGGTACCAGGAAAGCAGGCTGTTATTTTCAAGGCTACCACTGAGCTAGAGAAAGGAGGATGGGACCAGGGTAAGTTAAAATGCCACAAAGCTCACTACTCTAACCAAAATCCAGCTAGTTTTTCTTAAGTGTTTTACGGTACTTAAATGCATCAAGTGGTTGTTGCAAACTTTTGGTTAATTTTCAGAGTTCCAAAAAAGTTGATTCTGCCAGTTTTTAATTGCTTTTATGGAGGACAGACTTTTGGAGTTCTTTATTCTGCCCCACTGTCACTGATGTCACCCAAGTACAGATTTAAAAAAAGGAAAGACTGGTTGAGATTGTTGATCTTTTTATAAGCAAATAGGCCCAAGTTTTCCCAGTAAAATACCAAAAGAGAAGGTATGGATATTCTTAGGCATTTTTGAAGTATTCATGTATCCTACAGTAGCATTATCAAGGTATTTGAGGAGCCTCACTCATCTGGTTACAGTGCTGGGATCAAGACCTTCCATTTAAATCCTGCATAGGCAGCTTGCTTTTCTCAATTCTAGGCCACAGACAACCCCTAAACTGTCTGTTGCCTTTTAAAACATGATTTCCAAAGGGTATCTGGCCAGGGGAACCCATATTCCTCTTTGTTTTTAAAAGAATGACTCAGAGAAAGTAGCTTTATTGCAATGTTCTGTTATAAATTAGTCACGTATTAACGCTGGGGAGTGGAATTGAGGAGGGCATGGAGTGTGTCACTTTATATACTTCTGTATTGAGTTTCCTCCAATGAATATTACTTTGGAAATTAAAAGAAAGGAAAATAAATTTAAAATACCATATGAAATAATTGCCTGCTGGTCTAGTGTATTTTTTGTTTATTTTGTGATTTTTTTAAAAAAACTTGTTTTGCCTTAAGATAGGTTACTACTGTGATCAGAGCAAATGCTGTCCTGTTGATAAAAGAAATGATAACGTTTTGGAGGAAGTGATAGTAGTAAAATTGTGTTTCCTCTGAAGATCATTTTTGAAACACTGGCTAATTTATCATTCATTCACCTATTCCGTCTTATGACATTGAAAGCTGTTTAACTAATCAAAACCTACCCTTAGCATTCTCTGCCTTATTTTTTCCTGTGTATTTCATCTCCATCTTGTGACCCAGCAGAACCTATTCTAGAACATTACATTCACAAGACCTGCATTTTAATGCTAAACTTGCCACTAACCAGCTGTCTGTCCTTGATTTAATCTCTCTGGGTGTCAGCTTCCTCATTGACAATATGAAGGCCAGGGGTCTGGAAACTGTAACCCTGTGGACCCAATCTGGCTTGCTGCCTGTTTTTGTAAATAAAGTTTTGTTGGAACACAGCCAAGCTCATTCATTTACATACTATCCATGGCTGCTTTTGTATGATGTCTGCAGAATTGAGTAGTTGCAACAGAGTCCATGTGAGCCTGAAATAGTTACTGTTTAGCTCTATCAAGTTTTCTTTCAGGTTAAAAATTCTTTGTTTTAGTTTTGGATACTTGGCAACTATTTCTTTTTTGCTGTCAGATTGCCAGAAAAATTCAACTGAAAGAGAGGAAACACAAATCACACATTGCTGTTTGTTAGACACCTACATCCATCCCAAGTCTGGCATATTCCGTTGTTGATGCTGTGGTTCCAACAATCTGTAAAGCTCAGTATCATGTAACGGTTATATTCAACTGGTGAGCTACAGCTCAGCCTCACTTGTCTTCTTCATTCTGGGATCCTGGCGGGAGGAGCAATCCCTAACTGGGAAAAAGAGCAGTGGACAAACCATGTGCCAGCTTTTAAAACTTACGCTCAGAAGTGGCATATATTACTTCTATTCACATTTCTTTTGCCAACTTGATGTTAGTGATGCAGGAGGGTATAATCCTTCTGTAGGAGGCCCTGCAAGTCACCTGGTACCTTGAGTGGGTGGATAATCCTTCTGCAGGGAGGGCTGTGAAACACTGGTAACAGCATCATCCACCACAGCCTTCTCAGAGGTTAGCTAGAGTGAGCAGACTGAAACTAATGGCAAAAACTTAGTTTTAGAATTCTTTGTGTATTGTATCTTTTATGAACTCTGTGCAACTAATAAGTAACTAGAAGTTGGCCCATTGAGCTTTTGGAATATATTCTAATTTTATCAACTTGCTTCTTTAATAAATACTATTGTAAAAATGTAATGTCTGTTTGGATTTCTTTTTTATACACTCTTGATGTGTTTAACTTAAAATTCTCATCCCTAAGTTATCTTCTCCAAGGTTCCATATCTCACAGAATGATGCAACTCAGGTTGCCCAAGCCAGAAACCTGGTTGAAGTTCTCCCTTACCGTGACTACTTATATCCAATCAGTCAGTTACCAGAGTCTATTGAATATATCCCATACCTAGCCCTTGACTCAGTCCTCTTCTCTCTATCCTCATGGCTACCATCCTGGTCCAGGCATCTCTCACCATTCATGACAGCCTTGTAACTAATTAGCCTCTCTACCTCCTGGCTTGTTTCTCTCTAGTCCATTCTCTACATAACCACCAAAGTGATTCATCTAAAATGCAAACTGATCATTTTATTCCTCTGCATTAAAACCTTTCAGTGTCTTATTTTATCCTCCCCTTAAAGCTCAAAATTTCTTAGCATGGCCTTGCACCTTTTTTTCCTTTTTTTTTTTTCCTGAGTATCCCCAGGTCTGTCTTGTATATACTTAGTTTACATTCATGGCTGGAATAACATAATCTTTCTTCTAGAAAGATTTTTCTAGAGCATATTTTATGAACTCATGTAGTATTTGGTAGATGTCTTTCACTTGTAGAGACACAACACTTGTTGAAAAGTACTGTGCAAAGCTGGCTGTGTGCAGGATTGAGCATGGTCCAATGGCAGGATGCTCTGCTCCCCCATCCTGATGTTCAGTGGATTGCTCCTTCTTCCAAGGGCTTGGCTAAGCCAGATGAGCTCCAACGAAAGGCTGGTCACTTTGGTTTGTTTTACTTTTTCTGCGAACTGTTTTTAGAAGTTTAAAATGTACTCATTTTTGGAACTAGTCATTTATTGGACCTCTTTAAGTTAAGCTAACATTTTTCTTTATGATACCAACTCAGCAGCTTCTGGACAAAAAGAATGTAAAACAAATGCATTTTTAAAAATATTATATCCTCTAGGTCTTTCATGTTAGCTCTCTGTTTCAGAAATAAAAATAGCTTCATTGAAGTCATAGGAGTACAGGCGATTTCTCCTAAAATCCAAACACTTGCCTTTGAAGACACTCTGGTGATTTTAACTTTTCAGGCCAAAATGTTTTCATTATTTAAAATTCATTGACACAAACCTTCTTTGATCAACCAACTGCTATCCTTCCTTTTTATCTAGCTTACTTACATGGAATTTTTAATAAAAGGGATCAGAAGTCTCAACTCTGAAACTTTGCAGTTGTTGTAACCACAGCTTTCTGTTATCATAAGCTAATTTTTAAAAGCAAGCTAATTAACGGGAAAAAAACCAGGTTTAAAAAAACTACATTTGTATAAACATTTTAAAAGGAGTCAGAGGAGAGGGAAGGGTATAGCTCAGTGGTAGAGTGCATGCTTAGCATGCATGAGGCTCTGGGTTCAAATCCCCAGTACCTCCATTGAAAGTAAGGAAGAAAGGAAGAAAGAAAGAAAGAGAGAAAGAAAGAGAGAAAGAGAGAGAGAGAGAGAGAGAGAGAGAGAGAGAGAGAGAGAAAGAAAGAAAGAAAGAAAAGGGATTATACCTTCCTCCCCTCACCAAAAAAAACTAAAAAAAATAAAAAGGAGTCAGAGGTATATTGCATTTCTTGGCTTGTGGCCCCTTTCTCCATCCTCAATGCCAGCAGCATAGTCTCTTTGTTCCTCTCTTCTCCTTCCATTCTTCTGTCTTCTGCACAGTCTCATAAACATCTCTGACTCCAGCTTTCCTGCATTCCTCTTAAAAAAGATTTGTGATTATATTAAGCCTACCCAGATAATCCAGGATAACCTCTGCATCTCGAAAATACTTAGCTTAATCACATGTGCAGAGTTGCTTTTACCAGGTAAGGTAACATACTCACAGGTTCTGGGGTTAGACAGGGACATCCTTGGGGGCTGTTACTCTGCCTTTCTTTTGATTTGATAGCCCAGTAAATCTGTTCCTCCTTCAGCCTTTGCCATTTTGTTTAATAGTATGGCTGTCCTCAGGCCAAAAACCTAGAAATCATTCTTGATTTCTCTTTTAAAATCCTTATCTTTTCCATCCTCCTATCCCAGCCATCCCTTTCCCCTCATTCCCACCACCCACATCCAATCCATTGAATCACATCCGAATTCAATCTGAATGTTATCTCAGTTCTACTACCCTACTGTGTCTAGAATCTGTTCTCTTCTCACTAATTTCCACTAAAATCAGGATGCCTTTAGCATTTTGGAGCCTTAGGCCCTCTTCCTATCCTATTCTTTTTATGCCTGGGTGTTCATAGTTAATTATGGTACAAGACAGTGTGGGCTAGGTGTCATAAGAGTGGTAAAAAGAGCCATGGGACCAGACCCCAGTCACTTCATTCCAACCACATGGAGATAGGAAGTAAAGACTTGCATGGTAGAAGATGCTGGGGAGAGAATTTGAGTCAATAGAGGTAATTATCCTGAAAAGCAATTGAATTTCCCATTAAAGATTTCAGTCTTTTTTTTCCTTCTTATGACAGTGAATATTTCTTCTCATTTACTGATTGTAGGGGATAAAATTAATCTACTCTCTTCTTATTTTGAATGACTCCTTCCCTTTCCCTCCTTCCTGAAGAAGGAACATGTTTAACAAAATTCTCAGGCAGCTGATTTCTAGTATATAAATAAACTGAGCATAATCAGGCTTGGTATAGAGAATATTATAGCTTTAGAATGAAGCCAAGCATCTGAAAAGATAAAATACCTGTTGTTGAAATAATACAAGAATATATAATATCTACGTTTTGTTATTCTGAATCCTTTTTCTATAATATTGCTGTATTTGGGGGGTGACTTTACAATTTAGTGAAATAAAAAATGGGTGATTACTTTAAATAGTCTATTATATAAATAGAAGATCTGGAAATAACTGTATTTCCTCACTTTCAGGGAAAAAATTTTCTGATTGGATTTTCAACAACCTTAGCATATAGCTTTATTTGTTAAACGTGACCCTAGGAAATCCCACCTTAATTAAAATTACTCAAAACAAGAAAATGAAAATTGGAGCATATTAAAACCAGATATTCCAAGGAATAAACAATTCTGCAAATTAAAATAGGTTTTTAAGGCAGAACTGCTGTTGAGCCCCGCTCCAAAATAGAATATAAAGATGTTCCTGTTAATTTCTTCTCATTTGGTCAGTGGTGGTGTCATGGACAAAATTCCTTACCAGTAAGTGTGACATTTTAGTTTTGTGAATACAAATGTTTATTGATTTTTTTTGTCTTCTAGTAATGTGTCCTCCAGGTGCTATATTCATATATTGGGTTAAGTTTTGTATTTTGTGTTTTAGCAGTTGAAATAGAAAATGTATATAGTTGGTTTGAGCCTTTTTTGAAATATTGTCACAAGAATTATTTAGAGGATCTTTAGAAAGCCCTAAATATACTGCAGACTAGTTGTTTTTTGTTTAAGTGGGAGAAAAACTTCTTTGTTGTTGTTCTTGTTTTTTTATTCTCTATATATTTTTATTAAAGTATAGTCAGTTGACAATGTTGTGTCAATTTCTAGTGTACAGCGTAATGCTTCAGCCATACATTCATTTTCATATTCTTTTTCACCATAAATTACTACAGGAAATTGAATATAGTTCCCTGTGCTATACAGTATGAACTTACTGTTTATCTATTATATATATATATTAGTATCTGCAAATCTCGAACTTCCAATTTATCCCTTCCCACCCCTTTCCTCGCAGAACCATAAGGTTGTTTTCTATGTCTGTCAGTTTCTGTTTTGTAAATAGGTTCATTTGTCTTTTTTTGTTTTGTTTTTTCAGGTTCCACATGTAAGTGATATCATGAGGTATTTTTCTTTCTCTTTCTGTCTTACTTCACTTAGAATGACAATCTCCAGGTCCATCCATGTTGCTGCAAATGGCATTATTTTATTATTTCTTTATGGCTGAGTAGTATTCCATTGTATAAATATACCACAACTTCTTTATCCAGTTGTCTGTAGATGGACATTGAGGTTGTTTCCATGTCTCAGGTATTGTAAATAGTGCTGCTGTGAACATTGAGGTGTGTGTATTTTTTTGAATTAAGGTTCAAGAAGTGGAAAGACATCCCATGTTCTTGGATTGGAAGAATTAATATTATTAAAATGGCCATACTACCCAAAGTAATCTACAGATTTAATGTGATCCCTATCAAATTACCCAGGACATTTTTCACAGAACTAGAACAAATAATCCTAAAATTTATATGGAATCACAAAAGACCCAGAATTGCCAAAGCAACACTGAAGAAAAAGAATGAAGCTGGAGAAATAACCCTCCCAGATTCAGACAGTACTACGGAGCTACAGTAATCAAAACAGCATGGTATTGGTACAAAAAGAGACATATGGATAAATGGAACAGAATAGAGAGCCCAGAAATAAACCTGCAAACTTGTGGTCAATTAATCTTTGACAAAAGAGGAAAGAACATGGAATAAAGAAGTCTCTTCAGCAAATTCTGTTGGGAAAACTGGACAGCTGCATGTAAATCAATGAAGTTAGAATACTCCCTCACACCATACACAAAAATAAATTCAAAATAAACACAAAAATACACTCAAAACTCAAAATAAACTTAAACGTAAGACAAGACACTATAAACTTCTTAGAAGAAAACATAAGCAAAACATTATCTGACATAAATCTCAGCAACGTTCTCCTAGGACAGTCTACCCAGGCAATAGAAATAAAAGCAAAAATAATCTAATGAGACCTAATTAAACTTACAAACTTTTGCACAGCAAAGGAAACCATAAGCAAAACGAAACAACAATCTATGAAATGGGAGAAAGTGTTTGCAAAAGATGAGACTGACAAGGGTTTAATTTCCAGAATATATAAACAGCTCATACAAGTTAATAACAAAAAAACAAACAACCCAATCCAAAAATGGGCAGATGACCTAAACAAGCAATTCTCCAGTGAAGACATACAAGTGGCCAATAGGCAGATGAAAAAATGCTCAGTATTGCTAATTATCAGAGAAGTGCAAATCAAAACTACAATGAGGTATTACCTCACAACAGTTAGAATGGCCATCATTCAAAAGTCCATGAATGATAAATGCTGGAGAGGGTGTGGAGAAAAGGGAACCCTCCTACACTATTGGTGGAAATGTAGTTTGGGGCAGCCATTGTGGAAAACAGTTTGGACATTCCTCAAGACTAAAAATAGACTTACCATATGATCCAGCAATCCCTCTCCTGGGCATATATCTCTGTTCTTTTTTTTTAAACGGCTTTATTGAGATATAATTCGCATACCATATACTTCACCCATTCCCTGTTAGTTTTTAAAACCATTTCCTTGGGTCCTTTCAGTGTGTTTCTCAGATATTCACTGCCTCCTTTTCTAATCAACAGACAAATAAGTGGGTTGAGGTGTATAAGAGAAGGATTTTCCAAGTACAGAGGACAGATTAAGACCTTGAGGTAGAAATGGGATGACGGAATGAGAAGAATATTGCTGTGGGTAAGAAGGGAAAAAGCAAATAAGGTAGGTGTCCTAGATGATTTATAAAGTAAATGGTAAAAAACTTGGGCTTGTGCCTTTCTTCACCTTGGTTAATGGGGCCTTATTATAAGGGTAGTGCGGGTAGGGGACAGAGAAGACCAGAAACAGCACACAGCCTCATGGAATCAAACCTTCCTCACTGATGTTTGGGTACCAAAGCCCTCTAGTGTTTTGCTTGTTAGCTCATTTGTATTGAGTCTCATTATTTCTGCTTCTTGCCTATTTCTGCTGCTATCCTAGCTACCCTCTCTACCACCCTAGTTCCCTCATGGCCTCTGCATACCCACATGAGCCGTGGTGTGGGATTTTCTATTCTTCTATTTCTTGACCCTGCCTTCAGACCTCAGTGCCTTCTCATCCCACTGAGAATACAATTTGTAGTCCTTACTGAGGCCTACCAGGGTGCTGCTCCCCTCTCAGTTCTCACCCCATCCCCCTGCTCACAGTACTCCAGTAGTGACCTCTGTTCTAACTCACACACACCTAGTGCCCTCCCACCTCAGAACCTTTGTACTGGCTGTTCTGTCTACCTGGAATGTTCTCTCCCAGGTATTTGTCTTGCTTCGCTTTTTCGTGCAGGCCTCTCTAAATGTCACCTCCTTAGAGATACTTCCCTGACCACCCTATCTAAAGTGGAATTCCCCCACCCTGATACCTTATCTGCTGCTTTTGTTTTATTTTTCTTTACCAGACATTCTTGTACTTAACAGTATAATAAACATTTACAGTTGGCCCTCCGTAACCAGGGTTTTTGCACCTCTGGGATTGGTTGAATTGGAACTCACAGATACGGAGAGTCGATTTACTGGGGCCATTTTATATAAGGAACTTGAACATTTTGGATTTTGGTATCCATGGAGGTCCTAGGACAAACCCACATGGATACTGAGGGAGGGCTGTATTTTGCATCTGGTTACTGTCTCTCTCCTCCACTGGAATGTAAACTCCTAGAACATAGGCTCTGTGTGTTGCATGTGCTGCCGTATCTTCAGTACCTAGAACAGTGCCTAGAACACAGTGGGCACTTAATACTGTTGATTGCATACTGACATACCATTAGGGCCCATGTTCAGATTTCCCAGGAGAAGGGTCTGTTGGGTTGTCCAGTATTTAGTGCATCTGTTGAGTAAGATGCTAGGCCAACTGCCCCACGACCTGCTAGGCAGCTCTTAAGTCAGGTGCTCATCCCTAGTTAAGTCCAACCAGGAGTGATCTGGACAGTGAGGTCATGTGGTCTTCTTTAGATACCACTTTCTTTCCATTTGAATGGGCTTGTCTCTACAAAAGTTTTAAATTTCAACTCGTTCATGAGAAAAATTTTGTCGGATTTCCATGCTGCAGAACCGTTGCTTCCTAAGGGTCTGGAGAAATGACAGGAAGCAGTGTTTTGACTCTTTTGACCTTTATGTCCTCTTGCTGTTATCGTGGCTCATACATTTGTGTTTTCTCTTCCTATTTATTCTCCAGTTCTTGATTTTAGTCTGTCCTTTCTTCTGCATTTTTCTTTCTTGCCCCTCCTCTCTCTCTTGTTCTTTTCTCTCAGCTGCCATTTTGCTTTGCCCTCTGTGTCATTCCAGAGCTTGCTTAGCTTGAATTGTTGTCTCTGAGAAACATTTCAGTTTACCTGCTTTGTGTACTGTTTGTTCCTTTGTGCCGTATAGCTGGAAAGAGGTAAGGAGAATGGCACTGAAACATTCTTTCCTCCCTTCATCCTTTTATGTAACTAGTATTTGAAAACCTCCTTTCTGTAAGATACTGTGCTGGGCTCTGGGCTATCTGAACAAAACACCCAGGTTCTTAGTTGGGGAAACAAAGAGATTCTGTGTTTTTCATTCATTCATTCCACAAATATTTATTAGGACTGGAATATAGTTGGTGGCAAAAACTAAAATTCTTACTCTCGTGGACCTCATTACATTTTAGTAAGACAGACATACATTAATTAGACAATTACACAAATGAATGTTAAATGACAGCTATGTGGAGTCCTATCAAGGAGGGCTCCATAGTATTATGAGAATATGTATTGGGAGGATTTGTTCTCATCAGGAGAGCTAGGGACAGCTTCCTTGAGAAAGTGAAGAGTGAGTTGAGATCTGAAGGCACAGTAAGAACTAAGTAGGCAAAGGCAGTAAGGAAGAGGAAATAGCAGATAAAAAATTCCAGTGCTTAGAAGAGGCTTGGAGTATCTGAGGGAGTGAGAGCACAGAGAGCAAGTGGGGTGAGGCCGAATGAGGCTAAAGAGGCAGACTGGGGTCAGATCCAGCATGGCTTCATAGGTCCTGTTGGAGACTTCGGTCCTCATTCTGGACTGCTGTACACAGGGGAAAGGGTAGAAAAGTATTTTTTAAATCTTTATTTTTAAAACACTAGTCTGAATTGTGTGGAGAATAAATGAAGTTGAGCATAAGTGTAAGTGACGAAACAGAATGGCAGTTAGGAGGCTCTAGTGGGAGTCTAGATGAGAGGTGAGGTTAGGGGGTTAGCAAAGATTTTAAATTTCCAGACCTACCCTCACTTCCTATTAAGTGTATTTATCCAAAAAAATTGTTTTTGAAGGTTGACTTACCATAAAGGACACAGATGCAACAAAACTAAATTCGTTCAAATGAGAAAGGATGATTGAAATAAAAAGGGTATGAGTAGAATTATACCAGATAGTATAGGATAAAGATAATGACTGAAATCGAGTATAAAGCTTAACTCTGAACACCTGGAAGCCTAGGCAGAAGAGGAAATAGAATAGGTCATGTGATTATTTAACAAAAAGAAGCATGCTAGTTAAGCAAGGGATATAATCTTTTCCTTATAAACATTTAAAGTACTTTATAATAGAAATGACATTAAACAACCTGGGTAGGTCCAGATTATTGAAACCCAAGACCTCACCTCTTGAGATTATTGCATTAATCCATTTTTAGTGGTATCACATTGATATTTCAAAAAGTAAAAATTTCAGAAATACACAGAGCTGAACTACATACATGGATTTCTTATTTGACACCTTGCCACAGAGGAGAAGCATAAGATAGTGGAGGAAGTACAAAAACACAGACCTGGCAAGAAACTCGTAATGCAACCCATGGACATGAAGTGAGCCCTTAATATACTTTCTTGAGGACCTTTCCTTTTGCCTTCACAGATACTTGTTTTCTTGCCTGCTTCTGTCGCCGTTTAATTTGTGTCCATAAATGCTTATTCATAGAATGCATCCTTCCTGCCTTGCAAGATGCATAGTCAGGGACAAAGAATGCCATGCACAGAAGTGGCATCTTTATTCCTCAGCTGTTCACATTCCAAGCAGTAAAACATACTTCCAGAATCAAGAACCTCAAAAAGAAATTATTTCTGATTATTTTATTGAAGTCATCCAGAGTTCCCAGTGACCCTCCTTATGAGTTTTCTGCACCTGAGGTGTATTCTCAATGCCTTCCCTTTCTAGCCCTGTTTGGCCAGGAGTTTCAGCTATACTGCTTACTCTCCTAGGGAAATGTGCCCAAAGGCATAGGAGGGTCCCAGGAGAGCCAGAGAAAGCAGTACAATAGAGGACAGTAAGTCAAGTAAGTCCAGATTGTTGGCAGCCAAGACCTCAACTCTCGAGATAACGGTGTTAACCCATTGTTGATAGTAGATCACATTGGTGTAGACTCCAGGAAAAGATTGACTGCATCCCACTCCCCAGCTTGTCAGTCCTATCTGGATCCATATATTATCAATCTGACATGACAGAGGCCCTCCAGAATCACCCTAAGGAAGAGATAATAAAGGTCATTAACATAGAGAAAAGGGACCAGGTAGAGGAGAGTGGTCACAAGGGGTGGAGTGTTCCCTAGAATGGGGCAGTGGAGCTGTGGAGACATAAATCTCTGGAGGGAGCTGAACTTCCCACCGTGGTGGAGGAGACATGGAAATTTAGAATCATAGACTTTGGAATTAGCAGAGACCTTAGCCAAATATATCAGTAGTTTTGAAATATTCATCTGTGATTAAAAAGAAAGAAGAGTTTTTCACTGAAGTTAAATTTATTCAGTTGAATGAACTGTCCTTATTTTTCTATTCTTAGGTTCTTACTGCCTTTTTTAGTGTTAAAATAATCCTTTCTTATATAAAGTAAGTGATAGTAGTTGGTGGTATGATTCAATCTTGCTGTTTCTTTTTGTGACAGCTTTATTGAGATGTAATTCAGATACTTACAATTCACCCATTTAAAGTGTACAGTTCAGTGGTTTTTAGTATATTCAGTGTTGTTCAGCCATCACCACAATCCATTTTTATCACCCCGAAAAGAAACCTCATACCCTTTAGCCATCACCTTCATTACCTCCCATTCCTTCTAGCCCTAGGCCAGCCAGTTATCTGCTTTCTGCCTCTGTGGATTTGCATATTATCAAAATTATGTATAAATGGAATCATGTAATATATGACCTTTTCCCGTGTGTCTAGCTTCTTTCACTTAGCATACTCTTTTTAAGGTTCATCCATATTATAACATGTATAAGTACTCCATTCCTTTTTATGGCTGAATAGTATTCCATTAAATTGATATACCATATTTTGTTTACTTAGTCATCAATTGATGGACATTTGGGTTATTTTGACTTTTTGGCTATTATGAATAATGCTGCAATGAACTTTCAAGTACAAATTTTTATATAGATAAATGTTATCATTTCTCTTGGGTGTGTATTTAGGAGTAGAATTCCTGGATCAAATGGTATCTCTATACTTAATCTTTTGAGGTTTCCAAAGTGGCTGCACCATTTTACATTCTCACTAGGTGTATAAAGATCCAGTTTCTCCACATACCTTGTCAAGTCTTACTATTACCTATCTTGATTATAGCCATCCTAGTGGGTGTGAAGTTGTCTCATTGTTTGATTTCTAAATAATGAATATACAGTAACAGATAGGAAGTTTTGGCTGAGAAATAGAAAGATGTGGAGGGTGGGGAGAAAATAAAACCCAAGTGGTCATCCTAGAACTAAAAGGTGAAATACATGAAATAAAAATTTTACTAGGTGAACTTAACAGTAAAAGGTAGATTGTAGTTGAAAGAAGCAGTGATTGTGAATATAAATTAAAGTATCCAATTTGAAAAACAGAAAAAGGTTTTAAAAATAAAATATAGGGTATCAGGGCCCAGTGTGAAAATACCAAAAGGTGTAACTTACAAATTTCCTGTTTCAACAAGAAGAGGAAAAGAGAGAAATGAAGCAGAATAACATTTGAAGAAATTGTGAATGAAAATTTCCGAAGTTTTGATGAAAGGTAAAAGAATAGATTAAAAAAAAAACTCAGTGAATTCCAAGTGGGATAAAGACAAAGAAAATCACGCCTAGCACATTACCGTCAAACTTGTAACAATCAAATATGAAGGATAATATAATGAAAGCAGCCAGAGCAAAACAACACATCACACTCAGTGGAAGAAGACACAAATGATGGCTGATTTTCCATCAGACAGTTATGATCAGGAGACAGTGGAATGGCATCTTTTAAGTGTAAAATGAAATGTTTCTTACTTGAAATAATGAGAAGGTTGGCAGTTCTACATTAACCTCTTAATATATTTACAAAAACATACAAGATTGTGAAAACCCAAACACCAGTGGTAAGCATTACGCTAGATCAATAGTTGAAGAGGTTAAATTCATTGATAAAGGTTAAGTGACTTACCCGGGTTAAGACAAGAATTATTGTCAGAACCCTTGTCTCCTGATTTCCAAATTCACTGTTAGTTACAGATGGGAGAAACTGGATCCAAATTAAGATCTCATGTTAAAAAAATTCAAGAGCAAACCCTAACCTGGCAAGCATCCTTTTTTTGTTTAAGATCACCAGCACAAATCATGCTTTCCTGGATGACCGGCTCTGTTTCTGGCAATAAGAAACCAACTGGATTGTAGATTTTTTCACAAGTCTGGCGTTCAATGATGGGTATTTTTGCTTCCTGAAGGGTGGAAGCGTAATCAGAATCTGTAGAGAGAAATAGGAATGAAAGGAAAAGCAACCTAAAGGTGCAGGGACAACATTCAGTCATGATACACCGAAATCTCTGAATGGGAGTCCAAAAGCAGAATACACTTCCCAATCATGTTGGCTAATGGAAGAGCCTTTGGGGGGGGGGGGTAACAGTTAATCTAAAATAATGGGTAGTTCAAATTCTATTTGTTTGGGTTTTTTCTAATGTGCCACATGGGGGCTTTCCTAATGTTCTAAATAAAGAGAAATTCTGATACATTTTGGTTAAGGTGTGTGTATTCTGAAGTATTCTAACTTTTTCCTTTCCCATTTTTCTGCTCCCAGATCATTTCCTGGCTTACCTTTACTCCATCCTGGGAAAGAGTTGACACAACACTTGAAAAACAGATTAAAAAAAAAATACTAGACTCTTTCCAAACTTTAAATCAGGTTTCTTAACATCTGTTTCAGAGAGAATAGATTGTGTTTAAATTGCGAGTATCTGCTCTTGCAGCTATACTAGCCTCTAGGCAGGATATAAGAGTAAATAAACATATAAATAAACATTTTATTTGAAGACTTATAGATAGTATCAATAGATTGATTTGGTTTTGTTGAAAATATTTGCCATAGTAATGTGATGCCGAGAATGTGACTATTCTGGAGTGGGTATACAAAGGCGATATATAAAACAGTCCCTTTCTCCATCCATTCTCACCTTCATTTTTCAGTTTTCCCCATCCAGTCACCCAGCAGAAGTCTGGAACTTTCCACTTCTGTTTGACATTGGGCAAGCAGATGGGCATGATGGAAGAACTGTAGGTGACTCTAGAGAGCAGCCTCAACAAGGCGATGTCTCCAGTGGTACCCTGGTATTTGGGATGGAGGACGATTCGGGACACTTGATGCCTCACACCTGTATTTGAACTGCCTATTTCAGTTGATCCAAGCCACACAGTATATAAGAAAGGAATCCATTTCCTAAGGGGAAGAGAAGGCAGAGAAAGAAAGTGGAGCATGCTTTTGTGCTGAGTCAAAACAAGCTGCCTATGTGTAGCACTAAGTCTTTAGGCAAGAAGGGAGTGTAACAGACTTGAGATTAACTAGGCTGTTTCCAACTTGGCATGGGGTTGGTTTGTCTCCTTTCTCCTTCCTTCCCTCCCTGACCACTCTTTCTTTTGTTGTCCTTTGTTTCTGTGGTCTCCTTTTATATGTCTATGGCCAGAGTTTTGTCCTGTAGTTTTTCTCTGCTTCTCTTATTCACCTCTCTCATTCTTCATAAGTTCAGCCATCAACAATATGCTGAATAGTCATTGTTTTATTTTCCCTTTTGATTTCTGAGCACTAGACCTTTATTTCTAAATAAAAATTAAAGCAAAATATAATCACCAAAGTTTTATATGTGTGTCTGTGTATAATTTAAAATGTCAAGTAATTTGATAAGATTTACAAAAAATAAATAACAGAAGTTCTCTGCCCTACTGCCCTCAATTCATGCTATCCAAAGGCAGTTGCTTTCAACTCTTAGCTCTTTATTTTAGCATTTCCCTTGTATTTTCAAGAAACCCTATATATTGCCGTTATTTTTTTTTCTTTCAGTTTTAGAATATTGTATTCCTACTGTGGAAGGTGAGGATTGAACCAACAGTTGTTGCCAACCCCCCGCCCCCAGTTCCTTTTCACCATCCTCCTAACATAGTATAACTTTTTGCTAGATCAGTATTTAATGTGTATGTTCTTGTGACTATGAAAACATTATTCACTACTGGGTTATATTGGGTACTGTAATTAGATTTCATGTAAAACTTTTTGTTTCTCCTGGAGTTAATAATGTGATCTTACTTTCTTTGTTTTTTTAGTTTTCTTTGTACCTGTCACTAACTAATTATTTGTTCCCCAAACTGTCTGCCAGAGTGTAAATCTCTCAACATGTTGATACCAGTTAGGCATTCTATCAGTACTGTCTTTTTTTTTTTTTTTTTTTTTTTAGCCCTCTACTCTCTAACTCCAATCTTGGCATTTTTCTTTATGATTTTCTTGGGGTTTCTCTTCTATGTTATATTCTATTTTTTCTGGACCCCATGTTTTCCCCCACTTTGTTTTGGTGAAGCACATTCTCCTGTGGCTTCCTGAGAAAATGTGCATGAGAGGAAATTATTTTTGCTGCTTTGTATATTTGAAGATGTCTTGTTTCTATCCCACACTTTATTGATAGTTTGTAAATATGGGTAGAATTCTAAGTTGGAATTCTCTCAGCATTTTGAAGTTATTACTCTATTTTCTTTGAACTTTCAGTTTGTTATTGAAAAGTCGTGTCATTTTGATTTCTGTATATATGTTATCTATTATGGCATAACAAGTTACCACAAAGCTTAGAGGCGTAAAGCAACAAAGATTTCAGTTTCCGTGGCTCAGGAATCTGGGTGCCTCTGACCAGTCTATAGTCAAGGTAGGCTGCAGTGTCATCTCAAGGCTTGACTCAGGGAGGGTCTCTTGCGTCCTCACTAGCTGTTTGGCTGTAGACATCAAGTTGACATGGCCCTCTCTGTGGCAGCTCACCACATGGTACCTTGCTCTCACAGATTGTGGTTGTGACCCAAAACAGCTTAAGACAAAATTCCCTGACTTTAGGAAGTGATTTGGTGAAAAGTAAGAAAAGTTTCTGATATGATGACTATCTTCGTCATTTTTTTTCTTCCTCTGTGCCTTGTCCCTAGTCCAAGGTAACCTAGGTTTCCTTCTGTCTGTTCATCTTACCACTTTCATTTGTCTGTTGGTTCATTCATGAATTCATTCAAGTATTTATTGAGAACCTATCTGTGTGCTAGCCACCAGCCAAAACTCACGTGCTTATGCAGTGTGCTGCTGTCAGTATCCACCTGTCACTGACGAGGGAACCCCCGCAGATGTGGGTCCCACCTATTTGCACGCTGACCTGCCAAGGCCAGCGCCTGGCAGCAGCGTCCTGGCCACCCACAACACGGCTTGAGTACACAGGTCGTCCACACACTAGAGAAAGAGGAAAGAGACAAATACGGGAGTCTAATCTAATCTTTGTCTTCTCATCATCTCCAGACTCCCATCTATGCCCACAACCTGAGTCCTCCCTAGCTTCCCCACTCCATCCTATTCCAGTTTCAAACCCAGCAGTCTTGGGCCCAAGTGGAGACCACTCACCTGACTGCAGAGACTTCTTTTGGAGAGAAAAGGATAGGCAAGACCCTAAGACAAATACACCATATCATTAATATATAATAACATATCTTATATCTAGACTCACTGAACAGAGAGGCTTTCTGCCTATTTAAATTTCTCAGATTGGTGTTAAAGGCCAAATTTTTATAAGTATCTGTGCATTAGTGGGAATCTTGATAAATACATAAATACCTTTCTTTTTTGGTGACTTACATGGAACGTAATTGAACTTTTACTTGATAATTCACAGTTGCCATCAGGAATATCAAATATGTGAGGTTGTAAATACATTAATGCCTTCCCATGATTTTGACGTTTATAAGCTATTTACTTTTGCTGAGTTTTCTTTAACTAAACTAGCATTTTGCAGTATTTGTGTAGCTTTCTTTTTTGCTACCTGTCATCTTTTTGCTACTCCTAGCCTACCCTGCTTTTAAGTCACTGTAAGCCAGAAAAATAAATGAACAAGCTTATTCCTGTAATCATTGAACAGCATTTGTACTTCCAGTTCCCTCTGCTTAAAATGCTCTTTTCCTAGGTCCTCTTAGTTAAATTACTCATCTCCTTCATGTCTTTGCTCAAATAACTTCTTAGCGAAACCTTCCTTGACCACCCTGTTTAAAATAATACCTACTGTCCCTGCACCTAGATGCCCCATTCTTGTCACAGTATTTATTACTTTCCAACCTCCCTTATAATTTGTGTATTTAATATATGCATTGATTATAAGCCCCACAAGGGCAGGGATCTTAATTGTGTTTATTGCTTGCTATATCCAAGAGCCTTGGAACACTTGGGGCCTGGCATAGAGGGTCGACTCAGGACTCTCTTGGGGCGTGGTATTCAGAAGTCACATCCCGTGGGTGAAGCATTATATTACTCTACATGTAACTTCTTGAGCCAGAAAACCTCTGCCTCTCCCTTCTCCCCTGCCCCCACCCCCACCTCAGGGGCTCACCCAGCAGAAGGGGCAGCAGGAAGAGACAGCCGGCAGGGCCCATTTTCCTGTCCTCAGAGTCAGCACCTCCAGCTCTCTGGACTCAGGCTTCCAGGGAGAGGCCTGCTGGGGAGCAGCTGGAGAAGAGGGGCGGGACTGCTTCTCCTCCTAAATCTCCTAGATGGATTCCTTGGCTTCACCCCCCTCCTCTTTTCTGGTCTTCACCCTGCGCCAGGCACTGAAGGGACCAGGCCTGAGAAGTGCAGCTGAGGACCCAGGGGGAGGAGCTGGGGCTTGAGGTGCCCCCTGCTGTCCAGGGAGAGCAGGGTGTCTGGAGCTTCTGCCTCCAGAGCCTAGAGGAGGTGGGGAGGGGTGGGTACAGTAGCTGCCTGCCCAGGGCAGGTTGGAGGGCACTGAAAGGAACAGAACCCTTTCTCTAGCAGAAAAACAGAAGAGGGCAAGATTCTTCAAAAGCAGGAAGTGGGAAAGAGGAAATTAACCTGGCTAATTTTTTCCAATTTTTTTGTTTTCATGTTTATTTACAATGTTAGCTATAGAATATACTGCGAGTCAGATTTTCTGGGAAATAGACTCTATGACAGAGATTTGTGTGCAAGAAGTTTATTGGGGAGTGGTCTTAGGATCAACCCCTTGAGGGAGGATGGAAGCAGGATAGGGCAGAGAGCTCGCTCATGTAATGTATTTGCAGAAGAGGCCTCAGCCAATCCCACGAGTTGCTCTGAGCTGGGGTGGCCCTTTGAAGGTGTCCTCAACTGAGACTAGAAGGCCAGGCCCTTGGACTTCTGAATGACTGGATGAAGGTTCCCTCCGTGGAGTGAGCATTGCTTTGGGTGAGGTGGCTTTGGCCGCCGTTCTTGGATTTGGAGTTGGCTTTGAACTGTCAGCAGCAGGCGCCCCTGGTTGCTAGGGAACTGAAAGCTTCAGTCCTGAAGAGGGGTCTGTGTGGTTCAGCGTAGCATCTGCCACAGAATTCTTCTCCGTGCCTTTTATGTTTTCTGTACTAGGTCTGTGGAGGCAGAATTCAGTGAAGTGTTAAAGCATGTTATTGCTCTCTTGCAGCTTAAAATTTTGGGAAGTTTGAAAGAAACACATGAATAATTTTTAAAAATAATAGAAGACCAGAACCTGTAGCTGTTTTGGTAAAAGTTACTCAGTTCCAACAGAGACTCCCTTAAACTAGTTTAAAGAGGGATTATTTTAAAGATATTTTTATGGGCTGAAACATGTCTCCCCCTACCCCAAATTTGTATGTTGCAGTCCTAACCCCGACTACCTTAGAATGTGACCATATTTAGAGATAGTATCTCTAAAGAGGTAATTCAGGTTAAAAGGTCATTAGGTGGGCTTTAATCCAGTATGACTGTTGTCCTTACGAGAAGAGGAAGTTTGGACACAGACACATACAGAGGGAGAAGACAGCTATCTACAAGCCAAGGAAATCTAGACAGATCTTTCCCTCACGTCCCTCAGGAGAAGTCAGCTATGCTGACACCTTGACCTCAGACGTCTCACCTCTAGAACTGGGAGAAAATACAGTTCTGTTGTTTAAGTCCTCTAGTCTATGAGACTTTGTTATGGCAGCCCTAGCAAACCAATACAGGTATCTGAGGGACAGTAAGGAGAACAGGGTAACAAGGACATCTGGGGCTATCATAGGACAGACCTGGAGACCAGAGCAGAGACCGGAGCTGGAAGGGGGCTCTGGATCCATGACAGCTTGAGAGTTCAGAGCAGGAGTTCTGGATCCCCACTTCGGTCCTCTGCCGTCGGTGTGTTTCAACCACGTTCCACGCCTGTTCATTCTGTCCCACTATAAACTACACAAGTTTGTCCTTATTTTCAGTTCAAATTCCCAAGACTTTGAACAGATTACCTTTTATTACCAGGCCGTAGGTTCATAGTTGTGGACTAAGGTCTGCAGTTAAGTGCCCTTACGCATCATGAGGATGCAGAAATATGGCTAGCTAAGCAGCAGGGACTGTTGTGGTGGGGTAGATGCCAGATTGGCTGCATCTCAGTACAGTAAGATGTTTGCCTCTTGCAATACCTTTTTTCAGACTTTAGAAGTGAACACTTCAGAAAAAATAATTCTTCAGCTACTTGTTTCCTAACTGCCACAACTATGAATTTTTACCTAATTTTTGTTTTTTAGATCTAGCTGTCTTCATTTGTGACTGCTTGACAGGGGTGAAAATCTACTACTATTACAGTTATGTTTGCTCTCCCGTACATTTTTAATGGTTCTTGTTTTATGCATCCCATTTTTGTTTGTGTATGGTTTATACATTCATTCTGGTTATGTGCCTATCACTCACTGTGCTTTTTATCAGTATATAATGACGCTCTTAGTACTTTCCACCTTAATTTTTTTTCTGAAATTAATATTGCAACCTGCAATTTTGTCCTGTTCATTTAATTGAAGAAAAGATTCCTTATTCATATCATAATTGGTATTTCTTTTTCATATCACAATTGGTGTTTCTTATTCACATCACACTTGGTATTCCAATTAATTTATTGTATTTATAGGCAATTTTAACTATTTAGTCAGTTTACTTCAGTATAGCTTTTAAAAAAGTCAGACCTCAGTTTGAGATTTGCCTTCAAGTCATGTTTGGAATAAAGGTCGTCATTTTGCAGAGATACTAAAGCTCTGAGCAGGTCTTTATGTTGATTTATCAAAGGAACAAAAATTTGACCTGACACTCCTCTCCCTCTGAGGGTCCTGTGATTGTCCTAGGCCTTTGGACTTTTATATCCCTGGACAATTCTGAAGTCACTGAACAGTCTTTACTTGTTTGTTGAGTTATTCACAGAATTTCTTTTCCCTTTTGTTTAAAATGTTTTATAAAAATATATTTTTGATTTTGGCTCCAATTTAGTTGGAAATAAACTTTATTGAAAGTAACTAAGAGACGAGCTCCTTACAGTGAAAATTGGAAGTAAAAGGAAGGAATTAAAGTTATCTTGCTTGTCCTGTCCAAAGTGCAGTTCAGAGTAACAAAATGGATTTAGTAGATAAGGGAAGAATTTCAGCTAATAAATTATTGGTTGGAATGATAGAATTTGAAAGCAATACATACAGCTCCTCCTGAGATAACTGATTCAGGGAATGATTATCAGTAGTTGAAAGTTTTAGTTGAAAGGTCAGTGGAGTGCTCAGGCTGTCACCATTTGAACCCTCTGTTCAATCCTAGCATTATGAAAAGTGGGATAAGGCAGACATGAGCCTGATGTGACATAATAGGAAGGAATATCCAGTGAAGAATTCTTGTCCAAAAAAGTGAAACTGGAATCTCTAAAGCTCCTTCCACTTACAGCAAATACAAAGGATAAAGGAATAAGTTAAATGACAAGACATAGAAGTTAACAGTCAAATCCAGAATGTGAGACATATTATAAAACAACTAACCTGGTTTCTATAATAAGTCAATGGTATGAAGGTACAAAGGGAGGGAAAATCCTCTAGGTGAAAAGAAACTTAAGAGACACAAGTATGTGTGGCCCCTGTTTGGATCCTGATTTAACAAATTAACTCTAAGAAGACTTTTTTTTTTTGCTTATGCAAATTTTTATTTTATTTATTTAAAAAAAGGTTTTTTTAGAAATGTTCTTTTTTTAACATTTTTTATTGAGTTATAGTCATTTTACAATGTTGTGTCAAATTCCAGTGTAGAGCACAATTTTTCAGTTATACATGAACATACATGTATTCATTGTCACATTTCTTTTTTTCACTGTGAGCTACCACAGATCTTGTATATATTTCCCTGTTCTATACAGTATAATCTTGTTTATCTATTCTACGTTTTGAAATCCCAGTCTGTCCCTTCCCACCCCCCTCCCCCTTGGCAACCACAAGTTTGTATTCTATGTCTATGAGTTTGTTTCTGTTTTGTATTTATGTTTTGTTTTTGTTTTTTTTTTTAGATTCCACATATGAGCGATCTCATATGGTATTTTTCTTTCTCTTTCTGGCTTACTTCTCTTAGAAAGGCATTCTCCAGGGGCATCCATGTTGCTGCAAATGGCATTATGTTGTCATTTTTATGGCTGAATAATATTCCATTGTATAACTATACCACAGCTTCTTTATCCAGTCATCTGTTGATGGACATTTAGGCTGTCTCCATGTCTTGGCTATTGTAAATAATGCTGCTATGAACATTGGGGTGCAAGTGTCATTTTGAAGTAGGGTTCCTGCTGGATATATGCCCAGGAGCGGGATTCCTGGGTCATACGGTAGTCTAATCCTAGTCTTTTGAGGAATCTCCATACTGTTTTCCACAGTGGCTGTACCAACCTGCATTCCCACCAGTAGTGTAGGAGGGTTCCATTTTCTCCACAGCCTCTCCAGCATTTGTCATTTGTGGACTTTTGAATGATGGCCATTTCTAAGAAGACATTCTGATACAATAAAGGACATAGATATATTGATATCAAGGAACTGGATATTAGATAGTATGAAGAAATTATTGTTTATCTTGTTAAGTGTAATAATAATATTGAGCTATGTAAGAAAATGTCCATTTTTAAAGAGAGAGTTGGAACCTACGAGTCCTCTAAATCTAAGTTAATCACTTCTATCATATTGGAGAAATGTACTCCAGTTTTCATTTCACAGCAATTCTGTCATTTTTATGTGGATGACTACGTGACCTTAAACAAGTCACCTTTCCCGTGTGGCCTGTGTTTATCTACTGTACCGTGAAGGCACTGGAATCAGCTGATGATCTGGAAGATTCTTTACAGATGTAACATTGAATTATGAATTGCTTATCTGTTTATCTGTATTTATTTATCTTTGTCTATTGCTTCCATTATCCCTCTACAAATATTTTCTTGTTTTTGGTTTAGCAATCAAGAAACATGTTGGTTCTGCCATTTTAATGCTCCCTTGCTTCTTCTAAGATAAGGAAGTACCAAGGAGTTGAAAGCAAGAGAGTAGGTGCTTTATAAGATCTTGTGGTAGCTCACAGTGAAAAAAAAAAAAGTGACAAATATATATATATGTTCATGTATAACTGAAAAATTGTGCTCTACACTGGAATTTGACACAACATTGTAAACTGACTATAACTCAATAAAAAAGTTAAATAAAATAAATTTCAAAAAATAAATTAAATAAATAAAAAACACTTCAAAAAAAAAAAAAAGAGTAGGTGCTTAATGTCCACTCTAGAGACTTTCCTGAAGACAGCTCTTAATGGCTTTCTGTCTCTCTCATCATGCTCTGTCTCTAGGCACTAGATTCTCTGTTCCCACATCATTACCCTGTTATCATTAAAGTTATCTTTAAATACCTGTACTGTATGCAGTAACAGTTGGTTTGGAAAGTGGCAATGTCGTGGTGTTGGTAAGAGCTTTATTACATGCCATGTGGCTGTTGCCTAGTTACAACCTTTTCATCTCAGCAAAATGGGAATAATAGTACCCCACAAAATTTCTCTAAGAATTACATGAGATAGAGGGCAAGTACTTAGCTTAGGTTCGGGCTATTTCAGCACACAATGATAAATAGTAGCTGCTGTTTTATTTTTGTTTCTGTTGAATATCCCAGTTTTAAGTATCAACTTAATTCTGGGCAAACAGGTCATCTTGGTGATAGCTTAGATTGACGTTGGTGGTGCCTGTTGACCAGGATTTGGCATCTTTGGCACTATTGATGTTTTGGGCCAGATGATTCTTTCCTGTGGGGGCTGTCCTGTGCATTGTGGGATGTTAAGCGGCATCTCTGGCCTTAACGTACCAGATGGCAGGAGTACCACCCACACCTAATTGTGACAGTCAAAAATGTTTCCAAACATTGCCAAATGTCCCCTGAGGAGCAGAATCACCTTTGGTTGAGAACGCTGCTGTAGAGTAAGGATTCCACTTTAGGAATGCAATCTCCTCTTGAGCACCCTGAGATTAAAACAGGGACAACAGTAGATATGCAAGTTTTGTAGCTTTTTCTCTGTAGTTCCAGGAAGAGCAAATGGATTCCATTGTTTCTTTTCCAATTCAGTCCATCAGATCAATCTGTTATGTTGGAAAATGAATAAATCCCTTTATAAAACAGTCTCCTAAAGAATAGTTGATTTCTCCAGCACATATGCAGCAGTCCCTGGCCTTTGCCTTTTCTGTCACCTTGCAGCAGTGTCGATTGCCTATGCCTCCATTAAAAGATCCAGTCTAGTCTTAGTTCTTGAACTTGGACAAGAAATTTTTAGTTCAGCTTTAGTTCCACTAACCAGTATGTCCCGGAACTAGTCTGTATACTTGCCATCTATTATGCAAGGCCTAGGCCTGAACAGCCTTTCAGAGACCACCTTCCTCTTCCTGCTCTTTGCCTTACTGGCCAATCTATAGTTTCCCTTGTCCACACTCACCTTCTCCACAGGGAGTGATCCTGCCCTGAGCTCCGTCGTACTTGCCTGGGGTCCTACTGCCCTTTAACTAGTCCCCCTTTGCAAGAGTTGGTCCTGTTCTTTTGATCAGTAAAATAAAATGTTTTTATGTGTATTCACTTGTGCTCATACTAAATGAATTCTTGCTTTCGGTTTTGACAGCCTGGCTTTCTATAGTCTATTGCTCTCATTTTGTTAGTCAGAAAATAAGATTTGATACTTTCTGTTTGCAAGACACCAAAACAGGTGCTATTAGAAGATCATGAAGATGTCTAGGACAGCAGTTTCTCTTTTCAAGGCTGGTCTTACCTATTCAGAAGAAGTAAAGCTGTGTGCACCCAAATAATTACAAATGGAAATTGAACTATAAGAGGTACAAATAACTAGAACCAAGGGGCAGATGTGATTTTGGCATTTTATAAGGAAGACCTTTATTAGAGCTTTCTAACAGTAAGTGGGGGTAATTTGGTGTAGTGGAAAGAGAAGTCTTTTGAGTCAGGCAATCCTGGATAAATCTGTTTAATATTAGCAGTGTGATCTTAGGCAAGTTACTTAACCTCTCTGATCCTCAGTTTTTTGTGTGTGTGTGTGTGTGTGTGTGTGTGTGTGTGTGTGTGTGTGTGTGTGTTATAATTGTAAAAGTAGGATAAATAGTACCTTCTTGAGTTGTTAGGGCGAAATAGGATAATTTTTAAAGTGACCAGAATAGTAACTGATATAGAAAAGGCATAAAGTAAATACAAATTCCTGCCATAGTTAGAAGTGAGATATAGATACCATGGCACCCAAAGAATCCACTTAGGCAGGTCTGCTGATTTGGCTCAAGTCATCTCAATCTAGGCTCTGGACTCTTAGCTTTTTAGCTTCTGAAATTCTTGTCAGAGCACCTAGAAAAGATCAAAGTCAAGAGACTTACTCACTGAAACTTAAGAGACTTGTGTATGAACCAGAATGTTCATTTGCAGTAAGGACTCTTCATTTTTGTCATTTGGAATTTTCATTTTTCCCAACCAGGGCACGTCTTGATATTGAGTAGGGAGACCAAATTAGTATGTGGGTGGGTAGGGGGGTGGTTTGAAGAGTCTTGGGATCGGAATGAGTGGAAGAGGCTTGATATCATAAGCATTTCACTCACTAGGATGAAATATCACTTCTTTGCAAAGACTGAGTGAAAGAGCACTTCTCCATAACAGAACATGTTTTTCTAAATAAATCCAAACTTATATTCACCAGACTCAGAGTCTCTCTCCCTTCAGGGTCTAGGGTCTGATGAACACAGAGTTATCTGGCTTTTGCGTTCTTAGATCCCATGACAACCATTCCCTTTCCTAATACTGATTTTCTTCAATTAGTGCCAAATGCTGATGATTATATTGAAGCTTTCCCAGTTATGATATCATTCCTGGTATGCTGCTTTGAGATTATACCCAAAGCTTCAAGGTTAGCTTTTTTCTTTTAAATTTATTTATTTTAATTTTTTTGGTGGGGGAGGGAGGTAATTAGGTTCATTTATTTATTTATTTTAGAAGAGGTATTTTAGAAGAGGTACTGGGGATTGAACCCAGGACCTCATGCATGCTAAGCATGTGCTCTACCACTTGAGCTATAGCCTCCCCCTGAGTTTAGCTTATTTCTAAAACACATAAGGCATGTATCTGCTGACATTTTGGGGGTCCTTTCTACAGAAAGTGATCTCATTCCATCTCACCCTTTATGTATATGTTTTACTTGTTAAGTTTCAGTTTTAGAGGATTCTGGTGGGCAAATTGTGGGACAGTGCTGTGTAGTGGAATTAGTTCCCATTCCCCCAATACCAAAAGTTAGTTAGTTAATTGGTTGATTAGTTTTCCAGGGCTGCTATATTAAGAAGTGTAAGATCATCCATCAGGTCTGTGAAACAAGCAAACTTATGTCTTGAGCTGAGAGTATATCAAATAACTTGTAAGGTACCTTCCAACTATTTTATTTTATGATTCTAAAACCTGCTTTTGTCTCTTTGTTGGATTTCTTGGCTTTGGTATCTAGATCCATCCTCTTTGTTCATATTCTTTTATCATTTTTCACTTACTTAGCATCTCACATGTTTAATGGGTTTATCTTTTCTTTTTTGCTTGCAATTCTGTACTGTTGTCATCTAAAAAAAAATTCTCAGGAGACCTTGTTAACATGAACCTTATTCCTTTGAGAATAAATTGTAATCGTTCTTTGAATCCTGCTTATACTTTGTATAATTTTTGCATTTGGGGAATTAATTTTTTTCAAAGTTCTTATTACTATTTTCTTCATATGTATGGAAAGCTTTTTAATGGTCCAGATTTAATTTACTTATTTTTATGTAATTATTTTATCTTTGCAGTTATTAATGAAAAATTTCATTTTCAAACAATGATTTTATTGGTATTTAATGAAATTTGAGCAAAAGATACTCAATTTGTTGTTGTTCATTCCGCCTTCTTGCCAAAACTCCTTCTAATCATTTTCACTGTTATTTGTCAAGCAATACAGAGCATCTTGCATTATTTTAATCAGTATCTTATGAAATCCATAAATTAACTCAGTGCTGGCCAGTGTCGGATCCCATGTTCTTAACTCCTCTTTATATACCGCAGGCTCAGAAAAAGGATGGGATAAATCAGCCATGCATATGAGACATGTTCCTAGATTCCTCTCTGGTCACAGGATATTGCAAATTGGAAATCTCTCTAATAAACACCTTCCCTAACCCCAGTACACCTATGAGCACAACCATGAAGTGCTCTCAGTGGGTGGGATGAATAGGAGACTCAGAAGGTTTTCTCCCCCAATACCTCTGCTTAAACTCCCCCATGCCTCTGCTTAATCCATGACTGCTAAACACAGTCAGTTTTAGCCTCCCAGCTCCTCAATCCAGACCCTTCCCATATTCCACTTATAGAAGGCAGGCTTTAGGATGTCCCCAGTGATTCTTGCCTCCTGATATTCACAGCCTGTCAACTTACTTCTAAAGAACAGAATACAGCGGAAGGAATGAGATGTCTGTTTGAGATTAATCTGGTTATAAAAAGACTATAGTTTCCATTTGGGGTGTTCTCTCTCACTGTATCGTGAATCACTCACTCTGGGTGAAGCCAGCTGCCCTGAGGCAGCCCTGCAGAGAGGCCTGTGTGAGGGAGCTTGAAGCAGATCTTTTTCTCATTGAGCTTTAAGATGACTGTGGTTCACAGCAGCAGCTTCTTGAAAGACCCTGGGCCGGAACTGCCTGGCTAAGCCCTCCCTGATTACTGACCCACAGACACTGAGCAAGAGTGTGTGTCTGTTGTTTTCAGCTGTTAAGTTTTGGGGTGATTTGTTATACAGCAGTAGATAACTAACACACTGCCCTAGGCTCCTCTTGTCTGATGTGCTTCAACTAAAACCTTCTAATCTTCTGAGTCCCTGCGTTTTCTTCAGAACCTAGTCTAGTCCCAGATTGGATGGTTTTCATCTTGAATTCAGTCAAGGGCAAACTAATGACTCTCTCTGGACCCTAGCTGCTGCTGCTTTAGAATGTGAGGGGTTGATTGGGTCAGGTGATTTCCAGATACCTTTCAAGCCTGAAGTTCTTTGCTTCTGTATTTCCCCAAGTCCTGACTCCCGTTTCATCAAAAGAATGAATATGAGAAATAATAGTTAGAATCAACCAAACTTTATTCACACCAGGGACCTTACTCTCCACGTTGACCTGCAGGAGAAAAGGCAACAAGTAGATTCGGCTCCTGGAGGCTGTGCCTAGAGGTAGCAGAACTGCATCTGTCTTGCTGAATCTTCACAATCTCCCTTCAAAATCCTCAGCTTCTAGAATTTCCCTCATTCTTAGTTGCCACTTCACCCTGGCCATACTGACCTTAGCCAGTTAGCACAGCCCCAGGAAAATGAGAGGCAGAAGCATAACAGGGACGAGCCCGGAGAAGTCCAGATGTGGGGTAGCAGAAAGGTCAGAATGTGAGATGGCTGACTTCTCAACCCAGGATTTGTAGAAACTGATGTTTGTATACACTCCAGGCTCATTGGTTCTGATGCAGTATGATCCCCAACTCACCACACCTGCAAGGACGCAGAAATCCTCCACTTTACACATCAGGGGATCTCCTCTCCTTCCCTGGGGGAGAGAGGAAAGATGGCTGGACCATGCATGGGGCAAAGGGAGAGACTCCAATAGTTTAGGCAAGAACTGTGGAGTTAGGACCACTCCTGGGTTCTCTGAAGCTGTGAGACCTGGAGGAAGCACACTGGGGAAGGGAAGGGCTCTGAAAGGTGCCTGTAGGATGGATTCTTAGTATACACCGATCCATCTGCCCCATTGGGAGCCTGGAGCAGATCATGGCTTCACTGATGGGTTTGACTCCATGCAACAAGCTTTCTTTCTGATAATAATTACTGTATGTCTGGAGATCAAGGAGGGGCACTTTTAGCTCCTTCAGGGTATAAGATGGTTTCATAGCTGTAAGGTCAAAAAGAGTCAAAGCTGTCTTTAAAAATTAGGAAGCCATTTTTAGCTACAGATGCAGATTTCATGCCTTTGTTTTTCAGGGATAGCTCTAATTTCAGATATTCTGCTCCTATGATAGACAGCATTCTTATTACTAGTTTGGCAAATAGTCTAAAGGCTGAGTTCCCTGAGTCTGAACAAGACTGAGGGCAGTTGCTCCTGCTCAGAAACCACAATAACAGAAGAATCTTTTGACTCAGGAAAATCTAAATAATGAAACATACAGGGTTAAGTTGTTTGGCTTTGGAACATATTTTTGTGTGCCATAGAACATAAAAAGTTGGATCTGATATACTGAGAAGAGTCAAGTCTGTTGATACATGAAGCCCTGCTCTCCTAGTCTGACTCAGGACCTGCTGAGTGGTCTCTTTCCTGGATCCGTCTACACATCTGCTTCTGTTCACCTACTCACATGCTCTATCCCAGTGTGGAGGAAGGACTGTGAACTCGCCTCTCTCTCAGTGCATTAAGCTGTCCTTTTCACTTTTAATGTCTTAGTAGTATTGCAAAATAAGAGTAAAAGCAGATATAAATAAGCAAAGATCATAGCAGAAGTATGAAGGAGGCAAAGGGAGGCTGCAGGGTCAAGGAGAACCATGTCTGGTGCTTGGGGTGGGATGGAGAGTAGAGGGTGGGAATGTCAGTAGAGGAAGCTCAGAAAAATCTACTTATCCTCACAGTGGGATACCCCAGCATTGCCCCGTCCAGTCACCCAGCACGAGTTCTTCAGCTGGACAGTAGATGACAGGAGGCAGATGGGCAAGACAACAGGGCTGAAAGAAACTGGAGAGGCCAGTTCCACCACAGTGATTGCACTCCATGTGTTTCCCGGGAAGTCAGGGTAGGGAATAATCCTGGACACGGGGATGATCGTTGTTTTGGAGGCTTGGTGACCAAAGATCTGGAGCGGCCCCACCAACACATTGTATTTTCTGGTATCCTTGGACCTGAGAAGAAGAGGAGCAGAACAGGTACCTTGGGTTTCTTGTGGCTCTGCCATGGAGTGTCACAGCGGAGCCCATGGTTCTGGAGGAGGCATTTCTCTTCTAGCTCTTCCTAAGCACTTGTTCCTCCTGTAAGTCCTGAGCATATCCTGACAATATAAATGAGACTCAGACATGATCTGGCCCTCATAGGGTGTCTGGTCTTAAGAACCAAGTGTGTGTGTGTGTGTGTGTGTGTGTGTGTGAGTGTGTGACAGACAGACAGACAGGGAGGAAGGGAGAGACAACACACAAGTCAACAAGTAAAAAGTTTTAAATTGTGATGAATTTTATGAAGAAAACAAACAGGATTTTAAAGTAGAGAGTAAAAGATTGGAGGAGAACCTATAAATTGGTGATCAGGGAAAGTTTCATTGAAGAGGTAACTTTTCAACTGAGTCCCACAAGGTAGGAGTCAGCTATGAGAAGAGCTATAAGGAAAAGCATTGCAGAAGGAATAGCATATGCAAAGGCACTGAGGATAAGAAAGAGCTTTCTAGAAGTTAAATAAACCTGGAGTAGAATGGCATGATGTTGGAAAAATGAGCAGATATTTGTCAGCTTGTGGCTTACAGGTTTTTATTCTAGGTGCCTCAGCAGCAACTGGAGGATTTGAAGGCAGGAATGACATGATCTTACCTCTGACTTTGTTGTGTGTGTGAAGGTATTGCAGTGGTCCAGGACAGTTATGCTAGAGTCAATATATATTTTGGAAGTAAAACCAAAGAATTGGTGTGTGCAGTGCATATGGATGGTGAGAGAAAGTGAGGCTTCATATTTCTGGCTTGAGCAACTGGTTATGTTATTGAGTGAGATGGGAAGAGAGGAAGAGAATTAGGCTTGGGGATATTGGTGGTGGTAAAATTGTAGTTCTCTTTTGACCACGTTATCTTTGAGATACCAGTGAAACATCCAAATGGAAATGCGTCAGAACTAGAGTTTGGGACTAGTGATGTAAATGTGGACGTTATCAGCATATATATGATGTTTTAAATCATGAGAATGGATGAGGCCACCCAGGGAAAGGGAGGAGGGCTCAGGACTGTGTATCTGGAGTGATACGAAGATGTGGGCATGCTGTAAAGGGAGCGGCCCTCCCTGAGGAATGTCTCCTTGCATAGAGACTTCTTTTAGGCACTCATCTCAATCAAGATGACTGTCAAATATGAAGCTACCTGAAGTCTAAAAGTAGTTGAACTGAGAATCGGGCAGGAAACATTTGGACCCTCTTCTTTTTTTGTTGTTGTTCTGTTTCATTTTGTTTTGGGAGGGAGGTGGTTAGGTTTGTTTGTTTGTTTGTTTTTAGGGGAGGTACTAGGGATTGAACCCAGGACCTTGTGTATGCTAAGCATGCATTCTACAGCTTGAGGTACACCCTCTCCGCTTGGACCCACTTCTAAGTCACAGCATACTTATCTGGCACTGCAAGATAAACTCTCTGACCTAGCCTAGGGGCTCAGGTCACCTGAGGCCCATGATGGGTCTCCCCCAAGCAAGGCCAGCACTCACCGGAAGCAGCTTGCGGTGGTCAACACCCACCGCTGTGAGATGAGGCTGGTCGCACAGATGTGAAACGAGCCCTTGCGGATGCTGACCTGCCAGGGCCACTGTCCCACGTTGGCCTCCATGCCTGAGGCAATGCCAGGTAAGACCGTGGGCCGCCCACAGACTGCCAGCAAAGAGGAGGAAGGCATGGGAGACCTGCCCCAGAGACCTGTGCCCTGCCCCCTCCCTGCCCACTTTCCGCACTGGTGTCCTCTCAGCTCTTCTCCTTGGCGCCAGTTCCCTTCCTTTGGTCCACCCAGGGATGCTGGCCCTGGGTGGGGCGCCTTACTTGACTCACGAGATTCTCTGGTTCCTCCTCATCTGTGCCTAGGGAGAGGAAAGGGAGATTGTGGGGGATACCATGACGGTTCTTATTCCAAGGCGGCCCCCCCCCCAGGCCCCCTGAGCTCCAAGAGCTCACCTGAGATCCCCAACAGAAGGGGCAGCAGGAAGACACAGCCAGCAGGGCCCATGGTTCTGTCCTCAGAGTCAGCACCTCCTGCTCTCTGGACTCAGGCTTTCAGGGAAAGGCTGGCTGGAGAGCAGCCTGAGAAGAGGGGCGGGACAGCGTCTCCTTCTAGATGGGTTCCTCAGCTCCACCCACTCCTCTCCTCTGGTCCTCACCCTGGCCAGACCGGATACCGAAGGGTGCAGCTGCAGGACCCAAGGGGAGGAGCTAGGGCCTGAGGCGCCCCCTGCTGCCCAGGCAGAGCACGGTGCCTGGGGTTCCTGCTGAGGGTGGAGGAGGAGCGGGGCGCGGGGGTGGGGGAAGAGGGGCAGGGGGTGGGGAAAGAGGGGCGGTTGGGGGTGGGCCCTGGAAGGAGCAGGGCTCTCTCAGTGCACTGTGACCCTGGCGTCGGGTGGGGGCAGGCTCCTAGAACCTCCCTCTGCCCTATCTGCCACATCTCAGGGGCCTATCCTAGTTGATCCCGTCTACTTCTTCACTGGCCGTGGGTGAACCAGTCAGGGCAGGTCCCTGAGCTTGGATCCCCAAGGGCCGTGCAGAGGGCTGCCCCAAGTCCTTGGCCTCTAGAACAGCTACAGGACTGACAAGATAAAAGAGAGGAAGGAAGCCAGCCAGTTAGCTGACCAATATGTTCTGCTTTCTTGCTTTCCCTTTTTTGCTTTAATCTCCACCTGTTATAATTTGTTCTTTGCCTTCCTAAGTCAGCACATACTTACTGGATCATTTATTGTGCTAAACGTGGAGCAAGATCTATAAAGGAGCATGAATCATGAGGCGAGAGGGGTGCCTTCCTCCAAGGAGTTGACAGTCTAGCCTGAGAGAGGCAGAGGGAGGAAGGAACTCCCTCCGGAGGTGTTGACTTGTAATTGGTATCGTGGTCCTTAAAACAGGAGGGTTGGGTGGCTCTGAAAGCCGAATGTGGAGCCCTAGGTGCCAGCCCAGGATGTGGAGCCTCATTCCTGGCACCCCTACAGACTAGCTTTGAGAACTTTTTAACTTAGATGAGGCACATAACCTAAATGCTGAGCAAACGTTGTTGCTATTTTAAAAAACATGGCAGTGATGAAATAGTTCTGGAGACTCTTTAATGTTCCGTGCCTGTTGCTTGGCACAGGCGGACATCATGGGTACAATAAAAATGAACAGGATTAGGCCTGTAGAAATAAAGGGGAGATTATATACCCAGAAATCGAGAATGGGATTATTATAATTATTCAAATCAAGAATTAATTTAACTTAAAGCTTTCAAGAGACCACGGCACCAAAAAAGAAAAAAAGGAAGGAAGATGAGCTGCATACATAGCTCACGTCTTCTGATCATAAGAACCATATGCTTTTGTCAGGAGAGAACTTTTTTCCCCTTGGCAGTTAATTCAATGAGTTTGTTACAATACTGTAAAAAGCACATTACTTAACATAATAAGTGGTTTTATAGAGGACTTAGCAACATTTCTTGCTTTTTATATTATCTCTCACTAAATGGTGATACCATCATTTTAAATCATGATTAAGTCATTTCTGTGAAGAACTAAACTAACTTAAAAGAAGTATTTGTATTTCTTGTTATGTAACTTGAAATAAAAGTAGAATTTACAGAAAATACCTCTTTTCTCTCTTAAATACCACTCTTTCCATCTGTGCTTCGGTGGGGTCTACATTCTCTGGATGCCCTTTGGACTGTCTTGACATTTTATTGACATTTTATGTCCTGATGAAGGAGACTGGCTTGTCTTGCCGCCTCTATGAGACCCCATCTCACCTTTGTCTGGTTATTGGCTGTAAGACAGACAATTCCAGAGCCAAATAAAAGTACCAAAGATCTCAAGATATCAAGACTCTTCTCTCCCTATTTAGAAGAGAATGGATAAGGTCTCAGAATAGAAAACAAAGATAATTATACCCATAAGGCCCAAAAGTTAGATACTAGTATTAAGATACTAATGTGTATAATTAATAATGTAGACAATTACAAACTCTAGACAGGGAATGACAGTTTAAAATTTGTTATAATTCAAGTTGTTTTTTAGTTTACAAAGAGAATAAACCAGGGTCTATAAATGTTAAATTGATTCTAAACAGTTCAAAGTGACCAGTTAGAGAAGCTTGACAGTATAACATTTTCATCCACACGGTGACTCTGTGAGGGAAGCATGTTTTTATTTCTATTTTATTAGTGAAGAAACTGAGGACCTTGGAGGTTAAATAACTAGTTGGATCATACTGTTCACTAGCAAAGCTAGGGGTTGCTTCTATTTCCCAGTCTAGTAATCAGATTTAAATTTAGATTTTCTGATTTGTTGTCTAGTAATCTTTGCCTCCATGCTCCAGCAGCCTCCCAAGTCCAGGAGACATCACTCATTTATTCAGCAATCCTATTTTCAGTGCCCATGCCAGGCACTGTTCTAACAGAGGAGTGACAGTGTAGAAAAAGCCCTGTCATCAGGAAGTTTATATTCTAGTTTTAGGTCAGATCATGACTAGTTCTTTGGAGAAGAATAAAACAGGACAGGGATGCTGGGGTCGGGCATAACTTTTAAATAGAATGGTCAGGGAAGGCATCACTAAGGGGGTTTCTGAGCAGATATCTGAGGAAAGAGACGCAATGAGTCAGGTGGTTAACTGAGGGAAAAGGGTTGAAGCACAGAGGATAGCTTACAAAGTCCCTGAGTAGGAGTGTGTTTGGGACATTTAAGAAACACAGAAACTAGAGCAGAGTGGGAAAGGGGCTCCAGCCATTGGAAATGAGGTCAGGCAGGGAACGGGCCCTCGCAGGCTATTTTGAAGTCTTTGGTTTCTATTCTTAGTAGAATGGCAAGATTTTGATCTGACTTTAAAAGTTTTAAAGGATCCCACTGGCTATGGGTTGAGAATGGTCAGGGAGAGATTAGTCAGAAAACTATTATAATAATTTGGGTAGGAGGTGATGGTGGCTTTGGACCAAGGCCATGGAGATAGAAGTGGTAAGAAGTGGCAGGTTCTGGTTGCATTTTGAAGGCAGAGCCAGTGGTACCTGCTGATGAATTGGTTGTGGGTAGGAGTCAAAAGTGACTCTAAGATTTCTGGCCTGAGCCACCGAAAGTGTATCCATTTACTGAGATGGGGCACATGGTAGGAGGAGCAGGTTTTTTGAGGTAGATAAGAAGTTCATTCACGGGCATTCTAAGTTTAAGATACCCGATAAATGTCCAACTGGAGATGTCCATGAGGCAGTTGAATATATAATTCTGGAATCAGGAGATTGCCACAAACTGAAGGGCTAGATCAGGGTGTTGTCAGAATGTCATAGTATTCAAAGCCAAGAGATGAGATAAGGTTCCCTAGGGAGTGAGCATAAATAAAACCTTCTGCGAGTTTTAAGGATTTATCACATAAAAGTTTAGATGAGATAAGCAAAAACCAATGAGAGACCGAGAAGATGTCAGTGAGCAAAGCAGAGAATTGTAATATTCTGGAAGCCAGTTGGAGAAAGTGTTTCAAGGAGGAAGAAGTGATTGGCTGCCAAATGCTGCAAACAATGAAGAACTGACCATAGGATTCAGCATCACAGAATGGAGTCAAGAGAAAGAGAAGAGCAATTGTAGACAACAAATGTAGGCAATTTTTAAGAGTAGCTTTGCTGTTAAAGGAAGTAGAGAAACAGCTGGCGGAAGAGCCTGGGTGGTGCAGAGTTTTTAGTTTTTGTTGTTTTGTTTTAAGATGAGAGAGGTTACATCATGTTTGTGTGCTGATGGGATTACCCAGAAAGGAGGGAGAAATTGGTGATATGGGAGAGAAAGTGGGAGAAGTGCTGAAGTGGTGTCCTTGACAGACAGGAGGGGACTGACCCCAACTCACTAGTTGGGGATGAGGATCCTTAGATTGGAGCACAGACAGGCCTTTCCTACAAGGGTGAAAGCAAGTATGTGGGCACAGATGCCAGTTAGTGGGAGGTGTGGTGATGGAAGTTCTCTGCTGATGGTTTTCATTTCCTCAGTGAACTAGGTAAGAAGTCATCTATTAAGTATGGGAAGGGAAGTGTTGAGGACTTAAGAAGAAGGAATGAATTAAGTGTGGGAGATGAATGGCCCAGAGAAATAATAGTGTGACTGCTGGGCACAGAAGGTATCCACTTGATTTTAAGTGAAATTGGCATAGTTGTGTGTTCACAAGCAGTGTTAAACAACATGGTGGAGGCACAGAGAGGGTAGAAAGTGGCCTGTAACCACGTTGAGGATTTCTGAGGTGTGCATAATGAAGGGGGAGGGGGCAAGGGACTGATTATAATGATAAATCATGGACTTAACCTGGAAAGGAAGGAATGGGGCAGGGATTGTAGAGAGTAAAGCAAGGTAAAAATCAGTGAATTATAAATCCTAATGGGGTTGAAAAATATTGGAATTGGCATTCTTGCTAGAAGGAGTGTATGAGAGATATTTGTGCTGGGAAGGTGAGGTGCTTAAAAGTGAGATCATGGAGAGGGTGCAGTTATTGGTGATCCCAAGGCTAGGGAGGTCCACAGAAGTAGCACCTGAGGCCGAGGGAGGATCATTTAGTCCTGAAAGCAGAGTATGGTGGAACGGTCCTAAATATTAGGCTTCTCAGGAGCACGCAGAGGTCTGTGGCTCTCCTTTCTTTCACTCTTCCCTGAGTCCTTAAGAGTGAGGACCAGGACCCTGGCTGGAGGGCCACTTGAGGCTGGAATGCATCCATTGGTCAGCAGGCTTTGTTGAGTGATCTTCAGCTGGTGATTAATCTAATTGAACCACTGTTTTTTTCAGCTACAGTTTTCCATTTGGTTCACAAAACCCTTGTGGGAGACGGTGTCAGGTCTAGGGCACATGTGACCAGAGCAGAGCGCCCTTTCTTTCCAGGCAGGCAGATGGGAAGAAATCTAGAGTTAATAGTTGTTATTAAAATATTAATAGGCCTGGTTCCCTCCTCTGCTGCGTGCTGGGTATAATGTATGGTTGTTTTTTCTTTACCATTATTGAAAATTTAAACAGAAAAGTGTATAAAGTAAAATAGAAAGTTCTCTTCTCATTTTTCTACTTCTAGCAACTCATGGGTTGTTTTTGAGCATTATTCTAGGTCTCTCTTCCTGTCTTTCCCTCTCTTTCTGCCTATACATATGTAGTTGTGTGGGGTTCGTATATACATATCTGTGCATATGTATATTACAGAAAAAAGTGGAAGTATTCTATATGCAACTTAACTTCTCCTACTCAAACTTTTCCTACTCCCATGCCAGTATATACCAATCTGATGACTTTTTTTTAGAACAGCTGCATAGCAGTACACAGTACAGAAGTAGTGTAACTTTTAAAATCATGCCCCACAAAAAAATCATGGCCATGTTGATGGACACTTAGGTTTTCTTTATTTTTTGCTATTATAAATTATACTAATATATATATATATTCTTTACCACTCTTCTTGTGTACTTGTACAATTGCTGTGACATGAATTGATCTGATGTGGAATTACTTAAGGAAAGACAGTGTGTTTTACCGTCTGTCACAGTCTCTGTTTCAGAGACAGCTTTGAGAAAGTGCTAGTCAGCATGCAGGTTGGGGCCCACGCAGGGCCTCGATCCTGCCTCTGGAAGTTAACTGACAGAGAGATCCCTCCTTTGTGGAAGAGGCCTGACCCTCAGTCTCCACTCAGCTGGAGAATATACACCAGTGCATGAGCCAGCCATGGCTCTTTGACCAAAGAGGAAGTGTGATGCCCCTCCTCTTTGACCTTTAAGTCTGAGAAACAAAAGTCAGCCTAGGCCTCATTGAAGTTACCTGCAGGGAAAAGAAAGTCTAGTCTCTATTGCCAAATCATCCTCCAGAAAAAGACCCCAAAAAGACCCCTGATTGAGGGCACCTCTTTTCCCTCCTACTCATTCAGACTGGTGATAATCTCCCCCCCTCCCCTATTTTAGCTGGTCTGATAAGACCAATAGGAGAAAACATTTTAACCAAACAATACTGTACTAATTGGCGGCAGTAACTGTAATTGGGGAATAAGAAAAATAGGAAGATATTTCACTCTTATTCCCCATACAGAGGATGGAATAGTAATGCTTCTCCAAATTCTGAGACTTCACTAAAACAGAGAGGGCCTTAACTAATATTAAAGAGGACAGTGCTCAGAGACAGAGCTGGAGAGTAATGGAAGTTATCGAAATGAAAGAGCAGACCTGATTTCTCTTCTTTTGTTTCAGAAAATGTTTCCAAATTATTTTTTGTAACAAGTTTGCAAAGATTTCAAGTTCTCTGGTAAACCCTCATAAGGAATTGATTTCAGATTTTGTGAGTTTAAGCGTGAGTTTCCAGTGACTAACTTGGAAAGAAATTTTATATCAATGATCAGGTTTTCAGATCTTTAAACTTTGACCTTTTTTGGAAGGAGAGACCTGCAATAATAGTACATATTTAATATATAGTAGTATAGATTTAGTACTACTTTTTAATTTTCTCATGCTTATTCTATATAGAACCTTATATTTATAATCTTCTAGTTAAAAGTCTCATTTCTTATTGATGACTTGATAGCTTTCTAATACTTTTTTCAGAGAAACATTTGAACATAAGTTTTTAGGTATGAAACTAGAAGAGCCAAGTATTTTTTCTCTTTTGTTTAAAATATTTAAATATTTTAACTTTTATGGATATGATGAACATATGCTGAGGACAAAGGCTAGGTACAGACTGAATATATACATGAGTATGTGTGTGTTTTGGACACCTTTGTTGTGGATTTGTACTTGTCAGCACAATACTTACAGAGCCTTAAGTGCTTTGTAGTTGGGCTTTCATGTAAGTATACATCTGTTTAAAACTCAGCGCAATCTTGTAATACGCACTTAAATGTCTTTGAGGCTCACTTTATGTCTTTGAGGAGAAGATGATAAGAAAGTAACAGATGGCCAATAAGGATATTAAGTTGACAGGGAAGCAACTTAATTTAGTTACTTTAGTTCCTGAATTAAAAAAAATTAAATCAGTATAAATTCACTTTAAGAAAATTTGGGAGTATATTTCCACTGAATTGTTTTGTTTGCATTTTGTTTTGTTTTGTTTTTTGTTTTTATGGGGGCCTGCTGGGCAAGAAGGGAGTGAGAGAGGCAGGAGGAAGAAGATGGATCTGAACCCATGTTTATGGTTCCAAAGTCAGTGCTCTTTCCACTTCTCCAAGAGCCTGTTTTCTGTTGACTTTTATTATTGGAAGAAATTCTTGATGCTCAAAGAAGTTTTGCTAATCTTAGCTCTAAATATGCTTCTGACTGGATTATGCATGTTTGAACATGTAAAAATATTTTCCTGTTAAATTGAGTTTAATCTTATATTTAATGTTCTCTATTGTATGAGGAGAACTTTAAGCAAGGATCACAAATCAAATGACACTAATGCTTTCTAGTTAAAGAAGTCTCTATTCAATGCTAACGAAAAATATATTGGACTTCTAGTCTGCTGGACTTAATTCTCAGCACTAAATTCCTGAACATTATGGGTAAAACACTTTGTCTAGTTTAGAAAAAGCTAGACTTTCCCCCAACTTTTTTTAGGGCGGAAAAATAGAAGTTAAAAAGAAAATTATGTAAAACTGATTGTTAGAAAATATGGTTAACATGAAATAAAGAAGAATGTCAGTCTCTGATGTGTCTGGAGGCAGGGTGATTGTATTTTAGTATCTGCTTCCCACTGCTTGCTGCCAATGAGGCAACTGAGAATAAGTGTTCGTGGAAGTGTCAGTACTGTAGATAAGAAAATGAGAACAATCACGCTGCTTTCTTTCCCATAGGTACCAGGTAGCTTTAATGAGCTATTAAGAAAAATTATAACATTTGTCCATAGCACCACATTGTTTTTTCAAAAGTAAATAACTTTTTAATATAGTATAGTCATATTATATGCAATATACCCAAGATTTGACTCTACTGTTTTATTTAATCCGTATGAAATAGATGCATCTGTTTATATACGTTAAGGTTATAGACTTGTACTATTAAAATGATACGGGGGGCTGGAGATAGCAGCAGGATTGATTCTAAATGGGCATAAGGGATCTTTTCAGGGCGAAGGGAATGTTCTAAAATGATTGTGATAATTATTTGCACAACTCTGTAAATTTACTAAAAATCATTGAATTGTATACTTCAAGCAGGTAAATTTTGTGGCATGTAAATTGTGCCTCAATAAAGCTGTTAATTTTTTTAATGACATGGTAAGTGTGTGTAGCTGACCCCAGAAGACAGAAAATCTAAAGGAACATTTATTCTTGATTAAATAGAGAAAATTGCTAAAGAGCTATCCTCCCTACCCTCTCCTTCAAGTTTACAAGAAAAATCTACCCCACCTCAAGAAACAAATCATCCCAATTTGATTTTAAACTGTTTCAGAATATAGAAAATGAAGGGAAGTCTCCAAATTCCTTTTCATGAAGGGAAGAGAACATTGATACTGAAACAAGGAAAAGCTATTTCTCCTAAAAGAAAACCAGAGATCAATTTTGCTGTGAATATTGAAACAAAAATCCTTGGAAGAAAAATTATAAAATAGAATTCAGTTTCACATTTGAAAAGTAACGTACAAAAAAAGCAATACAGTGGAGTGCTGACTAGTTTCGGCCCTGGAGCTGGACTGGTTTGGAATCCCAGAACGAGGACCTAGCACCATGACTCAGATTTCTTTTTTTTTTTTTTTTTTTATTCATCAGTAAAGGGAACTTCCTTCATAGGGTTCTTGTGAATAAAATACTTAGGTTATTACCTGTCACTCAATAAATGTTGAATATGATAATTGCATAGTTTATAAAAAATTATGAATGTGTCAAAATTTATTTTGTCATTCCAGTATTGTTTGACCACTTGGATTTGATGTTATAAAGAACAGTTGCAATAAATGTCTTCGTATGGAAATTTCCCTCACTTCTCTGCTCCTGAAGATAGATTTTAAGGAGTAGAATTTTGGAGAAAAAGCCATAAACTTTATAAAGGCCTATATTGCTCTCCAGAAAAATCATACCCATTCCTATCGATGGTACATGAGTTTTTGCACTACTTGCATCAGTATTAAACATCATCATTGCAAAGGAAATCTTAGGTAATGTGATAAGCCAAAAATAGAGCATAATGATTTTATAGCCTTCATATATTGAGAGCCTACAAGCACAACCTTAATTCAAACATTATCCCAGAACACCTGAAACTCTGAGAGAGAGAAATGTTGTCCGTGCTCCTCTAGATGGATACCTGGAGTTTTCATTTTCATTTTCATACTAAACTTTACCCAATGTTAAAGTATTTGCCTTTTGTATCTTTGCTTTAGCTTCTTAATCTGATGGAGAAATTTTCCTAAAAACAATAGTTAAAAAATAATCTACCAAAACAATTGCCACCGGGGAAGAACTTTGTATCTTCAGCTTTATTTTATTTATTTATTTTGCCTCTAAGACAGTTAAAGTCATGTGTCTTTCCAGTATTCCTTCTCCAGGTAACTTTATACCATTTCTTGGTCTCTATAGGAAGTGAGAATGGGTCAGGTTTCAGAGAAAAGCTCATAGCCTGCATTGGGCCATTGCAAATCCATCCAATTAAATTTGAATTTAGATGACTTTTCAGCTAGAACAAACCAGGAACTTTAAAATGATGTTTTACAAGGAACAGGTATGTCTGTCCTAGGATTATCTAGCAGAGCTCTGGGTATAATCACTACTAAATGCTGGGAAGCTGAAAAGAACCCATCTCTGTCCTGAATTTGTTCTGCTGCAGACTTGACACTGCTAAGGGAGGAGTCCCTTTTCCTATAAGAGAGCTTCATGTGAAATCTTGCCAAATGGTGATGCCTCCTGAGTCTTTTCCCTAAAAAACAAATTAACAGGGAACTCCATCTTGTTACACTATTTATTCAAGACTTGAATGAATTAATATTAATACATTAGTGACTTTAAAGAGTTTAACTCAGAAAAGTCAGATGTGATAAAATTCCTTAGCATTTTAATTATTCTTGTACATATTTGAATTCTATACAATAGAGATGCTCCTTCTTACCTGTCATGTTCTCTATGGCTATGTTTTAGAGACAGCCACACCCATTGCCATGTGGTTAACATTTCAGTCCAATATTGAAAACATGTTTTCTGTACAGGTTAATTATTTCAAATTGGATGGCACGACTAAGAGACAACCAGGTTCTGATGTGCATTAAAACCTCGTGCTCTTCCAGAATGTATGTTTCACTTGACACATGTATCTTACGGTCTCTCACTGTAACATGGTATAGTTCAGCCTTTTACAAATAAACCTTGGATTTATGTTTAAATCTCAATTTTAATGTTCTTACTTTTGTCATTTCCTTTCAAATTTTTAATTGAATTAAAGCTGACATACAATACTGTATTAGTTTCAAGTATACAATATAGTGCTTTATGTACATTATGAATTAATCCCAAGTCTAGTAACCATCTGTCACCATACAAAGTTATTACAATATTACTGACTCTACTCCCTGAGCTGTATATTACATCCCCATGACTTAATTATTTTATAACTGGAAGTTTGTACCTCTTAACCCCCTTGGCCGATTTTATCCTCCCCCACCCCCTTTTTTTTCTTAAGATAATTCTGAGAAAAAGTAATTTCTGTGATCCTCAGGTGTAGAAAGAAACAATTACAGTTAAGTCTTATCATCTTCCTTTCTTGACTTTATTGCAAATTCTGCTTTCCTGAGGTTAACTTGGATGTTGAGCTTTCCCTCTATGCCCTAGTAAGGTTTTGAACAATTTCTCTAAAATCCAAAGGTGTAGTTCCCCAAACTCATGTACACTCTGTCATTGAAGTCAAGAAAATCCTCAAGCATGTGAAAAGATTCTGTTGCTTCACAGTAAGATGTCCATGTCTTGTTTACTCTAGACCGTTGAATGTCAAATCAGCTTTTGTGACCTAGTTTCTAAATTCAGGGGCCAATAACTAACCCACAAAAATCACTGAGCAGTCAGCCCCTGCTGATGCCTCGAAGTGTATGTAACACTTTAGAAGCTGAATTCTATAATGAGCCTTGACATTGAGCTGCTCACTTCTGAAGAGGACATATTTGGAGATATACTCCCTGTTCAGTTATTGTTCTTGCAAAGATTTGAAAATCTTTGTTTTTGGTTTTGTCTCTGTTTTAGCAGCGATTCTCAAACCACATTACTCAGCCTTCCCTAAGCTTATATCAAACAATGGCAGTTTTCCTCAGTACTCAGGAAAGGAGTGTTAAATTAAGAGTTTTTGAATATTCAGTTTTTCTCCAACAGTTATGATGCATTGACTTAGGAAATACCCTTGGGTACACATGGTATTGATCTAATACCTCGTGCTTTTTAGTCTTTAAAAATAATAACAATATTAATTACCATTTATTAATCTCTTTTCCATTTCTGACTTAATTTCTGGCAGTGGGCAACATAATATGAATGCCTGTCCTCACCAGAGACGGAAATCACTTCACTTACCCCCATGTTCGTTTTGAGGGTCTACAACATCAGCTTACACAGTTTGACTCCCACATCTTAATGGTATTTATGAAAAGAGAAAGCAAGAGACATTTCTTTTCCCCTTTTATAGTGTAAAGGCTTACATTTTTATTTGCTATTTATTGTACTTTTTATTTGATCATAACCGAGTACCCTCTTAACTTACATATTAAGTGATTTTTCTTATAAATACTTGGGCATAGGTTTCTAAGGAAGTATACAAATTCTTGGCTTCAGCTTTATTTGCCCTTTGCTGATTAGCATCGTGAAGGCTGAGGAAAGATAACTAGTGAGAGGTCTTTCCTCTTTACAGTGCTGTTACTGGGAAAATGGGAGAAAAGTTTAGAGATACTTTGTTCTCTCTAAGTCTTTTCATAGTTTGTATAATAGTCAGAATTATTCCCATGGAATTATCAGTGTGTCTGTCGCCTGCAGTTATTATTGAGAAATTTCTTCTGCTTCTTTTTCCCCCTTGATTCCTCCAGCTGAATCAGTTGTACTACTTGCTATCAGTGCCAAATCCATGTCTGAAAGACTTTCTTATGACTTTTTATTGAAAGATCATTTATCTTTTTTATTTCCCATGTATCATATTTAGAGATTAAGAATCTTATAGTCCTACTTAAATACAATCCCCTTTATTATTGAAGCTTTATACCAAAGGCTTTATGTCTTAGAATGTTGTCATTAATTCGCCAGTCAACTGTCACCCAAGGATATGAAGAACCATTTAAAGTCATATAAACCCTGTCTTTCTAAATACACCTCTCCCTTCTATCCCATTGCAACTTTTTTCTTTTTACAAGCAAAATTCTGACTTGTTAATAAAAATGTGATATTTTTACCTTCACTATTTAAAAAGATAGATCAGGCGTGTGCTGTTGTGAAAAGCCATCTTGAACATTAGACTGGGGTTAGACCAAGCTGAGTTCCAGTCCTATTTCTGTCCTTTGCTGGTCTTGTGACCCTGAGCAAGTTACTTACCCTCTGGGAACTTCAGTTTCCACATTTTAAAATGAGAAAGATTGCAGGGCTATGAGGGTTAGGGTTGATGCACATAGCACATGGAATGGAAGTCAGTATGTGCAACTCTGATTATCATCAATTCTTTTCAGTTTGGCATAGATCTGGTGGCCAGGCCAATGTGTGAACTTCATAAATATTTTTCTTGAACCAGAAATCCACAACTTAATAAGAAAAAAAAAAAAAACCCAACCCCAAAATGGGTAGAAGACCTAAACAAGCAATTCTCCAATGAAGACATACGAATGGCCAGTAGCACATGAAAAAATGCTCAGTATCACTAATTACCAGAGAAATGCAAATCTGAAATTTTAAAATTTGGATATTCAGAGTCCCAATTCATGTGATCTTATATTTCCATAAATATTAAAAATAAAAATCTCAACTATTCATTCATTTAATCAGTTATTCTTAGCAACTTTCTTTGGTAAAAGCTTTATTAGATATAACTCACATATCATACAATTCACCTCTTTGAAGCGTACAGTGCAGGGGTTAGTAGCATAATCACAATTGTGCAGCCATTACCATCACCAATTTTGGAGCATTTCTTCACCCCAAGAAAAAACCCTGAACCCTTTTGCCCTCACCCCTCATCCTTCCCAGCCCTAGGAAATCACGAATTTACTTTCTGTCTTTCTTTCTATAGATTGCCTGTTCTGACCATTCCACACAAAATGGAATCGTTGTCTGTGTGGTCTCTTTGTGACTGGCTTCTTTACTTAACATAATGTTTCCAAGGTTCATCCATGTGTAGCCTATATCAGTACTTCATTCCTTTTTATTGCTGAATAATATCACATGGTGTGACTAGATCACATTTTACTTATCTATTCACCAGTTGATGGATTTTGGGGTTGTTTCTGCATTTTGGCTATTATGAATAATGCTGTGATAACCATTTGTGAACAAGTTTTTGTGTGGACATATGTTTTCATTTCTCTTGGAAAGAATAAAAAGTGGGAGTGGAATTTCTAGGTCATATGATAAATTTATGTTTAACCTTTTGAGGAACTGCTGGGCTGTTTTTAGAGAGGCTGCACCATTTTGCGTTCACACCAGCAGTGTATGAGGCTTCCATTTTCTTCACATCTTTTCCACACTTATTATCTCTCCTTTCAATTACAGACATCCTAGTAGGTGTCAACTGGTATTTTGTTGTGGATTCTTAGCCACTTCTTAAAGTTAAATGTATGAAAATCATATTTTTTAACATTTTTTATTGAGTTATAGTCGTTTTACAATGTTGTGTCAAATTCCAGTGTAGAGCACAACTTTTCAATTATACATGAACATACATATATTTATTGCCACATTTTTTTTTCGCTGTGAGCTACCACAAGATCTTGTATATATTTCCCTGTGCTATACAGTATAATCTTGTTTATCTATTCTGCATATGCCTGTCGGTATCTACAAATTTTAAAATCCCAGTCTGAAAATCATATTACTCATGCTTTGGTAATATCTGGTCAATGCTGAGAGTGATTAAGAAGTCTCATATCACAGAACTTTCTCCTTATTGAATACCTAATGGACAGAACTTGCCTAGACTTTTGTTTTATTCCCATGATCTCCGTTTCGTCTTCTGATTTGCAGGTTTCTGTTTCCAGCAGTTCTCTTGGGCTCATCAGCTCTCCTCCAGCAACCCCTCTTAATACATGTTACAGCTGAATGAGCAGATCTATAACAACCTTATCTTTTTGCCTTACCTTTGTCCATCCTTCTCCTTGAGAGATTTTCTCCTAACAGACTTTTACAGCATGTTCCTAAAATAAATATCCTTCTGGGCTTTTATATGCTAAATTCTCATGATAGATTATTTCCTGTTGATAACTTTTCATCTGTCATTTTTTTGAGCACCTTGTCTGCTCTAGTCTCTCTATTCTCTTTTCTTGAAATGCTAATTTTAGGAATGATATGCACCTCCTGAATCCTTTCTCCATTGCTCTTAGTTTTTATCTTTATCTCTTTGTGGTTTTGACTTGTGCTTTAAAAAATTCTGTCAGCTTATTTTTTAGATTACAAATTCAGTTTTCAGGTGTGCCTGTTCTGTTTTTTAGCCTATCTGTTTAATTTTTATATTCACAATCATATTTAATTTCCAAGAACTGTTTATTGTTCTCTGGTTGCTCCTTTTTCATGGCAGAATCTTCTTTTTTAATAGATGTAATATGCTTTTTCATATATGAGGATACCAGTTAGAATATCCTAAATATTCTCTTCTACTCCCTAATTTGTTTCTCTTTGATCCAGAATGATTGTACATCTTGTTCTTCCTATTTTATATTATTGATTTTCTGTAGATTTTTTTGTCATTGGTCGTAGGTACCTGTTTATGAATAAAAGACTGAATTGACTGGTATAGGTAGTAGGTTTGTTTCTCCAAAAATACTTTCTTCTGGAAGATATAACTGCCTGTGTCAATGGGTGTATCAGTGGGTGTACCAATAGAGGGGCTTTCCTGTCGAGGAGGAGGAAGGCAAGCTCAGACGCTCCAAATTGCCAAAATGAGGATGTGTTTTACATGTAGGCATTAGATGTATCTGCAGATAGAGTAATTTACTGTATTTTACATCAAGGGCCTGTCTTTCTTCTCCATCTCAGTTTCTGGGACTGAAGTTACCTTAAATCCTAAGTTACCTTAAACTCTACTCTTTGCCCCTCTCAAGCCCCAAGTCCCCCACTGAGAGTCTGCCCAGGCAGATTACCAACTTCATATGGACTGGCTACTGGGTGTAATTGGTGTCGGGTGGATTAGGCACTGCTGAATAGCTGGATCTGGTAATCTGAACACAGTGCTTAAATTCACTGTCTTCTCAGTTGCTCACGGCCCACTTTTTATTCTTTGACGGATCTCCCTGGGGAGAATTCCTGTTTAACCTTGGTTTCTCAGTAATCTGATCTATTTATGACTCCCATTCTTGGCTTTTTGTTTGTTTGTTTTATTGTTGTTATGGTTCCATTCAAATTTTTAAGTTCTATTTTATTGTCACTTCGCATTTAGAGGGAGGGAAGGTGGATGTAACTACCTATCCAGCCATCTTGAATGAGTCAGGTAAACATTTCTATGTGATTTTTCACTGAGAAGCCTCAAACTTAATATATCCTAAACATAAAATCTTCCTGCCCATCCTCTCATCTTGCTGCTTTATCTTGCTTTGTTCCTAACCTCACTTAATGGCAGCGTATACCACGTAGTACTTCACTACTTTTGCTTTCTCCCTCAACACATAGTGTCCATTCCTAATCCTGTTTCCACTCAACCCTCCACTTTCATTTCTTCTTACTCTTTCCTTATGTCAGGCTTTTAAACCTGGTTTGTACTGTTGTTAGTGGTCCTTCTGCTTCCATTCTCCACCCTTCTACCAGGCGCATCCTACCAGGTTACCGTTCCTCCATTGCCTACAGAAAAGTACAAATGCTAAGGCATAACATACACGAGTTGCCTCAAGTGATCCTGAATTAATTTTGTAATATCATCTCCCAATAAATTTTCCTCACACTTTGAGCTCTACCTACAACTGGATTACTCAACACTTTCCCTCAGTTCTTAGCACCTTCACGCTTCTGTACATATGATTCTCCTAAACTTAGATGCCCTTCATCCCTTTTACTGCTCAGATTTTGCCTCCCTAAAGTGATGCTCAGATCAAATGCTATCTACTCTGGGAAGCCTTTGGCAATTTCTTAGTCACAACGAGACCTTCCCTTATAATTCTATATTTCAGTAGCTCTTGGGCATTCATTTACTTAATATTCACCATTTGATTATTCACTGGCAACCCTGTAGGCCAAGTAAGTTGCATGTCAGCTGATGCAGGATTTTTTTTTAAATTTCTGCTGTAAGGCAAGTATGCCTGTGCAAATGACTAATAAAACTGTACTGAAAGGTGAAAAACGCACTTAACTCATGCTACAAAGATATACACAGGAAATACATGGATTTTGATCAGATTGTTATTTGAGAGAGGTCTGGGGATTTGTGCGAGTATTTTTGTTGAAGACTTCACAGACTCTCACAATTCTCATGGATATGTCAATCAAAATGTTAAGGTTCTTCCACACTTTTTGTACTTGCATCATGATTTAGAAATTGTTGGTTCTTGCATCTCAACATAGACTGTGAATTTGTTGAAAGCAGATTTTGTTGTATTCCATCTCTATCCCTTAATCTCTTATCCTCCAAGACATTCAGCATCATCTTTGATTCTTTTTTCTCTGGCCCCAGAGTCTCGTAGATCAGAGGGATCTCTGCCTGAGCAAACTGAGCCATAATGTGGCTAAGATCCGTCTCACTCACCTGCATCTGCTGGTGTTTCATCCACAGTTCTGGAAAGAAAGCACACAACACCTTACTTTCATTTCTGACAGAGTAGACGAGGTCCTGTATTTCATCCCTGTATTGCTGGAAGTGTCCCCTGACCAAATGATCACTGTGTTTCTCAGACCTAATTTTTAATTGCCTGTGATGCATGAGTTAACCCATGAATGATGCCAACAAATGTATTTCTCCATGTGTTCATGAGTCTGGGTATAGAGTAGTGTGGTGACAACAGGCAAACCCAAGATATCTGAAAGTCAGGTTTGCATAAATGACACATAAGCTGCCCCAAAGCCAATTTCTGGCATGCAGCTAATATATCTTACAGTTCCTCCTCCTCACCCAATGTTTGTGTGTTTTAGTAATAATTGAGAGTGGACTTTTCATTGCAATGAAAAGATGGCTAATTATATTTGGAAAGAAAATGAACAACATCCAGATTGCTATTCTACAAAAATCCTATAAAAATATAATCATTCTCTCAGGTCACTATATTCTTTTTTAAAGATTTTACTCTCAGGGTATAGGAATTAACAACAAACAATATTCCAAACAGAAGTCAAGCTTGTCTCACAATCTGTTCATTTTTAAATGAATTGTCCCTACCATCATGTACCTACATTCGTACTCTATTGAGCCCATAAACTTAATGTCAGTAGCATAAGATTATTGATAGCATTGGGTAGTGAATTGGGACTATTTATCCAGTGCAGACATCTTGTCGTAAGGTGCCCAAGTCAAAGTCTTCTATATTCTTTGGAATTTATGAGAGGGTGCTTATATGTTTTGTGGAGCTGAAGAAAACCTCAGAAACAGTGAGAGGGAATCTGAGGCCCCAGATTCAGTCTCTCAACAACATACCATCTGACACTGAAATGTAAGTATGGCTTGTGGTGAACAGCATTTCTATGCATTTACCCTGTAGTTCATCAAACAAGTGGGACCTCTATCCTTCTGTGGTGGAAGGAGCAGGGACTTTGGGGTTCTTCAGATCCAGGTTTAAAATTCATACTCCCTTTTTATTAACTAGCGTCTCTGAGACTCTGTTTTCTCATCAGTAAAATAAAAAGGACTTGCATCATGGGATTTCTGTAAAGATTAAATGAGAATGTATTAAGAATGCCTCTAACACAGTAAACACCGGATGAATAATAGCTGTCATTGGTGGTGGTGGTGGTGGTGGTGTTATGCTGATAGACAGTTCTTGACTTTATCTCAACTGTTTTTTATGACCTGGGAGACACAGAAGCGAATCCCTTGTGCAGTTTCCTGTGCTTCTTTGTGATCATTGTATTGCCTCCCCTCCCCCCTTAAACAGTGCATTTTTCATTATATGAATATGTTTTTTACTAATTCTGCGACTCTGAAGTAGTACTTCAAAATGCTTTCATTCCAAATCAAAATTATTTGACAGTTTTTCTAGGTAACGCACAGTCTCTCTTCTCTATTAGTCAATAACAACCCCCCCCCCCATAGCCCTTTCTAAAACACACAACACAAAGGCCTGTCCAGTTTGCATTGGCGTTGGAGAGGTTTCACACCGGTGTATTCAATGACAAATCCTTAGACTTACCTACTGTGTGTAGGGTGCTCTGATTACCGGGGTATTGTAAAGCTCTGTCTTAAAGGAGCTTATAGTGGTGGAAGCATTAAGGCCTAGATAAAGAGAATTATAACATGGATTAAAAAGTGATTAAGTGCTGACAGGTGATAGGCACTGTGTGCGTTGTGGGGCGGGTGGAGGAGAAGCTTTATTTCTGAATATGGGAAACAAATAAGGCTTCAAAGCAGACATGTTCCTCTCACCCAGAGGTCCTGGGTGTGTGTGGCACTGTGAAGAGTCATAACTGAGCACTTTAGAGGCATTCCATGTGGCTGAAGAGCAGAACAGGACCACTAGGCATTCTTCTGGTTGGTGTTCCGTAGCCTTTTGAAGCAGGTTGTGTGGATGGCACTCTGTTAATAAAGTGGAGAGGAAGGAGACGGGGTAGGCTTGAACTTGCAAGAAGAATGCATTCTCTGCCCCTAGGTAAGGTGACGTGGCAAGGCCTGGAGGCGGCTTTACCTTTTCTTGATTACAAGAAAAAAGTTTTTCATTATTCCAGATTAGAGACCAAGACTGCCCCACTGTGGATAAAAATCTGTTTGAAGACTGAGATCAGAAAAATCCTCAACTATGTAGGAAAGGTTTGCACATCAGAGTGAGGTGCCTGGTGTTTGGAAAAATGTGATCTTCCCTTTGTTTCCTGCTTCCCCAGATAAAGAACTCTTGGTTACAGTGGTCTCTGATGTTTGCTCATTTTGCAGTCAGTTCTACAAAGGTACAACTTTACTGTGACATCTGCAAATTCATGCCGAAGTAAAGGAAGAGGAGACAGACAGTAAGAATGGGCCTTTTGCTGTTTACGGAGGGTAAAAATATCATCTTTATTTTTACCTTAACAACTGAAAAAGCAGCCTGTGGTTAGAGATGTTGTCTGTCTTTTGCCACCTAAAATAATACTTTAAATCTTTGTTTTCTGGATTCTTGTAAAAGAAATCCATTGTATTTAAAATATGGAGCCAGATATTTGTAATGTATTTGGTTAATTTTTTTATATCACCCACTCATCCTACTCAGGAAATTCATGTTAGAGTTGTTGAGTCTCAGAAAATGACTGTGAGGGCTTAACACCCTCAGCATGAACTAGGAACGGAAAAGACTTCAAGGGACGAGAGGGATGGCGCCCTGTGGTTGGTACAGGTTTCCATCCAGAAGGAACTACCTCTGTCCGCCTTTTAGTTCCCTTTCTCCCTTCTGCTGCTTACTTTTAGGGCTTATTTATCACTTCTGTCAGAGGCTGCAATGGGAAAATTTTTAAAAAGTGAAAATCGTATTTATTAATTTTTCACAGTAGCCCTCTGTTCAAAAGGAAGGGGAAGGGAAAGAGGCTGGAGCCATTGGATAAGGAAAGATTTGGACTGTCCACTTGACCAGAAATAAGCAAGAAAAAAATATCCTACAGAATTAAAAAATCTGTACTGAGCAAAGAATAGTTAACCTTTTAGATCATTTTACCCACTGTATTATGAACTCTATGAATATTCTGTACCCCTCATATTATCATGATAGTAAACATTTAAGAGCGTTTATCATGGTCAGCAACCGTTCTATCCTTCATGTGCATTTGTTTATTTACTCCTTGTTCAGTTTGATGAGGTGGGCACTACTACTACGTATCCCCTTTAAGACATGTGGATGCTGAGGTTTACATGGGCTAAATATCTTACTAAGGTCATTGAGGTAATTAATAAACAGTGGAGCAAGAACTCAAAACAAGGCCTGTCTGACCTAGAGTTCCTGCTCTTAGCCTGCATCTAGGTTGTCATCCTGAAATAGCAAATGACTTCCCACTATGGGGGTGACCAAGGAGTAGAGACATGGAGGCACTGCATGCACTCACCTCCCTGGTGGGACCTGTAATTCTTTTTTTTTAATTGAAGTATAGTTGATTTACAGTGTTGTGTTGTGTTAGTTTCAGGTGTACAGCAAAGTGGTTCACTTTTATGTAAATATGTGTGTGTGTGTGTGTGTGTGTGTATTCTTTTTCAGGATCTTTTCCATTATAGGTTATTACAAGGTATTGAATATAGTTCCCTGTGCTGTATAATAGGCCCCTGTTGGTTATATATTTTATATATTTCAATCCCAAACTCCTAATTTACCCCTCTGCCCTTTCTCCTTTGGTAACGATATGTTTCTTTTCTATGTTTGTGAGTCTCTGTTTTGTAAATAAGTTCATTTGTGTCATTTTTTTAGATTCCGTATATAAGTGATATCGTAAGATACTTGTCTTTCTCTGTCTAACTTACTTCACTTAGTATGAGAATCTCCAGGTTAATCCATGTTGCTGTAAATAGCATTATTTCATTCCTTCATATGGCTGAGTAATATTCCATTGTTTATGTATACCACATCTTTTTTATCCATTCATCTGTTGATGGGCATTTAGGTTGCTTCCACACCTTAACTATTGTAAATAGTGCTGCTATGAACACTGGGATGAATGTATCTTTTCAAATTAGTTTTCTTAGGATACATGCCCAGGAGTGGGATTGCTGATCATGTGGTAAATCTGTTTTTAGTTTTTCAAGGGGCCTCCATACTTTTCTCCATAGTAGCTGCACCAATTTACATTCCCACCAACAGTGTAGGAGGGGTGGAACCTGTAATTCTAAGATGCACTAATTAACCTAAATAATGCAGAATCAAAGATAAATCTGTGATAAGATTAAAGAAAGTACACATTTAATATAATCTTCAAAGATCAGGGTTTGACCTGAATGGTTTGGGAGATTTGTTCATGTTACTCCCTCTCCCTTTTGTGTTTGGATACTGTACCTGGCCCTCCATCAGTTGGAGTTCAGTTCATTAGAGAAGTGCCACCTACATGTCAGGCATGGTGCTGGACATGGAGATGTAAATACTAGCTCTGTAAAGGGACCTTTGGTTTCCAGGGGAATGGATGGTAAAAATGAGATAAAATTGTTCATGCTAAGGTAACCGATATTGAGTCTGATTTTGTAAGAAATGTTTCATCCTCAAATTAGTTTGGGAAGTATACAAAGAACTTATACCAATCCTTCTCAAACTCTTCCAAAAGACTGAAGGAGAGAGAAGACTCTCAAACTCATTCTATGAAGCTACCTACCATCACCCTGATACCAAAACCGGACAAAGACACTACCAAAAAAGAAAGTTATAAGCCAATATCTTTGATAAATATAGATGCAAAAATTCTCAACAAAATATTAGCACCAAATCCAACAACACATAAAAAAGATCATGCACTATTACCAAGTTGGATTCATCCCACGGTCACAAGGATGGTTCAGCATATGTAAATCAGTCAATATGATATTCCACATCAACAAAAAAAAAGGGCAAAAACCACATGTTCATGTCCATAGATGCAGAAAAAGCATTTGATACAATTCAACATCTATTCATAGTGAAAACTCTTACCATAGTAGGTACTGAGGGAACATATCTCATCATAATAAAAGATATTTATGATAGACCCACAGCCAATATAATATTCAGTGGTGAAAAGTTGAAATCCGTCTCTCTAAAATCTGGAACAGAAGGATGCCCACTCTCACCACTTCTTTTCAACATAGTATTAGAAGTCCTCACCACAGCAATCAGACAAGAAAAAGAAATTAAAGGGATCCAAATTGGAAGAGAAGCGGTAAAATTATCAATGTATGCAGATGACATGATACTGTACATAGAAAACCCTAAAGACTCCACACAAAACCACTAGCACTCATAAACAAATTTAGCAAGGTAGCAGGGTATAAGATTAACATACAGAAATCAGTTGCATTTCTTTATACTAACAACGAAATATCAGAAAAGTGGTGTTGGGAAAGCTGGATAGCCACATGTAAGTCAATTAAGTTAGAACATTCCCTCCATACACAAAAATTAAATCAAGATGGCTTAAAGAATTAAACATAAGACAGGACACCATACATCTAGCAGAGAGCATAGACAAAACATTCTCTGACATAAATCATAGCAGTGTTTTCCTGGATTAGTCTCCCAAGGCAATAGAAATAAAAGCAAAACTAAACAAATGGGACCTAATTAAGCTTATAAGCTTTTGCACAGCTAAGGAAACCATAAACAAAATGAAAATATGGACTGGGAGAAAATATCTATAAACAATATGACTGACACTAGCTTAATTTCCAGAATATATAAACAGTTCTTAAAACTCAGAATCAAAAAAACAACCCAATGAAAGAACGAGCAGAAAACCTAAATAGACATTTCTCCAATGAAGACATACAGATGGACAACAAGCACGTGAAAAGATGCTCAGTATCACTAATTATCAGAGAAATGCAAATCAAAAACTACAATGAAGTATCACCCCACACCAGTCAGAATGTCCATCATTAAAAAGTTCACAAACAGTAAATGCTGGAGAGGGTGTGGAGAAAGGGAACCCTCCTACATGGTTGGTAGGAATGTAATTTGGTGCGGCCACTATGTAAAACAGTATGGAGATTCCTTAAAAAACTAAAAATAGAGTGACCATATGATCCAGCAATCCCATTCCTGGATATATATCCAGAGAAAACTCTAATAGATTTATGCACTCCAGTGTTTATAGCAGCACTGTTTACAATAACTAAGATGTGGAAGCAACCTAAATGTCCACCAACAGACGAATGGATAAAGAAGATGTAGTATATGTATGCAATGACCTACTAGTCAACCATAAAAAGGAATGAAATAATGCCATTTACAGCAACATGGATGAACTAGAGATTCTCATACTGAGTGAAGTAAGTCAGAAAGAGAAAGACAAGTATCATGATAGCACTTACATGTTGAATCTAAAAAAAAAATGATACAAATGAACTTATTTACAAAACAGAGACTCACAGACATAGAAAACAAACGTATAGTTACCAAAGGAGAAAGGGCAGAGGGATAAATTAGGAGTTTGGGATTAGTAGATATAAACTACTATAAATAAAATAGATAAACAAGGTCCTACTATATAGCACAGGGAACTATATTCAATATCTTGTAATACCCTATAATGAAAAAGAATATATATATATATGGTAACTGAATCACTATGCTGTACACCAGAAACTAGTACAACATAGTAAATCAAGTTTAGTTTAAAAAAAATTAGTTTGAGAAATGCTAGTTAAAGTTACACAAATTTTTTTAAATTGAAGTGTAATTGATTTACAATGTTGTGTTAGTTTCTGGTGTGCAGCACAGTGACTCAGTTATACATATATATTCTTTTTCATATTCTTTTTCATTATAGGTTATTACAAGTTATTGAATACAGTGCCCTGTGCTATACAGTAGGACCTTGTTGTTTATCTATTCTGTATATCATAGTTTGTTATCGGCTAATCCTAAACTCCCAGTTTATCCCTCCCCACCCTTCCCCTTTGGTGATCATAAGTTTTAAACTGATGTTTTCATTGCAAGATTTCTTAGAGCTTTTAAGCTAATATACTTTTAAGCTAATATACTAATATACTTTGAGACTATCCCAGAGGTTTTTACAATTGGGAAAACACTGAAAGCAGTCTCTGTTTTGGGGTCACTTTTTAGGCTACCTTTCTTGTAGCATATCTTATTCCAGGTGAAATTATGACTCCTTTAGAAAAACCTTTAGGATTGGCCTAATATTTTGAATATGGGTCTAATATTTTTGATTTGGCAATTGAAGGAATAGAGATTTATATATAACTAAAAAGTCTTTTTATTTATTCTTAAGTCACAAGTTTCACTTGCTGAAAAGAAGTGAGATTTTTGTAACAGGAAGAGTTATGAAAGTAATTGTTAAGAGAATCACTAGGGAGCTTGAGGTGGGAGCAGCAAGGAAGTTTGATGACACCTTGCCGCTAAGCCTACTTCTGTTTCTGCTCCCCTCATCACCTCGCCTCCTGGGACGTGAGTGGCACTGATGAAATGTCCATCTTCCTAAAGTCTCTACCAAATTCACTTTGGGGTGTAAAGGAGCAGTATAGGTGGTGGTTCTGATTTTTCATCTCTGAAACTAACCTTAAAAACTCAACTCATAAAAAGCCTGTTTTAATAGTGAGTTGAACTCAAAAATCAAAATGATTCAGTTGAACCATTTTAAAGAAGAGTTATTTAAAAAGAAGTACTAGCCATTGCTAAATAGCGGATTCTTATTCCAGTTCAAATATGCTGTAATTTTTTCTCCTGTGTGTAGTTCCGTTGGGTGAGAGCTACTCTGAGACAGAAGAATAGACCAAATGTGGGTCATTTTAGGGCAAAGGTGCCTTTTAAATACTAAGGTGTTTATAAAAAGTAAAAATGTATGGGAATTCTTAGGAAGACTTTTTTTTTTTTTTTAGCAATATCAGATATATCAGTGAACCAACTTACAGCCTAAAGGATGCAGGGCAGAAAAGGGAATGGGAGGGCATTGGCTATCACCATTATCAACAGACACTTGCAGAGGGCTGACTGTGAAGCAGAATCTAAGACAGAGTCCTGCCGTCATCAGTGATTAGTAAGGGGATAGGCACACGCTTAAAACTTTAAATAATAATGCAATATTGTGCTAAATGTCAAGTGAATGGTACAGATAGCATGAGAGTTCAGACAGGATGTGGTAGGCAGAATAATGCTCCCCACTCAGAGAAGTCATGTCCTACCCCTGGAACCTGTGAACACGTTACACTGAATGGCAAAGAGCAATTAAGTTTCCTCATCACCTGACCTTGACATAACATTGTTTTGGATTATCCTGTCAAGCCCAGGGTATTCATAAGGCCCCTCTAAAGTGGAAGAGGAGAGCAGGAGAGGAGGTCAGAGTCAGATTTAAAGACGCTGCATTGTTGGAGGAAGGGGCCACAGCCAAGGAATGCAGGGACCTCGGGAAGCTGGAAAGGGCAAGGAAACTGATTCTCTCCTTGAGCCTCCAGAAGGAATGTAGCTGTGTGCACACCTTGATTTTAGCCTAGTCATCACCTGTTTCGACTTCTCACCTCTAGAACTGTAAGATAATACATTTTTGTTGTTTTAAGCCACAAAGTTTGAGGGAATTTGTTACAGCAATGATAAAAAAAAAAATACAAGAATGTTGAAGAGAAAGAGGAATCAGGGGTGGTTTCACAAAGAAGGTGGTTCTTGAGCCAGACATTAATGAATAATAATAATAAGAGCAGTGGTAACAGAATTAGAGTCGTAAAATGTGTGTTCCAGGTACTGAGCTAAGTTCTTAATACCCTTTAATTCATTTGTCCTCACAAAAACGCTATGAAGATAGGATGAGATAACTGAGGTTTAGAGAGGCTGAGGAACCTGTGTGACCACTGCCGTGCAGCACCAGTCACTGCACCTAGTTAACAGCTGGCCTTCTAACGCCGTGATGGCGTTACTGCAGTTACTGAGGGAGGATGGCATTGTCGTCACCTCATGGAATCATCTCAGGGTCTGTGGCATGTAGTGATTTGTAGTTTTTCTGAGGCATGGACTTATCTGTCCAGCAATATGGCTGAATTGGAGGGGAAGAGACAGGAACCAGAAAACCAGGTGAGACACAACCATCCAGACAAGTGCCGATCAGAGCCTAAAATACCAGGAAAGGCAGTGGGCACGGGATGGAGGAAACAGACTCCAGACACAGTCTGCTTCTTTTATGAAACAGAACTCCTGTGTTGAAAAAACTTCCCTTCTCTCTCTAATTTCCCCCTCCCTGTGATGAGGGTGCTGCATTTTAATGAGTTGAGGCCCTTTATAATTAGAATTAATGAAAGGCGTCAGCACTGACGGTGCTGTAGACCAGACTTTTCCACATACCCACAGAAGCACAGGCAGCACTCACATAAATGTCTCTCTCATCTGCCTCTCTGCTCTCCTGTACTGTAACTCGCAGAAGTTGACTTTCATTTCTGGGTGTTTTAGACAGAGAGCAGAGTAACTTTCTTACTTAAGTTCAACAACAAAAATATGTTTATTGAAAACCTACCATTTAAAGAAGAAATATTCTAGTCATTGTGGGAGTCTCAAAAGTGGCTAAAAGTCAGTTTGGAAACACACCTGAAGGAGAGTGGTGAAATGGAATTGGAAGGAGGAGGTGAGTAGGTATCAGCTGGTGTCAGTGATTTGTGAAACGAATGCTGGGTTCTTTTCAAGGGGACATATTTGCTGTTTTCTCTGCCTGCATGTAAAAACCATTTAAAGATTTTAAAAAATCCTCTGAAACTCTCATCTCAGATATGTAAAATTCCTTCTGCTTTCTATTTGAGTAGAACCAGTTCTGCCATCATTTAAAGAGTCGTTAAAGTAAGATCTGTGAACTCTGAATATCTTCTGTCTTCTAGTGGATGGAATCATTGTTTTATTTATCCTGCTTATCATAAGTAAAGAGGTAATGACATTGTTGCTGCAAAGAGTTCTTCAGAATGTGTGGATCTTTTAGTTAATACTGAGTGGCATAAAGCATTTGTGTGGGATTGATCATTTTTAAAGAATAACATAAACTATTTGTATATACACCCAAGCTGGAGTATGTAAGTAATGCTTTGGGGTATGATACGAAATCCATTAATGGGTAATACTCATTCTGAGAAGAGATTTTACTACTTCAGTATAAGGTACAAGACACATTCCTACTCTGTTGTAAGGGTGTCTATAAATACTGATTCCCATGGACTGAGTCTTCCCACTAATTTCAGAGAATGATTTAGGACCTTTCACTGTTGACTTGAGTTAGTAGTATAAGTCCCTACTCAGTGGGGGTGATTTTTCTTTCCCATTAAGTGATCAAAGCCAAATTCTCAAAGCCGAATGTCTTACAATAGATTATTATTTTTTTTAGTTTTATTTATTTTTACTTTGGGGGGGTTAATTAGGTTTGTTTATTTTTAGAGGAGGTACTGGGGATTGAACCCAGGACCTCATGTATGCTAAGCATGGACCCTACCACTTGAGGTATACCCTTCCCCCGGTTTACAATAGATTCTAATGACTTGGCCTTTTTAGTTTTAATCAAAGCAAAAGATGACATTTGCATTTTTGTCTTCTTCATTTCTAAGTGTTTGTCATATTAGATTCAGAATCACTCTGAATAATAATGTCAGTAGAATCGGTCTAGCCACTCCCCAAAAACCTGTGAGAACAGGGGCCTGTTTCTACAAAGGTCGTGTACCGCCTAACTGTATAGACACTGGAATCGTGCATGTCTGGATTACTTGGAACCAGAAGTCGTCAGGGCAGGAAAGGTTCCGAAGTTCTCACACAGAGTCACTGACCCATGGTAGCTTCCTGCTGCTCTCCTGTTTCTCGGTGCCCTCGATGTGCCATGGATTCTCCTTCTGCCCCCCCACCCCCCGCCATGACATTTATGCACATACAGCCCTCAACACCCTGCGCACCAGTTCTGCCTGCTTTCTGCCTTTGTTCTGCTTGCAGGGTATTCTTCCATTTCCTCAATCAGCTTTATTAACCAGGAGACATGGATGAGTAGGGACAGGGAATGCAAGCTCTCTCTGTGCCTCTTTCTGTGCCTTTGTGCACATGTGTGATGCAGACCTACAAAAGCAGCAGACTTTCACACAGCCGTCCAGCCATGCTGACCTTCACACTGAGAGTGTCCTGCTGATCTTTGGGTGACCTCAATCATCAGGTCTGCTTAGTGGGCCCCTGGAGTTGGTGCATTGTTTACAGCAAATGTGCACCATTTGGCAACTAAATTTTAGAGTTAGGGCATTCTTATTTTTAATAGCTCCTTTCTTCATAGAAATGGTGAGACTTTGGGCTAGTAAATTATTTGTGTGATTTCTAAGTATGTAAAAATTTGGGAAGCTTTTGCAAGCTTATTCTCTCCTAATTATTTAAAAATTAGAAGAAACTCTGAAAAAAAAAACTGGGGGGATGTGCCAAAGAGTACTTGATTTGAAATAAATAGAATCCATACGCTTAAAGCACCATATACAGTCAAGATGAAATTTCCATGTTTGCTATAGATCTGTTCTCATTTTTCTTAAGGGGATTTTAATCCAAATGTTTTATTATTGTTGGCAAGATCCAGATCCCAAATCAGCCCTCAGTGCTTTGTTTTGTTCAGTCTTAGCTTTTGGACCAAAATAACTACTTACTATTTTGCCAGAAATTCAGCATTACCACTAATGTATTTCTTGACAATTGCACAATAGTCTCGGCTGTCATGAAAATTACTTTGCTTAAATTAAGTATATAAAAGTATGTGTAGACACACAGATACACAACATACACACACTACATATTTCCATGTTTTCAAGCTAAAAGATGGCTTGTGGCACAATGTGAAGTCCAATTAATTGTATACTTTGAGAAAAAAGATCAAGCCAAAAGCATGTTATTTTCATTTTCTCTCTATTGCCAGGAGCTAGGGGATGGGGAAAATTGTGAATAATTGGTAATTTACCCTTACCCTCAAATTATCAAATATATGGGTCATAGCAGTAACATGTTATAAACACTGTGTGCGCATATTTACATGGAAATGTAACACATACAACCCTAAGAGTGAATTTGGGAGGAAATGTTTAAACTATCCTCCAACAGATTATCAAGTTATTGTCTTGGATTTTAATTACTTCTTAATAGAGAAGCACAGTGGGGAGACATTTGTATTTCACTAGAGCAGAAAGTATTAAAATGACTGTAGTTTCCTGTTTTAACCAAGAAAGAAGGAGAGCTATGAGCCATTCCCTTCCTGAGTGGCCGCATTCCAGCTGTGCAGACTGGTCGTAGCACATCTGCCAATCAGAACAGGCCCTGGAAGGAAGCCCTCAGATGCCGAGTCTTGTTTACATGCACTGTGACTCTGTTTCTCCCCTCCTCCTGTGTCTTGTATGACTGGGAAGATTTGTAAGGGAACTCGCTGTTACGTGCCTAAAGAAAACTGTTCAAAACTAGGACCACAGCCACATCCAATGGTATTACTGGCAGACTTTTAGCTCATCTGTATCCACAGGTAAGAGTTGCTTTGTTATGAGGACAGCTGATCTGCATCTAGTTTTTAGCTTTACTTTGGGACATTATACTTAACTTTTGATAGCAAAACTAACAGGCTAAAAGCTGAAGAAGAACAATTGAAAAAAATGATTAAAATGTGCATTCTATTGCTGACTTGAAATTTTTAGTCCTCAACAAGTGAAAAAACATATTTTTATTTAAGGGAAGGGTAAAACCAAGTTAAATTAAAACGAAAGTTTTAAAAGCGGCAGTAACACTAAGTCACTGTGTAGAGAAATTGGAACCAGAAGCATATTGTTAACATTGTGTGTTTTGAAGAGCATTATATCTAAACAAATATTTTTATTGTGACTCTTCTTACTTATTAGTGTTTCAGAGAACAGTGTCTTCCTGTCTGCTCTTTGTTTTAAAAAGACATTTCTTTTTTATTATGAACCCATTCAGAGAGAATTTATATTTAACCACGTAAATCTGATTCCTTTTCTTCCATAAATTCTCTCTAGATATTGTAGAGAATGTTTTCATTATCTTTATGCTGCTCCATCAGCAATAAAATTAAGAAGAAAAAAAGAATTCCTGTCTAATCTTTGTTTTGCCATTAAATTATATCATGTTAGTATTAATTCAGAAGATACTTTAGAAAATGAAACTTTGTTAACATTGCATAGGATTTTAAAAAGTCATTGTATAGGAATTTATTGTGGCTTACACGTTGCTTTCTGTTGCTAGTTTTTTCATAGCACTAAGATCTTTTTACTTTATATTTGTTTATAAGCATGTACTGAAAAAAAAATTATTACTCAGAGTCAAAAAAAGATAGCCTTTGGGTTTTGTGGTCTTTTGTCTTGTATGTAGAAGTCTTCAGTTTGATTAACAGCATTTCACAGCAGTCCAAAGAGGCACTTTTAAGAGCTTCAAGCAGCCATGCTCTTGTCTCTTACCCCGTTGCAGGGTTTCTTAACTTCAGCACTGTTAACATTTTGGGTGAGATAATTCTTTGTTGCAGGGTGCATGTGGGACGGCAGCAGCATCCCTGGTCTTACCCACTGGATGCCAGTAGCTCCTTCCTCCCCAGTTGTGACAACCAGAATGTCTCCAGGCATTGCCAGATGTCCCCTCGTGGAGAGAGAGCAAAATTGCCCATGGTTGAGAACCACTGTTAGCATGTCAGGCCTAATTATCTGTGAAACATGGAAATGCAACTTCTGAGAAGTTCTGGGTGATAGAGAGTTAAGGATGAGGCTGTCCTGGTCTCAGTGTATTTGCAGATGTTGCTGTAGCTGACTGCTCATTTTTTTCCCCTCCCCATCCTGTTAGAAGCTTTTGCCAACCATGATTCATGGAATGATTTTTTCGAGCTGAGTAATTTGTGGCTTTTCAGTTCCCTTACTTTCTTTCCTTAGCTAAATTTGTTTTGGTTTTAGCAAAGTGTTTTAAACAGCAAAGATCTTTGAAAATGAAATAATACATGTAATGATATATTTTCTAAGTAGATGATTTTCACAAACTGTAAAAACTTTACATGCCTGTCCTTCTTTATATCTTTTCTACCTCCTCTATCAGACACATCCTCTCAGCTCTGAAGGAGAGCCTTATACATGGAAGTCACAGCAACCTTTGAACAGTCCTTTGTGAATCTAATGGTATGGCAGCTGGTGCTTAAGAATTTCTTTTCTAGGACTTCTAAAGAGCATTTTGACATGTAACTGTCTTCTCTCTTTACAGATCGAAACGAACGAAATAAACCAGAGCATCGTTCTTCAAGGTATGAATTTATAGTATTTAATTACTGTATAAAGCCTCTCATTTGGAAAACATTGTTCCAATATTTTGGCAGTGCAAGTATCCCTTTTAGAAATACTGTATATTTGAATCTTCTGTACCACTCAGAGAAGCTTCACAAGGGAAATACTGTTCATTCTCTGAACAAAAATTCTTTATAAAATTATTGACTACCTGGAAGACATTTTATTTTGAAAATTCCTATCAGTGACAGGTATATCTTTACAAAAAAATTATTTAGCCCTATTTCCTTCCTTCCTTGGTTCATTTTCCTTCCTTTTCTTTAATTGGTAATTAGGTAAATGTGTGCTGCTTTTTTCCTAATTATAAAACTAACATGGGCTCATTGTAGAAATTTTAAAATTATTTTTTTAAGAGAAAAAGCATTAAAAACAAGACAAAACAGCATGTCTTTCATGAGCTAGGATGGCTGGCTGTTGCTAAAATTTTGATGTAATTTCTTTCTAGATTTTTTTTTTTTTTGAGAAAAATGTATTCCAATTGAATTCTTTAAGTTTGTGTCAGACACTTTCAGATAGCCAGGAAGGTCATATCGTCTCAGCCTCTCACTCACGCCGTCTGAGAATGTATCTCACAAGGCTCTCACCAGCACTGAAAAGTATTTTTTAAAATCTTTGTCAAAGTTATAGGCGGAAAATTGTCTAACTTCCATTCCTAGGCAAGAATGGCAGACCTATATTCCATTTTGAAACCCAGTTTTGTGAAAGATTGTAATTTTTTAAATATTATTTCCGTCTTATTCTACATTCTGTCACTTAATCTTTGCATCTTAGATTGTGAGAACTGATGAAATGGTAACAATGTGTTCACTGGGTTGACTGGCCTAGTAAACCAAATCCTGATACTTTTCCAAGATGTCAAACCTTAGAATACATTGACCTGGGATGAAAAAAAATACAAAATCTATGAAAACTCGATTAATTAGAATAGCAATACATTTTGCAGAGATTGTCAATCAGAGTAAGTTAGTGAGACATAATCTGGGAAAAAATGTAGCTGAGTATTTGGAATATAAAGCTGATTTTTTTCTTTCAGGTGTAATTCTCATACATTAAAATTCACTCTTTTTGGTGTATGATTCTATGAGTTTTGACAAACACAGTTATGTAACTATGAACACATTATAGAAAAGTGTGTAAGATATAGGAAAAAACCAATAGAAGAGGACTTTGACAGGATGCTATGAGTGTCATAAAGTTGCAAGGGTAAAAAATACTTAGGATGGTAAAATCGGGATCCGTAAGACCCTTGACATACCGACTTAATTAAGCAATATAAGTGTTAATTGGAACAAATGTAAATCCTTACACCTAGGTCTGAAAGATCAGTGGATCATAGGAGATAGGAGAGATGTGACTTAATATGTTTGAAAAAATCTTGAGGATTTAATTCTTCATAAATTCATTATAAGTCAAAAATTTCATGCCTTTGCCTTTACCTCCCCCAAAATGTCAGCATTGATTAATTATGCTGAAATAACTGTAATGTCTGCAGTATAAGAAAAATAGCTCTAAACCATGCTTTTGATATTATATACAATTCTGGTCCCACAAGGCCTTGAAAAATTGAAGTACTGGATTGATATTGATAATAATATTGACATTAATTGGGGAACTTGAAAAAACAAAAACAGAGTCCCACGCTCTACCTGAGAGATTCTTATTCAGTAAGAATGGAGTGAGTGGATCCTGAGAATCTGTATATTAAAGAAGGCTCCCAGTGATTCTGATGTAGAGCCAGGCTGGGAAACACGGAAGACTTGTGTAAGAAGCCGGGTGGAGTTAGCCTTGGTTTGGAAGTCAGGGAGGAATATGGGACAGAAATAACTGGCTTCAAACACCTGGAGGGCTGGCATATAGCAGAGACTAGAAAAAATATTCCTCCTAAATGTTTCTCCCCTCTAAGAGGAACCCGGGATCCCTGGAGGAATGGCTAATTCCAGGTCTCAGGAAGGAGGAAGCACAAGTAAGCCTGGTGACAGAAAGGAGGGAAATGACCGACTGCTGGGGTCATGTCATAAAGGCCCAGAAGGCAGCGTCAAGAGGCTGGCCAAATCTGGGACAATTTGAATAGCGAAAAAATTTTGAATGATAACGGATTCTAATGCACTGGATTTTTAAAAATCCACATAGAAGAAATCATAGGATCACAAAATCATCATTTTACAATCCTCAGTGTAATAGTTGATTCAGGCAAGGATCATCAGTGGCTCCTAAAACTTGGGTAGAAAAACTGTTGGAGGAATAGATATTCATACTGACTTAAAATGATATTTAAGTTTTTAATTAGAAAGGGAAAAATGCACCTTTTCAATAAAGATATGTGGTGATCACATTCTTAATCAAGTGGTCAACTTATATATATCCCACTCGTGAGACAGCCGGACAGTATGTGGCTCCAGATGATGCATTAGCAATACACATAGATGGCGCTTATGCAGTGGTTGTCTTGGCAGAAAAGGTGATGTCGTGAAAAATACAGAAAGGCTCGGAAAATATTCTAGATTAAAAGAGACTGATTTTTTTTTTAAATCTGGAATTTTAAAATCCAGATTAAAAAAAGATACTTTGGGGATAATTAAGAAAATTCAGATACAAATTGTATTTTAGATAATATTTTATTAATATTACTTTGTTTAGGTGTATAATAAGAATGCTGTTATGTGGGAGAATGTCCTTATTCTTAGGAGATGTATACAGATGTATTAGAGGTGATACCGGCTTATGTTTGTAGCATCCTCTCAAATAATTCATGAGGGACAAAAACAGCAAGAGATAAAACAGAGCAAATATGGGAAAATATTAATAATGGGTGAATCGATTAAAAGTGTATATGGGTGTTAATTGTTCCTTCAACTTTTCTGTAGACTTGAAATTTTCAAAATAAAAAGCAGTGGAGGGAAGGGTTCTGTGTGTTCTGTGGAGTTCCAGAGGGCAGAGTATGCAGCTGCGGGTGGAACTTTGAGGGGGTGGGTTTCTGCACAGTGCAAGGAAGGATTTCCTGGTGTAGCTGGTCAAGGATGGAATGGGCCATTCTGTGAAGGAACACTGTCAAGGAAAACCTGGACAAGCTAGTGCTGGGAATGAAATAGAAAAGATTCACACGTGGCTAAATTATGATTCTAGGTGGCTCCAGCCCCTTGCTCATTCAGCAGCCGATAACTATTTGTTGAGACCCTAATCCAGGCTCCGGATATGACAGAAAACAAGAAAAAGTCTCCAGCTTCACGGAGCACAGAGTGCCCATTGTTTGGGATTTACATTCCCAACCTCTGAGAGCCTCTTTGACTGCAGGATCACAGTCCTCATAGTTCTATTTCCGGCAGTGCTTGTGGCACTCGGTCTTTAACCTTTCAGGTTCTCAAGGACTGTGCTGCTGGTCTCAGTAACCCCAGCACTTCATGTAGTGTTTGGTTCACAGTAAGCACTTAATAATAAATAAATGTTTGTTGAATAAATGCCAAATGTAGTTCGAAGAGAGAAAGAAAATGCCAATGTTTTTCTCTAGCAAACTGAAAAGAACCTGACTCTCAAATGCTCGCCCATGCCTTGTGACTGAATGTTTGTTACTACAGCAGCAAGGAGCAATGTCGTGTGAGAAAGGAGAGCTGTTTTCTGGGAAAGGCCATTGTTGTCTGTCCAGAGTGTCTGCTGAGATTGGTAGTGACCCGCCCTTCTACTGCCAGCCTTAGCTGAGCAGGGCCACCCCACCAGTCCAGCAGTGCGTCAAGCAGATTAATACCTGCTGCATCAACAGGGCAGAAGGAAGAAAATATAACCAAATTCACTCAATTTTGGTTTTTTCTTGTTTTGGATCTCCTCAGGCCACTTGGCAGCAAGATCATGGGCTCGACGCCCAGCAAGAATAAGAGAGATGCATTGCTTTTGTTTGAGTTTTTATAAGGCCAAACTATCCTATAGTTTTCACAGTGAGAGGCGAATAAATCTGGAACGGCTGCCCGTTCTTTCATTTTGGTGCTGAAATAAGAAGGAAAGTATAACTCTTGTCAAGTCAAAGTTTTATCAGGTATAGGGCATCACTAAGACACCAACCGAAAAAACATCACGTAAGCATTTTTAAGCTTTTTCATCAGTTTGCTTTGATGTTGGGTGTTTTAAATTTTTTTCTTATTGCTGATTGACCAGTGTAGAAGTCAGAAATATCTGAATTCTTCTTGTCTTTTCCTTATTAGTTTAAATATACCTGTTCCCAAATTGATGGCCCACGGAACATTTTTTGTAGGAAATTACTTTGTATACAAGAAATAAATCACTAGTGCGTGCCAAAAGTTTGTGAAATGTGAGTCAAAACAAAATTAGGCATATTTCTGTACTGAGTCTTTGATAAACTAAAGTGCATTACGAAACACCAAGTGAGATATTTACTATAAAGGATTTTAAACATTCGTTTGAAGTTGTGACTTCCTTTCCCAGACACAGCTATGAATAACATCTAGAAAAATGTACTATAGGATGGCAGGTTGGGAAACTAATTGAGAGCGAAGTAGGAGCTAAAGATAATGAAGGTAAGCCCTGTGGCAATCAGTGCCAGCGACGGAAAGTTAGGAGCTGTTTTTACCACCCCACCAGCTTAGATCCCCATGACTCATGGGGCTGAAAAACCAGCTACTTTGTCTTAAATGTTTTGCCTACTACAAGGAAATAATTTACAGCTGCGGAAAAAAAAAAAAAAAGGCAGCAAAACAGAGGACCCTGAATCTATTTCTCAAAAATTAACATTAAATCTTAGTCTTCCTAAAGCCTTCTTAAAACTACCTGCATAATCCCCTTTGATGTCCAGTCATAAGGTTCAATGAAAGTTTGGTAAAAATCACAAATACTTTTGAATTAGACAAAGTGATTTTAAATTTTATAAGGAAGAACAAGAGTAACCAAGGCAATTTTGAAGGTCAAGACTGGGAGGTGGACTCTTGTAAGTAATTAAGACGGTGTTTTATCATCAGAGAAATGGGTCAAGAAAACAGAATAGAGAATCCACCAAAGAGGTGGAGACACACAGTTCTGTATTGTGTGCTGGATGGAGGTGGTAGAACAGATCAGTGGGGAAAGTGAACATGTCAACGACTGTTGCAGGAAAAACTGATCACCCATATTTTTAAAAGTCATTTTCTTATGTAAGGTAGAATCTAAAGACATAAAAATAAAAAGTAAAACAAATATTTTGAAGAAATACGTGAGAATATCTTTATGAATTTCGCGTAGGGGATGAGTTTCTAAACAAGTCTCAACAATTACAAACCACTATGAGAAAGACTGATAAATTTGACTAAGTGAAAATTTAAAACGTATGTACATAAATGCAGCAAAAGCATGTGAAAAGTCACGACTGCACGGCACAATGGCAGCAACAGTGCACGTCCAACATAAATAAACTGCCCATCAGAAAGAAGAAGACAAATAGGGCAGGGAGCTCAGGAAAGATGAAACCTAAGGAGCCAACTAATAATTTGAAAAGATTCCTGACCTTGCTTCTACTAAGAAGATGTGGACCAGTGTGATAATGAGATACCATTTCACCTCCATTGAGTTGGTGCAGAAATCTCAAAGACTGATGGTAACAAGTATGTGTGAGAATAATGTGGTATATCCTGTTCAGAGAGTAATTGAGTAATTGCCCATAACCATACAACCCAGCCGCTATCTTACACCCTGGAGAAATTCTGTCTCGTGCCAAAGGAACGTGTACTGGAGTGTTGAGAGTAGCACTGTTCGGACTAAGGAAACTACAGCTATGTGTGACAACAGAGAGGAAACTCAGAAACAGAGTTTTGGATGATAAAATGCAAGCTGTAGAAGACAGATAGGTTCAGTATGATACCATTTATATAAAGTAGAGGTCAGCAAATGGGCCAAATCTGGCTTGCCACCTGTTATCGAAAATAAAGTTTTATGGAATCTCAGCCATGCCTGTTTGTCTGCACACTGTCTGCGGTTGCTTTTGCATGGCAACAGCAGAGTTGACGGGTGACAGCAGAAACCATATGGCCCTCAAAGCTGGAAATATTTACTATCTGACCTTTATAGAAAAAGTTTGCCAACTCCAGACATAGAAAAAGTTTGCACACTCCCTTTATCACAGGTGAGACTCAAACAATATGTTCTTTATTGTATTTTTATGGCTACATATATATGTATATGTATTTTACATCACTATGTATATTTTTTAAGTAAAAGTATACAAAAATGCACATGGAACTGATAAATTGTGAATTTAGGATATTGACTATCAAAGGAATAGGTTAGGAAAGTGTACACAGGGAGCCTGAAGTGTATCTATACTGCTTTCTTTTTTTAATTGAAATATAGTTGCTTTACAATCTTGTATTAGTTTCTGATAAGCAGTATAGTGATTTGCTTATACATATATATATTCTTTTTCATTGTAGATTATTACAATATATTAAATGTAATTTATACCATTTTATTTCTTAAGCTAATTTTTGGGCTTTGCCTATCTACACTTTTTTTAAATCCTGAAAAATTTTATAATTAATTTAAAGGTCTCCAAGAAGAACTTGAGTTCTATGGTACCAATAGTGATGTTTTTACAGGGCATGAACATAAAATTGAGGGAAACTTTCTTTGATTGTTTTTTCTGAAATAGGAAAATAAAAATGAGGAAATAATCAAGAATGTTCAGAAAAAAACATGATCAAACACTGTTTCCATTTCATCTCTATTCATAGTCTTCTCCTGTAATTCCCTCTACTCGAAGCACTGTTTATTGCTCTGTGGATTTTTATCTTATTTTGTTACCTAAGAGTAAACGAGTAACATAAAAACATTTCTTAGTAGTACAGAAATATGTGGTGTCTGTCTTTATTCCACAGGCAACTTTTAATGAAAGAGTCTAGTGGCTCAGTGTCTATCTTAGACTTTCTATGCACATGTATAGTATATGTTCAAGGAATATTTAGAATAAATGGGAATATGTGTGTGTGTGTGTGGGTAGTGTATATATGTATACATATGTGTATATATATTCATGCCAACTTGCTCTTTTCACTTGTATTTTAGAAATACACTTCATTATATTTTTTAACTGCTACGTAGAGTTTTCTAGTGTAGTTATATTACTGTTTATTTAATCAGTCCTTTATTGGTAGCGTTTGAATTGCTTATTGATAGCATCACAGGAAAGGTGCTGCGAAAAACACTGTTATGTTCATATCTTTGTGTGTATATATATATATGTGAGGAAACCTCTATTGCTTCTTCCAAGATAAATTTTTTTCTCGAGTTTCTGTTGAACTCCTATTCTCATTCATAATTAAATTTTGAAATTTTATATACCTTACATTTCTCTTTTCTTCCCAAATCTCAGATGGCTTCGTGGTGGTTTGGTGCCCATGCAGGTTCATTTCAGTAGGGCCTGTTTCAACCCCCGTCGCCATAACGTGGCCTGAAATGTCACCCACGCAGGGAAGAACTCGAACTCAACATGCAGAATATTTATAGCACGTAGGTTAGTGCGCTCAGAATTAATAGTTGATGTTAAAACTCAGAGCAACCACTTTATCATTAACAACTTGAAAGGGGCTTGGTTTTCTGCACTGGTACCCTGTTGCTGGTCTTATAAAGATGCTGAAGATTTTATTATGACACTTTACCATTATCACATTATGGTTTGAATAGATTAGCTAAAAGCAGAAGATTTAACTTGTCTTTGCTTTTCTCCTTTCTAAATATGTCTATTAAAATGTCATGCTCTGCTGGGCTTAGTTTAGCTACTGTAATTCTGTAGCGTTTCCCTGCCCATGTGTTTTGATTTCTGCACCTCTATAAACTATAGCCTGTATGTAATTACTTTCTGGCATTATGTTTTCTCAGCTATCAGAGAAACATTACTTTTGCTACAGACTCTGTAATGCTGTAAACGAGGGGAAAAATTAAAGTGTATACAGGTTTTGTAGGAAAAAATCCTTTTGCAATGGGAGATGTGAAAGGATTACTAACATTTTATGTCATTCTACAGAGAATATGTGTATTTTATCGTGGTTTTAAGAAATGTGACTTTAGTATTTCCCCTTAGTGTGATGGGAATGAAAATGAAGCATTTGTATGGTCTATCAGTTGGGTAATTGAAGAGTTTTATCAGCTGGCCTACCACTACCATAGTATTTAGTGTGGGGCTTCTCTGAAGTTGTTTCAAATTAAACTATCAGCAGGCAGTTAACTTTGGAACAGCAGCTGGTCCTGTGTTTGTGACTTTTTCTCTAGACTGGCATGTGTAGCCACCCACCTGTCAGCAGTCCAGGGAGCATGTGGACATATTGGCCCTCAAATGTTTTCATCCTGATTCTTTTCTCTCTTTCCCTTGGGCTATATTTTACATTAGTTCTTTACTTTTCTACAGTATAGTTTAGAAGCAGTTATTTACACAGTTCTGCACAATCTATATTAATAGCCTTTAGTTGAGTGAACTCTGTATACATCTTTGTGGATCTTGGTCTGCCCGTAAGTTTTGATTTTACCTCGACTAATCAATATTCTTACACAACTGGACTTTAACTTTTTATTTAAATATTTTCCCTACTGGCAGAGAATGTATCACTGTTCTTCAAAGGTATTGAATAGGACTATAAGTGACAAAAGCGTACTAACTCCTGGAAGAATCTTAATGTGGACAGAATTGCTTAAACAGTCACTCAGTAACCTAAGTACCTGTTATGCCATTAACAGTGAACTGCTTTTGATCAAAATTCAGTCTTGTTTGATACATAAAATCTTTCTTTTTTTTTAATTGAAGTAGAGTTAATTTGCAATATTGTGTTAGTTTCAGGTATACACTTAAGTGATTTAGATATATATATATCAGATTATTTTCCAGTAAAGGATATTACAAGGTATTGAATATACTTCCCTGAGCTGTACAGTAAATCCTCATTGCTTATCTCTTTTATGTTTAGTAGTAGTTTGTATCTGTTAATCCCATACTCCTAATTTATCCCTCCATTTCTCCCTTTCCCCTCTGGTAACCATACTCTTGTTTTCTGTCTAAGATTCTGGTTTTGTTTTGTACATAGATTCATTTGTATTATTTTTAGATTCCACATATAAGTGATATTATATAATATCTGTCTTCCTCTGTTGCACTGACTTAGTATGATATTCTGTAGGTCCATCCATGTTGCTGCAAATGGTAATATTTCATTCTTTTCATGGCTGACTGATAGTCCATTGTGTGTATATGTATGTTTGTGTGTGTGTGTGTAACACATCTTCTTAAACCAGTTGTCTGTTGACAGACACTTGGGTTGTTTCTTCATCTTGGCTACTGTAAATAGCACTTCTGTGAACATTGGGATGCATGTATCTTTTCAAATTTGAGTTTTCATCTTTTCCAGATACATGCCTAGGGGTGGGATTGCTGGATCATATGGTAGCTCTGTTTTTAGGTTTAGGTTTTTGAGGCGCTTCCATAATGTCATAAAACCAGTCTTGAAACCAGATATCAGACCTGGTCCCAAAAATACAGTTTCAAGGTTGAGGACTTCCTTTTTGATGAGGGGGTTCTCTAGGTACCAAATCAGAGCTTTCAGTTCTGCCCTGTGACAAGTTTTTGTCACTTTCCTTCTCATCCCATTTGTAGAGCAGCTCAGGAGATGCAGAGTGAGCCTGGCCACCCTTGGACAGCACTTCTAAGTGCAGCAAAAATAAGGCAGGCATGCCAAAGAAGGACTTGTGTGTGACTCTCTCTGTTTGGAAAGGAGGATTGAGAATCAGTACCCTTTGGTAATTAAGAAAAATGAAAGAATAGAAGGAAAGTATCGATTGTCTGAATGCTTCAGAGTAACACTGTGTCTAAAATACAAATATCCTACCGATTGTATACCTTTCCTGGAGATAAAATTGTCCCTGGCACCCTGCCTTGTGCAGGTGGTTCAGGGATGCTATCAAGGAAAGACAAGCGGCCTCAAAGTTTATCACCATTTCTTGCCCATTAGCTTCTCTTTGGTTACAGATTCCAAATAGAAGCTCCAAATAGAAAAAGTCATTATAAGCTGAACTGCACCCTTCAGAATTTTTCCATATGGTGAATTCCTATTTTAACACCATTTAAAAAAAATTTAAGTGAAATTATATTCATTTGTTCTGATTATAAAGCAGAATATGTTCATGATAGAAAATTTGGAAAAAACAAGTACTGTATAAAAGAAAAGAAAATCATATATAATCCCATCTCCTCATAGTTAATTGCTATTATATTTTGATGTATTTCTTTCTGGTTTTTATCTTTTCAAAAAGATACTATAATTTTAACATAAAGGCTCATGAAGATACTGTTTTTAAATTACTGTTTTCATTAAACATTATATCATGAACATTTTCCCATTTCAGTAAATACTCTTATAATTGGTGTATTTTTTGAAGACATAATTGGGATCACACTGTACATACATACATAATGTATAAAAGCTTTTTTCATGAAACAATAGTTTATAAACATTTCCCATGATATGATTTTTAATGGTATTCCATTACGTAGGTATGCCAAACTTTATTTTCCTATTTTCAGACATTTAGGTTATTTTCAATTTTTGGTATTATAAACAATGCTGTGATAAGATTCTTAAACCTGCATTTTAATGGACCATCCCTGATTACCTCCTTATGATAAATTCCTAGCAGTGGATTTAATAGATCAAAATTAATAGATCAGAAACATTGTAAGAGTTTTCATACATACTGCCAAATTGCCTCAGTAAAAGAGACATTCTTAGCAGTATAAATTTCTTCAAAGAGCTTCCCTTGCCCTGTGTTGCTTATGGATGAACCAGAAGGAAGTAACCAATAGGAATATTGTTTCTTACAATTTGCCTCATATTTTTATGTTAGAATGCTCAGATTGTTAACCATGACTCATTTCTGTAATTTTTATCTCATGCCCCAAAACAATACTTTCCAAAGGAATCTTGTACTAATCCACAGCCTCTGGAGGTCCCCTTGCCCGGGCTTTTCAGAGGCCCATCCGAGGGCATTCAGGAGTCGGGTCACCTGGATTAGAGGCAAAGACGTCAATGTACACGCCTTGAGCCTGTATTTGAAATCAGAACTATCTGTGCTCAAGTTTGGGGAACTTTTAGGATAATCCAGACGAATACAAAAAATACTCCCAGATCAAGCTTGGAGAACTTTTGGGGGCCATCCAAAATGAATTTTAAAAAAATACTTTTTTAGCTGTTTATGCTTTGCTCAAATTGGTAGAATCATTCAGAGAAGCTGTGGAATAGAAAGTGCGGTGCTTTGGTCTGAGCATCAGGCTGACTGAATTAGAATCCAGCTTCCCCACTAGGAGCTGGGTTCCCCTGGGCAAACTTCTTAATGTTTCCGTATCATGTTTTCTCATTTATACACAGGGCTAATAATAGTACCTGTCTCTTAGGGTTATTGTGATGATTATTTAGTTGTTGGATCAGTTAGGGTTCAACCAGAAAAACAGAACCAGCAGGAGATGTACATTAAGGGATTTATTGTAAGGAATTGGCTTATGTGATTGTGGGGCTGGCTGGACAAGTCAGATATCCATAGGGCAGATACACTGAGAAGGGGCTGGACCTTACATACATGGACTGAAGCTTATGTCAACAGGCAGGATTTTTTTCTTTATCAGGGAAGACTCAGCTCTGCTCTTAAAGCCTTTCAACCAATTGAATCCAGCCCACCCAGATTATCTAGGATAATCTCCCATACTTAAAGTCAACTGATAATGAACTTTAACCACATCTACATAAATACCTTCACAGCAACATGTAAATTAATGTTTGATTGAATAGTTGGGGACTATAGCCTTGCCAAGTTGACACATAAAATTGACCATCATAGTTGCTTTGGATCTCAGTTAAGCAAACTGAACCCACCTGGGAATGAGTTTCAGTGTTATCTCTACTTTTCAAGGTCAAGGCTCTTTAAATCTCCACAACTGAGAAGTTCTGTCTGGCAAATCTATTTGATATCTGTTAGTTTTGTCAGAAGTAACTGTACAGTTGTATTATTCATGATCCCGAAGCATTCTCTCCACTGGAGCTGCACTGTGTGGTCGTAGCAGGATTCTACAGAGGGGCATAAACCGCATCTGCATGAATACCCTGACCTGCATGGCACCTGCTCTGCGCACAGCCCAGCTGCCCTTGGTGCCTGGATAAGCACACTGCTGCACGCCTGCTTTCTGCAGACTTGATAAAGTCTGGGATTGTCAGGAACTGTTGAGTGGTCCCACAGCCTTCTGACATAGTGACAAGATAGCTTTGGCTGCTTGTAGAAAAGATACACATTCAGTCCTCTCTTTTCCCTAGTGCTGATTCTCCCACATAGCAGACGAACTTCTTTGGGGGAAGTTAGTTGCATTCCTTTGAGCGTGATAAACCCTAACCTCCCCTCAATCTGAATACAGACTGTCTTCGTTCCTCCCCTCACAGTAGGAAAGGGTAGGCCACCTGAGAAGTAAAGTAGCTGATGGAAAAAGTACAGGAGACATTGTTTGGGTTCTTCCTGGTGGTCTTAGGTTTCAAAGCTTTTAACGGTCATTCTGGAAACAACCGCTGTAGTTGATCCTCTTGTGGGTTCCTTAGGCCTACGTTTCAGTGTTTGTTTCCATGGTTTTGAACAGTGGAATGTTAATACAGTAAGACTTAATCTTGCTTCATTAAATAGCGCTGGTTGCAATGCAACCAGCCCTTGCCTGCTTCTCGTAAGTACTGCCTCCCAGCTAAAGGATAGACAGCTGTGACCAGCTTTCCACGTGGCCCTACTCCATTTGGCCATATCTGGTGGACTTCTGACTTACATGCTGTGATAATCAAGTTCTTTCTCTTGAAAGTTTAAACCAAAGATAGAGCTGAGAGCCATGAGAATTATTTAGATTTGGGGCTCAGTGGGGCATATATGCTGATGAACACTGGCCAGGTATGCTGATGAACACACAGAAAGAGTCCATTTGTAGCAGGAGAAGCAGGGATGGTGTGGTCTCAGAAGAAGAGAGCTTGTGTAAGAAGCTGCCTTGTTTCCCAGTGCCGCATGAAGCTCAGCTTGCACTTCCTGTTTGGGAGAATTCCTGAGATACCCTTATATGCTCATAATTAAAATCCCTTTTATTTAATTCCAGTTTAAAGGGTTTTCATTGCTATTGACCTCACAAGATAATATGATGACATCAGAAGAAATAACAACAATATTGTAATTTAGAAATAACAGTTATTTACTTACATTGGCTTTAGGACTATCCCAGACTACAGCTTTGATTCTAAGATTTATTTCCACATAGGTTAGGGTGCCACGAGTATATTGAAAGAACAGAGCAGAACAGTACTTTGAAGCATTTATGTACAAACCAAAGCCCTGCCGTATAATATATTGTGTGGAAAGGGAAATGTATTGCTTCTCTTATGAACACTGGTACCAGACCTGTGCCTTGGTGAGTAATAGAAGGCTTTGTTGTTTTTTTCTTCTTCAACCAACAAAAGGCAAAAGGCAAAACAAACAAACAAACCAACCTCTTTAATGTGGGATCTCCTAAAACACAAAAAATAGCCAGACCCATGAATTTTCAAGCATATGTTTGCATATACTCTTTGCCATGTTATATATTATGAATAAATCCCAGAACCGATGAGAGTCTTAAATTATTTCCTAATACTCTTCAAGACACCTTCCCTATTCTTCCATGATTTCATGATTTCCTCTGATTGGAATATTCCAGCCATGGATAGTCGGTGAAAGAAGACAGGTCTCAAGGTTCCTTGGTAATTAATTCACAATTCTCACTTACATAAATGGGGTTTTTGTTTTTTTGTTTTTTGGGGGTTTTTTTTTTTTGGTGTTTTCCTCTCAACATTTGGTTGTAGCTGAACTTTTTGTGAGGCAGTGAAGTACAGTAGCTAAGAACTCAGGCTCTTGAACCAGACCATCCAAGTTCAGACCCTGGCTTCATCATTTACAAGTTGTGAGACCTTGGACATAAACTCTCTTCTTATCTGTAAAACTGGGATAATAGTAGTGTCTTCCTCTAAGGGTGGGTGCAAGGCATTGGACCAGGGCTCGGTAAGGTTAGCTGTCGTTGCCATTGGATCGAGGTGGTTATCAGGTCCAGTTCCCTTCACTTCAGTTCGATTAAGTAATTGATTCTTATTGAGGGAATTTAAATTGAGATCTTGGAGTTTTTTTGTTTCACATTTAAAACTTTTTAGAGTAGAGGTATCAAAAGTAAATAAATGAGGCAGGAAAAAACCCTTTCCGATTTGTATTTGTGGGTTGGCTGTCTTCACACACTGTTGTTTCCCCAGGCTGCCTCCCCACCAGCAAGGATCGTCCCACATTAGCTAACTTTCTGGTAAAGGTGCTGATGGCGAAGATGAAGGAATCTTTTGCCGCTGTTGTGGATTCCTGTCACGGGAATCCCACCTTGTCTTTCTTAGATTGTTGGTGTCTGGGTTGTGGTTTATGGGAATGAGGTGGGATTAGGAATAGAGACTGGAAACATGTCTTAGATACTGACCCCATCGTCAGCAGTTATGTTTCTTTCCTCCTGTCTCCACCTTCTTATTTTCTTTTCTTTTCTTTCCTTTTCTTTTCTTTTCGTTTCTTTTCTTTTCTTTTCAAATTCCAGGAAGAATCCTAAATACCATTCTGACTGGGTTCAGCTCCCACTGAACAGCTGTACATCTCTCCTAGGGAAACTGTGACCCCATTTTTAACAGAGTGTTTGTCTGGAAGCAAAATGTGTAACGTTCTCACACCACCTTCAGGTGTTTGGGGGGCTGTCCTCTCTCTGCCACTCCATTAATAAAACAGGAATGATATTTGGTGGGGTGAAAGGTAGTGGGACTTAATACATCTTCTTTTTTGAAAGTAAGGTTAAGAAAAATCAAGTCTATCTATCCATCTGCCTGCCTGTCTGTCTGTCCACCTACCTACCTGTCCATCCGTCTGTCCATCCTCATGTTCATTTCAGTTGATTTCTGTTGTAAGGAATTCTTGTAACAGGAAGAGCCATGGCCCGGGAAACAATTAGCATATCTTAGAGACATTATTAAGGTGACGTAGGCATTGGTGGCAGATGTGAGCAGAATGATCTTGAGTGCCACTGGAAGTCTGAATCAGTCCTGGAGTGCTGTGTCAGGCCAGTTCTAGAAATGCTAACCCTGGACTAGCCGGGAGACTGGGGAATGGCTCTGGCTTTGGCTGCTGCAGGGAGGTAAATGTTAACTATTCATATCTGCACAGTCCTGCCACTCAGAATCTATTATATTATTTCTTAAAGTTTGGTTGTACTTTACCCTCTCTTTTAATTATATTTCATTTGAATTGACATTCATGATTTGTTTTATTTTTGTGATATTTTTTAAAGATTCCAGATATCCTTAGGTTGTTCCCCACTTTCTAATTTGTATTAAAATTGCTTGATTTAGAAAGAAAGAGAGCTTGCCTATTTACTTTTCTGTCTTCTCCACTTAAGTATAAGTTCTTTTCTTTTTCCCCACTGGATTTCTTTTCTATTTTATTTGTTTAATTGAAGTACAGTCAGTTACAATGTGTCAGTTTCTGGTGTACATCACAGTGTCCCAGTCCTGCACGTACATAAATATATTTGTTTTCATATTCTTTTTCATTAAAGGTTATTACAAGATACTGATTATAGTTCCCTGTGCTATACAGAAGAAATCTGGTAGGTTTTTTAAATCTGTTTTTATATATAGTGGCTAACATTTGCAAATCTCAAACTCCTAATTTATCCCTTCCCACCCCTTTCCTTTGGTAACCATAAGATTGTTTACTATGTCTGTGAGTATGTTTCTGTTTTGTAGATGAGTTCATTAGTATCCTCTTTTTTTCTTTTTCTTTTTCTTTTCTTTTTTTTTTTTTTTTTTTAGATTCCACATATGAGTGATATCATATGGTATTTTTCTCCCCGTTTCTGGCTTACTTCACTTAGAATGATGATCTCTAGGTCCAACCATGTTGCTGCAAATGGCATTATTTTATTCTTTTTTTATGGCTGAGTAGTATTCTGTTGTATAAATACACCACAGCTTCTTTATCCAGTCATCTGTCGATGGACATTGAGGTTACTTCCATGTCTTGGCTATTGTATATAGTGCTGCTGTGAACAGTAGGGTGCATGTGTGTTTTCAAATTAGAGTTCCCTCCAGATAGATGCCCAGGAATAGGGTTGCTGGATCATATGATAAGTCTATTTTTAGTATTTTGAGGAATCTCCTGTGAGTTCATCACCAGTTGTGGGTTCTGGCCTACAGAAGTCCCACTGAGATGGAATGAATTACTCGAGACTCTGGAAAAACTCAAGAGAGTGAGAGGGAGTTGGGAGCCAACTCCATGAACCTCTCAAATGCTCCCACATTTATTGTGTACAATCAAAGGAGAAATCACTAACAGTTGTGTGATGGAATGCAGGAATTTAAGGAATGACAGGGTGGGATAGAGATTGTAGAAATCACAGTGAGTACAAAGGCTTTGTTTATTGTTGATGTTGCAATATCGATGTACACACTAACACCTTGCGGAGAGAGCTGATGGCTTCTCTAAAGTTACGTAGTCTTATATAGCAAAGAAGAATGATAAGGGAAATGGTTAACAGGCAGTGTCCAGCTCAAGGTCAGAAGACCATTTATGTTTTGGTAAATCATGTTCGTGTTGGCACCAGTGAGCCTTACAGCTTATCAGGGTGGAACGTATGAGAAGCAGCTGCTTAACAACATTTTTCTTGGACTCAGGTGGCTGTGCCTGTCTTAGGTTGCCCCCCTCTGGGGATCTTACCCATCATTGGCTAACCAGCCTTCTCACCTCTGAGTCTGCAGCTTTTTATAACTTGTTTACCATTCCAGCCCAAGGCTCCTTCCTTTGTTCCCACAGTCAGGGAGCAAGGTGGGGGGTGGCTATAGTTTATCTTTAGGGAAGTCATGGGAAGAGGGGAACAAGATACATTCTTATAGATATGTTAAAGCAGACCACCAGACCAGCCAGTTCCTTGTTTTGGGGATAGAAGACTGATATAAGGCCCAGTGTTTATAGCTGAGGGCCTGGGTCGTTGGTTTGCCACAAGCAGAGTGCTATCTAAAACCTCAACTATGCAAACAAGGCATTGTCTCTGCTTTTTACGGCAAGGAGACCAGAGTGCAGATGCATAGGCGCCTGCTTGCAAAGCAGTTACTAAGCACAGTTGTTCTTTAAGAAGACAAGAAGCTGGGGTCTGTTACAATTTGTTATCCCAGTCATGGGCTCCCACAATCTCCATACTGTTTTCCATGACAGCTGTACAAAGCTACATTCCTACCAGCAATGTAGGAGCATTCCTTTTTCTCCACACCCTCTCCAGCATTTATCGTTTGTGGACTTTTGAATGGTGGCCATTCTGACTCGTGTGAGGTGATACCTCACTGTAGTTTTGATTTGCATTTCTCTGATAATTAGTGATACTGAGCATTTTTTCATTGACCGTTTGTATGTCTTCTTTGGAGAATTGCTTATTTAGGTCTTCTGCCCATTTTTGGATTGGGTTGTTTGTTTTTTGTTATTAGGTTGTATGAGCTGTTTACATATTCTGGAAATTAAACCATTGTTAGTTTCATTATTTGCAAATATTTTCTCCTATTCCATAGGTTGTCATTTTGTTTTGCTTATGGTTTCCTTTCCTTTCCTTTAGCTTATAGTGCTAAAGCTGCTGTAAGCTCTTTGAACACAGAGGGTCGTCCTTTTAACTCTTGTCCCCAGCACCTAGAAGAATCTCTGGAACACAGAATACACTAAGGAAATAATAGTTACTTTAATGACTTTTAAATTCTAAATGTTTATGTTCGCTTAATTTGACTGTTAATTCCTTGGGTTTTTTATATTCTATGCTGGAGCAAAAGGGATTTCGATAATTTTCTTTTTGTAAGCTTTTTTGAAGCTGTGTACATGCTGCTGTCCGTGCAAGGATTCTGGAGAATTTTCATCCCCATAATAGCATTTAGATTTGACCATAGCCTACTATTTCCAGAAAGTGATTGATTATCTGATGGTTTGAATGTAATTTTAATTATTCAGAAGTCATGAATTTGACATGAACCAATTGCTTTTTTTGTTTTTTTGCCATAGCAAAAAAAAATCTTTAAAAAAAAAACTTACAAATTACAGAAGTAATAATGTCTGTTGTATAAAACTTGGAAAAGACAGAGATACAGGTAGATAACAAATCATATGCCATGGTGTACTGATGAACCTTTAGCAACCAGCTCTCTTAAGTGTAATTCCAATATGAATATTGTTGATACTTTGATTTATATTAATGAATAAAATGAAAGTGAAACAAGCAAAACATATGTCAGAATTTCCACCCGTTTTGTCAATGGCCTGAGAACTTCTCTGCTGATTCAGATAATAGTTTTCAAATACTGGAAGAATATTTTCTCAATTTTTTGTGATATTCATAATGTAACAGCTACAAACAGAACATGCTTTTATGTTGAATCTGCATTGTTAACATTTTCTCCATTACTTTCTTAAGTCTAGACCATCAGTAAAATGATAAATTCAGCCCTATTTTGCCAGTTTTTGTGGTGAAAATATTCCCACCATGGCCAACATGACACCATCGATAATGAACTGGAAAAAGGTGCCCAGTGGCACATCATTATGTAGTGTCTCCACTATTCAGAAATGATAGGCATGGATCATCTTGAGAGCACAGATAATAATAAAATGTAGTAAAATAATTAGGAGATGAGTTTTGTGTACTTATTACTTTGTTTTTGTTCTTTTTTTATGTTTTTATTTACATTCTTTTCTATTGAAGTATAGTTGGTTTGTTTGATTTATTTAATTGTGAGTTTATATAATTTATATAAAGCTTATATAATTTTTAATAATGACTATGTTTAAAAACTGGCCTGCAGAATTTCTGATAATTTAATTGTCAGATTTCATGAGCTAGTGTGAGCTGATTCCAGTGCACCAACTGGTAGATGTGTTCTCACTTTTCTTATGTAAATATAAAATATAAATATGCAAATTACACACATGTGTACATATATATATAAGGTATGTAGATGTCTGTGTATATAATATATGTGGTTTATTTTTAAGTAAGGGATTTAAAAAATAAGATTTGAGGTCACACTGAATATTGTTTGGGGATCCGTTTATCTACCGTATAGAAGTAAATTTCAGTATCAGTGGGTCATAGTCTGTTGCTTTGCCACAGATTTCACTTGGGGCCATTTCACCGTGGGTAGAGCTGGTCAGGAGGGGGACTCGGTGAGAATCCTGAAAACAGTGCCTCTCCTCCCCAGTGTGAGAGGGAAGAGGGGATGCGTGGGGATGGGGCAGCATGAACCTCCCGTGGAGCAGGCCAGTTACATCAGTGTGTGGTGCCGGTGTGGCTTCCTCACTCCTCAGGCAGAGCCCTTACCTTCAGAGCATTGGCGTTCCACTCACCCGCAACAGAGCCGGACCCCTTCCTGCCATTCTCTCCTGTTTTCTCTTCTGCATCTCCTTGCTTTGCTCCTTTCCACTTCCTCCTGATGCTTGTAAGAGGCAGATTTGCACTGTGAATCTTTTAAAATGTCCTATAAAGATAGAACTCCTTGTTCAGGGGCAGTCATACCCAGTGTCTTCATGAACAGTCATATCTTTAAATGAAGGTGTCTTCAAATATCTAATGCAAATCCTAAAACCTGTTCTTCTGTGGTTTCCCTCATCTAGCAATTTACTATAGGTGTTAGATAATTTCTCATAACTATTGGTAGTCAAAATTTTAAATGACTTTAAAGTCCTTTAGCTGCCAGATACGTTCTTGTCTTCTAGTGGGATAGATTTCCAGTGGCTTTGCAAAAAATAGATGCTATTTTGTGGGTGCACTGCTTGCACTCCTTATGTAATACAGAAATTGTTGAGTATTTGCAGTAAAAGTTTTCATGCCCACCCGCTGTTGAAGTTTCTGTTCCAATTCCCAGAGGAGAACAATGTTGTTAGAATGAGCTCAGCTGTCTCTGTTCTCTTTTACGTTCTTAGTTTTAGGCCTTAACAGAAACTCTAAGAACTACCAGTTTTTGAAGTACTTGGTAAATGATTTTTTAAATGTATTTATTTTTATTAGCAAAATAAAAGCATTTTAAGGCCTTTAATATGTGAAATTACATTGATTAAGTTTTCTGTTTTGCATATGTTTATTGTTTCATTGTTGTTTCCTCCACCACTGATTAAGTGTATTTTATTCTGGCTTAGACATCACTGAGATTTGGGGAAAAGACAGAAATATAATGCTACAGGAATCTCTCAAAAGGTAAAAGGAAGGACTTAGCCAACTTATAAACCTTTGATCAAGAGATTACAAAGCTAAGAAATGAGTGTCTACGACATTCACTTTTAAAAGAGATTTTTTTTTAATTATTGTTGTGTACACCAGAAATCGACACAACATTGTAAACTGAGTATACTACAATTTAAAAAAAAACAAAAGCAAAAACAAAGCAAGATTATTGGTGTAGAAAAACCTTGTAGTGTCATAACAAATAATTTATGCACTTTATTAATAACATTTAAACATAGCTTTCAAAAAATATCTCCCTATTTCAAATCAAAAATGGAGCTAACATTTTAGAAGTAATACCTTTTTAAAGTTTGTGTTTCGAACTGACCTAATTTCTTTCTGTCTTGTTGGAAGCATGACTTAATATTTCGATCAGTTTCACATGCTTAAAATATGTATTTATATTTGCAGTGAAAAACAGCACACTGCCATACCTTGCGGCAGTTTTGTTTTAATCCCGTAAAGAATGGAGACGCACGAAATCATGTTTCTCACCTTTTTTCTTTCCCTACTGCCTTCTACTAAACCCACTGATTTTTCACTCATTTTTATTAGTAACAAAGTTTTATTTTTTTACAAGAGAATATCATGCTGGTTAATTGAGATGAATTTGGTTTCATTTGAAAACCACCACATGCTAAGGTTAAGGCATCTTCCCAGATACTCATATGCCTACACACCCCCCTTTGTAACATTTTGTTGCTAGTCCAGCTCCAAGTACTTCTGGAACTTTTGAGTTTTGGTGCTGACTTTGCCACATCATCAGGAGACACCAGGCACCTGTGCTATGCGGTTATCTCCTCTAGGTTTCAATCCTGAATTATTCAAAAGGAGTTAGGAATGTTGTCAAAATGAAAGCCAGAAATACTGGTCTGTACTAATTGTACCTCTACTAAAAATTAATCCCCTGACTTTTACTCTGATAGATTTATCAGGTTGTGTATAGAGTCTCATTCCTCTTTTCCTCCTTCCATCCTTCCTACCTGTCCTCCTGTATCCTTTATGACCTAAATGTCAAATAATCTATTAATCAGATACTCTTACTTATCTACATATATGTGTCTTTGATTTTTTCAGTGTCTCCAAAGGAATAGAGTTTCTCAGGTTATTTTTTAAATGTTCGATTTGTTCATGCACTAAGGAAGAAAAAAGATAGTGAAAAGCTATAGTCAGAAATGTTAGAAAAGAGCTAGTCTCCATAACTGACATCAAACAGTGTTACCAGGTGTTCTTCTGAGGTTACAGTAGCAAGTGTAGGCAGTGGGGTCGTTACCTCTTTCTACAACCCACCCTCTTCTAGCCTTTTGCATAATAGGACCAAGAGAAGAGAAAAATAGATGATATGTTCTGATGAGAACCATCATATTGGAGTACTTCTATATGTTTAGTTAAAAAACAAACTTCTGCCATAAAGCAGATTTTTCTAGATAAGTGATATAAACTAATCTGTTACGAGAAACTTTTTCTCCTTTTTTCTCCCTGAGTATTTTTTTCATCCTTGAGTTGAGGGCTTTCACTTGGTTTTTGCTTCTTACTGTGTAGGCGTTAGGACTCTGTATATGGTCTATGATGTAGGAAACATCTGCCTTTAAATTATTCCTTCTGTAGTGTGACCAAATGACTCTGGATTTCCACCAAGCTGCCTGTGTCCTAATTTCTCTTGCCAGATGGAGTCCCCTGCCAGTCTCGTGTTTGTCACATGAGTTTATACTAGGTTTTCCCTGAACATCAATAAAGAAGCGACCAAAGGGATGTGTGAACCTTGTCCAGTAGAAGCTCAGCTGCATATATGTTTTTACACCAGAATGACAGGTTTTAGGGAAGGGTGTGGATTTTCTTTCTTTAAAAAAAACAAAAAACTTCTCTTTAAAAGTCATTGTTAAATAGGGTGGAATTGCATGAGTCATTTGTTTTCAGGAGACTTCTTTACTTATGATCTAAAATATTTTATGGCATGGAATATGAACATGCCAAAAGGACTTTAAAAATTACCTAATTTTTTTAATTGGCCATAATTTTTAAAATGTAAGGTTTATATGCAACATTATTCCAGTGTCTACATTGCCTGAGAGTTTATAGTCTAGTAGAAGAAATAACAAAAACATCTCTAATACAAGGTACCAAGTATATGAAAGACCTAATTTTAAGAAAAACAGAAATATGTACAAATTGTGAGCTTCTGTCCATAGGCTTCTCACTAGATCATGAGCATCTTACAGCCAGGGACCATGTCCTAGTTGTAAATCTTATTTCCTTGGTATCTAGCATAATGCCTGGAATGAAATAAGTATTAACTTTCTTAGTTGAAAATCAAATTTTTCTCATAATAAATAAGTACATGCCTGTCTTTTGGTCAAAAATACAGATATCATCAGCTACTAAGACCAAAGTTTGAAAAATCAGTTTCTGGATGTTTTGGGGGCTTTAAACTGAAACTGCCACACTTTTCTTTTCTTTTCTTTTCTTTTCTTTTCTTTTTTTTTTTTTGAGTAATTTTTTTTTATTGAAGTATAGTCAGTTTACAATGTTGTGTCAATTTCTGGTGTGCATTGCTTCAGTCATGTATGAATATACATATATTTATTTTCCTATTATTTTTCACCATAAGCTACTACAAGATACCGAATATAGTTTCCTGACCTATACAGTATAAACTCGTTTATCTGTTTTATATATACCAGTCAGTATCTGCAAATCTTGAACTCCCAGTTTATCCCTTCCTACCTCCTTCCCCCTGGTAACCATAAGTTTGTTTTCTATGTCTGTGAGTCTGTAAAACTGCCACTTATTTCTTTAACATTTTATTATCCTTCCCTTTGTCCTGGCTTATAAAGGACACTCCTTTAGAGCTATGTGATCCTTTTCACACCCTTTACCAACAAAGAACTTCTTATCATAAAATTTAATCCTTCTGTATTGCTATATATCCAGCAAAGGGAGGATTAAATTTTGTCTTTCTAAGTTTTCTACATAAACCCATTCTATAGATCAGTTTAGGTTGACTATAGAGGAAAGATATAAACTCAGAAAATACTTACTCTGGTTATTATTTCCTTGGTTCACTCAACATTTGCTTGTTGAACATGGTTATACATCAGAGCCGTAGTTCTCAACCTTTTTGTGTTAACATTTGAAGATCTGGCTAAAGATCCTTTTCTCACATGTTGCAGTAAATGCCTCGTTTCTTGGGTGGTGAGTTGACATGCCCTTTCCTCTTCTCAGAGCAAATGGTACATGCCTCTGTGTCATATAACATAACCCATAGCTGCATCTGATTAACATCACTGTATGCTGTTGTGTATGACATATGGTTTGAAATTCAGCAGCACACCAGTGAAGTTTCTACTGCTTATTGCTTGGGAATTACCAGAGACTTAACTTAAAAAGAGACAGGTTCTAAAGATACTGTACAATGAAAAATCTGTGAATAGGCAGAATAACCCCTGAAATTCCATAACTGACACTTACAGAACAGTGTTTGTTGCCAAATTAGGTGCCATGTTGGAGTCTAAAGCACCATCTCTTTTAAAAAAGGTGAAACTGGCCAGTTTTCCATCTACTTTTAGAAGAGAGTACTGTTCTTCATTGAGCACCAGATGCTCACCTGCTCATCAAGGTGACATTTTATATGAAAAATACCTATTATGAACATCAGACCCAGGCAGTTTTGGCAAGGTGTGCATACAAGGTATAACTGGGGATTGAAACTGACAGGACAAATCCAGAATCAAAATTATTTCTGAGGATTTGCTTATTAAGTAGATTGTAGGTGGAATCACCTGTACTATTCAAATGGTATTTGTTTCTCTCTGTGAGTAGGATGGAGTTTGTGGTTGTAAGTTGTGCATAATAATCGCAACTGAAATGGAAATAGTCAATTATTTGAATTTATAAGGTAAGGCTATGATAACGACAGAGCAGCTCAACTGGTGTTGGCAGGATAGCTCTAAAAGTTTCAGCCTCATGTAATTACGGACTACAGAAATTTGTGTATTGGAAAATAGGGTAGGAAATAGAACTAACATTTTCTGAGACATTAATATGTGCCAAGCACTGTGCTGTATATTTTATGTAGTTTTTTTCATTCAGTCTTAGTAACAAGCCAAAAGATGGGCAATAGTATCCACATATTGCAGATAAGAAACAATTCCAGCAAGTAAGTAAGTTGACTGAACTCAGACAAACAGGAAAGCAGGTCTCTGGCTGGCTCCCCATCCTGTACTTTCCCCACTGCAGTCCTGCTGGCCCGGAGGTACCTCGTGCATCCTGTTTGCTGTCTCTCTACCTGCCCTGCATATTCTCCATGTTCACACATATACTGTCAATAGAACTCATTTTACAAATGTTATAATAGGTAGAGTGTATTAATGAAACTCATTTAAATATGTATTAACTTTATTTGTCCTGAAACCAAGTATGTAGATAAAGGTTGCACATAGGATTTTCTTGTCTTTCAGAAAGATTAAGTAGAAAAATACCTGATGTAACTTGATGTTATAGTATAGATTTCAGTGATTATAACTGAGCTGTCAATGGTGATGAAAGTTAGTGAACTCAGAACTCATATAACTTTTTGCCTAAAGTTTTTGGAATATTAATAGAAGTATGTTGTAGTTTTGTTACAGTTTTTAACTTTAGCAAAAGTCATTCTAATTGAATCTCAGTTAGTTTTTACACTAATCTTTATTTTCTAATTCTTAAGAAGGAATTCACCACCACCCCCCACCCCCACCATACCCAAATTTTAACTATGGAAGCTAATCAGAGTTTTATTTAATTTTTTTTATTGAGGTATAGTTGGTGTACAGTATTATATAAGTTTCAGGTGTACAATATAGTGATTCACAACTTCAAAGGTTATATTCCACTTACAGTTATTATAGCATAATGGCTATAATCCCTGCGTTGTAAAATAGATCCTCGTAGCTTAATTTTTTTTTAATCAGAGTTTTAGAACTAAAACGTAATTTGTTTTCATTAGTTTCAAGTAACTACACTTTTTTTTTTTTCCATTCCTCACAGTTTATCAGAGCTGGTCCTACGTATTGTGATGATGGTATTAACTTAGACACTTTTAAGATGGCATTGTAGCTTTACATTTGTCTCAGCAGTAAAATATTATTTACTAACTTATACTTTCTTCTCCCATTACATAATATTGCCTTAATCTAGCAGGTAATATAGGGTGATAAAAGTTTGACTGATGCACACCAAAGATGTAAGCACAGGTATTCTGGTTATTCTATAACACTATTGCTTTCTGTTTTGAGAATCAAATCAGAGTTGGCCCAAGGCTTTGTTTATAAAAGTACATGTAATGATCTTTTCCCTGAAATGCAGCAAGTCAAGCTTTATTGTAGTCCTGAAATAGGTATCATAAAAAAGTAGTACACATAATCCATGGTTTATAAACACCTAACTTAAAGGTTCTTTTCATAGAATGACTGACTTTTTATGTTCCTTCTTAGAAAGACTAATTTTTTCACCTGATATAGCCATAGTACCACTTTTCTAAAACTGTTCTTGGTACTAGAAATTTCTTTTACTTCCTTCTTCTCTTCTCATCACCGCCTTTGTCCTACTCCCTCACATCCACCCCCTCCACCCCCACCGCCAGCCTTCACATTTTATCCCACTGCTGTCACCATCAACTTGGCAGCCAGAAATGGAAAGCCAACTTCTCTCCCATCCACATAAATTCTATTACTCTGTTTTGTTGACATTAGCTTAGTGATTCAACTGAGGGCAGTTTGCCCCCCATGGGACATTTGGCAAAGTCTAGAGAGATTTTGGGTTGTTACAACTGCAGAGGGGTAGGGGGTGTGTGCTTTTGACATCTAACAGGTAGAGGCCAAGGATGCTGCTAATCACCCTGTAATACACAGGACACTCCCTTACTCCCACCCTTAACGAATGTCAGCAGTACCAAGGCTGAGGAAACCTGCGCTAGTTCTATTTAAGCATCAAACCTGTGTTTTCCTCATATCTCCCAGGGCTAAATTTAGACACGCCTCTTCCAGGCTCCCATAATACCTTATATAATATTTTTTTTCACACTTTTGTCAATAAGACTGCATACTTCTTGAGGGAAGAGGTTATTTATCTCCAACATTGGTGTCCCCAGTTTGTGGCAAAATGCCTTTACATAGTGAGAGCTCTATAAATGAATACATGCATGCGTGAATAAGACACCCTGGACTTCTCCAGTGCCTTTCTAGCATTTCCTTTCTAGCATTTCACTTTTATCTTTTTCCTACCTCTCCTCATTATTTATCTCATTAAGTATTAGTGTGTCAATACTATCATCCATATATTTAATTCCTAAAAATGTGGATGTCCCCACAATTCAAGACATATAATACCAGCACTCCAGGATTTATTCATAAACCCTTTTAAAAAGTCAAGCATCCCATAAACATCATGGCTGGTGAAGTGGTACCGGGAAAGCTGGACAGCCACGTGAAAATCAGTGAAATTAGAACACTCTAGCACACTATACACAAAAATAAACTCAAAATGGCTTAAAGACTTAAACATAAGACAGGACACCGTAAAATTCCTAGAAGAAAACATAGGCAAAACTTTCTCTGACATGAATTATAGCAATGTTTTCTTAGGTCAGTCTCCCAAGGCAAAAGAAATAAAAGCAAAAAGAAACAAATGAGACCTAATCAAACTTATAAGCTTTTGCATAGCAAACGAAACCATCAACAAAATAAAAAGACAACCTACAGACTGGAAGAAAATATTTGAAAACAATGTGACTGACAAGGGCTTAATTTCCAGAATATACAAACAACTCATACAACTCAATTAAAAAAGAAAAAAAAGCCCAGTCAAAAACTGGGCAGAAGACTAAATAGACCTTTCTCCGAAGAAAATATACACATGGCCAATAGGCACATGAAAAGATGCTCAGCATCGCTAATTATTCAAGAAATTCAAATCAAAACTACAATGAAGTATCACCTCACACCGGTCAGAATGGCTATCAACAAAAAAGTCTACAAATAATAAATGTTGGACAGGATGTGAAGAAAAGTGAAACTTATACACTGTTAGTGGGGATATAAATTGGTGCAGCCACTATGGAGAACAGTATGGAGGTTCCTTAAAAAACTAAAAATAGAGTGACCATATGATCCAGCACTCCCACTCCTGGGCATATATCTGGAATTTGAAAAGATACATGCACCCCATTGTTCATAGCAGCACTGTTTACAATAGCCAAGACATGGAAGCAACCTAAATGTCCATCAACAGATGAATGGATGAAGATGATGTGGTATATTTATACAATAGAATATTAGCCATAAAAAAGAATAAAATAATGCCATCTGCAGCAACATGGATGGACCTAGAGATGATCATATGAAGTGAAGTAAGACA